>NC_141687.1:769573979-770803979 GCF_964263255.1 Lissotriton vulgaris
TTAAAAGAGAAACATGTAGAGGTTAAAAGATTGGAGAGAAAATGGCGTCGCCTGTATAAGGAAGAGGATCTCAGCCATTATAAAGAATCTAGGAAGCAGTACCATGCACAGATTAAAACTGCTAAAAAGGAATACTACTTAAAAGCAATTGACTCTTCAAATAATAAACAGAAAGAGATTTTTAAAGTAGTTAATGATTTTATGAAACCAAGGTTTCTCCTATCAGAGATCCCTCCCTCCCTCACTCTATGCAATTCCATTGCAGATTTTTTTGAGCAGAAAATATTAAACCTTACTAAAGATTTCTCTGAACTGCCCGCCTCCAAGGCAGTAGAGGACCTAGAAACTGCCCCGGAAATAGCACAATTCTGTGATTTCCAGCCTATCAGCCCAGAAGACTCACGTCAATTGATCATGTCCACTAAATCTGGATCCCCTTTTGACCCTTGCCCACCAATGCTGATACAGGCCTTAGTTGATACAGTCAACCCCATCATAAACAACATCATAAACTCATCTCTGTCCTCTGCCGAGGTCCCATCGGAGTGGAAACTGGTGGCAGTAAAACCGCTGCAAAAAAAAACCCTGCCAGACCCCTCAACCCTCTCCAACCTCCGCCCAATCTCCCTGCTCCCGCTGCTCTTTAAAATGACTGAAACTGTGGCGACCAAACAGCTGACTAAGTTCCTAGAGGATGAGCACATCCTGCACCCTAATCAATCAGGGTTTAGGGCCTCACACTCCACTGAGTCTGCCCTCTTATACACCGTGGAGACACTGAAGACCGCCATGGATCAAGGGAAGAAGGCAGTCCTTGTCCTACTTGATCTATCGGCGGCCTTTGATACGGTGTCCCACTCAATACTGATCAGTCGTCTGGTAGCAGCAGGGATAGCGGGCACTGTGTTGGACTGGTTGAAGAATTTCCTTGACCATCGTAGACAGGTCACGGTGTTGGGAGAACACTGCTCTGAGGAGAAAGTCACACAAACAGGGGTACCGCAGGGCTCTAGTTTGAGCCCGGTGCTGTTCAACTTATATATGACCCCCCTGATTGAGCTGATTTCGTCCTTTAACATCTGTACCATATCATACGCTGACGACACTCAGCTCATCCTAGTTCTAGATAGGGAAAATGGAAAGGCAGAGGAAAATCTAAAACACTGCCTTACCGCAACCTTCATTTGGATGCGTGAGAACCATCTAAAATGTAACACCGGGAAGACCGAAATTATACCTTTCGGCCCCCAAAACCCCTTTTTCCCCTAGCCTATGGTGGCCATCGGATGCGGAATCCCCTCCGGATACCATCGCCACGGCCCGAAATCTAGGGATTACGTTTGACAGTGCCCTATCTTTTAAACAGCAGGCTGGGGCAGTGGCAGGGTCTTGCTTTAACACCATCAGAGGACTTAGAAAGTTTTTTGATTTCCTTCCTCTGACAGCCAGGAAGACAGTGACAGTTGCACTCGTAACTTCTCGCTTGGACTACTGCAACAGCTTATATGCAGGACTCAATCACTCTGTCCTGCATAAGTTGCAGATGGTCCAAAATGCTGCTGCCCGCCTGGTGTTAAAATGGCCGAGGAGGTCATCTGCCTCGGCTGCTCTCAAGGCCCTACACTGGCTACCCATTCACAAGCGCATACTGTTCAAGATCTTGGTGATTACCTTCAGAGCTTTCCATCAAAAAGGACCCAAATACTTTCTCCACTGGTTCAAACGGTATGTACCAACACGCTCCCTCAGATCAGCAAGCCTGAATCTGTTACGGATTCCCAAATTCAGACTCGCAACAAGAGGAGGAAAATCCCTCACAACTCTGGGCGCAAAGGCCTGGAATAAACTCCCACCCAATCTGCGCCTGATCTCTACTGAGAATAATTTCTGTAAGGCCCTGAAAACCTGGATCTTCAACCTGTCAAACACGGTCTGTATGACTTTGGTTTAGACACAGTTGTGTTCAGTATAGAAGAGACAGATGTGCGAATTTGACTGCTACCGGCCTCCCACCTTAGGCTACGGACTAAAAGCGCCAAGATGTTCCTTGGAGTGACAGCCGCGCTATATTAGTACACACTTACATTACATTACATTCTGTTATCCAGCTCTTCTTTAGTCAGGCTCCTTCTCAACATAAGAGGAACGTAGTAAGTGTTTCTGCTCTTTCCAGTCTTCTTACATTTGGCTTTCTGCTGCAAGCTAAACCGATTTAATTGGACATTGCCATAACTCTATCTATGCTTGGCTTTGATGTTAATGGTTTTGGATTCCTTCTCCTGAATTTATAACCTTTACTTGCTATAGCTACTCTTTTCTGATGCAACAGCATATCTGTTCAAATGGGCTCTTGCTCATGCATTTATCAGTCACATGTTGGGGAACTTTTTCAAGAGTACCCGGACAGTCAGTGGTCACTGAGCTCAGATTAATATATTTACCAAAAGTGATGGGGAAAAAAACGCATGTGCACTACGACAAGCATAATGAGCCTGAATTCAAACTTACTGTTTTGAGAATCACCTTTTGCGATAAGTATCTGGAAGAATAAATCAATGAAAGAGACATCATGGTTAGGTAAACACAACATTTGAAACACAGCCATAACCCAAGCGGGGTGCATAATAGGTCATGCACTGTGTTCCACTCATGCTGGAACCTCCAGTACAAATAAATATTTAACCACCGCATTACAATAATGCCGTGGGTACAGCATAGGAATCGTCCTACAGTGTACATGATGGCTGTTCCTAAAGATATGTGACTTGCTTATACATTGTACAAAAAATAGAAACCTGAATAGGAACCTACTTGCTGTGTAGAATTACTCCACAAAATGGATTGCTCCAAGGGAGTGAACCCTGTTATCACACTCTAAAAATGTATATACACGTAAGGGGATATTCTCAAGAACGTGTGATAATTACCTTAAAATTAGCTTAACGCAACTGTTCACATCGCAGTCCATCGCAGAAAATAACACCGTGTTAACGTTGAAGTCCCACGCCAAAACGTCAAATGAGCATGTAAAAATTAACGCAATGCCGAAAAAATGCAAAACACGAACTCGAAAATAGTAGCGATGAGGCCAATCGCGATACAAAAATCTGCAAAAACCAGTGACTGACCTGCAATTCCCATGCGGCCTGCGGGAAAAACCACTATAAAAGTAGAAAAACATACAAACAAAAGCCAAAAAAACGCAAAGCACAATGGAGGTAGCTGGAGCAAGTACAGAGGATAACCAGAACCCCACAAGCCCCCCGGAGGACCAGCCTGGAACCTCGGGGTCAGGGAAGGGCAAGGACAAGAAGAGTAGGAAGAAGCGGTTCAGTCCGCAGGAAAACAGGATCCTGATAACGGAGGTGGTAAAACGCCATCAACTACTCTTCGTCACCTCCACTTTGTCATTGGCAACTAAAAATGGAATATGGCAGGCCATCGTAGACAAGGTGAATGCAGTGAGAGTGCTGAAGAAGACAAAGGAAGAAGTCAAGAGGCGCTGGAAAGATTTGAAGAGCAAAACCAAGCAGAAACTCGCCCACAGCCGGATGGCAGCAATGCAGACTGGAGGTGGGAGTCCAGCGCCACAGGAGGACCTGGATGAGATGAAGGAAATGGTGTCCACAGTCATCAGTGAGGAGACGGTGGCAGGAGTTGGGGCACCGGACACTGCTCAACGTGACTGGACACAACAGCACCAGGGTGAGTAACAAACAGGGACTGGGGGGACGGGGGGAGATGGGCACAATGGCACACATGCACAATTAAGCAGAACACATCTGCGGACAAACCATGCTCTAGACCCCAACTCCCACCAAGAGACCAATGTACCCAAGTATGCAACATCTCAGCACTGTATACGCACAGAAGTCAGAGGCACACCACACATGAAAGGGAGAAGGGGCAGCAAAATCAGAGCTACAGGGGCGACTCCCCCAAAATGCAGCACACACCCATAACATGCAGAGCACATCAACATTGACAACGATGTGGTACAAACCGCAACATGTCCACAACAAAACAGAGGACACAACTGGTGCCACTTGTCTTTAGAAACTGGCCAATCACATTTGGCATTGCAGGGAAATGTGAGTTGACAATGTACAAGTATAAACACACATCCGTGATGTCAAAATGGCCACGCATCAGATAGGCAGCTCCTCCCAAACAGTTACAATGTACATTATCATGCAGTCTGTATGTAAACTTGTCAAATGTGTCAACATACATGTGAACACAATGTTAAAATGCATCTCCCCTTCACATTGCAGAAGTTAATCCAACACCTCCTGCAGAGCAGCCCAAACCTCTCTTCTCTGATGACAAAGAGGACCACCACGCCTTAGACGTCCTCCAACAGCTCATGGAGAACCTTCGCACCCCACTTCCAGGAGCAGGGCAGCTCAGCTGCTAAGAGGAGACCCCACCACTGCACAGATCACACATCAGGCAGCACCCACCACCACGCTGCATCCCAGCATCCCCACGAAGGACATATGGCCTTCCAACGCCATGTGTTGGGGTGCCAGGAGAAGCTGGCTGAACAGGTGCAGGTGGGGTTCGACCGCATGGCAGCCAAACGCCACGCCATATGTGGGTGTCTCAGTCCCATCAAGGACCACTCACAGTCCCTAACGGACACCCACAGTCTGCCCCAAGCTCTCCAACGAACCATGGCTGACATCGCTGTAGTCCTGACTTGGAGTCAAGAACAACTGTCTAGTCAGGGTGGCTCCACCGATGTTACCCGGGATTTGGGACACATGCAGAGGATCATGGAGACCATGAAGCAGACACAGGCGGAAAGAACTTCTGCACACCAGTGAGAGGTAACTGGGTTCCTCAACACCCTAAAGACCCTCCTCATGGCATTGCTGCCACAAGGCCTGGTGCTGATGCATGCTGATGCTACCACTCCATCCACATCTCTGCCCCCTGAAGTGTCAGTGCCACACAGTGCGGCAGACATTCCACCTCCGACGCCTGACGTGTCACTGCCACACAGTGCTGGAGACAGAACACCACCACCCACATGTGAGGCACATAAAACAGAAGAGGACGAAGATGTGGATGAATCTGGATTAGTGGTAAGAAGAAAGCTGTAGCATTCATCTCTGCCTTATGGGCTGTTTCTGCTTGGTTCTGCCATCTGCATCATCACCTTCCACTGTCTCCGATACACTCTGCAACACTCACCTTGGACATCGACAGGGACTGCCATATTCTGTTTGTTCACCAATGACACAGCATTCAGACTGCGGACTGTACTCTTCCTCTACCGATGAACTTGTCATTCCCTAAAGGACTCTGGCTGGCCCTCCACGGACAAACAATGTAAAGTGGGGCTTGCATTGCCCTGTACTGCTCCAGCTATGACACTCCACTGAATGTGCATTAAACATTTGTATTCACACAGAAATGTCATGTCTCTGATCTTTCAAGTGTGGAAGAACGGATGAATGTAGGGTCAGTGATTACCCCTTACATCCATGTTGCTCATGTTGTAGGACTTGCGTCACAGGGTGACACATTGCCGATTGTGGTCCGGGTGGTGCCAGCACTACAACAGGTAAGTACAGGGGAAATGGTCTGAGTTTGCGCAATTATTTATAGATATTCTGTCTTATTCCATAAAGACGTTCACCACATACATGTATCATTATTCATTGATAAAAAAAGTGAACAATAAAGTTAGCAATATTCAAAGTCTGATTGCATTTATTCTTACAATCGTGTAAGTTATGAATTACTACATCACAGAAGTAACTTTTTATCTTCAAAGTTTATAAGCGTAATTTTCAAATCATTACAGCGATGGTGCTCTCAGTGAGGGAAGGATGGGATGTGATTGGGTTTGTGAGGGACTGGGTAAAGGTGGTGTGACATTGATAGCATTACATTAAAATCAGTGGGCCTTAACACTAAAGCTAGTACACATGTTCCCTAGTCACATCACACATAGGCTAGACAAATCCATTGCGTTGAGTTCTATGGCGTGCTGGGTTGGTGTAGTCTACGTTTCCACCCCTGTATGTGTGTACGGGTTATTCTTGCCTCATGTTGGGGTCTTCGTCAGGATAGATACGAAATGTGAGCACATTAATGCAACGGTCGGCGTCTGAACCGTCACTGCGTGGGCCAACATGGACTCCTAATTGTTTTGGGCAATGCTCCTGTGGTCGAGCATACAATTTCACTCAGGTCACGAATTATGGACCAGTAGAAGACGATTTCTTTATTCAGTGCGTGCCTGGCATCATTCTGATCATTGTTGGTGTTTACTCTGCCATGGATGGCATGGATGGCACCATCGCTGTAATGATATGAAAATGACGCTTATAAACTTTGAAGATAAAAAGTTACTTCTGTGATGTAGTATTCATAACTTACACGATTGTAAGAATAAATGCAATCAGACTTTGAATATTGCAAACTTTATTGTTCACTTTGTTTATCAATGAAATTTGATACATGTATGTGGTGAACGTCTTTATGGAATAAGACAGAATATCTATAAATAATTGCGCAAACTCTGACCATTTCCCCTGTACTTACTTACTAACCCAGGTCCATGAGTTTTTAGGGTGCACCCCGTTAAAACTGAAGGCACTACAACAAGGACACACACATTAGTTACTTCCTTGTCCAGCCCAGTACAGAACCACGCCCAGAGCCCAGGGGTCATTGTTCACACCCCTTCGCTGGACTGGTATCCGCCAGGCCAGCCCACTCCGCTTACGCTCACGGGGGGGGGGGGTGACAACGCTACATGTCCCAGTTCTTCCCTGTGGTGATCTGCTGATCAGAGGTCTAGTTGTCGGCATGCTATAGCCACTCCCTCACGGCTGGTTTACACCCACACCACACCCATCCAACCCAGGCGTCACAGGACATGTTACCATGCCAATAAAATGGGCTGGGCGCACGTGCTGGACGCCATTTCCACTCTCTTTCTGGGTGTGTCCGTGTGGTTATCATTTATGCATGAGGGCCTGGGGTCCTGTCACTTCACATTCCCCAGTGCCGGAGGTGACATGATGGCGTCCGCACCACAAGCCTCAATCATTAAGGGTCCATGATTTGCAGGGCACAGACTTGGTGGCACAGGATACACTACAGCCGGCACAGGCACACCGCCATGGGACAGTGACTTTCGGTGTACTGAGGTAGGGGCACCTTAAGTGCTGAGCGGGTGTGCAGCCTGCGATGATGCCCTGTCTTGGCGGTCCGGACTGGTGAGGATTAGTGTGAGCCCTGCTTGACCGCAGGGTAGGCCTGAGCCAGCGAGCAGTGCTGGCCTAGTGGCACGTGGCGTTGCCTCGGGGGTCACAGAGTTAGTGGCACCTAAAGGGCTGAGCGGGTGTGCAGCCTGCGATGATGCCGTGTGCACTGATATGGTCTATGCCATAGCGAAATCAAAACTCAGAATCAAGTGTGCGACCTGGTGGCCCACGGAGCGGGGCTGCTTGATGTGGAGGCTGGCATGGTCATGGGCCCCGGGCTTTGGGCTTGCACCAGCACGTGGTGGGCCCTCTTGGAGACACGCCGGTGGTGAAAGGTGAGCAGTGAGGCCTGGGTATGCAGAGGTGGACAATCACCACTGGGGGGCGGGAGGGGCTGTGGTGCAGCAGCCTGTGTGCGCAGGGGCGGGCAAGTGATGATGACGTGTGCAATTGTATTGACTCTGCCATTCATAAATCTGGACTCTTTTTCAGATAAGGAACTTGGTGGGCTGCAGTGGATATACCAGCACGTGGTTGGAGACAGTCCGGTGGCAGCAGGTGAGCAGTGAGTGATGCCTGGGTCTGCAGTGTCGGCACTCTCCCTCTCTTCTTTTCACTGTCTCCCTGTCTCCCTCTCTCCCTCTTTCTCTCTCTCTCTTTCCCTCTTACTCTCTCTCTCCCTCTTTTCTCTCTCTATCTCTCTCTCTCTCTCTCTCTCTCACCCTCTTTCCCTCTCTCTTTCTGTTTCCCTTTCTCTCTCTCTATCCCTCTTTCTCACTCTCTCTCCCTCTCTCTCTTTCCCTCTTTCTCTCTCTCTATCTCTCTCCCTCTCTTTATCTCTCTCTCCCTCCCTTTCTCTCTCTCTCTCTAACTAGCTCTCTTTCGCTCACTCTCTCTGTTCTTTGATGAGCGCAGGACACACATTCTTATCTAGTATTTTGTCTTACAGGCTGTGACCTGCAGATTCTCCTGAGAAGACCTGCCGTGACTCTTCATAATAGTTGTTTTGAGTTTTTTTGAATAAAATTGTTTTGTTTGGTGATTCAAATATGAATGAGTGATTCTCCTTTTTCTGAACACACATGCATGTTGATTGTTGTAATTGTGCGACGTCAGGCGAATTGTTTTGTGCATGATTTTGTGGTTGTGATGTAATATTTCTTTGTCTGGGGAGGGGTGGCCGGGGTAGGGCCTGGGGGTGGGTGTTGTGGCCCTCTTGGGGTTCCGGGCTACATGTTCAGTAGCTTCATGGCATCTGTTGTTCTTCAGGTGTGTCTCTGGGCTGGGCTCCCTTTTCTGGTGCAGGTTGTCATCTGACTTTACACCAGGTCAGAGCAGGTGTTAGATTCCTGCTGCTAACGTGCCTTATCGCCTGTTTTGTGGTCTTATCGCCGAACTGGCTGGTCGTTGAGAATGTTGCGGAGTGGTGTTGTTGCAATTTTTTTGCATGGGAATGCCTACTCTGCATCTCATTAGTGATAGTTGCCGAGGTCATCTGTGGCAATGTTTTTTGCGGCTGCTATCGCAGGTAAACTGGTGATATCGGCTGTTAGCACCAGCTTGTGAATGGGGCAATAAATGTATTGCCCCTTTGGCTGCAATAAAGTGCTGATAACTCAGCGATAACTCCATGAGAATATGCCCCATAGTGCATTAAGATATTCTCCCACAGTCTGGGCGTGTTCTCTAAACAATCCCCCACCTGCCCTGACTTACTTCATCATGGTGTCTTACTCTCTGATACACCCACGGTTCCTCCTCGAGCACTCCGTATCCTAATGTGAATATTTTTTCGGTGGCTTAAATTGCGTTAATTCCTGACAGCGATGCTTTGGGGGACGTGCAGGTTAAATGTATGATTGGTTGATTGCCTGTTGTGATTGTGAGTTATGTGCTCTGATAGTGATTAACCCTCAGGGAAAAGTGTCATCATTGCGGCATGTCTCTAGAGCGGTTATCGACCTTTTCGCATAGGAGGCCTCCCATGTGGGATCGGCATGGAGCCAGGAACTCATGAGAGTGACAGCATGTTTCAAGTGCAGCTCTAACTGTGAGCCGGCCCTCCGGCCCCGATGGGATGTAGCCCAACCCTCGTAGGAGTGGTGCTATACTCTAGGAGTTCTATTTGGCAGCAGCCACCACGGTGGAATGGCTAATATCTTGTTTTTCGATTACCAAAGGGATCTCAATTCTACAGTGTTCTGTGCATAATAAGTGATATCTGCACTTCTATGTAAATTAATAGTCATTTATTTTGGCCAGACCACAATGATCGCAATTTTTCTACGTTGTGTGCATAGTTAAATACAATGTTCAATGAAAGATAATCAATTTTTATTTTGGTTTAAAGTTAAACTTAGTTCTAGCCGACCTAGGTGAACGGGAAATGTAAGTCATCTCATATTTATTCTAACTTGTAAGTATATTTATTAAATAATCTAGATTTATTAGGGGCATCACACTGTCAGTATAGGATGGACCCCATATTAGTGCTTATGAATATCACATAGTCATGGGTTTTATAGGACGGAAGCAGCCAAGTCCTAAAGAGTGGGTGATGCACTGTTGAGTGCCTTGGGTGATAGACAAGGACTTTAAGGCTTGGCTATTGGCTCAGACCAGCAGTGGGGAAGGAGTAGGGGTAGATATCCATCCCCAGAATTGGGGGCCTACGCCATATTTCTGCAACACATCAAACAGCATTTTCCGGTACACCCCTCTGAATTCCTATTTGGCATCCAGGGAGAGGAAATCTGATGCCCTGCCTTTTTTTCCTGGAGAAGTCAATTACATGGAGATCCTGATTATTCTTGTTGTGGGTGGTGCAGTGGAGGACAAAGCTGCCCTGGTCGGGGTAGACCAGGTCGGGAAGGAGTTTGTCCATTCGGTTAGTCAGAACCTTAGCAAGCAGCTTGAGGTCCAGATAGAGCAGAGATATTGAAGAGCAGAGCATAGAGTCCTTGCCCGGTTTTGGAATTAAGACATTATAGGCCTCGGTCATGCTATGGGTCACCGTTCAGCCAACAGTCATTTCATTTGAAGAGAGTTCTTAGGATGGGGAGGAGCTGGGCCACGAACAGCTTATAGAATAGCACTGTGAAGCCATCAGGCATGGAGCCTTGGAGAGCTTAAAATAGCCAATGACGTCTGGAATCTCTTGGTGGGGAGATAAGGCAATGGATGCAGGCCAGGACATCCAGTGTGCACTTGCCCATTTGGGAGGGGGGGACCACTCTGTGAGCCTTGGTCATGAGAATGGGATCCCCTCCTCGGCACTCCAGGACAATGTTGAAGAGGTTAGCGAGATATTTGGAGAGCTCCACGTCCGCAAATGTAGTTGGCACCCCTCTGATGTGGCTGTGTTTTCAGTGCCTGTTCTCCAGGTCTTCGCATTTCTCCTGGAGGAAGGAGAACTGGCCTCCAGTTGGAAGTGTTGTTTCTGGGTGGCTTCCCCCCTCGTCGTTGAGTTTGTCTATGGATTTGTCAGTTTGGCAGTGGTGGTTCCTCCGCTATGGCAAAGGAGCATCACCCCACTGCTTTCAAGCAATGCAAGAAGCAAAATAATTAAATGATAATAACTTGCACTTATGTTTTTGCTGCATTGCGGATGGGCTGGTGGACGGGGCTACTCTGCTCTCCGAGCAGGGCAGTGGAGGAGTGGTCTTTGGCCGCCCAAACAAGTCATGCACACTTTCCTTCTTCTCCATGCAGGTTGCATTACAGCCTGCCTAGAGAACAAGCCAACCCCTTCAGGCTCTGGCTGAGCACCGTCTCGATGCGCTCAGACCAATCACAATGCATTGCAGCACTTTGATTGGCTTATCAATCAATCAATCAATGACATTTATATAGCGCTCTACTCACCCGGAAGGGTCTCAAGGCGCTGGGGAGAGGGGGTCCGTTACTGCTCGAAAAGCCCCGTCTTGAGTTGCGTCCTGAAGGAGAGATGGTCCTGGGTTAGCCGAAGGTGGATGGGGAGGGAGTTCCATGTCTTGGCTGCCAGGTAGGAGAAGGATCTTCCTCCGGCGGTGGCTCTGCGGATGCGTGAAACGGTGGCGAGGGCGAGGCTGGTCGATCGTAGCTGGCGGGTGGGCGTGTAGAAGGTCAGGCGGTTGTTGAGGTACTTGGGTCCCAGGTCGTGGAGGGCCTTGTGTGCGTGGGTGAGGAGTCTGAACGTGATCCTCTTGTTGACGGGGAACCAGTGCAGGTCTCTCATGTGGCCGGAGATGTGGCTGTGTCGGGGGATGTCCAGGACGAGTCGTGCAGAGGCGTTCTGGATGCGTTGGAGTCTTTTCTGAAGTTTGGCTGTGGTTCCGGCGTAGAGGGTGTTTCCGTAGTCCAGTCGGCTGGTGACGAGTGCCTGGGTGACCGTCTTCCTGGTTTCGGTGGGGATCCATCTGAAGATCTTTCGGAGCATGCGCAGGGTGTTGAAGCACGATGATGAGACAGCGTTGACTTGTCTGGTCATCGAGAGGGAGGAGTCCAGGATGAAGCCCAGGTTACATGCGTGGTCCGTTGGCTTGGAAGTGGTGCCCAGGGCAGGGGGCCACCAGGAGTCGTCCCAGGCGGAGGACGATGACCCCAGGAAGAGGACTTCCTTCTTGTCTGAATTCAGTTTCAGGCGGCTGTTCTTCATCCACTCGGCGACGTCTTTCATCCCTTCGTGTAGGCTGGTTCTGGCGGCGGCGGGGTCGTTGGTGAGGGAGAGGATCAGCTGGGTGTCGTCGGCGTAGGAGATGATGCTTAGGGGAGGGAGCCTGGCTGCCTGCTTCCTGTTTCTGAAGTCTGAGGCAGGAGAGCAGGAGCAGAGACGTTGGACCAAGGTAAGTTCTTCTTTTTTTTTCTTTACTCCTTCCCGCAATTGCGAGATTGCTGCCCGCATGACACACCCACGACCTCCTGCAACTGCCCCCACCCGCGATCCATGATGGCCACCGCTGCAGTTTGGGCCACCCTCTCTCGGATGTAATCAACATCCCTCTGTAGGACACATAGGTCTCGCTGTAAGTTGCCCTTTACACGGTTAAAGGTGTCTTGGAGTTCCAGAGGCAGTACAGGAGCATGTCTCTAGTGACCTGTTGCAGCTCATGGAGTCCTTTGCCAAGAAGAGCTGAGCAAGCTGGTGGAAGAAAGTCTTTCTTGCCTTTTCCCATGGCCATGGTGCAAATGGTACAAAAGGGGATGATGGACGGAGCGTTGGGAACAGTCCAGCCCAAACTGGGAAGACATGGCTTGGCAGCTCGGGCTGGACTGTTCCCATGAGGCACAGGGTCAGACTGATTTGCATATGGCCATGTCTGAACTGGGGTGGCTGAGTGAGCTAAAGAATGGTGATGGATTAAACCCAGATCAGTTGACTGGGGGTGAGTGTTTGATTTGCTCAAGTGCTCCGTCCATCATCCCCTTTTGTATCGCTTTGTTCGCCCTAAGTTGGCAGGGTATGCTCAGACGTGAGTCCCTTGCTCACTTGGCCACTGGATTCAAGATAGCCTGGCTGATGAGGATTATGAATCCGAAACCAGTCCCAGAATGCTTGTTTCCGGTCCAGGGAAGACATGGCTTGGCAGTTCGGGCTGGACTGTTCCCATGAGGCACACGGTCAGACTGATTTGCATATGGCCATGTCTGAACTGGGGTGACTGAGTGAGCTAAAGAATGGTGATGGATTAAACCCAGATCAGTTGACTGGGGGTGAGTGTTTAATTTGCTCAAGCGCTCCGTCCATCATCCCCTTTTGTATCGCTTTGTTCGCCCTAAGTTGGCAGGGTATGCTCAGACGTGAGTCCATTGCACACTTGGCCACTGGATTCAAGATAGCCTGGCTGATGACGATTATGAATCCGAAACCAGTCCCAGGATGCTTGTTTCCGGTCCAGGGAAGACATGGCTTGGCACTTCGGGCTGGACTGTTCCCATGAGGCACAGGGTCAGACTGATTTGCATATGGCCATGTCTGAACTGGGGTGGCTGAGTGCGCTAAAGAATGGTGATAGATTAAACCCAGATCAGTTGACTGGGGGTGAGTGTTTGATTTGCTCAATCGCTCCGTCCATCATCCCCTTTTGTATCTCTTTGTTCGCCCTAAGTTGGCAGGGTATGCTCAGATGTGAGTCCCTTGCTCACTTGGCCACTGGATTCAAGATAGTCTGGCTGATGAGGATTATGAATCCGAAACCGGTCCCAGGATGCTTGTTTCTGGTCCAGGGAAGACATTGCTTGGCAGTTCGGGCTGGACTGTTCCCATGAGGCACGGGGTCAGACTGATTTGCATATGGCCATGTCTGAACTGAGGTGGCTGAGTGAGCTAAAGAATGGTGATGGATTAAACCCAGATCAGTTGACTGGGGGTGAGTGTTTAATTTGCTCAAGCGCTCCGTCCATCATCCCCTTTTGTATCGCCATGGTGCAAATGGTGGCAACAACGGTTCACAATGCGTAGACGGATGGCAGAGGGAAGATCTCTCCTGTGGGCAAAGTGCTGGTGGTGCGCTTGATTGTCCAAGCATGCAATGTACAATAAAGGTAGGGGTGGACAGTAAACTACGCTCCTCTGGCCGAGTTCGCAGAGTTTTGCCTACTACATGCTCTGCTTGGAGCACAACGTTCTGGAAAAACTATGCTAACATCCGCATGGCAGAGCTTTTTCTCGTGTGCAGCTCACCAGCGTTAAGTTGGCGAGCGCAAGCAGGAACATTGTGCACTAGACCACCTCACGGTGAGATTTCTCAATACGGGTGGTCACAGCAGGTTGTTACCCCTAGCTTTGAAAAAGATGCAGTTCCCACCAAGCTGGGGCACCACTCAGCAGCCACGTCATCATCTCAGGCAGATCTGCACTCCCCCTACAGCAGGAGCAGGCTGCTCGTACCCAGACTCCGCTGCAAGGGTGGCGGCTGCTATGGAAGGGCTGGGGGCCTGGTGAGAGGCAGCCGGGCGGTAATAGCTCAGGCTCTACACATCCCCCATCTTGCTGCGCCTAGTTACACCCTGTTTCCTAATATCTTTAGCCCTGCTATGTATTCTTATTTCTTTCCCTATAAACCTATTGGCTCTGCTTCATTACCTTTCTCTCCAAGGACTCTGAAGTGGCCATCAGGCGACATGTAAGTTTATTAAACTTCTTAAATAAAAATAAATATTCTACTGTATTTATTATGTTAGAACCTCGAAGGGGCTTTCCATAATATGTTAGCTCATCTGTGATATTACAAAAGGATAGGAGCCATACGCCAAAAAAATTGGTCACATGTTAAACGTTAGTAGCCCAGTCTGTTCAATGATGCCACAGCCCCTCAGTGAGCAATAGCAAGCAATAGAGACACAGTTTTACCTTGTTCGACTTTGACACTAATGTGTCCTTGAACTTAATCTCTTCAAAGTGAGTCAATTTCAACATTCCCACACTGTGGTGTAAGATACATTAATCTCTACAATAGAGGAGTGAGAGGTTACCGGGGTTTGCCTTTGCCCTGACTCCATCCTAGAGTCAGTGGTGGGCTCTACAATACACTGGGAGCTATTTTCTCACATTCATAGAAATGCTCAATCAAATATACCTCTGTGTATCCAGAACGTGTTAACTAAATTTGCGACAGCTTGCAAACACTGAGGCCTCAAAATAAACTGCTCAAAAACAAAGTTTATGGTTTTAATCCCTATAAATCCACCAAGGGGAAAGTGAGGTTGGGTACCCAACGCTTAAAGCAGGTCAAGGTCTTTGATTACTTGGGTATTAGAATTAGAGATAATATGGTATGGACTCCCCAAATCCAGAAGTGCTTGCTGACACTTCAGCATGTGGACTTTGCAATATTTAAGAGAGTTAAACATTCAGCTTTCTGCCCAATTTTTACCACTTTAGAAATACATTGGGCTAAAGGATTGGGAGCTGCACTTTACGATGCAGAGTTGTGGGGGCTGGAGCATCTTAATCAGCTAGAGGTCACGGAAAATACATTTTTAAGATCGCTCCTAAATCTTCCAGTGAATACGCCTTTATTACCTCTATGCTTTGATCTTACACTAAGGTCTATTACCCACTTCGCTGTCCTCAAGGTGCTTATGTTTTGGATGAGACTCTGGACTAGTAATACCCAGATTCCAGTAAAGGATGCTGTGGAGGAATTATTAACTCTTCAAATACAGTCAGGGCATTTGGTTTGGTTTGAAAAGGTTAAGGAGTGTGTTTTTTAATTGGAGCTGTGGACTATATGGGATGATCCGCAGTCAATTACAAAGAAAATGGTTCCCCTGCTCCAAAAAAGGTACTGGAATCTTCTTGATTCTTCATGCACTGATACGAGGTCACTTGGCACTTTAGTCACCTAGCCACCAGATCTTTAAATCTAGAAAGTTGTTTTAAGTTTGATTTTTACTTGGATAATGTTGAACCCCTACAGGCACGAGTACTTTACATTCAATTTAGGATTGGGGTTCGCCAACTGAATGTCATCAAAAGTCGTTGGGCGAATGCAACTGTAACTCCTTTGTGTCCGTCCTGTAATACTACCCCAGAAACTATTGAACATTTTGTCTTCTTCTGTCCTGTCTATGCTACACTGAGAAAAGCATGGATTATCCCGGCTTGTCGGTTGCTGTCGTTCTCTCGACCCTCAGACGCTCTACGTGTCTTCAGATCAAATACAACAAGGTGGCTTGTCTTTATACTGTCTAGATATCTGCTTTACGACTGGTGGCAGAGGTCTAGATTGGAAAAATAATATAGAGGAGCAGGACTTTGGAACATATAGGGAAAGTATGCATTGAGGTTATTCAGGGACTGCAGTGTAGAATGACGGCTATGGCCTGTTTTGTTAATGCTGATGCTTTTTTTAATGTTTACACTAGGTTTTAAAGTAATTTTAAACGTAACTTATTTTAGTCATGATACCGTAACACCACTTTTGAATGATGCACAGGACAATGAAGATGTTGCCACTTTCACTTTTTATGCTTTTATTAGCACTGAACTATTGTATGTCGTGTTTTTATGTATGTGTATGATCATGTTATTGATCGAATAAACTTGACTATACCTCTGTGTATTGGATATTTTGTTACATCTTCGCTCTGACCTGTGTCATATAAGTAAGTACATAACCAGCTCAGATCATCAGTATGAAGCAATTGAGTACCTTCCTAAACTGAAATTGTATCCCTGGATATAAGCTCATTTTTATTGTGACCTTGATGTTGCAAAATTAAAAGAAGAGTGCATTTTAGGACCTTTCATGCCTTTTCAATCAAAATATTTTGCCCATCTAGATAACCCAAATGGGTTTAGGCCATTCATCAGAACTTTCTCTGGGCATGTCCATCCTTAGTCTATTCTGCCTAAGACTACTGTGTACTATGAGGTATCTAAGTGTGTGAAGAAATGTTTGTAATAATTTGGATTCGCCTAAGCTCTTTTATTTAGAGATGTCTGGTACAGTCTAGACTCACAATAGGTCTGTTTCACAGATCAGTCTTTTCAGGTTTCATCTGATCACCAGAATAGGGTTAGAGAGAGACCAGCTAGTAACTGGTCATGCCCTAATCATTAGTGGATGATCCATATGCTTGGGCATATGAGCTTGACTCCAATGGCTTGTTTTGTGACAAATTAGGCCACCCATTAAAGATACAAACGGCATACCATCTGATGGTATCATTTGTAGGGACAATTACCACTCCAAAGACCTTTTACACTGCATTACAATAAAGATCCATGATTGCAGATTCACTGAAGCCCACATTTACCAGTTAACCTTTCGCAGCTGAGCAGCCTCAGCACAGGAGAAATTCAAGGAGCAGAGGTCTGACTGTACAAATGAGAGCAGCTCAGGGTTCAGATCCAGACGTGCCTGTGCCGCAGGAGTAGCCACGTTGAGACCACTGAAAAGATATAATGCCAGTGAGAGTGGGAAGAACTTAACTTGGACCGATGAGCTCTGAAAATCGTAAAAAAGGTTTTTCCTTCAAACTGCCCCCACTGCCAAACTCAATATCAGAACGCAGGATAAGTCTTAAAAGAAGGGAAGCAAGAACAAGCATTTGCAATGCAATAGGTCTCGCATTAGGAAAGTGTGAGCTATTGGTATTGTAAATGACAATTTGTTTTAATATGTGTTGGCTTTGAAAATATATAAATTAATAGCATTGTTATTCACAAAGCCAATAGCTCACACTTTTCTAATGCGGGTCGTATTGGCTATGGCAATGTTTGTTGGTAGCAATCAAGGACAGTGCTGTTGTGGTGCTGAGCGATGATGTGGTTGGGCTGAGTGATGTGGTGGTGTATTAGAGTGATGTGGTGGTGTATTAGAGTGATGTGGTGGTGTATTAGAGTGATGTGGTGGTTCCCAGAGTGATGTGGTGGTGTCCCAGAGTGATGTGGTGGTGTCCCAGAGTGTTGTGGTGGTGTCCCCAAGTGATGTGATGGTGTCCCCGAGTGATGTGGTGGTGTCTCCGAGTGTTGTGGTGGTGTCCCTGAGTGTTGTGGTGGTGTCCCCGAGTGATGTGGTGGTGTCCCCGAGTGATGTGATGGTGTGATGTGGTGGTGTTCCTGAGTGATGTGGTGGTGTTTCTGAGTGATGTGGTGGTGTCCCTGAGTGATGTGGTGGTGTCCCCAATTGATGTGGTGGTGTTCCTGAGTGATGTGGTGGTGTGATGTGGTGGTGTTCCTGAGTGATGTGGTGGTGTTCCTGAGTGATGTGGTGGTGTTCCCGAGTGATGTGGTGTCCCTGAGTGATGTGGGGGTGTCCCCGAGTGATGTGGTGGTGTTCCCGAGTGATGTGGTGGTGTCCCTGAGTGATGTGGTGGTTCCCCTGAGTGATGTGGTGGTGTCCCTGAGTGATGTGGTGGTTCCCCTGAGTGATGTGGTGGTGTCCCTGAGTGATGTGGTGGTGTCCCAGATTGATGTGGTGGTGCCCCTGAGTGGTGCCCCTGAGTGGTGCCCCTGAGTGATGTGGTGGTGTCCCTGAGTGATGTGGTGGTGCCCCTGAGTGGTGCCCCTGAGTGATGTGGTGGTGCCCCTGAGTGGTGCCCCTGAGTGATGTGGTGGTGCCCCTGAGTGATGTGGTGGTGTCCCTGAGCGATGGGGTGGTGTCCCTGAGTGATGTGGTGGTGTTCCTGAGTGATGTGGTGGTCTCCTGAGTGATGTGGTGGTGTTCCTGAGTGATGTGGTGGTGTTCCAGAGTGATGTGGTGGTGTCCCTGAGTGATGTGGTGGTGCCCCTGAGTGGTGCCCCTGAGTGATGTGGTGGTGTTCCTGAGTGATGTGGTGGTGTCCCTGAGTGATGTGGCGGTGTCCCTGAGTGATGTGGTGGTGCCCCTGAGTGATGTGGTGGTGTCCCTGAGTGATGTGGTGGTGTTCCTGAGCGATGTGGTGGTGTCCCTGAGCGGTGTGGTGGTGTTCCTGAGTGATGTGGTGGTGTCCCTGAGTGATGTGGTGGTGCCCCTGAGTGGTGCCCCTGAGTGATGTGGTGGTGTCCCCGAGTGATGTGGTGGTGTCCCAGAGTGATGTGGTGTTGTCCCCAAGTGATGTGGTGGTGTTCCTGAGTGATGTGGTGGTGTTCTTGAGTGATGTGGTGGCGTCCCAGAGTGAGGTGGTGATGCTGTGGAAAACAACGTAAACAAACAAAACACTAATAACCTGGAAAAAGTCGTAAATGTAACCAACTGATTTTGGCCTCAGAAGTTCACGTGCCCACAATTCCAGATTTCACTCACTGGATCAGGCTGAGCGAACTGAAACGCCCACACAGTAAGCTGTAACACAAAGACAAAAGACACACGGGCATTTGAAGTTCCACAACATGTTTTCAGGAGTCAGCAGCCAATTGAAAACACATTTATGCAAATACGCAAAGAAAACTTCCAATCCCGCATCTGAACTTCAGTAGCACGAACAGGAAGGAGCAGCCAGACTGGACCTTTTGTGTTTAAGAAAGAAAAGTCTGAAAGGAACGGGGGAGTGATTGGGGGCCTGGAGGAAGTGAAAGGCCCCTCCCATCCATTAATCATTTACTCCTTGAATTGTATCTACCCATGGTAGTTGTAATATTGTGATACTTTTTCTATGAACTGCGCTTTTATGTACCTTTTATGATACTGATGTATCGAAATAAAGATGAAATTAAATGAATGAAAGGCATCGTCACCCATTGGAAGAAACAAAGAATTTGACATCAGTATGTAAGTTAGGGCTTCCTTTACACGGGGCTATCACAAAAGTGTCTGTCCACAGAGCAAGCAAACAGCCCTTCAGAGGAAGCCAAACTCCGCAAATAAAACGACAATTAATCTGGAGAATTTCAGAAGGAAATGTTAATAGAAGCACAGGATTTACAGTAGACCAGTTATTAAATTGTTGATCAAGCTAGAATATACTGTACGCATGTGGGACTCCCAACCTTGAAGAATCGAGACTTACCCGAAGAGAGCTCAGAGCTGACTGACGGAGTTTCATACTTTACGGGATTTTACATCCTGTGACAGGCGCAGCTGTATAGGATTCTACGCTGCACTTACCCTATGTGAGGATTGACCGCACTCAGCTGTCCGCTTTACGTGTTCACCACACTTCAGCCTAACTACAGGCTTTGTCAATGCTCGCTTCACGCGTCTGCAGGATTCTAGCATGGGGAAGCTATGCTCTGGAACTGTTTTGCCTCGACACAAATGAAATGCTTTTATTGCACAGAGTAAGACAGCTAATTCTGCTTTCCGGAAGTCTGCTGATGGCATCTTGTTAGGAGGCAACGGGCTGCAATGTTACTTAAAGAGGAGTAACTAACATGTATAGGCCATGAAAGGTGAAAACAGCTGTGCTAAAGTTATTATTCCTTACATATTAATATTTTATATAAAAAAGAAGTGCAGGGGGCGTGGCTTGACGGCTGAACATGGCGGTCGCATAGCTGTAAGGCTCCGCGAGTGAGGCAGTGTCCCCACTAAAATCCGTACATTAATCCGGACGAATTAAACCTCTACACAGAGGAACCCGGCTCCAGGACCGAGTGGGATTCACCTGGAAGAAAAGCAGCAGAAATCGGAGGCCGGGAGACGGACTTATGACCTCCGTCGTCAAGGGGCCTGCGTGGATCCTGCAGCGCCGGGCTCTGGTAGGATTGGGAGCCGGGCGGAAGTGAAGGCGAGGCGGGAAGGGGTGACCGGAAGAGCGCGCTGACCGGACCCCCCCCCCCCCAGTAACACACTGAAACAGGTGACCGGAGCGCTCCCCTGGGCCCCTCCGAGTGACTGGATTTCCGATTGCCGGAGAACAGAGAAGCCACACGGACGGCGGAGGCACAAAGCAGAATCCGGCACACAGAGACAAACCCCCCCCCTAGCAGTGCGCCATAACAGCGGGGAGGGGAGGACGAACCTCCTGTTCGGGAAGGGCCTCTGCAAGACAATCCGCTACCTGACCCCCCCGGAATAAAAGAGAACACACGTGAGCGACCCACGGCACCCGCCGTTGCGCATAGACGCTGCGCGCCACTTTGCAAGCTCGAGGTGCAGATATTGGCGGCGACCCTTTCCCTTCCACACGGCTGGGGAGCGAGAGGTGAGCTGGGCTGCAGCAGCGGTGGGGGCGTGGGCTGGAGGACAACGAGGGCACAGGCAGAGAGCCTTAAAACAGACTTGAGACCCATTGAATCGCCCAGGGCCCAGGAGAGGGCATTGATTCTGCACCATTTAGGCACAGTGGGCACTGACGTTGTGATCTGGCAATCATCGCCAGACGCCACGATCGCAGCGGCAGGCGGCGGCGGAAAGTGCGGTGGGCCGAGGAGAGTCGGGCACGTTGCTCTGCACATTGGATTGACTGCCCATTTGGCGAGCAGGGGCGGTGGAGGAGCGACGCCACTGTGAAACACTTTTGGACTGCTACGTGCGGACACCCCAAGCCTGGGTTTATCTGCCAAAGGGTTCGGTGGACAACAAACACTCCGGAAGAGACTATGGCTGTCAGAGGCCCGAAACACACTGTGTCGCAGTCTAAATTGGAGAAATTTGCGTATGACAGACAGGCGCAACCACATGCGGAACCGCGCACATCGACGGGGAAGACGCCTGAAACCGATGGAACAAAGAAAGCAACACTCGACGACGTAATGAAGGCGCTGGCGCAAGTACAGGCCACAGTGGGGTCCACGGCCACTGAAGTCTCACTCCTTAGGGCGGACTTTCAAAAAATGGGCGAAAGAGTGAAGCAGGTCGAGGTGGTCACCAAATCTCTGGTTGAAGATCTATCAGAACTACAATTAGCAATGGAGCGAGTGGCAGCGGAGAATAAGACACTGAAAGAGAAGCTGGACGACCAGGAGGGGCGCTCCAGGCGCAACAACGTAAGAATTATTGGGGTTCCGGAATCGGAAGGAACGAGAGCCATGGACCTGTATGTGGAGGACCTGATCAAATCACAGCTCAAACCCAAGGGTTTATCGCAATTCTTTTCCGTTGAAAGGGCTCACAGGGTTCCAGGGGTAAAACCCAAGCCCGGAGCCCCCCCCAGACCCATACTGGCCAGACTATTCAACTTTCGTGACCGGGATGCGATCCTACAGGCTGCAAGGGTGGCCGCACCGCTGCAGGTTCAAAACTCTACAGTGGCCTTTTTCCCGGACTATACTGCGGAGGTGTCACGCCGGAGGAGGACCTTCCTTGATATCAAGAGAGAACTGAGAGCCAAGGAACTACCGTACTCTATGCTGTTTCCGGCCCGGCTGCGAGTGGTCGCGGACAGTAAGGTGTGGTTTTTCGACACACCAGAGTCGGCGCGTGAATGGCTGGATGGATGGCGACAAGTAGGACTACCCCGACGCTCGCACAGGACAAACCAGAGCCAACGTGGAGACAGCCAACCGAGATCTCAAGCATCAGGTGGATTTGAATCGACGCGCTCTCCCACGCAGGACAACACTAACACACTGGAAGACGTGGAAGAATAGTCTCCCGGCAACAAGCTGAATGCACATTGACATGGCTTCCTGAGTGGGTCCCGGCTTGGACACTGTCCCGGGGGAGACCGGAGAGGGCAGGGGTCCTGTCTACTCCGGAGGACACTTCACCCCAGCAAGCAAGTACTGTTTATGGGTTGGGTAAAGCACTCTGTTGAGTTGGGGTGGCGGGCAGTTCTAGGCCCGTCTGGCAGGGAGGCAGGGAGTGGGGAGGAGAGGGGGGGTTGTTTATCTGTTCAATGCAAACCGCAAACTGAAACAGGTTACACATTTCTCCAAGTTCAGATTAGGAAGGGAAAGGAGAAGTTAGTTGAGTTTTTTAGAGTTCTACAGGATGAGTAGGGTTGTGCTGGTTGGTACCCGCGCTGCCTCCTTGGTAGGGAGGGATGGGTCATTGTGGCTGCAAGACACACTGGGCATATGAGCATCTTCACGAAGGTATATGGCAGATTGCTCACAACGTAGTCGGGCAGAGGGTGCGCCTAGATCCCAGGGAGCACCCCTTCGCATACTAACATGGAACGTCCGGGGATTGGGAGACAAGGTCAAACGTGGGCTGGTACTCACTGCATTGAAAAGACAGGGGCCGGCTCTAGCACTCCTTCAAGAAACTCACTTACTGGGTAGTACTTCCAAGGCGCTTGATAGAAGAGGGTATAAAATGGTGGCACATTCTGAGTTCACATCAGGATCTCGAGGGACTGGGATTTTACTTAAGAAATCATCACATTTTATTCCACTGAGTACGAAGATTGATGGGCAGGGTTGCTTCGCGGCCCTACAGGGACAGTGGGAAGGAAGGCTTATTAATGTGGTCTCGGTATATATCCCACCAGCACTTCACTCGGTCATGCTTCCGGCCCTAGGTGAGTTCCTACTTGCCCTTCCGGAGGGCGACGTCATACTTGGGGGGAATTTTAATGCCACTATAGACGGTACACACGACAGGTTCCCCGCCGCAGGTCCGACCGAGGGTCCCTCACGCTTCCAACGTTTCCTGACAGCTATGGGGCTGGTGGATATGTGGCGGCATGCCCACCCTAACATGAATCAATACACTTTCCACTCTGCTGTCCACAACAGTCTATCAAGGATAGATTACTTCTTGGCACTGGGAGACTGCATACAACGCTTAGACAGCATAGACATTCAACCCAGAGGCATATCAGACCACTCACCGATTACCTTAACGCTCTCAACCCAGGAGAAAATACGCAAACGACTTTACCCCATACAGGCAGCATACCTCAAAGTACCCAAGGTCAGGAAAGCACTCAAGAAGGCAACGACGCATTACTTCGAAGAGAATCTAGAGTCAGTGCAGTCGGCAGCGATCCTATGGGAAGCATACAAGACAGTGTTAAGGGGACACGCAATTACCACACTTACGGGCTATAGAAGGGAAAAAGCACGCGAGTTGGCCGAAATAGAGCTGGCGCTGAGAGAAGCGACAAGCGAACACGAAACACATCCCACGCCGGACACGACCCACACATTGCACCTCCAACAACACTCGTATACGGAATATTTGCGGCACCAAGTGAGAGGACAGATAACGGAAACAAAGAATAGAATTTATGATATAGGAGATAAAGCGGGTAGGATGCTGGCCTGGTTAGACAAAAGGGGGGGGAGCTCTAGAGGTATCCAGCAAATAGAAGACAGAAGGGGTACACTGCATACAAGCCCGGAGCGAATTGTCGAAATACTCACTGACCATTTTGAGGGTGTCTACACATCTGACAGGGAGGTGACAGTAGAAATGGCAAGGGCGGCATTAGAACCTATCCACACACCGAGGTTGCAGCCGGAGGCGTCAGCTGAACTGGAGGCAGATATAACCATGGAAGAAATCTAATTAGCGATACTGGCGATAAAACCCGGCAAAGCGATCGGCCCAAATGGCATACCGATAGAGTGGTATCAGGCCACATCGGAAAAGCTTAGTAAACACCTACTGGCCATGTATAAGGATTGCTTATCGAAGGGCGAGCTCCCACCAGACCAAAGAGTAGCAACCATCATCGCGATACCTAAACCTGGGAAACCACCGGAAAATTGCAATTCCTATCGCCCCATATCCCTGCTTAATGCAGAAGTTAAAATACTAGCCAAACTCCTGGCTACCCGATTAATGACACACCTACCTGACCTCATTCACCCAGACCAATCCGGGTTCATGCCGCACAGGAACACGGCACTGAATCTGCGAAGAGTGCACGGAGTGTTGGCAAGAGCGGATTCGATTCCCGAACCAGCGGTGATACTGGCCCTCGATGCAAAAATTGCATTGACCTAGTCGAATGGAATTACCTGTTTGAGGTCCTGGTACACTTAGGGTTTGGACCCAAATTCATAGCATGGGTCAGACTGCTGTACGCGAGACCGGTGGCGCAGGTGGTAACGAATGGCCATATGTCGCACACTTTCCCCTTGGGAAGAGGTACTAGACAGGGTTGCCCCCTGTCACCACTGCTTTTCGCAATCACCCTAGAACCATTAGCACACCTGATACGGTCTACCCTACTGGTAAGGGGGATTTCCTAGGCTGGGGGTGGGGAGGACTGCGTCTCCCTGTACGCTGACGACATGCTCGTCTACCTCACAGACCCGGAACGTAGCATTCCAGCGCTTCTGACACTGTGTGATGAGCACGGGAAAGTCTCGGGATACACACTGAATTGGAACAAGTCGGAACTGTATGTTTTGAAGGGACCGGGCCCGACACTGAGTGCTCATTGCCCCTTGACCGAAGCCAGATCCTCCTTTAAATACCTGGGCATACATGTCACCAAAGACCCGGTAGAATTTGCACAGAAAAACCTGAAGCCACCTATAGAACGGCTTAAACAGGACGTTGGGTTCTGGGCCGGACTCCCCCTAACGATGCTGGGTAAGGCTGCATTGTACAAAATGATGTCTTTTCCCCGTTTCTTGTACATCCTGGAGAATACGGCATACCCGGTGGCACCAGGTTACTTCAGGAAAGTGTCAGCGTTGGTGGCGAGTCTTCTGTGGGGTAACCGCCCGGCCCGCATCGCGCAGGCCAAACTGCACAAAGGATGGTATGACGGGGGGATTGCGTTGCCAGACCTGAAATTGTATTACTGGGCAGCGCAGCTGAAAATCATAAATCAATGGATCCACGCCCCCCAAAATGACCCAGCATTCAGAGCAGACAGGACACAGTTGGGAGCAAATACCCTGCTAGCCCCCCTGTACGACCAACGGGTAGTACGCAGATTGATGGGACCCACAAGACTCACAGCTGAGATATGGCACAAGGCACTGACGACACTAGGTTGGAAAGGGAGAATAACTAAACTTACTCCCCTGTGGGACTCCCGGGAGCTGGGGAACTTACGGAATAGCAAGGGTTTCTCTCAATGGGATGAGATAGGCCTGTCTACGGTGGGAGACTTATGGGAATGAGGCACGGTGTTTCCATTTGCACGGCTGAGAGAACAATATGAGTTAGGGACACGAGAAAAGTTCCGATATGCTCAGATTCGACACGCACTGCTTACAGCCACCCCCCCAGAGACGGAGGTACCAGAGGCCTCCCTGCTTGAAGACCGCCTCCTTACGGACTTTATGTTAGAGCGAGCAACCTCACTCACATACCGTAAGTTAATCAATAATTTGCCAGATCCCATGACCAAACTTAAGGAAAAATGGGAGGGTGACGTAGCAGCTATGGACGAAACCAAGTGGAATGAAGCAGTGGCTTCGCCCAAAGAAGTAGGCATCTCAGCTAAGTTCCGGCTCATAAGCTCAAAATTCTACATAGAGTATATTACACTAGAAAGACATTACACCTCATACACCGCGCCCAACACCCATTTTGCCTCCGAGGGTGTGGGGAGGAAGGGACATTCTTCCACACGATATGGGATTGCCCACGCATTCAAGAATACTGGAGACGTATATTGCGCACCATATCACAGACTATGGGGACCTCTCTGGTCCCTGAACCACGAAAATGCCTACTTAATGTGTGGGAACCTAATGATTTGTCTAGACATGGCCAGCAATGGGCTACCTTGGGCATGGTAATAGCTAAAAGAGACATAGTGCAAAAATGGGGGGCAACAGAGGTGCCGACGAGAACACAATGGTGTGAGAATATGGACAGGGTAATGGTCACGGAAAGGGAAGTGTATGCTAGCAGGGCCTGCCCGAGAAAATGGAATAAGATTTGGACCCCGTGGAATACATACAGAGGAGACATTTGTGAACCCTTACCGGAAGATGAACCAATATCATCTGATGAGGAGGAGGAGGACGATTAGAGACCCCAGGAAGGGGGCGAGTATAGGTGGGGGTGGGGACTGTGGGAGACCATGGGGGATGGGAGGGTTGGAAGCGGAGGGACAAACAGAGCATCCACCCCATAGGACTTTCCATGTACACTTACCATCAGTATTGAATATTATGTATGACCTTGCAGACTTAAGTGCAGATTAATGTGTCAGAAACTTACCACGGCACAATGTATGTGGACTCACTCCAGCACGTGATGACCTACCTGTGATTTTTTTGTTGATCTTTTACGTTGTCTATTGTTGAAAAAAAAAAAAAAACTATTTAACTTAATACAGTGATTGTGAATGATGCGCCTTTACTGAAGTGCGAAATAACTAAACAACGGACACAGCAACAAATGTATGGACTTCTCCAATACTAGCCTAACTTCGTACTGCTATAGCGGCCGGCCCGCTGGGTTGTAGGCCAATGGCTGTGTAAAATGACAAGGAGCAATAAAGGTTTTGGAAAAAAAAAGAAGTGCAATTGTGAAAAACTTTGTGCCGTTAGTGCCTGTCGTAACTACCTGTTGCAAATGGACTGAAATCAATGCCTATTTAGCGTCCACAAAACCTTTTCTGGTTTCATACAAAAATGTGTTTTATTTGCAATTAGTGACCACAGAAAAAAGCATTGGCATAGCCAATAGGTCTCGCCTTTGGGACCTTGTTTAGTGTTTAGCCATGCAACAGTTGATGTTGTTGCACGAAGGATATTGTGCTGCATAGCTAAATACTTATACGGTCCCAAAGGCGAGACCTATTGGCTATGCCAATGCTTGTTAAATATGTGGCCTGTCTGTGCTGTGTTGGATGTGTGCAGTGTTGTGCCTAATGCGTGCTCCTGAGGTTATGCATGTGATGTGCATTGTGCAGTAGGTAATGCGTATATGCTACTGTGCTGGACATGTGTGTGATTAGCATGGCCATTTACGCAGTGCTCGCCACAAACTACATTTTCTGTTCCCGAATTTGTAATAACTGTATTTATCACCCACGCAATGCATTCATTTTAAAAGTGTGAGAAGGATGAAAGGCTGCGCTGGCCTCGTGTTATCAGAACCTTTGTGCTGGATGTCACACACACAGTGCCTCGCAGCAAATGCTCAACCCAAAGAGCTGCATCACCAGCTTATAAGCACTGTGCAGAAGAGAAAGGCTCTTCTTGAGCCATCTTTTATGTATGATCACAAAATCAATGGTCGAAAATATAAACACACATCTTTTTAAAAGTATGCTGAGCCTCAAACTGATAGGCGCGTTCCAAACTGCCCCAATGTTTACAGCTAAAAGAGCGCACTCACTAAATAAAAGGAAAGGTCGGAGATGAATGGGAAGTGAAAGAAAGAAGAAAAAGGCCAGAGGAATAACGATGCATGGTGAAAAAGAGATAGAGAAAGGTGATAAGTGAGAAACAGAAAAAAGTTAGACGAAGTTTAGGAGAGTAACAGATAGGTAGAATGCAATTAGAAGAGATAAAGGAGGAAAGACGAAGAGTGAAATAGAAAGGATAGAAGTAGTGGAGAGAGGTGAAGATTTGGATAGGAATGGAGAACAAGCCCATAATGCGGCGTTGCGTGAGGTGGGTGTGGCCGGAGGGCTGCATGCATTCTGTTTTCCATCAGGTATAAAAAAAACGGCCTCTATAATGAAAAACAAAAGTGAATTTGTGTGAAAGCAACAGTAGCCCTTTAATAGACTAACCAAAGAAAGATGAAAAGACGGCCCACTTCCTGTCAGTGCCCTCACTTTATAGTGTGTAAGCTGCTCACCCAGGAAGTGATTACCTCCCCTTCCCTCACACCCTTCAGTTCGTGCCTTCGCCGTTGCTTCTGCGAGATTCCAGACTTTAAACTCACGGATACAGCTTGCTTGACCTGTGTGTGCGGATGGGGACAGTGACCAGCATAAGCACATGACACTTCTCCTAAAAGCGTCTCTTACAATGCAAGAGGGTCTGGCAATGCTTTCCATCTAATGTACGTACTCGAGTAATGTGCTCAAAATCGGATCACTGCACAAGTTTACACCAATGTTCACTACAACATGGTGCACAGTATTGACTTACCATAGCGGTGCACAACCTGAAGCTTCAGACACCCGGACAGACTGACCTTATACATACAGATGTAAAAGAAGACACATGAGAGACAGCAACATGGAGCAGGAGGGGGAAAGAAGGACAGGAGGGACACCGCTGGGAAACACGCACACACTCCTGGATTGCTTGAGCATTCGCGAGAGTTACAGCTATAGCGATGTTAAACATAAAAGCGGGCGCCTCGATGAAATATAAAGAGAAGCACCCGTCTATATAAAAGTTATGGGCATGGCAGTTTATAAAGCGGTCGCATAAACATGAAAGAGGTCGACGTGCTATAACATGAAGCATGGTGTTCATGTATAAAAAAATGCGTGCGGTGCCTGCATTAGTAGGAAATACAACAAGCAAAGAGAAAACAAGTAGGCACGATGAGCGAAGAACTTAAGGGTAAGTGGCAAAGCAAAGTGTGGAGCACAGGGACTGGGCACTAGAGAGAATAACATGAGGATAAGTGGCAGAGAGAATGCAAGGCTGTGGGGCAGAGAGATAGGTATAGCAGGTAAAAGTGGCAGAAGAGTGCGTTACCGAGAGTAGAAAGCAAGATGCAGCTATAATATAAGTAGGAGTACAGTGTGGGAGGTAAAGTAAACAAGCTCTCGGCATTGCTATGGCGGGGGTGGGTGGGGGAGTGGCAGCCTTTGAAGTCTGATAGGAGGCACAGACAAATGGTGGTGCGCGATGTGCACGCGGGGGCGGGGGAGCGGCAGCCTTTGAAGTCTGATGCAAGGCACAAACACATGGTGGTGTGACGTGGCTGGCGATGGCGTGCACGCGCATAGCTCACATGAACTGTCCTTGATCCGCAAGTTTGGTAGAGTTTTTGAACTGCCTACTATAATCTCGCCTATCTATCCCTGCGGGGTATAATAATCGAGACCTAAAAATGTAATATGGATTTCACTTCAGACTCTTTCTGATCCCAAAAAGTGCATCTGGAAAGTTGACGCCCTTTTCAGACCTAAGGCCCATCAGCAAGTACTTGAAGATCGAATAATTCAGTATGGTCTCTGGTTCATATTTTGGCAGCGTTGAGAGAATACACCAGACCGTATTAGGACCTGGATATGTGAGGTTTATATTTTCATATTCAGGTTCTTCTGACACGCAGAAAGTGGCTGTGTTTCCTGGTAGAAAGCAGGTATTTCCAATTGACCTTTAGCAACATAATTCACATTGGTTTTAACAATAGTGAGCGCTCGCCTTTGATTTAAGGAAGTGCAGGCATTGCCCTGACTAGCTGCCTGGCTCCTAGAGGACAACTCTCTTGGAAGGGTGTATTCTTCACTGCATACGATTATGCTGCCACTGTGGTGTATAGGTTTTTTTTCCTGAATCTACCAAAATTAAAACTCACAGCTACCCTAGGGATTAAGTCAACTGGAGACAATAAAGTTCCAATTTGTTTTATATAGTGCTTAAATCCGCACTTCTGCTGTTTCCGAGTGTTGTAAATAACATATGTCATTATTATACTACTGACACTACTTAATTTAATTATCTCGAATGATGGACAGCTGAGTCTGCCTTGCGAGGTTTCAATATCATGAGCTTGAGAACACCATATCTGTCAGTGGTGAGTGATGAGTTCTCAGAGCAGTCCTGTCTAATCTATATGGACACTTCTTTAATGTTAGTGCTTCAGGAACACCGGGTCCAGCACATAAAAATAGTATATATATATTTGTCCCAGATGCTTCTCAAGCCCTCCGTTTGAGATTGAGCAGCCTCATTTTGTATTATGTTGGTATCTCTTCCGAAATGACCATTACGTTTCAACATCGCTTACAGCTTACAGATGTCCTGCTAATGAATGAGAACTTGTATCAGCATATCTCGTATGATTGACAGAGGATAACATCTATCGTAAGGGCAAGACTGGTCCTTCTGAACTATCAAATTCGAGTAGTTACAGATGCCTTTCTGACAGGATGGGGGTACATTTAATGGATCTGAACGAAATTTTTCTTCTTAAAGTTACTTCTCCACATCAATTCTTTTGAGTTCAGACTTCAGAATGGTCAGGTTCACCCCAGTACCATATTCCTTTCCTGTGTACAAGAGAGGTCGGTACTAGTATGCAGGTAGGTACTGGTGTCTAAGGACAGTACCTCTGCCACATGGGGGTGTGGGATACATGAAGGTGTACTTGAATCAATTATTGTTTTGCATTAGGCTGTCCACGGGGCATCCTTCTTCTGGCTGCTCATTTGGCAATGCACATACATATGCACTCTGCAGGCTTCAAACGTCGTCACCCAAATGCAGTCTTCATCCGAATATAATTACAAAATATTTGAGATCTGGAGGTTCCATAAATGCACATCTTTAAAGTTCGCAAGAGCTCTCATCTTTGCAGTTTCTGATAAGCGTACCCTGCGAGATACGATGCTGCTCTGGTATATTTATTTCCACTTTTCCTAACACTCAAATGTTTTAGAACAGGTTTAAAAAGTTTCAGAGGATTATTTATCTGGAGGCTTTGGATTGGTACAAGAGCATTTGATCTCTGATTCTTAGTAATATATTACTCTTTGATTTTCACATTATAAGGCTCTTATTACATAAAAGGGGTCTGATCATTTCTGATATGTGTGGTAACTGCTTTCCTTCACCTATCAAAAGTATGTGCTTGCAGGGTTTTATCATATCTGGTAAATACCAGATGTGCTAAAAACGTATTCTTCCCCACTTCCTACGCTCCCGATATTTACTGAGTCAAAAGGCCAAGTAAATGACAGGACATGCTATTTTGGTAAGATAAGCCCCAATATCTACATGTTATTCCCCATTTAAAGGGAAAACTGGTCCTATTCATCACACCTGATTACCAAATAATTCCACTGTTTTATTATTTATCAGGTGTGATAACTTTTGCACCAAAATCCACTTCACCCTTAATAAGGGTCTCAGAATACACCTACAAGTCGCATAATTCAAAGCTCTGTTGGCTATTGAAAAGGATTAAAGCAAACACAAGGAGATGATGGGCAGAGCACTGACACTTTTCAGACACTCACCCCCAGTCACAGATCTGGGTTGAATCCATCATTGTTCTTTAGCTCACTTCGCTACCTCAGTTTAGACCCAGCAAATCATTCTTGACCCTGTGCCTCATGGGAACAGTCCAGCCCAAACTGCCAAGCCAGGGCTTTCCTGAACCGGAAGCTGGCATCCTGGGACCGGTTTCAGGGTGACATCCCTCATCAGCAAGGCTAGCTTGAATTCAGTGTCGAAGTTAGCTTATCAAAAGGATTGGCAGGAGGCTCCACACATGACATGGAGACCTCAGGGAGTGTGTACTGTGAGATGTAAATAGGTTTCTGGATGTGCAACAGACACACAAGAACGTCCCATGGACGCACACTTTTTAAACTGTAAATGCACAGTCTTTGATTTCACCACAATTGTTCCCAAATAGGTAACATAAAGGAGATAATCGACTATGCTCGTCGATTTACCCCGGTGAGGAAAGGACAGTGATTAGCCACTGGATGGCCACTTGATTAACTCCCCTATTGCTGCCATCACCAGCCAGCCCGACTAAAAACTATTGGAAGTTCAATACCATTAAAGAAACTAAAAGCTCATGGTATGATAATTCAAGGTAGTGATCCTCTTAATGGCAGTAGATAGGGTTTTGTCGCACAAGATGGCCTTGCTCACGTTTATGTATGTAAAGAAAGGTGTATTGCAATGAAAATGTGTATCATAGTTAAAAATGCAGTTTCTCTGTTTCTCAGATATTACTACCTTGCTTTCAAGGCTCACGGGAGCCCCCCAGTTACCAAAGAAAACTGCATCGCTATTCTGAAGGCTGCGAAATTGGACAACTGGGTTCTTGGGAAAACAAAGGTAATTCAGACTCCCAGGTAACCTGGCATTCTTTCTGCAGTGTGTTCTTGGCTAAATGTTAAGAGTGAATAATAGTCCAATGATCTTGTCGAATATGCGTTTTTACAAACATGACTGTATATGTAATGTAGTGTAGTGTAAAGTAGTAGAAGTTGATTTTCAGAGACATGCTGTATTCAGACTTGAGCTCTGCCCAGCACCTCTGGTTAGTTGGTTGGCCTGCCTTTTGGAAATTCCTTTACTGTGGTTGGTCAATAGTGTCCATCTGTCCCGCCTTTGGGTGCTTCGTTCCCTCCCACGGGGCATCCCTGATTGTTTCTCTTGTATGGCCATTTCTGGCCATCTGTTGCGTCCTCGCTCACAGGTGCACCCCTCTCCCTCCCGTTATTGCTGCCATCCTTCCTGTTTTTTTTTGCAGTGCTTGTTTACTTCTGCAGCAATTGCAGCTCGTCGTGCTTTAGTATTAAACATCCTAAGGTAAAGCGTAGCGTGCCGCGATTGCTACAAAAGTAAATAAATAGACAAATACTATGGCAGCTCCATGACTTTTTATGTCTATTTAATAACTTTTGTAGCAATAGTGGCACGCTGAGCTTTAGCTTTAACCGCATCGCTGCGGTGGTTATTTTTCCGCTGTGCGGCAAAATTCAAACAGCAATGTTACATGACGAGCTCAGCTCGTCATCAGCACACAACCACCGTGGCTGATGACGAGCTGAGCTCGTCATCAGCAGCGAAGGGGTTAAACATCTAAAGCGCGCCGTACGATCATTGCTACAAAAGTCAATCAAAAGTAAAACAAAGGCGTGCAGATGCTGCTTTTCTTTTCCATTTATTTACTTTTATAGCCATTGTGGCATGCTGCGCTTTACTTTTAAACTTATTAGGCTGAATTTGCGGCGTGCTGCAATTGCTACAAAAGTAGGTAAATTGAAAAAAATACAGTGGAGGCACAACTTTTTTTTCTATTCCTTGACTTTTGTAGCAATGACTGCATGCCGTGCTTTAGATTTAAACATCTAAAGCTGAAGTGTGGCGTGGCGTGCTGCCATTGCTCCAAAGTCAATACATAGAAAAAGAAAGGCAAGCAGACACCATATTTCCTTCACATTTGTCTACTTTTGTAGCAACCGTGGCACTCCACGCTTTACTTTTAAACATCTTAAACTAAAGCGCGGGATGCCGCGATTGCTACAAAAATAAATAAATAGAAAAAAAACACAGCAGACGCACAACTTTTTTCATATTTATTAACTTTTGTAGCTATGCAACTGCTAAGATATTTTGGGATGAAAAAAAATGTAAAAAGTATTCTCATTTGCAAAGCCAATAGGCCTAAATGTAACTAATGCAAGACCTATTGCATTGCAAATTCTTGTTTTAAAAGGTACTGGATGTACAAAGCTTTTTGTGGTCGCAAAATAAAAGGTTTTGCCACTATGAAAAAGTCAGGTCCCACTGGTATAATGGTGTATTGCGAGTTCGGTATGGCTTCTGACTCACACTGTCGCACACTGTTTATTGGATACAGATTCCCAAAAGTTTGTGGTATCCATCAGCAAAGTGAACACTGCCCCCGAAGGCCAGCTTTCACTTGGTGAATGTGGTTGTTCTCGCATGGTTAGAAAGAGATCTTATGCTCCGCCCAATTCCATTCACAGAATATATATTAGATTTTTTGATTCCTTTAAGGGACAGAGGATGGAATCAAAGAATGCATGCACTTTGCAAATGTGAATGCAGGCATGGAGGACTTCTGACCCTTTCGGGACGCTAGCCCTGCAGTTGGAGTACATTCAGTGGTATTCAGAAAACAAATCAGTATTTGGTGAATCCTGTCTTAATGACATGTTAAGCTGCCATGAAGTAGAATATTAATTGCAGCACAATATGTCAGATAGCAAAGCACTCGGAGGACTAAAATTCCACCGGTTTGTCCATGGCCGGACTGGCCGAAGCGGGCACCGGGCATTTCCCCGGTGGGCCGCCAGGGTGGGGGCCGGTTTTGGCCCCTTGGGGCAGTTTTTGTTACCGGGGGTCGGCAATATCGGCCCCCTGTAACAAAATCAGGGAGGGGGCGAGCAGTTTGCCAGGACACCTGACCTTTAGCCTCTAAGGCAACTGACTCATTGTTCCAACCAAACAGAGGAGCAATCTCAGTAAGTTCCCACGAGTATTCATAGATAAGAAACCAATCTTTTCATTAATGTAGTTCTTTTCAGTGGAAAATAATGACACACATCACTGCATCGCTTTGGCTCAATAATGTAGGCACAAGCATTACATACATCCCTATGTCCGCTTGAGAAAGCCACTATCTGTTTTCATCGATTCAGAATGGATGCGATTGTCCCCTTGTTTTATCTGTCACACTGCTGAAGTTGTGCATTAATAAATGTTTCCCTAGAATTGTACAAGTGCATTATCGGCATACCCCCAAAAAGGATTCTGTAGTTTCTTTTCAATTAGACTTAACAGATTCAAATGGAAGACTTGTCATCTGGCAATGCAGCACTCTCTCGTGGGGTTCCACATCTTCACATGTTTAATTGGAGAGATTTTGAAAAGTTCAGGTTTCAGGTGGTTTTTGAATCCCATTTAGTAGAGTTCACCTGTGAGGTTTGAGTCAGTGCAGTTTGCAATCTGTGGCCCATTGTTGCAGTTTATACTCACATTCACTTCCAAGAAGGAGAATTCCATTGAGTGAGGCGGTCCTCTGTAATGTTCTACCGAACCTCCCTGAGTGAAGGGTGCTAACCATGTGTGTGAGGAGGGTTCCGGTTTGACCCCGCTTCCCCATGGTCTGATGATTCGTTTTGGACCTCTTCTGGCTGGCAGATGTGCATATTCACAACAAGATACCAGTCTGGTTGAACTTTGATGCTGGTCGTATGCACAAAGAGTGGTCACTTTCCTACAGAAAGCACCAAATGATAGGGCGTGGGGTTGCAAACCATGACATTAATTCCTCAAATGATTTAATACTCCATATTTTGTCTAAGTATTCTGATTCGCAATGGAAAAGTTCTGTATCTTTCTGCAAACTGAACTTGTGCTACATAGACTCTACTAGTTCACTGATGACTGTTTATCTAGCACACATCATACCAGCAATGTTACCCAAGTCTTTTTGTTCAGTGTCAATGCTAGGATTCCAACCTGAGCATGCTACTTTCTAAGTGGGTGGCTAGCTCAGTAAGGTGTCTCACCAGCTATGATATGCAGAGGTTGCACAGTGTACACACCATATTCTAACCTCAAGAAAATCATACAACTGGATTTTCATTCAAATCAACAAGCAATGGTCTTCAACAACTTCAAGAAACTATCTCCTGACTTGGAAAGAGCTTTACCAACTGCATACCAATTACAGTTTTACACACCCTCTCTCTGCCTTTGGAGATATAATGGTTTCCCAGTGTAGGCCTCATCTTAATGAGTGGATTATTATGATTGTAAGCACATACGCACAACTGAATCAACCTGTCACTAGCAATCGAAGAAACGTCAGATGGGATGGTATCATTTCAAACCCTAGTGCCTTAAGTAAAATATACACTCACTTAGAGCCGTTTCTGATATTACTGAGTGATCATGACATCAGCCCCGCAGATGTAGTAAAGCTCCAAGGCAACTGTTTCACCATTCAACACTTGTTTCACCAAAACAATAGGAAGAAACCAACCATACGCATACCAACTATCTCTCCTGGTATAATAAAGAGTGTAGGGATGCAAAAACCTCCCTCGATAAATCCATAAAAAATGGCCAACAATCATTAATTCAGGAAGCAAGGACCAGGTATAAAGTAACCCTAAAAAATAGCAAGAGAACCTGGGATTCCTTAGTTTGGGAGGATGCCCCAGAAGCCATTCGAACTAAAAATCAAGCCACCTTCTGTCATATATTTAGCTATGTAAGTAAATCGAGTATAATGAGACCTGAAACTAATATCCTACCCACGGACTGGGCGGCCCACTTGCAATCCCCCTATAGTAAAGGTAAACCAAGTTATACTGGCAGAACTTGTCTGCCCAGAGAACCAACCCAGAATGGGCTGAGATTCATCTTGTCCCTCGCAAGAGCCCGCAAATTATATTTTGGTATTTACCCTGAGAGAAACACAACTGGTTCTCCGCGAAGTGAAAGCTGGAAAGGCTCATGGACCAAACAAAATTCCCAGGGATCTGTTTAAATCTGTACCTGAATTCTGGGCACTGTACTTAAAACCACATATGTAATTCTATTGCTGCAGGTACACCAATCCCAGATTCCTGGAAGGGAGCAATAATAGTCCCCATATAACAGAAAGGCGTGCGATTGGTCTTGGCAAACTACCGGCCATTAAACCTGATAGATATAGCCCAGAAGATCTTTTGCAAACAAGTTCTGAGCCACCTGAACACATAGTTGGAGGACAATAATCCCCCTTTCAAGCAGGTTTATTCCCAAAAATAAGCACCATAGATTAGGTTTTTAGGTTCTTGATGCTGAGGGGGAAAACTGTAGATGTCAATAGAGGGAGCCTTGGTTAGCATTTGTGGACCTCAAAGCTGCCTTCTATATGGCCCCTAGAGATAAACTTTGAGCCACCGTGGAGGATAGAGGCATCCCCCACGCTACTGGATATTATTGTGAGATTACACACTGGAAATTATGCCCAAGTCAGATGGGACCCAGAGGGTAAACCAACTAACCGTATCCCAGTAGACAAGGGTGTAAGGCAAGGATGCGTCCTTGCTCCAAAACTCTTTCTAATTTTTATCAATAGGTTATTCAAATTTCGAATGGAGTGCGTAAAAGACTCCCTGGTCCTAGGTGGTGATAAGATCCTGGCATTTATATTTGCTGATGACAACCTCTTGGTGTCAAAAACCCCTAAAGTTTTGGAACTACTGCTAGAAAGATTCAACTTGTTTTAGACCACTAACGGGCTACCCATAAATGCTGATAAACTAAATGTATGGCTATTCACCCCCACAAACAATTCAGAGGAACAATTAGATGATGGTAGTTAATCTGGAGAGAGTCTCAGACTTCAACTACCTGGTCATACGCTTGTCCAACACCAGCTCATGGAACAACCAGGTTGTTAAGAGTGGGTTACTTCTTAACCATAGGTCTGCTGCCACAGTGAATTTAGCTAAGAATACATCCTTCCACCTAATGTCCCCACTACTGGAAATCTGGAGAGCCCAAGCCGTGACTGCCACTATCTATGGCTCTGAACTATGGGGCCATAGTAATGTTAATTCGCTGGGTATTACTGAAAACAAGTTAGCCAGTATTGGGGTATCTTTCATAGATTCACATGCCTGAATCATTCCCCGTCGTTGAGGCAGGAGTCTCACGGTAAATAAAAGAGCAGTGCCAAAGGTAAATAACAGTAGTAGGTCCTAAGGAAAAAGGCCTGAGGCCCAAATCTTAGTAGCCTATCTACATCATTATGGTAAAAAGACCAAAGTCTTTGTCCCAACCAATCAGCTAGCAGCAACCTTTAGAACACTATCTGCAGAGCCAGTTTTCTTTCAAGATGTCTGACAAGAAGGCCTTGTTCAAACCTTGCAGAACATGCAACAAAAATAGAGTCCATGTTGATTATCAACATAAGGACTGTATCTATTGCCTCTACCCCAAGCATGAGGCTAAAAATTGTAAGATCTGCCGAACCTTCCCTTCAAAAACTCTAGGGGATATGGAGGCTAGAGTCCTGTTGTGGCTCAAATCTTCTTCAACTGAAGATGATAGATCTTCGAACTCCAGCAAGAGAGCAAGATCTCAGGACAGTTCGTTAAGTGAGGGGAGAAAACATCTCAAATCCTCCCACTCCACTTCTGGTCCTCCTCAAAGGTCGCCTTCTGCTTCCTCTGGGCCTATTCAGTCTCCAGAAGCTTCAGCACTCAAGGACTCTAAAAGGCAATTAATCAAAACCGTGAGTAAAAGCTGTTCTGTCTCCTCAGATTTACCTGTGTCGACTATCTCTGTCACATCTTCAGCTCCTTCGTCGACGGCGACAATTTCTACCACTTCTATTACTTCTCCTATCCTGTCGACGAGGATTTCCATAGTGTCTAAGAAAACCGTCGTCGATAATCCGTCGACGAAAGCCTCATCGACGAAGCCATCAAAACACTCGTCGACGAAGATACCGTTGACGAAGCTCCTGTCGTCGACGAAGACTTCTACTGTGCCGTCTATGAGTGCCCCGTCGACGAAGAAGTCAACTCTGTCAACGATGGTCCCGTCAACGTCAACTCCATCGACGATGCTTCCGTCAACGTCTACATCATCGGCGATGATCCCGTTGACGACGACTAAAATGAAGAGTCCATCTATGGTGACTCTATCTTCTTTGCCCCCGTCAACGACCATACCATCTACAGGGGTGGAACCTGTTTCTACTAAGTCTTTAGTGGTGGTGTAAACTTTTTCAACACTAATTTCCTCGAAAGGTTTCCAGCTTAAACTTTCCAGAGGCAAGAGTGTTCGTACATCTCACCACTTACTCCATCTCACCTCCTCGACACATATGCCCAAAAGGAGGATGATGACTATGATGACGATGACGATGAAGGAGCTTTTGGAGAAGCTCGTCATCCTTCTGAACGGAACATTAAATGTCAAGAAGACGAGGAAGATGAAGACTACACGGAACACTACTACCAGGAGGACATTGTTGTTCCTCACCACACAGGATACCAGAGGCATTCTCGGATTTCAGAGTCCAGCCATCTGCCTCCTACCCTTATTCAGGACTTGCAGGCCATGTTAGCTGATTATAGGCAGCGCTTTCCACCACAACAAGTCATTCCACCACCCCAGCCTGTGATAGTTCCAGATCCTATACCTCAGCCGGAGGTTCCGGCACTAATGTCTCCGGTTACAGAACCTTCTCAACAGCACCAGCCTGCTCAGCCTACTCGAACTCCAGACACTTCTTCGGATGAAGAAGTTGAAGAAGGTGAGCTGCCAGAGAATACTTACTTGGATCTGTGGGATTCATATATTATTCCCATGCCTCTCCACCAACTCAACAACCATCGGAGTCACCTCCAGAAGATATAGGTGGATTTCATAACCTTATGCAGCGAGCTGCTACTAGGTTTCAGCTTCCAGTGACTGTGGAACAAACTGATTGTTTCCTACATGATTTCAAAGAGGAGGGTAGGAAAGTTACCAGAGCAATTCCAATAATAGATTATATATGGACTGAGGGCATCAAGATTATGAAAAATCGGGGGAGGAGCTTAGCGGGCGACCAAGATGGCCGCGTAAGCTCAGAGCTCCGTGGACCGTCCGATCCACCGCAATTATCCTGCCTAGAATCCTGGTCCACGTTGGTGGCACTGTAAAGCTGGCGGCCTGCTGAGGCGGGGGCTGCAATCGGGTCCCAAATCGGTGTCTCCTGAGCGAAGTTACGTCGAGCTGAACTCCGCTCCGTAACGGTGCCATTGTCCATCCGGACTTCGTCACTTCGCCACTTCGCTCGATCGTACTGCAAGGGCCTTGCCTGCCATCTCCTTGGTGAAGACGCGGTGCTCTAGCCTTTCCCTGGTCGACCTGATTGTCTTTTCTGATCTGATTGACTCCTGGCTGTGGACCCTGACCTGCGACCACCGGTCCTTTGTTCTCGTGGACCCAATATGGCGGGCAGAGGCGATCCGGAGAGGGCATCGAATAAAGGTAGTCGGGGCAAACCGCAGACGCAGAACAACCGTATGGAGCGGTATGTCAATCTCAAATCGCCACCTACGTCGGGTGCTGTCTCCAAGGGAACCCCAGTGACTGCCCCGCCGGACGGCTCTGATCCTACCCTGGTGGACATTATAGGTGCCATCACCAGCCTCCGTGCCGACGCACAACACCAGCACGAGACTCTGTCTCACAAGGTGGATTCCATGGCCATTGATATTGCTCTAATCAGGACCGACTTGGGCAAGACGAACGACCGAGTGAGAGCGCTGGACATTAAGACCACTAGTCTGACCTCGGATGTCTCTGAACTACAAACGGAGGTCCGGAACCTGCGATCGATTGCCGATCAGTTCTCGAAACGGCTGGAGGACTTTGAGGGGCGAGCCAGGCGGCAAAACGTCCGCATAGTGGGGGTTCCGGAAGGGTCTGAGGATGGCGCAGCGGATCTCTTTGTGGAAGAACTGGTGAAGACGCATCTGGCGCCCTCTGGGCTGAGCAACTTCTTTTCGGTGGAACGTGCCCACCGTGTGCCCGGTGGTCCACCTAAAACAGGGGCGACGCCACGACCCATAGTGGCGCGCCTTCTCAATTTCAGAGACCGAGATGCGATCCTCCAAGCGTCCAGATCGCACGGGCCACTACAATATCAGAACGCGGAGGTGCATTTTTACCCGGATTTCACCAGGCTGGTGCAACGCCAAAGGCTGAGCTACGCGGGAGTTAAGAGACGCCTCAGGGACATGGGTCTCAAATACTCGATGCAATTCCCTGCGAAGCTCCGTGTGGAATTCAAGGGCCGTGCCTACTTCTTTGATTACCCGGACAATGTGAGCGAGTGGCTGGACACTGTAACACCAGAACGGGAAGAGCGAGAGGAAGATGTTGGAGGAGCTTCAGGCGGAGCGGAGCGGCAAGAATGAACTGGGAGCCGAGGCTACCCCTGCCTCGAATGACCGCCGGACTGCTGTTTTGGTGTGATTATTCTCTCCTTTACTTCTATGGTGGGTGGCGGGACGATTCCACGGGGATTCCTTCCTCCTCTGGGTCTTCGGTAGAGTAGTTAATGGGGCGACAGGCACACTGCAGGTTGGGAGGGCTTTTTAGGCTAACGCAGGGGTGCAGGGTGGGGGGTTGGTTGGGTACAGTTTTGGTTTGTTTTGTGTTTCTCTCTTTCTCTTTCTTGTGGCACACGGACAATGGTGATCCTGGACTTTTTCTGATGCAAGTGTCTTTGGGTGATGGGCGGGGCGGGCGGCGGAGGGATGAGGGGTAGGGTGTTGAAAATTCTTAGTTGGAATGTTAACGGGTTGGGTGATCGTATCAAGAGAGGGGTGGTTATTCAACTGATTAAACGGCATATGCCGGATGTTGTACTTCTTCAAGAGACGCACTTGGTGGGCAATGCCTGTAAAGCCCTGAATCGCAAAGGTTATAAAATGGTGGCTCATTCGGGGTTCTCTTCCGGCTCCAGGGGGGCGGGGATTCTTATGCGCGCATCCCTTCCCTTAGAGATAGGGATTACCTTGTTAGATGACAGGGGGAGGTACGCCGCCGTATCCGGGAGATGGGAAGGGCGTTCCCTCACGTTGTTGTCTGTGTACGTCCCCCCAGGGCTTCAGTCTAGTACCTTTCAGGACCTTGGTGGTGCCATTTTGTCTATGCCGGCTGGTCGTTTGATTGTGGGGGGTGACTTTAATTCGGTTTGCTCGGGTCTCCTCGATCGCCAACCGCCTCGCGACCTACGTGGACCACAGATGTGGTTGCCGTCCCTCCTCGAATCTACTGGGCTGGTGGATACGTGGCGGCTTTTGCACCCCACGCTTCGTCAATTCTCTTTCCTGTCGGGTGCGCACGGGAGTCTCTCGCGGATTGACTATGTCCTTACGCTGGCTTCGGACGCACTAGCGGTGTCGGAGGCCCGCTTCCTTGCCCGAGGCATTTCCGATCATTCCCCGTTATGGGTCTCCTTCGACTTTGGCGTGACTCTGTCGGAACGCCCGGCAGCGGTCAATCCTTGGTATTTTCGTGATTTTAAGACCCGCACCCTTTTGGCCAAATCTATTGACCTATATTTCACCGAAAATGTGGGCTCGGTGGAGTCGGCCGTTACATTGTGGGAAGCTTTTAAGACGGTGCTCCGTGGTGAGGCCCAGGCACTCATCGCGGCCACCCGCCGTGATAGGGACTCGGCTATGCTGGCCATTGAGCAGGAGGTGCTACACCTCGAGGCCCAGCTGCGCTCCGACCCGGACCCCCTGGCCCTTCACAATCTCTCGCTGAAACAAGCGGAGTACCATGCCTTGGCCACTAATGCCGCTCTTGTTCTCGCCAAAGAACAGCAAGGCCGCATCTACGATGTGGGCGATAAGGCCGGGAAACTGTTGGCTTGGCTTGACAGGAGAGAGATGGCCAGCCGGGTGGTGCCGGAGCTCCTTGGAGAGGACGGTACGATCCTTACGGATCCCAGCGCCATTGTTGACTCTTTCGCGGACTACTTCCGTGGAGTCTATGAGTCTGCCTCGGAGTTCTCGGAGGCGGATACTACGACCTTCCTCGCTGACATCGACCTGCCCACTCTCTCCGAGGAAGAAAGGGAGGACCTAGATAGGGACATCACCGCGGACGAGATTGACCTTGCGATCCGCTCCCTTAATTCAGGCAAGGCCTCTGGGCCCAACGGTATACCAGTGGAACTGTATAAAATCCGATCGGATGCGGTTTCCCCGCATCTCCGCAAGATGTTCCTTGAATCCTTTGAGAGAGGCTCCCTTCCCCTGGACCAACGACTGGCTACCATCGTGGTCATCCACAAGGAAGGTAAACCACGGGACGTTTGTCGTTCTTACCGTCCTATTTCCCTCCTTAATGTGGAACCCAAGGTCCTTGCCAAACTCCTGGCTAATCGGTTGATTGGAGTTATTAGTGACCTCGTGCACCCCGATCAATCTGGATTCATTCCCCACCGTAACACCGCCCTGAACTTGCGCCGCCTCCATGGGGTTATGGCCCGGGCCCACACTCTCAAAGGCCCAGCGGTGTTGGCGTCCCTGGATGCCACCATGGCCTTTGATTCGCTAGAATGGCCTTACTTATGGGCGGTTCTGGCTAAACTCGGATTCGGTCCGATCTTCATTAGTTGGGTGAAACTCCTCTATGCGGACCCGATGGCCAATGTGATGGTTAATGGTCGCCTGTCGGCGCCCTTCCCTTTGCGCCGTGGCACCAGACAGGGCTGCCCCTTGTCCCCCCTGTTGTTTGCCCTGGCTCTCGAACCCCTTGCGGCGCAGCTGCATTCCCATCCCGACTTGAGAGGTATTGAATGGGCCCCCGGCCTTGAGGACAGGGTCTCTCTATACGCTGATGACATTCTGCTGTACATGTCTTCACCGGGTAGATCCCTTATTGTGGCCTGCGATGTCATCAAACTTTTTGGGCGATACTCCGGCCTGGTTATCAACTGGGCCAAGTCGTCCCTCTATGTCCTCAAAGGGGATACCCCGCGCCTCCCGGGGGGCTGCGGTATCCAGATTGCTTCGCGCGGCTTTAAATATCTGGGTATATACATATCCAGTAATGCCAAGCTCCGGTATGATAACAATCTGCTCCCTCCTCTTCAGCGGCTGCGACGTGACGTCGAAAGCTGGCGCCACCTGCCACTCTCCCTCCTAGGCCGCGCTGCCCTTTTTAAGATGATGGCTCTTCCCAGATTCCTCTATGCATTACAGAATACGCAAGACCCTGTCCCGGCCCGCTACTTCCGCGACATCGAAGGCCTTCTTCGCAATCTCCTCTGGGAGGGTCGCCCCCGTGTAGCCCTCCACAAACTCACGCTCCCTTGGTATGATGGGGGCATAGCCCTCCCCGACGTGCGCCGGTACTATTGGTCGTCGCAGCTCGCTGCCCTGAACCATGGGTTTTACGGCCCAGTGGAGAACCCTGGATACGCCATAGATAGATGGCTGATGGGCGGCGGGAATTACTACCGTGCCCTATACTCCAAGTCCTTTGACCGCAAACTGACGGGCCCCACTCGCACGGCGGTCCGCATTTGGAAAGCGGTTACCAAGGCGCAGGGATGGCAGGGCAGGCTCACGAGGTTCACTCCCCTCTTTGACTCCGACATCCTGGGTAGGCTGTGGCACACCAAAGGTTTTGACAAGTGGGACCTCATTGGCATTAGCAGGGTTGAGGACATGATCTCTAGGGGTTTGATTAAGACCTTCCCCCAGTTACAGGCTGAGTACCAGCTGGGCGCGACGGAATTCTTCCGCTATGCACAGTTGAGACATGCGCTGCTTTCGGCCTCCCCGCCGGATGGCGTCATTCCTGAAAGTTCCCCGCTGGAAGATAGGATCCTGGATGGGCATGTGCCAGACAGTGCGATTTCCCTTTCGTACAAGAAACTGATAAATGTACGCACAGACCTCCTCCTTGGCTTGAGAGATCAGTGGGTGGCGGATGGCCTTGAGCTGGACGACGAGGACTGGCAAAGTGCGGTTTCCTCTCCTAAGGAGGTTGCCATTTCTTCCCGTCTTCGCCTCGTGCAGTTTAAGATCCTCCACCGGGTGTACGTGACTGGGCCCCGATTGATGCGCATGGGTTTCTCCTCTGACGGTCTCTGCCGCAGGGGTTGTGGGGCTCCTGCCACCTTCCTACATATCCTCTGGGATTGCCCGGTGATCGCCTCCTATTGGAGGAGGATCCACCGCGTGATGGCGGAGGTCACTGGCGTGGCTTCTCATGCGGAGGCCCGTCGATGCCTCCTGAATGTCTGGGAACCGTCCGACCATAATGTTGCGCAGACTAGGTGGGTCACCCTTGGGAACATGGTGGCGAAGAGGGACATAGCCCAGCGGTGGGGTGCGACTGCGGCCCCTCTACTGGTGCAGTGGAAGGCCAACATGGACTGGTGTATGTTCAGGGAAAAGACAGTCTATGTAGCCAGAGGGAGGCCGCGGAATTGGACGAGGATCTGGGGAGCATGGAATGAATACAGGGGGGGTGTGTGCCAACCACCTGAACCAATTGACCAACAGGATGCTGAATTTCCCTGACCTGTGACGCCAACTGAGCTTCGAAGTGATTATTTCTCCTGATGCCCTCCCCCACCTCCCTCCATCCCATCCTGCATTCTTCCTTTCTTGATAGTATTTCTGCCTTATTCCCTACCCATCCCCGACACCCAGCGTCACATTTCACTTACTGCCACTTTCGCGCCCACGGGCGCCAGTTGTTGTTTCTTTATCATAATAATTAACCTTTGAAGATTATGTTCCTAATGTTGAACACTAATGCCCTCCTCCATTTTTGCTGCCTTGCCTCCGGGATGTTAGGCTAAATAGCTGTGTGTTATGATCTCAAATAAAGGTTTTCAAAAATTTAAAAAAAAAAAAAAGATTATGAAAAATCCTGCATCTGTGCCTGCAGTGCTTCCACAGATTGATAATAAAATATCGTGCTCCGATCAACAGCCCATCCTGCCTCATTGGTCATCCCAGGCCGGATTCAGTCATTTCACAGGCCGCCCAACAAAGGTCTAAAAATCCGGCCACACCCATCACTACACCACCAGACAAAGAGGGACGTCGTCTTGACCTCATTGGTAAAAAGTTCTCAACCATGGCTGCCGCCTCCATCAGGGCAGCGAATTCATTAACGATCTAGGGCGTTATGATCGCTAAATGTGGTCAGACATGGCTGGTCTGATTGACCTTATTCCAGAGGACAAACAACAAGAAGCTCGAAAGATCTTGTTGGAGGGAGAGCGCGCAGCAGCAGAAACTATTGACTGCGCTCTTGATATTGTCAACACAAATTTAAGGCAAATGGCTGGGGCTGCAGTTCTCAGGCGCCAAGGTTGGCTAAAGGCTACCATCTTCCGACCAGAATTCCAAACAAAAATATTAGATATGGCCAACGGCGGCGAATCTTTGTTTGGCAAACATATTGATGATGCCCTCCAAGCAATCAAGACAGACACTGATACTGCAAGATCTTCAGGTTCCCTCCATTACAAACAGGGAACATTCAGAGGTGCTAGAGGGCGTGGCTATTCCTCTAGAGGAGGTTACCATCAACAGAGCAGACAATATCAGCCTCAATATCGGCAATCTTATCAATCATCGTACTGCCAATCCAATACGACTGGTTTCTCTCGCCAAGGAGGCCAAAAACTCTCCAACAATCAAGGGCGAGACTCTCATAGAAACAAGTGAGTTCAGCCGGGCGCCAGTCACATTTCCCTCCCTCCCTGTGGGCGGAAAACTTCTTTTTTCCTAGATCAGTGGCAAAATATGACTGCTGGGTGCTAGACCTTGTAAAGCATGGGCACACCCTAGAATTTGTCAACAAGCCACCAATGACTCCGCCCAAGGGACCCCCTCCCCCTCGTCTTCACTTATTGTTCAAGAAAGCTTATTCAATGTTCCTCAAGAACGCTATAGAAAAGGTCCCAGTTCTTCAGAAACGGACAGGTTTCTACTCCCGTTTTTTCCTCATCAAAAAGAAATCAGGGGAATGGCAACCAATTCTGGACCTTCGCAACCTCAACAGGTTCCTCAAAACACAGGGTTTTCACATGGTCACCCTGTCAGAGATTTTAAGCTGCCTGAATGAGGGAGATTTTATGGCTTCCTTAGACATGGAAGATGCGTACTTCCACATCCCGTTTCATCCGAAACATCGAAAGTATCTCCGATTCACTGTGGCTGGCGCCCATTATCAGTTCAAAGTGCTCCCGTTTGGACTAAAGTCAGCTCCAAGGATCTTCACAAAGTGCCTGGCCCCAGTGGTGGCAACATTGCGTTCTTGGGGAATCCAGGGCTTCCTGTACTTGGATGATTGGTTAATCAAAGGTCCTTAGAGCAAAATGTAAAGAATGCCATTTCAACATGTCTCAATCTCTTCGCATCTCTGGGACTAACTGTGAACAGAAGCATCTAAAGCAGATCATGCTTTTCCTGGGAGCACGTCTAGACACAATACAATGCAAGGCATTCTTAACTCAAGAAAGACAACTTCGCCTACAGAAATTGGCACTGCAGGTTTAAAAAAGAAAGTAACTTTCTGTTCGCCTGTTCGCTTCACTCCTGGGAATGTGGTCTTCGGCCATAAATCTCATCACCTTGGCGTGCCTGAAAATGAGACCTTTACAGGAGGAATTACATCTTCAATGGAAACAAGAGACAAGTTCCTTCGACAACATCATCAAAGTCACTCCACGCATGGTAGATGCTCTTCAATGGTGGTCACTGTTACCAAATCTGACACAAGGACTCACGTTCATACAGAATCCTCCAGACTTTGTTCTGACAACGGATGCATCCATGGAGGGATGGGGAGGTCATCTCCAAGATTTACAAGTACAAGGCAAATGGTCTCAGAAGTACAGACAACGACACATCAACAGTCTGGAATTGAGGGCAATCTTCCTATCCTTGCAAGCGTTCCTTCCCAGGATTGCAGGGTCTTCGGTATTAGTTCGAACCGACAATACCACCAGCATGTTCTACGTGAACCAAAAAGGAGGGACAAGGTCGGCAACGTTGTCAAAGAAAGCTCAAGAGTTATGGGAATGGCTAACACTTCACAACATAACTCTCAAGGCAGAACATGTCAGAGGCCTCCACAATACAATAGCTGACAAACTCAGCAGGTCCCTATCAGACTGCCATGAGTGGGAATCAGACCATGTTCACGTGAACAGAGTTTTCCAGGCTTGGGGCAAACCGACATGGATTTGTTTGCAACAAAGCAAAACAAGAAATGCCGGGATTACGCCAGCAGATACCCTCAACAGGGGTGTGTGTAAATGTATGTATTTGCATTTATATAGCGCACTACTTACCCGTAGGGTCCCAAGGTGCTTCGACCGCTGCGAAACCCTTCCTGGCTTCCCTGAGAGATGGTCCCTTAATGGGTATCTCCAGGGTGAGACCAGGCATCCCCGGCGGTCTGGTGGGGCCGTTAGTGAAGATGAGGCAAGCTAATGCCCAGAGTTGCCGAGTGTGATCGCTGATCAGAGTGGGCACCGAGGCGAGAGAATTATCGAGTCCGCTGACCCTGGTCCAGAAACCTGCCGCGCCGGGAATCGAACCCTGGTCCCGGGCCGTCCTCTGCTCTCGGGTCTGCCGCCTCTAACCAGTGAGCCCCTGTCCATGCAATGGTCAGGGATTTGTGCTTACGCTTTTCCCCCGATCCCGTTGTTCGTTCTGGATATTTATATTGCGCCAACATATCACATCCCTAGGGAGTCTCATGGCGCATGCGGACAGTCCTAAAGAGAAGTGGATGAGCCAGAAAATGGAATTTTAGCTGAAGACCCATGTTTTCAATTTTTTGCGGAAACTCATGAGTTCAGTAGTTGTACGTATGTTTAGAGGGAGTTTGTTCCATAGGGATGGTGCCATAAAGGAAAAGGCACAACCGCCGTTTCTAGCAGTTAGAACTCTGAGCAGCGTAAGCTCTGACTTGGAGCTTGATATCAGTTGTCGACCAGGCTGGTACCATGTCAGTTTTTGATTCCAGTATTTTGGTCCTGGGCCGTACATGTGTTTATGAACCAAACACATGGTTTTAAAAATGGCTCTTTTTTTAACAGGGAGACAATGTAGGCTTTTTAGGCATGGCAGAGAGGGGGATCGTCTGGGTAAACCTAGAATCAGACGAGCAGCTGTATTTTGTACAACTTGGAGTTTCCTAATATGGCACTCATTTATGGCAAGGAAGAGAGAGTTACCATAGTCTAGCCTATTTACTATAAGGCCCTGAAGCAAGGTTCTGCGTGCTTCTGTTGGTATCCATTTAAAGACCTTACGTAGACTCTGCATGATTCCGAAGCAGGTGCCTACAGTATGATTTACATGGTCCTTCATGGATAATTTGTTATCCATGCGGAATCCTAGGTTGCGGACTGATTCTTTTGGGACGGGACACTCCCCCAATTCCGGGGGCCACCAATCATGGGCCCAGTGTTCGCTTGCTCGCCCAAATGTCATAATTTCAGATTTGGTGCCATTCAGCTGGAGATGATTTAGACTCATCCAGTTTTTTACCTCTATCAAGCACATTTTAAAACGCCTTTTGGTGTCATTTACATCAGGGCCGAGGGTGACCAGTATTTGCGTGTCATCCGCATATGATAACACGTCGAATCCGTATGCCCTGATCAGTTTGGCCAGAGGCGCCATATAAACGTTAAAAAGCGAGGGGCTGAGAATAGAGCCTTGAGGCACACCTCTTGTGACAGGCCGAGTACTGGCCAGGGTCTCGTCTATTTGCAATGTAGTTGTTCGATTTGACAAATAACTGATGAACCATTTTAAAACCTGCCCTTTGACACCACACTCCCACAGTCTTCTGATCAAGATCTGGTGGGAGATGATGTCAAAGGCAGCCGACAGATCCAAAAGCACCAGAATGGAGGATTGACGTTTGTCAAGAGCAAGTCAGATGTTGTCGGCAACCTCGATCAGGGCTGTTTCCGTGCTGTGGGCAGCGCGGAAACCCGACTGTGAGGAATCTAGTAGGCTGTTCTTCTCAAGATAGTTTACCAGTTGTTCATTTACAAATGCCTCCAATACTTTCCCTGAATAGGGCAGCAAGGAGATAGGGCGGTAATTTAAGAAAGTGTTTGCATCAGCACCGTTTTTTTTAAATATGGGTTTAACACTTGCCGTCTTCCAAATTTTAGGAAATTCCGCTTCTGTCAGGGATGTGTTTAAGAGGCAGGAAAAAGGGTCTACTAACACTGGGGCAAGAATGGCAAATAGTTTTGAGGTTAACTGATCACTGGGGGAGCCTGATTTGATTTTGCGTCCTAATAGCATAGTTTTTCCGTTATCCAACAGATCGAAAGTGGACCAGCTCGGGGATGGATCATTTGTATGTACAGCTTTTTTCGCGTGTAGCTCCTGTTCCAGGTATTGGAGGGATGTATTCTCTGTTTCAAAGGATTTAAATATATATTTATGATTTTGTCGTCTAGAAACGTAGAAAGGTCTTCCGTCCATTCATTTGTTTTTGGTGTTTCTTGCGAGCTTTTGAAGGAAGTGAATTCCTTTAGGATGTGGTGGAGCTCCTTAGACGAGTTCTCGGCTTTGTTTATTCGTTAAAGCTATGTGTGTTCTTTTTGCTCTTTTTATATCCCTCATATATTTAGTGTGTAGGGTTTGATAGATTTTACGATCATTAGGGTCTTTATTTTTTTGCCAGGTTTTTTCCGCATTTCTTGTTAAGGTTTTGAGGTGTTTTAATTGGTCAGTAAACCAGGGCGAAATCTTCTCCCTACAGTACACCTTTCGAAAAGGGGCTATCTTGTCCAGTGCCTTGCAGACAGTGGACTCCAGATGCATAGCTCCAAGATTGACATTTTCCTTAAAAAATTTTTGGTCTGTCGCAAAATTCTCGGAAAAGGCAGCTAAAGTTATCTTTTTCATGTTTCTACATGATTTTTGATTTTTATTTCTTACGATTTCTGGTCCGTGGCTGCTTATAAAAAATTTCACAAGAAAGTGGTCAGTCCATAGTAGTGGAGTAGGGGTGGTTAACGAGACATTAGGAGAGTTGGTAAATAGGAGATCAAGCGTATGACCAGCTTGATGGGTAGGGCCAGTAATCTTTTGTGTCAAATTGAGGGTGTTCATAGAGGAGATTAATTTTTCTGTATCAGTGTTAGACGGGTCGTCGGCGTGATAGTTAAAATCACCCAATAGTAAAAAATAGTCCGCTGTCAGTACGTGAGGGGCTATGGTTTCTAATAAGATGTTGGCAAAGTCTCCTTTATTCCCAGGGGGTCGGTATAATAATGCCCCTTTCCATATTTCTTCTTTTCCTAGCCAGTTCACTTTGAAAATTATGATTTCGGATTCATTTACCACAAGGCTTTCTATGATTTGAACATTCATATTCTCCTTAGCTGCTATGAGTACTCCACCACCTTTTCCCCCTGTTCTATCACGTCTAATTATAGAATACTGCTGGGGAAAGGCTGTATGAAGATCAGGGATGGCGTACTCGTGTAGCCATGTTTCAGATATAAAACATTGATCAGGTTCTTCAAAGTTAAGGAGACTCCATATCTCTAGAACATGTCTTGGGATGGATCTGGCATTAAAATATATAGCTGTGTATTTTCCCTGTGGGGGGCTGGTGAATTTAGTCTGGGCATCATCTATCTTAATACAGGCACAGGGGGCCTTCCGAAGATCAGTTAGTAGTTTTTCTGATACTTTAGAAGGAGAGCGGTTTAAGTCTAACAATTCTTTTCGTGCATACCTGATGTGAGGTGGAGTTGTTGTAACCAATCTCAGAGGTGGAGGTACAGTAGAAAGACCGGATTGAACAGAGGATAGTGGCAAGGCAGCTGGCGGCGTTCTGGCGCGGACGGGCGCAGACGGGCTTGCATTTGGCGCGCCTTCGGTGCGCCACCGGTGCGTCGCTGCACGCGTCCGCGCCTCCCTCGATGTTAAATAGGGAGAGGAGGCCAGATCGACTAGTGCGCTACCTTTGCTTCCATCTGGGAAAGCGGAAGTGAGTGTACTGCCAAATTGACCCTCCGCAACAAACGGCATACGCCGCGGCGGACCGGGGTCGGGGCAGGGTTACCAATTAAATCACTAGTGAGATCAGTGACAATTGTGGACAGTGCTTTTTAAAAATCATACAGTCAGTTGGTAGGGCGAAATACAACAATGATCAGTGATATTTTTAAAATGATTTCAGAAATCAAAGTGACATCTAAAAATAACCTCCGACAGTTTTAGATAATTCTTTGAATGCTCGCTTTATCCCAAAAGCGACTCACCCACTTAGTCAGGGTTCCGCTGCGCGCATCAGCGCCTCCCTCGATGGAAAATAGGGAAAAGAGGCCAGATCGACTAGTGCGCTACCTTTGCTTCCGTCTGGGAAAGCGGAAGTGAGTGTACTGCCAAATTGACCCTCCGCAACAAACTGCATACGCCGCGGCAGACCGGGGTCGGGGCAGGGTTACCAATTAGATCACTAGTGAGATCAGTGACAATTGTGAACAGTGCTATTTAAAAATCATACAGTCAGTTGTTACGACGAAATACAACAATGATCAGTTGATACCAAGTGTGTTGCGCAAGAGGAAATTGGAGGGCTGCCGTCTCATCCTGATTGCTCCCCGGTGGCCACGCCAGTACTGGTTCCAAGAACTCACGTTGCTATCCCAGGACCCCCCAATCCGTCTTCTTCCAAGTCCAACAATGTTTTCGCGGAACGAGGGACAAATACTTCACCCAGACCCTCAATCTCTAAAATTACACGCATGGCTCCTGATTTCTTAGAATTTCAAGACCTTCATATTCCTCAAGATTGTCGTGACATCTTACAAAAATCACAAGCACAAAGCACATTGAAACCTTATCGTCTTAAATGGAAGAGGTTTTGTTTTTGGTGTGACTCTAACAGTATACACCCGATAGAAGCTCCTGCAGAGCAAATTCTTCCTTATCTACTGCATCTGGCTCGATCTGGTCTCTCTTTTTCATCAATAAAAGTCCATCTAACAGCGTTATCCAGGTTCAGGAAAGTTGCCAACATTCCCTCACTATGTTCGTCCTCTTTAATCAAACAATTCATGAGAGGTCTTTTCCGATCTTATCCTCCGGTTAGGCCTCTTCCACAGGAATAGGAACGCAATACGGTTCTCTAACAACTGATGAAACATCCATTCGAACCCATCCATATAGCCGACCTCAAGTATCTCACATGGAAGGTCGCCCTACTTTTAGCTTTAACGTCTGCCAGAAGAGTAAGTGAAATTCAGGCATTCACTATTAAAGAACCTTTCCTGCATTTCTCTAAGGATTATGTCACTCTTCGAACTAATCTAACATTCATACCTAAGGTACCATCACTTTTCTATTTAAATGAACCAGTGAAGTTGAGAGCTTTCTTTCCAAACCCTACTACACCGGCGGAAGGAACACTACATTCGTTGGACATCAAACAATGTTTAAAATTCTACCTGCAAAGGACAAATACCTTCAGGAAATCTGATCAATTATTTGTGGCTTACGGTCAAACCACGCTGGGTGCAACAGTAACAAAAGCCACAATTTCGAGGTGGATAGCTTCCGCAATCCATTTCTGCCATATCAAATCGAACAGTCCACTACTGAGAAAGGTCAAGGCTCACTCCACAAGAGCTGTGGCAGCGTCTACAGCGTTGTTTGCAGGAGTGACCTGGAAAATATCTGCCTTGCTGCGACATGGAGGAATGTCCACACGTTCGCAATCAACGAGTCAAGAGGATGCAGCAGTTGGTCAGGCTGTCTTACGACACCTATTTCTTTAAGAACAGCTTCAGGTAACCTGTGTTCTTTAATTTTGTATTTATAAAGAGGTTTCAATAAATGTATATACAGATATAATGTATTTTAAAGTATATATATATGTACATGTTTCGATTTTGACAAATGGATGTACGTGACGTTAGATATCCATGTTTTACTACTCTATGAATGTTCTTTTAAATTTCTGATCATGTTTACTTATGGAAAGTTCAGTTACCTTACACTTGTTGGTTATTAATAAAGATGTAACTCGGAGTTTATCAGTACAAGTCTCCCACCATCCGCAACCAACTTTTACCTGGCATACTGCTTGCTATTCTGATTCAGGCATGTGAATCTATGAAAGATACCCCAAAACTGGATAAGAAAACAAGTTACTTACCTGTAACTTCAGTTATCCAGTATTGGTATCTCTCATAGATTCACATGCACCCAACCTCCTCCCCCGAGAGTCATTTCTCTATTTGGGATACTCATTTCCCACTTGTGCTAAAGAAAATCTGAGGAGAACTGGCTCTGCAGAGAGGGTTCTAGAGGGTGCTTATAGCTTATTGGTTGGGACAAAAACTTTGGTATTTTTAGCATAATGATGTAGATAGGCTACTAAGATTTGGGCCTCAGGCCTTTTTCCTTAGGGCCTACAACTGTTATTTACCTTTTGCGCTGCTATTTTATTTACCGTGAGACTCCCGCCTCGGCGACGGGGAATGATTCAGGAATGTGAATCTATGAAAGATACCAATACTGGATAACTGAAGTTACAGGTAAGTAACTTGTTTTCTTTTTGAGAATAGCACTTAGACTCCACCAAGGCTTTTTATAGAGTGGACCTAAATGTTCACCCAATAAATGCCATTGCTAGACTAAAACCAACCTCACACTGGCTGAGACTATGGTAAGTTCCTGATCTGGAATGCTTCAGAAACACATTGAAGGACATCCTATTAATCCCTAGATGTGTCCATACCCCGCAGCAGCTAAGCTATATCAAGCAATCCCTTTCTGCATTGGTGGCCTCTGATCTCTGGCAACATCCAAAGGGCATCTCTGCTTCCTCTGTAAAGGGGATCAAATATGCTTTCTGGACTAATAAATGGAGGAAGGTACTGGAAACCACTAGAAGTGGCAATCGAGCTGACTTTTTATTGTATTACAAATGTGAGCCAAGGTTTGAAACTTTCTTGAACGAATTTGACCCGCCATTTACTAGATCCTTGTATAATTAATTGAGGTTGGATACTAAGTCCCAGGGGGTATGCAGCCTGCTCGTCCTGTTGAGCAGCTCAGGAGACATATGCTCTTTTTTTGTCCAGCATATACCAGACAACGAAGATGCTGGATTGTCCCCTTATGCAGACACCTTGGAATACACCTTCACAAGCAAAGTTTACATATTTGTAGGTCAAACACTGGGTCTTGTGTGGTTTTTTCAATAGCCAAATTCTTAGAAGCAGTCTGGTCTGTTCGTACTAGGATACACATGCAAACGTTCAATTCTAAACATTGAATATCTAAATCAACTGTAATTGCAATAGCTACAATTGCACACTTCTGTCCTGCTAACTATCAAACACAACCTGACAAGAAATCATTTATTTTTAGCTAAATGTTAATTTTACTGACTTTTTTGCATAGATTGTATTCAATTTTAAAAAACAAATTAACACTGTGGCTCCTTCTATTGGGAGTTTTAGCTTTTAGCTTGTATTCATTCATTTAATACACAATATGTTTCTTATTTCGTGCTGCTTTTTTGGTCGTTGACCGAAAATAAAGTATTTAAACAAATCAGCCTCACTGGCTTTTATCGATAATATTAAGGCCCAGAATTACTGAGATTATGTGTCAGGGTTGTGTCAGTTTTTTGGCACAACCCAGCTCAAAATCCATTTTGGCATTTACTATGCCACTTAAGTTTATTTGCTTGGCTTTGCATGGTTCAGTAAATGCAATGTCCTGCAAGGCAACTCATAGCACTGCCTTGTGTTACTTTGCATTGGGTAGGCATTACTCGACTGAGGCGTAACGAGGAGACATATCTTTATTTCTCCTCCTTACTTCCTCTGTGCTGTGTTCTGCAGCACACAGAAAGAGGAATATAACTCTTAGGATTGTTTTTGTGCAAAAAGGTATCCTTTCCTACGCAGAAATAACCCTACCTATAATGCAGGCCCCCTTGCAGTATGGTGCAAGGGTACCTGCGTTGACGTAGGCAGCATACAGTGCACCAGCTCTAGGAGAGAGCAGATCTTACAGGATATGGCACATTTTTGCTCTCCCTTTCAAGCAATGCAGCAAGTTTTCTTGCTGTGTTGTGTAAAATATTAGTAAATCCGCCCCTTAGTATATTGTCAAATGTGACTCTGCTGTTGCTTACTGAACTATTTTCAAAATTCAAAACTGTAAGTCAGGTCCTTTCGCAAGGTTTCTAACAACTCATACCCTAGTTATGAATGAGGGATTGAACTGGTTTTACTCATTCCTGAATGATGTTATGTTGAATGTCTTAATGCATATACAATGATTGACTATGTCAGCTGTAGGATTTCCAGGGCCACAGCAAATGCTGCTTTCTCTAGTTTATCTAAGTCTCTGGTAAATGTTGTCTAAGTCCCCATTCTAAGGCCTTGATTAAAAGTACCACAATATCAGCATAATATTTAATGCACCTGTTAGATACTGATCGCCTAGTGTTCAGAACCTAACAGTTGCAAAAAGTAGCACAAGCTATGAGTTTTCCCCTGTGAAACGAAGAATAGCATACCGATTTTGAAAATGTAAACACTAAAATCTGCATCTCCTGGTATCTACCAGGCCTGTTCACCTTTATCTATTAGCATGTCTGACCTGCCGATGTGTACCTTGATTAAAATTAGAAGGGTATGGAAGACTCTGTCCCACCCGTAAAGGTGACACCCTCGCAAATTGACGCAATTTTCAGGGGCTCTCATAACGAGGGGAAAATCTCTGATTAGCTTTCTCTTGCCTATCTAAAGCGCCACACTCTTTTTGTGAAATAAACCTTATTCCAGTATTGGAACTTTCATAGATTACAAGAATACCCTTCCCCGGGAAGGGTTTGGATCTAAAGCACTTCGGAACGATGAGAATCGTTTTTCAAAAATTCAAACTAAAGGTGTATCATCTTCAATAGTCAGGGTTTATTCATGAATTTATTCTTTCATATTACGTCATATGAAATTCATTTAATCAGCGTTTATGCATTCCAAAGATGGTGAAAAGACCAACAGTTCATTCTCTGTACCATTGACATAACTCGCTGTATACTTCAATTCCCCAAAATCTAGGATTACAAGCCATAGAGTTGTTTTTACTAAACAGTGACAAAAATATGGATCTTCAGGTTCTTTTAATGGAGTTAATGCAATTTACTCTACATCACAGCTACTTTACCTGCAAAGACACATTTTACACCCAACTATCTGGAGTGGCCATGGAAACTGTGCCGCTCCAGCTTATGCTAATCTGTTTATGCACAAATGTGAACTAGAACATATTTTATCAAACATTCAGTGGCAAGACAATCTGATTACATACTACAGATACATCGATGATATTTTCTTGATTTAGAAAGGAACAGAAATTCAGTTACTTTTGGATATAAGGGAGCTGAACCAGGTGAATGACAGAATCCAATTCACTCACAATATGAGCATGAAACAAATTGCATTTCTTGATGTCAATATTCAAATTGTCAATAATGAACTAGTGACTTCAGTTTACACCAAGCCTACAGATTGCAATAACTATCTCCATTTTCACAGCTTCCATCAAATGAGTTTAAAAAAACACCTTCCTTACTCTCAGTTACTCAGAATTAAACGCATTGCATCTTCCAACACGCTGTATGAAGAAGATAGCCAGAAGATTAAAACAAAATTCATACAAAGAAGCTATCCACATTCCATCATGCAAGCAGCAGAAAATAGAATGAAATCTAAGGAGAGATCGCAATTACTAACATCGAAACTTACGACCAATGCTATGGAGGAACAAGCTGTTTTCGTGTCTAAATACTCCATTCTAAGTACCAAAATGAAGCACACCATCTGCAAACACTGGCAACTGCTCCGAACAGAACATGATTTTAATAATATATTTCAAGCTAATCCCATTTTTGCTTACTAACGTACCAAAAATCTGAAACAATTGCTAAACAAGAAACCATAAGTTCTAGGCTTAACCTACAAGGGGACAGTCCCTTGTTATAATTGTGGAAATTGTAACAGCATTATCAAAGGTAACACTTTAACTCATCCTACTTAAGGTACCCCCATCAAATTGAAAGTCGACATACCCCACCACAATCACATCTCCGGTGACCTGAGAGACCTTCACTGGCTCCCCGTCAACAAGAGAATCAAGTTCCGTCTCCTCACCCACACACACAAGGCCCTCTACGACCTAGGACCCAGTTACCTCAACACGCGCCTGACCTTTTACACCCCCACCCACCAACTACGATCGTCCAATGAAGCCACGAGCCGGTCAGTGGGACCTAGCCACTTGCCTGACTCGCGCTGGACTCGCGCTGCTCGCGCTGCCTTCCGCGCTACTCACGCACATTTAATCCTTTTTAAAAAACTTAATTTTAATCGCGCTGGCATACAACTAACCTTCTTTTGTTGTGCAGGTAGCCGCTACCTTCATCCTGGACAGCCGCCCTCGCAGGAGATTAATTCCCGCCGGGTCGCGCTGTTTGGCCGCCATATTGGGTGAGGACGCTGAGCAGGCGAGCGGTGCAGCGCTCGGCCACTCACGACCTCAGCCCATAAAATGGCGCCCCTTCACAGGGAGCGCAGCGGACGGGCGCAGCGGGCACGCCGTCAGCGCGCCGAAGTCGCGCCTAAGTCCAGCCGGACGGGCCCAGGGGCCAGGAATGCTGTCACTCCTATATTTTATTCTTCCTCCGCCCTTAAGTGCTTACATGCCTCGGCCAGCCCTCTCTCCCCCGACACCTGGACTCGTATTACATCACTCGGCATTGCAGGCATTCCACTCCCTCATCTTGCGCCGACGCCACCACTTATCGCTCCGGCTCCTACCGAGTCGCCGATTCGGGTCCTATACCTAAACACCCGCTCAATGGTCAAGCACCAAGTTGACAGCCTGCATTTACTCATGTCTGAAAGTCCCGATGTCTTATTGTTATCAGAGACTTGGCTTACCGACGACTCACTTCCAGACATCTTGGCTGCGCTACCCCCAGACTACTTTCTGCTGAACACCAACCGATCAGGGGGTCGCACCGGGGGAGGGGTGGCGGCGGTAATACGCAAGGATCTTAAGATTATTGCCTCCGCGGCCATGACCCTACCGGAAGTGGACACCCTGGTCCTTAGCCTTGGGACCGAGGTAGGTGCAGTCACTCTTGTGCTACTTTATCGTCCCCCCCACCCCATGCCATCTTTCCCCTCATCCTTTATCGATCAGCTGACCAACATTGCCACCTGCCCCCCCCGTATCATCATCATTGGCGACTTCAATTACTGGTTTCAGCACGAGGACTCTCGAGCCTGAATTTTATCCAACTAGTCAGGTCTGCCACCCATAAGGGTGGCCACATCCTCAATCATATGAGGACCCATGGAGTCAAGTCCTCTCGCCCACTAATAACACCTTGTGTGTGGTCGGACCACTGTCTGATCGACACCACATTTTCGGCAGTTGGCCAGATCAAGGTCCCCCCACGGGAGGGCGGCACTGCTCGCAAGTGGAAGGCTGTCGATCCCCCCAAACTGTTGGCTCATCTGTCCCAAACCTATCCCCTGTCACCCAACGACATTGGTACCGATGAGCTCCATGGGCTTGTGGCAGACTGGCTCACTACAGCCAGTGACATTTTTGCTCCCCCACTAAGTTCCCCCAATCTCGGCACAGCAATTCCCACAAATGGTTTACCCCCCATCTTAAAGCCCTCCATTTGGAACTTCGCCAGCTTGAGCGTAAGTGGAGGAGAGACTACTGCCCTCCAAGCAGAGATGCCTATGTGGCTGCCCGCAATAGGTACAAACTCGCCATTCTTGCTGCAAAAAAAACTTATGCCTCAGGTAAAATCTTATCTGCCCCCTGCCAGTCTAAGGAAATTTTTAAAGTCCTTAACGAATTTACCTCCGACCCTAGGACGCTCCCTACTCAGGCCCCCACACAGGAAGCATGTAATACCCTCAGCACTTTTTTCATCGAAAAAATTGTATTGATTAAGGACACCATCCCTGTCACGTCTCCTGGCGCTGGATCTGTTTCCCCCCCTCACAACACTTCCTCATTCACACAACTTCCTCTTCTAGATTCCATTCTCTGGCCACTCTTGCTACCCGCATCAAGTCGGGATCCCCAGATGACTGCTGCCCCCCCCTCCATACTCCGGGACATCTGCCACTCTCTACCTGACTGCATTCTCCCCCTGCTAAACTCTTCTCTTTCCTCCGGTACGGTGCCGGGCTCCTTTAAGGAGGCCGTGTTGGTGCCCCTTTTGAAGAAGCCGGGGGCTGACCCCGCCGTCCCGGCGAACTACCGCCCTATCTCTCTCTTACCTTTCTTTTCAAAAATCCTGGAAGCCCACGTCACCACCTGTCTCTCACAGTTTATCGAGAGTTCCAACTTTCTCGAGGCCAACCAGGCAGGCTTCAGACCCGGCCACTCTACGGAGACAGTGATCTTGGCCGTGCTGGACGCCCTGAGAGACGGTGTCGACAAGGGTGCCCCCCAGGCCTTGGTATTATTAGATCTGTCAGCCGCCTTCGACACGGTGGATCATAACATCCTTCTCCACCGTGTCGAGCAGGCTGGCATCCAGGGCCTGGCGTTGGCCTGGGTCAAATCCTTCCTGACTGGCAGGTCTCAGACCCTTAGCCTGGGCACCTTCAGGGCTCCTAGGGAGCACTCGCTCTGCGGGGTCCCCCAGGGTTCCTCTTTGTCCCCTCTTCTTTTCAATCTTTATCTTCGATCCCTTCTTTTTTCCTTGAGGCAGTGGGACGTTACCGTGTTTAATTACGCGGACGACCTGCAACTCATCTTTTCTCTCAATTCCCCCTCTGCTATTCCCAACTTTCAGGCAGTCATGTCCCACATTCTCCAGTGGATGGGCCACAACCAGCTAAAGTTGAACCCCGGTAAGACGGAGCTCCTCCTTCCCGGTAGGAGCGCCACCTTCTGGGGGCCTCAATTCTGGCCGGCGGAACTGGGCCCCTCTCCCACTCCCGTGGCTTCGGTGAAGAGCCTGGGGGTCACTATTGACTCCGCTCTATCCCTAGGGCCGCAGGTGGGGACAGTGGTCTCGTCCTGTATCTACCAGCTGCACAGGATCAGGAAAGTGGCATACCTCCTTACACCTGATGCCCTCCTGCAGGTTATCATTCCCTCGTCCTCTCCCGCCTAGATTTTTCCAACGCGATCTATCATGGTCTGCCTAAAACATCGATGGCCAGACTGCAAGTGGTCCAAAATCAGGCGGCGAGACTGGCCTTAGGGATTCCGAAGTGGCAATCCGCCAGGCCCCTCCTTGCCAAACTCCACTGGCTCCCTGTCATCTCTAGGGCAGCCTTCAAGACCGGCTGCCTTATCTTCAAGTCATTAGCTGGGCCCTGTCCCGCCTTCGTGAAATCCCTCATCAGACCCTACTGCCCATCCCGTAACTTGAGATCCTCTCATCTCCATTTCTTGACTGTCCCCTCTTACAAGCTCTGCAGATCTGTAGGCCGGAGATTTGCATACCTGGCCCCCAAGCTCTGGAACTCTTTCCCCCTTTCTCTTAAAACCTCTAACTCTTTGACCCTTTTTCGTAAGTCTTTAAAAACTTGGCTTTTTCCCCAATCTGGTTAGTCTTTCTGTCCCCTCTACTTCCAACCAGCGCCAGGAAACCCATGGTGTCAGTGCGCTCTACAAGCACCCCTTACAATACAATACAATACAAGCCCTCGCCATGATTCCACGAATCCGAAGAGCCACCATGGGAGGAAGATCATTCTCCTATTTAGCTGCCAAAACCTGGAATTCTCTCCCCACCCACCTCCGCCTTATACAGAACCACCTCTCCTTCAGAAAACAACTCAAAACCTGGCTGTTTGATAAATAGCGAAATCCCCCTCCCCCAAGCGCCTTGAGACCCTCTGGGTGAGTAGTGCGCTATACAACTTTTGACTTGACTTGACTCACCGAACATAGAGGTAACATACGGACTAAAAACATGAAATCATGTGTAGCCGCCCATTTCACTAAAATGAACCATAACGTCAGTCAATTATGATTCATGGTGGTTGAAACCATCATGGACATTGAAGGAAGAGACAATAAGACATTTTTGTTGCAACGGTAACTTTATTGGATACACAAATTGAATGCCCTCCACCCAAAAGGGCCTAATGAAAGACTCAAATTTAGTTGCTTTTTATAACATCCATGCACTGTTTATCCATGGATCTGTGACTTTTCAATGTATTACTTCATTTCAGTCGTTTTCACTATCATCCTTCATAGTTCTGCTTCGAATTCTGACCCCCCCTTGAAATCATATCTCTCTTTGACTGTGACTAGCACTGTTTTCTTTCTTCCCTGCAATATCCACCTTTCCTTTTTAGGTCTTGCGCCTAGTGTGGTAGTGCTCAGCACTGCTCTCGTAGCGCAATACCTCTTGTGCAGACATTAGAAAGCTAACCACACGCTCGTGTGTGGTTTTGCTTTCGCCTGCTGTTATTGGCTTTCGCGTACTTTAAAAAAAATAAATACAGCATGCAATTGGGCAAAGGCGGGACAATGTCCCGCCTTTGCTCCGCCCATTCCCACCGGTGGCCGGCACGTGCAGCAGCGCGCGTCCGCCTCGCTGCCACGCTCTCTCCTCCCGCTCCTCTGTGGTGCGAGCCCACCACTACTTTTTTTTATTACTTTCATTCCGAGCACGGTGCACACTTCAGGGACACCGCGCTCCGGTAATTTACTTTTTTTGTTATTACTTTGATTCCGAGGGCGGTGCCCACTTCAGGGACACATCGCTTCGTGTATTTACTTTTTTTCTTTATTACTTTGTTTCCGAGCGCGGTGCCCGCTTCAGGGACACCGCGCTCCTTTTATTTCCGTGTTGCGACTGGCTGCCGGTAAATTGTTAGTGCCCCCTGCCCCTTCTCTGGTTGGCGCAGTTCCTGTGCTTGTCCGCTTGCAGTTGGCAACCTTTGAGGAGGCAAGAAGGAAAGGCCAGGCTAAGGATGCGCCCCCTGTGAACCCAGAGCGTGGCACCGGGTATGCAGGTGGTGGGGATTAGGGTGGCTTGGGCATATACACAGCCACAGAGCAATGTGAAGCTATGTGTGTGTTTGTGTGTCTGGGGGAACGCAACGCTGAGATGGAAGTGATGAACGAGGCTGGACAGCCAGAAAATAAACGCATTGCACCTGAGCCCACCAGTCAGCACTACAACCTCAGCCACGTCCTGTGTGACTGGAGTTAGACTGCGCGTATCTGAATGGCAATTTGCATAATTAAACAGCTGTAGCTGTTAGACGTCAGTAGCGCAACAATCATCATGTTGGGATTGCGTAACTGAAAGTTTGGGACCTTTTTCAGGAATGCAATTATCCTTGCATAAAATGCAACAAGGATTTGGATCCCAGCCTGCTTTCACTCTGCGATCCTGCAAACGCTGCTGTGCGCTTCCTTCCCACTCCTTGTCAGTCGGTCTGAAGCACTCCATTCCACCCGCATGCCTTCCTTCCTGCATCCACCCTCCTTTTTTGTCAAGTGGTGTCGGGTCCTCCAATGAACGCAGATGGGAACTCCCACTATGATCTAACCTTAGAGAAAAACACACACCGTAGAGAGTCCCTCCTGCACGCCACACCCTCCTCCTGCAGAAACTGCAACTAAAATAGGCAGCACGGACCATAATAAGGGGTTACGAGCGTGCAGACATTCATGTCCTCGCGCATGCACGAGAAGCGCATTCTGATACTTTAGGCGCTAGAGTTGTTCAGCTGTTGGGGGGCGAGCGGAGTAACCGTTCATGAAGTCAAGCTGCCATGCATGTCCTCTGTGCCCCACCATCTGACAAGCCTGGGATGCGAGTGCCATGTTCCATGTACCCCCCCCGTTAGCTGGCTTACTCTGCCATAAGGTAAGTCTACTATATTTGACCCCTTTCCGTGACCAGGTGTGGCCTTAAGCTGCTCCTTGCGTAAACTAACGTTGCTACATGCTGATACCGTTCTGCGAAATTGAAGTCTTTTTTCTTTGCTTTTGTCTCATTTTTTTTTTTTTTTTTTGTGTGGGTAGGTGGGTTTCAGCTTGCCTCACTTGTCCGGCTCTTTGACCTGTCTTCTTCTCTGGCTGTCGGATTCAATCAATCTATCTACTCCATCACATTTCCATCCTATTTTATGTACATTGTAACAATACAAACATTTCTAGCCCACCATAGCCATCCACTGTACCACTGCGTGCAATCTTTCTTTAAGGAACAACTGGAGATTGTCATTAGTCTTCGGCTTTACACTAGCTGCTTCAGCCATAATTTCGCTATTTTTTTCAGTTCTGCTCCTTTTCTTTCCAACACTCTTAGCATATTGTATATTTTTATTCGTGTTACTACAGGTGTAGCCGTCTCTTCCTTGCCAAAACTTTGTAGGGCAGTTCTAAGCCAAGAAGCTCATGCTAACTCACAGGCCCTCCTACCTTCCTCCCGCCGGTGACAGCTGGGCAGGGGGAGAACTTCCTTATTCCTTAACCCTCCCTCTCTCACCACACAAACCTCCAGCCCTCCTACCCTCCGTCCCTGCTCTCCAGTCACCTCCCTCCCTCACCACACACAGCCCCAGGCCTCCTACCCTTCATCCCCGGCCCTCCTGTCACCTCCCTCCCTCACCACAAACAAACCCCAGCCCTCCTCACCCTGTGGCCCCAGCCCTCCTGTCTCTCCGCCCCACCCTCAACCCTCGGCCTCCAGTCCCTCCTCTGCATCCTGTTTCTGTAGTTTCCATTAGGAGTTAGGGTGTGAGGCGCCCACAAAGCACCCCATGCTGCGGCCAGGTTTGACTCTTTCGTCACTATAACCCCGTTGCATTCTGGGTCTTGTAGTTTCTGCCCGTAAGACCTGCAGGGTGGACCCGCCCGCCCTGAAAGCGAGTTAACTAAAGCCAAGGCCAGCTGAGGGGGCAAGTTCGTGACATGGGACCACTTGGGCATATGCCCCTCTTCTTTACCATTAGGCTAAGACTTTAACCTCCGGTGCCCCTACATACGTCACCTATGACCCTAACCTTACTTCAAACTCCGCCTTTCATCCATGTGGAGGAGAGTCAGGGTGACTCCACCTTTTATCCGTGTGGAGGAGAGTCAGGGTGACTCCACCTTTTTCCCTATGGAGGAGAGGGCCACAGTGACTTCACGTTTTATCCATGTGGATGAGAGCGCTAAGGTGACTACACCTTTTATCCTTATGAAGGGCAGAGTCTGGATGACTGACTGCACCTTTTATTTGTTAGCAGGAGAGTCTGGGTGACTTTACATTTATCCATGTGGAAGAGAAAGTTTGAGTGTGCTCCTGCACACAACACACGCCACCCGCACCCCTGGCAGTGTCATTACGGGGAATTTAAACCTTACAATGGCCCTGTCCTTGTTTTACCTTCAGCGCGCCATACAACACTAAAACGGCGCCTCTGCCTCATCTCGTTTGTTTTGTTACCCTTGCTTGATTCACCCAACAATAACCTCCTCTGTCTGCGCCAATGCCTTCGGCAGCCTCTAATAAGGCACTAAGGCCACTATTGAGGGGGATTAATAGAGCAGAAGGCAGACAGCTTGTTTAAATATAGTTTTTCCACAAGAATCACGAAAGTCTGCCCTCGGCCTCATTATATGATGGAATTGGTCTTGGCATCTCAGTCTGAAACAGAGCTTTTGGTTGGCACGAGGGGTCTGCATGAGAGCGAAGCGATTCCCGCTCAGCGTTCATCTATTTGACCCCCTTGCTCCCTCTCAGGGTGCCGGTGTGTCTTGCCCTGGCCTGCCCGGGAGCCAGCGCACCGCCGCAGTGTGCGCACTAACATGTCTCTTCTGTTTTGTATATGCTTTAGGGCGGGTGCACCGAGGGAACAGAGTAAGCGCTGTATAGGCAGAGATGGGGTAGATAGCGCTATGTGGTACTGCTACTCGAGGTAGGCGTGACCCCCGACACATGAAACCAGGGCCACAACATAACAAGCCCAGTGCATACTCCAAGTTCTCACAGAACACTCCCTTACCCCAACCTGGCCAAGCGAAGCTACTATTCCAGCTGCCAAGGGGAGATAGGCCCTCCTAAAACAAACACCCTGACTATAACATGGTAGCTTTAAAGCACATCGTTATTTTAAAAGTAAAGAAATCTTCGTTGTTTACCTTGAAATCTACAGTGAAAACGAGCCCCTTTTTCAGCAATTTTTCACATCTACTTACAATAGCACAACATCTCGTGATGAACGAAAACAGGATATTATTTCCTGCTGATTTGTAAGAACCCTTTTACAGGGACAAGCGTGTTTCAATATTTACCAACTTTTCTTGTTCGCTCATCTTTTTTTGTGCCAGGTTAATGGTCGTGTATTCTCTCGTTTGCTGAGCGCTTTGAGTTTCACTTGCAAAGTGACCTGCTCCATACCACATTTTTTTAAATATTTTCATGCCCCCTTTCACCGGTTAGCTTCTATATCCCTTTTTGGGAATGCCCAAATAAAAAGTGTAGCATGGTTTCCATGCAAGGCATTGGGCCTGTTGCAGGGATTCTGCTCCTACACAGAACTGTGCACAGAGACTTGGGACCTCAGTGAATTAAGGTGTGCCAAAACTCACCTTAGTACCCAAATTCCCCTACGAGACTAGCATCAGTGTCTTATTAGCTCTTAGTCCTATAGCAGAGAAACCAATGATTAGACAACCCAGAACATGCGACTTAGGTTACCTCAGGCAATGTGGAAAACATGAACACTCTTTCATTATACTCTCATACCAGTCCAAAACAGGGAGTAAAAAGAGACACAAGAAAGTTTGAAATAGCTAATACAAGCAGACATATTATTAGAAACAAGATTGTCAGAATAGTTACTATTCCTTAAAATACAAAGGGAGAAAGCATGTTATAATGCTAAATGGAAACAGGTTTAAAATATACCTATATTTCACCCTCCCTTGCTAGTAGGTTATTTCATAACTACAGAAGGTCTCTCGGAATTACATAGGCGGCCCAATACCTCTGGTATTAGCAGAAGTGGATCACATCAAATTCTGCACAAGCTCTCAGCATACAAATGTTCTCCAAGTGTGTGGGATCATGCCTACGCAGTGCATTATTAAACGCGCCACTATCAGAGGTGGCCACTGCTACATATGTGTTATGTCTAGAACGTGCGCTGATCAGTCCGAACAAAAACCACAGTGTTGAAATAACCTTGAAGGCCTCGGCACTCACTGTTCAGACTAAGCTTACCAAGCAAGGCTACTAATGTAGAAAAACACGTTATTCTAGTGTGAAGCAAAACACTCTGCTAAACTCTAAACAATTAATAAAGTGTGTGCCGTGTGCAAAAGGCAGCAGAAAGGAAAAATTGCGTTTAAACTTCTAATAAGCTCATGTCAACCTAACACTGTGTGAATGCAAGGCTCAGCCCCACGACACCCTCCCTTGATCTGAGCACGGATAAGAAGGGGGCAAATTTTGAACGCAGAGTTCAAGATCAAGAGTAAGAATCAAGTTCAAATTGCCACAGTTGAAAAATGGGAGCAAAATCCAAATATGAAAATACTTCAAATCAAGAATCACTTTAACAGGCACAGTGACATCAATGGGTCTGGGGGGAGGAGGGGGGAGGAGGGGGGGGGGAATGAAGATGGCAAAAATAACTAAAAAGCTCCGATGTCCAACATGTGACATCGGCCATGAAAGAGAGAGAAAAGGAAACGTATCTCACTCGAACAGTGTATATGCATAGTACGTTGCAACAGCCTCCAACTGGAAGTCATTGTTCTCATCTGAAAACATTTCAGCCATCCAATTCAGTAATGGGAAGGAACATACATGTTCCTCAATAACCGGAGCCTCTAATACCATCAGAGGACAACTCAGGTTCTCTGCAATATAACTGCGTGCCAAGAAGTCATGCTGCAAAAACATTCCAACGTACCAGGACTCCATGCATCGCTGCAAAGGCCATAATCCCGTCGCCAGAACAAAGCAATTCATGAGCAACTAAGGGGCTCATCAGTTGATCATAATCCGTGTTGGGAGACGCTGTATTGCAGAGACACAAATCCAGGGCCCAGTCGAAATCGCAGCTCAGGCAATGAAAAACAGGTTGGACGCAAGTGAAAAAGGAAAATTGAAACGATAATCCATAAGCTGCATCCAAAGTAGCAAGAGGTAGCGCTCCATAATAATCAAGCATTAGGTTGAGGAGCAGCAACAGCTGAGGCAGATCGTCGTGTAACACAGGACATGCATCCATAAACAAAACAACAGAAGCACTCCTGCAACCAGAGTGAGCCTCAAGGGAAATCCACCAAATAGGCTGGAAAAAATGGAATGAAAAAATGCCAGGAACACACCAAATATAGTTTGAAAAGAAGTCACAAGGCCACTACTAACAACTTTAAAAAAGTGAGCCAGCCCCGTGGTGGAGGAAGCATTGAAGATAGTGTGAATTACCTCTCCGAAATGCAAGGTCAGATCCGTATTTAACAAAGCATGCACCTCTGTGCGGGTGTTTGCCACGTGAAGGATAAATGTTTCACAAGCAGATGTGAGGGAGACTTCTTTTTGAGACAAAAGAGCTCTTATGCAACTCATCTTCTTGAACTCTGCTTTCAAGGTCGGAATCGACGGCCAGATGGAAACATCCAGCTTCCCATGTGGAGGAGGAAACATTCTGTTTTTACAACAAACTACACGTTCAGAGACCGTAACGATGTAAGGAATTCCAGCTAACATCCCACAACAATCCTCATTATTTAAAAGTAAATAACTACAGTTTGCTAGTAATGTGAATGTGGGTATGATAGCAGGCGTCGGTGTACCTTTCAAAACACAGGCTAGATTAGGCACCTATAGGTGCCTCCCTCAGGCACCTGTAGGTAAAGGTAGTGACCAAGCTTCATGGAGATAAGCGGTGCCCAGGGGTTCATATCTGCCAATTGCGTAGTACTTCATGCAAGCTTCGAATTTGAACAAAGGAAAAGGTAATGTTATTAACCCATGGACGTGCCACACAGCAGAATTAGTTTTGGCCTCGGAAAATGGCAGAGGTTCTAACTTTTCAATATGTAACATAGAAAAAGTTGCATCCTTCATAGACATAAAACGTTGCTTGTCAGTCAAATTAAAAGGGGCAAATAAAGATGATGTGTTCACGTAGTGCTAAGGCACTTTTCCTGCCTTTAACGTTTGCATAGTCCATGCGAATTGCATAATGGAGCGCAATTGATTTTGACCATGGTACAAAACAGAGAAATCTTCTTGCACAATATCAACAACAGATGAAACAGTATTATCCAAAGTGTAAATACGGGAAGAAAGTGTGTTTATGCTGTTGTCTACAACTGCCAGCACCTTTTCTAAATTTGCTTGATCTATTGCTCTCAAGCGGGAAGCAGCCTCAATCTGGGACAGTTTCCAAACTTCATTGTAAATAGCATATATCCACCTTTTGGATCTGCCGGAAGCAGGGCCCTTGTCAAAATCATTTAGATCAACATCGTCAGTCAATTTAGACAAATGAAGCTTAACTGACACTAAAGTGGAATGTTTGAGCCAACTCTGACATAACTTGCCTACGGAATAGGTAGTCACAGAATGGTCACTCTCAAAACGGGGATCCACCCTAACCTGTGTGTAGCCCGGGGCTAAACCCTTAAAACGATGTTCGCAAGAATCTGCACTTTTGTGCCAAAACAACCAACCCTTAGGATCCAAACTGGATATGTTAAAAGTAGAATTCAGCAATAGGGTCTGTAATTCTCAGATAGAAAAACTGGTATTATTATCCCAACCGGGGTATTCTTCCAATTCAGGAAAAGAAGGAGCATTTAATTTTTTAGTAGTAGCCAATCCAAAGCAGGTGGTTCGTGACATAGTAGAATTCAAAAACAACATATGGTTCGGGATGAGACATGCACAATGCAAAGCCTCAGTGCCTTGCACTTGCCAACTTTTAGAAACCCAAACAGATTTAAGATCAATAGTATCCTCCCACAGTTCATAGCCCCCAACAGCCAATTGGTCAAGAAAGGACTTGGAATATAATAACTTTGTGTGGGTGAGTCTAACTTTGGAAGTCGACTTCTCGGTCAACTGAAAAAAAATGCATTGGGATTTGACTGATTAAAATCAGTGAAATAGGTGAACCTCTCCTGCCTTCAACAGGAGCGGGGCAATGTTCCCACTGCTTATAATTAACCATATTCCTCCTGGTGTTTGCCTTATGCAGGTAATGATTGCCAAAGTATTGATAACAAAACAAATCACCATAATTTGCCGAATCTAAATATAAATCTTCAGCATCAAAAGCAGCATAATATTTCAAATCTGAAAAAAAACCTCTACGGCTTGAACATCCCAATCATCAGAGCGTATATTTTGTTTAATCACATCCCCATAGAAACCCTTAGGACATTCGGGACATTTATAACCTCTGTGGGACCATGGATTTGAAATCTAACAGCATCCCATATAATCCCATCTAAGACGGGCCAAGCAGTAATGTTTGCAAAAGTCAGGTCCCTCTTCAATCTGTGTGATGAGGAATGGGGTGCCAATTTTCAATTAATGTGTCGAATAGACGTTCTCTCTTCAACGTAGTATCTGTTTACAAGACAGAAAAAATACACCACAAATCCGATTGACATGAACAAAAAAATTGAAAAAAGTACCAACGCAAATGTAGGTCCAAGGAGGAATCAAATGTTTTTTAAACCATGTAGCAAAAACAGAGATTTTTGAAGGGGACTTTGATGTGGTAGAGTTAGTTTCAAATGAAAATCTGGACTCCGTTGCCAAACAAGTTTGTAGATCAGGCATCGATAACTCTGTGGGGTAAGTATACTCAGGATCATCAAGATGATCATCAGGTGGGGTTTACAATGAAGGACTTGAACCAGCAGGCAGCTCGATGGCAACGTCAGGCCTGATGTTAGGAGCCGGAGCCAAAACAGAATGTCTCAGTATAGATGGACAGGAGACCGCTGGTGTCATACTAAGAAGAATCGGCTACTCTGTGTAATTTGACATTGTCAATGGAGATGTACCTTTTATCCTTACGACCTTGAAGTGGAGGTAAAATGACTGTTCTTGTGCCCTGCACGCCAAGTACAGGAACGGGAGCTCGATATTAGGGACCAAATTCTTTCTTGTTCTCGATCTTCTCTCGAACCAGTTCTCCAACTCGGGGTAGCCAGCCAACTTCCGGAATTTAGCAACACAGCTTCTGATGTGGAGGGCAAGTGTTCCTTTGCAAGACTGTCTCTCATCTCTTGTAGATTCTGTAAAACATGACAATGTTCATCTACGTCAAAGGGGGCAGCCGCCGCCACTTGGTCTAGACCTTCATGGTCCGGGACGAACATTTTGATACCAAAGAGCATTTCGTATGGGGTCTGCCCACTCAGAGACATTCTAGGGAGTTTATTAAGTGCAGGCTGTACGCTATTGAGATGGGCTAGCCAGTTCCGGCCTGTATCTATAACTCGGGCTGTCAATGACTGCTTTAAGTCTTGGTTCATTCATTCCACAACACTATTACCCTCAGGTCTGTATGGAGGCAAAAATTTGACTTGGACCTCCAATGAACTCATGGCATCCTTGTACGCCTTAGAGGCGAACGCTGGACCCTGATCCGAATGGAAGGTGTCACACGCAAAAATTCCAAAAAAGACATGCAAATCTCTTATGACAGTACGTGAATCAGCACTGCGGTGCGGCAACACCCATACAAAGCGCGTGCAAGAATCAACTGCAACTAAGATGTACTTATACGCAGTATCAGAGGAAAAAGGACCACAGTGATCTAAATTAACACAACCAAGTGGTCTATTAGAAACGTACAACTGTGTCTGGGGCGGACGCGCAGCAGTTGAAGGTTTTATCTGCTGACAAATGTCACATTGAAGGACATAAATTGTGTCTGTTTGTACAGTCCCCGCCACCAGAAATGTTGTAACTGAGATACAGTAGCCGATAAGCCTGTATGCGCGGACGCAACACCCTCGTGGGCAGCTATAATAAGTGTGGACCTGAGGTCCGTTTGGGAATCAATCTGTCACCAACGTCCGGTATTTTCACATAAGGAACTTTATCAGGACTTAAATGATAAGAATACTTTGAAGGAATTCCAGTAGGACATTTATTTCCCTTCTCAGTAGCGGCAATTGCTGCCAAGATGTCACCATCAATCTTACTTTTGGAACGTGTGACTGCTGCAACCAAATATGTAGAAACTGCTGTCTTCGCAGCCTCATCGACCAAACTATTGCCAACAGCGTGAACTCCCACACGTTGATGACCAAGAGTATGAATTACATACACGAGGGGCAGTTGCTCTTTAAGTTCAGCCACTTGAACCCAGATCATTTTATGTTTTATTGTGCTACCCTTGGAATCACGAAACTCATTCTGAGTCCAAAAGAACAGGTTTTCATTGTAAGAATGGACACAGTAGTAAGAGTCACTCACAATGAGAGTAGTCACTCCAGGATCAGCGCACTCCAATGCAAGCATCAGAGCACGGAGCTCTGCCAATTTGGCAGTACAGTCCCCTAATGTCTGCGTATGTACGACATCGGACTTGAATTCACCATTTACCCTGGTACCAACCACAATGGTGCAAGCTGAGACGTATGCTTGTTTAGACCCATGCGCAACTTGCGCTGAACCATCAGTGTAAATGATACAATGGTAATCCTCCAAAGGCTGCATAGTCAACGGAGCAGGATGAACAAACTCATACTGCAAAAACTCCTGCGACTGTAAGGAAGCGTCAAAAATGACCGTGACATCCGGATACGTCAATGATGATGCCCATGGTATCCACCGTGGGTGCAAAGCTTTAGAATTAGGTACACTGGCTTTCGTCACTGCCTCCAAAGCAGCATACGGGGTAACAACCAATATGCGTTTTCCCTGCGACAGTGCGCGTTCCTTCAGAATCGCCATTTTCACTGCAGTCAAAACTTTTTCCACAGTGGAAACCCGCATTTCAGCCGAAGTGTACAAGTGTAACTTTTAAGCGATAGGTACTGTGTCCCCTTGGTTAAAAGTTAGGCATATAAAACCCACCGCCCCAGGGATGATTCTGATCACCAGGTTGGTGTGGTTATCACGCGTAAGTAAGAATTTAGATTCTAGCAGATCAGCCCGCAACGATTGCAAAATGGCTGAGTGTTCAGGTAGCCAGCACGATTTGGTAAAAGTTGGTTGTATCAAAGCATACAATGGCTTGATACGCTGGGCATATTCGTGAATGTATGTACGCCCAAAATTCAAAATTCCCAGCAAGGATTGCATTTTTTTCAGTGTTGTAGGAGCGCCCAACTGTGCGCATTTCTCCAAGAAGTGAGGAGCCAAACCCCAACCTTTATTGTTGAGCTCATAGCCCAGGAACAACACTGTGTACTCTGCAATGTGCGACTTTGCAGAGGTAAATTTGTAACTGAATTCCGCAAAATTACAAATTATGCGGTCAACGCGGCACAGTTGCGCTGATATTTCGTTGTCTGTGAGATAAACGTCATCCACTTACGAACACGCATCTGGGTCGACTCTCTCTAACAGAGATACTATACGTGCAGCAAACACACCTGGACTATTCTTATAGCCCATGACCAAGCGTTTAAATTGGCATCGTTTGCCACCACTGGTAAAACTGGTCCATTGGGAACTTAGACCAGTCAAGTTATGGGCAAAAAAAACATTGGATATGTCAAGTGTGGTTTTAAACCGTTTCCGCACAAGACCATCCACTAAAGCAGAGCTGTGGGTATTCTGTACTGCACAGGTACTGCAATGCAAGTTTAAATGCCGGTAATCCAATACCAAACTGTACAAACCATCAGGCTTGGTCACAGTAAAAAGTGGGTTATTCATCGGAGACACACAAGTTTCAATCACTCCTTGATATTCCAATTGTTCAAGGATATCTGCAACGGAAGCTTTCGCTTCACACCGCATGGGATATTGAGGTTGAGGCTGTGGCATAGTAAAGGAATCTCGTGGTGGGTGGAGAATTTATCCCAACCACAGTGAGTACGGTACAAAGCCGGCACAAGGACCTTAGCCCACTCTTCTGCAAAATTCAGCGCATGCTCCTTAGACACCATGTGCGCGAAACTAGGGAGGATTACCTAGGCCCCTCTCGGAGCTGCGAGAACAAAAGGTGGGGGCCAGTCAATCTCCGCTAAAAAAATGTCATAGGTAGTTGTAAGATTTTCCCAAAATACCCCTTTTATGCTACGTTGTATGTCACCTTCAATCAAAAGGTCAATTTCAAAAAGCCTATCAGGGGGAGCTACTCTAGTATCAGCTGTTTCAACAACAATAAATTGGTCAGTCACTGTCACCTTCAGTAGTGGACGCAGGGCCTCGCGGACAATAGTAATCTCTGCTGCGCTGTCCAACAACGTCAGCTCCCATGCCAGATTCCGAAGCTGCGTTCTCACTATCTGTGGCATATCTCGCTGTTAAAGCGGCAACTTTCTTTTTCTGAAATTGGGGTCTTTTCTGCGAAGAATCGTCCTGCTTGCCTTTTCTGTCTTTCGGGCGGGTCTGGTCGCGACTCTGCTGGCCACCCCGACCTCTGCTGCCGCCTCCACCACCGGACGAAGAGGCTGATGTGTCCCGTAAAGAACAAGGAGAGCGTTGATCAGGAACCTGAAATCGATCAGGCGACTTAATCGTAGAGCAGTCGCGCTCAGTAGACGCAGGCACGGGTGACGCGGGACGGGACTTTCTGTTGTTGTTTTCCCTGTTTTTAAGTCTCGCCTGTCAATGCGCATGCGCATCGAGCTTGCGAGACTATGGGGGCTTAACCACTCTTTAAGTAACTTGCAAGGAATCGTGGCGATTCCTTGCAGTGCCTGTGACTTTTAAGCTCAATGCGCATGCGCATTGAGCTTAAAAGCGCGTGCACATCAGTTCCCTCATCCGCACGTCGCATTTCTCCTCCCCCCTCGCCCCCTCCCCTGCCCGCCGTGTCGCATTTCTCCTCCCCCCTCCCCTTATCTGCCTTCCCTCCGTCTTGTGCACGTCGCATTTCTCCTCCCCCCTCGCCCCCTCCCCTGCCCGCCGTGTCGCATTTCTCCTCCCCCCTCCCCTTATCTGCCTTCCCTCCGTCTTGTTATATTTACAGCAAGCTGTCCGTTGCGCTCGCGCGTATGCCTCAAACTGCTTCATTAGTGCTCGTGCCTGCCGTCTGCCACGCTCTCCATTATTGTTTAACACCGCGAGCCCTTCACAGCTCATCTTAGAGCTCGCGCTATGTTTTACTGCACATTTGCCCGTGCCATTCTCCTGCATTGTTCTTTAGAGCCTGCGCTCTGTGCCACCGCCAGAGATATTGTATCTTCTCACGAGCGCGTCTATGATTTGTCACTCTGCCTGTGTTGCGAGAGCACCGTGAAATACTTCTGCCAGCAATTTTGTTTTCTTCTAAAGATTAAAGTGTTGTGGCCATTCACATAGTCAAGTAACACTTACCTCTTGCTGTTCACCCTGGCGTCCTCCGTTATTTCTTCCTCATTACCTCGCTTTCATCAAGATCATAGGGGCGTGAAATCGCTCTCGGAGACCGTCTTTATATTTAAACACTGCCACCCTGTGGCCACCACTGGCATTTAGTTTTCACTTGTTCACCATGTTGCTCTCCAGAGATTTAATCTCAACACTCTTTTTTAATTATTGTTCGCTATTGGCTTTGCACTTCCCTTCCCAATTCAAATGTACATGGATAACATACAGGTGCGTACCCACAAAAAACACTTGCTTGTTTACCCCAAAACTCTACCTGTTTGGAGGATCCGTTTAGGTTGGCTCGCAGTCAGACGCTGCCTAAATTACAAATCCCCAAACCTAGGCTTCTAGCAGTGTTTTTCTCCTATTCTGTTTTTTTTTAAACAAAATGAGTTCTGGTGACGCTACGTACGTTTAATTATGATATTCAGAGCGTTAAAACATACACTGCCAAACGCGCCTTCACATCCTCACCCCCTCATCCTCACACACCCTCACTCACCCTCACACCCCTCACAACCCTCTCACCCTCACTCAGCCTCACACCCCCTCACCCTCACACACCCTCACACACCCTCACCCACCCTCACCCTCGCACCCTCTCACCATCACCCCCTCTCCCTCACACACCCTTACCCTCATCCCCTCACCCACACTCTGTCACCCTCTCACCCTCACCCTCACACCCCCTAACCCTCACCCTCACCACCTCACACACCCTCACACACCCTCAAACACCCTCACTCACCCTCACACACCCACACCCTCACCCTCACACACCCTCACCCTCACTCACCCTCACACACCCACTCACCCTCTCACACCTGCTGCACTCTCCTGCTCTCTAGAGATGTGGCCTAACGACCAGAGCTGCCATCTATGTCACGTAAATACAAAACATGTTGCATTCCAAATGCTATAGGTGTCACATTCGCGAAAGTTATAACTATTGGTGTTGTAAATGACAAAGCTATCAATTTAGCTATTTTAAAAACCAACAAATAAATAAAATATTTGTCATTTACAAGACCAATAGCTTCAACTTTTCTAATGCGAGACCTATTGCATTTCCAATGCTTGTTTATTTTTGTTCCAATTTTGCTTTGGAGCCTTGGGATGAACGTCTTTCTCAGACTTTGAACCCTGATGTTGTTTTTTTATCTTTGGCAGAAAAGGGCTTGACACCTAAACTATTACGGTTTTATAAGCCCCCGTAATAGCCACTTGAAAGTTCACTGCATCTCCCTTTATATTAGAAAGGACTAGATCGGAAACTACGTCAAATGTGCCAACGAGTCTCATTCCCAATTCAACCACAGCCTCAGGTCCGTGTTCATCTTGAACACGCTTAATGACCGTCGGAAGGACAGCCATTGACGGAGTGCCAAAGCACCTCGTGTACACTGCCGCAAAAATTCTACCCCTGACTCGCAGTCACCAGTTTCTAATTGTAAGAATCCTGTGTTTTTCTACAGGAGTCGAATTAGGAAAAACAGCCTCCAGCTGGTCAAATTTCTCTGCAAACCAAAAAGGCATATCATTCGTATCTTGGGGATGCTTGCCCATAACCGTATTAACCATCACGGGACTAAGCTTCATTCCGCTCGGTCCAGCTGGAAGAGCCGCAACACCAGGGGCCTCGCCCTGGAAATTGCGGGTGATATATTGAACTAGGGCCCTGATAACACTGATTGCAGAGTTATATAGGGGCCGCAATTCAGCAACGGGGACAACCCCGCACGAGGATGCGGGGTAAATCCAGCCAAAACAAGCCAAGAAGTGCCTGGAATGGACAAAGGACCCAATCTAATCGCCGTTACACTGTGGGGGAAGGGCGCCATTAAACCAAACACGGTGCTGCCATGCAGAAATCCGAATCTCCTGTGTCCTATAAGGAACATATTCCAAGGGCACGGCTGTGTGAGTATAAGTGTGAAACGCCTGAGTAGCCGCATCCACTGGAGGAAACGTTACCCGTGAGTCGAAAATCTCAAACGGGTAAGCAACTTCAGCACTCACCACCAAAATACCTGCCATGCCGTCCAAACCAACGCTATAAGCCTGCAAATGATTTACGGACCGCAATGCGACTATGCTGCGGTATGTCAACGTTAGCCATAGCGACACAGAGAACTAGAGGTACAATGTAAAACAATGTAGCACAACTGGGTAGTAATTCAAAGGAAACCATTTTGAAAGATTCAAGCTTGAAAAGACCTATGTAACTATGGGTAGGTTTATCCGGCACCACTGTTAACCGTAAACAATAGTGAAGGGGCTATGGACTGATATAAGTACTACTCAAGTGTCATGTAATAAGACCACCATCCTTAGGGTGCCATGTTGCAGGGATTCTGCTCCTGCACAGAACTGTGCACGGAGACTTGGGACCTCAGTGAATTAGGATGTGACAAAACTCACCTTACTACCCAAAATCCCCTACCAGACTAGCATCAGTGTCTCATTAGCTCTTAGTCCTATAACAAAGAAAACAATGATTAGACAACCCAGAACATGCGACTTAGGATAACTCAGGCAATGTGGAAAACATGAACACTCTTTCGTTATACTCTCATACCAGTCCAAAACAGGGAGTAAAAAGAGACACAAGCAAGTTTGAAATATTTATTTCTAACGCTGTGTTCTCATGCGCAGCACCTTAGCTAATACAAGCAGACATATTATTAGAAACAAGATCGTCAGCATAGTTACTATTCCATGAAATACAAAGGGAGACAGAATGTTATAATGCTAAATGGGAACAGGTTTAAAATATACCTATATTTCACCCTCCCTTGCTAGTAGGTTATTTTATAACTACAGAAGGTCTCTTGGGATTACATATGCGGCCCCATACCTCTGGTATTAGCAGAAGTGGATCACATCAAATTCTGCACAAGCTCTCAGCATACGAATGTTCTCCAAGTGTGTGTGATCATGCCTACACAGTGCATTATTAAACGCGCCAATATCAGAGGTGGCCACAGCTGCATATGTGTTATATCTAGAATGGGCGCTGATCAGTCCGAACAACAACCACAGTGTTGAAATAACCTTGAAGGCCTTGGCACTCACTGTTAAGACTAATCTTACCAAGCAAGGCTACTAATGTAGAAAAACACGTTATTCGTGTGTGAATCAAAACACTCCGCTAAACTCTAAACAATTAATAAAGTGTGTGCCGTGTGCAAAAGGCAGCAAAAAGGAAAAATGGCGTTTAAACTTCTAATAAACTCATGTCAACCTAACACTGTGTAAATGCGAGGCTCAGCCCCACGACAGGCCCAAGGCCTCTGTGTTGGGTGATGATGAGTTTCCCAGTCACATCCTGTACCCCCAGTGCCACTGTATCTGCTGCATCATTGATCACCAAGCCTCTGGGAAGCATTCACATGTACCAACACAGCCCCCCTTTGCTGGTTTATTCAGTCCCAGCAAGAGGTTTGAGCCAAGGTGCAGTGCGCCCTAGTTTATGCAAGGGATTTGGCCTCACTGTTCACGGAGTCGGGAAATAAGTAAACAAGTATTGGTTAGTATTACCCCCATCCCGCACAGTACCAACGCACTACTGCACTATCGGGAGCTATTCCCCCTGAATGCATGAAGGTACAGCATCCAAAATAGGCAGTTGCATGAATATATATTGTTCTTGGTTAATACACCACCTCCAAGGTGGTGGAACCAGAGGCGATGTTTCGGTGGTGAGTGCCGCCCACACACCAAACCTCAAGGGCCACGGCAGCACTACACATTCATACACTATTGATAGCTGCGCCCCTGGCTGAAACCGCTTTTTTGCATGCCCAGATATCCGCGCACAATATGCTCTCCTGCCACTCTGCCTCAGCCCGTTTTGTTTCCTGTCGATAATCATTACCTTTTAATAAAATGCATGTGAACCGTTTTGGCACCGCAGCCTGCGAGATCTACTTGCTGATATACATTTAAAGTACAGTTGCTTTTAGAGGTCAGAAGAACTTCACCCTTTATCTTTTATTTGTAACCATTTGTTTTAGTTTAGTACACAGACAAGGCATGCGCACTGTCATGGAGTCTCGTCTGTATATGAAAAACTGGGCCTGTGGTTCAACAACCGTAAAGTGCATGGCTCGCCACAATGGCCTCTCCTCACTTCAGCCCTCTCCACTCGTTTTCCCTTACTTTGGTGTTTCTTTTCTCCCTGCTTTAAAGCAGTTCACCCTTTTCTTACTTTTCCCATAATTCTTCTATGAGTTTGATATTTCGTTGTGATTATTTGTCCACATTGTGTTTTCCGAACCGCGTTGACGCTTTACATATGTGCTAAATTTGGAGTGGTCAATAAGTGAAGGAGTAGAGGGAAGGGGAGCCCAACCCTGTGTTGCCCAGATAGAGTCCAAATTAGCAGTGATAAGACAAAGTTGATTGTCTTTCCATTTCTCCTGTGTAGTTTTATGAATTTTTATTGGAATTCTGTTTTTTAACATATGAATGTTTTATATTGATCGTACATTCAGTGGAATGTTTTTTTAACATGATAATAAACAGTCTGTTTTTATATAATTGATGTTTTTCTTCGTAAGTATTTCACAGTAGGGATTAGTTGTGTTGAACCCTATGAGAAGAGTGATTCTGATCAAGTGGACTGACTGAATGAGCTTGATGTTGATGACATACGATTCACCCAAAGGGAAATATTTTTTTTTACTTTACAGTAAATTGGTGCTTCATTCCCTTTTGGTTGTAATAGAGCCCCTCTCATTTGTTTAAGAAACTTTAATAGATTCCCATGCTTGTATCATTCCTCCTTTACCATTACCAAAACAGAACCTAGGCATAGGCCCATTCTTGTTTTGCAACCTATCCACATTTTTTGTAACAGAGACCAAAAAAATGAACAACCAATCAGAATAGCCTCACCCCTTAGAACCCTCCTGAGAGAAGCTCAGAACCTTAGATTTTCTACCGCACGTTGTGCTAGGGAGTCTCCACTGAGCTCTGCTCAGTTTTTTCCAATTTTCCTTAAATCTACAGTTTCTCCCCCGTTTTTTCTTCATGACCTGCTTTGACTTTGTGTCAAGATGTCTGATAAGGAGAAGAAAGCCTTCTTTAAAGCCTGTGCAACTTATGCTAAAATGAGGTTGTATGTGGAGGACAAGCACAAAGATTGTATTTACTGTCTGTATTCGGACCACAAAGCAGCAGACTATAAAATATGCTGCACTTTTTCTACAAAAACTGAGACTGTGAGGGTCATCTTTTGACCTGGTTCCAGAGGCTTAAGTCAAAGAAGGAACCAGTTTCCAGTGATAGTGACAACACATCCTCTGCAACAGCTTCCAGAAGGTCTGCAAAAAGAGGTAGAGCCTCTCCTTCGCCTATTGAACAACGTCCTGGTAAGGCTTTAAAAAAGACCTCTCATAGGTCTGAAGGGCATAGTCTGCATCTCCTCACCGAGGTGTAAAGGAGAGGGAAGGACTGTCTATGGGAGTGCTATCAGAGAGGAAATCCAGCTCTGTTCCTCCATCTTCTCATTTTCTCCTCCTGCGTCTCCAAAGACTTTCAAAAAGCCCTCCTCACTCTCTTCTGAAATGAAATCAATGAAGAAAGCTCACTCGTCGACGCTGTCAACAATTCCATCAACGAAAGCATGAAAGGTACAATCCCAGTCTTCTCTTTCATCTCTGACTCAGTCGACAGGCTCGTCGACGATGAAATTTCATCGTCTTCGGTGCTGTTTTAGAGTTCCGCATTGACGACTTCGACACCGGTGGTGCCTGTGTCGCCATCAAAGGTGTTGACGACGTCGACGAATATGTCGACGATGAGGGTGATGACAGCTACCACATCAACGATGACTAGGACGACGGCTGGGGTTTTGACGGTCTCGATGACGGCTGTGTCGACGAAGTCCTTTTCATCGTCAATGATTCTCTCATTGTCGTCGACAGCCCCGTCGACGTCCTTGTCGATGGTGGAAAAAATTACTATTTCTCTTCAAATAGTGCCAAATTACACCTGACATGACATCCCCCAGTAGGGTGACTCTTCTACCTCCAACACTCCTCCTGGAAGAAGAGGGATCTGACGAAGATGATGGTCCTTTTGCCTATGTGAATAGCCCTTCTCAATTACACGTTAAGTGTCAGGACACAGACTCTCAGGGGGAATACGGGGAGAAGCAGCAGCAGCAATATGATCCTTCCTCAGATTATCAAAAGGACTACCAAGAGGAGATAGTTTCCATGTCTTCCTCCTTACTAGCGGACTTGCAATCTATGCTTGTGGACAACAGAAGGAGATTTGCAAAGGACCATCCAGTTCCATTTATGGTACCAGGTACTGCTGTTCCTCCTGCTCGGCCTTCTAAATTGCCAACGCCTCAACCAAAGCTTATGGCTCAGGACGCACCACCAGTAGTGTCTCTCGTTCACAATGACACATCTGAGGAGGACAGGGGCACTGGCGCAATACCAAATCCTGACACAGAGTGGGATGATTATGTCATTACTGATCCGGCTTTTCCTGCACCAGCACCTATTGATTTCCCCCTGCAGACATAGGGGGTCTTCATAATTTGATGGAGAGGGCCGCAAAGAGGTTTGAGCTGTCCATCCACACGGTGCAGCCTCAATGCTTCCTCTATGACTTCAAAGAGCCTTACAGAAAAGCGGTTCGCTCTATTCCTATTGTTGGTAATGTCTGGGATGAGGGGTTGAAAGTGATGACGAATCCTGCTACTGTGATTCCAGTTTTTCCTCGCCTTAAGAAGAAATATAAGGCTCCAGACGATAGTCCAGCCTGCTTGGTCAGTCAGCATAAACTGGACTCTGTAATTTCTCAGGCTGCCCAAAGAAAGTCCAGAAATCCTTCAGCTTCCCTCACGACACCTCCAGATAAAGAGGGCAGACGCCTGGATGACGCGGGTAAGAGGTTTTCTTCCATGTCCAGTCTGTTGGTCAGGGCTGCTAACGCCTTAGCGATAGTTGGTTGCTATGATCTCCAGATGTGGTGTGATCTTTCCCCATATCTGGACCAATTACCTGAAGATACGAAAAAAGAGGCTAAGAAGATTCTTCAGGAGGGAGAAGTAACGTCGGCTGAAGTGATTGACTGTGCAATGGATATTGCTACGACTGCATTCCGCTCCCTTGCGGGCACTGTTGTCCTTCGGTGTCAAGGCTGGCTCTGGGGTACATGGTTCCGTCCGGAGGTCCAGAACAAGATCATGGATCTTCCCTTTGATGGGGAAGTGCTCTTTGGGAAACGTATTGATGATGCGCTCCAGGACATCAAAAAAGACATGGAGACCGCAAAATCCTAAGGGACTCTGCAGTACCATAAGGTCCCCTTCCATGGAGCCAGTGGGAGAGATAATGCCACATATTGAGGAAGGTACTAGCAACAATGGTATTCCTCGTATGGATCAAATTTGCAATCTTACCCGCTGAGTTATAACCAGCGGCAAAATCAATCCTGTTCTTTCTCTAGATCGTCTAATAGAGGAAGACAAGGACGCCAGGGGAGGGACTTCTCGAAGCGTCAATGGCGGCTAGCTGGCTCTTACTACTGTCCCTTCTCCTCCTGTAACATCAGTGGGAGGCAGAATATCCCATTACCTCCACAATTGGCAACGAATAACATCGGGCCGTTGAGTGCTGAAGATCATTCAATTCTGGCGTCGTAGCACACCACAGAGGCATTCGGCCTCTGTCGGTGGGGCCCGATGATGAAGCATGACACTGACTAGGTCAGTGTGTGAGGGCTTTCTTTATCACCCAAATCGGTTGTGGTAGTCGAATCTTGTGTTAACTCCATGAACTGTGGTCTGTAAAGTTTGCGTTTAGATTGATCAATAGCCTGATCTGACCTCTCTTTTCTTGTTTTTGCACGATCATTCAATGAGGCCATACTCTGGAGTTTGTCCAAGCACCACCTTCCAAGCACCCTCGCGCCACTGTGTCAAAATATCTCCCTCTTCTACAATTGGAAGTCCATCAAATGCTCCTCAAAGTAGCGATAGAACTGGTTCCTATCTCTCAGCGGGGAGAGGGTTTCTACTCCTGGTTCTTCCTGGTCCGGAAGACTTTTAAAAAGTGGCGCCCTTCTACTAGATCTGAGGGAGCTCAACACCTATCTCATCAAGCAATTATTTCAGATGGTTTCACTGCAGGACATCCTTCATCTTCTCAACTCAGGGGTTTACATGGCCACATTGGATCAAGATGACGCTTATTTTCACGTACCAATACATCCAGCCCACAGGAGTTTTTTTCGCTTCACAGTTGCCAAGAGCCACTTTCAGTTCAAGGTCCTACCTTTTGGACTCTGATCTGCTCAGCAGATCTTCACAAAGATGTTAGCTCCGGTAGCAGCTTTTCTACAAAAACAACAGCATCAGTTCTTCCTTTACCTGGATGACTGGTTGCTGAAGGCTCCTACCAAGCATGCAGCAAAAGAATCGGTCATAGCATGCACACGCCTGTTTGACAATCTCAGACTAACCCTCAACACAGAAAAGTAATCTCCCTGTCCATCCAGAACAGCCAGATTTCTGGGAGACATTCTGGACACGTCCATCAACAAAGCTTTTCTGACCCTGGAGAGGCAAGAAAAGCTAATGGCCATGGCCTGTCAGCTGTTAAAAAGACAGTCACTTTTAGTTTGCCTCTACAAGTCCCTCCCAGGGCCATTTCCTCCTGCTGCATCCCGCTGATCCCTCACTGCAGGTTGTGGGTGCATCCTCTCCAGGAGGAGTTGGACTTGCAGTGGCGCCAAGTTGACGGATCCTTCGACAACAAGATCCCAGTTACCATGGGCATGAGGGACGCTGCATCATTGTGGATGAGCAAGGAAAACATTTCTCAGGGTCTTTCCGTCAGTATGGCCCCTGCTCCTCAGATAATAACTACAGACTTCTCGCTGGAGGGCTGGGGAGCAGTCTTGCAAGACCTTCACGTAAGAGGCCGTTGGCTACCTCATCATCGTCTTCTACATATCAATCTGCTGTAGCTCAGAGCGATTTGCCTGGCCTTGCAGGCTTTTCTTCAGCGAATAAAGCAGTCTGCAGTTCTAATACGTACAGACAGTACGACGGCCATGCATCATATAAACAAGGAAGGCAACACCAGATCTCGAATTTTGTCACAAGGTGCCCAGATAATCTGGGAATGGGCAATTCAGCAGGGGGTATCACTCAAGGCAGCGCACCTTCCAGGCCTTCTCAACAAGGCAGCGGACATGCTGAGCAGACTGAAAATGGTCAGCCATGAATAGGAACTGGACCACTCCACTCTGCAGAAAGTCTTTCGCACATGGGGCAGGCCTTCCATAGATCTCTTTGCCACGCTGGAAAACAAGAAATGCCAATTTTACGCAAGCAGGCTTCACCATCTGGGATCGTTGGGGAATGCGCTTTCGATGGCCTGGTCAGGCTCATTTCTTTACACTTTTCCCCCATTCCTCTGATCCCCAGGATTCTCAGGAAACTCAAAGCGGAACCCTGCAAGATGATTCTGATAGCTCCTGCGTGGCCCAGACAGTTTTAGTTCACAGAACTGCATCTTCTCTCCCTGGACCTTCCACTTCCGTTGCTGCCAATTCCTTTGCTGCTGCTGATGTCCCAGGGCCAAGTCTGGCATCCGGATCCGCAATCTATGCAGCTCTCAGCATGGCTCCTGAGCAGCGAGAATTTCTTGGTTTGACCCTTTCAACAGAATGTAGAGAGGTTCTCTCTCAGGCATGGGCCCCAAGTACCAACAAGACATACAAGTTGAAATGAAAGCGTTTCTGCATTTGGTGCCAGCAAAAGGGTGTCCATCCTTTTCATTCTGAACCGCATGAAGTTCTTCCATACATTTTTTCATTGGCAAAATTGGGACTGGCTCACTCTTCCATTAAGGTGCATCTTGCAGCCATCTATCGCTTCAGACGCACATCTTCAAGTCCTTCCCTCTGGTCGGCACGGATATTAAATAGTTTCTCAAGGGCCATTTCAGAGTTTTCCCTCCAGTCAAGCCTCCTCCTCCTCTTTGGCATCTTAACTTGGTTCTCGCCCAACTCATGAAGCCTTCCTTCGAACCAATTCACTGGGCGGAGTTGAAATTCCTCTCCTGGAAGGTAGCTCTTCTGCTATCATTGACTTCGGCTAGACGAGCGGGTGAATTGCAGGCTCTTACCATTCAGGAACCTTTTCTCCAGTTCAAAAAGAGTACAGTGATACTGCGAACCAACCCAGAGTTCATACCGATAGTGCCCTCAGACTTTCAGTTGAATGAGCCGGTTATACTTAAACTTTTTTCCCTCAACCGGCTACTCCGGCAGAAAAGGCACTTCACTCACTGGACATTCAGAGGTGATTAAAATTCTATCTCCAACATATTAAGGTCTTTAGGAAGTCTTCTCAACTATTTGTGTCCTTTAGTGACCCTCGTAAGGGCTTTCCCCTTTTCAAGCAGGGGATTGCTCGTTGGATTACCAGCGCTATCCAGTATTGTCACAGAGCAGCGGATAAGCCCCTGGAAGGTCGGATCCATGCTCACTCCATGAGGGCGATTTCTTCTTCGACAGCCCTCTTTGCCGGAGTTCCTATCCGGGAGATCTGCAGGGCGGCGACCTGGAGTAGTACCCATACGTTTACGAGGCATTACTGCCTGGATTCTACAATGCAGAGTGACACAGCAGTCAGCCAGGCAGTCCTGAGGAACCTCTTTCAGTGTTGATGAGCTTTCTCTTTGTAGGAGAGTAGGGTCTGCTATCCTATGGTCACCCCAATTTTTGCTTTTTGCTTCACTGGTTTTCGACTTACTGAGGCTGTGGGCCTGCTAATCAGACCCCCAGCCTGCTGTTCTCTCTCTAAATTTATAATACATGTGCTATAGGTACATACCACAATTGGAAATGGACTCCTTGTCAGCCCCTGTACCATGCACTATAGGTGCTCAGGGCATAGGTGCCACCAAGGCCTACCAGGGGCTGAAGCATAGCTTTTGCCACCCCTGGCTGGTTCTTAAATTGACACAACTGGCTGATCACTCAGCTGGGGCAAGTGGGTGTAATCACCCCTTGCTTAGATATAGTATACCTATATCTAAACCTATATCTGGACACATATATAGCCTGTGAGCCACTCCTATGGAAGGCCTCATCAATCCTGGAGGCAGAGTGCGTGGTTTTATGTGAGATGGAGCTCTGGCATGAGCTGAGCCTGTCTGCAGCTGTCGGGAACAACTCCCTAAGCTGATCCGGGATAATGCCATACCATATACTCTTAAGCGCCTTATAATCCTCGCGGTTATATAGCAACCAAGGGTCATACTTCTTCTCCTTCCCCGCTCCATCTTTGGAGCCTAAATTGTAGATCGCTTCCTAAGAATAAATTAAACATCTTCGATTTCATAACTGAGGAATCCCCTGACGCTCTGTTCCTGACCGAGACTTGGATACACGCCAGCTCGGGTCCGGACATTGCTGCAGCTATTCCTCCCAACTATGTTGTGCTGCATCAGGATAGACCCTCAGGTAAAGGTGGTGGAATTGCAATCATTTTTAAATCTATTTACCAATGTAAACTGGAACTATTACATCTTCCAGGTAGTGAGGCAGCATTGTTTAAACTCATGATTAATCCTCGAATGACGCTCTCCGGTCTGCTAATTTATCGGCCGCCCGGTAATGCCGCGTCATGGATTACCTCACTCATTGATTGCCTATCAGCAACACTACTAAAATCGAATAATTTCACCATTCTCGGTGATTTAAACATCCATTTAGACGATGTCAATAATCCCCTCAATAAATCTTTTCTCTCTGATCTTGAGGTTTTTAACCTCAAACTTTGTAATTCCGGAGCTACTCATCTTGCTGGTCATCTCTTGGATCCAATCATTTCTACTCTTTCATTTGACTGCACTTACTCGGCGCGTCCGCTCGTCTGGTCTGATCATTATGCGATACATTTCGTGCTACCACCTGGTCTATACTCGGCCAGTGTTTACGTGGAGGAAATTAAATCATCTTATCGCTGGGACAGACTTGATGTAGCCGCTTTTAATCTGCGTCTGACTGAGACAATTCCATCCTTTATCAACACTGAGCAGAATCTGAATGCTCCCATTTCTGGTTGGTTGACAGATGCAGTGTCGGCTCTCGTTCCTCGGTCTAGCAGCAAATGTAGATCCTTGCGCCCACCAGCACCTTGGTACTCGGATGAGCTGAAAATCCAACGTGCCAAATGTAAAGCCCTGGAGAGGAAGTGGAGGATGTCTTACTCCGCTCCTTCTAAAGTGATTTACAAAGAAGAACTAAAATTCTATCACGCAAACTGTAAACGTGCTAAGGCCTCTTACATCGCCTCCACAATCACTTCAGTGCAAAATTGTCCCCGGACTCTCTTTGCCACAGTTAAGAAACTCACAGGAGCTGATACCACTCCCGCGCTGCCGGCTTTAGATGGTATACAATGTAATGCCATTGCAGACTTTTTTATATCCAAGGTTGAGGGCATTTATCAATCTTTGGCCTCCCTTCCACCTCCAATTGATCTCTCTCAACCCGGTTCTTTCTGCAATGCTTCCGTCTCCCCTACTGAGTTCATTCACAACTGGACACCATTTGATGACTCCTCCTTCCTGTCTTGTTTAAAAAGCATCAGGTCAGGTTCCCCGCGGGACCCAGTCCCTATGAAGATACTGAAACAACTTGACCTTGAACCACGGAGATTCCTAATGAGGCTACTTAACATCTCTCTCACTGAATCTCGGGTGGAACAGGACTGGAAACATGCCATGGTCGTCCCCCTGCTTAAAAAATCTGGTGCTGACATCACAAATCTTGCCAACTTCAGGCCTATATCCCTGCTGCCAGCCTGTTCCAAAATATTGGAGCGCCATGTTAACACCCAGCTCAATGAGTTTGTTGAAAACGTGGGATATCTTCATCCATCCCAATCAGGCTTTCGCGCTAATTATTCCACTGAATCCGCACTCCTTGGGGTGACTGAGCGACTCCGACACGGTATCGATAGCGGTGAGACCTTTGCGCTTATTCTTCTTGATTTAAGCGCTGCTTTCGATACCGTGTCCCATTCCATCTTATTGGAGTCTCTCTGCTCCCTTGGTGTTGTTGGACCAGCGCTTGCCTGGGTGGCCTCATTTCTCAATGAGCGCACCTTTCAGGTTTTTTCAAACAAAGCTGAATCTGCGATTCACTCCTCTGCTTACGGCGTCCCTCAAGGGTCTATATTGAGCCCTCTGTTGTTCAATATTTACATCAGACCACTTGCTTCTATCGTAGAGGACGCCGGTCTGTCTATATACTCATATGCAGACGACACGCAGATTGTGTTTTCTTTGTCTAGCAGCAGGGCTCAGGACACTTCTGCCCTTAAAACTGGCCTTTCTCGTGTTGCAGCTTGGATGCAAGCGCATCTGCTAAAGCTCAACGGTGACAAGACCGAGGTGATCATACTAGGCAAACATAAAGATCTGTGGGGCTCTAGACACTGGCCCAGTGATATGGGTCCGCTGCCTACCCCCGTGCCTGTTGCTCGTAACCTCGGTGTCCTGATCGACGATAAACTCTCGATGAGGCAGCAGGCAACTAAGGTCGCTGCAATCTGTTTTAATACTCTACGCTGGCTGCAGAAGATCATATGGATGTTGCCTGAGTCCACTCGAAGAACTGTCGTACAAGCCCTTGTGATGTCCCGCATCGACTATGGCAATGTGCTCTATCTAGGAGCAGATAAAGCCACAATCAATAAACTCCAGGTTGTACAGAACTCAGCTGCTCGCCTGCTGCGCAATGTTCCACGTAGAACGTCCGCAATGCAAGCTCTGCGTGACCTTCACTGGTTAAAAATTTCTGATTGTGTGGTCTTCAAAACTTTGTGCTTCCTATTTAAGATTCGTCAGGGTTTTGCTCCCATCTACCTGCACAATCTTGCCCAGCCATATCAGCCTGGCCGCTCTCTTAGGTCATCCAACAATGGCAATCTTGTGATTCCTAGAATCCGACTGGCAAAAATGGGAGGCCGTTCATTCGCATATCTAGGACCTAAGATGTGGAATGCTCTCCCGTTGGCGCTAAAAACAGAAACTAGTCTTCTTGCTTTCCGCAAAAAATTGAAGACTCTTCTGTTCTAAGTTCTTCGGTTCTGTTTTTCTTCTCTTTCAGCAATTGCTTGTTTTCTTCTTCAGTCTGTCCCTGGCGCCGGGAAACCCATTGCGGGTAGCTGTGCGCAATACAAGTTCAATAAATAAATAAATAAAATAAACTTTGGTTTGGCTTTATCAAAACATGTCGTGTAAGGTGTCATACGAATTGGAATACTACCCCCTCGCCAGTTCTGGCGACGGGGGTAGCATTCCACCCTTCTAGAGGGAGAAGACATGTTACTTTACTGAAACGCGGTTGATTTAAAATGAGCCTCAGATCCACAAAATGGATGCCCCTGCCACAGACACGGGTCTGGCCTCCTGCTGCTGACCGAAACCCGGCAGAGGAGGCCTGGACAAAGAGTTTCCTGTCACAGGGCGGTGTCAAACCACCCCAGACAGGAGATAGTGGATTGGAGTAGGGAGGTTTCAAAGAAACCAGACACTGCCTGGGGAGCACAAGGCTGCCCCTTGCAGGATCCGGCCAAACCGGTTCTGGGGCCTCCCAGCCCCTGTCCCAGCGCGGCCAGGATCAAAGGAGAGGGGTGTAACCACCCCCTTCCTGGGTCCTACCCATAGGAGGGGACCTAGCAGGATGTCCAACCCCCCAGATTCGAATAAGAGGGGGAGCAGTCCCAACGGACCTCAGATCATCCTGAAGAAACATAAGAAACGAATTCTGGACCCTTCGACTTTCTACACGACGTGAGAAGACTGAAGAATCTCCCTTGTGGTCAAGGAGTGACCACCCTGTGCAAACAGGTACCATCCAGCCCTCGACCCTTGCTTTGTTGCAGTTCCCGCCGGAACTCGAGCGACAGAGATCGACGAGATCAAGCTTGCCTGCCTTCTACCTGCCCGATCCACAGTCCCTGCAGAGCTGAGACCCGTGGAGGCGACCGGAAGCGTGGGGCACGCCATCTTGGAAAGGCCACGAGACGCTGACCGTGCAGCCCACGAGTGACCCTCGAAGCTGTACACCGGGGTTTGAGAAGCCCCAGCCCCGAGCTCCACTTGCACCAAAGCTCACCCCTCCACACTCGACGAGTGCTGCGTGGGGCCCTTCTGCCTGTGTGCGCTCGACGCGTTGGCCCGGTCACTTGCCAGCTGGCTTGTGGCCCCTGTGCCGACGAAAACTGAAATACGACTTGCTTTTCTGGTTGCTCCAGATCTGCACCAGCTCCTGTGAAAAAGAGCCCCCACTCTGACCCTCCTGGTTCGAGTGATAAGCAATCTCCCGGTTCTGCGTGGATTGCTTTTGCCAAGTGCTGTTTGCTGCAATCTTGAAGCCGACGGTGCTGACGGCGAGAGCCTACGTGGGACAGATCGTGACCTGCTCCTGGACGTCGCAGATGCCCCAGAGCCCACGTGACAGCGGAGAGAAGCCTATCGACAACCGCCTGATTGCGCCCGACATTGCCTGGTTCCGTCCTGGTTCCACCCTGGTCACTGCTGAGTGACCCAGACTCTGTCCCCTCTGCTTTCAGGTACTTTTCTACTTCGATCCCCCCTTGGATCGCACCGGACACTTCTGCTTCACAGCGCCTGCAGCTGCAACAGCTTCAAGCCCCAAGAACCTGCGTGACAGAACCCGACGCCACTTCGACCCTGTGCACCCACGGCCTGTGGGTGAGGTAACTTTGCAACGCCGGTGTCCTTACACTGGTACACACCTCTAGGGTCTGTGTCTAAAGTTTTGTGTTCCTAGGTTCAGCGGAAGTATCATTTAATTCACTTTATCCAACTTTTACGCACCATTGACTTTGCATTGGTGCGCGCCGCACTTTCCGTGCTGCACCCGTCTCCTGTGGGCTTCACCCGACTTCAGCATTGCTAGTCCTGACTGCTCCCAGCGAATCTCTAGGCCCTAGGCCTAACCACTGTTCGATAAGTGTTCCTTATACCATTTTTTTAGTATATGGTTTGAGTGGCCACCCGCCCTCATCCATAATTGTGCAACTTTATATGTTTTACTGTGCTTTTGATTTAACGCTTGTGCCCCTTTCCTCATAAAGAGTACTGGGGAGTAATTTAGAAATAAATACATATATTTTTACAATATATACTTGTGTGGTGTCCTTTCATTTGATTACAGGATTGTATGTGGTAAAACAGCTCGCTTAACACGACCTCTTAAGTTAAGCCTTTAAGGCTGCTTAGTCCATGCTACCACTAGGATAGCTTGTCTACAAGGTTGACTTACAACCTGACATCTTTGGGGTTTGTTTGGACTGATACCAAGTGGTTCCAGAATTGGAAACACTACATATCAGGCCAACTTCTCACATTGGTGTGCAGCGGTGCGGATTTGAGCTTGCTGTTTGTTTTACCATTGCAATCTTTATCAAATTGAAAGATCACATCAAGTACCTCTAGGTACATATAAATCAAAAGCTTAGCATATTAAGTTCTACTGAACTTAGTAGTTGTAGATTAAAGGGATTAGCACACCCTGACTACAACTCACTAGCAAGGTACAGTAGGAAAACACTTAGTGTAGGTAAGTGCATCACTTACACCTCACTAGCAGTCATGTCTGATACAGATAGAGCCGCAGGCTCTGCTCCTGTAGAAGTTGATCCTATAGGGACAACATCCAGATATGACAACCTTAGCCACAAAGACCTGAGTGCCTTGTGCACAGCCAGGGGGCTAAAAAAGGGCAGAGGCCCTACCATTCCTTCCCTAATAGCTCTCCTAGAAAAGGATGACCTAGATAAGGTGAGTCAGGCTCCCTTAGAATCAGGTGAAGGGATAAACTCCCCTGAGAATGAGAATCTTCCAGAAGAAGAGGAGGAGGAAGAGGAAGAGGAAGGCTCTGATGTCGAAGAGCCTGAAGATCAGGATCAGAGGGGAAACCAGGTACAGGTTGCCAGGCTTAACCAGGCCAACCTAGACCTACATGGGAATGGAGAGGGCCAGCACCTCCCCAGATCTCATAACCAAATTCTCCCAGGTAACAGAAGGGAGAGATCTCTATCAGGGGACTCTCACCTTTCTAGTGCCTCAAGAGAATCTCAGAGAGGGATGACTCCCTCCCAGAGGAAAGAGCATAGGGCCAGAATGAGGGCTGTCCAACTCCAGATAGAGAGGGAGGAGGTAGCTCTGGCTCAAGCTAAACTTACCTTGGCTCAAGCTAAACTTACCTTGGCTAGGGAACAGAAATTAAGTGGCTTAGATGCCACTGGTGGCAGCAAAGTTCCTAAAGAAAAAGACAGGGCCTATGACAATAGAAACCTGACAAAAATTGTGCCCCCCTACAAGGAAGGGGATGATATCCACAAATGGATGACTGCTCTTGAGAGGGCCTGCATGGTACAGCAGGTCCCTGAGGACCAGTGGGCAGCAATTTTATGGTACTCCTTTTCTGAGAAAGGGAGGGACAGGCTCCTCACTGTTAGACCTGAGGATGCCAAAAACTACTCTGTTCTGAAGAGTGCTCTTATTGAAGGGTTTGGCCTAACCACTGAGCAATACAGGTTGTTGTTCAGAGACACCCAAAAAGCACAGACTCAGGACTGGACTGATTTTGTAGATTGTGCCACTAAGGCTCTGGAGGGTTGGCTGCAGGGAAGTAAAGTTTCAGACTATACAGGATTGTACAATCTTATGATGAGAGAACAGATCCTTAATAACTGTCAGAACCAGCTGTTGCATCAATACCTTGTTGACTCTGATCTGACCTCTCCCCAAGAATTGGGAAAGAAGGCAGACAAATGGGTCAGAACAAGGATTAAGCAGAAAAACCAGAACCAAGGTGACCAGAAGAAAACAGACCAGAAGGGTGGGAATCAGAAAGATAAAGAAAAGGACCAGAAGTCTTCAGGCCCCCAAACTAGCAATAAGGAGGGGGGTTCCCAAAATGGAAACAAGAAAAAGAAGAATGATGGCCCAAAGAAACCTTGGTGTAATACCTGCAAATCAGTTTCACACTGGGGCAGTGAATGCACTAAGAAAAATCCAGTCCCCACCACTGCAGCTCCTAAAGCACCTGCACCCCCTAGTACAGTTAGCAGTGGTGGTACACAGCCAAAGGGTTTAGTAGGGTTGACCCTGGGTACTGAGGTGGAATCTGGCCTAGTCAGAATCCCCACACAGGCAGTTCTCCTATATGATGTGGACTTATCTTTGACCACTGCAGTAAGCCCCAGTAACCTGGGCAAATATAGGCAGACTCCCTTAATCAATGAGAAACTGGCTCAGGCCTACAGGGACACTTGTGCCAGTGTCACTATGGTGACACCTGACTTTGTGGACCCTGATCAGATTGTACTAGGTGAAAGTTACCTAGTGACCAATGCAAGCAACTCCACTACTTCACATAGTGTGGCTGTTGTGAACTTCTCCTGGGGAGGGGTAGATGGCCTAAAGAAAGTTGTTGTGAGTGCAGACCTCCCAGTAGACTGTCTGTTAGGCAATGATCTTGAAAGCTCAGTTTGGTCAGAAGTAGAGTACAGGACTCATGTAGAAATGCTAGGGATTTCAGCTCATGTCCTTGCAGTGACAAGGTCTCAGGCTAAGAAGTGCCTTCCTGAACCAGTGGTGGATCTTGAAACAATAGACCAACCACAACCCAAGAGGAGGAGCAAGAGGGTTAAGGCTGTGCCTTCCCCCTTGCCCCAGGTTGAGGATCAAGTTTCACAGGAAACTGATTCTGCAGTCCAAGAGGAGACTGTCTCAAATGAGCTTGAACCTGAACAGGTTGAGTTTCTGGGGACAGGGGGACCCTCAAGGGCAGACCTGGGGCAGGCTCAATTAGATTGCCCTTCACTTGAACCCCTCAGACAGCAAGCTGCTGCTGAGGCTGCAGGGAATGCTCAAGGTACCCATAAGGTGTATTGGGATGAAGGACTCCTTTATTCAGAGGCTAGAGACCCCAAGCCTGGCACAACCAGGAGGTTGGTTATACCTTTGAAGTTTAGGGGCTTCCTTCTTACCTTGGCCCATGATATTCCCCTTGCAGGACACTTAGGCCAGAATAAGACTTGGGACAGGCTTGTTCCACACTTTCACTGGCCTCACATGTCAGAAAATGTCAAGGAGTTTTGTCGCTCCTGTGTCACTTGCCAAGCCAGTGGTAAGTCAGGTGGCACAACAAAGGCCCCCCTGATACCACTACCTGTGGTGGGGGTACCCTTTGAAAGAGTTGGAATAGACATTGTGGGTCCCATGGATCCTCAAACAGCATCTGGGCACAGATTTATACTGGTGGTAGTGGATCATGCCACCAGGTACCCAGAAGCAATTCCCCTGAGGACCACCACAGCTCCTGTGGTGGCAAAAGCCCTCATTGCAGTTTTCTCAAGAGTGGGCTTTCCAAAGGAGGTTCTTTCAGACAGAGGTACTAACTTTATGTCTGGATACTTAAAAGCAATGTGGAAAGAGTGTGGATTAAACTATAAGTTTACCACACCCTGCCATCCACAGTGCAATGGGCTTGTGGAAAGGTTCAACAAGACCCTAAAGGGAATGATAAAAGGTTTACCAGAGAAGCTTAGGCGGAAATGGGACATCCTTTTACCCTGCTTGCTCTTTGCTTACAGAGAGGTCCCACAGAAGGGGGTTGGCTACAGCCCTTTTGAACTTTTGTTTGGCCACCCTGTAAGAGGTCCATTGAGTTTGGTGAAGGAAGGATGGGAGTTACCTCTCAAAAAGCCTAAACTAGACATTGTGGACTATGTACTTGGTCTCTGCTCCAGGATGGCTGAATACATGGAGAGAGCATCCAAAAACCTTGAGACAAGCCAAGAATTACAGAAAGCTTGGCATGACCAAAAGGCTGTCATGGTTGAGTTCCAGCCAGGACAGAAGGTGTGGGTGTTGGACCCAGTGGGGCCAGCAGCTCTCCAGGACAAATGGACTGGACCCTACCCTATCATTGAAAAGAAGGGAGAAGTCACCTACATGGTTGACTTTGGCACCCCTAGGAGCCCCCACAGGGTGCTCCATGTAAACAGATTGAAAGCATTTGTTGACAGGGAGGACATGAGTCTCCTCATGGCCACAGATGGGGAACAGGAGGAAGAGAGTGACCCTCTCCCAGACCTGCTTTCCCAGAACCCTGATGATGGTTCAGTTGATGGAGTAGCCTTGGCAGGCAGCCTCACTGAGCAGCAACAGGTGGACTGCAGACAGGTGTTGCAGGCCCACAGACATTTGTTTTCACTCACACCCAGTCAGACTAACTGGTGCACCCATGAGGTGGACACTGGTGACAATCTGCCTGTGAAGAATAAGATCTACATGCAACCTGACCATGTCAGGGATTGTATAAAGGCTGAGGTGCAAAAGATGTTGGAGCTTGGAGTGATTGAGCCATCAGAGAGCCCATGGGCTAGCCCAGTGGTCCTTGTGCCAAAACCTCATACCAAAGATGGGAAGAGAGAAATGAGGTTTTGTGTGGACTACAGAGGTCTCAATGCTGTCACTAGGACAGATGCTCATCCCATTCCAAGAGCAGATGAGCTCATTGATAAATTGGCTTCTGCCAAGTTTCTGAGCACATTTGATTTGACAGCTGGCTACTGGCAAATCAGACTAGCTGAGGAGTCAAAAGCCAAAACAGCATTTTCGACCCCTAGTGGACATTACCAATTTGTGGTAATGCCCTTTGGCTTGAAGAATGCACCTGCCACCTTCCAAAGGTTGGTGAATCAAGTCCTTGCTGGGTTGGATGACTTTTGTGCAGCATATCTAGATGATATTGCTGTCTTTAGCTCCACCTGGGAGGATCACCTGATCCACCTGAAGAAGGTTCTGGAGGCCCTGCAAAAGGCAGGCCTGACTATCAAGGCTACTAAGTGCCAGATAGGGCAGAGCAAGGTTGTGTACTTGGGCCACCTAGTAGGTGGGGGTCAAGTTCAACCACTGGAGAGCAAGATCCAGACCATACAGGACTGGGCTCCTCCAACTACCCAGACACAAGTCAGAGCCTTCTTGGGCCTGACTGGGTATTACAGAAAATTTGTAAAGAACTATGGGTCCATTGTGACACCATTGAATGACTTGACATCCAAGAAGATGCCCAAAAAGGTTCAGTGGACAGTTAGCTGTCAAAAGGCATTTGATGACCTGAAGAAGGCCATGTGCTCTGCACCTATCCTGAAGAGTCCTGACTACTCCAAACAGTTCATTGTACAGACAGATGCTTCTGAGTTGGGGGTGGGAGCTGTGCTTTCACAACTTAATCAAGATGGTCAAGACCAGCCCATTGCTTTTATTAGCAGAAGGCTGACCCCCAGGGAGAAACGTTGGTCAGCTATTGAGAGGGAGGCCTTTGCTGTGGTTTGGGCCCTGAAGAAGTTGAGGCCATACTTGTTTGGTACTCACTTCCTAATTCAGACAGACCATAAGCCCCTCTTGTGGCTAAATCAGATGAAGGGTGAAAATCCCAAACTGCTCAGGTGGTCCATTTCCCTACAGGGGATGGACTTTACAGTGGAGCACCGCCCAGGGACTGACCATGGTAATGCAGATGGTCTCTCCAGGTACTTCCACTTAGAACATGAAGACTTATCTGGTCAAGGTTAAGTTTAATGTCCCTGCGTTTGGGGGGGGGGTTATGTAGGAGAGTAGGGTCTGCTATCCTATGGTCACCCCAATTTTTGCTTTTTGCTTCACTGGTTTTCGACTTACTGAGGCTGTGGGCCTGCTAATCAGACCCCCAGCCTGCTGTTCTCTCTCTAAATTTATAATACATGTGCTATAGGTACATACCACAATTGGAAATGGACTCCTTGTCAGCCCCTGTACCATGCACTATAGGTGCTCAGGGCATAGGTGCCACCAAGGCCTACCAGGGGCTGAAGCATAGCTTTTGCCACCCCTGGCTGGTTCTTAAATTGACACAACTGGCTGATCACTCAGCTGGGGCAAGTGGGTGTAATCACCCCTTGCTTAGATATAGTATACCTATATCTAAACCTATATCTGGACACATATATAGCCTGTGAGCCACTCCTATGGAAGGCCTCATCAATCCTGGAGGCAGAGTGCGTGGTTTTATGTGAGATGGAGCTCTGGCATGAGCTGAGCCTGTCTGCAGCTGTCGGGAACAACTCCCTAAGCTGATCCGGGATAATGCCATACTATATACTCTTAAGCGCCTTATAATCCTCGCGGTTATATAGCAACTTTGGTTTGGCTTTATCAAAACATGTCGTGTAAGGTGTCATACGAATTGGAATACTACCCCCTCGCCAGTTCTGGCGACGGGGGTAGCATTCCACCCTTCTAGAGGGAGAAGACATGTTACTTTACTGAAACGCGGTTGATTTAAAATGAGCCTCAGATCCACAAAATGGATGCCCCTGCCACAGACACGGGTCTGGCCTCCTGCTGCTGACCGAAACCCGGCAGAGGAGGCCTGGACAAAGAGTTTCCTGTCACAGGGCGGTGTCAAACCACCCCAGACAGGAGATAGTGGATTGGAGTAGGGAGGTTTCAAAGAAACCAGACACTGCCTGGGGAGCACAAGGCTGCCCCTTGCAGGATCCGGCCAAACCGGTTCTGGGGCCTCCCAGCCCCTGTCCCAGCGCGGCCAGGATCAAAGGAGAGGGGTGTAACCACCCCCTTCCTGGGTCCCACCCATAGGAGGGGACCTAGCAGGATGTCCAACCCCCCAGATTCGAATAAGAGGGGGAGCAGTCCCAACGGACCTCAGATCATCCTGAAGAAACATAAGAAACGAATTCTGGACCCTTCGACTTTCTACACGACGTGAGAAGACTGAAGAATCTCCCTTGTGGTCAAGGAGTGACCACCCTGTGCAAACAGGTACCATCCAGCCCTCGACCCTTGCTTTGTTGCAGTTCCCGCCGGAACTCGAGTGACAGAGATCGACGAGATCAAGCTTGCCTGCCTTCTACCTGCCCGATCCACAGTCCCTGCAGAGCTGAGACCCGTGGAGGCGACCGGAAGCGTGGGGCACGCCATCTTGGAAAGGCCACGAGACGCTGACCGTGCAGCCCACGAGTGACCCTCGAAGCTGTACACCGGGGTTTGAGAAGCCCCAGCCCCGAGCTCCACTTGCACCAAAGCTCACCCCTCCACACTCGACGAGTGCTGCGTGGGGCCCTTCTGCCTGTGTGCGCTCGACGCGTTGGCCCGGTCACTTGCCAGCTGGCTTGTGGCCCCTGTGCCGACGAAAACTGAAATACGACTTGCTTTTCTGGTTGCTCCAGATCTGCACCAGCTCCTGTGAAAAGGAGCCCCCACTCTGACCCTCCTGGTTCGAGTGATAAGCAATCTCCCGGTTCTGCGTGGATTGCTTTTGCCAAGTGCTGTTTGCTGCAATCTTGAAGCCGACGGTGCTGACGGCGAGAGCCTACGTGGGACAGATCGTGACCTGCTCCTGGACGTCGCAGATGCCCCAGAGCCCACGTGACAGCGGAGAGAAGCCTATCGACAACCGCCTGATTGCGCCCGACATTGCCTGGTTCCGTCCTGGTTCCACCCTGGTCACTGCTGAGTGACCCAGACTCTGTCCCCTCTGCTTTCAGGTACTTTTCTACTTCGATCCCCCCTTGGATCGCACCGGACACTTCTGCTTCACAGCGCCTGCAGCTGCAACAGCTTCAAGCCCCAAGAACCTGCGTGACAGAACCCGACGCCACTTCGACCCTGTACACCCACGGCCTGTGGGTGAGGTAACTTTGCAACGCCGGTGTCCTTACACTGGTACACACCTCTAGGGTCTGTGTCTAAAGTTTTGTGTTCCTAGGTTCAGCGGAAGTATCATTTAATTCACTTTATCCAACTTTTACGCACCATTGACTTTGCATTGGTGCGCGCCGCACTTTCCGTGCTGCACCCGTCTCCTGTGGGCTTCACCCGACTTCAGCATTGCTAGTCCTGACTGCTCCCAGCGAATCTCTAGGCCCTAGGCCTAACCACTGTTCGATAAGTGTTCCTTATACCATTTTTTTAGTATATGGTTTGAGTGGCCACCCGCCCTCATCCATAATTGTGCAACTTTATATGTTTTACTGTGCTTTTGATTTAACGCTTGTGCCCCTTTCCTCATAAAGAGTACTGGGGAGTAATTTAGAAATAAATACATATATTTTTACAATATATACTTGTGTGGTGTCCTTTCATTTGATTACAGGATTGTATGTGGTAAAACAGCTCGCTTAACACGACCTCTTAAGTTAAGCCTTTAAGGCTGCTTAGTCCATGCTACCACTAGGATAGCTTGTCTACAAGGTTGACTTACAACCTGACATCTTTGGGGTTTGTTTGGACTGATACCAAGTGGTTCCAGAATTGGAAACACTACATATCAGGCCAACTTCTCACACTCTTTCATCCCGCCTTCCCTCCTTCCATGTTACTGTTTTTTCAGCTCTTGCACATTTTTTAACCTCATGTGTTTATATTTTCTAAAGTTTCTAAGTATGTTATTGAACATTGAAATTGTGATTATGGTGAAAATGCTATTGCTTTGTTCTTGGTTTTATAGTGGTCATGGTTCCAAAAATGTGCGGATAACTGCTAGCTACTCTGATACAAGCATGGGAATCTATGAAAGTTCTAATACTGGAGTAAGAAAATAAGTTACTTACCTGTAACTTTCGTTCTTCAGTAATGGAAACTTTCATAGATTCCCATGCGACTCACCCTCCTCCGCTGGGAAAGCTCAGCCTCTAGCTTCTTCGGTGATGTGGTTAGACAAGGGCTACACAAATCTGAGGTTCTGAGCTTCTCTCAGGAGTGTTCTAAGGGGTGAGGCTATTCTGAGTGGTTGTTCATTTTCATTGGTCTCTTTTACAAAAAGAGGAGGATAGGTTGCAAAACAAGAATGGGCCTAGGGCTCGTTTCTGTTTTGGTAATGGTTTCTATTGCTATTTTATGTATACCGGGGACTCCCATTCCGACGACTGGGAATGAAACAAGCATGGGAATCTATGAACGTTTCCAGTACTGGAGAACCAAAGTTACAGGTAAGTAACTTATTTACTTATTAGGGTCAGATAAGTGTTATGATTATTCAGGAATAGAACGTGGTTTTATCGCTCTAACATAGTTTATGTGTCAAGGAATTACAGAACATAGGTCTGTGTCATGATGTTTTAAGCAGGGTGAGCTGTGGTTAGATGGGGAATTATAGGTGCTGGCTAAGAACAAAGAATTATCTTTATTTCAAGTCTGGGGAGCGGAAAGTGACTGGCTCAGATTCAGGAAAGTGCAGTCCAAGGTCTGGGTCATACCAGGAGAACAAGCTGACTTTTCCTTTAGTGCCTTCTGGATTTTTAGCCAGGTTGAGAGAATGTCCTTTATCCTCCCCATTGGCTTAGATCCATAAAGGAAGGACAAGAAATTAACAGTTGTTGATGCCCTGAACACAGACCATTAAGGCAGTAATTCAAAGTGTATGTAATATTGATTGACAGTCTATGCTAATGCAAGCTCTTCCTGTGTTTCAGGTGTTTCTGAAGTATTACCATGTGGAGCAATTGAACTTGCTGTTGCGAGAAGTGATAGGCAGAGTTGTAGTAATGCAGGCCTACACCAAAGGTTGGCTTGGAGCGAAACGATACAAAAGAGCGAGAGAGAAAAGAGGTCATAGTGCAATTGTTATACAGTCCGGTAAGTATTGCCATTATTCTGCTATTTTTCCTTCACCCCTTGGTGATATAATGCTACTAAGTGTTACACTTGAGTACTGTGAGTCATTTAAATTAACAGTTGGTTAAACGGGCCACAATTACTTGTAATGCCACTGTCCCCACCATGTGCGACCTTACAAGATACTTTTCAAGAATCATCTCGATATCAGGTCTGGAAATCTCTCATTGTCGGCATCGCTTTTCTAACAAACATTAGAGATACCTTGGCCAAGGGACGCCTCTCTCCGTTACTCAGTTACATTTAGTGGATGCATTGGCATGAGTGCTCCTCATAAAGTAACAAGGAATCATGTGCCTCTTTTCCACGTGAAAAGTTCCAGAGAATCGCAAGTAGGGTAAAAGATGGTGAATAAACATTACACTGATAAATATAAATTGTCTGTATGATTCTGGGATTGTGTATGTATATAGATTGATTACTCTGAATTCTCTGGCCCAAATGAACATCAGTAATTTACCTTTAAAGTTGGCTGATATCCTAAGTCTGTACTTTTTGCCTCACGTAATACTTAAAGGATGACTGCTAGTGTAATAGTGGTATATCCTCCAGCCTGGCTCTCCACCCCCTAGCTGGCCCCAGAGCAAACAAAACACATAGGCATGATATAGAGGTTGTCCCTGTGTGTGAATAAAGTCCCCATATCTTGCATTGTGGCATAAAGTAATCCCCGGTTGTGTCAAAGAGAGAGAAGAGGGGAGCCACAGTGGAATCTTGAAGCAGTACCAAAAAGCTCAGGGGACTCAATTGGCCCACTTCAAAGCATGTACATTTTGCTGAAATCACATCTGTACGATTGCCAATGGGCAGAGTTTTGTGATTTTATCAGCCTGGGGAGGCTCCAAGAAATGGTCAGTGCTGCACTTGTACCCACCAGGGTTACATACAGTGCTATGGTTTGTGCCTGCGGTTGCCTGTGGTGGGCACCCTCATTCATGTTCAGGAGTCTGGCTTATTTTCATCATTATACTTTGATCCGGAACAAGGGAAAGAAATAGAAATGCAGAAGGGTGAAAGAAGGAGGAAGAAAAGAAACCAGTTTAAAAAGTGAGAACGTATGGCTCATTAGTATTCATGACTGTGGAAATGTGGGAAGCTACTACACTGTTGGAACGTCATCAGCGTCTGCCTCTGCCAAAGCTGATGAGTGAGAGCGCCAATTATGGTGCTTCAGTCTCAGGTGGTGAGGCGCTGACTTCCTGCAGGTAGCAGTAGTAGTAGGTGTTAACCGCAGCCGTAGCTGCAGTGGAAGTAGGCGGCTCCCTCATTGCTCCAGTACTGCCACCGAACTCAAGCCCTTGACTTAGGTGAACCGAGGCGTCCAGTTGGTGCCCCCCTCCCGCGGAGGCAGCTCGGTGTGAGGGGACTGGGTGCAGCTTGACTAACCTCAATTTCACCTCAGCCCCTAATCTTTGTGGTTTGTGAATCAGGAGGACCAAGGAAGACCCAGAGGACCTAGAAGCCTACCCTGTGAGGAGGGAGAGACAGGGCTGTGAGAAGATTTGGGGGGTTTCTCACCTTGGAGGTTGTTGCCACCCCATCTCTGGCCCTGATGGAGACCTGAATCTCATCTTTCTTTGGCAATAAGGTGAGGAAGGATTCGTAGTTGTCTAATCTAAGTTTCTCCTTAGCACCTACGTGCCCAACGATTCCATTCATCGGGAGGGGCGCGAGAAGTCGGTGACCATTCTCCTCAAAACAGCTCAGGAAGTTTTCAAATCTGCTGGGTTTAACCATAAAATATCCATAAAGTGACTCTCACTGTGAGCACAGGAATCTTTAAAATCTGTTGTGTTTAACTGCAAAACATCCATAAAGTGACTGGCACTATGAGGCAAATATCATCCATAAAGTGAATTGCACTGTGAGTCAAATAACTGTAGGACCATGAGATCTGGTCGCCTGCGCGGAGCAGTGCTTCAATGGCATATTAGGAAATAAAATAAGTGAATGGGCAAAGATGATTCTGAGGCATTAGGTGGAGGGCCAGCCTCACAAATTGGAGAAAAGATAAATGAATCAAAAATAATTGCGGCCTGTCCCCAAACTTTGTCCGTTAAATGTCTCTGAGGAGTATCTTGCAAAGAACCCCAATAAGGCCCTTCAGTCAACTATCACTGGCTATTTTTCCATGGGTGGAATAAAAGAAAAGAAAATGCCTCCTGGAACTCAAAAAGAAAATGGCCAAACACATAATAACAACTGAAATAAGTAGTATAAAATCAGACACAATGTCATCTAATTGTATGCACTTCCCAGGGGAAGAATTGGGGAATTAGAATATGGCAGCCACCGGCATCAGTCCTCAAAAACCACCAAGGGTAAAAAATAACAAGGCTTCTAATCAAGTGCTGGGTGATCATTCCTTGATCCTAAAAGCTCAAATTCATGTTCCTTGCTCTACAGCTATATTGACCAAATTTAGTGGCACAAATAGTGGGACTGGGAATGGGAATAAATTGGCCCTTAAGACAACTGATGGATCTGAGAAAGGCTCAGAAAATGATGAGAACGATGGTGTAACACCAGGTGGAGAGGCTTTGAACATTTGTCTGAAAGAAGATAATATGGTGATTAGTATACCATCAGGCATAGAGTCAAATTCAACAGATGATTTATTTCTAACCTCTTTCACTCAATCACCAAGAAAGCTAGCCATACCCAATTATAGTATGAATAAAATCTGTCATAATATGAGTCTGGAAACAATCTCAAGCCCTAATTACCCAAAAAATGTAATTGAATTAGATGATTTTAATCTAATATCAACTGGCATTGAACCCCAAGGTGTTAGATATTAAGTGTGATTATTTGCCCCAAAAATTGGAAATTGACGACTCTATGAATAACTGTCTTAATTTAGCTGATCTTTCCTTACTGGCTAAATATGATACAAACTTCTCAGTGGGAAGAAGAACAGATGAGGATCGTACAGAGATTCAATCAGGAATATGGGGCAGTGTGCTTAATACTATGGATACTATAACCAATGCCCTGAATTACAATTCTGATAAATTGAATATTCAGGTAGATTTATTGAACACTCTTGCCCTCTATGTAGCAGGGATAGACTCCAAACTACTAAATTTAACAAACTTAGTAGCAAGGCCACGAGCTGATAGGGATAACCAAACGATCACATGTACATGTGCAAATATTATAGATAAAATATCCAACGTCCCGAGTATAGTTGGTTCTCTTGTGGATGAAGTAAGACTAATGTCAATGCAGAATTAAAACAGAGCCAATAATTATAAATATTAATGATCACAGCTATGACCAAGATATTAAAGCACCAACTACCCAAACATGCAAACAGATTAAGTATGGAAGATTAAGTGAGGTGGGAGATGGAAACAAGGGGGTTAATAACAATGAATCACAATATTATCTAGCTCTTGATTTACAATCTATCAAGGAGGATAAAAAAGAAACATCAATATAATTGAGCATGTAGCATACAAGTCTCAGCAGTGGTTTTTAGTGGAAATTAAGCCAATCAACAAAAAATAGCACAAATCAGAGAGGTTACCCAAGTATCAAATACTCTAGAACAGATGTCTTCAAACTTTTTGATGCTGGGATCCCCTTGTCAAACTTTTTTAGACGTAAGGACCCCCTTCTAGAACCTGGCACTCTTCATCCTCGACAACTATCAAAAAAACATAAACGCCCCAAATTCCCACAGCAAACCATTTTTACAGCGGGGAAATAATATTAAACTGTGTTTAGCAAACCAAAGGAGAGTGAGCATGGGGGTGTGGCTAAAAACAAAGGTCCTAATTTATGATTAATTGGCGTACGGCAGCTCTGAAAGTCTTCTTGCTGTGCTGCCCTATGCCGATGTGAAAGGGCTGGAAGGCACTGTATTTATGAAATACAGTGCTTTTCTGTCTTTTTCCCATGCGTTGGCCCACAAACTGCTGCATAGCACCAACATGGGCAGGATTGTTTTTGTACAGGAAGGAGTACATTCCTTCACAAAAACAATCCAGAGAGGCGTTTTTCTCTGTTAGCTGCAGAATGCAGCACACATGGAAAGAGGAAAGAACGAGGAGAAATGAAAACATTTCTCCTTATTACGCCTCTGCTGGGTAGGCATCCATTTTTGGAACTGCCCCAGGTTTACTTGATTTAGTAAATATGGGGCAGCATCAAAATCAATGGGTTTTGCATGGGAACCCCACGCAAAGCCCATTGAATACCTCCTTGATGCAGAGTAAGGCAATGCAGGTGACTTGCGCTGCTATGTCTTACTCCATATCTGTGAGGCCATGCACGGTGACTTTACACTGCCTCATAGGTATGGTTGAGACGCTTGCACTGCCATAGCGTCAAAAAATTGATGCTCTGGTGATGAAAGACTCTCATAAATACGCCCCAAAATATTCTGTACGTTTTTTAGGTCTTTCACCCTCGGGTATCTCCATATAAAATAATGGGCAGCGGAATAAAAAATACGTTTAAAAAGTTGTTACTCTATTAGTTAATGCACTACAGAGGGCTATGTGTAACCAGGGAGCCACAGAATTAAATCTTGATTGGTGCAGTGGAGAATAGTGACGTGTATTTTTAGTGCTACAAAGTCACATCCTATGACAGTCAGCCCTGTGAATATGTAAATCATTATTTTATATTTACATTACACACAGTGTAAGCTGTAAAACATGCAAATAGTTTTACAATAAAATAGTGCTTCTAAAATGTAGATTTTAGTAATACCAGTGCATAAGCAATGCAATTTGTTTTTACATAAATGTCCCATCAACATATCTTTAGGGGTCCTATGGGCTGTATAAATGCAATTCAAATTAAAAGCAAGCACTTCACAGCCCAATTGTTAACTATTTTGTTAGCTCTTTGCACTACCACTCAAAACAACAAATCTTTTTCATCACAAAGCTTGGAGTGATTTGAACAATTTAAGCCAGAACCTGCTCCCAAGCCCTCTTTACACTTGCCGATTAACTGAAAGGCACATTTGCACTCCATTCAGGCAAGCAAGCACCTTGGCACAAAAGCTTTTCTCACCACAAAACACTCAATTGATGAAACGTCAGCTGATGAGGATATAAATTAGCTGTTGCAGGACTTCTGTCTTTTTCCAAAACAAAATCAAAAGTTTTTGATTGCAGGCACAAGTGAAGCTGGGGAATGCGCGACCCCTTCCCTGGCATCTATGGCCTCTCTGGGGGTAAGGCCCCACAGATTGAAGACCCCTGGTCTAGAATCATCTTCTAACTCAAATCAACAGGTCTCACCAAAAGAGCAAGGAAAAAACAAAGGAAAGCACATAAAAAAATAAACAGGAAAAATAAATTAACTAGTTGTGTTGCTCTTCCTGCTCCAAAGGAAGTCTACCCGATGTTTAATGTATCTGAAAAATAATGTAATAGATGGAGATAAAGGGGATTAAGGATTGACCCCAAATTTAGGAAGTATAGGCAAGTCTCCTTCTTTTGAAGATGTCAGGATTAGGATAATACCCCCTCAAAGTGGTGAAGCTTTATATAGCTATGTGGCTCAACAAGGCTCTACGCAAAGGTTGTCACTAGGCCTGGGCGGTGAACTCCTCTCTGCTCACGGAGTTTGTGGAGATTTCCGCACTCCGCGTTACGCGGCGATCGCAGAGTTCCCAAAAACTCAATTTCGCAGAGCGGAGTTTTTTTCCTCGCTCACGTTCACCAACGCCAAGTTGGCAAGTGTGAGCGAGGAGAATCAACTTCCCAGCGAGATTGTTCCTTGTTCACGATCATCAACATCAAGTTGGCGAGCATGTTAAATAAACCTCCCGGCGAGATTTCTCAACACGGGGGGGCAGGATTCTCATTGCGAGTGGTCGCGTATGCTCACGACCGCTCACTTTGAGAAACTGCCTGTTCGGGTTGAGAGAGCTGTCACTCGAGTAAAAATATACTCGAGCGGCAGAAAAGGAAAGCCTGCGCTGGGAATGGTGCCATTTCAGATGCTCACACAGTGCGGACAAGCATCCAACGTGGTGCAATTATCGCAAACAGCATTTTTCTATCAAACTCCGCCGCTCCCGGAGATCCGCGTAGTGGGGTGGAGTTTTTACCACTTCACAGAGTTTCCCGAAGTGCAACCCCGTGAATTCCGCCCAGGGATAGTTGTCACCAGTAAACGGAGTCTCTCAGATTCACTTACAGGACAAAAATAAAGAAAGTCGAAGTAGTCTTTCAACCAGTATGGAGGAAAAACAACTGTTATATACAAAATCATTGCCTTCTTCTCCCTTTGGAAGAATAACATTCTTGTGCAATCCCATAAAGCCATTCCAGGACAAAATTGCGAACTTAGACAAACTGCTCATGTAGAAGTTACTCAAGGAGTCTTGATGGCACAAGGTACAGGTTTAAACCCTATTTTATCACTTTCCAATCATCAATTTAAAAAGAATTAAACATCAGTTGGGGATATCTATGTTGTTTCTTCTACAAAGTTACTTTTTATTCCATTGTATGTTTCAAGGGGCCTGCACGACGTTTTAAATTGTGGTAATAATTTAACGCTATTACCTTCAATCCCAGAGCTTAGTAACTTAACATCAGATATTTTAGAATCAGTTCCAATCAAACAGGATTCTGATAACCCCAAACATGAGGTAACTTGTACTACATGGCAAAGTGAGCCGTTAATAGAATTCTGGAATATTCATCACAATTTGAGAAATGGGGAATCGAATTAAGAAGATGCAAAGACAGCTTGTATCCAACCCTGTTGATTCCCAAATTCGAGGAAAAAAGTCCATTTCAAACCAAATCAATGACAAACAGATTGCATGAAGGAAACATCAATACTCTGAAAAGGGGAATTGGACCGCTACTCGATCCTGAACTTTCCTCTGGCATCAAGATCACACGTAGAAGTTTGGGCTCATGAATGTGTGAAGCAACGGAAAAACATCCATGGATGATTGGGCCTGGCTTCCAAAAATAGTTAGTAAAGGGAAACTCAATGAAAATGATTGACGTTGGAGCAGTTTGCACAGAAAGAAAGACCTTATTAATATTTGCTCTTGGAACGTATATGGCCTTAACAGATTACTAGAAGATGACAATACAATACATTTTATTCAGAATTTTAAAATGTTGATTATTCCAGGAAAATGTGCAATGAGCCCATTATTGGTTTTCACAAATATGCCAACTTTGCAACTCACTCATTTGCTTATGGCTGAACAAACGGCTTTCTACTTATTTGTCTTTGGATTTAGATGTTACCCATCATGTAATTGATTTTCAACTGATGTGGTTATTAAGTATCAAAATAGATTTTGAATCACCAATTATGTTTTTTAATGTTTATTTAAGTGTAAAGAGTGCAGTTAAGATGACTAAGCTTTCAGTATTATGGGAATCAATTAAAATGTTGTCCTATCAGTAGCCTCATTATTTCGTAGATCTTAATATGCACCTGGTTCACTAAGAGCATTGGGAACTTAAAGAGGACAAGCAAAGCTATCACCAAGATGTTTTGTTCCCAATTACAGAAATGCCAGCTTATGCTGCTACAGGATACCCAACATAATACGACATTTTAAAAATTCCTCACAGTATTATACTATTGACTATACCATTATTTCAAATAATTGTCGAAGAGTCTTATTGGGTTTTAAGTGGTCCCCAGAGTGAAAAGTGACAATAACCCACAATCGATTACATTATCACTGGCAGTGGACTACTTACCAAAGTCAAGAGTCCCTGATTCAGGGTCAGTTGCTTATACGCTGAAAAGGCTGGCATGACACTCATCAAACCAAGAGGAGACCTTTGCTTTCTTAGTCCCTATAATAGATTTAGTACTAAATGAGGGGCTTCGAAATAAACAGTGGAAATTTGGCCCAGTCTCTGTTCTTCATTAGTTGATCGCTTCTTGGCAAACCATCCTTTAGGGGAAACCACTTTAGGCCAAAAAGAAATATGTGGTAGTCACATAGGTTACACCAAAATAAAAGGCTCTTAATAAAGCATCTCGGGCCATTTGAAATACACCATATGGAGCAATCAAACTTATTCAATTGTGCTTACTAACGAATTTGAAAAGATCCTATTAAAATGAAATTTGGAAAGCAAAAAGAAAATATAAGGAAGGACTGTGGGTACAATTGTACCATGCAGGCAAGACAAACAACCTGAGAGCCTTTTGGGGAATAATTAACACCCTTGAGTATGGTAATAGGAGAGCAAACAGTGCCAACATCCCTGCATCAGCTTGGGAGCTCTTCATCCCCATTCTGTATGAGACCACTGCTGGAAATGTGTTAAATTCCAACACGGATGTATATATGCCATCTTCGATAATCAACATACACAGCAAGAATAAAGGGCATGAAAAATCCTATGTTGATCAATTACTAACATTTGAGTCACTGCATGAGGATATGGTAAAGGCAATGATAAGTATGATTAAATCCAACGTATGCTTGGCCAAATGGTATCCCCAATGCCGGCTTTAAAGCTAGAACAGACTTGTGGTCAAAATTTATTTCTCAAATGTTTCAAGATGTTGTAAAAACTAAATCGGTCCCTGAGTCCTGGCAAGGCAGCATAATACATCCAATTTATAAAAGTGGACCACCAGACAATCCAACAAATTATAGGCTAATTGCCTTACCGAATGTAGAGGCGAAAATGTTTGCATCATTACTACTTAAAGATGTGGAGGAATGGGCAATGACAAGGAAAGTTATTCAAATGTTTCATACTGGATTCCACAGGGGACAGTCAACAATAACGAATCTGCTGTTACTAACCTTGTTGGCAGAGAGAGCAACATACAAAAATCAAAAGCTTTTATATTTGTCATGTAGATCTAAAGGCCACTTTTAACTCTGTTCCCCGTAAACTCCTTTGGGCAAAGTTATCAGCATGAGTGGGCGTACCAAAAAAAACTGCTGGATCTGATTTTATTGTATTCAAACACGTGGGTGCAGGTCAAATTGGGGCACGGAGGTTGTACCACTCGCCGCCTTGAATTACATAGTGACCTTAAACAGGGCTGCGCACTTGCCCCGTGTCTTTTAAAACATTTTATGGCTGACTTATCACATCATTTATATAATGTTAATGTGCACTCTCCTATTTTTGCAGGCCAAAGTATAAAATATTTGCAATAATCAGATAACACCATATTATTAAGTCACACGCAAATAGGGCTTTAAAGATTGATAGAGAGCCATTTGATCAACATATCTTAGCTGATGGTTTACAAATAAATAAATAAATAAATAAATTATGATAATTAATCAACTAAATTAGATACGAAATTATGGAAAATATAAACAATATTTTGATAACTTAAAGGCCAAAGCAACTTCATTGAATTTTGCTTTTAGATTATTGCAAGATAATCGAATATGCCCGAGTTACAAGAATTTATTGAAGGTAATGAAGGTGAGACTGATTCCTTCGCTCACTTATGGGTCAATAATTTTTCGGAGCAAAGACAGCACACATTTGGACAAATTACAAATAAATATTGTTAAATCAATTTTCAGGGTCCCAAGAAAGGTTGGCCACGCTACTGTTAGATTAGAGTTTGGTTTATTAAACCAAATGTTGGTGAGGCAAACAGCATTTCTAAAATATTTATTTTCACTCTGTTTATCGGACCCTGAGTCCCTTGCACATATGTGGCAAGAAATAAATAACAAAAATGTATACTAGTGCATGCAGGTCATATTTAATGGAGAGTTTGAATACCTTCAAGCTCCCATCCTTTGACCATTTGGATAGAAATAAGACTGTTTAAAACAGATTTTATATAAATCAACTAATTTTGTATAATTTTTATTGGATCAGGAGATGATTGCAGAAAGTTTAGATTTGGCCACCAACTAAAACAAGATGTGACCTTAAAATGGGTACAAACTTGATAATCTCAAAATTGTAGATTATGTGGCTGTATCAATGAAACATTATTGCACATTGTATGTATTTGCCCCAGATTGCGTCAAGAGAGGCTAACACTGTTAAAACCGATGTTTAAGGAATTAGGGGTGAGAAGAACGTGCCGACATGTGATGATATTGTGCTTTCAAGAGCATATTACTAATCCAACAATTTATTTTGTTAAGTTTATCCTCATAGCTGAGGAAAATCGGACTCAGGATGATGCTTTGGTCGTGTTATAGGAATAGAAAGTGGTTATGTTAGTAACCATAGTGGTTTATCTATACACATATTGTCACTGGTAAAAATTCCACTACATCTATTATCGTTGATAACGTAAAATCCGAGGCATAAAGATATCTCAAGAAGCACAAATGCACTTTATACATTTAGGGGCATATGTATCAAACGATTTTTCATTCGCCATCGCTGTGATTCGCAAAACTACAGCGTTTGCGAATGAAAAATCGCTAAACGCGATGTATGAGCTGTTTTCTCATCACAAAATGAAGGAATCGCAAAATTTGTGATTCCTTAATTTTGCGTAAGCATTTAAGGAATTGCAAATTGCGATTCCTTAAATGCTATGTATCAAGCACCCAAGTTGTGCGATTTCTCATTAAGAAATTGCAAATTACCACCAACTTCAATTTGGTGGTAATTTGCGATTTTTTTCACAAATGCTCTTTTTTGCATTTGTAAAGGTGCTATGTGCGCACAAACATGCCCTTAGCATGGGCGTCCGCAGGGGGGGGCAAGGAGGGGCGCTTGCCCCCCCCCTGGAGCAACCCTCCTTGTCCCCCCCCCTGCAGATGCCCATGAAAACCACGACTTCAAGTCGGGGTGCTCACTCTCTATCCTCTCCTTTCTTTTATTTGCTTCCTTGTGAAATGGATCCAAAAAAGAGATGCTTTTGCTGGAAATGTTGCATTTTAATTCCAAAGTGCAGCATTGGGAATGAAAGGCGAAAAATATGAAAAATAGATAAATAACTAAATAAAGTAAGACAGAGTGGTAGCAAACTGGCAAAACTGATTTTTTTCACACAAACACATTAGCGCCACTTTTACAGAGTTTGCCAGTGAAACGCCATTTTTTAAATTTTCTAGTCTTTGTTTTCCCTGGGCTTGCAACTAGTGCACCAATCCTGGAGGTGCTGCAATGTGTGGATTGGAGAACAAAATGTGTACTGCGGCTCTGCGTCCAGGGATGTGGTCTTTTTACCATACTGCTTACGTTTTGTAAGGATATAAGCAATGGCCATTGAAATGGGTCCATTCAGGGCCCTGTAGTCGTGTCCTTAACTTTTCAGGCAAAAGCACTCACTGATTTCTGAATAGTGCATGTAAAAGCATTAAGGTAACCATGTTGTTCCTGCTTACATTTCCCATGGTTTGCTAAATTTTGCATTCCCTATAAGTGTTTGCTTTTTCCAGAATGTTGTTACTTTTTTTTTTGTAGGCCGCATACTGCTCTTGTCTAGTGCTTCATTTAAATTGAGCCGCATCCAGGTGTTTATAGTGGGTAACAATTAGGTTGTAGTTGAAGACAGTGGGAGTTTTTCTCAGTGGGGCAGTACGGTGTTCATTGGGGGAGAGGATGTGGCACTATGGTCAGAGCTGCTAAATTTGGAACTGGGAACCAGGTTCAGCCTTAATAACCAGTCCACAAGACCACTCTCCTGCGAGAGCACAATCACATGCTAGACCTTAGAAGGCTTCGCAACACCTTAGAAGTCCTTGTGTCTTCGCACAAGCAGGTGGACCCTAGCATGACAAGTGTAGGTTAACCTTCAAGGCTTGTCCAACACTATCCATACTGAAGTTCACCTCCAGTCTTGCGGGCAGGCCCATGAAGCAGCACACCCTAGAACAACAGTTAATGAGGTCACAGGACCCTTGAGAAGGGCCAGCTCTAAGGCGGTGCAACCAGTGTGACCGCAGCAGGTGCTGCCTTTAGGTGGAGGCATCATGTTTGCAAGTATATTATGGTTTTAAAAACGCTTGCTGCCTCCTTCCTGGTCTCCAGCACTTTTCGGCAACAATAAAAATGTCATGATGACTCTGGTGATTAATGTTCTTCCTAGAGAGAGATCAGAATGTTGTCTAGTGGAAGTTTTGACTCATGGAAAGCTAGCTCAGAGGGTTAATGTACCGGCTGCAAAGAACATGCGCCATGCAGATCACAAAGTGCACATAATGTAAATAGGTCAGTGGGTTACTGCTTTTGTCAGAGAGATCCTTTTGTTACTTGCAGTTTATAAGGTAAAATCCTAACTTATAACAATGAGCTATAAACTGTCATCTAAGAGCTGCGTGCAAACTGCAAGGTATAAATTAGAGCATTATGTCCTCGCCCCAGTCTTTGATTATCCTAATGTCTCAAAAAAGTGTTCTTTTGGACAGAAATCAATTCTGATTTTTAAGGAGAACCCCCAACCATGGTATTACGTTTTAAATTCCGGGTATTGTGTTTCTCCAGACCAATCACTATAAAACTATACCGGCTACTAGAATGGTTGTCATGTGACTCCTACACCTTGTAGTCCTTAGTCTTATGTAACATTTTCTATACAGTGATTTACACACATATTGATTGTCTCTGTGTAATGTGTGTGATGTAAAGTGCTCTGACACCCTACAATGTTATGAGTGGCGCTGTAAATCAAATTAAATGCATCTGAGACAGAGTGGTTATGGAGACTTGGGGGGGCACAGTTAAAGGGTGGTAGTGAGGGAATCCATGGCAGAGGTGGCCATTGGGAGGCACTAACACACATTAATGCACAGGACACCACCAGTGCTATGGCTGACCCTGCCCTTGAGGCCAGTCTGCCTCACCGATAGGTACCTCCATTGGCCTTGTTTCAGCAGTAGTAGCTGCATCTCACCAGGGATTGGCAATGCCGGATTTGCACGCACACCAAACTAAGTTCGCAAACTACACAGTCTTCCTGCTTCCTTCACAAGCACTTTTAACATGTGCTGCCTGCTGTGGGGCCACTGGAATTAATTATGCAGCATAGGATGACAACATTATGCTGTAGTGTTGACTAAATTATGCATTTAAAAAAAGGCTGCAGCGTAATGCAGTATATTTTCATATATTTTATTATTTTGATGTGTGTACAGATGCTAACAGTCTCTGGAAAGATTTTGCCTTATTAGTACCAGTGTAAAATACAAACACAGTAGTGAGAAAGGTGACCAGTCAACCTTTACAATAGGCTATCCACTCCGCAGCAACACACGTCACATTTTATATTAACTTTTGATATGTTTGAGCTACAAACAATTTATTAGTTTAAATCGTCAGATCATGCAGTAGATCTTGCATTATGAGGCAAATATGGCAGAGCCATAATTTTAGAGAAAACATTTGCAAACTAGGATATTTTGCCATTCATGTTTGAACTGCTGTTGTGGGAAAAGGGAGAAGTGCTGATGACAGAAACTCCATGGTTTGGAGCCAAAGGGCTTGTGTTTCCACATTTTATCATATTTGGTACATTCTGTGATTAGAAGCATATCCCACTATGTGAATATATTTTAATGTCAATAACTCATTATAACCTTAAATAATCATGGGTATCCATTGGTTGATTAAACTGGGCAGTGAAATGCCAAACAAATACTAAAAATTGGGATGTCTGCGCATTCTGGCCACACCTCTGGCTCCACCCATAGATCGAATCCTTGGGTTATTCTCGCCCTCTGATTCTCTGCCCTCTGTTCCCCTACTTTTTTCCCCCACTTCGACCACTGTGTAAGACTCAGCATCCCTGGACCTGTGATGTGCCACCGCTGCGGGCACCGCATGTGCCACACATTTACGGTGCCGGGCTTCAGCATAAGGGAGCTGGCCATTATTGTATGCCTAAACGTGAGCACGTTGTCAGTTTGACATTGACTACACGTAGGGGGACTCTAAGTTTCTTTTCAAAAATATAGCTAACATTTGGAACTATACATTTTATTTTGTATAAAATAATTGAATGTGTGTAAAATTTAGCAATGCCCAGGGAATTCTAGTAAAGGGAGTACCCATTGGCGAATCACTAGCGTCTCTGATTGCTGCATTATTTATTACTAACTTTGACGTTGTGCTTTAACTTTGGATAAAAGGTATCATGAATTCTAGCACCAAGAAGCCAATATTGGTGAATATGTGTGCTACAAATAATTCCTAACATACACTGTGCATACAGTATATTTAACTTAGTGCTTTAATCATAGGCTGTTTTAAAGTATTCTGATTAAAATCGAATCGTGCTGAAGACAGCCTTGATTAGTGTTGGATAGAGGACCCGGTAGTCTGCACACCTAGCAGACAGAGATAAAGCACCTTGTCAAAAAGTTTAGCGTTATTCCTACTGGTGGTGTTTGTTGGCCTGTGGCAGGGTCAGTCACATGTCCTGGATTCCTGGTATTTAATTGAGTCTATCCTAGTTCTGCACCCCAGTGTTTCTTGTGCCCCACCTGGCACACATCATGTCGGAGGATGGTGATGACATTAACATTTTGCCCCCCCCTGGAAAAATTTCTGCGGACGCCCATGGCCCTTAGGGCATGTATGTGTGCCATATGCGCACACATGTTCATTTCAGGGGTGCATTAGGGTGTCCTTATGACACCCTTGCACCCTTGAAATTATTCTCAATTTGCGATTCTCAAATTGCGAATCGCAAATTGAGAATAACTTCCCATTCATTCCCATGGGCCCCCTGGCCCATAGAAATGAATGGGAAAGTATTCCTTAATTGCTATTTCGCAATTTGCTAATCGCAATTAAGGAATACTAAGAATTTGCAAAAAAATTGCGATTTCTTTAATACATCCCGTTTTGCAATTCTCAAATAGAAATTTCTAAAAAATCTCTATTTGAGAATTGCAAATGAGGATGTTGATACATATGGCCCTAAGTTACCAATGTTTATAATTGGCCACAATATGTGTCTGTTCTATGTATAGTTTGTTTCAAGGGACTGCTCAAAGAAATTTAAATTATTGGTTTGAGAGAGACTGCTAAGATTGACCGTATGGATGGTTTTATCAATATATAGAGACATGGAGATCAATAATGAAATGAAATGTTTTACTAGGCTATGAATTAAATACTATTTTATGATAGTTTATGCAATTTCAATGGTTAATTATGGTATGTTATCTCTACCACAATATTTGTAATGACTTATTTAATGGCTCTGTTTTTTTTTAAGTTTGTTGTTTTTATTTTCAGTGATTGCAATGATTTTTATTAATTGGACGATAAAGAATAATATTAATAATAATAATAAAGCCTGGATGAAAAGAAGTTAAAAGAGTGAAACAAAGAGCTAGGAAGAGTAGGATAGTGGAAGAATGGTGCATGTGGTGGAAACCTTGGTATTCAGCAGTATTTGCAGCAGGCTTTTCCGAAAACTTTGGTGCCCTGCTTTTAATTATTTGAAGCAAATTAAGCATGGGTTACAGACATTCTATTGTTACCACCATGAACACCTGATGACTATCTCTTGAGAAATGCTCGTAATCTCAGTGATGACCGATATGCATGATTCATTACACTTAAAGCACACTGAAATCCAGGGTGTTGTGTTTATTTTGTTTAGTGTCACTGTGCTTGATTGGCATTTTTCGCCATCTTGATGAGTACAATCCGTTGACTTAAACTGAACAACCTGCTTACTGTAAAATGATATGTGAAGAAGAAAATGTAATCTCTACCACAGTGTAATGTCTTGGAGCCGGAACCAAATGTTTAGGTCTTGCATTAGCCGAGACCTTCTGATTTTTTTTTTTTGTAATTTACATGCAATATACTTACTTTTAGCTAGCCCTTTTTATTCATTGCGCCACAGTAGTGTCATTTGCTCACAACAACATAAGGCATGGGGCAGGGAGTAACACAGGCCCGCAGCCCCAGCGGTGCGTGGGCCCCAAGCTCCAGGGGACCCCCTCAGCACTGCACTCTGGCCGTAGAGCTCCTGATTGAGCCCAAGGCGGACCCCACCAAGTAACTTGCAGGGAGGCCCCCTTGATTTTCGTTACCCCCAGGTCCCTCCTGACCCCGTCCCATTCCTTAAAATAGGGAGATAACCATCTCCACGACAGAAAAAAGAAAAGGAGCATGCTGGGATACCCTACCTGCTCCCTCCCACTGGGAGTACATAAGCAGTACCAACCCAGCATGCAGCCTGTTCTTTTTTCTGTCTCCGACAGAATGGATTGTTCGTGTGTGCTGTGCTGATTTTTCCTTACCTGGATTCTTCTTCCGGACGGCGCCCGCTCCTGCTGGGCTGGGGTGGCGTGCTGGTCCTTCTCTGCTTCCCCTGCCCGGCTGCCTGGCTTCGCGGGCAGGGGTGCTGCTTCCTGGTGTCTGCCTCCCGGCCTGCCTGGCTTGCTGGGTCGCGGGGCTTCTTCCTGGCTGCTTTCCGGTTTGCCGGCCCTTTGCGGCTGGTGCGCCGTTCTCCCGCTGTTCTTCCGGGTCGCCTGGGCGCGTCTCCCCGAGCTTGGCCGGGTGGAAGACGCGCTGCTCCTGTGGCTGGCGGGCGAGGCGCTGGATGGTTTCTGGTGCTGGCTGGGTGTGTGGGGGCCTTGTTTCGTGGTGCTGCGGCCCCCACTGTGGGTGAGTCCCGCTTTGCGGTGATGGCCTCCTTTCTTGTGTCCATGTCTGTTTCGCCAGCTGCCTTTGCTCGCACTTGCGAGTGTTGTTTCATTTTCTGGCTATGCTGTGGAGCCCGGGGTTCTCTTCCCCGACGGGGTGCCGCTTTTCCCTTTCAGGCGGGCCGCAGACCGTTTACTTGTGCTGAGGTCTGTGTTGCGTGGCTGCTTGGGCGCCTCCTGGTGGTCTGGACTGCGCCCTCCCGGAGGTTGCCATGTTGTTGTCAGACTGCCAATTTGGGTCTTGGTCATCGGACACTGTGCCACGCTTCCTCTGGGTGTGTTTGCCTGGCGGCCGCCTGTCTTCCCAGGGTGTCTTCCCCTGCTGTCGCGGTGGTGTGGTCTGCTCTGCCTGGCGCTGATGTCCTGGAGGGTGCCTGCGCAGTTTCTTGGGGGGCGATGAGCTGTTGGGGCGCTCCTCCTGCCCTCCTGGTGAGTACCGCATAGCGGTCCCTCTTTGTGGGTTTTTTGTTGCCCGCATTTTCCCGCTGTCTTTCTTTTGCAGGTTTCCTCCTGGCCTGGTCCTTGGCTCCCTGCCTGTGGCCTCTGTGGATCTTGCTGTGGCCTCGGCGGGACGGACTTCTCTGCCCGGCGCTGGGTTCTGGTGGGCGCCTGGGCTGTCTGTTGGGGCTGTAGGGGGGGGGGTGCTGTTGTGGCCCTCTTCCTGACCTCCTGGTGAGTGCCGCGTAGCGGTTCCTGTTTCCTGCCTTTTTTCCTGTGTTTCCTGCTGTCTTTCTTTTGCAGGTTCCTCCTGGGCCTGGGCTCCCTCCCTGCGGCCGGTGTGGTTCTTGCTGTGGCCTCTTCAGGGGGGGGGGACTTCTCTGCCCTGCGCTGTGTTCTGGTGGGCGCCAGGGCTCCCTGTTGGGGGATGGGGGGGTGTTTTTGGGCCCTCTTCCTGCCTTCCTGGTGGGTACCGTGTGTGGTACGCCCCTGTTTCCTTCCTGTTCCCTGGCCTTCTTTGCGCTGTGGCGGTTGGGCTGTGTATGGGCGGGTTGGCCTTGATGGGCTTGGTTCCGTCTCTTGGCCTGTTGTCCATGGCTGTTGCTGGTGGGTGTCGTCCTTTGGGCGTCTCTCTGCCGGTCCTGTTGGGTGGATGCTGTTTTCCTCAGTTTCCTCCTCTCGTTTCCGCCTTGGTTTGCCTTGCCCGTGCCTCCTCGGCTGGTTGGGTTCTGTTGGTCGAGGCTGTGGGCTGGGGGTGCGTTATTCCTGCCTCCTTGCTGTCCTTTCTCCTCCTCTGGAGTTTCGGCTTTGGAGTGGCCCTGGGTTCAGGTGGGCCTCCTCCTTTTGGCTCTCTCGGGGGTTCTCCGGCCTTCTTTCTTGCCGGGGGGGGGGGGGGGCGTCCGCCTGTTGCTTGGACTCCCCTGCTCTGCGGTTGTTCTGCCCCTGGTGAGGTGAGCTTGTGCCCTTGGTCCTTGGTGGTTGGGAGGTTCTTCCTTCCTGCATACGCCCTGGCCCTCTGTCTTCCTGGGTTGCCTCTGTTTTCGCCTGTTTGCCGTTGGCGTGCCTCTTTGGTTGGCTTGCCCTTGCGGCGTGGCTTGTGTTTTTTTTCTTCCTGTTCCCCTGGCCTGCGTGCTGTTTTGGGGTTTCGGGTTGGCCCTTGTCGGGCTCTTATTTCTGGCCTTCTCCTGCTGCTGCGGTTCCCTGTGCTTTCTGGTTCCGGGGTTCTTGCTGCTTTACTTTGCCGTTTCTGTCTGGCATGCTGGGGCTTGTCCCTTGGTGTTGGTCGTTTGCCGCTTGTTCTCTGCGGCTGTGTTGCCTTGTGGCTTTGGCTGCTGGTCCTCCTGGCCGTCCCTGGTGGGGGGTCTTCCTGCGGGGCCGGGGCTCGCTTTCTGCGTCCTGCTGCCCTTTGGTTCCTGGCGTTCCTGTGGGTTCGGTCCTGGTGCGTGCCTGTCGGGTTCCTGCGGTTTTCCGCTGCGGGTTGCTTCTTGCTCCCTCTGGGTTCCCTTGCTTGGGCTCTGCTCCGGGCTTCTGGCTTTCGGCTGGTTCGTGTGCCCTCCCCTGGTTTCCTTGTCGGGGAGCTGTTGGGCCCTTCCTCTGTCCTGGGGGCGCCTTGTCCTTGTTCGGCTGTTGGCTCCGGTCCGGCCGGGTTGGGCTCTTGTTGGGTCCTGTTGTTGGGGGTTTTTCTTCTCCCCTTCTGCTTGCTGGGGTTTGGTTTCCTGTTGTGGTTTCCTTCTCCCCTATTGTCTCTCCGGCTGGTTTGTGCTTTGGGGCTTTGCTTGGCTGGCCGCTCTTGCCTCCGGTGGGGGCTGGGTCGTGGCTCTGCCTTGGGTGGACGCTTGTTCTTCGTCTGCCTGGCTCCTGTGCCCCGTTCTGTTTGCCGGTCCTGCCTGGAATGTGCCCTTCCCCTGCTGGTGGGTTTTTGGGTGTTGGTCTCCCCGGGTGTGTGGCCTTTCTGCTGCCTTCTGGTGGTACCTCCCCCCCCCTCGGGTTTCTGGGGGGGGGGGGGGGGGGGGGGTTTGTAGGGCCCTTCCTCGGTGCTGGTGGGCCTTGGCCTTTTTTGCTGGTGTTGGCTTTGCCTGCTGTCCTGTTTCCCTCTGGTGGGGGCTGGGTTTTGTTGGTCGTCCTTGGCTTTTGCTTTGGGTGGCCTCTTGTTCTTGGGTTGTTCGGCTCTTGTGCCCTGGCTTTTGGCCGTGCCTTGTCCCTGCTTGTGGGGTTGGGTGTCTGCCTTTCCTGGTTTATGGGCCTTTGCTCTCTTGTCAGGTGCTGGGGTGTTCCTTCGCGCTCCCTTCTTGAGTGGTGCGCCTTGGTCCTCTCGGGGCTCCTCTCCTTTGCTTTCGGGTGAAGGGGTTTTTTCCCCGTGTGCTCTGGTGGCCGGGGCTCTGCCTCTGTGTTTTTGCCTCCCGGTCTCCGTTTTGCCTTCCCATCCGCTTTGCGGTCGGGTCGCTGGTGCTCTTCCTTGGGGGTGTTGAGCTTTGTGCTGGGTGGCCCTTCTTTGCTTGGGGTCCTTTTTTTGGTCCCTGCTGGGGTTCTTTCCTGGCTGCTCCTTCTCTTGGGCTTTGTCGCGGTCCTGGGGTGTTCTTAGGTCCCTTCGGGGTCCGCTCCCTTCGGTTGGCTTTGGCTCTGGGTCCGTTTTGTGGGCTCTGGGTTCCCACCTTCGGTTTCTGTTTTCTGGGGCGGACTGGCTCTGGTTGGCTGTTGTGCTTGCCTGGCCTCCTTCCTGGTGGGCGGTTCCTTTGTGGATCTCCGTCTGGGTCCTGGTGGTCCGCTGTTGTGTGCCTCCTGGCTGGCTGGCCTGCCTCTTCTGCGGCTGGTTTCTTGGGGTTGGGCTGTGGGCCTTGTTGTTGGTCCTCGGCTTTTGGGGTTTCGCCTTCTGTGGTTCCGTGGTGTCCCCCTTTTCCTCCTGGGGGTCGGTGCCTCCTTTTCCGGTTCTGGGGTTTTGGTTTCCCTGGTTCCGTGTGGTCCTTGGTTGTCTTTCTTGGTTGTACCCTGGGTTTTTCCGGGTCTGTTTTTGGTTGGGCTTTTTGCTCTCCCTGCCCTCTGTTGTGGTGGTTGCTGGTTCTGCTGGGGTTGGCCTTGGGTCGGCCCTGCCCTGTGGCCTGGTTCCTTTGTGGTTCCTTGTTGCTGCCCGCTTTCGGTTCTGCTGGGGGCCTCCCCTGCTGTGTGGGGGTCGTCCTTCTGCTTTGTTCCTTCCTGGTCCTTCGGCTTCTCCGCCCTGTGTGGGCTGTTCTTTCTGCCTTTGTCCTTTGGGCTGGGTTGGCCTGTTGGTCTCTGGTTGTTTGGCGGCCTGGGGGGCCTGGTTCCGGGGGCAGCGCCCTTGGGGGTTTCTCGCCGGTTGGTTGCCTTTTCCTGGCTCCTTTCTCCGTTGGGTCACGCGCTCTTCTCCTGGCCTTCCGTTGGTCGGGGGGGGGGGGTCCTGGGTTTTGGCCCCCTCTGCTTGCTCCCTTGGGGGCTTGGCTCTGCTTCTGTGCCTTCCTTCCGGCTTGCCGGTTTGGTGGTTTTTGTTTTCCTGGCGGTCCCTTTCTGTCCTTTGGAGGTCTTGGTTCGGGTCTGTGGGGTTCTGTTTTTTGGTCTGGTGCCCTTGTTGTTGGTGGGGTTCCGGAAGGCCGGCTTCTCTGCTTTGGTATTCTCCCTATTTTAAGGAATGGGACGGGGTCAGGAGGGACCTGGGGGTAATGTCCTATTACTTACCGGTAATCTTCATTACTCCTGGTCCCGTTGACCCCGTCCCATTCCTTACTTCCCTCCCTCCCTCCCTTGCGGCCGGCCTTCCTGTTGTTGGCTTGGTGTTTTTCAGGCTGCATGCTGGGTTGGTACTGCTTATGTACTCCCAGTGGGAGGGAGCAGGTAGGGTATCCCAGCATGCTCCTTTTCTTTTTTCTGTCGTGGAGATGGTTATCTCCCTATTTTAAGGAATGGGACGGGGTCAACGGGACCAGGAGTAATGAAGATTACCGGTAAGTAATAGGACATTACTCCAGTGGCATGGGGCAGTGTGTTAGCCCACTTCAACACTTGGTTCCTTTCTGTGTGAGTAATGGCTTTCTGCTCAAGCACGTGGACTTGTCATCCACATATAAAGTAGTCCCATTCACTTTCACAATTTTTTTTAGTCTGTTTTGTTTTGTTTTAAATGTTTTTGTAATAAAGGTTTGCTAAAAAAAAAATACAAACAATGGCAAAACCAAAAAGTTGGCAGGGAATACCAGATCTAATGGCTTTACCAGTGCTTCTTGTGCTATGCATTTGTTAAATGTCGAGATCATCTCTATTTTTCTGAGATAACAAGTTTTAAAAGAATGGTATTAATAATTGTATCCTGTTTCCAGGGCCTCTGTGTGCTATGGAAAGTGGTATGTGCCTACATAGAATATTTCTGATTAAAAGCTCACTTATGCTGGGTAAATCAAATTCTTATCTTTTTTATACTTTCAGACTACATCGCCCCGTAGTAAATTACAGATATTGACCAAGAAATGTCAAACCTTTGGGGGCTGCTGAACTCTCACTCTGCTCTGAGGCTTGTGTTTTAGAAAAACAATTAGATAATTATAATTAAATGAACACCCTAAGAGGAGAGTTAACATCAATATTATCTCAGGCGATTACTGATTTTCAGGGTATATTCTTTAGTCTGTAGTATGCAGAAGTCAATACTTGTTTTCTGTGCTTTTTGTGTCAAATAAAACAAATAAGTATTATTTTACACATAACGTGTTTTAATCTAGTTGTGGAGGCGTGCAAAAACAACATCCCAGCCTCACAGTTCATGAGAGCTGGTTTACAGTTTGCATGTAAACAAGTAATTTAGGCAGCTCACTTTGAAAATGGTTCCAGCAGCACTGGACGGTTCCACCAGCTTTCACAGTCTAATTTGATCATGAAGGCTAGATAAGCCACATCATTTAACAGTGGGGGGTGGGAAAAAGAGCGTAAGTATTATACCATATCAAAGTAAAGTAGTATTTAAAGCTAGTCTGAGATTCAGTTGGGCACCGAAGGATACTTCAGTGCCTCAAACACTGTATGCAAGAATTAATTACTATTAACAAATTATTTTCCACTCTTAATTGACATTATGGAATTAGATCACTGTAGGAAGTGACCTAGGCTCCGCCAAAAATTCCCAATAATATTTGCCCCTGCAACCCCTACAGTGGATGGAGCACCCTCAGGGGTTCCCTTCTAACCCTTTGAAGGAGGTCCATCATAGTGCGTTACACCACTGTAAACAGTGCACTGCCATGGCCAGATGTGCTCAAAGAACACAGTTTGTTGTGGTGAACCAACGGGCCAGGTTTGATGACATTGCATCCACCTCCACATGGATTTTGTTGGTATTACACAGTGATTCAGGTGCACATGCACTTCCAAAACTCACACGCGAGAAACGCTTGGTGAGTCACAACTGCATCAAACATATAGGAAGCACTCACAGACCTGCGACGGACAAAACACATTTGATTGTGGTTGTATTTTGTAACTTGTTATTGGTGTCTATTGGTTTCAGTGGAAATTTGTATTTGATCTGGAAAAAACATTGAACTGTTTTTCATACGTGACATATAGAGACGAGTGCCCATATACCCAAATGTAGCAACTGGATTCAATACAAAGCTTTTTAGTTGGTGGATGAGAACTGTGATCATGCTTCTGACTGGCAAAAACTTACAAAGGGGCTCTCGTTGGTTCTTCACCTCTCACGCCTCTCTGACAGTCGTGGAGGCAGAGTAAAGTAATTATTTTATTTTTATGAAATGTACACTCATAGAGCCAACCTAATTACAGAGACAATAGAGAACTTTAGGTTTACTTCAGTAAGACAGACTAACCAAATTGTATAGAAATCCAGCTGGTGACAAAAGCAAACCTGTGCAACATTTTAAGGCGACCATTTTGCCTTTTGTTACTTTCCCAAAAACGCTACTTCTGTATTGTGGTCTTCAGGCCTGCCTCTACCTGATTTATAATTCAGTACGCTGTGAAGTGGCGTATTTCCACTCAGCTGAGGCCATGATGAGTAATGTCACAAGCCTTAGGGCGAGTGAATCCCTTCACATGCCTAGGCCACTGTCCTGCTAAGTGCCTATTTACGCTTGCCCCTACACTTCTGTGTGTCCCACCTTACTCTGACCATACTATCAAAACCTTGTTGATTGTTTTGGCCTCAGAAAGTTTCTCACTTTGTTTTATGTGCATAAAGTGACGCCTCCGCCCTTTTTAAACTTCCCAATACATTTGTATGGTTCTGGTGACTAGAGAAACCTGTACTCTCAGGAATAGATCGGAAGAGCCATTTCCCTGCCCCTCTAAAAGACCACCGCACACCATTATATCAGAGATAAAAAGGCCCTGGCATACCCCAGAGGCAGTAATAACAAGGTGGCTGGTTTCAGACAAAGGCAGTAATCAGGAATAATGTCCTCAAGGTGCAATGCGAGTCTATCTTCTAAATAAACCAGCCAATGGACCCACTGTCAGACTTCTCAAGGTAACCTGATCCAGAAAAGAAACACTGCTGATAATCTGTTTCCCAGTAGCAACTGCAGAGAAATGGTGGTGACCCCCTTTGGAGAATAATAGGAAATGTACGCAAATACTGAATGAAGTCAGTCACAAAGGCATATTCAAGGATAGCTTTACTGGTTCAAGAGTGGAATTAATCAAAATAGGAGAGATCAGGAGAGTGCTACTAAGTATGGAGGAAGACGAACCAAGGGAATTATTTTAATGGAGGAAGGAGAGAAACACAAGAACTGGAACAAGGTCAGGTCAAAGGCTAAATTCCTAAGCAGTCAAGTCAGGAAAACAAGTGTAGGTGTGGTTAACAGGTGCGGTGTTAGCAAGACATAGCTCATACTGAGCAAGTTGCTGAGACGAGACACTGCCTGTACCCATTTATAGATCTTTCTTTGTTTTTAAATGCTGGCAGATGCCCTGGCTGAGTACATGAGAGACAGGGCAGGCCATACCAGTGTGACCTACAGTGTAAAGACAGAGCTTATATGCCAGCTGCATCCAGCTTCTTGCCTTATGTATGTGTTTTCTGGAACTCCTTGCTGTATGCCATGCTATCCTATGGGATTTATAAAGCACATGGCGACCCGTAGACATTTAAGCGTTAGTTTAGAAAGAACAGTTCCACTAAGGCCAAAAGTTGTCACCTGGAGGGGCAAATCTTAAAAAGCCAGATTTTGAGGAGTTTTTGAAAGCACAGTTCATTATCCATAGAGTGGATGGCCAAAGGAAGGAAATTCCAAAGTTTGGCCACGTTGAGGCAAAAAGACCGTCTTCCACTTCTGGATCTTCAGATGACGGGGACAGTGGCCAGCAGGGTGTTGGTGGATCTAAGTAGACTTTCAGCGGTATTGGGGATGACAAACTGATAAAGGATGGGACGACCCGTAGGTGGAAGGCTGTATGTGCTATGCATAAGGCTTTGAATTAAATTCTTTGGCACCACCAAACATTGAGTGGGTAGAATGTTCAACTTTTAATTTGATCCCATTGGTTCTCTGAAAGTTTTACGCTGTTAACCTGTCAATCATTGCATCTACCTCCTCCACTCAATCCTTCAGTCTGATCTCAAAGGGTTTTGAAAAGCTAAATACTGACCCCCAATAATTATTTTGAAAGGATTATCAATTTATTTTACTAGTGCAAACATTAAACTGCTGGCATTTTAAAAACAAGCATTGGAAATGCAATAGGTCTCGCATTAGAAACGTTGGAGCTATTGGTTTTGTAAATGACACATCTGCACATAAAGTGCAAAGGACTACCGCGAACGTGTGCTTGTTGAGATTACAAATATTTTTGCTTTTGGCCAACTTTTTCTTACATTGGTGATAGAGCCCTGGAGTCGGTCCAACAATAACGTGTGAAAAAAACATGTCAAAACAAAACTGGAATTGAGAATGCAAAAAGGCTGTTAGCCAACTCCCGACCTGTTGCTATTGCCAATGCTTGTTTGTGTTGTTTTATAGACAAGAGAGTCCCCAACAACCCCCCAGCTTCAGATTCACGAGAAAAACGGTTTAAGAGTTAGCTGTTGAGAAATCAGCGCATTAATTGTTAGCAACAACTTGAACTCAGGAAATACTTATAAGTTCTTTGGGGTGGGAACTTCAAGAGGGCTTAAGCAAAGGAAACGCGGGAAGATGTGGACTACAGGAGCCAATAATTACAGTCTATGTAAGACTTCACGCGCGTATGCAAGTGTGCACAACCCTAATTTGCATGCCTAGAAGGGAGCACGAGAGCAGCAGAGAGACGCGCCCTTGATGTTCCACAAATCCATGCTGCCCATTACACGGCCGGCCGTGACCTTTCCCCTCCCATCTCCTTCCGGGTTCCTCTGCAATGCAGGCAGCCTTGCTGAATGGCACCTAGCCCGGCTGAGGCGGACACGCCCAGGTAGAGGAATCCGCGGCCCCCGTGTCTGGGGCTAATGCACAGGCTGAGCCCATGCACGGTGCTGGTGTGGGAGGGAGACGTGCATGGGGGCGCAGGGAAGCGTCAGGGGGAGTAGGCGAGTGGCATTATGGTAATGTGGCGGGTCACTGGGAGGTGCTCGGAGGGAGGTGGCAGCCGCTCAGTCGTGTAATTCAATAACTGAGGCTCGCTTTCCGGGGTTCAAAGGGCGGCCCTACAGATTAGTAACGAGAAAAGTGAAATCCGTGTTTTCCTTTGTTGCTGCCTTTATTCATCTGCTCGATAAATGGGAGAAAAAAATAGGATTGATAACAATTGGGCAAGAACATTTGTAATACAGCGCCAGTGGTAAGCAATAATGGCCCATAAATAAATGGAACATTGGGCAAGGATTGTTGGTCCTGCTCGCCTTTGCCTTGCACCATGCAGAATGAAGGTGACGTCACTCGTACAATCCTGCTGTGGAATGCATTTCCTGCATACTGCGCCCACCCGTGGTTTCCTCTTTCAGCTGTTGTATTTCCAGTTCTGGCTGTTTTATCGTTATTGTTCTTCATGGCACTCCTGGGCGTAGAAAACAGCACATTGGCGCTATATATAACAATAACATCAAAATAGTATGTGCACACTAGACGCAAAGAGAGTTTCTTCACTGGACGCTGAAGTAATTGTAGTCCAATGAATGACCTGTGCTCAGCACACGCTGGTACTGGAGTGTCAGAGATTCCCAAGTCGTCACGGAGGTTTGCTCAAATCAGCTGCTTTAGTAGTTGTGTAACACGGGGCCCATGAAGTGTGGCTGTGGTTTTGCATCATGTGACCCCCAGCACCAGCTGCTTAAACAAGACGGAGGGCATTGCTGTGGGGAGGGGGGAGGAGAAATGCGACAGAGCGGCGATGAGGGAATGTGTGAAGCAGCAGGGGCCTTTGAAGTGAAGCTAAGCTTCACTTCAAAGGTGTGGGAGGAGTGCTGGGGAACAGATGGCTGGCGATTTGATGAAGTGCACGCGCATTTTAACTCATTGCGCTTGTGCATTGAGCTAAAATCGCACATGCACTTCATCATATCGCCAGTCTGGTTAAACTCAGTTTAAGCCCCTATAGTCTCGCTCTGCTCAATGCGCATGCGCATTGACAGGCGAGACCTAACTAGATGTGTAAAAGGGAGAGACTACAAGACATTTTGAAAAGAAAGTCAGGAGTGCCTGTATGTGCCACTCATGACATAGGCTCTCTTAGCAGCTATGCATCAGTGCAGGCTTCTCTGTAAATCTTTTGATCACTTGCACTAACCTTATCAGATTCGAACCGGGTAGTATATGTATCAGCCATTTTGGATGTTATGAAAATATTGAAAAGAAATTAAGAACACTGATAGCTAAGGGGCCCTTTCCTTATGTTAGAAAGTGTGCCTGCTGCCACCAAATATATGACCATTTGCACAAACAAGTAGAAAGAGAAACCATTACATGAGCTCTTTATTATGCTTAAAAAAACTAATAATGCATAGGTTGAGATTTTGAGGGCATCTAATATAAATCTGATTAGCCAATATTATAAACTAATTTCTAATTGGTAAAAAGGGTAATGCTTAGGCCACATGATTAACATTATTAAGAGCAAAGACTAAGCAACGTTCTGGAAATTTGTGGTGTCTGAAACTGGTAATGATTCACTTGAGGACAAAAACATCATCCATGAGATCCAGCGGATGTTCTTTGTATCTCTTCAAGCTTGACCGTATTCAGGTGTCTTGGAGGTAAATGCCTAAGGGCAAACCTTACAGATACTTCAAAACTTTACTGTGGCTGCAAACGTAAAGATATAGAACAGCTATGAAGAATGTAAGCAATGGAGAACTTTGGGACTAACCTGGTCTCTAATTCACTGATAAAGACTTCTCCAGAGTGAAGAGATGTACTCCTAACACTTGTGTAACACTATCTCTGAGAATTAGATCACCCCAACCTATTGAAAGGAAGTGCTATAGTCTTCAACAAAGGGTATAAGAAAGATTCTTTTCCTACAGCATGCTCTTGTCTTACGGCAGCTGTGGGAAATACTTATTGTGATATTTTCAAGAGGAACTGGATAAATAGGCACACAAAATGAGAGGAACTTGATCCCAATAGAGCATGCAAAACAGTCTCATTATGAGGCCAAAACAGAACAGTGAAGTAGTTTGGCTTGTCTTGCCTCGGCATCTACGGGGCAAACAAGGAACTGTTTATTCTCTTGCTTCATGAATGTTCAGGCTATATACAATACTATAAATCGTGTTGTCATAAAGTGGCAAATCTAGATCTATGGGAGTCAATACATTGCTGTTGTCACTCAGTGTTGAACTGCCATAAAGCACCTAAGGTCTGACTCCATTTTATGTTAGCCCTGACTCCATCTTATATAATTGAGGTCACCATCTTCTCAATCTTAGACAATAGAAGTCACATCTTTCCTGATTTAAGCAGAATCATTGTCATGTATACCATTTGCTGCAGATGTCATCTGACTTTATCTTTCTAAGAACTGTGAAAATGTCTTGGCATTCAACTGATGACAAATATTACACTTAATACAACATTAGTCTGGGACAATTGTCTACTTTGCACCATGACAAGGTCAAATAAGAACAAATGCAATGATATAGCCGAAATAGTGCAGTTGGAATTGATGTCCTTTTACCTTATATGTTCATAAGGAAACATCTGGGATGCACATCTTGATGCTCAAAATTTATGTCAGACATTCCTAAACTTATGTCAGAAATCCAACTTCTGATAAGATTTAGTATATAAGGACTAACACATGACCACTTGTCAGAAGAGGCCCTTCACCCAGATCATCGTACACATTTCTGCAAGAGACAGTGTCACTCACTAGCAGTGCACTTCGCAGATGCTTCTTTTCACCTGACACCGTTAAGCCGAGTCCCAGGGAAAAACAGCTATTGCAGGGTGTTTCATGCCTCCACTGATAAAGACAGCCTTTGCGGTCAATAAGTTATACAGTGCGCCTCTTCTTGCTAAAAAACTCTAGACTGCTAACTGCTCTATCTTCCATGCGCTATTAGAAGTAGGTATTAGGGTCGTAGATTCTAGATTACATTTTAAACCTGTTAGAAATGTTCATTTTATTTTCGTTATTTATAACATGCCTACTTGCGATTTTTATAATATTCTGTGTAGTTGTTTTATACTTGCTGAGAAACAGGTTGTTCCTGCAGTAACAAATACTTTTACTTAAAATTGTTCTTTCTTCTTACTGCAGTGAATGTGTGATATTGAGAATACCAAAATAGGTTTGTTACTGTTATCACGGTGCCCCTGATCCCTTCATGAACTGTTAGTAACCTAAAAACAATAACTCTATTTCAATATCACATTGACTAGTGTTCTGTGGGGCTACAATCTGTCTTTCACATTCATTGTTGGTGCATTTAAATAGATTTCACCTGTGTCGCCCCTGAGTGGCACAGCAAAGTTTGTAGAACTACACCAAAGTCGTAGCTTAAACAGTTGAAGCCCAATGTGGGGCTTGTATCTCACGATTTTGCCCAGATTCGTTTTTTCACTATTCACCACTTGAACCATTATTATGTCATAACGGAGATGTGCATAGTAATCATGGTTAACTCCTACTGGGGATAAGGGAAGACCTTATTTCATAGGTTTTTCAAACTTGACTAATAAAAGGCGTTTCCCCATTCCGTGAGTTATCTAATTCTTTGATTCCAACTTTCAAATGAATCCATTCACTATTCGCCTATTGTGTTGGGGCCAATTATAGGGAAGCTGTCACTCAGCATCTCAAAGCTCAAGGAGTCCCTAATGAAGGTGGGGGGCAGTTACTTGTGTAATAGCTGCACATGTGCATATGCCTTTAAGGTCTTTTACTCATGGGTGGAGTTTGAGGCTATCAATACTGTTTGAGGCAGTTTCGTGCCTATAAAACTGTAGACCTGCCTGCGCACTATAGGGCTTGCCAAGATTTGGAAATCCCTTTAACTTACTTGGAACACCAGAATTGATTTTCTGGTCAATTGCCACACATGGCAAAAACACAGTTGATGGACAGAATGCAGAACAATGTCTTACATTCACCCCAGTACAAAGATCTGGGCCTAAATCCATCGTTTTTATGCACTCCACACCACCCTAGGTCAGACACTGGCTATATGCAAATCAGCGTTGACCCTGTGCCTCGTGGGAACAGTCCAGCCCGAACTGCCAAGCCATGTCTTTCCTAGACCGGAATCAAGCATCCAAGGTCTGGTTTCTGGCTATCAGTCTTCTTCAGTCTGGATAGCTTGACTCCAGTGATGTGGAGAGCCTGGGACTCACGTCTGAGCATGCCCAGCCTACTCGGGGGGGGGGGGAAATTGCAAAAAACACAGTTGATGGACAGAATGCAGAACAATGTCTTATATTCACCCCAGTACAAAGATCTGGGCCTAAATCCATCGTTTTTTTGCACTCCACACCACCCTAGGTCAGACACTGGCTATATGCAAATCAGCCTTGACCCTGTGCCTCATGGGAACAGTCCAGCCCGAACTACCAAGCCATGTCTTTCCTAGACCGGAATCAAGCATCCAAGGACCGGTTTCTGGCTATCAGCCTTCTTCAGTCTGAATAGCTTGACTCCAGTGATGTGGAGAGCCTGGGACTCACGTCTGAGCATACCCAGCCCACTCGAGGGGGAAAATTGCAAAAAACACAGTTGATGGACAGAATGCAGAACAATGTCTTCCATTCACCCCAGTACAAAGATCTGGGCCTAAATCCATCGTTTTTTGCACTCCACGCCACCCTAGGACAGACACTGGCTATATGCAAATCAGCCTTGACCCTGTGCCTCATGGGAACAGTCCAGCCCGAACTACCAAGCCATGTCTTTCCTAGACCGGAATCAAGCATCCCAGGAACGGTTTCTGGCTATCAGCCTTCTTCAGCCTGGTGAGGTAATATAAATTTTGTGATCAATTGTGTCCCCTATCTTAGACCCCAACGACTCCGTGTACACGCTACAAGTACATATATGTTCCCTCCACTTTAAGCTATGAAGACGCAAATACATTTGCGTCCAACGTTAATATGTCCTCTTTCAGATCCACCATGAATGGGTCAAATAGTCCGTTCCTAAATATGCCATGCCAACGTCTTTATGTAGTGTACTTTACACGTTTTTCAGCTCTGGCGAAGTAGGCCCTGAATTCTGCCATCGAGCTTTTTCCTGCCTTCTGACTCTGAATCTCAAACCTGGGCCTGCATCTGTACCCGTGACCTCTGCCTTACTCCCTGCGCGGCTAACGGTGCTTGGCTCAGCCTGTTGCCTGCCAAGACTGTATTCAACCTTCGAATTATCTGCTCCGCTCCTCGAAAATACATTCCTGTCTAGTAGTTCACGTAAACATCCTTCCAGCTGCAGAGCAAAGGGCTCGGCCTCACTGTCTCCGTGCAAGTAATTCATAGCCCTGTTTCCATGGTAGGCCCATGCCCTCCCTCGCATCTCATGCAGACACGTAGACGCTCATACACGCACTCACAGTCAGTATAGAATAGCCTCTTGTCCGAAAGACCTTTTCCTTCCAGATAATACAGTTCCTTAAACATGAGATATTAGATACGATTTGGGATTAGGTTGATCTGACATCCAGACTTCTGTCTCCACATGTAGGGCTAAATGTCAAGTCCCCCTCCACCCCTCAAGTTACACGTACATTACACGTCATACTGCTGCGCGCGCATCTCTGCCATGTATTTCTGCTGACACTGCCGGATTCACTCATGGATCCGCCTACTTGTGACATCATGTTAAATGACGTTCTTGTTCACGCCTTCATGCACGCCTATTGTAACCCCTTTTTGTATTACGTACATGCACTCTTATCTCTCTTCTCAGCTGTTACGCCTCCTGCATATGCCTTTACTGTAACGCATTGACTATATATATGAATGCCTGTCAATAATGTATTGTCGCATACTTGCATACTTGTATATCACCATTGACTCTGTCAGTCTGTCCCTTCCCGAACCTGCGTGGTGACGGAACGGTATGCCACCTTGGCTCGAGCCAATATGCTAATTACCCAATTCCTTTTTAAGGAATAAAACCCTTTTTGAGAAACCTCAAATATCACGGATTTTGCCTCTTATTTATTATGAGTTATTCTTATTGACTTTACCGCATAGAAATTCAGTACCAGGTAATTAAATTTACCACATAATTGGCGCCCGAATAGGGACCCCTCCCCCATCTCACCCGCCGGAGGTGCTTTGCGGGCCTAGCCCCCTGCCACAGCCGGACGGAAACTACGCGTACCCGCAGGATTTCCTGTATCTCCCTCAGGCCAACGGAGGTGACTGAGGCCGCGATCGACACCCAAACGAGGCGGTGAGAAGTGCGGAGGATCCCGACCAGAGCCTAGCTGAGAGAGCAAGATCCGAGGTATACGGAGGTCCACCAGGTTCCGAAGTTCCGAAGTATCTGCGTCACGAGTCGAGTCCGAATCCAGCCCGAATCCAGTCGAGTCCAGTCCAGAGTTTCCGAGGCCTTCTGTTTCCGTGCTTCCCGGTGAGTACCGTTGCTGGGGACGCATCTAGACGTGCGCATTAGTTTGTGCCGGTCAAGACAGGTTTGGGTACACAGACCTGGTCTGCACTGTTTTAGACAGTGTATCTGTACTGTTTAGCAGTATATCCAGTCTGCACTGTTGAGCAGTGTATCTGGTATTATGCAGTTAGCGAGTTACATTCTAATTGTTATTGTTCATCACAAAATGTTTTAATGTGTCTCAAGATGTCGTGGTATGAGTGATTGTTCGATCTTCATTTTTGTGATTATTGTGTTCATTGTGTTCATATTTGAGTAAGAACCAAGTAGCCAGATTTTTAAGATGCCGTTATTCTCCAAAATAAGACAGATAAAGACTAGAAAAGGGATACTCGAGGAAGCTGTTCCCATTCCACCTAGGGACACTCCAGGGTACTTTATGTACCACAAGCACGGCCTAGATGCCGTTTTATTTCTCGATTTATGGGTGGACTACACTAAAGATCTAGCAGAGAATCAGAGATGGCCCGCTGCAGGGACATGGGATTCAGATTGCATCATAAGAGTAGAAGAATCATTACGGAAAAAGAAAGCCAGACAGTCACAGAAAGATGCCATCGAATTATGGCGTAAAGAATCGCATAGGCGTACAGAAAAAGAACGTAGAAAAGAAGAGAAAAGGAAAGAGGATTCAGACAAGGCCCAAGAAAACGTATTAGTTGAGGAAGGTATCCGAGTAAAAATAGAACAAGTAGACAGACAACTAAACACCCTTAGGAATGGTATGTATCCTCTCCTGGCCGAAGGTTTACCTAAGGCCACTCCGGAAGTACCAAAAGATCTACCACTTCCCATGCTCCCGACTAAAATGCATCCCAAAACCGCGAAGGACATTTTCCTTTCTTCCTATCTAGATGATGTAGCGCCCGCATATGCTAATGCCGCACCGCCGCGCACACCTCCTACTGGCGGCGCTCGACCCCGAGACAATCAGCCCCTACCTCCGCGACAAGCTACTCCCCCTCCCGTTCCTCTCGTTCCGGCTGTCCCTCCTGGTCTCCCTCCCGTTCTTCCAGCTCTTCCCGTACCCATTCCTCCCACTTTACATCCGAACAACCCCTTCGGAGCCAGTGCCTCAGGAGGCGCGTCCGGAGGGGCGATAGGTTTCCAGACACCACCACAAGTACATAGATTGACTTACAGGGATCTAGCACAACAACGTACACCTCGATCAGCCGATTTTGATATAATAAAAGAACGTCTCGGGGATTGTAGATATGATCCAGTACCCGGTAGAAATGATGAAAGATTAATACTAGCATCAGTACGACTAAGACGGGTCACCAACTTTTTGTTGACCCTACCCGGAATGATTGAACATCTAGACAGAATATATCATTTTGTCCAAACAGGGCAAGGACCTGAAAGTATTAAGGAAGCCATGGCTCACCAGAAAGTTGACACTCAAGCCAAGATATTACGGTTTTTTATAAACTGCTTAATAAGAGAACAAGATAGGCCGGGGATGGACCCGGAGGAAATGAAAGCACTTCATAGATGGGGTCAGAATATAGCGGACGGGAACCATGATAAACAGAATTGTATAAAAAACATGTATCAAAGAATCAGAAGCGTAGTAATAAAAATACATGAAACAAGACAGTTAGAACCAGAAATAGAATCAGACAAGTTTGAGTCCTCAGAGGAGGAGCAACCAGAAGAAGCTACAGGACAAGTACAATTACCAGTTAGAGAAACGATAGCGTATGTAGGTAAAGGAAGACCCTTTAATAATTCAATGCGTCCAGTGCGTCCAGAAAGTAAAAGAATTTTTCAGGAAGCCATGTGTAATACAAGAACTCCTGAACACTTATTTCAAGCTACTGATAATCGACTCCGAGAACGAATGGGGTACCATGTACTAGATTCTATGGATGAACAAGAATTAGCAAGGTCAGCAGTACAATGGGCTGACAATACCGAGAAATATAGTGATGATGCGTTAGCGCACACATTTCTGAACATGACACCAAGTGAACAGCGTTTAGCTGGTACATACATGATACAACACCTACTTCTATTGTATAGAAGCCAACATTCCGATCCAGGCCCCCTGCCTGATATATTAGCAGAACTACGCATGAATAAGTGGAGAGGCCTAGGTACCGATCTAATTAAGGTAATTCTAGGACATCGACACAGATATAGTGCCTTTCTATGTCCACAGTCTGATTCAGCACACTCCATGGAAAGAAAAATGTATTACATGGATAGACAGAATCCGTTACGAGAAGTGCACCCAGTCCAGAATGCCGATAATACACTTAGACGTGTGTTTGTGTTCACACCCATAACCAAAATAGAATTATTGGAAATGAAAAAACTGGTACCCAGCCATGATAAAGATCCCGCAGGTTTTCACCGGGAAATAAAAGACATGTTACTCATGGGTGATTATACTTATCCCGACCTTATGAAGATATTGAAAGTATTACTGCCTCCTGGTATTTATGAGAAACTAAAAGAAAAAGAATGGGAAGTGGGAAATGCAAAGGTTGATTGGACTGCATTAGAAAACGAAGAAAATACTAGAATTCCAGGTCAAGGGCTTGGGGATAAGGTTAAAGCATTACCAGGATTATTAGTGCAAGTGTTGCCACGTTTATTAAGTACAAAAAAGGAAGATTGGGGTGCAATCTCAGCCTGTAAACAGAAACCGGATGAAGACACTAGTGATTTTTATACTCGATTTGAGAAATGTTTTGGTATTAATAGCGGCCTGAAACCAAGTAGCGAATCGTATCCACACCTTTTCGTAACGAAATTAGTCGAGAATTCCCTGCCCCAGGTTAAGAACAGAGTACTGAAAGTCGAAAGCACTTGGCAAGCTAACACCCCTTCACAAATGTTACAAATGTTACAGTACCACCAGAATAGAATTAGAGAAGAACAAGAACATGAACAAAGACGTATGAAAGACACGAAAATGAAAATGTTAGTTGCCCAGTCGGTTCCTGCTGACGGGCACAAAAAGGGTGCGACCCAGCCCAGTAGTTCGACGGCTCCAGTTAAAGGGACATGTAACTATTGTAAACAGCCAGGCCATTATGTAAACGATTGTGCAGTTCTGAAACACAATATCTCCACGGGTAAGACCAAGGAGAGACCGCGCGCACCTAGACAAGATCAGGCCCAGCAACAAGTACCACAGAATATACAACATATTCCGCCTATGCCAGCTTCATCACAAACTGTAGCAGTGCCACAGCAACAGCCTATTACTGCAACACAGAACACGACACAACAGATGTACCAGTATGCACAGAATGACTACCCCGATTATCAGCGGTACACATGAAACAGCCTAGAGAGGGAGTTTGGCTTGCCCCTTATTGAAGTTCCTGTAGATCAAGAGGGTCCTTATGTACACAGTCAAGTGTTAGGAAAAGACCGAAAGTTTTTAATTGACACAGGGGCAAGCAGGACCACAATTAGTCACAATGAGGTTCCAGGGGCACCCCTCTCAGGCTCACAGAATGTTTCCCTTGGATTTTCAGGAAAGCCTATTATTAATGAAGTATCACAGCCACTTCCCCTTGCAGTTGGTCCTTTGACACGGACTACAGATTTATTGCTTACAAAATCATGTCCAGAAAACTTGTTAGGTATAAAGACACTGAAAGCTCTAGGAGCTATAATATGCTGTTCTCCGGAAGGAGTACGATTATTCTTGCGAGATTTTAAAGGCCATTATGTATTAAGAGACATGGATCCCCGGTTACAGAATGTACCTGCACACTTGTGGGCGCAAGGCCCCACTGATGTAGGTTGTATGCACATTACACCATATCGAGTCACACTCAAAGCAGGAGTGGTATTACCACGAATTCGACAATACAAGTTACCTCCAGATGCTGTAGTGGCTTTGCTGAGAATCATTGACGAGCTCATTGCACAAGGAGTGGTCGTGGAAACCGACTCCAATGTATGTAATTCTCCTATTATTCCAGTTCTGAAACGTACTGATCCAAATGCACCACCTGTTTATCGATTAGTTATTGATCTGCGCGAATTGAATAAATGCATTGTACCACAGTATCCTGTGGTTCCCGATATCTCTTCATTACTGACAGCTATTGATTCAGAAGCGACGTTCTTTACTGTAATTGACCTCAAGAACGCCTTCTTTAGCGTCCCAATTAATCCAGAAAGCCAATACTTGTTCGGATTCAGTTTAAATGGACGAAGTTTCAAATTTTCACGCGCACCTCAGGGATTCACAGAAAGCCCCAGCATCTATAGCCAAGCACTGAAAAGAAAACTTGACAGTATCCACATGCCTGTTAACACCGCCCTACTCCAGTATGTCGATGATCTGCTGATCACCGCACGAAGCGAACCCGAATGTGAAAAAGCATCATTGACGGTTTTAAATTTCCTGGCTGACAAGGGGCACAAGGTTTCCCCTTCAAAGCTGCAATTCTGTGTTCAGCAAGTTGTGTACCTGGGTCACTTGCTGTCCAAAGTGGGGAGACAGCTCACTCCAGATCGCATCCAGTTAATTGTAAACATGTCACCACCGAAAACACAAAAGGAGGTGCGGGCTTTCATAGGCCTCACCTCGTACTGCAGACAATGGATTCCCCAATATGCATTTCTAGCAAAGCCACTCATTCAGTTGACAACTCAGGAGGCAGCGACATCGACTGTCCTCCCTTGGACTCAGGAACATACACAAGCTTTTGAAGACTTAAAGAAAGCCTTATGTCAAGCACCAGTTTTAGCAACACCATGTTACAGTAAGCCTTTCACACTTTTTGTCACTGAACGTGAAGGTACTGCCTTATCAGTCCTCACTCAGGAACAAGCAGGTTCACACAAACCGTGTGCTTACTTTTCTAGCACATTAGATCCAGTAGCCCAAGCTTTACCTGCATGTTTGAAATCAGTCGCAGCGACAGCTTTAGCAATCAGACAGAGCGATTCCATAGTATTAGGACATCAATTGACAGTACAAGTTCCACATTCCGTGGAAGTTCTTTTAAATCGTACACAGACCCAACACTTGACCATAGCAAGACTGACAGGTTATGAATTGACATTGTTTCAACCACACATAGAAATCAGACGCTGCAGCACATTGAATCCTGCCACACTTTTGCCATTAAGTGGTGTAGACCCACTGAAGCATGATTGTATCGAAGTCATCACTATTACGACGAAACCCAGACAAGACTTGACAGATGTCCCATTAACTGACCCAGACCTGACACTTTATGTGGATGGTTCATGTATGAGAACAGGTACAGGAGAATTAGTGGCAGCTTACGCAGTCACGACAGACACCGAAGTTATAGAAACAAATTGTATCGACACCCTGTCAGCTCAAGCAGCAGAGCTCATCGCTCTGACACAAGCCTGTATTCAAGCTAAAAACAAGAAAGTTAACATATACACTGATTCACGTTATGCATTTCGGAGTCCTCTGGCGAGAGAGAGGTTACTTAACTTCTCACGGTGCCAACATTCAACACGGTCCCCTCATTCAAGCCTTGTTAGATGCAATACATCTACCCACTGCGATATCTATTATGAAGTGTAAGGCACATACAAAGGTTACCGATACGATCTCCCAGGGTAACGACCTGGCAGACCGAACGGCTAAGCAAACTGCCCAGAATCGAATTCATGTAACTGACTTGACAAAGACAATAGTTCCGACACAATCACACTGCATGACAGTCAAGGATCCCGCACATGATGTAATTGACATACAGACACATGCCACACCAGATGAAATCAAGAAGTGGACTGAACTAGGAGGGATCCAAACAGATCAGGGATGGATGACGAAGGGAAAATCTACATGGTTTCTCCCCGATTCTATGGTTCAAGTCATCATTAACACTATACATAGCCCAGCACACCTAGGAGAAAAGGCAATGCTAGATAGCATTCAACACATATGGTACAATAAGAACTTACGAGCGGCAGCGAAACAAAAAGTGCGTACTTGCATGATTTGTTGTCAGTTCAATCCGGGTAAAAGCATTCCTGTAGAGAAAGGTGGATTTCAGCCTCCCGATCACCCTTTTGAAGTCCTCCAGATGGATTATATCCAGATGGAACGTTGTCGAGGATTCAAGTATGTCCTCGTAGTCGTATGTGCACTTTCCCGATGGACAGAAGCATATCCAGTCCCAGATTACACTGCTCCGACCACTGCCAAGCAGCTGGTTCGTGAGTTCTTCCCACGGTATGGTTTGCCCCGTATCGTGTACTCAGATAACGGTCAGCCATTCTCATCCGAGCTTGTGAAACACATTACACTCCTGTTAGGGTATCAGTGGAAGTTCCACTGTGTCCGGCATCCCGAGGCAGCAGGTCTCGTGGAGCGCCATAATCAGACTCTAAAGATCCGACTTTCAAAAATATGTAGAGAGAAAGGCGTTGACTGGATAGTAGCCTTGCCAGTTGCCCTTTTCTATATGAGGATGGTTGCGCACTCTCGAACCGGGCTATCCCCGTATGAAGTGGTCTTCGGTAGGCCACCAAATATGTGGGGGACGCCTATACCTCGTAAAATCACAGATGTTGATTGCATTATGCTGACAGATTACCTTGCCTCCTTGATGTCTGCACTACAATCTTGTCGTTCACAGGTAGCTGCAGCCTTTCCCGACAACACCGAGGTGAAACCCCATGAAGTGGTCCCCGGCGACTTTGTATTCGTGCGGAACTTTGACCGGAGAAGTCCACTGGAGCCCCGCTGGCGGACCCCGAAGTTGGTTCTTCTGACGACGAGGACGGCTGTTAAATTGGAGGGCAGAAAAGGATGGCTGCACTCGAGCCACATCAAAAAGTTTCACGGACTTCCTTCGGACTTGGACTCTAAGCCCTGCCCTCCTCCACAAACTGACTCAAAACTCCCCCTGGTTGAGAAAACCGCCTCCGAAGAATATAGACTAAAGTTACGGTCTAGCAAGTCAGACAGTTTAATTGTTTAAGTCCTCCCCTAGGTGAATCGGTTAAATTAGTTTCTGACATGTATCCCCTATACCGAGATAGAGAGAGAGATAGACAGAGACAACTCAAGAAACGTGCATATTGTAAATCACTTCGTAGTCACTGTATAGTGACATTATTGATTATGTTTTTTCTAAGCCTTCTGATTATTGCTGCCAGTATATTATTGCACATGTACTACCCTATTTTCAAGCGTGCACAATCTGCTTACAATGTCACTGCCGAACATTCTTTTAGCGAATTACCTCCTCATGAATTGTCTTACAGACTTGCGCTGCGCAACAACACATTCATTAGTATGTTACATCACTCCCATCAGACTAACAATGCTACAAACTGCTGGATATGTGGCCGACTCCCTCCCTACCAGAAATACAAGGGAGTTCTGCCCCTCTTTCCGTACCCGTTCACTCACAATGGCTCCTGTGGGGCATGGTTTAGATTGATTAATTCCCTAGATTCTGACATTGCTGTTTACGATGGGAATTGGGTTTGGGGAAACCTGAACTTAGTTCTACTTAAAGCCTGTTACCCTGACAAGAAGGGACTTCCCACTAGAACAGGAACTGATCTAGAAAATGAAGTATATGGATTAGGTAATTACACAATTAACCTCATGATTCTAACTGTTGAATCCGAAGCCGCACCAGTATTGCCTGCTATGTCAGTATTACCAGTCACAGGAGAATTATGTATCAGAAAGAATGGTTCCATACACTTAGGTCATAGTAAATGTACTACTGTGATCGAATTCAGTGATCAAGGCAAATCCACGTTTAGAGCTACTCGTCACTCCTACTTCGTTTGTGGTCATACAGCATACATACGCTTACCTTTAGATTGGGATGGTACCTGTTACATTGCATTCCTTCTACCACCTGTTTTTCTAGCTCCTCCTGATTACCACAGAAATACCAATCTAGTAAACAATAGACTTCGAAGAGATCTCCCGATTGTCGACTACACTGAAACGGCATGGGAACAATACACAGACTTCAATAACGGCTTCTTCCCCTACATAGGTGCTGTTACTAATAGTAAACTGATACGTAGATTAACTAGAACCCTCGAAGCAGTAGTGAATGAAGCTACTTCCGCTCTAGGTAACTTAACAGAGGAACAGTCTGCCATGCGGGTTGTTGTTCTTCAAAATCGTCTCGTCATTGACGTCATCCTAGCTGATAGGGGTGGAACCTGTAAGGTCATCGGGTCAAGTTGCTGTGTTTTCATTCCAGAAAACGCGCCAACGGTATATAAAGCTATAACACGTCTTCATAAAATTGCAAGTCTGATACATCAGAATCCAGGCACCTGGACTTGGTCCGGTTGGTTCTGGACAACGTTGACCGCTTGGGGATGGAAGATCCTATCCTTCCTAGGCATTGGCCTTCTCATAGTATTCAGTTGCTGCCTGTGTTTACAATGTGGACCGGCGATTTGTGGTCTGTGCGCCACATCATGTATTCCGCATTCAAATTCCCATTCAAACCGCCAAAAGAAGAAAGAAGAGCAAATGATGTTACATGAACAGATTGATCGATTCATGCAGATCGATATATCATGAAGGGTCCGTAGGGGACAAGGAGGGAATGAGGTAATATAAATTTTGTGATCAATTGTGTCCCCTATCTTAGACCCCAACGACTCCGTGTACACGCTACAAGTACATGTATGTTCCCTCCACTTTAAGCTATGAAGACGCAAATACATTTGCGTCCAACGTTAATATGTCCTCTTTCAGATTCACCATGAATGGGTCAAATAGTCTGTTCCTAAATATGCCATGCCAACGTCTTTATGTAGTGTACTTTACACGTTTTTCAGCTCTGGCGAAGTAGGCCCTGAATTCTGCCATCGAGCTTTTTCCTGCCTTCTGACTCTGAATCTCAAACCTGGGCCTGCATCTGTACCCGTGACCTCTGCCTTACTCCCTGCGCGGCTAACGGTGCTTGGCTCAGCCTGTTGCCTGCCAAGACTGTATTCAACCTTCGAATTATCTGCTCCGCTCCTCGAAAATACATTCCTGTCTAGTAGTTCACGTAAACATCCTTCCAGCTGCAGAGCAAAGGGCTCGGCCTCACTGTCTCCGTGCAAGTAATTCATAGCCCTGTTTCCATGGTAGGCCCATGCCCTCCCTCGCATCTCATGCAGACACGTAGACGCTCATACACGCACTCACAGTCAGTATAGAATAGCCTCTTGTCCGAAAGACCTTTTCCTTCCAGATAATACAGTTCCTTAAACATGAGATATTAGATACGATTTGGGATTAGGTTGATCTGACATCCAGACTTCTGTCTCCACATGTAGGGCTAAATGTCAAGTCCCCCTCCACCCCTCAAGTTACACGTACATTACACGTCATACTGCTGCGCGCGCATCTCTGCCATGTATTTCTGCTGACACTGCCGGATTCACTCATGGATCCGCCTACTTGTGACATCATGTTAAATGACGTTCTTGTTCACGCCTTCATGCACGCCTATTGTAACGCCTTTTTGTATTACGTACATGCACTCTTATCTCTCTTCTCAGCTGTTACGCCTCCTGCATATGCCTTTACTGTAACGCATTGACTATATATATGAATGCCTGTCAATAATGTATTGTCGCATACTTGCATACTTGTATATCACCATTGACTCTGTCAGTCTGTCCCTTCCCGAACCTGCGTGGTGACGGAACGGTATGCCACCTTGGCTCGAGCCAATATGCTAATTACCCAATTCCTTTTTAAGGAATAAAACCCTTTTTGAGAAACCTCAAATATCACGGATTTTGCCTCTTATTTATTATGAGTTATTCTTATTGACTTTACCGCATAGAAATTCAGTACCAGGTAATTAAATTTACCGCACTGGATAGCTTGGCTACAGTGATGTGGAGAGCCTGGGACTCACGTCTGAGCATACCCAGCCCACTCGGGGGGAAAATTGCAAAAAACACAGTTGATGGACAGAATGCAGAACAATGTCTTACATTCACCCCAGTACAAAGATCTGGGCCTAAATCCATCGTTTTTTTTGCACTCCACACCACCCTAGGTCAGACACTGGCTATATGCAAATCAGCCTTGACCCTGTGCCTCATGGGAACAGTCCAGCCTGAACTACCAAGCCATACCTTTCCTAGACCGGAATCAAGCATCCAAGGACCGGTGTCTGGCTATCAGCCTTCTTCAGCCTGGATAGCTTGACTCCAGTGATGTGGAGAGCCTGGGACTCACGTCTGAGCATACCCAGCCCACTCGGGGGGGGGGGGAATTGCAAAAAACACAGTTGATGGACAGAATGCAGAACAATGTCTTACATTCACCCCAGTACAAAGATCTGGGCCTAAATCAATCATTTTTTTGCACTTTGCACTCCACACCACCATAGGTCAGACACTGGCTATATGCAAATCAGCCTTGACCCTGTGCCTCATGGGAACAGTCCAGCCCGAACTACCAAGCCATGTCTTTCCTAGACCGGAATCAAGCATCCAAGGACCGGTTTCTGGCTATCAGCCTTCCTCAGCCTGGATAGCTTGACTCCGGTGATGTGGAGCGCCTGGGACTCACGTCTGAGCAAACCCAGCCCACTCGGGGGGAAATTGCAAAAAACACAGTTGATGGACAGAATGCAGAACAATGTCTTACATTCACCCCAGTACAAAGATCTGGGCCTAAATCCATCATTTTTTTGCACTCCACACCACCTTAGGTCAGACACTGGCTATATGCAAATCAGCCTTGACCCTGTGCCTCATGGGAACAGTCCAGCCCGAACTACCAAGCCATGTCTTTCCTAGACTGGAATCAAGCATCCAAGGACTGGTTTCTGGCTATCAGCCTTCTTCAGCCTGGATAGCTTGACTCCAGTGATGTGGAGAGACTGGGACTCACGCCTGAGCAAACCCAGCCCACTCGGGGGGAAACTTGCAAAAAACACAGTTGATGGACAGAATGCTGAACAATGTCTTACATTCACCCCAGTACAAAGATCTGGGCCTAAATCCATCGTTTTTTTTGCACTCCACACCACCCTAGGTCAGACACTGTCTATATACAAATCAGCCTTGACCCTGTGCCTCATGGGAACAGTCCAGCCTGAACTACTAAGCCATATCTTTCCTAGACTGGAATCAAGCATCCAAGGACCGGTTTTTGGCTATCAGCCTTCTTCAGCCTGGATAGCTTGACTCCAGTGATGTGGAGAGCCTGGGACTCACGTCTGAGCATACCCAGCCCACTCGGGGGGAAAGTTGCAAAAAACACAGTTGATGGACAGAATGCAGAACAATGTCTTACATTCACCCCAGTACAAAGATCTGGGCCTAAATCCATCGTTTTTTTGCACTCCACACCACCCTAGGTCAGACACTGGCTATATGCAAATCAGCCTTGACCCTGTGCCTCATGGGAACAGTCCAGCCCGAACTACCAAGGCATGTCTTTCCTAGACCGGAATCAAGCATCCAAGGACGGGTTTCTGGCTATCAGCCTTCTTCAGCCTGGATAGCTTGACTCCAGTGATGTGGAGAGCCTGGGACTCACGTCTGAGCATACCCAGCCCACTCGGGGGGAAAATTGCAAAAAACACAGTTGATGGACAGAATGCAGAACAATGTCTTACAATCACCCCAGTACAAAGATCTGGGCCTAAATCCATCGTTTTTTTGCACTCCACACCACCTTAGGTCAGACACTGGCTATATGCAAATCAGCCTTGACCCTGTGCCTCATGGGAACAGTCCAGCCCGAACTACCAAGCCATGTCTTTCCTAGACCGCAATCAAGCATCCAAGGACCGGTTTGTGGCTATCAGCCTTCTTCAGCCTGAATAGCTTGACTCCAGTGATGTGGAGAGTCTGGGACTCACGTCTAAGCAAACCCAGCCCACTCGGGTATGCTCCCTATAGGGCTTGCCAAGATTTGGAAATCCCTTTAACTTACTTGGAACACCAGAATTGATTTGCTGGTCAATTGCCACACATGCACAGAAATGTCAGTTTGGGGTCACTGAGCAACAAGGGGCTACGTGGCCAGTTTTAGCTGGCTACACTCCTGTTCCTCGCCCGACAACGTAACACAAGCTGAGGGGTTAGGGGTGATAAATTACACAGTCTCCTTATACAGGAGACTTATGAAGTTCATACTATGTACGTTAAGCTCCTGACCTACTATTGCAGAAGGAACAGCCACTCCTGCACAGGTATAGACTATTAGTCCAAAGATTATTAATGCTATAATGGGAAAAGCGCCCACAAAGCATGATGACATTATTTCTAGATGGATCGTAAGACCAATCAGTTGAAAGAAGTGTAGATTCCATACACAACCCCCAAGACACATATAGAATACCGACTATGTGTCTCCCTCATGGAATTGTACCTCTCGTAGAGGAGTGTAATACCTTGGGAAGCATCTTTGAATGCATTTACACCAGTACGCCTTCGTTGACAGTTCTCCTTGATATACTTAGACAGGTACAGAATGAGCATGGAGCTGCACCAGCTCTGGACTTAGGAAAGAAGTTAAGGGGGGGCTTTTCTACAGTTTACTCTATCATCCTAAGTAATATTAAGGGAGAGGCTTTAGTTCTGGCTATATGTCAGAGACTGGAACCAGTTCCAGTTCAAAATCGTGAGCGGTAGCACCAAAAAGTTTCAAATGTATGAAACTCTTTTGAGTTTCATTTGCAATTTCTAATGGGATGCAATTTGAACAGACCTCCCTCATGGAAATGAATGAGGGAGGTCTCGGTTTGTGACCCCTTGGGAATAGCTAAACTCCCAGGGATGTTGACCTCCAGGGGTCAGAAGATCATCATGTCTGTCATTGTTTTGTCAATACAGCAATCTTTTGTTTTTTAAATGCAGTCCGTTTTCCTTAAAGGAGAATGGGATGCGTTTCAAAAAAATAAAATTAAATGTTTCCTTTTAATTTTTTAAGAGTAGGCAGTGGTTCTTGGGACCATTGTCTGCTGTTATGATTCGTAAAGTACCCCGATATAGGACTGGGTAGTCACCTAACCTTTCACCTACATTTACCGTACCAGTGTACTACATAGTGGCTATGTGCTGACCTTTCACCTAGGTAGGTGTTGCATAAATGTCATGTGGTTTTCTCTGAAAACTAGCCTAATTTATTATGCATGAGGTTTCTCAGAATCACATCAGGAGTACCATCTTCTGCATCTCATGCATAATAACCATGTATAAGGGTCATCCCTATTGTCATCCTCGGCTGACATGACACAGCAAAGTAGAACCCCTGAGGGTACCTTTTGGGTATATAAGAACCAAAGCTTTGCTAGGACAGGCAGAGGAGAAAGACTTCCACGCTGACAAGAGACGCTGAGGTTCCTGCACACAGACTCCACCACACAGTGGTCTGACATCCTTCGTGGGGTGTCCATCTCGAGACCAAGACAGTGTCCTTCTCTCTCCCACATCAGGTAATGAGGTTGGGTCTATCCTAAGGGTATTCTTGGCTATACACCTACATACAAGCAAATAACACTTAGGTACATCTAGTTAGGGTTTGCATCGTAGGAGTACGCATTATTGTTGTCATGTACTTATATGCCTACATATATCCATTGTTTTAGCACTATGGTAGAATACTATCATCTATTTATTCTGTTGGTGCTTATACCAGTATACATCTGTTTCTGTCATATGGTTGTTGCAGCACAGGTATTTTACTCAAGAATGACTCTGGTTCAATAAATACCTATTGAAAACGTCTTCCATTGTTTATTCTTTGTATCTCTCTGAGACAAAGTGAGCATGAGTGCCTGACCGGAAAGTATTGTACTGTTTCCACTATCCCTAGGAGGAGAGCGTTGTCATGTTCGATTGTTGCCAGAAACTATTCTCTCCTTGGTATGAGGAGTCTATAATGGCACTGTGAGCTAGCTGGTATCCAGGCGAACATATCCAGTGGGGTGTCTGGAATCAGTTTGGACACCAGTCCCACAGTTTATGTTGTCGAAATGCACAGATTCTCTATAGATACATAGGAACTACATGACACTACTCTTAAAAAATATTTTGTCAACCATTTCAAAGGGAAAGTAGTCCCTTGGAGACCCCTTCCCTTTCGCAAATGGGTTACCATGGGTTTCAAATGACGAAAAATTGCAAATGTTTTGCGACCTCATTACAGTCACAAAACATTCATACATACCATTTGAATTCGGTATTAGGAAAAGAAGCCCTCAACATACTCCTTTCGAATACCGAAACACTAACCGAAATTGCTATTCAGCAACAAGTTGCCAAATTGTTATTGGTCTTTGCGCATGTCAAAAATCCTTTTTTGCGTTCACCTGCAAAAAGGTTTGTACATGTGTCCCTAAATCCTCCTGATGGGATTTACAATTCAAACATACAAATGAAGGGGATATATCATGCATTTTTAAAACAGTTTTTGGTCACAATTATCAGATGATTATGGCATCATTCTAGTGGAAGAAGACCGGTCTTCAGTGTTAATTAGAGAAGCACCCCAATGGGAGGAAATCATAATGGTATCTTTCTCTCCCATAGAACTGGTGTAGGAAATCTACACTAGTGAATGGCCTGTGAGACAATTTCTAACTTTATACAGAAATCAATCAGGATAGGACAAACACTTCAGTCCACATGTCACTCTCTTCCATTGTGAACCACAATCACAAGCACAATACCCTTTAAAGCCAGAAGCAAAACGTGGTATAAAAACTATTTTACATCATTTGCAGTACCAGGGCATAATAGTTCCTTGCCTTTCAACAATTAACATGCCCATTTTTTCCATCTCCAAACCAGTAGACCCCTATAGGATAGTTTTAGACTATTGGAATCTAAATTCACATACGCAAACTTACATGGTATAAAATGGGCATAGCACGGGTTTAATAACCAACCTGGTGCAGAAAAAATATAAAACATCCCGGGTTATTTCCAATGGGTTCTTTAATCAACCATAGCGCCTGAAAGTGATATCTAACCGCTTTCAGTTTCGATGGAGTGCAGTTTTCATTCTGCCACTTGCCCATGGGCTATAAGGACAGGCCTGGCTTATTCTCTGTACTTATCATGGAGATCTTACAACCGGATCCTAAGATATTGTCATATATTGATGATAGCTATCTTACCAATAATGATTTGGATATACACTAGGGTAGATAGAGTGGAAATCATGTTAAGCTCACATTGTTACAAAATTATTTTAGAAAATGGAAGATTGCCTCCCTGATGGAAACCTTCTTCGGATACCAGTTATCCAGTGAGGGCAAGGGTACAACCTTGGACTTCCTTCTGAAGTGTGCTAACTGGCAGCCTTGTTATACACTGAAAAAATTGCAATGTTTGTTGGGATTTCTTAAGTTTGGGTGTACTTATTTTCCTCACTATGATGAGAGAGTGAAGCCCTTATATGACCTGATTTCTACAATGTTTTCACCAAAACAATGGCTGAATGTGCATACCAATCTCTTTAATGCTCTAAAGTCAGTTGGGCTTGAGACTAAATATTTTCAAACTAAGGATAATAAAACCAGCCTAGTTACCAAAGTCATACCCAGTCACTATGGTTAAACCTAGGTGACCAACAATGAAAGAAAGAATGCCCCTATTGCTTATAGTCTCACTTATATTTCTTAGCTGAATCATTTTTTGCTTCCATCGAAAAGATTCTGATGGCTGTACAAACAACTACATTGAAGGAGTGCCCTTTGGTGCAAGGAAAACATATAATTGTTATTTCTCCTGTATTAGCACTTGAAGCAGCCACCAAGTAAAGCATACCTAATGCTCGCATCCTGCACCCAAGATGGGTAAAATGGGCCTATCTCAGTGCAGTCTATCTCAGTGCAGTGGCTGTTAAGTTTCATTATGATCCCACTCTTCATATGCAATATATTGCTCAAACTCCAAAAACTCTACCCATTGAGTCTTACCAGAGCATATTCTATATGGGTGACTCTGCCTAACCTGTGGTAGGAACCAAATATAAATAATATGCAGCCGGTGCAGCAGTACAAGGTGTAGTGAAGGATGGTAAATTCGCCCACACTAAAATATTTGACAGCAGTACTGCACAACATGCAATGCTTGCAAACCCTGTTGCTTGCATTGCAAGAGACTGACTCGTCTGTGTCCACACTTATTGCGTCCAACTAATCCTTTTGTGTGCAAGGATACAGTGTTGACTTACAGCAATGGCGATTTAATTAATTCAAGGACTCAAAGGGAAAGCTATAAACAACAAACAGATTTGGGAAAAGGTCACTGTCTTACAAGATAAGATGCCTTTGGTCCATGTGAGGCACACTTTGGGCCTTCAGTGGGATAGCATTCACGCCAAAAGGAACTGTATAGCCAAACCAGGAGCAAAGGCTGCGATTTAGACTGTTAGAGTAGCAGCCCTAACTAGATCTCAAACGTAGATCGACACTGATATCTCAACACCCACAAATGCAAACAAACAGGGTGGGAAACCTCCTGCTTGCTTTGCTCCAAAATACTTCCACACCCTTAATTCAGATAAAATTCCTGAAGTCACGATATCAGGAGTGGGAGAGTGAATATACCTAATACGCTTTCCAGATTAGATTTAATCAAAGAGGCCCATGAGAGCGTGGCATCCTCTTTTTCAGAAATTAATGCAACCTTAGCAGTGCTACAGCAAGGCTACTAGTGACCTAGTTTATATAAACAGAATAGGGATTATGTGAGGCGTGTGACATTTGTCAGCAGATTAAAGCCTCCACTGTCAAAAGAGCTTCAGCAACCCCCCTCATGATCTCAAGTATCCCCTTATGGGATATTTATTTAGATCACATTGTTCCCCTCCACACAGGTAACCGAAATAAGCTCACCTCCAAGGCTTACAGAGATTCAATGTCTTCTCTGGGAGTTTGTGTGCAATTCAGCAACTCATTCTCAAAACTGAATCAAATGGCATTGGAGAACGTGCTAAAAATGAACGTGCTAATTGTATGATTAAACAAGCTTTGACTTCTAGAGTACTAAGTTCAGGTCTTAGTTAATACCACCTTCTGTATGGAGTATAGAGAGCATTAAATAACTTGCTTGGATGAGTATTGGGATGACGTACTCCATATGAGGTTCTCTTCAGAGTTCCAATATATGTGCCTGGCTTAGATTATTCTGAGAAGGTTGCAGATGCAAATTATTTTGACTTGGAGAAATGTTTGAATGTTTTGCATTGAATCTAAGAAATCAGAGACAAGCTGTCCAATGTAAACCGCTCTGACACTGCCAACTGTGAAGAGGCGTTTATCAATGCTGCTGACAGGTGGCTTCCCAAAGTAGGGACCCATTTCAGAAACAAATCCACTTTACCATAGCTTTTGAACCATCCTACAGACCATCCGTTACTGTTCTTGGGGTAAAAGGCAATAGAACTGTCAGTCTAACTCTTTTGCCTGGCTCAAGGAAAAACAGACAGGTGACCATTGACCACACCAAAAGCACTATGGGCCCGATGTAGGTAAACGCGATTTTCCGAATTCAAAATACCGAGGCGGGCCGAATCGGTATTCTGAAATCGGAAAACGAGATGTAGGGAAAAAAAAACGAATGAATACCGATTCGGTCGGCATCGGTAATGAGAATCGGTACGTTCCGAATCGCCTCGGTCCGAATTGGAAATTACCGAATCGGCTACCACCAAATCGGATAGTCCCGAATCGGCGAATACCGAATCGGTAAAAGCCGAATCGGCAAAATCCGATTCGGCAATCATAGATTCGTAGCCATGAAAACACACCCATGGCGAAAAAGCCCATAGGAATGCATTGAAGGAACCGATTCGGCTTTTACCGATTCGGATAATACCGAATCGGATTTTACCGAATCGGATATTACCGAATCGGTAAAAGCCGAATCGCCAAAAGCCGATTCAGCCAATGAGGTGGCTCCCCCTCCCCCACCCAAACAGGGAGTGGCAACACTGGCAGGTGCAGCTAATTAAGAAGTTTCTGGAGAGCCAGCCTGAGCTCAACACTCACAGTTTGCAGCAGTGGGAGTAGGAGGTTGCCAACTGAACTGGAGAACATGGCAGAGCAGTCAGAAAGCCAGAAGTCCTCCCAGAAGAGGAAGCCGAAGTTCACCACCACCGAACTTCAGGTGCTGGTCGAGGAGGTGGTGAGGGTGCACCGCCAGCTGTTTGGCAAGCTGTCCCTCAACGTGCCAGACAGCACCAAGAGGAGAATCTGGGCCGACATCGCCCAGAAGGTGAATGCTGCGGGTGTCACCCCCAGGTCTGTAGAAGAACTGAAAAAAAGATTCTACGACATCCGCAGCCTCACTAAGAGGAAGATGGCTGAGATACAGAGGCAGGCTGGAGGCACTGGAGGAGGCAGGAACCCGGCGCCACCCCTCACCGAGCTGGAGGAACTGGTCTCCAGCACCATTGAGAGGGAGAGTGTCAGTGGAATCGGGACCCTGGACAGCTCTGCGAGAGCTACAGCTACAGGTAAGAAGCATGCGCATCATGACACACCCTACCAGACACCTTCCCATTAGACACAATGCATAGGCAAACCCCAGCACAGTACAGTCACCAACATACAAGAGACAAGCATCATGGTACATGTAGTCAGCAGAAGTTAGCTAAATATGGCAGTGCAGAATCACAAGACAGGAAACAGTGTGACACAGTGTAAGGAGATGCAAGGACATGTGGAATGCTATAATTGTACTGACTGTAATACATCGGCACTCAGTTTACAAATGCTTCTTTGTACCTAGGGGCACCATCAGGCGGAACAACAGTGGCATCAGAGGGAGCAGCAGCGTCCGACACTGCAGTCGCAGGGCCGAGCACCAGCCAGGCTGGCCAGGAGGAGGAGGAGGAAGGAGACACCCCAGGGCTAGGTATGGAGGGAGTCCTGGTCATTGACTTCGACGCACTGCACTCCCCAGTAATGCCCAGCACACCCCCCTTGCAGTTCTCCCCAGAGAACTCCCCTACAAGGGACACCATTCCGCCTACACCAGCTCCTGCCACAACCGTGGCCTTGCCACCTGTTCAACCTGTCCTGGGAGCAGGGGCTCAGGGACCGGCCAGCTTCACACCCCCACCAGTGGCACCCCAGCCCACTCAGCAGGCCGGAAGCAGCAGTGCCCGGCGCCGTACCATCACCACCACTGCTGCACCAGCACGGGAGGGCAGTGTATTCCTGGGCCTGGAGGGACAGATGGCGAAAATTCAGAGGCAACAGGCAAGATCCACTATGGCCTGCCAACGCCAGCTCCTGCAGCACAACATGCAGATGGGAGAGTTGGTCAAGGGATTCCAGGCCGTCGTGGAATCGAACAAGGAGGTGGCAGCAGGGTTAGGCAGGCTAACCACTGCCATCACCCACTCATCTACCAGACAGGAGGAGCATGAGCTGGTGCGCAGGCGGGATGCCCGTGTGCTGAACCGCGCCATGGGCCGCCTTGCAGCGGCGACGGCACAACTGTGCCATCGCAGCGCCAACCAGGAATCTGTCCTTAGTCAGCATACGGCTGAGCTTACTAGGGGGATGGCCCGGATCACCACGGCTATGGAGGCCATGATTATTTCAAACACCGCCTCCAATCCTGCCCTGGACCTGGCTGATGCTGGGGACAGCAGCAGCCGCAGCAGCCCGGCCAGCGCTGCGTCTGAGCCACGGAGGAGCACCAGGCGCTCCGCTGATGCTGCTGGGCATTCAGAGGGGGCTGAGGGACACCCCAGTGGTTCTGGCAAGCGGGCAAAAAAATAGCCTTGCAAGGGCGGGTGAGGCAACCAGAACCTTGGACTTTATTTTATTTACCATACACCATTTTTTGTTGCACATCAGTGCTGTAACTGTGTTGCAACACTATTAAAAATTGTTTTTTGCAATCAACATTTAGCTGTCTTTGCATCTGTACTCAGTCAGAAATAGTTCTCAGTGATCTCCTCACGTCTGTATCTGCCATCACTTGGCGTACACACCCCAGCTGGCTGTGTCAGTGGCACAGCTTCGTCGTCGTCATGGTCCTCGTAGTCAGACAACTCCACCTCAGTGCCCTTCTTCACCGCAAGGTTGTGTAACATTGCACATACAGCTATGATCTTGCAGCAGGTGATGGGGGTATACTGCCTTGCACCTCCACTCTTGTGCAGGCATCTGAATCTACTTTTCCAGATGCCAAAGGTCCGTTCGACAACATTCCTTGTGCGTATGTGGGCCCGGTTATACCTCCTTTGGCTGGGTGTGGAGGGGTTGAGGTAGGGGGTGAGTATGAATGAGCGGAGGGCATATGCACTGTCGCCTGGAAGAGAAAGGGGTCACATTAGACACATGCATACATGTATTCCACCTACCTACTATGTGTTATGGGGGTCTGATGATGTGTCTCACCTAGGAGGTATCCTTCTCCAAATTCGCCAGCCATCAGCCGTGCATATATGCCGCTCTGTTGGAAAATATAGGAGTCATGGGTACTCCCTGGAAATTTTGCTACCAGGTCTGTGATGGTGCACTTTGCATTGCAGATCACCTGCACGTTGATGGTGTGTGTCGACTTGCGATTGCGGTATATGTATTCGGTGTCCGCTGGTGGGCAAATCGGAATGTGCGTGCCATCTATGCAACCGATGATTTGGGGAAATTGTGCCATCTGGTAGAAGTCAGCTTTGGTTTGTAGCAGTTCTGCGTGGGTTGCAGGGAAAGAGATGTATTGGTCCATCCTGTGTATCATGGCGTCAAGGAATGTGTGGAAGAACCTTGACAGGCTGCTCTGGCTCACCCCTCCTGCTGCTGCTACACCACTTTGATAGCTGCCAGACGCTAGCAGGTGTAGGCTGCATAGCACCTGGATGTGCGCAGGGATGGCGTGTGCCCTTGGGGTGTGGTGGTCCAAGAATGGCTTAAGATCCCTGATGAGCTCAAGTATGGTATCAGAGTCCAGCCTGTATCTCTGTAGGATCTCAGCCTCAGTGAGCATGAACAGGGTTATCCTCTGTCTGTAGACCTGTTCATTTCTTAGCCATTCCCTCTGTCCTTCCTGATGTAGCCGTAGCCGCCTCGCAATGACATAGAAAGCTGCCATCCTGCAAGTTGCAATGCATTTTGGGACTGTTTATATGGGTTGGAGTTGGTTACCACCTGATTGCAATCCATGGTAAATACCGAGTGAATTCTACCGATTTTGAGCCGATTTCGGTGTTTCTGTGCCTCCCTACATCTCCCCAACTGTCGGAATCGGGGAATTTCCCGATCGGAGATTCATACGAATCGGCATGTTTTCCGATTCGGCTCATGTCCGATTCGGTATTTCTACCGAATCGGTACATGGACCGAATCGGTGATTTTCCGATTCGGTGTCACTAACGAATCGGTACATGGACCGAATCGGTGATTTTCCGAATCGGTGTCACTAACGAATCGGTACATGGACCGAATCGGTGATTTTCCGATTCGGTGTCACTAACGATTCGGTACATGGACCGATTCGTTGATTTTCCGATTCGGTGTCACTAACGATTCGGTACATGGACCGAATCGGTCTTTGCTTCCGAATCGGTGTTTTTCCGATTCGTTACATATCCGATTTTCGGTATGTACGTATCGGATTCTTTCCCATTCGGTACTCATTCCGATTCGGTTTTCACTCCGATTCTTTCTGTTTTTCGTTCCCTACATCTCGATGGCTGTTTACCGATCGGTAAGGGCCAAAAATCGGTATTTTCGGCCGTTACCGATCGGTAACGCCCTACCTACATCGGTCCCTATGTGGCCAGTTCTCTACAGCCGACCACTGCAGACTTCTAGAAGGATTCAGATGAGTGCCTTTCAGTTTTTACCTACTCTGAATGCCCTATCCTCTGAACAAAGTAGTAACATTTCTGACTTGAGTTCCCAGCCAGGTCTATTTGAGTTTAACACTCTATGCAGAACAATTCGTTCAATAAACACAGCTCATTCTGCCAATAGAACAGTGGCTACTGTCCAATGCAATTGCATGGTTTAGAATGAAATTCCACCTGCCACTATGTCATTTTAACTAGAGTACTTCCGAGAGCCTCGCAAGACCCACATCATTGAAAATTACTCTGCATATTTCCCAGTAGATTTTTCAACCCCTTCAACAGTCACTTATCGCCAGAGACTGCTTCATGTGTATCAATGGTTTCATGACAAGTATTTGATTCCTCCATGGTCCTATGCCTGAATCACTTTCGGAACATTTCTTTTCATCCTGTGGTTGTCAATGATACTCATTGTTCTACTACTACTTAATGAACATTTCGTCCCTGCAAGAACAATTGCATCACCTGTGGTTTGTGAACTACAGCTACACTTCTCATCTCGGAAAACCCGAAGAGGTCTCTATGCTGTGAACATTACAGCTAATCCTGTACCTGAGGGCATAGCATGGAAAAGGGTTCCATATCCGTTTATGGGACCCACTGATATGTTACAATTAACTTATATGATAAATGTTTAAATGAATGATATTGTAATACCCATTTCTACTTCAGATGATTGGCACATTGAGACTGTTAATAGAATTATGTCTGATTTATAGGGCATATGCTACTTTGAAAAATGAATATCCTTACTTGAATTCAGCTAATTATAAAGAACGGTATTTTTATCATGACTATGTACAGTACTACATACAATACACACAATTGCCCACAGAGGGAACATTGTGAGGCTCCGCCTCCTGATCATCATTCTCATTTCTTGAAGAAGTGTTGTTACCTTCAGAGTGCTACCAGATCACATCCTTCAGCCTTCCATTTCATTCAGAAGCCACAGCAGCTTCAGAAAATCTTATCACTACCAACAAGCTGATTTACTCTGCTGCGTTTAGTGAAAACCTAGCTATTCTTGGATATGAGCACTGGAAAGCAAATGTAGATGAGAAAAATATTTGGGGAACCAAATTTTTGCAGATCCATGGCAAAGAAGCCTTATTACAGGCCTGTATTATACTGAAAGAAATGATCTTTCTAAACAAAACTATCCATCAGACTACCTTTCAAGGGTTCAGAACAATGAAGAACTTAAAGAAACCTTTTTGTACTAAAAACCAATTTGACCATGTCCGGTAATTGGCAATTCCAAATGAATATGTCTGAAATAGACATAAGTGATATGATACTAAATGGAACCCATAATTTAACTCAATTCTCTATTGAAGGTTTAGCCTTAGGGCCTTATGATTCTGACACTTGTAGGCAGTGTTTTCTTTCCAACACTTGACCTAAAATTAATCATCCGGACCCACATTATCACACATTACCATCTGTAGTAGTTACCACATGTAGTGTAGTTAAGCTATGCCAACGATGGCTGGAACATTCTAGTTTTTCAGCTGTAAAGGAACACTTTTCCTTAATTAATAAAAAAATTGATATTTCTGATTTTCTCCTGGGTCTGCGTCCTAAACTAAATAAAGATTATTTGCCACAGGAATATATGTCATTTATAATGAATTAAGAAAATATTCAGAGAAAGATGCTGAAGAATGAATTAGGCAAATAGAGCAAGAAAACATGCAAACAGTTTTGAAAGTTATTGACAATTGAATACACATGCTTTCTAAAACAGTGAACACATTAAACCACAATCTGTCCTCAGCATTAGACCATATAAGTCTGTTACAACATGGGCAGTCTCAATTAAGATCAAATATATAATTAAATTGGGCACTACAAACACTTATATCAGGTTTCGTCCCTTGGCAACTTCTTAGTGATACATTCATGTTTGAACCATATAATATGACACTCACTCAAAAACAATGGCCAAGCAGGAATCTACATACAAACAAATAAGCGTAAAAAACAAGTTAAAGGTGCGCCATTTACAGTTAGTGACACTCCACCTATTTTTTCGTTCAACTTTGTTTTTATTGATTTTACAACAATTTGTAGTTTACAGTGTATTATTATCTTTTCTGTGTTTAGTCCACATTGTTAATACAAGACAGAACATGGGGTTATAGAAATAGATCACACATTTACTACCTGCACATCAACCAATTTCAACTGGTACAGGTTCTTGTCCAATAATCGATTGAACATCATAATATACGGTTTTAACTTACTTAATATGTAGTCAACAACATAACATAAAACTGAATGACCTACACCCAGAACACTTACAGCGTGCCCATACACGTCTTCTGTGTTATATCCGCAATTCCCCCCACCCACGCACCCGACCCAACATATCATTTTCGTCTGTGCTTTTTGTTTACTCAGTCACCTAATACCCTTAATATATAAGGAATACCAGAGACAGACGATATAGCCTGCAATGTGGGAGCTAAGTGTACACGCCTAAGCAGGAAGGCCAACTATGCACGCCCGAGTCCGTGTAGGATTGCCGGGCGAGGCAGTGATCGCCTCCCTTCCTCTCCACATTATAAGACTTTGACACTTGTATGCCCGCTAAGTGAAACTTCCCCTATTACCTGGTTAATAAACTGAATCATCTCCTTGCCCATTACAATGATTCATTTGCACAATTGCCAAAAATATAAATCAATTTCGCTGGTTTGAAACTATACACAATTCACAAGTTTGTTTTTTTCCACATCAATTTAAATGAAAATTAAGATGATGACCATGTGTACATTAGCACAGAAAATTGCAGAAATCCCATTCGACACTCCCTTTTGTGTGATGTCAAATCATTACATGGAGTGTGTAGCACTTTGAGGCCAGGGTTAAGTTGTGTTTTATCTCTTTCCCCCATTGAATCCATCCCATACATCATAAACTCCTTAATACCGGTTCTTGTTTATTTCTATCAAATGTTACTTGCTGTGGTTTGGAATTTGGCCAGCCATACCTGATAACAGTTACAGAAACAATACAGTGCTGTAAAAGGACCTTATACCTGCCATCTCGAAATGAAATTAGGAGCATCCCTTGGCTTAGTTTAAACATAAAATCTATGTGTTTTGATGATGTAAAAAAGCAATTGTCTGTTCTATTGCAAAAAGACGTCCAATTGGCTTTAGTGGTTGAAAATAAAAACTGCAGCCAGCCAGAACTGCTTCAAAGATTAGGAGGTTGTTACACACACAATATCCGACACACTTTGCTAATATTGTCCTAACAATTTTTCATTCATCTTTGATGACTGTTGTTGTGCATCTTTTTAAAAACATTGGATCTGATCTGATGACTGGATTCGAATCACTATTTGGACTGATTTTATCATTTTCTTCACTCTGTAATAATCTCCAGCCTTTTTGGAGGGTTTCCAATCATCATACTGCTAATCAGCTATGTAATCATCATCTTTCTCCTGTTCTGACAAGAAAATAAACAACATGGACTACACGTATGCAGGTGAACAAGGATGCAGAGAGACTCTAGCACCCTATATAGGACATGATTGGTTGTCTGAACTGAGCCAGCACTGGATGGTCACATTTCACAAAATGGATGCTACACATGTAAACCTGTGTTCTGGTGTATAGCCTGTCTGACTGAATTCATCTTGGACTTACAGCTGGAAAAGCCCCCAGTGGCTTATCTTACTATGGAAGCACTCATTCAGCCTCTAAATGAGCACCAGAGACAATGTTGAGTATTTTTGTCTATTGCAGCTACAAGATGCTAACTATGACAGAGCCATGTCACCAGTGGCACATTTTTATGCAGTTCTTGATGAGTAACTTGACTGGTTATATTTTGAGCCCTGTGAAGAGGAGACACAACTACCACTGAGAACCTCAGACAAGCAACTAATTGCTGTCCATGAAATATGCAGATTACTAACAATGAACATGCTTTGTATGGTTTACTTAAAGATCACATGCATGCTGTGTGTGCTCCCGACTATGCCAATAGGTTGTCTGATGAGGAATGAACTCAACATGTGAGTTAACCAACGACATGTATTTACCACACATACCACAAAAGCTTGTATAAACTATGAACTTAATAGATTCTTCATATACGTATATATATATATATATATATATATATATATATATATATATGTGTGTGTGTGTGTATATATATATATATATATATATATATATATATATATATATATATATATATATATATATACGTGTGTATATAAGATTTATTGATGATCGATTCTTCATTTGGAGAGGCTCAGAGACAAGTACCAGGCAGTTTGTGGAGAAGCTTAATACTAACTGTTTAAATCAGAATTTTATATCTACAGTTAGTACACAGACAGTTTGCTTTCATGATGTGGATGTGTACGTAGAGAGTAACACTTTGGCAACCCGACTGTATAGAAAGTCCACAGCGGGCAATACGGTATTGCAGGCGTTGAGTCACCATCCGCAGCATCTGATATTCAGCATCACAGTTTGGGGAGATGCTGCGTGTCAGACACATTTGCAGCTCGGACATGGAGTGCCAGATTGCCCAACAGGCCAGTAAGAGACGCTTCTTAGCAAGAGGGTATGCATCTGGGGTTATAGACGAAGCAAATAAACAAGACCAAGCGTTTAACCAGGAGCGAGGCACTTGTACCCAAGTCACAGAGTGAGAATCTAGTTACAAAAAAATCTGATGTCCAAACTAGAATAATTCTCACCTTCAGGAGACAACATCAGGAATTGCGGAGGATATTTAATCACAAATGGAATCTGGTACAAGGGGACCCTGTGATTGGTGGGTTAGTATCAACTAAACCTGCTCTTAATTTTAGAAAATCTCAATCAATGGGCTACAGTTTGGTAAAGAACAATCCTAAAGTAGTTAGAACAAGGGTTCCACAAATTAAGGGTTTTAGAAAATGTCCCATTTGCAAGGTGTCCAAATTTGGCAGCAATAGAACCCAAAACACCAGTCCTTCCCATAGGGAACCTATCACAATTAACAAAAGATTGACTTGCAGGACAGACTTTGCTATTTATGTGCTGAAGTGTCCATGTGGGCTTAGGTACATCGGCAGTACAAAACTACCGTTCCACAAACGGATACTCCAGCACATCAGAGCAATTACTGGAAAGGATCAAGCCTATCTAGGCACTTCGAACAGTCTCATAATAGTTATCCTAATCTGTTACAATATTATGTAATTGACACTCTATGTCCTATGAAACGGGGGGCAATCGAGAAGCAAAGCTTTGTCTCTTAGAGACACGTTACATAATCGAACTCGATACTAAACATCCAGTGGGGCTCAATTTTAGCGAAGGTATTTACACCTGTCTTTGAGTAATCAATTGTTAAAATGTACATTCTTTTACTGTGGTCCCTACATGCCAAGTATAATCTCTTGATACATATATATTTTTTGACAGCTTTTCTGGACTGATATATCCAGTTTTCTTTATCAATATGGGCTCATATTAAGTAAGAATGATTTAACTGACTGAATTTAAATGAGAATTTGAGGTGCTAATGTTTGTATTTATAATATAGGTGTTGGATTTTCACTTTCTTGGGGGGTTTTCGGCATCAGTACTAGATAGCAATAGCTATAGTTTTAGTTGATGCATTGCAACATTATGGTGATAGGAATAATTAATGTTACACTACTATATAATTTTAGTTTTAAGGAATTATATTGCACAATTGTCTTCATACATTACGAATTGATAACAGAACAGATCTGAATCAGCACAATAAGGTTATATGCCCACTGGGGGGGGGGGGTTCTATCAGACTCACACAATAACACCAATGGCAGCATCAATGCAGCCAAAATGGGTATTAGATATTTAGCAATTACATCAGAATCGTGATAAGTGGGTTTCAACCCCCGGGATTTTCTGGTTGTCCACAGGTATAGATTCAAGAGTATAGACACAGGGATCAGAGAAATAACACTAATACTAATATATGTTATCCCGTAACACATTAGGATGTAATGAGGAAGGTTGCAGGATTATTTCTGTTGAAAACATGAAATTTGTAATATTTTATATTTATATATTTATGTATTTATATATTTATAAATCAAGTGTTTTCATCCTCATTTAAAGCTGGTTACAATTTGCACATTATGTATATATTACACTGAGTATATTTTGCACACAAATCTGATATGAGGCTGCTAACAATATCTTTACTGCTAAACAATGTATTGTTATTGTGGTTGACAAACAGTGCACTGATTCAAGCTTATTTTTCACATTTCGATTGCACTATGTGAAAAAGTAGTAACTTTTTTCTGTTTATGATGGATTGGGCAAACACGTCATTTCCTGTGTATGCACTTTAAGTAGCATCCCCTTCTATGACAATGCGTCATGTGATCAAGACCCGATTGAGGGTCGAAATGCGGCATGGCAGACAGGCTGGTCGATTAAATAAAATAATACTGATTGGCACAGATTCTGGGTCCACTTATCGTCTTTTGCATCCAGCGGCATCTTTAAACAGCGATTTTTGGAGACATATATATATATATATATATATATATATATATATATATATATATATATATATAACACATATTTTTTAATATGGCTCATTTCATATCGTTACAGGTATGTTTAATTGGCAAAACGCATAAAGCACTTTAATTAGATTATGATATATATAATCAAAAATTAACAATGCAGAGCTTAAAAGTATTCATGTTTCGCTATGCTTACTATAAATTTCATTTTTGCCATTTACATATGTGATGTATTGATTGTTTTGGTTATACGCTACTGATATATCATATTCAGATGCGTACCTTATTCTAGATGTTTTGGATGCTAGTACCTCGAGAACTTGGATTTCCTTACACGTTAGCTAAATCCCGACTGCTTATATACGTCTCTGTGATGTCACATTCAAACGTACAAGCTGGGGATGACGTACAGCCCCTAAGGTCCGACTCTATTTTATGTAGACCCTGACTCAATCTTAGATAATCGAGGTCACAATTTTCTCAATCATAGACGATTGCAGTTGCCATCTATCCTGATTTATGCATAATCATTGTCATGTCTGCCATTTGACCGCAGATGTCGTCTGACCTTATCTTTCTAAGATTTGTGAAAGTGTCATGTCAGTCAACTAATGGCATATATAACACCTAATATGACAAGTGTCTACTTTTCACCATGTCAATGTCAAATTGGAATAAATGCAATAATACAGCCAAAATAGTGTAGTCTGAATTGATGTCCTTTTACCTTAAATGTTTATAAGAAAATATCTGGAACCTGCACCTCGATGCCCATAATCTACATCAGACAAAACTTATGTCAGAAATTCCAACTTCTGATAAGATTTAAAATATAAGAATTGCCACTTGACCACTTGTCAGGAGAAGCACTTCGCCTAGATTATCACATGAGATTCTGCCAGAGACGGTTGTTTGCCCATCGTAGGGAACACTGTCTGCACGCCTCTGCCGATAAAGACAGCCTTTGCTGTCAACAAGGTATGTATTGCGCCTCTTCTCCCTAAGAAACTCTGGACTGCCAGTTGCTCTGACTTCCAAGCTCTCTTATTGTAGCACGTAGAGGTAGGTATTAGGGTTTTAGGTTCTAGATGGCATTTTAAACATGTTCGAACTGTTCATTTTATTCTCGTTATTTATAACATGCCTTCTTGCTGTTTTATAATATTCTGTGTAGTTGTTTTAGATGTAGATACAAACAGCTTTCGGTAGTAATGCCTGGGTTTAGCTAAGCCTTGCAGTGACCCACAGTGGGGTACCAAGCCTAAGGCCCAGCTTTAGCACTGGTGGCACCCAGTGCAACAATCTTTGTTGTTCCCCCCCATGACCTCTTTTTCCACAGATTCCCTTGGTACACCCTCCAACAGTGCCCCTCATCTCTCCATAGCCCCTTTCTCACATGTATTTAATTTGTTTATAGCACTACTCATACCAGTGTAGGGTGTCAGACCACTTTACATCACATACGCATTATACAGAGACAATGAATTATCCGTGTGCAAGTCAGTGTATAGGAAATGTTACATAAGACAATGAGGACTACAAGGTGTAGCAGACACATGTCATCCATTATGGTAGGCGGTATATTTTCAGAGTTTGGTCTGGAGAAACCCACACTCATGATTTAACATGAAAGACTATGGGAAAACATAATGTTCTAACCTGTACCTTGCAGTTTGCATGCAACTCTTTGATGACAGTCATACCTTGCTGTGTTATATTAGGATTATAACTTATGAACTGCAAGTAACAAAAGGATCTCTGACAAAAGCAGCGACCCACTGAGCTATCTACATAAAATATAATTTTGTGTTCTGCATGGTTCATTTTCGTTCCTGTTGCTTAGGGATCAAACTCCCAAAGCATGGCCATTAGCCCTACAAATTGTGGGTTGGCTGCTGGAGGTGCCACAGAAAGGGTCTGTCGCCAATCCACCATGAAGATCATGACCAAAAAGTATGTTCAGTGGGGGTCAGAACAGCGGAGGTCAGTCCTAAGGCCTGGCCTTAAGCTATGACATGCAACCAAATCACATAGTAGACCAGCCCAAATAGGCCATGACCTTTGGCTTTATGCATTGTATGTTGGCCTCAGGACCTATGGCTGACAGACCACGTCGACCAATCCAGCCCAAGAACAACATGGGCTGGCAACCAAATCTGGCCTTCATACATGCCCTGAGGCCTCGCAAAGGAGAACATCTATACAAATCTTAGATAGCTGCAGGGCCGGTCCTAGGATATGTGGGGGCAGAATAGGAACATGTGAGGCCCCCTAAGCAGCAAAGACGTGGAATCGGATCGGGCCGGCTAAGGAAAGTTTTTTTTTATAATTAAAATTAAACCAACCCTTTGCTACCCCCCAACCGCGACTCATGCCGGCCGCAACTGGGTTTTGTCAATGGTTGTTAGTTGTTTAAGCTAAATGAGTAACAACAATAAATTATTTTCCTTTCCCCTTGTTGTTTTGATCATTAAATAGCTCCTTCACACACATTTGCATAGAATCACAACTGGAATGCAGGATCATTGCTCTTTGTTCTCCGCAGAGAGGCCATAATTTGAATGATCATGTAATCTCAACACCTTTTTGACCCACAGACAGGCACAGTATGAAAGTTGTACTGCCTGCAGCCTCAAGGTCAAGGTGCTCAACTGTAGCCTGTTATAAACACCTGGAGGCCACTCAGTACAAAGGGTACATCATCCAAGAGTAATAGGCTGTGAGTTGAAATTCAGAAACACACATGCTGGAAATAGCACCCTTTCTAGGGGAATGCAAGACTAAGTAAAGCATGTGAAATATAAACAGGAACAAAAATCACCGTCATTGATTGCCCTAACATCAGGACCACTGCAATTATGCAGCAGGAGAGAGCTAAATTATGTGGCAGGGTGAGTCAATTATGTGGCAAGAAAAGGCAAATTATGCTGCATAATCTGGCACATTTTGAAATAGTATTACATCATTTGTTTGTCATTTTTAAACTTGGTAACACTATTTGGGCACTGGTTGCACCCCATTAGTACAAATTTAACACCTAAATGTAGCTGTGGGGAACAGAAAGTTGACTATTCCAGCTTTTCAAACATGCAGTATCAGACTGGGAAAGAAAATAGGCCCAGTACCAAAATAAAAGGGGCCCCCATTAGTGACTTTGATATTTAGAAAACTGTCCCATGTTATACGCATAGATATGCTGTGTAAGTTTTTTGTAAGGTATGGAAGACTGCACTGATTTGAGTTTGGTGCAGGCAATGTTTGCTTTAATATCATAAAAATCAATAGTAAACACCTACATACTGACCTGACACGAGGGCTTTAAATGGGATGAGAAAAACTGGGGGTGTCTTTCAAAGGGGAGTTGCTGGTGTAATTAAGGGTGTGGCTTAAAAAAATGTAAGCTATATAAATCTGTGCTACTCATAATCTGCCACCTGACTAGTATTTTGCTGCCTCTGTCATTGCCTCCGGAGAAAATTGCAACAATAGCCAGGCTTTGTAAGTGGTTATTAGTTGCATAAGGTGAATAAGCAACATCTACGGCTTCCTTGTATATAATATTGAAAATGTTCCAGTTCTGATATGATGAGACTGTGAAAGAATTATAATGAATCTCTTTGAAGTTTCATTGAAGGTAGCGAAGGAGGGCACTGCTGCAGAGTTAAGATTTGTTTTTCACTCTGAGGGTGAGGGCAAAAATGGAGAGTGGGTCCGTCTCATCACCTGCTTTTCAGAACTTTCATTCATTGTGCAGACACTGGATCAATGTTTTTGCAGGCAAACTTAAGGACATGAATATAGGGACCCCTTTGAATGTCCATTTTAATTCACTACCTGGTCTGAGACTCGAGTGACCCAGCACACTTTAAACCTGCTCCATCCACTTGTACACGCTGATTCTTCTCCTCTGCGTAAACCTCTTGTTTCACTGACGTACACACACCTATCTGCTGGCCCCTCACTCTATTCAGTGTGTCTTACCCCTTAATCCCCCTCTCTGCTCCCTTTCCACTTGTCCTAGGTGAACAGTTTCCATTGTGACGCCATTCAATCTTTTGCTCTGCACCCAGCAGGATATTCTGCTTTTCATTGATACAGGGGCAGGACACCCTTCACAGCAAGGGCACTTCAATAAACTCTCTATTTGCTGCCATCAACATGGAGATGCAGCCATTAGGCCCACAGAGACCGGCCTGCAGGGGAGAGTGCTGAAACAAAGAAAAAATATAAACTCTTAGGGGGCCCCCTGGGACTCAATAGTCTGGATTTTTTAAAGGTGTGAGGCCCCACGGCTGCGAGCAGGTGCGGGGCCCTGGGCAGCTGCCCACACTGCCCATGCCTAGCGCCGGTCCTGGATAGCTGTCTCTGATGCGTAGGTTGCCTCCTTTCTTAAAGAATCTGGTCGGGTGGAATAGGATATATGTATAGTGTTTGCTTTGAGTGAGCTACCCTGCCATGCTGAAGGAGCGCAACACAGGGTTTGCCCGATACATGCCCTTGAATTACATCGTAGCTTCATAGCCTGCCCATAGAGAGCCATGTATCCCTCTAGTTTTACATGCAATATTAGACTGGCTCCAAATCAAAATAACAAAAGTCTTTATTATTATTATTTATGTATTTATTCGACAAAGCAGTTCCATCACAGTGTTGTTTTTTTTGTGTTTTCAGCTTGGCGAGGATATGACGCACGCAAAAAATACAAGAAAACCCAAATCACGCGAACTGCAGCGGCCGTGCACATCCAGTCGGGTAAGGCAAACAACGTCCTTCATCTGAGAGATATCTGATGATTTCATGAATGGTTTGAACACGCGCTCATCCTATAACGATTGAAAATCCGTGAACCTGTACTTTTTTGCGTTTAGAGAGAGTGTGCTCTCACATGTTCGAGGTGATGGCTATCATTTGCAAATATGACATGCAGTGAATTTATTTATATTCACATTCACATTTTTGGCCACTGCACTAAGTGCAGCTCAAAGCATTGTGCTGAAAAGCACGTACCTTAAGAACCCTAGCTACTTTCAAATTTGTCAGATTTGTGTAATCCATTTCATACTGGACATCTCTGTTCATCCACAGTCTAGCATCAAACGTTCTCTCTCTCACATCTTTTCACTTCATACACAATTCCTGCATAGACACAATCAAAAAATAACACAATAAAAGAAATACTCTGGTTCCAACACATGGCATCAAAACTAGGGTGACCGCCTTACACTTTGTCGTTATGTACCCCTGGGATTTCCTTTTACAACCTTAGGCATTATAGGTGATGTCATCTTAGTTTGCTTCCACCTGAAAGCAATGATTTGTAGGTTAATGGTCCAGGACTGAAAACAGTGTCCATGATCACATAGAGAGAAGTGGTCACACTAATCAAAACACTACCTAAATAGGTTATGTAGGGTCTCCAGCCCCAGGGGCTAATACTTTACTACGTAAGCTCCTTAGGGGACACAGGATTCCCCCTACATGTCACCAGTCTGTTGTGAGCATGTTAAAAGCCTATAATGGGAGTCTACATGGATAGCATTGTTGTTAACAGCCAAAAAATGTAATCATCTGAGGAATGTTGCAGCAGGGCCAGAACAGTTTTATTGGCAACCTCTGTAAATGCATCGTCACCAGGAAACATATTTTAAGCTAGGGTTGCATAGCAGGACTGAAGACAGACTTGCCCCAAAATGATCAACATAGCCAGCAACATCCTGTCTCTCCACACGAGGACCTGGCATTAGTTGGATATAATTGCCACTGTCTTCTTGACATGTCTTCAGGATCAACCTGTCTATCAAAGATGTATTCAAAGAAAGAAATAATCCACTCAGGAGGGATAGCATGAAGCAACAGAAGCAGCCTCTCAGGGTCTAATAGACTCTTTGCACAATAAACTGGTTATTATGACACCCACTTACTCTAGGACTTTCATATGCTATACAGATGCCCTAGGGTAATATTTAAAGGCACATACCATTTATTTGCATTGTCATGCCATGTGATTGTACTGTTCCTCTCCTCTTGTACTACCATTGCATTGCAGACCATCTCATTATGGGTCATTTCGTTTAAAGTCACACAATGAAAAATATGTAAGGTAACAAGTAAGTGGATAAGGAGTAAGACCTAAGACGGTAAACCTAAAATGCTGTGTGTAGGTGAGCAAGGGGTCAAAGGTGAGGCTAAGTGTAAGTGAGTAAGGGTAAAAGATTAAGTTGGTAGGGCAGGGTTTAAGGGTAAAAGTGGTGTTTACACATAGAGGGTTAGGGATCAAATGTAAGGGGTTAACAGCGAAGGGTAAGGTGCAAAGTGGCAAAGGTAAGGGTTTAGGCTATGGGCTAAAGGACAAGGGCAGGGGGCAATGTTCCCTCTAATTTGCTTCCGCTCTGTGTGGCAGTGTAAGACCTCTGTGTACTACAACCAAGTCTATGTGCAAGAAAGAACTGATCATGCATGCAAGTGCAGCGATCAGTTAACTAAATCTGTGGCAATCACCACTCCAAATGTTTGTTTACAACAACGGTGAAAAAAGATACATTTTACACATACATCTACATCTAATAGGGGTTTGCAACACTTTTGCAATGTAGCTACACACCATCACGACCTACATTTTTACTCTAGTGGCACTTACACTCTAGGTTTAGTAAAAAACAGGACTCAGATGCATGTATGATTATTAGATTTTACTGAAGGTAAAGTATCATGGTTACAGTGACCTAAAAGGGTTAGAGCTGGGTAATGCATCCTTTGTGGCCCCAGAATAGGGAGATTTTGGTGGTGGTATTAGCAACAGCAACTTGCAATGAGAAAACATCCCCCAAAGTGAGCCTAATGGAAAACAATTAATAAGGGACTAATGAATCTTACCTGGAAGAGCATGAGACTCTTCTCTGTGAAGTTCAGGATCATCACGGTGATCATGGCCAGGTAGGAGTACGGGCTCTTGGCATGACGTTGTTTGGTTTTCTACCACTTTACTTTCAATCAATCAATCAACAAGATTTGTAAAGCGCGCTACTCACCCGCAACGGTCTCAAAGCGCTGGGGGGGGGGTCGCTACTGCTCCAACAGCCAGGTCTTGAGTTGTTTCCTGAAGGAGATATGGTCCTGGGTCAGCCGAAGGTTAGTGGGGAGGGAGTTCCATGTCTTGGCCGCCAAGTAGGAGAAGGATCTTCCTCCGACGGTGTATTTGCGAGTACGTGGGACGGAGGCGAGGCCGAGGCTGGCGGATCGGAGCTGGCGGGTGGGTGTGTAGAATGTGAGGCGGCTGTTGAGGTACTTCGGGCCCGTGTTGTGGAGAGCCTTGTGTGCGTGGGGGAGGAGTCTGAACGTGATCCTCTTGCTGACGGGGCGCCAGTGCAGGTCTTTCAGGTGGGCAGAGATGTGGCTGTGGCGAGGGATGTCCAGGATGAGTCGTGCTGAGGCGTTCTGTATGCGCTGGAGTCTTTTCTGGATTTTGGCAGTGATGCCAGCATAGAGGGTGTTCCCGTAGTCCAGACGGCTGGTGACGAGGGTGTGGGTGACCGTCTTCCTGGTTTCGGTGGGGATCAATTGGAAGATCTTTCGGAGCATGTGCAGGGTGTTGAAGCAAGAGGACGAGACGCGTTGACTTGCTTGGTCATCGTGAGGGAGGAGTCCAGGATGAAGCGCAGGTTGCGTGCATCGTCCGTTGGCTTGGGTGCGGTGCCCAGGGCAGGGGGCCACCTGGAGTCATCCCAGGCAGAAGGGGATGGTCCGGGATCCAAGAAGAGGCGGGAAACAGTCACGCGCACACGGAACGGCAAAAAATACAGGGACAAAAGCAAGGACAAAGAAAACAAAGAAACTGGTCACCCAGCTACTTTCTCCTTCTGGCCTTGCTTCCTCTGAGTCTAGTCCCCCTCTCTGTTCGCCTTCATGGAATCCAGGACCGCCACGGGTACTAGGTCTGTGGTTCTTGAACCCCACACTATCCACTTTCTTAAAAATCTGTACAATACCACCATCAGTGTCCCCTCACTCCTAGACAGACCTGCTAAAACACTCTCTTCATTGACGTTGCTCTCTGCCGAGCAACCGTGTAGCTGGGTCCACAGGTGAAAGCATTTGCCTCATCACACTGAGTCCCAACTAGGGCACATCATATTTTTTAATTGTTGAACAATTTTGAGAACTACTTGACTTGGCCGTCAAAGTCGGGTTTAAAAGGGTACTGGGCTCAGACTGTGACATTACTGAAAGCTTCTGCTGTTAATAATTGAAACCAAAAATTGGGTGTCTGCATATGGTGTCTCTATTTGCAACTTGATTGTGGGGTGAAATCCTACAAGAAAACGAGTAGGGTAAAAAAGGCTATGCAGCATGTAGCTAGCCATGAGAAGTATGTCATTTTATGCCCGACATTACAGTGGATTAATTTATTATGTTCAAGTACTCACTATCTCATTGGAGTTGGTTGTTAAATATGAATTCAAAGAAAGTGATCTGCTAGCTCCCTGCTACAAAAACTACAATGCAAATTATGTCACTTTTAATTCAGTTTGCTGTATAACGTAGACGTGAAATTGTGTTGTACTGGTTACATACACACATATGTATTTACTCCTTTGGGCCGAATCAAGGAAGATAGTTTAAGAAAATGGCATTAATACAGACTGGCCTAGTCATCGTATGTCAGTTCACTCAATCAGGGTATTATAAGTGCGCTACTCACCCGTGGGGGTCACAAGGCGCTGAGGGGGAAGGACGGGATCAGCAGATCTGTTTAGCTGAAGAGCCAGGTCTTGAGAGTCTTCCTGAAGGTGTTCAGGGAGGGGCGCATCTGATGTCTGCTGGGAGCTCGTTCCAGGTCTTGGCCGCAATATGGGAGAAGGATCTTCCACCTGCTCTGTGGATGCATGAGGTTTCAGCCAGTGCGAGGTTGGAAGATCTGAGGTTCCTTTTGGGTACGTGGAAGTTGATTTTGTTGTTGGGGTATTCGGGTCTGGTGTTGTGCAGGAATTTGTGGGCATGGGTGAGGATTTTGAAGGTGATTCTTTTCTCCACAGGGAGCCAGTGGAGTCTTCGTAGGTGTTGGCTGATGTGTTTGTTCCGGGCGATACTGAGGACAAGCCTGGCGGTGGTGTTCTGTATCGTCTGGAGATTGCGGAGTAGGGACTTGTTTATGCCGGCGTAGAACGCGTTTCCATAGTCAAGTCTGCTTGTGATGAGTGCTTGGGTGACTGTCTTCCTTGACTCAGGGGGATCCACTTGAAAGCCTTGCGGAGGGTGTTGAAGCAGCTGGAGGTGATGGCATTGACCTGCGGTTCATGGTGAGGGATGAGCCGAGTACGATGCCGAAGTTTTTGATGTGGTCCGCGGTGGTCAGTGGGCTTCCGAGGGTGGTCGACCATCAGGTGTTGTCCCATGCTGAGGGGGTGGTTCCAAGAATGAGGACGTCTGTTTTATCGGCATTGAGTTTTAAGCAGCTGTTGGTCATCCAATGTGCGATGTCCTGCATCCCTTTCTGGAAGTTGAGTCTGGCGGTGGTAGGGTCTTTAGTGAGGGAGAGGATGAGTTGGGTGTCATCAGCGTATGATACGATGTTCAGGCCGTGTTATTGGAAGATGGCGGCAAGGGGGGCCATGTAGACGTTGAAGAGGGTCGGGCTTAGAGAAGACCCCTGGGGGACTCCGCAGGTGATATCCGTGGGATCGGAGAGGAAGGGTGGCAGTCTGATTCTTTGGCTTCTTCCGGTGCGGAATGATCGGTTCCAGACTAGGGTTGTTACTTGTATGCTGGTGTTGTGTAGTCTGGCGACAAGTGTGTGATGGGAGACGGTGTCGAAGGCTGCTGATAGGTTGAGTAGGATGAGGGCTGGGGAGTGGCCTTGGTACAGGAGGGTGCAGCTGTTGTCTGTGGCGGCGAGAAGGGCGGTCTTGGTGCTGTGGTTGCTTCAAATTCCGAATTCGGACAGTTCACTGTTCACTATTTTCTCTGCGACTTTGGCCGCGAAGGGCATTAGTGAGATGAGCTGGAAGTTCTTGAGGTTGGTGGAGTCGGCTGTGGGTTCTTGAGCAGGGGCCTGACTTCTGCGCATTTCAAGTCGTCTGGGAAGGTACCTGTTTCAAAGCTGGTGTTGATGGTGCATTGTAGTTCGGGTGCGATGGTGGTGGCTGTTCTGTGGTAGATGGTGTTGAGGGCAGGGGTCTGTGGGGGCCCCTGAGTGAAAGCCTTTCATGGTTGAGGCAGTGTCTTCGACCGTGATTGGTGGAGATGGTGGGCTGGCTGGTGTGTCTGGAGGCGGGCTGGCTATGGCGTCTGGTGGATGGTCAACTAAGTTGTTGTAAAGGTTTTTAATCTAGAGGTGGAAGTGGGTTCCAAGCTTGTCGCAGAGGTCTTGGGACGGGGTGATGTCTACGGCTTCACTGCGGGGGTTGGTGAGTTCCTAGATGGCAGTGAAGAGTTCCTTGGAGTTGGTGGAGTTGGTGAGGATTGGTCAGCAATCCTCCGGTCAGCAATTGGTATGCTGGCATTGTTTTTTAAATGCTGGGGTTTTTGCATCCATGCAAGCTCAGGTTCTAAGGAGGTGTTTATAATGGGCCATTATGGAGAGCTCTGGAGATGAGGCTGAGGGAAGTGTGAGATTTTCAGAATATCTTTCAGTGGCTTAGATTGGTGTTCAGAATCCTGAGCATCCAATTATGGCCCCACTGCAGAACGCACAGAGCATTGGTGCCATTGTAACTGTGATTATATGCAAAAGCGTGAGAAGGAGTAACAAAGCGCATCAAACAGTGACAGGGAAAAAGTAAATGAACATGCAGTTCTTATCGGTGATTGAGACACTAAAAACCACAGTTGCAGTTACTTTTCTTTTTGCCAGGCTCGCTTTCTTGATTACCCACTTTCTTCATCCCACTTAAAGCTGCTATTACAAGTTTGATTTCTATTTTCACTGGCAGAACGCTTGCGACATTATAAAATAGACCAAACCTATTTGTGCCATGGAAGGGATAGGGGTCAAACATTAACAACTGTCTGCAGCTCACTGCAGAGCAGCGAGTGCGTAGAGGTGGGTGAGCCAACAAATTAACAGGAAGAGCTGAGCCAAAGGTAGGCTGTGGCTCTAAGGGCCTATGTACGAGATGAGCCCTCAAAATATTTGACATTTAAATCAAACAATCATCATGTTAGACTATGATAAGTTCTCTACAAGTTTTTACATACTGGAGCTTTTCACGTTAGCAGATCTATTTATTTAAAAGGTATTTATTAAAAATGGGAGTATTTAAACATGAGCTGAGAAACATTCCTGCCCCAGCTCTGATGACAATGCCATAAGCGAACAAAGAGGCAAGTCAGTTGTCATGCATGCAGTATAGGTAGCCTAGCTTTTAATTAAAGATGGAGCAACCTCTATATGCTGTTAAATAAATATGTTTTTTTTATGGATTGCACATTCTGAATTCAAGTATTAGAGCTGGTCTCACATGATAACAAACAAAAAGAATGCTCAGTGAAATAATGTATTTTCCTAGAATCACATAAGGAGGAATTGATACCATATTTTCAAGTTTCATGCTTAGCAATTCAGCTACTAGAAAGGTATTTTTTTCTGCCATCAAAGGATGATGCTTTATGCATAAATGGTTTGTGCTTAATTGCTAATGGATGTGATTAGATGTTGGTAACAGGTAGATTCCACAGTTTATTTTGCACAGTTTCACATAACACGGACATTGGACAATTTTACCCAGAGCTTCACAACAGATACTGTATACTATTTTTATCATCACTACTGCCAACAATAGATACATTCCTGGATCGGGCTTTGGATGCCTCTGATACTGCTTAACCCTTGCTGGCCCTCAGCCCCTGACAGTAATAAAGCAAGAAGCATGAATAACAGCTGCCTGCTCCAAGCTCCGTGACATACTGTGGCAAAACCGGTGCAGCCTAGAGGAAGGCTCTCAAAGTCCTTTTACCTGCGTTCTGCTCATCCACAACTGCCTTAAACTCCTTTAATTTCACATTCTAAGAAAGTGACAGTCCCTTCTCTGGCAAGGAACAGTGAAGTGTGCGTTTTGGGAGAGTGTCTGCGTGCTGGGAGTAGGTAGAGTGTGTGCCCGTGCGAGCGCACATTCTACAGGGAACAAAGGTAGAGGGTAAAGGGTTAAGGACTTAAATGTAAAGGGCAGGAGATTAATGATAAGGGGTTATGAGAGCACATAATGGGGAAGGGGAAGGGTTAAGGGTAAAGTCTATGAGATTAAGGGTAAAAGGCACAAGAGTAAAGAATGGGAATTAGGTTAAGGGGATATGGGTTAACTGGTTATGGCGGGATATGGATTAACTGGTAATGGTAAGGGTAAGAGACTAGAGAGATTGAGAGATTTATAGTGAGGGCTTTCTTCGTGGAAAGGTTTGAGGTGATCCATCAAGCTGGACCTGTGAAAAAGGGGTGCCCAAAAATGCAAAATCCCCATGCCTTTTTCACTTTTTTAGAATGCAATACCAAGAAAACTGCTGAACGAAATTACACCAAATTTGGAAGGAAGGAAGCTAGATCTTAGACCAGAAAGTATGCTTTATATGATATGATGTATATCTGTTCAGTAGTTTATGAAAAAGGTTGAAAAATATCATAAATGTTGATGGTTGGGTTGGACGGACTTTTGCAAAAGTACAGCAAGCACAAAAAAAAATAGAGTGTTATGATTGGCCTAGAGGGCATTTTTCCCTTGGACCACCTTGCTCCTGTGGGTGTAATGGTACAGTGGGAGCAAGAGCTCTGATTGATTAGCCACAACATGAAAGAAAATAATGCAGCAGTCATTACCGGACTCAGGGAACTAAGTCTGCTGTCTTGAAAATGTATTAAAAAAATAATATAAGGGGGCAGGATAGGGATACCCTGCCCCCACAGCCCTGAGGCAACACCCCTGGGGCCAACATATCAACAAATAAAATAAAAAATATTAGCGATTCTGCAATTCTCCTGCAGGATTGCAGAAAAAAGAAATACAAAACAGCTGCCCCCATTTTTTTTTACGTTAAATGACGGCAGTGTGCATTGGCCTCCCCTCCCCACATATTAGCAAAAAGGGAGAGGACGCACAGCTTCCCTTCCAAGCCTTTATGAGACCCTGGAGACTCCGCCCTCTGGGCCAAAGTAATAATGGGAGGGGGAATGCAGCCCAACACCCTGTGCCTCAATGAGGCCCAGTAGACCCCATCCATTGAATAACAAATAAAGAGGTGGAGGGCAGGCGGTCCTCCCCGAGCCATGCTAGGGTCCAGGTGACCCCATCCCCAGGTCCAATTTTTAAAAACCCACCCTCCACAAGCCTCCTCAGACCCCGGGGAACCCAACCGCTGTGGGCCTATACTGTACAGTGTACCAGGGAGCCCACTGCTGGACACTGTGGTTCAGTGCCCAGGAGACTGCCAATTATGGTGCTGGCTTGGGAGCGGGCTGGTACCATGGGCTCCTCCCACAGCCCCCAATGGAGTCAGCTGTGTGGGTGCCCCAGGTAGGCACCGGGGTATCCACCTACAATTTGTTTTTTAAAGGACAACTCCCACCAGGTATGCCTCTAGGGCTGCTGAGGACCTAGGGCTCCCCTGCCAATCCCAACAGAAGTGTAGCTTTTGATGCCCTGAGTGGGCACAAGGGCACCCACTCACACATGATGGGTGCTGGCTGGGATACCGCCTGAGGTCGAGGGTTCCTGTGTCTCCCACCCGGCCCCCAACCATATTTAAACATATGAGTGTTCTGGGTGGGCACAAAATGTGAAAAATCAATGAACAGCAGCAGCCTCTCATTTATTATTTACTGCTCCTTGAAGGAGCGCCCCATAATGCCCAGTGAGGGCTATTTAATCTTGTTTAGCTTAGTGATGTCCCAGAAAGGGGTAGAAGTACCACCAAGCATTTTTTGTTAATGTAGTGGGGTTTGCAGGGAGTTCAGCAACCCCCGAGCTACATCGCCTGGATCATTAAATCCACGACCCTATGAAAACTTACCATATTTTGTTAAAAAGACTTAGCTAGGGCTTTATGCTCTTCAGCCGTAGTGCAAGGCTCCCTTATGATTGTTTTATGATTGCATTTTGTGGGCTTAAAAATGTAAAAGAAAGACTTAGAGTCATGTTGAATTTTTTTTTAAACATGTTTCTGACTTATTCTTTTAACATATTCCATCCCACAAAATGCTCATAAAAGCTATGTAAAAACAAAGACTCACAGACATGTTGATTTTCTTTTTTTTTATTGAAGTGTTACTAAATATTTTTATTCACATTTTTTAATTACATTGTGTGAATTATTGAAATATACATTTGATTAAAAATATTGATGATTTTTAGGCAAGGATGATAGATCTTCTTTATATATATTGTAATACTCACCCCTTAAAGCTAATACGGCCACTTTTTATATTTTGGTATTGTGATTCTTTGACAAAGTCAGGTTCTGAGTGCAGCCAGGACCGGCAAGAACAACCGCACACTGCACTTACCCGAAGGCCGGTAGGACTCTTATAGGGTTTTGGGTGCAGGTCCTTAATGCAGGCCGGGCCTTGTGCCCAACCCCACCCTGCGCATGGCAGAAGGTCACGCGCAGACGGGGAAGGGCACTTGCAGTGTGTTGGGCACTGGGCCTGTGCATGACTTTATTTGTGATTACAAAGTTTCACTATACATTAAAAAAACTGTAAAATCCACATTAAAAAACAACGGTAAAAGTGACATTATAGTTAGGAATTGTAATTATCTCTTACTTTACATTTAAAAAAAATAGTTCACTGGAAAAATGTGTGCCTTTAAAATAACTAGAATTCATGCCCTCATCATGCAATGAACTGCTTATGACCTTCACATATTACAAAACAGTGACATCATTGATAGCATTACTGATGACATTACTGAAGAAAACTGAACTGACATCATTGATGATAACACTATGAATGGTGGGGCATGAGTTATAGTTATTTGAGATAACTATAACAGGTACATTTCAGGTTTTTTTGTTTAAAATGTTACGTTATCTCAAAAATGCTCACCTAACTATAATGTTACTTTAACCTTTATTTTTCCAGTACACTGAGCTAAATTAAGGTAGTTATAACTTGTGACCACACCATGCAGTACTTGTGATTTCACATATTACATCACTCATAACATCTTTATTACATCATTGATGGCATTAATGATAACATCTTAAATAACATTATTGATGAACACAGATGACATCATGCCGTCGTTGTGACACCGACCTTTAGGGTTTGTGGACTTAAGGTAATTTACCAAGCTATACCTATGGACAATTTTCTATTCACCTTAATGATATTATCCTCTTAAAGACTCCATATGACCCACAATTTTAGGTGCAGAGTTTGACAGGTATACATGGCCACTGTAAAGACATCTTCTGTAAAGCCATATGGACAATAATCTGTAGTTTAGTAAAATGCATTACAAATGTCCATTTCTTAGATGGGCATAATACCATACAGCCATACACTCATGTTTACACCAACAGTATGAGATTGACCACCTCTAAGTGGGGTACCCTTACATTCTACATTATTCAATATTCTGCATTGCAGCTAAATCTTTAGTGAAGTTCTGAAATTAAAAAAACTGAGCTTATTGAATTTGTTTATATCACTGTATTACGATGCTTTAAAACTGGCTATTGGCTAAATATACACTGGTGGCTAGCGTATCACCAACAGCAGTTTTGGCCTTTCCCACACCTTTTTTCAAAACTTGCTTTGCCTTTAAACCACAAACTGCTTGCAAACATACCTCTCGAACCCATCACGTTCCCTCAGCCTTTACCTTGTTTCACCTGGATTACTTCTTCCAGCCCTGACGTTAGTGGTTTGTAAACAGTAAACAGTGCACCATGTAACTTCTAAAAATCACAGTTGCACTAGTCTCCAGAGCTTAGGTTAATTCTGTGCTTTTGACCCACACGTGTACACTCAGTAACTCTGCTATATATGAGTGATGTCATCAACGATGTCATTTAACCCCTTAACTGCTGCCGACGGCCAACGGTCGTCACGAGCACTACCTCCCCAGTGCTGCGCACGACCGTTGGCCGTCGAGCCAGCATTCGTTCTTCGAACGTTCAGCACTGGGCGCTGAACGTTCGAAGCTCTGATGAGGTTAACATGTTATGAGTAATGTAATATGTGAGGTCATATGCAGTGCATGGTGCAGGCAAAAGTTACAGTTAGCTCAGATCTTTTTTCAACACCTAATTATAATACCACTTTAACTTACATTTTTTCAGTAAATTACAATGTTTTTGTTAACATAAGTTATTACCTTATTACCATACCAACTATACCATACTTATGCTGGTCACTCTTTTTAACTATTGCCTCTTTACAAATTATTGCGTCTCACGTTACTAAAAATCCATACCTTCCCTCATATTTATACCTACATTAACATCTTCATCCTCATTTACTCCATCCTGCTCTTCAGGAAAAGTTTTGAATTCAAGTGGCACACTTTTGTCTTGAATCCAAAATGTTAGAGGTCAAGTTGTCCTTTAGAACTCTGTGGTTACACTGTTATTATTTACAGCTCGTGTTGGAAGTACATTTTTGACTCTGCATGTTAGAATGTTTCACTAAAATTGACGGTAAAGATATTTGAGAACTCATAGAAAATGTGACCTAGTTTTATCTTTCTAGATCACTATCCATAATTTCTATGAAAAGGAAACCACTGATGTATTACTTTACTGACCAGGACGGAACCAGGCAATGTCGGGTTGCGATCAGGTGCTGTCGAGTAGTTTGTCTCCACTGCCACGTGGACCAGGAAGGATTGAGGATGACCAGCTGGTGAACACGAGCTGTCCCACGAAGGCTCTTGCTGTCGGCGGTGTCGGTTCTCGAATCGGAGTCACCAAGCATGGGCAAATGCAACCCACGTAGGACTCCAAGATGGCTTCTGGATCGGACCGGGAAGGTCAGATCAGTGGCTCCTTTTCAGGGGAGCTAGGGCCAGTCTGGAGCAACCAGACCAGTAGTGTAAATTCGAAGGTTCGATGTCTCAGAGGCCACTAGCCAACGGGCAAGTGACCGGACAACGCGTCGAGCAGGAAAAGTGCAAAAGGGCCCCACGCAGCACTCGGCGAGTGTGGAGAGGTGATCTTCGGTGCACAGGCTGCTCCGGCTGGGGTTTCTCAAACCCAATGCACAGCTTCGAGGGAGCCTCGGGAGCTGCACGAGAAGCACTTCGCTGGCTTTCCAAGATGGCCGGTCCCACGTCTCACGTCGCCTCCACGGGTCTCAGCTTTGCTAGGACTGTGGATCGGGCTGTTGGAAGTCTGGGAGCCCAGGTCTTGTCGGTCTCTTTTGTTCGAGCTCCGGCGGGAGCAACGGCAAAGAAAACCTTAGAGCGCTGATGGTGCCTGCTTGCACAGGGTGGCCACTCCTTGACCACAAGGGAGATTCTTCAGTCTTCTACGTCGAGTAGGATGTCAAAGGGTCCAGAGTTTCATTTCCAAGTTTCAGTCAGGATGATCTGATGTGCCATGACACAGCCCCTACCTTTATTCCAAATCAAGGGGTGAATCACCTGCTAGGTCCCTCCTATGGGTGGGACCCAGGAAGGGGGTGGTTACACCCCTTTCCCTTTGTCCAGTTTCACGCCAGAGCTGGGGCTGGAGTGCCCCAGCACCTGGTTTGACCTGGACTTTGCATGGGACACCTTTTGTCTAGTTTCATTCAGCCCTCCCTGCCCCAATCCACTATCTCCTGTCTGGGGTGGTATAACACCTCCCTGTGACAGGAAACCTTTTGTCCAAGCCTCCCCTGCCGGAGTTTCGGTCAGCAGCAGGAGGCCAGACTCGTGTCTGTGGCAGCAGCATCCATTTTGTGATGCTGAGGCTCTGGTTAGATTTAACCGTGTTTAAGGAAAGTAACATGTCTTCTCCCTCTAGAAGGGTGGAATGCTACCCCCGTCGCCAGGACTGGCGAGGGGGTAGTATTCTAAAGCATATGACACCTTACACGACATGTTTTGATAAAGCCAAACCAAAGTTAGCAAGTAACTGCGAGGATTATAATGCACTTAAGAGTATATGGTATGGCAATATCTCAGAACAGCTAAGGGACATGGTTCCGAAAGCTGTAAACAGGCTCAGCTCATGCTAGCGCACCATCTCACATAAAACCAGCACTCTGCCTCCAGGATTGTTAAGGCCTGCCATAGGAGGGACCTATAGGTGTATATGTGTCCAGATATAGGTTTAGACATAGGTATACTATATCTAAGCAAGGGATGATTACACCACCTTGCCCCAGCTGAGTGATCAGCCAGTTATATCATTTTGGATGGCCAGCCACGGGGGTCAAAATGTATGCTGCAGTCCCTGTTAGGCCTTGGATACACCTATGCCCTGGGTACCTATAGTACACTGTACAGGGGCTGATAAGGTGACCCATTATCCAATTGGAGATGTACCTAGGGTACATGGAGTCCATTTTAAAGAGAGAGCAGATAGCCTGGGGCCCTGATTAGCAGGATCCCAGGCCAACTAAGTCAAAAACCTGCTAATAACTAGGCAAAAAATCTGGGGTAACCATAGTCAGGTATCCACCTTCCTACAATAACCCTAGATGTAACATCACTCTTTATAGGTATTTAACATGAGGATGTGTTGAGGGCAGTAGAACATTTTTCTAAGAGTATGACCATTGAAGTTATTCAAACACACTAAAATGTCCTGAGTATGATAAAGGAGTGTCTCAACAACAACATTTTCTATTCAATAGGGAGTACTTCAAACAGAAGCAGGGAACAGCCATTGTCACTTGCTTTGGCCGCAGTTGTGATAATCTGCATATGGGCTGATGGAAGAGGCAGGTGATCCATGGCCCAAACCTAAACATCTGGATGGAACATGGTATTAACTTGGATTAGATACATAGACAACCTCTTTCTTATCTGAATAGGAACAGGGGAAGGTTCCGAGCAATTATACATATCATAAATCACAATGACTGTAATCTTAAATTTTTCTTGCCATTTGAGTAGAGTGGAATGAACTTCCTCGACCTACCTGTGTACATCAGTGGAAGTAAGATGGAGACCAAAACATAGATAACCAACTGCAGTGAACTGTGTCTTACATGACTCTAGCTTTCGCCTAATAACTTTGAAAGAAAGCATGCCTTATGGAGAAATACTAAGAAGGAAGAGGAATCGCAGTGAAGAGGCAGAATATCATAAGGCAGAGAAAGAGACAGCACAGAGACTCCAGGAAACCATCAGTGCACCACAAAAGAAACTATAACAACAAAAACAGAGAAAATTATACTTTTCCCAAGAAGGAATAGGCAAAGAAAATAAGAAAAAACAAAGGTTCTGATTCATACCGCGTATAGCAGTAATAATAAGCAAAGTGAGGAAAATCTCTCTGAATCATTGGTATACTATTTAAAATGATCCAGTTTTGGAAAAGGTAGTCCCCCATAGACCTTTGTTATCCTTTAGGAAATCACATCAATGAGAGGCAGTTAAATATCTAATAACATCACATAAGCCACACCATCAACATGGCTCACTAAGAGATCAGGGTTCATCAAGTGCACTAAGTGTACATCCTGCAATTATGTAATAAACAAAACACCTACTTCGTCCAGATGATAAGTAACCAAGAAAAATCAGGTGCAGGTAAAATTGCAGACGCTCATATGCTGCATACATATTAAGATGCTCATATGGGAAAAATGATGTTGGAAGTACGATCTTGTCTCTACACAAACAAATACTACAACTTATTGTAGCGATACATAATTAGGAAGCTAACTAATCATTGTCTCGCTACTTTGAGGAGCTACATGAAGGAAAAGAGGAAGAACTCAAGCACTTTTTAGTGGGCTCTATCCCAAGACACACGAGAAGAGGGGATAGAGAAAAAGCCCTGCAACAAGTTGAGTCAAGTTACATATTAGAGTTCAACACAAAATTTCCAAAGGTCTCAATATAGAAGAAGAACTCTTTATACATTTAAAGTAATATGCAGGCATGCAATGAGAGGAGGCAAGAGAAGAGCAAGCATAGACCCATTGAGTTAACTCGGTTTTCTAGAGGATTCAATGCAGGCAAACTTGGGCATTATAAATGCACCAATGAAATTAGTCTTTTATGCCCATTAAGGTTAGAAAGAATATAGAAACATCATTCCAGTTCAACTTTATGAACTGTAGTAAGTGTGTTAAAGGATTTGCAATCATAATTATTTACAAAGGTAAAATGAATAATTAACACACGCAACTGATATCCATTGTGACAATTAATAGTTTGCTCAAATTGGGCGGGTGTGAATATTTTGAGGACACTATTTCTAAACAGAATGGCACAGAAGAGTCCACAATTAATTGGGATAGTTACACGGGGTAAAGATTATGGTAATTTTTTGTTTTTTTCAGTATGAAGAACATACAAGAATGATGGCAGCACCATCTTTGAACAATGTGTGAGAATATGAATACATGAGTTTGCTTTTGCTCGCAACTCTCAGAAAAGATTGTAGTACTGAGATTTGATTGAGGGATCTTTGACCCAAATGTTTTGAGCAATTGAATTCAGACAGTATAAAATTGTCAACTTCACTGTGTGTGGTGGCACTGTAAATGGAAACACAAAATGGTGCCTTTCTGTATGATCAAGGCTACCGCCGTAGCTAAAAAGCATCATGGTTTTCAACATGGTGTATTAAACAGCACAAAGAAAACTCATCAGGGTGCTAGTGCCTTTTTTACTCAAAGATTAAGGAGACATTATAGTTAGGTGAAAATGTCAGTTAAACATACCATTCTAAACAATCAAAAATGCTGAAATTCACCAGTTACAGTTATCTAAACTAACTTTAGCACATTTTCTACAGTAACTATACTTCTCGACCCCACCATGCACAGTGTTGTCATCATTAATGTAATTTCAGATGTTGCAGTAATGTTATCAATAATGTCATAGAATATGTTATGAAAGATGTGATATGTGAAGTAATATAGCAGTGCATGGTGGCACACATTGGGGCCTACACTCCAACTGAAGAGCATCTAGCTCTAGCCTGGAGTTTTTTTTTAACAAAATATAGCTTTCCTGTGGTCATGAATTCTATGTCCCAGGAAACTTTGTGTTTTTTTCAATGATTTTGGGGGCTGCTGCACTTCCTGCAGTCCTCCAAAACATTAACAAAAAAAGGTTGGTGGCACCCCTGTCCCACCTAGGTGTGGTACCCCTGCCCATTCTAGGGACACCACCAGGAAACAAAATATTATTTTAAAAATCCCTAAGGCTTTGTGTGTTGTTCCTTCAACAGAGCAGTGAATAATAAAAGAGTGGCTTCTGCCTCTCATTTATTATTCTTTTTACCTTTATAATTTTTCAAAGTGGCTGCCCTGGTGCCCACCCGAAATACCCAAAGCCCTTGCAGCCCCAGGCACCTCCCCACCAGAACCCATACCGAATGCCATGGGGGCCGGAATATATATTTTAAAGTGGGTGCCACAGTGCACACCTGGGGCATCCACAACTACCACAAATGTTGGGTACCACAGGGTGAGCCTCTGGGTCCGCATAGGCCTAGCCAGCTTCCAAACCACCACCGTGGTGGCAGCTGGCCATTTAAAAGAAATATGTTCAAGTGGATGCCCTTGTGCCATCCGGGGGACCTACATGCAGCAAAATGTTGGGGCTGCTGGTGGAATCCCAATGTACCCACCGCCCCTGTGCATTTCCCAGTCAGCACTCATTGTGGTGCCTTTGTAAGCCGGCTCAGTAACTTTGCTTCTGCCCGGGTAAAAGCAGCATATTTGACTGCTCCTACCAAGTCAGGAACAAAGTTGTGGTTCCTGCCCGAGAAAGTGCAGGCAGGGTATGCCAGTACTCTCCCAGGCAGGAAACAGAAGAATCCTAGAGTATGTGCTGCCTGGGACACTGCTGGGAACAGATCCCTGTGAATGGGTCACTGGAGTTGATCTAGACTTGGTGCAGCCACTGAGAGACTATCTTTATTTGTCAACCCACATCTCTATCCCATTTTCCAGGAAGGTTTATTATTTGTTAAGGATACCAGTCACTTCCTTCAGATTATTGAAACATTTAACCAAACCTACACATGATGACACCCTTCTGGCTTCATTATACATCAACATACATCATGAAGATGGGCTTATAGCATTATCTGAAGCTCTTAATAAACAAACTGTGAAAAAGCCATCAACAAACGAGCTTACCAACTTTGCAAGAGTAATCCTAAAATCCAACAATTTTACCTTAAATGGTAAACACTAACTGCAGATACAAGGGACTTCCATGGGCACTCGAATGGCTTCATCCTATGCAAATATCTTCATGGGCAAACTAAAGGACGATATACTTGCTACTTCTAGCATCAAACCACTGGCTTAGCTAAGATAGATTGATGACATATTTATAATATGGAATGCAGGAAGTAGAATATTGGAAGAATTTACAACTTACATCAGCAGTATCCATCCTACAATCAAATTCACCAGCAGCAATACCAAACAGTAGCGTCATTTTCCTTTTCTGGATATGCTACTCTTTTTTTTTTTTTTAATTACTTTATTCGGTTAAAATTTAAAACCATCAAAGTGCAGATCACATTGCATATTACATTAAAACGTTGCATTTAATACAAAAGTTCATTTCATTTCACAAGCCGTTTATAAGAACACCATTGGCCATCATGTAATACATATTCCTACCAAAAAACATCCCTTGGTGTTTAAATAAATATATTAAAAAGTTTGTCACATACCGATGTCCATCATTAGGGTGCTTAAAATAAACAAAGCCAAGACTATGATAGAAGTCTGTTCCGACGCCTAATTGCCCCTATGATGTAACTGGCCACCCCAAAACAAACAACTGGGGAGCCCAGCGTTTGCAAATAAGCTAATGCTGGCCTAACTTGCTCAAAGTTGCACCCTCTTAGGAGTGGTATGATAAATTTCCTGCGTAACGTAACGTAGAAATCGTAGAAAAACATCATATGGAGGGCGTTCTGCTCTGAGAAGTTATCGCAAGGACAGGGACCCAGCAACCCCTCTTTAAAAAAGCCTTTTGGGAATGATAGTAACCAGGGCACCATGTTATACTTAAATCTAATTAGGGCAAATAAGTGATAAGGTTTATTAATGTAAGTTAAATATGGCTGCATCTGCCTACCTAAAGTCAGCGTGACAAAGCTCCTCTCTGAGGGTTTGGCTAATTCCTCTTCCTCCCTTATTAATACCGATCTATTTAAGAACTGCTGCCTCAGACCTCTAACGGCTGCCTTGCCAAGAGCTCTAGGTCTTAAAAATAAGTAGAGACAGCCAAGTGAATCCATGTGGGTCTTAATGTAGCGGATCCAAGGGATATCAAGCCCTTTATCTAGAGACACGCAGTCTTGAATGATCAGCTGATTCAAGTTAGGTGACGGTTGAGCCCAAATCCTCAGCCAGCATAACAATGGGGCAACCGCAATCTGAGATAAAACCGGCACCTAGGTCCTCATGAAGGTTAAAAATAGGAGTGGAGGCTGGGAGCGACAGCAACCTTCGAAATAAATTATTTTCAACTGCCTGTATGTCACGAGTCTCAGTGTAACCCCATACGTCACTCCCATAGGTCACCATTGGGAGGCACTTGGCATTATGAATCTTCATGAGGGCCGGGAGCGGTTTAGAGCCTATTCTTCTTGCAAACCCTAGTATTGCCCCAGAAGCCCTGGCAAGAGTATTCTTTATATGTGCACGCTGCATAACCCACGATCTTCTACTTGCCCTTTATGAACAAAAAGTGATAACTGAAAAATCGCCAAGATGCTCCAAAATATGGCTCATATAGTATAGTAGCCAAACACAATATAGCAAAAGATTGGGGGGTAAACCAGCCAACGAGTGTTGGGAAATGGAAGGGCAAGCTAGACTGGTGTTGCAGTGCTGAAAAGGTGGTGTTCCAGGGTAGGGGTTGCCCTAAGAAATGGGATATTATATGGGGGAGATAGACTCAATATAAAGGACTTTGAAACAATGGCTGGCCACAAGAGTAAAGAAGCAAAAGTGGGAAATATATACTGTACTGTGTTGTGATGTTCTCAAGGCTTGATTTGAGGCTATAAAACACACAAAGATGGGGATCAAAGCATTAATGCCTGCACCAGTCCTAACGTCCCAGACAGTAATATTCAATGAAAAAAGGTGCAAATGAGCTTAGGACACAATCCCCTATGTTCCAAATAGAGAAACAAGAGAAAACAAATCCCTTGATCACTCTAGAACAACATAAACACAACAGCCCTGCACTCTTTAACAAGTTCAAGTACATACATGTAGAGTTTATTTAACCATATCCATATTGTAAATGATCTACAATGAGCAGTAGTTTTCCCAAAATGAAGATAGTTGATCAGGTCTTGTAATGTTCAAAATTATTCTTTATTTCATGTTCTTTTAAAATTCGAAACCGCCAACGTGTTTCATCCTCAATCGGACTTCTTCAGGGCTTTAAATGGTAAATGGGATTGATTCATTAAAATGTTTCCAGCTTACTAGAACCCAATACATTTGAAAATTATATGTATTCAAACAACTGTATATTATCAGCGTAGTAGCTAAGGAGTCAAGGAAAGTATTTCACCGAATGTTAACACCCGTCATCATGCCGTCATCTGTTTCACCTTTGAACCAGATGACCGCATGATGACGGGTCATATGTCTTATTCACATTTATATAGTGTTACAATCTGCATAAAAATGGTATAGTATACATTAACACTGAAAGTTCTGGGTTTACACAGATTTAGCAATACTCATATGTGCAATACACCTCTGAGATCCTTCAGAGCTGATACTTTCATGTAGAGGCAGCTTGCACGCCCAGTAGAATCCAAGCTCACCCTGGGGATTGACAAACATTTATAGACACAGCTTAACGTCTACAAACGTTTAACAAAACTAGCTCCAGGGGAGCGACAACGCTTGCCAAGGAAAGTTTCTGTATTCCATCCATAGCATAACAAGGGAACACTGGAGAAGGGAGGAGATTCAGTCCTGATGCAAAGCAAAGGAAAATGTCACCTGGGACGGTACCTGGATGTGGTCTCTGTGTGTGCGGTCTCTCTGTCATTGAAGAATTGCCTGCCCCAACCGTTTCTTTCAGCATGTATGAATCGCAGAGTGTGGCAGCTCCAGTTCCGCCCTGATGCTGCATATTGTTGGGCATTGCCACCGCCCTTTTGTGCACCGTCCTGAGCCAGTAAAGCTCTAGGCGGTGTAGCAGCCTTCAGTACATCGCTATCTGGTGCTTGAATAAGATCATAGCCAAGTGCACCATTTTGAGATGGTGTTTAGTTTGCTTCATCCTCTTTATTATCTCCAGCAAGCACATCAAGGGGCCAGAGGTCAGCCGAACATCAATCACTTCCGAGACAAGCTCCGCCACCACATCTGCACTACTACTAGGCATTCCCACACCAGATGCAAAAACTTCACATCCTAGTGTCTGCAACGTGGGCATACCGGAGCTGAGCCTGGTAACATCTTATTTATCCGGTGTGGCGTGAGGTAGGCCTGGTGCAGGTAATTAAACTGTGTGAACTTCAGACGGACATTATGAGAGACTCAATTTACATGTTCAAGCACCATCCCTCATTGTTTATCTGATAATACCACATCCAAGCTAGCTTCCCTCTTGGGTTTATTACTCAGTGCGTGGGCCTTGCATTGCATTGTGACTGCTCTGCTCAGCCCATGAGTTAGGACACATCGCAGCCCTCTATGCAGCTCTGTCTCATCTTGGCTTTCACAAATGCACTATGCACCAGGAAAAGGCCCGCACTCAGGTCAGGGGATGGCTGCAGATCTTAAAAGGCACCCAGTGTTCCTTCCGAAGATAAGTCACCCACTTTTTTCACCCCGCCTCACGCCACAGAGTCAGGGCAGGAGCCGCCAATACGTCCCTTGCCTTTGGTACATTCCATAGCAGCAACTGCATGGAATGTTCCATGGAGCATACAGTGCCCGGCGAAGTCCTGGGTGGACTTACCTATTCCAACAGTGCTTGGCTACCCTGGACAATTGGCTCAGTTCCCTCAATAGGTCGCCCCGATTCATTCACCAGTCCAGTGCCTTAGTTACCCGGGGTTCCTCATGGACCGCAACACACTCTGCCATTGTACTGTTAGCCATCCAGCACATGGGCCACTAGAGCTGTGCCGTGGTATAATAAAGCTCGAAGTCCAGCCTCACCAAGTCCCCCACCGGCAGTGGCCTCTGGAGCGTGGCAGCTGACACCCTACAGAGCTGGTATTGGCAGAAGGGCTGTGCCAAGATTACCTTCCAGGATGTCTTTGTCTGAGTGATAGACATTGATCCCAAGATAGCAGCAGGTTGTCTCAAGACACCAATGCAGCCTCCCGGCCTCCAGCCCCTTTCCCTCCACCTGCCCCACACACCACAGGAGGAACAGGCAAGACTTCCTCCGGCTTATCCTGAGGCCCGTCATCTCTCCAAAAAGCTTCAGTAGTTCAAACAAAGCCGGACAGCACCCAACAGTGGTCACAAATATATATAAGGGCATCGTCAGCGTACAGTGAAATGATATGCCAGTTTATCTCTATAGCCATGCCCCACTCCGGGTTCCGAGCCCACAGCAATCTGGCCAGGGCTTCGATTGCCAGGGCAAAAATTATGGCTGAGAGGGAAAAACCCTGCTGGTTACCCCTCCTGATCACAAAATAGTATTTTGAGGCTATGTAAAGCAGCGTGATCCAATCCCTCCAAAAGAAACAACAGGTAGGACCACCCTAGGGTATAAAATACCTTTTCAATATCTAAGGACACCACAACTGGAAGGTTGAGGGCTACTTCAACTTCCACCATTCTACAATTTCGAGTATAAGTATAATTTAGTAATATACATTTTTGCAAGTTTATAAACACATTTTATTCACACATTTATTCTTATTATACATTTTAAAAGTAACAATCAATGAAGGTATGGTAACTTTTGTATTCTTTCTATAAATGCAATACACCAATTTTTTCTATTTTTTTAGTTCATTTTATGGATCCGTGGAGCCACTGTGAACTTGAGAATGGAGTCCATATGAGTGCTCTATGGTTACTAGTTCCTGTGAGGAAATCATGGCAGAGCCACAGATTTGATAATCTTTAAAAAAAATTAAAATATAATATACTGGCACCACACATTTTACCATGGACATCAGAGAAACCAAATTCACACATTAATATTTGGAAAGCCTAGCTGTATTTACATACTTATTTATTTATTTTACCAGTTTGGCGAATCCAGGAACACATACAAACCTCAATTTCTCATTGGATACAGTAAGCCTCTACCCATGCATATTGCAAACCAAAGAGAGACATAACCACAGCTCCATCATTTTTGGGGATTTCCTCTAAAAGAAGAGACTTTGAACATCAAGATGTCTTTTGCTAACGAAAGTAGACAAGGGGAAGAACCAGCCAAAGAAGAAGATGATTTCCCACCTCCAAGTAAAGCCTCTGACAAATAGAAACACTTTTCCGTCCCATCAGGAGGAATGGAAGTTATTGCACAAATTGTACAGTGCAGCATATGCAACAAAAAAACAAAAAGAGGTACGGGCAAGAAGTTCTCACATGGAACATCCTCCATGTGGAAACATCTCAAAACCATTCTTGTGAAGGCGTATGGCAGAATGATGTGAGAGAAGGAAAGTGGCACAGCATCACCCACAGGAGCAGCAGCTCATATGTAGGACCCTTTGAACCTGACCAGATGATTACCATCCCTGCTGCCTCACGAAATTACCAGACATTGTTACACATTGTGGCAAATGCCTTATGCCACTGGGACTGAAAATGTCATATGTTGCCGAGTTCATGGATGCTGTGAACAACTACAACTGATAATTTTACTTTCATCTCACTGTTCCTCCTTCCATTCCTCTTCCAAGTTGCCTTACTTTACTTCTGTTACTACCCTTGCTATTTTTGTTCCATAAGAAAAAAGCCACAAAAAACATTTTTGGGAAAAATCCAACAAAAAAACGGTTCTTTTTAGAACTACTTCATCTGGTGATGAGTGGCTGTAGAGGAAAATTATACATTACATTTATACATTTTAGCAATGCGTAACTTTATAATAGCAATAAATCAAAATCACTACACTTTTCCCATGCTCTAATGCTATGTTATAAAAAAAACAACATTTCATTTCCCCTTTTTTTTATATTCTCAGATGTTATACTTATATCGCATAAATGATGTATGGTATGAAGAATCATCATTGAACATTGGGGAAAGCACAACCATATAGATTATAATAAAAAAACGACAACTGCACTGTATGTCACTGCAAATTAGCAAAACAGCGCATTGCACACACTTCAATTTTTTAAACAGTAATTTCATCTATACTTGCAGTACTAATCCAAACAAACATATGCTGAAAATGAGAACTTCATCATTAGAAGTGCTACAGTAGCACTACTAGATATACAATGCACACCAGCATAGGCAAATCCTTATTAAGACATTACCCTTGGAACACCGTGTGATGACATAAATCCTGATAATGCATCTACCATTACTATTGCACTTTTGGAAATGTCACCCTTCTTAGATTTTTGGTTCCAAAAACAAATGATAGGAATTGGTAACTTCCAAGGCAATCTTCTTTGCCTGAATTTAAGGTTCCTATAATTACAATCTGTCCATCCACTTCTACGTTTTAAATAAAGAGTGCAATGACCACATCTATTACTAACTCCCTCATAAAAAAAGGAAAAAAGTAGGGTATGTTTTACCAGAAATAGATATTTGTCCTGCTTTAAAGTTAACAATCTCAGCATCTAATATACTGCTATCTGCTCTGCATTGTTGTAGCATTACAATGACACACTTGCCAGTTCTTGCTACATGTATAGTCAACAGAATATCTGTTCGCCAATTTAGACCTAGATTTTTATTTTGTGCAGCTTTTCCCACTAATCTCTCAAAAGTCACACTTTTGGAATCTGGTAACATTAAATAAATAAAGCTCTCCAATGCTATTTGTGTATGAGCAATCTTCACATTCATGGTACCATGAGTAACTAAGTCCAAATAACTCATTAACAGGTATCTCCTCTTGTTCTAAAAAAACGAACATCACCATTAGAAACTTCTGTGCATCCTCTTGAGTATTTTGAGTAAACTGGATAGATCTACTACATACAATGTCTCAATTACCCGATGTACACTGTGTTTTCGTTCTGCCACTATGCAATCGGGGCAACAAAACACACAGTGAAGAACACAATGCTTGTTGTTGTTTCTCTCGAATTGCATCTACCACACAAGGTAATGCAAACAATACAGCTACAACGTTATCATAGCAGTTGACACCAGAGGCATGGGCGTCCGCAGGTAGGGGCAAGGAGGGGCGCTTGTCCCCCCCTGGATCAACCCTCCATGCCCCCCTGCCAGGGCCGGCTCTAGGGTGGTGTGATCGCACCGGGTGCTGGCTTCCTGGGGGTGCGTGTTTACAACTTAATTATGATTTTAAAAGCACCTGCTGCACGTTCCTTTCCTCCTGCAATTATGGGGCCTCACAAAAATGTCAAGGTAACTCCTCTGATTAATATTCTTCCTAACCAGAGATCAGAATTTTGTGTAGTTGAGTTTTTTTTACATATGTGAAGGTAGTACAGAGGGTTAATATGCCTGCTGCAAAGAACGTGTACCAAGTAGATTAAAGAGTGCATTTAATGTAAATAGATCAGCAGGTTATGGCTTTTAAAAGAGCCATCCTTTTCTTACTTGCAATTTATAACTTAAGGTCCTAATATAGAATAGTGAGGTATTAACTTTCATCATAGAAGTGCCAACACTCTGCTAAGTATGGAACATTGATTAATGTTGCAAAAAGGGTAACTTTGGGTAGAAATGGAGTCTTATTATTAAAGAAAACTTCCAACTATGCTGTTTCTTTTGAGTTTGTGCTTCTCCACACCAAGCACTCCTAAACTATACTGCCTACCAGATTGGATGACATGTGACTCCTACAATTTTAGGGGCATATCATCAACGGCCAGCGATAATTATCGCTGGCTGTGTGTAGCGTTCAAAAAATGAACGCCTCATATCACCGGATTCTATCACCTGGTGAGCGCACTATCAGCAAGGCGCATCGCCCAGGCGATAAAAATCCAGGCAAACGCGGCAGAAAGAGTTGAAATTGCCGGAATTCCAGCGATAGAAAACCAGGTTAGGGAAACCTAATCTATAACGGGAGACGTGGACTCAGCATTACAATCCATCTCCCATTATAGATATGGCTTAGTAAGGAAAATAGCAGGCGTTACAAAGCGGCGAAATACCCGGTTAGCGCTGATTATAATATCGCTATGTGTGTTAGCGATACACTTGAAAAGAGAGAGAATCAGGGTTAGTGATGATATTCCATGTTGTTTCACGGGACACGCCTCCCTTGTATCTCATTAGCGATGCAAGGCGATGCGATGTTGAAACCAGCCCTAATCCCATTGAACACGCGTTAGCGTGCTCTTGTAAATAAAGGAATATTTTTATTGTCGCATTTCGTCTGAAAACGGACACAAACGTGGCGATAAAAATATCGCTAGGCTTTGATAATATGCCCCTTTGTCCTTTGACTTATGTAAAATTTCCTATGCACTGATTTACACAAGTATGATTGATTGTCTGTGTAATGTGTGTATGTGAGGCAAAGTTCTCTGACATACTTTAATGGTATGAGTAGTGCTATATAACGAATTCAATGCATCTGAGAGAGAGTGGTTATGGGGTCTTGGTCACTGTTAAAGGGTGCTAGTGAGAGAATCCGTGGTGGAGGTAGTCATTGGGGGTGCCAACTAACATTGTCACACTGGGTGCCACCAGCGCTAAAGCTGGCCCTGCCCCCTGCGGACGCCCATGCCACTATGCATTACACATGGTGCTCCAGCCACGGTTCCTCTCCAGCTCACTCCCTCTGTTCTATTCTGAAGCTCCTCTGCGTTTCAGGGCTCAGTAGGACAAGACGCGGGCTTCATTTGCCCCAGTATTGGAACTTTCATAGATTCCCATGCTTTGTATCATTCCCCGTCGTCGGAATGGGAGCCTCGGTAAATAGAAAATACCATAGTAGTAAGCACAAAGTGAAAAATAGGCCTAGGCCTCATCTCATTTTGTAGCTTATCCAACTCTTTTTTTTGTAAAAGAGACCAAACTTCTGCAGTAGCCAATCAGAGCAGCCTCACCTCATAGAACCTTCCTGAGAGAAGCTCAGAGCCTCAGATTTTCTACCGCACGTTGTGCAAGGGAGTCTCCAGTGAGCTCTGCTCATTTCTTCAGTTTTTCTGACTACTTTTTTCTACAACTTGGATTTCTTTTCGTCATGTCTGACAAGGAGAAAAAAGCCCTTTTTAGAGCCTGTGCCACCTGCTCCAAAAAGAGGTTGTTTGTCGATGACAAACATGTGGACTGTATATACTGCCTGTATCCGAACCACAAACCTACAGGCTGCCCCATTTGCAGGACCTTCTCAGCGAAGACCTTGAGGGACAGGGAAGGACGTCTCCTCACATGGCTTCAGAAGATGAAGGACCGTAAGGACATTGTGTCTTCGGACAGTGAGGGCTCCTCGTCTATGGTGTCATCTAAGAAGTATAAACACACAGGGACCACATCTGGCCCCCCTCAAACTGCACAGCCACGTCTGTCCCAAATGAATCCAATAAATCGAGATTCTATTTCATTTTCCTCTTATTCAATATTTTCTCCGTAATTTTTCACCTTTGGCTTTTCATTGTTATCAATTCATTTTACTCATTCTTAACGTATTTCAAGTTTGTTCATCAAAGACACAGGAGCGACAAATGTTTCCACATGTCACGTTTTTATTTTAAAATCACCCAATGCATTTCGGGATGTTACCTTTGTCAGGGGTATCTAAAATACAAACAAATAAATAAACAACCATCAGCTTAGTTGTGTGTTACACTAAATTAATTCAAAAACGTAATTTTTCTAACCTATTCATAAAGATGGGTAACACTGCAGGATTGTATTTCAGCTGCTATTTACTTAAACAGTAGTTTAGAAAACCTATACCTTCTGTATAACAGTCCTATTCTCCAAGCCATAACAAATAACAAATATCTCATCCACCCTCCCATGTATCCCAAATATTATAACATGCTGATGGTTGTTTATGTATTTGTTTGTATTTTAGATACCCCTGACGAAGGTAACAATGAAAAGCCAAAGGTGAAAAATTACGGAGAAAATATTGAATAAGAGGAAAATGAAATAGAATCTCGATTTATTGGATTCATTTGGGACAGACGTGGCTGTGCAGCTTGAGGGGGGCCAGATGTGGTCCCTGTGTGTTTATTGTTCATTGCAGCGCAACAGGACGAAGCGCGAAACAAGCGTGCACGCCAATAGAAGTTTGAAACTATTGAGCATAAAAATATGGAGCATAGTAATCTGGGTATAGACAAAGGTGTGCATCCCGCCACTACTGATGGTCATCTAAGAAGTCTCAGAAGAGGGGTAGGTCTCCCCCTTCTACTTCAGGCGAGTCCCTTCACAAGGCCTTACCAGGGACCTCTGATAGGTCTGACAGGCCTGCTTCCCTAAAATCTCCTCACCACGGTGAAAAGGAGAGGCAGGGTAAGCCTGAGGAATCACAACCCTCAAAAAAGGTGAAAAAGTCTACAACTATCTCTTCACCTCACTCTGATAAGGATAAAGGGGTCAAGAAGCCTTCAACTTCAGTTCAGGAGATCAGTTCGGACTAGAAACAGAGGTCGTCGACGATTAAAATATCAGGTACGTCGACGACGACTGTAAAAAAGGACAGCTCTGTTAAAGTTGCCTCGTCGACGGGCTCGTCGACGACGGCTGCGTCGACGACGCCTGCACCGTCGACAGTTTTCAAAGCTCCTGAATCCTGCTCGTCGTCGACGAAGATCACAATCTCCACGTCGACGACGATGACCGCAAAGTTGGCGTCGACGGCGATGACGACGACGAGGACGACGTCGACGGTGTTGACGACGCCGGTTACCATGTTACTGACGACGAGTTCGTCGACGACCCCGTCGACGCTCCTACCATCGTCGACGATGAGTTTCTGTTCGTCGACGACGCAATCCTCGACGACGAGATCAGTATCTTCGTCGGCGCTTCCACCGTCGACGCAGTCCCATAGAGAGTTGCTGTCGACGACGACCTCGTCGACGATGTCGTCGACGACAGAATCATCAGAAAAAATTGTTTTTTCACGCAAGAAGAAGCTAATAACGCCAGAGATGACGTCTCCGCGACAGGTTCAGAAATTTCCACCTAATCTTCTGTTGGATGACGACTCTGATGAAGAGACTTTTAGTGACTTTGGACAAGCTTATAGTCCATCTGACCTACAGGTTAAGGTTCAGGATGTTAGTTCTGAGGAAGGAGAGATGGAACGCCAGCACTATGTTTCGGAACATTACTATGAGGAGGAGCGCGCTCCTGCCAGGCAGATGCCTTTGCAGCAACCTCCGCGTCAGGTACAAGAGGGAATGGTGGCGATGCCGTCCAGCCTGATTGCGGATCTACAACTTATGTTGCAGGACTACCGGAAACGGTTCCCTACTCCTCAGGAATCTCAACAAGCGCGTCCTACGACACCCCTGCCTCAATCGTTGCAACCTGTGGCAGACCACTCTTTGCCTCCAAAAGAGCGAACCACTGCGCCGGAAGAGCGCCTGCAGGAGGTGGTGCAGGTGCATGATACTGATGATGACACTGCTTCTTCTGATGCGGACCAACAAGTGGATCCTGATCAGGATCAACAGGCGGATTGGAATCCGACTGACCCAAGGGATCCAGACATCGCAGATCCAGACAACGCTTCCTCGCCTCCAGCGGACGATGGGGGTTTCCACAACCTGATGGAACGGGCTTCCAAAAGATTTGGTCTCCCAGTGACCACGGTTCAATCAGAATGTTTCCTAAATGACTTTAAGGAACCGTTCAAAAAATCAGTACGGTCCATACCAATTATTGAGCATGTCTGGTCTGAGGGCTTGAAGGCTATGCATAACCCGGCCACAGTCCTCCCGGTGCTACCAAGACTAGAGAAAAAGTACAAGGCACCAGATGGCAGTCCGGCATGTCTGCTTGGCCAGCCAAGACCGGACTCGGTTATTTCTCAAGCCGCCCAAAGCAAATCAAAAAATCCATCCACGCCACTAACTACACCACCAGATAAGGAGGGCAGGCGCCTAGACAATGTAGGCAAAAGATTTTCAGCTATGGCCAGTCTTCTGGTTAGGGCAGCCAATGCTTTAGCAATTCTGGGACGTTATGATCGCCAAATGTGGTGCGACCTTGCTCCATTTGTGGAGGAATTGCAAGATTCATCTAAGGAAGAAGCGAAGAAGATTTTGCTTGAGGGGGAGCGGGCCTCTTCGGAGGTCATTGATGTTGCAATGGATATAGCGACCACCGCATTTCGAGCACTTGCCGTTTCGGCTGTTCTGCGACGCCAAGGGTGGTTAAAAGCCACATGGTTCAGGCAGGAGGTGCAGAATAAAATCTTGGACCTGCCATACGACGGAGAAATGCTGTTTGGCAAGCACGTCGATGACGCCCTGCAGGGCATAAAAAAGGTCACCGATACAGCCAAGTCCTTAGGATCATTGCAGTATCGCAAAGTACCCTTCAGGGGAGCAAGAGGTAGAGGATTCACCTCTTATCGAGGAGGAAATCAGAGTCGCTACTCTTCTGGCTCACAATCTAGCCTGACATATAAACCTCAGTACTCTCAGAGGGGTTCTTTCTCTCGCCAGCAGCCTAAAGGACGTCAAGGGCAGCAAAGGAGAGACAACACCAGGAAACAATAGCGGCCAGGTGGCTCTTTCCGCTGTTCCCTCATTAACACCAGTGGGGGGCAGGATTGCCCATTGCCTAAACAACTGGATGATCATTACATCGGATCAGTGGGTCCTACAGATAGTCAAGGAAGGACACACGTTGGAGTTTCAAGACCTTCCTCCAACAAGAGCGCCAGACGCCTTTCCTCCCAAACATCTCAAACTCCTACGTCTCGAAGCCCATCAACTCTTCACCAAGGGGGCGGTAGAGCCTGTACCCCTTTCTCAGAAGGGGAAAGGGTTCTATTCCAGGTTCTTCCTGGTTCGGAAGACAAGGGACAGGTGGCGTCCAATTTTAGATCTACGGCAGCTCAATACTTATCTCGTAAAGTTGTCCTTCAGGATGGTCACTCTTCAGGACATCCTCCGCCTTCTCAATCCAGGGGACTTCATGGCAACCCTCGATTTGGAAGACGCTTACTTCCACGTCCCTTTTCATCCAGCTCACAGGCAATATCTACGATTTACAGTGGGCAAGAGCCACTTTCAATTCAAAGTGCTGCCGTTTGGTCTCCGGTCCGCTCCGCGGATCTTCACAAAGATTCTGGCTCCAGTAGCAGCCTTTCTCAGGAGACAAGCTATACAGGTTTTTCCATATCTGGACGATTGGCTGCTAAAAGCTCCATCTGCCCTAGAGGCGTCCAAGGCAGTCGAATCATGCAGAGAACTCTTCGAGCAACTAGGTCTTCGACTCAACAAAGAAAAATCAGTTCTATGCCCCTCCAGGACAGCGAGGTTCTTAGGGGCCATCCTAAACACAGAGAGTTGCCTAGCTTTTCCATTGGAGGAGCGCCAAAGCAAACTGGTTTGTTCAGCCCACCTTCTTCAATCTCGAAAGACACTGACAGTTCGCAGGTACAAATCGCTTCTAGGATCGATTTCATCCTGCATACCATTAGTTCCACACTGCAGGCTCAGAATGCGTCCACTGCAGGAACAATTGGACAAGCAATGGCGTCAGGTCACTGGATCCTTCGACGACAGGATTGTCGTTACCCCGGAAATGAGAAAGGCAAGCGGCTGGTGGTCGCTGAAGGACAATCTTTCCAAGGGTTTATCGTTCCAACTTCCACCATCTCCCATTGTCTTGACAACGGATGCTTCCATGGACGGATGGGGAGCGGTCCTCCAAGAGTTAAAGGTCAGCGGCCATTGGAGTCCAGTCCAGGTCAAGTTCCACATCAACCTTCTGGAGCTTCTCGCTGTCCGTCTAGCTTTACAGGCTTTTCTTCCGAGGATACGCAACCGTGCAGTGCTGGTTCGTATGGACAACACCACAGCCATGCACTACATAAACAAACAGGGCGGAACAAGATCCTCCACCCTCTTCAATGAAGCCCAGACACTGTGGAATTGGGTGATCCAGAACAAGATCTCCCTCTCAGCGGAACATCTAGCGGGGACACTCAATGTCAGGGCAGACGCTTTGAGTCGCCAAAGGACTGTCTCTCACGAGTGGGAACTGGATCAGACCGTTCTGGAGGAGCTCTTTGCACGATGGGGGACACCATCCATCGACCTGTTTGCAACTCCCCAGAACGCCAAATGCCAGTCCTTCGCAAGCAGGGTTCCCCATCGGGAATCCTTGGGGAATGCGCTTTTGATTGTTTGGTCCGGCGCCTTTGTTTACGCCTTTCCTCCCATTCCGCTAATCCCGAGGTTGATCAGCAAGCTCAAGGTGGAACCGTGCAGGATGATTCTGATCGCTCCAGCGTGGCCCAGACAGTTCTGGTACTCGGAACTTCTCCTCCTCTCCCAGGACCAGCCAGTTCTCCTGCATCCTGTTCCAACACTGTTAACAATGTCTCACGGACAGGTTCTACATCCGGACTTGCAGTCTCTGCGATTGACAGCGTGGCTCCTGAGGTCCGAGAATTCCAAGGTTTAAATCTCTCAGGGGAATGTAGAGACATTTTGGCCCAGGCCCGGGCTCCTAGTACCAACAAAACCTATCGGGCTAAGTGGAAGAGATTCTGTGTTTGGTGTCGGAGGGAAGGTTTGCACCCATATACTTCTGCTCCGCACCAGCTCTTGCCTTACATACTTCACTCTGGCCAAATCTGGATTGGCTCCATCTTCTGTGAAAGTGCATTTAGCGGCCATTTCTAGATTCAGACGTTCATCTTCAGGTCCTTCCCTATGGTCAGCAAGAATTATCAAACAATTTCTGAAGGGTTTATTCAGGGTCTTTCCTCCAGTCCGACCGCCGCCACCGGCCTGGCATTTGAATCTAGTCTTGTCATATCTCATGAAAGCCCCTTTTGAGCCTGTTCATAAATCTGACCTTAAATTTCTCTCGTGGAAACTGGCTCTTCTCTTGGCCCTGACATCGGCTAGAAGAGTAAGTGAGCTCCAAGCTTTCACAATTGAGGAACCCTTTCTACAATTCAGGAATAATGTTCTTATCCTAAGGACAAATCCAAAATGTATCCCAAATGTGCCTTCAGAATTCCACCTAAATGAGCCAGTGGTCTTGAAACAGTTCTTTCCACAGCCTTCCACACCCGCGGAAAGAACTTTGCACTCTTTGGACATTCACAGATGCCTGAAATTCTACCTGGAACGGACAAAACCGTTCAGAAAATCTTCACAGCTTTTTGTTTCTTTCAGTGCTCCTCGCAAGGGGTGCCCAGTTTCTAAAGCTTGTATTTCCCGCTGGATTTCCAGTGCTATACATTTTTGCCACCAGGCGGCTGGAAAACCACTACAGCGAGCAGTGCGTGCTCACTCTACAAGATCAATAGCTTCATCGGCAGCTCTATTCGCAGGCGTCCCTATCAAGGACATATGTAGAGCAGCGACATGGAGCAGTGTCCACACCTTCACTCGCCACTACTGCTTGGATTCTTCTGTGAAAGAGGATGCGGCAGTGGGACAGGCGGTTTTGAGGATCCTTTTCCAATAAGTCGGTGAGCTTTCCTTTCTATCCCGCCTTCCTGTTTGCATATTTTGTATTACTGTGTTATTGTCATGCTTTATGATTCTACAATGTATCTAGTTTTCTTATCAGAAATGTGTGACATTTTCAGGTTCACAGATTGCAAAATATGTTTTCCTATTTACTGCTGGTTACTCTGATACAAAGCATGGGAATCTATGAAAGTTCCAATACTGGGGCAAGAAAACAAGTTACTTACCTGTAACTTTGGTTCCCCAGTATTGGTAACTTTCATAGATTCCCATGCGCCCACCCGCCTCCCCTGGGAAAGCTCAGTCTTATTGATATGCGAGATAGCTGTTCACAACGGCTACGAAAATCTGAGGCTCTGAGCTTCTCTCAGGAAGGTTCTATGAGGTGAGGCTGCTCTGATTGGCTACTGCAGAAGTTTGGTCTCTTTTACAAAAAGAGGTGGATAAGCTACAAAATGAGATGAGGCCTAGGCCTATTTTTCACTTTGTGCTTACTACTATGGTATTTTCTATTTACCAAGGCTCCCATTCCGACGACGGGGAATGATACAAAGCATGGGAATCTATGAAAGTTACCAATACTGGGGAACCAAAGTTACAGGTAAGTAACTTGTTTTCTTTCCTGCACCGTCCCTTTGGCACTCTCTTCTAGGTGAACTCCTGTGCATCTCATAGCACGTCACATCTAGACAACACCTGGAGACTCTGCTCTTTTCTAGATCTTTCTTAGTACCCTCAGCCCCCGATTCCCCTTCCATCTTATAATTTAGACAGAAGCGCCAGGAGACCTCCGACTTTATAGCGCGCCTTGACACATAACAAGATTGAGGCAAAGTCTTTTCAAATAATTATTGGATTATAGTGATGGACTGCCTAGAACAGTTGCTGTTAAGTAAATTACTAAGCAGAAAGAATAGTCACATTTCAATAAAAGAGTAGCTTCTGCCACTTGCTCTGGTGTTGTTTTTGTCATCGGGCTGCTCCCCGCCCCGTCTCACCTCTCTGAGAGCCAGTGCCCCCTTTGACTCTCTACCTGCCGCCCACCCCTTCCCCGCCTCTTTTCCCGGTTCACACCTTGGTGCTTTCACACTTAACGTCACCTCCAGCTCGCATTTTCAGAGAGGGCCCGGGCTCCCTATCACTGACATGAGGAGGAGGAAGAGAGAGGGGGGACAGAGGAAAACTTGGTGGGGTCGGGGAGATGGATACGGTGGGGTGAGAGTGAGGTGAGGGGGGAGGTTGGTGAGGTGAGGGGGGAGGTGGGGTGAGGGGGGAGAGAAAGAGAGAGAGAAGCAGTGGGGAAAGAGAGACTGAGAAGTAGTGAGGAAGGAAGATGAGAGAGCAAGTGGAGGGGGAGTGGGGGGTCTGGGTGAGTGAGAGCAGCTTCAGAGAAGTGAGACCTATGTTCTAACTCCGCCAGTAAAGACAGCGGGTCCAAAGGAGAAAGAACCAGGCCAGACAGAGTAGGTCCAGGCGTTGTGCACGGAGGCAGGCTCGGTGGGTCCGGAAGAGGGACAGGGCAGGCAGAACAGCTCCAGAGAAGGGTGAGCAGAACCGGACCAGGGCGAGCCAATCCGGACCAGCAGATCCTCCCTGAGAAGGGAGACATGGCGATACACAATCAGAATGTAGTGTTCAGCTTTTATGGTGCCAGGGGGTAACTTGAGAGTTCAGGGTGGGTGTGGGTTTTAATGTGCCAGGGAGTAATTTTAAGGTTCACGGTGGGTTAGGGATTGGGTGTGCCAGGGGAATAATTTTAGTGTTCAGTGTGGGTATGGGTTTTGGGGTACCAGGGGGTTAATTTTAGTGTTCATGGCGGGTACGGGTTTTGGGGTGCAAGGGGGAAATTTTTGGGTTCATGGCGGGTATGGGTTTTGGGGTGCCAGAAGGACAATTTTAGGTGTCAGGGCGGTATGGGTTATAGGGTGCCAGGTGGGTAATTTTAGGGTTCAGTGGGTATGAGTTTTAGGGTGCCAGGGGGACACTTTTAGGGGTCAGGGTTGGTATGGTTATGGGTGCCAGGGGGGTAATTTTAGGATTCAGGGCAGGTATGAGTTTTGGGGGGCACTTGTAATTTTAAGATTCAGGGTGGGTATGGGCTTTGGGGTGTTAGGGGGTAATTTTAGGTTTCAGGGTGGGTATGGGTTTTGGGGTGCCAGGGGTGTAATTTTAGGATTCAGGGAGGGTATGAGTTTTGGTGGGGTGGAGTGATTTTAGGGTTCAGGGTGGGTATGGGTTTTAGGGTACTAGGGGGTAATTTTAGGGACCAGGGCAGGTATGGATTTTGGGGTGCCACAAAAGAATGAGATGGCTGTGGCACAACAATAATATGGTGTATGAGATCATATGTGGCCTGCTTCCTGCCCCCCATAGCTCCTCCTGCGCCCCAGTGTTTCTTGTGCCCCACCTGGCACACATGTCGGAGGATGGTGATGACGTTAACATTTTGCCCCCCCCAGGAAAAATTTCTGTGGACGCCCATGACCAGAGGGGTTTGACAATTGGTAACCAACAATATCACACTCATTTACAATTTTTTGTTTCTTAACAACTTCCTTTTTCTCTTTTATTTCCTTCCTTGTAACAGCAGCACTACACTGCTTTGAAACTTGCCACTTTGAACAGATGGAATGTTTCTCACAAACTGAATACTGTCCTAAATGAAGAGCATACATGCTTCTTAATCAGTTGTATTCTTTAACACATCTTGAGTCTGTGTTTACTTTAGTACTGTTCTGCCGATATTAATAAATGCTGCATCTAAATGTAAACCTTGTGATTTTTGAATTGTAACAACATATGCTAGACAGTTTTGGTCGAACATATAAATCTTTCACAAGCAAAAAACATACAGTACTTTGTCCAATTGTTTTAGTGTTGTCAATCTGATCAAATGTAATCACAAGGCATTCCACCTCTTTCCTATTAGGAAAATTAATGAAATCACAAATTGTACCCATAGGGCCATGAACCAAAACCTTCTTCAACATTTACATTTCGGAGCAAAATCATCTAACAGTTTTCGCATAGACTTAGATATTTCTTCAATCCTGCAGCTTGTGAAATTAATTTTACTAATGAATCGAGTTGTGCTTGTAACTTTTCATTTAGAAATACAGGGACCCCTGGTGTTTCATTTTATCTATTTCCTTCAGTTGAAAAAGGTCTTCTTTATCCAATTCAGCAATTCATTGTTGAAAGATGCACACTCCTCCAATGCAGGCATCAGGCACACAATATGTTTTTTTGTTATTCAGTTTTCTTGCTTATAGTGACAAACCTACTGCAAAGAAAGAATAAATCAAAAATAAACTATAAATAAAAAAATATATTGGACATAGCGATAGTTCACAGTGTACAGCATTGGTGGCATAGCATTCTAGCTAGAGACACAGCTAGGAGTCCTACTTACAGATCATGACTTACAGATCATGACATCATAAACACGACTCCTGTTTATTGAAACATTAATCACACAAGTGATCTGATAACACTAGTTAGCCATGAACATATCAGAGCCTCATCAGTATCTGTGTTTAGTGCTAACAATGCTAACAAATGTTCACACATATCTGGCCCTACTCATGGTGGTCATTCAACCTGGCACGTATTTCTTCAAGTGTTCTTATTGCATGAAATCTCAATACTTGATACTAATTTTACTCAGTTACATTCGTCCCGCTTCCTGCTAAGTAAGTTTGGTATAGGCCACAGAAGCTTTTTTGGTGATTTTGTGGGGGGAGTAATTCACTGTATAATTTAGTTTGCGTATTACAATATATCATATCGTTAAACCAATCAGTTATGGTGGGCACCGAAGCATGGGACCATCACATCGCTATCCTACATTTCGCAATCAACATCCCCATATCAATTAATCAGCGGAAGTCCTTTTTTATCTGTGTTGAACACCCTAATAGCGCCAAAATAGGAACTGGGGGTAATGTAAGCTTTGTGATTTCATTAAACTTTTGGTGAAATACCAGACTCCAAAAACCAGCCACATCTGGGCAGAGCCAGGCAACATGCTTAAAGTCCTCTGGATTGCGCCCCCCCCCCCGATCACAGTCTGCCGTGTCTCTGAAGCCGTATCTATGCAGCCGTGCTGCTGGCGCCTGTTTCCATTTGGAGGGAAAAATACCAGATGTCAATGAGGCATTCCAGATCATATTGAGATAAGCATTGACTGAGTGTGCAGCCAGACTAAGAATATGAGGGGGGCATGGGTCCTCCAGGGATCCCGATTTGAATTTTAACAGTTCTTCCATAGAGTCCTCTACTGAACTAGTTTAGAATTTGGAGAAAAGGATGAGTGACTAGAGAGCAGTGCAGCTGTGTCAATTGGGCTAGCAGATCCCGGGAAGGTGGATTAGAGTTTTTGGATTTTGTTGTCAAAAAAGTTGGATAGCCTAGTGCAGAGATCATGTAAAGGAAGAATAGTACTTTTTATTGCATATGGGGAGGTGAAGTACTTGAACCATTTCAATACCTTCTCTAGATGAGTTGGAGGCAGATGCAATCCGTGTTACAAAGTGCCCTCTCATGGAGCTTCGGGTAAGCTTACTAAAGTTTCTGAGGGCTGCCTTGTACGCCTGTTTAGACTCTGCGTCATAGGACTTTCTCCAACTACGCTCAAGCTTTTTGCAGTGGCTTTTCTCTGCTCTTAGAGCAGGAGAAAACCAAGGTGCCTACGGCTTGGCTGTTTTAGCTGAATACAATTTCAGAGGGGCAGGAAATGTTGGAGAAGATAAGGTCCAGTATATAGCCTGCCTAATGGGTTGGGGCTGACATATTGAGTCAGGTTGAGGCCAGCCATGGTCTGGATTAACTAAAAGGGTTGGTTTGGGGCAGTCAGGGCCATATATGTACAGATTAAAAACTCCCTTACATACCCCTCCATCAGTCCCATGTCCTAAACCCTTATATCCTATTTTTACTTTATTCCCCCTGCCCCCCACAGGCAACCTTGTCTCGATTGACAAAATGGCAGCCGTAACTTCTCTTAGGTTGTGCCCAGCCAATCCAGGCATTGCTATTGGCACGTGGATTTGTGTCTCTAGACATACGTAAATCTTTTTTGCTTTAAAAACACTAAAACTACTGAACAGACTCTTGCTGCACACGGAGTTTCACTAGCCTCTGAAGAAATGCTCAGGAGAGCATGAAACGCGTCAGGCTGCAGTAATTTAAACTGGACTTTGTTTTTCTCTGTCTACGATGTCATCTGCCCATTAAAACGAAATTTACACCTAACTGCTTGAGGGCCTTTCAAGTGAGGGACAACTTGTGTGTTTGATGTTTTACCGGCCGGTCCTGGTCGGGGAAGAGCCCTGCCACAGAACGTGTGGTTCTTGCTGGAGCCAGATGGCACACAGCGCGAGGTGAGAAGATGGGGCGTTGTGCAGATGAACACTGACATCGTTAACATGAAGGAAATAATTTCCGGGCCCACTGGGGTTCAATTGAAGTAACTTTTTATTTTAACTCTGGGAGCAGCGCACAAGCGCAAAACATTGAACTTCATGTACCAGCAGGCTCAGAGGAGCCAACGCCCACTGGGGCAGGTGCAATTGATTAAAATGACTCTTGCTCTACACAGAGTTTCACTAGCCTCTGAAGAAGTGCTCAGTAGAGCCTGAAACGCGTCAGGCTGCAGTAATTTAAACTGGGCTTTGTTTTTCTCTGTCTACGATGTCATCTGCCCATTAAAACGAAATTTACACCTACCTGCTTGAGGGCCTTTCAAGTGAGGGACAACTTGTGTGTTTGATGTTTTACCGGCCGGTCCTGGTCGGGGAAGAGCCCTGCCACAGAACGTGTGGTTCTTGCTGGAGCCAGATGGCACACAGCGCGAGGTGAGCAGATGGGGCGTTGTGCAGATGAACACTGACATCGTTAACATGAAGGAAATAATTTCCGGGCCCACTGGGGTTCAATTAAAGTAACTTTTTATTTTAACTCTGGGAGCAGCGCACAAGCGCAAAACATTGAACTTCATGTACCAGCAGGCTCAGAGGAGCCAACGCCCACTGGGGCAGGTGCAATTGATTAAAATGACTCTTGCTCCACACGGAGTTTCACTAGCCTCTGAAGAAATGCTCAGGAGAGCATGAAACGCGTCAGGCTGCAGTAATTTAAACTGGACTTTGTTTTTCTCTGTCTACGATGTCATCTGCCCATTAAAATGAAATTTACACCTACCTGCTTGAGGGCCTTTCAAGTGAGGGACAACTTGTGTGTTTGATGTTTTACCGGCCGGTCCTGGTCGGGGAAGAGCGCTGCCACAGAACGTGTGGTTCTTGCTGGAGCCAGATGGCACACAGCGCGAGGTGAGCAGATGGGGCCTTGTGCAGATGAACACTGACATCGTTAACATGAAGGAAATAATTTCCGGGCCCACTGGGGTTCAATTGAAGTAACTTTTTATTTTAACTCTGGGAGCAGCGCACAAGCGCAAAACATTGAACTTCATGTACCAGCAGGCTCAGAGGAGCCAACGCCCACTGGGGCAGGTGCAATTGATTAAAATGACTCTTGCTCCACACGGAGTTTCACTAGCCTCTGAAGAAGTGCTCAGGAGAGCCTGAAACGCGTCAGGCTGCAGTAATTTAAACTGGACTTTGTTTTTCTCTGTCTACGATGTCATCTGCCCATTAAAACGAAATTTACACCTACCTGCTTGAGGGCCTTTCAAGTGAGGGACAACTTGTGTGTTTGATATATATATATATATATTACCTACTGTCGGTCGCCAGTAGGTATATATAGTTAGGATTTTTTCTCTATGGGATTTCTGAAAATTCTATGTCTAATAACTTTGGCGTTTGTGGACGGAATTGGCTGAAAGGTAAAATGGCACATTTTGTTTCTGAGCAGCCCCTGAAAATTTGGGGGGGGTTCGTCAAGGGGGGGCCGAGAAAAAAGGGGGGTCCCAAAACGCGTTTTTCCCATGTTAATTTCCATAGGGCGGTTGACCTCACTTTTAGCCCGAACGGCTGAATGGATTTGCACTAAAGTTGGCAAAATTGTAGGGACTGTTAGCCTGATGTGCCTTTGCTAGGTCTCAATATATGTGCTCCAGTGGATTTTGAGAAATTAACGTTCAAAATAAGATATATATCTGTAACAGCGCTCCGGGTAGCGCTCCGGTTCGCGTACTTTTCGCGTAACGGAACTTTGCGATGCGAAGCTGATTGGCTCTTCGGTGTCTGTCAACATTCTAAACAGTCTGGAGCGGCCGCCATCTTGTCTCTCGGTAGGATCGAGAGTCAAGAGGAGGCCAAAACAAAGGGGGAAATTACCATAAGGGGGCATAGTAGATCCTCCTTGACCCCCTAGGTTTTATGTGGAGGTTTTAAAAGGGCCCAGCAGGGCAAAAAAAAAAAATTTTTTTTTTTTGCGTGGTGAGCGCCTAGTACGCGAACCGGAAAGCGTTCTGGGCAGCGTACTATAAGGATAAAAGAATGATAGACTTTTTTAATACTGTATGTTAATTGTTTGTTGTTTTTGTTGATTTTTTTTGTTTTCTTTATTTTTAAAGTATTTTTTTTTATTTTGATTGTGTTTCATAATTCATTAAACTTTCTAACATTTCATTGTCAGAAATTTCAAAATTGTCATTGAATATATTTTGTATTCTATGAGGGTGTAACATGTCCTCATTTTTAAGCAGGTTATCCACTGCTTCAACACATTGTAGTAGTTCCTGGTCTCTACTTTGATCCATAAATTCATCAATGTTGCCTTGGCTGCTCTCTTGCAGTACAATTTTAAATTGAACTTGCTGCTCGCCTTCCATTTTGCCTGAAATTTGGATTGAAAAAATATATATTAGTAGAGATAGGGCACTGTTGGGATTCATTTTAGATAGGCAGTTTTTATCAGTGAATTTATCTTTTGGCAGTGTATAGTATCAGAGTGGAAATAGGACTATAAAAAAGTGTATGTGATTTAACCAAGAGAAGCCTAACTCCATTCATAACTATAACAGAGAAGTCTATCTTAATCCATAACTACTACAGAGTGATAGTATATATCTATCAAAAAAAGTCTACCATATTAAGTTATAGTGCACAATATTTTTCAGTTTTAAAAATAACAACTTACCTTCACAAACAAGTTGAAGTGATTAGTAGCTATTCAAATGTAATGTAAAACAAGAAGTAGCAGACAAAATGGCTGTGTTTTCTTCTCTTCCTTTATATATATTCAGGTATTTAACCAATCAAATGTCAGGTAATAAAAGTAGAAAATGAAAGTAACATTTTCATTGGTTGTCAATTCCAACACTTCACATGTGTTTTGTGAAGTAATTTACCTCATGGTATTTAGAGAGGTCTACAGGCTTAATGGCCAAATGGAATTTCAATCAAATTTGTGAAAATGAAAGGGATTGTTATGTAGTATGAGCTAATCTATATTTTGTGAGAGTGTCTCCAGTCGTTTTTCTGTGAATTACTTTCCCACCTTTTTTTTTGGACCGCTTTCCGGGAAGCGGTCCGGTCCGCGAACCAGGAGCGTAACGGGAGTCCACCATTTTGTGTTTCGGTCGAATTAAGATACAAGATGGAGGGCAAATAATGTTCAGAATGGGTAGAAGGGGGCACGGTACAAGTATCTTGACCCCCTAGGTTTTCTGAGGGTGGCTGAGGAGGACCATATGTGCGGGGAAAAAACATTTTTTTTAGAAATTTTGCGCGGTTAGCTTCCAGTTCGCGTACCGGGTAGCGCTCTTTGAGCGTAGTTTGTTGAAAATTACAGAAAAAAGTTAGAGAAAAATAATAATTGTGAGTGATCAGATGTAGGGTAGCTCTGAGAAGAGCTTTTGGGTTTATGGTACATTTTGGTACTTATAAGTAGGTACCAATGCACAGTCTTAAATTCAAAATGAAAATTCTGTTGCCCTCATCTGAGAAGTGAACTCCATCTCCTCTGTAGATATCTTGCATATAGTAACGCAAGTTATTGTTGTACAAGGAGCCCATTCCATGGTCTCTCATGTAAGCTGAAACAGATTTGTTTACATGCTTCCTCGCTTTCTCAATTTGTGGACAAAATTGGTTGGACCACCTCCATTTCTGTCTTTGGCATATATTGGAATATACCAAGGCAGTTTGAGGAAAAAGTGCCATTAATTGCTCAAAGGTGTCCTTTAAAAGCATTTCCAGACCTACCCCAGTCAAAGTGCCCAAATCATTACCTCCACAGTGCACTATTAACAGGTCAGGTTTTGGCAAATGCATAAAGGTTTTCACCAATGGTATCAATTGGTGACATTTTAATCCTCTTTGGCCCAACCACTTAATTTCCACATCTTGTAAATTGAGGTTAGGTAAATTTCTGTTCTCAGCATACCTTTGAGCCCAGTAGATGTAACTATGTCCAACAATCCAGACATTAAACATGGTGAGAGAAGGTTGGGCTGCAGTCAGATGAAGTGTGGTATTGAAAGGGCAGTTGAAACAGTAGGAGTTTGTAAAGAAAAAAAACTGTGGATTTCCAGTCCTAATTATTCATTAGCAGTGATTGGTGTATTTCCATTTCTGAAAACAGAAAGTTAGGGTGCATGGATGTGTTCTTTGAAAGATGTAATTTGAATGGTCAAGGAAGAAACATTTAATGAAAGATTGCACTGGATACGCAGGTGCACTGAGAGTTCAGAGTTCAATTGAAACATTGTTGTGTGAACTTGCAAACATGAGAGGTCTTTCAGGAGGTGGTTGCTAAGCAAAAAAGGCAGAGAGGGCAGAGGGGGGAAGGGTTTTGATTTGAAAAAAGTGAGGGAAGAGTTATGATTGGCTAATATGAGAGATATGTGTAATGAATATCAGCATTTCTGTGCTTTCTATAGCTGCAGCCTCTGGAGTGCATCCTCTTTGTTCTGCTGAAGACAATTTGGAGTATTTCTGAGACTGTTTTGAAACTCAAAAAGTATTTGCTAAGGTGAGAAAAGATTTATTTAATTTAGATAGAGAATAGTATGATTTAAGGAGAAAATGATGAAGAAAGCTGTGTTTTTAAAATGTGGCTTTGTCTCAAGTGATATACAAATAGATTTTGTTCTTTGAGAAATTGTAATTGCATATTCGGTGTAGTATTCTGGCATGCAGTAACACAAGTTATTGTTGTACATGGAGCCCATTCCATGGTTTCTCATGTAAGCTGAAACAGATATGTTGTGTTTAAAAACGATTTTTGAAAACAATTACATTTCTGGATATGTACTGCTAGAGCTTCATAGGTTGTTTGGGTCATATTTATAAGGAATTTGAGTGTCTATGATGTTATTTTTCTCTTTTTAAATGGAAAGCGTTCCTCATGGGGCAAGTTTCTTGTAAAAACGCTCCCACCTGTGCTTGGCAAATTTAGATTTTGATTATGGGAGTTACATAGTCATATTAAAAATGTCCCAAAAATGGTGCAAGGGCATTCAAAAAACGCTTTCATATGTCTCAAGGACATTTTTAGTCATTTCCTCTTGAATGTAGGTATACAAATGATTTATATGCTGTGTTTGAAAACGATTTTTTGAAATCAATTACATTTCTGGATATGTACTGCTAGAGCTTCATAGGTTGTTTGGGTCATATTTATAAGGCATTTGAGTGTCTATGATGTTATTTTTCTCTTTTTAAATGGAAAGCGTTCCTCATGGGGCAAGTTTCTTGTAAATACGCTCCCACCTGTGCTTGGCAAATTTAGATTTTGATTATGGGAGTTAAATAGCCATGTTAATAATGTCCCAAAAATGGTGCAAGGGCATTCAAAAAAACGCTTTCATGTGTTTCAAGGACATTTTCAGTCATTTCCTCTTGAATGTAGGTATACAATTGATTTATATGCTGTGTTTAAAAACGATTTTTTGAAATCAATTACATTTCTGGATATGTACTGCTAGAGCTTCCTAGGTTGTTTGGGTCATATTTATAAAGCATTTGAGTGTCTATGATGTTATTTTTCCCTTTTTAAATGGAAAGCGTTCTTCATGGGGCAAGTTTCTTGTAAATACGCTCCCACCTGTGCTTGGCAAATTTAGATTTTGATTATGGGAGTTACATAGTCATGTTAAAAATGTCCCAAAAATGGTGCAAGGGCATTCAAAAAAACGCTTTCATGTGTCTCAAGGACATTTACAGTCATTTCCAACTGAATGTAGGTATACAATTGATTTAAATGTTGTGTTTAAAAACGATTTTTGAAATCAATTACATTTTTGGATATGTACTGCTAGAGCTTCATAGGTTGTTTGGGCCATATTTATAAGGCATTTGAGTGTCTATGATGATATTTTTCCCTTTTTAAATCGAAAGCGTTCCTCATGGGGCAAGTTTCTTGTAAATACGCTCCCACCTGTGCTTGGCAAATTTAGATTTTGATTATGGGAGTAACATAGCCATGTTCAAATTGACCCAAAAATGGTGCAAGGGCAATCCAAAAAACGCTTTCATGTGCATTAAGGACATTTTAAGTCAATGAGGAAACACAGGTGATGTAATTCTGAAATGAGGAAAAGAAACTTCACATTTTTCAATTACATCACTAGTGTTTCCTAAGTTTATGAATGACATTGTGCAGATGAAGTTTAGGTGTGACCACAGATTCAAAAGAGGTCTGCCCTTTGTTCAAGAGTGAAGTGGACATGACTTACTTCATTGGTAGGCCTTCACATGTATTATCTCCTTTGTTTTCTTCAACAAGTGAAAATCACATCTGCAACCATGTGTTGGCCTCACCTCAAACAAACAAAACAGGTGATGGACCGAATGTGGATCAATGACACACATTCACCCCAGTCCAAAGATCTGGGCCCAAACAAACCTCTAGATAGGCCACACCTTATCGTCATCCTGAATCAATCATTTAAAATGTTAGGGAGAGATTTATGATAGGTGTATGCCTGTTTTGTACCACTGTGTGTCATTTTTGTGACGCAGTGGTGGTGCAAAAGATTTGCTATGTTAAATAATAAGTAGGGTGTTAAGTTTTTGATGACTGTTATTCATTTACTGTTTGGTAATAGTGGTTAATAACATTTTTTATTATATTTTTCCACAGATTCAACTGCAAATCATTACAAAATGTGAAAAATGCCAACTAAGAATCGAATTAGAAAGGCTAGAAAACGTCAAAGACAGCAAGATCATCTATTATTGCAGCAGTCCTCTCCCCAAAATACTTGTGAAATCACCAAGAAAGCTCCGGGTATCATTCTTAAGAAATATTTGTAGTAAAAAAAGTATTTCTCCAAAAAATGTTTCAGTCCAGAAAAAGAAAAGCAATTTAAATGGAAAGGAAAGACCAATCAAAAATGTTACTGGTAGAGCAAGAGATAACTCTGTGCATGATAGTAGAAGGAAACAACAGTTTAGGGACATTCGAAAACGAATGTTCCGCAACAGGATAATAGTTAATTTATTAAAAAATATTAAGAAAGGCCAACAGAAAGTGGCATTTTATAAGAAGAAGAAAAATGTAGAGAAAATTATTGATCATGCTTTTGAAATTAAGCGAAAGTTGTTTATTTTGGTAATCAATAGAATTAGGAAACTAAACAAGGTAATTTCTGATTTCAAATCAAATAGTAGATGGAAGAGAGTAGTAAATCGTAGTAACTTTTGTGAAGTTTTTTCCGGAGAATGGATGCATAGTTCAAGTTGTGAGGCATTTTTTAATGAGGAGAGTTATTTTCAGGATAATGATTTGGTGTTTGCAGTTGACACCAGTGGTCGAGCTTATGAAGTGAAGGATGGTTGTCCAGTTGAAAAAGAAAAACTTGTGACAACAGAGAAAGACGAGGTGTTAGGTAATGAGGTTTTAGGAAGACGTCCTAAGGGTCCTCTGTACATTTGGAAGTGTAGTTCTATTTGCAGTGTGCGACAGGATTCCATCAATTTGCTTTGTGATTTTATACGGGCATTTAATAAGAAAAGTTTAAAGCAGAAAATGAAGTTGTTGCAAGAATTAGATCCTTGCAGAGTGAGACAAATGACAGGTTTGCGTGGTCATTCACTGGCTTGTCTTTCCAGGAGAGTATGCCAGAGTGTTTTTCATCATTTCAGGATGCTAGCAGTGCATCATAATAAAGTGAGAAAATTAGTGAGAATGTTGTATCATGCTAAGAGTCCAGCAATTATGCTTAAACAATTATGTGCGGCTCTTTTGCATGGTTCTGAAATAGATGTCAAGAATATTTGTGAAGAAATTGAGTTTTGTTACTTTGGAAGTAAAGATGAGAATGTTCAAATTGACCCAGAAGTAGAGGGTAATGTTGAAGATAATGTACAGGTTTCTAGTACAGATCAATTTCAGAAGGAAATTGCCACGTTTCAGATGAAATCAAGTGAGAGGCCTAATTTCACTTGTGTGTGTTGTCGACGCACTTATTATAAGAATCAGACTAAGTTAGTGGATTTATATGCAAAAAGTGAAAGGGAAAATAATAGTGAATGGAAGGATTTTGCCACATACTTGATGGTAGAAAATTATTTTGATTTGGGATCGGATCAACGTGTATGTACTTATTGTTGTAACAAATTAAACTAAAACCAGATGCCTGCTAGGGCGGTTCATAATAATCTGGAATTGGTTGAGGTTCCTTCTGAATTGAAGGATTTAAATACTTATTAATCTATTTTGATTCAAAGTATCCATCCCTTTCAGGCTATTGTAAGAATGGAGCCAAAGACAGGGAAGTTGCCTCCATCAGATTTACAGAGAGGATTAAAGGGAAGAGTTGTTTATTTGCCTCTAGATTTGAACAAAAACATTAACACAATTGGAGTAGAAAAAGTGGAAGAGGAACCTCTGGTTATCTTGGTTAATGGGGTTCCGACAAAGAATAAGAAAATATGGCAAGATTTAGTGGATGTTAGGAAAGTCAAAAAGGCAACATTGTATTTGAAGAAAAATAATAAGTACTATATGAATGTTTATGTTGCAGAAGAGGAAGTAAGTGATGAAGAGGATAGCGATTTGTGTGCTGGCCAAATTGAGAAAGTAGAGGCCTCTAAAAGTGAAGAAATATATGAACATTATAGTGTTCATCCTTTGCATTCCAAGGAAGTCATGGGGAATGCAATTGAGTTGTTTCAAATGAAACAAGCCAAAGGGAGTCCCATTAGTGTTTGGGAGGAAAGTTTGGAAGCTCGGTGTTTCCCACAGCTATTTACAACAGGTCAAGGAGGAAGATATGATGAGCGACCTCATCAAATTCCTGCGTCTAAATACCGGACTTTACGATTGTATGCAGAAGATCCTAGGTTTCGTCAATGCATTCCCTATTTGTTTCATCTCCTGTTTGAAAGCGATCTGTCTGGACTGTCATATGCAGTGAACCACATCTTAAAAAGTGGTATACAGATGCGAAACATCTCGGCAAGTGACTTTATGCATAAAGTCAATGTCCAAGACAGTATTTTGGATTCTCACCTAATTAATCTCATGGCGTGTCAGCGTGGTACTAATGAGTACTGGTACTGTCGTCATGGTGATTTAAAATGTATGCTGAGGAACTTAGGAACTCCAACATGGTTCCTTACTCTGAGCTGTGCCGAGTATGGCTGGGAAGACTTACTTGAATTTCTACGAGAGGCAAATGGAAATATGGAAAACATTGAATTCAAGACACCTGGAGAACTGTGTTCTTTGGATCCAGTGAATGTATGCAGGTACTTCAATCATAGATTTGAAGCTATGATGTCTTTCATCACAAATAAGAAGAATCCACCTCTTGGAGAGGTGTTGGATTTCTTCTGGAGAAAAGAGTACCAAGCAAGAGGTGCTCCTCATATACATATGTTGTTGTGGATCAAGGATGCACCTAAATTTGGAACAGATCCGGATGACTTAGTGATGAATTTCATAGAACAGTATTCTACGTGTGCTGTTCCAAACGCAACGGAGAAGAAAAGCCTAAGAGAACAAGTTCTACGTTTCCAAAGCCATCGTTGTGGAAAGTACTGTTGTCGTAAATTCAGAAACATGGACAAGTTCTACACCAAATGTCGTTTCAACTTTCCACGACCGGTGATTTCTAAAGGAAGAGTGAACAGTTTGATGTCTTCGCTGCGACATAATGTGACGAGGAAATCACCCAAAAATACATACAATTTGAAAAGGAACGAAGAGTCCAAGTACATCAACGACTACAACCCAGTGATTTTGTCCATGTGGAATGCTAACATGGATATACAGTTTGTGGCTGACAACTGTATGGCTGTGGCTCGGTATGTGACATCTTATATCACCAAAAAAGAAAAGACAGAATTGAAGGATATGTGGGAGGACATTTCCCATGAAAAGAGCGTCAGCAAGAAGTTGTACAGTTTCAGTCTGAAGATGTTGTCGCATCGAGAAATCGGAGCTTACGAATGTTCTGACCGGTTGTCTTCAGCAAGTCTCTATGCCAAATCCAGGAGTATCGTTTGGGCGAGTCTTGGTCTTGCTGCAACGCGAAATCGAGTTCTAAAACCTGTCCGGGAAATTGAGTATTTGGCAGAAAAGGAACCAAACAGTACCGACATTTTGAAGACCAACATGTTGGATACATATTATCCAAATCGAAGCAGTCACCTTGAGAATGTTTGTCTATATGAGGTTCTACAAAATTACATATTCAAGAGGAACATCAAAGAAGATATTGAGAAAGGAGTGTATGCTGTAATTGGAAGTGAGGGATGTCTGGTCAAGCAAAGAAAATGGCAATTAGTAAACCATCGAAAATCGAGTGGCGAATCTCCAGAAAAAAAGGAGTTTTTCTATTTAGCACTTTTGCAACTTTTCAAGCCTTGGCGTGCAGAAGAGGAACTGCTTGGAGATTTCCTCTGTTACGAAGACTCTTTCACTGCTGCTAAGGAGACCATAGAATGTCCTGCTTTTCCCAAATATCAAGAAATGTTGACTTTGGAAATTGAGCAGGAAGCAACGATTGCAGCCGAGATTGCCAGAGACAGTTCTCAGGACAGTCAGAGTTCTGTTTCATTGAGTCAGGATCCACTAGGAGGACCTATTATCAAAAATGAAGCTGCCACTGCTATGAATGAAGTGGAAAGAGCCATGGCACATGCTCAGGAGGATGCAGTTAACTTAGAAGACTTGGAAAAACAACTCAACGTTGAGCAGAGGAAAATATATGATGAAGTTACCAAGCAAATTGAGCATGGATTAAGTCATGAGAAGAAAGAGTGCTCATGTACATCGTTGAAGCCTGTCCGACTGTACGTGAGTGGAGAAGCGGGAACTGGAAAAAGTTTCCTTATTAAAGCAATTTCTTGTTATTTGCAGGAAAGGACTGAGACATCGTTGTCTTGTGTTGTTACCGCTCCTACTGGACTGGCAGCACATAACATTAAAGGTATTACTTTGCATCGTCTACTGATGCTGCCAGTGGAGCATGACAACAAATTACAATACCACAAGTTATCTGGGGATGCTTGTTGTGAAGTTTCAAGAGTCTTGAGGAAAATGAAACTTCTTATCATTGACGAAGTAAGCATGGTTTCCAATGTCATGCTTGCCTTTGTGCATTTGAGAATGCAAGAAGTTCTTAAAACTGAGTATGATGTGTTATTTGGTGGCAAACACATCATTGTTTTCGGAGATCTTCTGCAGCTGACACCAGTAAAAGGACAACCTGTGTTCAAAATACTCACGCATGAAGATACCAGGAAGTGCCTAGGGAGCATTGGCAACGTCAATATATGGTTACATTTCAATTATGCTGAACTGCATGAAAATATGCGTCAGGCGAAGGATGAAGATTACAAGAATATTCTACAAGATATTAGAATTGGAAAAGTGACCGAGCATGGGAAAGAAGCTTTAAATGCACGATTACTGTCAAATTTATATCCCGAACAAGACATTGTGCCTGAGAATATTTTTCAGAAAATTACTGAGAAGAAATCCGGAATATGTTTGATGCCAACTCTTGCAGAATGTGCCATCTTCAACATTAAAATGTTGAATTTAGAAAAGCAAGAGATTGTGAAACTTGAAGTTATTGACAGAATAGAGCATATGGGATCAACAATTATTTTGTCTGAGAATTTGAAATCAAAATTGGATTCATTAGAGAAGACTATATCTAAAACAGCGGGTTTTGAAAAGACTTTGAATGTGTGTTTAAATTGCCGAATCATTTTGAGAAGGAATTTACATGTTGAAAGAGGTCTGGTAAATGGATCAATGGGTAATGTTGTTGATTTTGAGAAATACAGAAATAGAGATGGAATTGAATTTTTAAAAATTAAATTTGATGGCATTGAGGAAGTACAGCTAATTGGTCGTTGTTCTGCTAGGTTTTTGCTTGTTAAAGACTTATATGTTCGCCGTAAACAGTTTCCTGTTTGCTTGGCATATGCGGTGACAATCCATAAATCGCAAGGTTTAAGTGTAGATAGTGCATTGGTGAATATTGGCAGTTCTGTGTTCAAGGAGGGTAGGGCATATGTGGCATTGTCACGAGTTAGAACTTTATCGGGATTGTACTTGATTGACTGTGATGTCACAAACATTTGTGCGGATCTAGATTGTGTTAAGGAATACAATAGGTTAAGAAGAGAGTATGCGCCACATTTGCCTCAATATCCTTTGTTTGAGAAACGTGTGGTAGGCCGGAAACGAAGAAATATCAGTAATAGTAGGGAGGCTGTAGCAAAAAGCCCAAAAGTCGATGAACCGAAAATTGTAAGCAGAAAGAAAATGGATTCTGTTGAAGATGTTGTCGGTTTTCAATTTGAAAACAGTTCTGGTGTCAACTGCTATGCAAATGTAGTGGTTAATGTTCTCTTTTCACTAGAGACTTTAAAAGAACAGATTGTGTTCAATTCGGAACAAAGTTTATGCTGTTTGTTGAATTCTGTGTTAGAGAAATGTAGCACTGATCGAACAAAAGTAGAAAGTGTGTCTGAAGTTCGTTATCTGTTAGATGAATGTTCAGGTCAAACAGACTTCTCTGAAAATAATCAGCAGGATTGTCAGGAGTTTTTAATGTATATGCTTGATGTATTGCAAGATGAGGGTGTAGATGTAGATCACCTGTTTGGGCTTTCTTATCAATGGCAGCATGACTGCAAGAACTGTATGGTATCAAGTACTACTAGTGTAGACTCAGAAAGATTTATATATTTAACTTTGCCAGACAGTAAATCAGTCTCCTTTAATAAGCTAGTAAATGCAGCTGATCACAACATGGAGTGTAGCCAATGTAAATCTGAAATGATGTCAACATTATTATACGAAGATATGGCCAGTATGTCATTTTAATGATCCAACGATGTAGGCCTGATGGATCAAAATTGTCAACTTTAATAAAAAAAATTGTTGCTTCTCAGCTGTCAATATCAGGAAGGACTTTTGTAACTGTAGCAATTATCTATCACGATGGTCCTTCAACAACATCAGGACATTACACAGCTTATTTAAAGTCTAGAAACGGCTGGTCATTCTGCAACGATTCTGTTGTAACTTTCAAAAAAAAATTGCCGTTTGACCTTAAAAATTCTTACCTGGTGTTTTTAAAACCAAAATTTTAAGGAAAGAATCTCGGGATTTCCTCTGAGGAATTGCAAAAGGTTCATGAAGTAGAGGGAATGTAAGTCTGCAATGCTGTCTAGATTATTGGTCCAAAACTTTTAATTATAATGTCAATTTAAAAATCCAACTATATAAACCTGATGCAAGTAAGTCTGCTTCATAGTAAGCAGTATCAGTTTCATAGGAAAAGTAGAACATGAGTGACAAAGAAGGGTAAGATATTAGTAGTCCAGGATTGTGAAAGTAATCTTAAATGTTTTCTTTTTGAAAGTTGCGAAAATAGAAAATGACGGGATTTCATTATAAGAATTACAAGAGTTGAAAAACGCTGCAACATGATTTGGCCAAGTGGAAACATGCGGTAGAATGTGAGGAGTCTTTTATTGTATGTAACATATTTTTCAAAAGGATGGAGGTTTTCTTTCAGAAAGTGGCGGGCTGAAAATTTTTATAGCACAACAGAGTGTACGCTGTTCATAGGACATCCTTTGACGTTATGGAAAGTAAGTTAATTTTAAGGAGTTTTGAATTCAGATTTCTTAGGTTGTATGGGTTTTTTAAACACAATCATTTTGATTGTGTTTTTTTTTCCCCGCTGTTACATGATGAATATCTTCAAGTCACTGATTTAAGTGAAATTTGATACATTCTGAGAACAGCAAAAATAAACCATTTAACATGTATAATTAATGTTGTACTTTTTGTACATATGATGTACATTTAGAAATGTGAGGTAGATATGGAGAAACTGAGGCTTCTGTAAGTGTCAAAGTTAATGCTTACAGTGCTGCACTTCTGGGTACTGTTTTTTTTTTAAACTGAATAGGCCTCACCTTAAAGAAACCTCTTGAAAGGACACATCTTATTTGCATCCTGAAACAATCATTTAAAATGTTAGACACAATTTTATGATGGCTTTACATCTTTTTTACGCTGCTATTGCATCACTATTGTGAGACATCAGCAGTGCAAAAGATGCACCATGTTCCAAAATAGGCCTCAGTTTTTCAGCATCAAGATACTGTTTGTTTAAAATATATATCTTTAGGATTGTGTAGGGGACGTAGAGCAGCAGAGGCTTCTGTAAATGTCAAAGTTGTTGAAAAACTGTTTGTTCTTGAACCTTTTCCCTTGTCTTTTCTAATTTTTAAATACATGTTTTAATATTTTTGAAATGTTTGTTCTCTCTTTTACAGATTGAAAGTATGAAAAAATATTTGAAAAAGTTAACAAGAATTATAAGGTAAATGTTTTCTACTCTTTTTACCCGCAATCCACTGCTGATGATGTCACTGACCATGTCATGAATGATGTAATAAGTGGACATGACTTACTTCATTGGTAGGCCTTCACATGTATTAATGCATACACTGCTGCACTTCTGCGTACTGTTTCATATGCTGGACTACATCTGCACTATGAGATACCTAAGCAAAGGCAACACAGGTGATGTGATTGTGAAATGAGCAAAAGAAACTCCACATTTTTCAATTACATTACTTGTGTTTTCTAAGTTTACGAATGACATTGTGCAGATGAAGTTTAGGCCTGTCTATGGACACAGAAGAGGTCTGGCCGTTGTTCAAGAGTGAAGTGGACATGTTTTACTTCAATGGTAGGCCTTCACATGTATTATCTCCTCTGTATTCTTCAACAAGCATAAATTTGATATGCAACCCTGAGTAGGCCTCACCTTAAACAAACTTTTGGAGAGGCCACACCTTATCGTCATCCTGAATCAATCATTTAATCTATCACATTTAACATCTATTAGTTCTACTGCTTCATTTCTTTAATCCTTACTTTCCTGCGTTTGCTACTTCCCTCATTCCTTTCTCTATTACTTAATTATTCTACTCCTTCCAGTATTTTTCTCAGTCCCTCTCTTCTCATACTTCTTCATTCTTATTTACTCATTCTGTCTCTATTAATGTTACTGTTTCTGAATGATCTCAAAACATTTTTTAAAACAAGAACAGTAAGTATAAGGGTAGGAAACAGACAGTTATGTTACAAGAAAGACAGCTATAGTAAGTAAACAAAAGATACTGTTACTCGCAATCCACTTCTGATGATGTCACTGACCATGTCAAGAATGATGTAATATGTGACATGATCAGCAGTGGATTGCGGGTAACAGTATCTTTTGTTTACTCCCTATAGCTGTCTTTCTTGTAACATAACTGTCTGTTTCCTTCCCTTATACTTACTGTTCTTTTTAAAAAAAAATTTTTTGGGTTCGCTCCCGGTTCGCGTACCGGAGTGCGAACCAGGAGCGAACTAAAAAAAATAGAGGTTGGCAGAGTTTCAAAAATTCTACCAATTTTTTTTATAATGGGGAGGTAGTTCTGAAAAGAACTTTTTTTTTTCTTTTTGTTGTTTTAAATTTTTTTTATTATTTTTCTGAACTTTTTTTTATTTTTTTGTATTTTCTGAACATTTTGATATTTTTTTGTTTTTTGGGGGGGAGGGGGGAAACAAAAATGATTCATTGAAAAGGGCTCAACAGGAGCAACGAAAAAAAGAAGAATTTATTTTTTGGGGCGTTTCGGGCAAACATGATTATTGATAGCTTTCCCTATTAGAGTAATGCTACTTTCTCTGAAGCAAATTATTTGGTTACACCGCACGCACACTTGCTTTACTTCCCCAAAGTTCATTTGAATGTTCGGGACCACCTCCCTCGCCTCTGGTCCCGACACTTCTTGGACAACAGATCTTCTTGCCATTGCAGGGGGATTTTGCTGTTCATCACGAAGCTGGGCAGCACTATAATTATTTGGGTGCCACCTACTCATATGCCTGTGCATCGTGTAATTTCCGAAGCTGTATTTCTTGTCAGTCCCCCTTGATAGTCTATCGTCGCAAATACGGCAAAAGACATATCTTGCATTCACTTTTTTTTCTCCTTCAGGGAATTTAAAAAATTGCCAGATGTAGTTTTCTTTTCTATTGTACCTCCTGGGCTCCTCTGGCAAAAACTCAGGCTCATCCTCCTCATCCTCCTCTTCCTGATCTGCCTCTTCTTGTAAGATTACTTTAGCAGGTGGTCCTCTCTTCCCATGAGGAGGTGAGGGTGGTGGTGGGGGTCCACCAGCTGAAGCAACTACTGAAGCCATTGCTCAACTATGAAAAAGGGTCTTTCTCTCACCAAGATGAAAGTCAGAGTGAGGAAAGAAGGAGGGGTTTTCATCATTTGGGAAAAGCAAAAGTTCTAAACCAATGAAAAGTGTTAATTTTAGATCACATGACGTAGTATTACATCATTAGGAAACCAAAAGTGAAATGAACCAATGAAAAGTGTTATTACCGAGTCACATGACCTGCTGTGTTTACGTTTCGCGCTTTGCTCCGCTTTCCGGTCCGTTTCCGGGTCCGCTAACTTGGCGCGTCAAATGACGTATTACGCGACAACGCAAAACGTCATTCTAACGTAACAGTTACGCTAAAGGAACGTTTACCGGTTTGCGGCCCGAGTCGCGGCTTTAAATTGAGCTAACGGGAAGCTGACCAGTTCGCGGACTGGGAGCGAAACAAAAAAAAATTTTTTTTAAATTGTATCAAAAACATGTAAAATATATTTTGAGATTTAAAGAAGAATACATTTTACAGCTACAGATATTAGCTTTTAAAAAACCAATGAAATTCACTGAAAAAACCATAGGTTATAGACCATATATAGTTAGGAATTAGCATTTACAAAACCTTGAAAATTCACTGAAAAAACCATAGGTTATAGACCATATATAGTTAGGAATTAGCATTTACAAAACCTTATTTTACTCACACAAAACCATTGAAATTCCATATATAGTTAGTTGCACTAACTATATATCGCGCACCCGCAATCCACTGCTGATGATGTCACATATTACATCATTCATGACATGGTCAGTGACATCACTGATGACATCACTGATGACATCTCAAATGACATCACTGATGACATCATTGATGACATCATCCAGTGACTGTATGTTTCTGTAAAGTTAAAATATGTCTTACATATTGAAGAATGAGTGGATGTATAAGTGTCTGGATGAAGGATTTAGTAGGTGCATGACTGACTGTATGAGTGAGTGATTAAATGTGTCTCACTGAGTGCATGGGTAGGTGACTAAACTGTCTTAATTTGTGCATCATTATGTCTGTTGTTCTGTAAACTGTTGCATGTGTTGATAAGTAGCTATATGAGTAACTATATGGGTTATTGATTGGTTGCCCAAGTATTTGTATGGGAGACTGAGTGTGTGTGTGGGTGGCTGGGAGGTGTATGACTCTGTGCATAGATGTGTGAGTAGTTGATTCACTATATGTATGGGTTCAAAAGTGCATGTGGAAACAGCTGTATGGGCGGTTGACTGTCTGCATGAGTGTATTGGTGAGTGAATGGATTTCTCAGTGCTACATGTCAAAGTAAATACATATGTAAAACACAGTACATGTGAGAGTTGACATATATCAATAACTGTGCATAAGAGCCAGTGAATGTGTGAGTGGCTGTATGGATCATTGTGAACATGTATCAGGGATTGTATAAGAGAGTAAATATGTGTTAGTATATGTTTGAATAAGTAAGGTGTGTATAGCTGTATAGTTGAGAAAATGGAGGTGTGATTCATTCTTTGCATGACTGACTAGGTGTGTGAGTAACTCCATGGATAAGTGACAGTCTGTGAGTGTCTGTTTACACTGATTGTATCTAAGGTTATATTATAGTTGGAAGAGGTTCATCGTATTATCACATGAATGATATCATCAGTGATGTGATCAGTAATGTCTAATGAGATGTCATCAGTGATGTCATCAGTGATGTCATTTGATATGTCATCAGTGATGTCATTTGAGATGTCATCAGTGATGTCATCAGTGATGTCACTAACTATATATGGAATTTCAATGGTTTTGTGTGAGTAAAATAAGGTTTTGTAAATGCTAATTCCTAACTATATATGGTCTATAACCTATGGTTTTTTCAGTGAATATATATATATATATATATAACCTACTGGCGGTCGCCAGTAGGTGTATATATAGTTAGAATTTTTTTGAATAGGGATTTCTGAAAATTCTATGTTGAATAACTTCGGCGTTGATGGACGGAATCGGCTGAAATTTTCAGGAAAATTGCACATTTTGTTTCTGAGCGTCCCCTGAAAGTTTGGGGGGGTTTCGTCAAGTGGGGGCCGAGAAAAAAGGGGGGTCCCAAAACATCCGTCCGTCCGTCCGCCGTCCGTCCGCCACCCCCGAGGTGGAGGGACCGTCCGCAGGGGCAGCGGCGGTCCCTCCGGTGCAATTAGGATGTGACCGCCACCCTGGCGGTCACATCCTGTATCTTTAACCTTGCGGTGCGTGCTGCTTGCACCCGCCGCAAGGTTAGAAATGCATGTTTTACATTTACTTGCACAAAGCGGCAGGCACCGCGCGGTGCCTGCCGCTTTCTGCATGTAAATGCTGGGGGTACCATAGGTACCCCCAATGTGCACCCCACCCGACACCCTGGAGGCCCGCAACGGGCCCCCAAACACCAAAGACCACATGCTTTTCCACGGCGGAAAAGCCGCCGTGGAAAAGCATGCTACAATGCACATCTTAATTTGGCTGACGGTGTCTTGCAGACACCGCCACCAAATAGCCCTCCACACCCCGCGGATCAGCGGCAGACGGACCTGCCGTCCACCGCTGGTCCCACCGTAATCCCACCGCCATCCTAATCTGGCGGTGGGTGTTTTCTGTGGCCACAGTGGTGAATCCGCATCCTCCGGGCCGGCGGTGTCTTCCGCTGGCCCGGAGGATGAGGATTCACCGCCATCCTAATGAGGCCCTAGGTTGGCAGTGGTTACTTTGCTCGCTAGCACATCTCACATTTATATTAGACCTTCTATAAATTTCCCTTCATCTGCTCCAAATAGAGTAAAATCTAATCCAGATTTAATATAATAATTATTTTGTCACATTTCAAACCTACTAATCATATATAACGACATAGCTATTTGAATGTACTCGTGGTAATGTCCTGCATGCAATGTATTATGGGAAGGGTTGACTTACCATATCTTCTGCAGGGTGCAGTACCATATGTGACCAAAAGTTTATGATGTTCACTAGGGACCTCTAGGAACAGCTTGCGGTACCTCACCTAGGTAACATGCAGTGCTGGTGCCTTGCTCTCTAGGGACCTCTTGGAGCAGCTTGCGGTACTGCACTTAGACATACAATGCTGGTTCCTGGCTCACTACGCAAGCATTTGCAATGCACTAGGTCTTGCATTACTGAAAGTATGAGATATTGGGTTTGCATTATTATTTGCAACCCCAATACCTCAAATTATTAGTAATGCAAGACCTATTGCATTGCAAATGCTTGTTTAAATGGTGTGTAAAATGAAAAAGATGGAGTCTGCCAATCTGTACTGAATTATGAAGCCTTCACAGCTACATGGTACTCAAAATGATGGAATACGTTGGATAGTCTATGATATCAAATCAAATGGTTTTAGTGCTCATAAGTAGAGGTCTGGATTATTCAGATTGATGTAAAGTCCCTCAGGTCCGACTCCAGCTTATGTCATCCCGACTTCATCTTGACTAGAGGAGGTCACCATCTTACCACCCTCAAACAATGGGAGTCACTATCTTTTCTAATTCATACAGAATCATTGCCATGTCTCCGATTCAACGCAGATGTCGCCCGACCTTATCTTTCTAAGAACTGTGGAAGTGTCAAGCCATTTGATTAATGACATTGATACAACCATCAACACAGCATTAGTCTGGGTCAAATACCTATTCTCCAACATGTCTAAGATAATTAAGAGCAGATACAGAAATATATAACCAAAATAGTGTAGTTACCTTATATGTTTGTAAGGAGATTTCCAGTACGCATACCTTTATGCACATAATCTAGGTCAGACATGCTTAAACTTAAGTCGGAAATTCCAGCTTCTGATAAATGTTAGTATATAAGGACAACCACTTGACCGTTTGTGAGGAGAGGTTTTTCACCCAGATTATCACCCAAGATTCTGCCAGAGACGGGCTCGCCTACTGACGGCACACTTCATAGATGCTACATTTCTTCTGAAGCTGATAAAGCAAAATCCCAGAGGAAGACCGACAGCGTGTGTTTGCCCTTCGCAGGAAACACTGTATTTGAGCTTCCGCTGATAAACATAGATTGTTTCTGTAGTAATTTTAACATAAAAGAGTTCATGCTTCTTAGCACAATGTGTGTGAAACGTTGAATAACGAAATAAGGTTTGTTGCTGTTTCCACTGTGTCCCAGATCCCTTTATTGGATTCTTACTAACTCAACAGTAAGACTTCAATGTCAAATACACATGTAATAGTGTATTAAGGGGCTACAATATCCTGTCCTTCACATTTATCACTGGTGCATTGAAACCAAGTTCACCCGTGTCACCTTGTAGAATTACGTCCAAGTCGTAATTTACGCAACAGTTGGTCCCCAGAGTGGGACAGGTATTTTATGGTTATGGCTTGAGTAGGTTTTACTTATGTTAGCAATCAATGAGAACTAGCTCTGCTTCTCATTGATTGCTAGGATATAAACTGGGGAAACCGACTAGCCTCTCTAGTTCTCCTCTCTCTTTTTGATTACAACATTTTTGATTACAACATATTTTTTACTTATCACACAAACCTGAACCATTATTACATCATTATGGAGATGTCTGTAGTAATCATGGTTACCTCCTATTGGGAATAAGGGAGCACTTATTTCGGTAGGTCCATCAAGCTTGACTCATAAAAAGTTATTCCTCCATCTGTGTTTTTTTAAGTCTTTGATTCCAAATTCAAAATTGTATCCATTCATTATGGTGGTACCAATTGTTATAAGGGTCAATTGCAGGGAAGCAGTCACTCAATACCTCAAAGCTCTAGGTGTCCCCGATGAGGGGGAGGCAGTTACTTTTGTAATAGTGTAGTGTAGTTCCTATTTTCCCAATAGGCCCTGCGCATTGGAATAACATAAACAGTAGTATCGACGTAGAAGTGCGGATCTTCCAGGCCTCTACTGACTATGCTAAACTTAATTGGGTTTGTTACCAACTAGCTCAGAGGTCACTGGAAACTTTCTTGACTGAATAGGAAGTGATCAGCTTCCCTGGTACAGACAAGAAGGGATTCAGTTTTCGAACAACCGTGCAACATGACAACTTTGCTCCTCAGATAAGAGTCAATCTCTAGAGTCGTGTGAACAATAGACAGTTATTTTACTCAGTCAGTTGTTGTGCAGATTACTTTCACAATATGTAGAGAATAGAGAGAAGGGCGTTGTCAATAAAAGGTAACATTTATTGAACAGTCTTTCTTCTCATACAAGAGAAATGAATTGCCACAATTGCAAGACTTGTTATTATAAAAAGTACGTACAGTAAAATGAGTATTGCGAAATAATACTGTAAAAGCATTGATATGGTTTCTTAGCCATACAATGGTTTAAAATTAATAAAACATATATACATTCATATATACATTAGGCTAAAATACTCAACTGGTGCTTCTAACTACGCCTACCCCAGTGTACCTGACCTAAGCCTAATACTTGGGAGGGGAGTAAGTAAGTAGCTTTAAGTTAAGTTGGGTTTGCCAAGGTTTGCTTCAAGAATTCTCTCTACGGGTTTAGTCAAAACCATACCTCTGGAATAGAATGCTGGAGGTCTGGTGTCTCCTTCAGGGAACTCGATATCCCAGTCACTCGCAAGAGTGGGCTGGAAACGCCGGAGCTGGATTTTCTCGGCAATAGAAAAGACAGCGTCTCTCTCAGCGCGTCGAGGAGGAGGAGGAGGGGCAGCGTCCGCGGGCAGCTTGCATCTGCTGGGCTCTTGCAGGGGACGGCTGTTCAGCTCCTGTGTTCACCACACCATCGTTCGCTCGTTAGCAGCGATAGCAGTAGCGATAGTGTCAGCATTAGCTTGACAGCGATAGCTTCAGCATAACAGCAGCAGCAGCATTTTCTTAAGGCAACGTTGGTAATATTTATACCTGAAAGGTGCCTTGTTTGACGTAAGTTTTTGGACATAAGACATCAATAAAGATGTCACTAGGAAGTGATCGTCTATCAGTGCTCATTAGAGTTCTATTACTAATCAAAACATAGCAAGCGGGGCTTTCCCAGGTTGCTGAGTTTTTATCTTGTTGAAGAACTCGGAGTGTTAATCTAGGAATCTTAGATAGTAACTTCTGCTATGTCATTGCACTAATGAGCTGTTAAGGAAGTTGCAGAGGAAGCGATTCTGAAATGTGGCTCTGTTCGTGTGAGGCCAGAGACGAGTTTCTGAATATTGCATTTGATCGGTTATGCCAATATAGGGAATATATGGATTTATAGCCGTATAGGGGCATAAGATCACAGTATCGATCACGGTCCTAGATTAGAACGCGACATCCACTCCACGAATTTATGTCCATCAAATTACTAAAACTAGAGCAATAAGATGCATGTGTAACATTGCCCACCCCAAAATACATACATGCATTTGAAATAGGCGTATTTGAAATACGTGAAAATATAGGTACTGTACGTCTTTGAAGCATAGAAATCATTCAAATGATAGCATATGCAATCAATGAACGATTTTGCAAAAAGAATTACACATGAAAAATCTCTCAATACAGAAAAGAAGAGGCGAGATAATTTCATCACATATAAATGCATTTCAGTAAAATGTGCTAGAGGCTGGTTGAAAGTTATTATGTCTCTAGATTTACCTAAATAGAAGTAGAAGCTTCTGTTCTTTATGAATAGTTTTACTTTAAGCAAAGAATTTTCGTGCCAGAAAAAGGGGAAAATATTATGAAAAATAGTTCAACCCAAAAAATATTTCCTTGTGAACAGGGGAATAGAGTTCCAACGCTTTTAGCAGTTTTTGTTGTTCAAAACTGAAGGCCGAATTCAGAGTTCATGGGAACGCTGTGTATCGGAATGCTTTTCTAAAGTTATTGTTTCTGTTCAGGTGAGAACATCATATCAGACAGGCTCTCAAAAAATTGGTCTACAAAATCAGGTGACAGTTCGACCAAATTCGATAGTGCTGTAACTTGGCAGGTGTGAGAATGATTACTGTCATCAAAGGCTGGATCAGCAATGTTCACAGAAGGTCGTACCTGGGTGATGTTGCTTTTGTCACTCGCTCGACTGTTACCACCTAGTCGTAGTACAGGAGTCTCAACGAATGCCGTCATCAGGATTGGTAGCCGCTGGGGACAACACAATGCGTGAGCCGTTATCGGACTGAGCAAAGTATCGATATCCATTGGTACTGCTGATGGAAGTGCAAGACAGGTGTCCAACACACACTCATCTCCGCATAGCATACATCGTAGCAAAGGTAAGATGCAGGTTTGCCATATAGGTCTGAATGAAAGGAACCAGGTCATGTTTAGATCTCTCAGCCTGGCCAATCCAAGGACTCTAGTTATTCTGTCCCGGTAGCGCACTGCTAGGATTGTTTCTTCCATTCCCATAGGAGTCATGTCTGAGCTGTGGCTTGCCATATCGGAGTAGGAGGGTCAAAAATAAAATCCCTGCTACAAGTCCCAAAAATAGGGGTATGCCGCCAAAGACTGAATGGACAAAATTGGGAACGATTCCCAGAATTGCTTGAAATGGTGTTAGCAGTCCCGTAAAAATCGTCTTAAATATGCCTGGGATGCCTATGGCACTAGACATGTTAAGGAGTTGGCTCAGCATTTCTATGAAATACACGGGGCAATTTGTTGATAAAAGGTCATGAACCTCCGTAGCTGTCCTTGCAACTAGGAGATCATACGTCTCTTTTGATGACGTGATGGGCACTGTTGTCTGCAAAAGCACAGACTTCATTTTGCTTAAAGTATCAATTCGTATAGAAGAGAAATTCAGACGAGGCCAGATGGAAGTCTCTATGTCTCCAGGGCCGCTCGGAAAAAATGCTTGCATACAGCATTTGAACATGGAAGTTACGCTTACGAGATACGCTTTCCCTGGCAAAAGGCCACAACATCTGTGATCCGTCCTTAGAATGTAACTCCCATTCGCGAGTTGCATAAAGAAAGGCTCTATCTGCGTTGCAGGTGTGACAAGCTGGTGGCATGAAAGGTTGTTAGAATTACCTTCACAGGCTCCGTGTAAATTAATACCCTGGCACAAAAGTATACCGCTTAGTGAACGTTTACAGTTTTCACCACTAAGAAATACATTTTTGTCGCTGTCACTATAGCATGAATGTGTGTATGGTAATTTCCATGCTGACTTAACATATCCTTTACCTAATCGTTCATATTGGCCAGTAGGTATGTATTCAAGGCACTTTTTAAACCGGAAAGTTGTTATCGGAATTGTGATAATCCCGTGTATTATCCATTCAATAACAGGACTTTCTGACATTGTCAAAGGTAATCTCTCAAGTTTTTCGATGCTCAGGATTGTATAGTCTGCTCCTTTATGTGCCAAGCTGATTTGTTTATCAGTAAGGTTAAAGATGGAAAAGAATGACGTTGTGTTGATTAAACGCCAAGGCACATAGCCTGAACGAAGATTTTGCAGCGTCCAGCCTAATTGTACAATAGAACGTAATTGCGACTGGCCATGCTGTAACATTAGCAAGTCTCTGTCTATTATATCAAAGGCAGAGGATACAATATTGTCCAACGAATGTATTCTGGAGGACAGAGTCATTAACCCATTGTCCACTACAGAAAGGGATTTTTCCAAATTAATACGATCAATTTCTCGTATTTTTTCAGCTGTTTCAATTTGTGTGACTTTCCAAGCCTCGTTGTATACCGCATAGATACTGGTCGCTATGAAACGCTTTTGACGCTGTTTGCGTGGTCCCATAATAAAATCGCGCAAATCAGCACCATCTTTAAGTAAAGACAAGTGTTGCTTAATTTCAGCCAGTGTGGATGATCCTAGCCATTCGAGGCAGAGTTTCCCTACACTGTATGTTGTTACTATCCCTGGATGTTGTCTCTGGGAGTATCTAGGGTCTTGTCTGGTCATTTTTAAGCCCTGTGTTTTGTTCAGGAATCTATCTTGACAGTTGTTTGTGTCAGTAGGCCAGATTAACCACTTTTTCCAATCAGGATGTGTTCTGTTTAAATGTAAAATTTTAGATACCTCTATCTCAATATCTGTTGTATTTTCAGGTATTGGCTTTGGAATAGACGGTTTGTTAAGGTCTTTAATCTTAGCTAGGCCAAGACAGGATGTTTGGTGAATTGTGTCATTTAAAAACATCATTTCTTCTGGGATCATGCAGGCTCTGAATAATGCTTCTAGGCCTTGTACCTGCCACTCTTTTGTACCCCAGATGGTTTTTGTTTCAATGTTATTTTTACAATAATCAAAACCAAATGTCATCATTTTTTCATAAAATGCTTCTGAGTATATCAATTTAGTATTTGTCAGCATTGTTTTCAATCCTGCTTTATCTAACAGTTTATAATAAAACGTTTCTGCATCACTGGTGTTAAACCCTGAGAAGTACTGAAATTTCTCAAAGAATGTTTTAGAACTGCTTTTAGGTGGTGTAGCACAATGTTCCCATTGGTTATACTTAAAAACATTTCTAGGCTGTGCAGATTTATGCAAGTAATGATCATCATAATGTGTGAAGCAGAACATCTGTTCATAACTAGACGAACCTTGTAAATAATCATGGTCTGTGAATCTAGCTGACATTACTAAATCAGACATCATGTTATTAATACTTTCAAAGTCCCAATCATCAGAGAATGTACTAGGTTTTACAAAGTCACTTAAGGAAACCTTGAGTTGATGAGGATACTTCAGGATCTCGACTGGACCATAGATCTCATAATCAGTTTTCTCCCATACTACCCCACCGGGTATTGGAATGGCTGTGACATTTACTGTTGACAGTTCTCTTTTCTTCATGTGGGATGATCTGTGTGGTTTGAGGACTAAGTTGATGTTCTGACTTGCTGTGTCCATTGTACTATATTTTCCCTCAATGAATTTTCCCAAACAAAGTACCATGATGAGCCAAAGCAGGAGGAAAAATATACCTAAACCGAACCAGAACTCTAACCATGGAGAAATAAGGTAAATTTCCTTGAGTTGATGAAAGAGTTCGGTTGCTTTTTCTTTAAAAGTCTTTTTTATTTCTGGCATCACTTCGGGGTAGCTTTGATCCTCGGAAAAGTTGTCGAAGTTGATGAAATAGCCAGAGGCAGTTCTGTCAATTGTTGGAATTGTTCTTTCAATTTGTCTTTCGGTAGCACATTCAGATGCCACATCATTGTAGACTGGTGTTTCTTGACGAACTGTTTCAATCTGTGTCTCAAGAGGCACGAGTTCCATGGCATTATTGCATAGTCCCTCTCTGTGCACTGCAGGCTGATTGAATGTGATTAGTCTTTCAGTTTGAACCTCTTGGATTGTTGCAAGTTTGGGTATTCTGTTATTTCTTGGGAGTCCACTGGGCCTACTGTTGATTATAGGCCACATGCTTGTGGTTTTACCAGGTCGATTGATACAACTCTGTTCTCCTTTTTACCAGCAAGGGGCGGTAGTACTACTGATCTTGTTCCGGTGACTGCCAAGACAGGTACTGCTTTTCTGTAAGAAGGCCCAAATTCCTTCTTCACCGCTATTTTTTCTCTGACTAGATCCCCAATCTTTGGAATCCAGACAGGCCTTGCTGGGGCTGGTGCTGGTGGTGCCTCGTCAGTGGTAGCTGGCTGTTGCTTTAACTTTATGTTGCTTAAGGATTTTCTTGTTTCATTCAGGTCCTGTAAAACAGCCAAACGATCTTTGATGTCAAAGTCTGTTTTCTTATCTTGTACCACTGATACCTGACTATCTAAGTCCTGAACTCGCATTCTAGTTCCGAACGATAGTTCGTATGGGCTGAAACCTTTTAGAGAATTTCTTGGCAAATTGTTAAGACTGATCTGGACACTTATTAAATGTTTGACCCACCCAACACCCGAACCTAATACCTTCGCTGTTATAGATTGCTTTATGTCCCAGTTTTTTCTTTCTACCACACTGTTCCCTTCGGGGTGTGACGGACAAGAATACCGCAACCCAACTCCCATGCTGGCCATGGCCTCCTTATAAGCTCGAGAGCTAAAAGCAGGACCCTGGTCAGAATGGAACATGGCAATTGCGTATGTGCCGATAAAGACTCGCAGATATTTTATAACCGTTCTGGCGTCAGCCGAGCGCTGGAGGCCACATTTTTTAAGTGTGTTTAGCCTTCATGATGTACAATGGGACGCGTTTCTCTTTTTTGATAGTGCGGATAGATTGCCTAATGCTTTCTATTAGGGCTTCTGACACTACACTGGCTGGTTCTCCACTGCAATCTCTATTGCAGTCTTCACAGTTTTTTGCAAACTCATGAATACCTTCACTCATTTCCGGCCACCAGTACTCTGATTGCAATTCTCTCAGAGAGTCCCTGATTGTTTGGTGTCTCAGACCCAACCCCATATGTGCCTCCTGCAAGAGGAAGCCCCTCCGGTTCCTGTTTGGAATTACCCTATCCCCCACTCCAGGGATTCGAGCAAAAGGAACGGAGTTTGCATCGATTACGTATGCATAATTGAGTGGATTGTTCACGGGTAGTGCTGCACAGTCGCCTTTTACGGACTTTTTTACTGCAAGCATGGTTTCCCCGTCTATGTATTTTTCTGAACGCTTTTTTGTGGCTACGGAAGCCGGTTTAGTTGCTTCCGCTGTGGCTGTGTTAGCCAATGAATTCCCTGCAACGTGAACGCCATCACGTTGAAGACTCTGTGCGTGTATCACGTGAGTCTTTTGTAGTTCTTTCTGAAAAAGAGCTACCTGTTTCCAGAGCAATTTATGCTTTATTGTGGCACCTGTGTCATCTTTGTAATCGTTTTCAATCCAACTTGCAACTTATTATTGTAAGAGTTGACGCAAAAATAAGAATCGCACACGATAAGTGTCGGGAATTCACGTTCTGCATTTTCAAGCGCCATCTTTAAAGATCTGATTTCAGCTCTCTGAGCCGAACAGTACTTCACTGATTCAGTTTTTGTTATTTTCGGTCAGAATTTACTGCACAGCCAACGACCTTTAACAATCGCACAGGCTGCATCGTAGGATTTGTTCTCTACGTTGAAATGCTGTACAAATCTATCTGTATAGATTATATAGGCGTACTGTGGGAGAGGCAGAAGTTCGATTTGCAGAGGATATTCTTCTTCATATTCTAAATCATTCAGCTCTTCGAATTGCGGGGCGAAGTAGTATTTCACATGTTCCGCTCCAAGAGAATCTACACACTGTATCCATTTCGGATCCAGTGACACTGTAGGCAGGTTTACTGGGCTGAATAGCGCCTCGAAGGCGGATTCCGCTGTGAGGATATTAATCCTTTTGCCGTGTGCTAGTTCTCGTTCATTTGCTAATGCAATTCCTACTGCTTTCACAGTATTTTCTGTTGGACTGAATGTTTTTTCTGCTTGTGTGTACAAGTGAGATTTAATTGAAATTGGTACCTTTTCTCCCTCATTAGAGGTCAGGTACGTGAATCTGCATCTTCCTGGGATGACTCGGATTACAAGATTGCGTGTGTTGTCACGTGTATCTAATTTTGTTTTTGCTAACATGTCTGTTTGCAGTGATCTCAAAATTTCTGTGTGTTTTTGAGTCCAATTGATTGGTTTAAAATCAGGTTTAATTAGTTTGTAGAGAGGTTTAACCCTCTCTGGGTAATTTAGAATGTAAGTTCTTCCGAAATTCAGAAAGCCTAGAATCGATTGTAATTTCTTCAGCATTTTTGGAGCTTGGAGTACAGCGCACTTCTCTAAGAAGTTGTCCGCTAGGCTTTTTCCTTCACTTGATAATTCGTATCCTAAAAATAATACTGTCAGATGGGCAATTCGAGACTTTTTAAAGTTGAATTTGTAACCCTCTGCTGCGAACCCAAGTATAATGGTGTTCACTCTTTTCAAGTGAGTATCCAAGTCGTCATCTGTGAGATAGATATCATCTACGTAAGATAATGCCTCATCATCATATATTTGTAGTAACTCTGTTACTCTAGCTGAGAATAGTCCAGGGCTGTTCTTGAACCCCTGTGGGAGCCTACAGAAATTTTTCTGAGACCCCATTACTGAGAAAGCGGTCAAGTATCTGCTTTCTGGTGCAATGTTTTGACAAAAGAAACCATTAGATATGTCTAATGTCGTTTTATATTTTTTCCTAACTATGTTGTTCATTAGTGCAGCACTATGCGAATTTTGTACTGCAAAAGTTTTGCAACATGCATTAAGGTGTCTGTAGTCCAAATCTAGGCAATATGAATTGTCTGGCTTGGAGACAGGAAACAAAGGATTGTTCATTTGAGAGGTGCATGTTTCAATCACCCCCTGGTATTCAAGTTTATCTAAAATCTCCCTGACTTGTTTTTTAGCTTCTTGCTTAATGGGATACTGCCTTTGTGCAGTTGGTTCACTTTTTAACTGGATTTTGTGAGGAGGAGAGTCCTCATCCCATCCTACATGATTTTTATATAATGCCGGTGCCTGGGCTACTGCCCATTTCCTTGCATAAGTATATTTTTTGTGAATCGGAATGTGATTCGAGAAGGCAGGCATAATCATTTCTTCGCCACGAGGGCACTCCCTGACAAACTCTGGGGGCCAATCTTTTTCAGCTAACAGAATATCATAGTCTTTTGAGAGTTTATCCCAAAATAGACCCTTTATTTTCCTAGTCTTATCACCCTCTATACGCAATGTTATTTCGTATATCTTATGGGGCTCGCTAAGTCCGGTGTCGGCAGTTTCAACCTGAATGTATTCATTCGTGTCCACTGTCTCCAGATGACTCATCAAGATCTTGCGGGCTATAGTGATTTCTGCTGCACTGTCTAGCATTGTCTGTGCCCACTCCCCGTTTTTCAACTGTGTTCTCAGTATTCTCGGCATGGTTGATTACTCTAATACTGGCTACCTTCTTTTTTGGAAATTGAGATTTTTTACTCTGAGCAGGTTCCTTGTCTTTGGACTTGGTGTGCTCTCCTGGGTCTGACCGTCCTCTTCTTTCCGATTTCTGTGAAAAAGATCGAGAGGGACGTGTATCAATACTTTGATATCTATCAGGCTTCTTCAAATTAGCCCTATTTCTAAGGTTATATCTTTTCTCAGAGGGCTCCCTCTGGGGAGACAGGTGTTCTCAAGTCGGAGTTCTTTCCCTCCGTCGAGGAGACCTTCCTCTGGACTGGAAAACTTTTTCTTTGGGAGTGGATTGTTTATTTCCATCCCAGCTCTTTTTAGGAGTGTTTGAATTATTTTTAATAAATAATTTTACTAACTCTCTATATGCTTTTGTTAATTCTCTTATGTTAACTATTAGTTCTTCACTTGACATTTTCTCAATGTCCGGATGTGGTGTGTAGCTGGCTAGAACCGGCCACGTTGCTCCTGGTCTACCTAGTGGACCGAGCCCGGTAATATGATCATTATGTTTTAGGGCGCCTTTAAACCAAAGTAAATGTTCTTGGTATTTTAATGGGATTTCAGTCTCCTCGAAAGGAGCGTACTCCTCCGGTGGATCCTCTATTTTATAATAGTGGAACTCATGTGTTGCAGCGTTTGCCGCTGGAAATTTTATCCATGAATAGAATACCTCTGTCTGCCGATATTTGTGTGCCTCTATCACGAAGACGACTGTGCCACCTTGTGTGGTCAGTCCATTTTCTATAAGCTTTAACGTTATAGATTTTCTTAAATGTGCCAGGATGGTAATTGCACCCGGTTCAGTAGTCCCGTCGGGACCCTGCTGAGTCGCATCTGCTGCGGCATCAGTTCCGTTGTTTTCTACTGACATTTTATTTGTCAGGAAAGTTTTTTGCAGAGCAGGTCTCCAAGGAGACAAAGATTAGGTGCACAATATTTTGGAACACTGTATCCTTCAATGTTGAATAAACTAGAGCTTTACATAGGAATCTCTTCCTACTAAGGTCGGGCGGATTTTAACCTTTCACCCACTCCAGACGTCTATTGGAGTATTTACGGGAGAAAGGGGTCTGTGTGAAAAATGCACGACTGAGTTACTCTAACGTCTTGCGTTAGTTTATCGCCTTACCAAACGTTTGGGCGCCATGTAGTGTGGTTCCTATTTTCCCAATAGGCCCTGCGCATTGGAATAACATAAACAGTAGTATCGACGTAGAAGTGCGGATCTTCCAGGCCTCTACTGACTATGCTAAACTTAATTGGGTTTGTTACCAACTAGCTCAGAGGTCACTGGAAACTTTCTTGACTGAAAAGGAAGTGATCAGCTTCCCTGGTACAGACAAGAAGGGATTCAGTTTTCCAACAACCGTGCAACATGACAACTTTGCTCCTCAGATAAGAGTCAATCTCTTGAGTCGTGTGAACAATAGACAGTTATTTTACTCAGTCAGTTGTTATGCAGATTACTTTCACAATATGTAGAGAATAGAGAGACGGGCGTTGTCAATAAAAGGTAACATTTATTGAACAGTCTTTCTTCTCATACAAGAGAAATGAATTGCCACAATTGCAAGACTTGTTATTATAAAAAGTACGTACAGTAAAATGAGTATTGCGAAATAATACTGTAAAAGCATTGATATGGTTTCTTAGCCATACAATGGTTTAAAATGAATAAAACATATATACATTAGGCTAAAATACTCAACTGGTGCTTCTAACTACGCCTACCCCAGTGTACCTGACCTAAGCCTAATACTTGGGAGGGGAGTAAGTAAGTAGCTTTAAGTTAAGTTGGTTTTGCCAAGGTTTGCTTCAAGACTTCTCTCCAAGGGTTTAGTCAACACCATACCTCTGGAATAGAATGCTGGAGGTCTGGTATCTCCTTCAGGGAAGTCGATATACCAGTCACTCGCAAGAGTGGGCTGGAAACGCCGGAGCTGGATTTTCTCGGCAAGAGAAAAGACAGCGTCTCTCTCAGCGCGTCGAGGAGGAGGAGGAGGGGCAGCGTCCGCGGGCAGCTTGCATCTGCTGGGCTCTTGCAGGGGACGGCTGTTCAGCTCCTATGTTCACCACACCATCGTTCGCTCGTTGGCAGCGATAGCAGTAGCGATAGTGTCAGCATTAGCTTGACAGCGATAGCTTCAGCATAACAGCAGCAGCAGCATTTGCTTAAGGCAACATTGGTAATATTTATACCTGAAAGGTGCCTTGTTTGACATAAGTTTTTGAACATAAGACGTCAATAAAGATGTCACTAGAAAGTGATCGTCTATCAGTGCTCATTAGAGTTCTATTACTAATCAAAACATAGCAAGCGGGGCTTTCCCAGGTTGCTGAGTTTTTATCTTGTTGAAGAACTCGGAGTGTTAATCTAGGAATCTTAGATAGTAACTTCTGCTATGTCATTGCACTAATGAGCTGCAAAGGAAGTTGCAGAGGAAGCGATTCTGAAATGTGGCTCTGTTCGTGTGAGGCCAGAGACGAGTTTCTGAATATTGCATTTGATCGGTTATGCCAATATAGGGAATATATGGATTTATAGCCGTATAGGGGCATAAGGTCACAGTATCGATCAGGGTCCTAGATTAGAATGCGACAATAGCTGCACATCCCGCATATGTCTTTGAGAATTTTTACTCCCTGGTGGGGTTCAAGCCTATTAATGCTGCCAAGGGCAGTTTCAAGACTATACAGTGTTAGAAACACCAGCACATTATAAGACTTACCAAGATTTGGGAATCCCTTTAACTTATCAAGAATACCAAAATTGGTTTGGTGGTCACTTGCAACATACGTACAGAAATGTCTGGGAACTCTAAGCAGTGACGGGGCTACATGGCCAGTATTGGCCGGCTACACTCCTGTTCCTCGCCCTGACAACCTAACCCAAGCTGAGGTAGTAGGGGTATTAATCAGTCGCCTTACATAGGAGACTCCTACAGTTTGTACAATGTACTTCGAGATCCAGTCCTACTATTGAAGCAGGATCTGTCACTCTTACACAAATACAAACTAATAATGATATGATGGGGAAAGCGCCCATGAAGCGTTAAGATTTAGCTTTCTGGATTGCTTGTAAGACCAGCCAGTTAGAAGCAGTGTATTCATACAATACCCCTCAAGGTAACGGCAGAATAATGACTACGGGCCTGATTTGGATCTTGGCGGACAGATTACTGCGTCACAATGGTGACGAATATTCTGTCCGCCAAAATATAAATCCCAATATATCCAATGGGATTTATATTTTGATAGACGGGATATCCCTCACTGTTGTTACGGAATAACCCGTCTGCCAAGACCTAATATGGCCTTATGTGTCTTCCTCTTGGGATGGTGCCTTTCGTAGAGGAGTGAAACTCCTGAGGAAGCATCCTTGCATGCATTTATACCAGTTTGCATGGTACACCTTCATTTGCAGTCCTACCTGATGTATTTAGACAAGTAAAAAATGAGCATGGAGCTGTACTAGCTTTGGATTTAGGAATTAAGTTAATGGGGAACTTCTCTACAGTTTCCTCCATCATCCTAAGCAATATTAAGGCAGAGGCTTCAGTTCTGGCTCTCCGTCAGGAAGACTGTAAACGGAAGCTACCAAAAATAATCGTTAAAGTTTATACCAAAGTAGGTAGAGATACCTTACATACTCAACCCATTACTCCAGACTTAACGATAAATGACATTATGGGTTCAGTTAAGGAGAAATCTGCAGTATAAGGGAAGAAAAAACAAAAAGATAATAGATGGAATGAAACACCCACTTCTCAGGAATCCTTCAGGGTTGGCTATAACTTGAGACCATAACAAAATCTAAAAACCTGACTGGTATCAGTATTCTGATAGCCGTTCTTGAGTAGGAAAAGTAAAAGAGTACTGATGTCAGCATAAAGAGGAACGAGAAAGGATTGGACTCAAAAACCCAAGTAAAAAAGAAGACTGTAGCAGGACTTTAAAAAAAAATATACTGATCCAGCTGCAAGTCCTCTAGACAGTGCTGCTGAAGTCATGATAGTACATCAGACACTTCAGAGGTTTCTGGGTAAGAGTCCAGCTGATGACTTTATACAAATCAAGACTCCAGATCAATATTTAAATCCTCCTCACAGTGTTTACAACTTGAACATACAAATTAAAGAGGGCATACCACATATAATCAAAGCAATCTTCTGCACACAATTATCTGATGATTATGACATCATCCAAGCAGCCAGCCTTCATTAGGGAAGCATTTTGGGGGTAGGAAGTCATAAGAGTAGCCTTTTTTCCCATAGCACCCTAGGATAACAGGGAAATGTATGCTAGTGAATGGGCTTTAAGACAAGCTTCAGCATTAAACAGAAATCAAGAGGGGTGGAACGAACACTCTAGTCCACATGTTATTCCCTTACATAGTGAATCTCAAGCGCAATACCCTTTAAAGCCAGAAGGAAAATGTGGTGTAAAAGCAATACTAGATTAGTTGCAGTATCAAGGTATCATAGCGCCTTGTCTTTCACCAATGAACACGCCCCTTTTTCCCACATCTAACCCAGATGGTTCCTATATAGTCTTAGGCTACAGAAATTTGAGCTTGCACACCCGAACATATGCAGTACAGAATGCACACAGCACAGGTTTGATGACAAGCCTAGAGCGGGAAAATACAAACTAACCTGTATAGGTGTTTCAATAAAAATATAGCACCTAAGTGTGAATATCTAACCACTTTCAGTTTCGACGGAGTGCAATTTTCATTCTGACGTTTGACTATGGGCTATAAGAAGAGACCTGGCTTATTTTCAGTGTGAATCGTGGAGATCTTACAACCAGATCCTGAGGTATAATCACACTTTGGTAACATCTACCTTACCGATGATGAATGAAAAATTTCCTAGCTATCGTAACGGAAAGTTTCAATTCTGTTGAGGACTCGGAGGCGAGGATTATGCCTTCTCTCTTCGCTTTATTATCACAGAACCTTAGCTCAACACAAGACTACCTTTCCCATGAACATTAGGAAAAGCAGTAGTCAACAACAAGAAAAAATGACCACTCATAAAAGTCCTTTGTTATCCAATCAGGATGCAGCAGCCCCTACATAGTCTGCTCTCAGTGTCCCTTGATCCTCTTTCAGCCGCAGATTCATCCTTAAGCGTCCCGTTTACCCGCATCAGAGCCTAGAGGAATAAAAAAGGGAATCATGAAGCCACGGAGAACAACCTCATGGTACAACATATGGCATTATGAGGCAGACTAACCGTAGCATGAAGAACACAATTATGAAGATAAAGACAAGAGCAAATAGGCTCCAACACCAATTATGCATTAGAGTGAACAAGACATTACACCACAACCCACATACCAGGAAGAAAAATTACTTACTACCACACGGGTGGGAGATCTGCTAGCAATCCCTAGGGTGGGATAATCCTCGCCTCTGAGTCCTTAATAGAATTGAAACTTTCTGTTACGATAGCTAGGACATTTTTCATTCTATGTCAGGACTGGAGGTGAGGATTATGCTAGTTCAAAGCTTGCTCACCACGAGGTGAGCCATGTCAAGCACCGGCTTGAAATAGAACCTCTTAAAGGTACAATCCGAAGACCAGTTGGCTGCGTTGGGGATATCCTCCAAGCACGCCCCTAGGCCGAAGGCTTTCGTAGCCATTGCCCCTCGAGCCGAGTGAGCACCAAAATCTTTGAGACTAATTCCTGCCTCCTGCATAACCCACCTAACCCAGTGGGCTATGGTAGGGGAAGAAACCGCCTTAAAGGGTTTCCTGAGAGAAATGAGTAGCTGCCGCTCACCCGGAGGCCTGAACTCCTGTGTCATTTCCTCATAGGATTTCGAGAAGCGCACCACACACAACTTTGGTGAGCCTGGGAACTCCGGATAAGAAATGACTCTGGTATGACATTTAGTGCGTCTATGCAAAGTAAAAGTGACCCCGAAGGGGGAAAACATCCTGGAGGTAATATCCAAGGCATGGACGTCTGAAACTCTTCTGCAACAAATCAGACACAACAACATTGCTAATTTAGCCGACAGCTGTTTATGTGACAAGAGCCTGTTAGGTTGCCAGGATAGAAACAAATTGAGGACTTGATTCACATCCCAGAGTGCTGAATAATGCGATTCCAGAGGCAAGGACAACCGAATGCCTCGCAGCTACTTGCAGACCATAGGATGTTCGCCAGCGGGGGAATTGTTCAAAGACAGATGTCCCACCGAAATGGCCAAACGAAAAGTATTGATAGACCTATAGGACAAACCTTTAGACGCCAAATGCGCCAGGAAATTGAGGATGTAAACTACATCAGCCACCACGGGATCGACACCCCTTCGCATACACCAACGTCATCGTCCCCAAGCTGATCTGTATTGCTTGACAGTACTGTCTGCCCAAGCTTGTGACATGAGCTCCTCAGCTTTCGCCGAAAGGCCAAGGATTTCCGAGCGTTACCTGTAATCCTCCATGCTATCAGCCACAATGAATTCTACTGAACTAGAGGATGAGCTAGACCATCGGGAGGAGATTGGGAAACAGGGGGAGTAGGATTGGAAAATCCCAAGGAAGTTCCAGAAGAACCGGAAACCACACTTGAGACCTCCAAAGAGACGACAGGAGAACAATCTTCGCTCCTTGCCTCCTGACCTGGGCTGTCACCCAGGTGATCATTGCAAATGGAGGAAACGCCTACCCCTCCTCCCGGCTCCAATCTTGCAGAAAGGCATCCGTGGCTACTGACAAGGGATCTGGCCTCCAGCTGAAGAACCGGGGAAGCTGGAAGACCAACGGGGATGCACCAAAAACGGACTCCACTGCTCGACCAGCATCTGAAAAACATCCACGTCCAGCTTCCATAAACTGGTGTCCCTGAAATTGCGAGATTGATAATCCACCACTAAATTCTCTTTTCTCCAGTATTACATCTTTCATAGATTCACATGCTTGTATCTTCCCCGTCGTCATGGTGGGAGTCTCACGGTAACAGAATGACCAAGCAGTATCATAGAGAAGAAAAACTGCATAGAAAATCCCCATAGGGGCTGTATTATTTGGTAACCAGACCATTTCCTTGTTTTGGCCCAAAAGCTAGCCAATCAGAATTGCTGCCCTGCCCTCACACTCCCCAGCAGCAGCTTCCTGCCTCAGATTTCCAACCGCCTTCGTGTGAGAAAGGAGTCTCCCTGAGCTCTGCTCAGTTTTCTTCTGTTCCTGTGTGAACTTTTGACCCTTTGGGAATTCTTTCTACCTTGAGGTATTGTGTGTATTCTTTTTGCTTAAGATGGCTGAAAGCTCTAAGAAGAGGCTGTTCAGGCCATGCAGATCCTGTGGGAAGGCCAGACTCTTCTCTGAGGACCCACATGAGGACTGCCTTTATTGCCTCTACCCTAAACACCTGGTGAAGGCCTGTAAGCTTTGTAGAAAATTTTCTGACAAAACAAAGCGTGACAGAGAGGCAAGATTGCTGTTATGGCTTCAGAAGAAGAAGGCCACATCAGGCACAGATTCTGAGGAAGAATCTTCTCACTCCACTCCCAAGAAAAGAAAGGCCTCTGTTTCTGTGGAGAAAGTGGAGACTAAAAGGAGTAAATCTGGAGAAAAATCGACATCATCTCTTCCCATTACTCCTCTGAAGAAGCAGTCAAGTCTTAAAGGACCTGGTTCTGCACCCTCTACCAGTTCGATGGTTTCTGCTCCTAAGTCTGTGGTGAAAACTTCGATTCCGTCGTCTTCAGCTTCTTCTAAGGCTGCGTCGACGACCACGACGTCTACGGCAACGACATCGATGAGTAAGATGTCTCTGTCAGGCCCGTCGACGACGACTTCGTCGACGACAGGTTCGATCTCACGAATGTCGACGGGGGCCCCGTCGACGAAGGTCCCGTCGACGAAGGTACCGTCGACGAAGGTCCCGTCGACGAAGGTTCCGTCGACGGCAGTCCCGTCGACGAAGGGTCCGTCGACGAAGGGTCCGTCGACGAAGGTCTCGTCGACGAAGGTCCCGTCGACGAAGGTCTCGTCGACGATGGTCCCGTCGACGGTGGTTCCGTCGACGATGGTTCCGTCGACGATGGTCCCGTCGACGATGGTCCCGTCGACGATGGTTCCGTCGACGATGGTCCCGTCGACGATGGTTCCGTCGACGAAAATCTTGCTTTCAACGGCTAAAGCTTATAGTTCTCCTCAATCAAAGACCATGATCTCCATACGCTCTTTTCAATCGACAAGAGGTTCGGCTACCATCAGTAAGTCCGCGGAGTTCACCTCTTGGACAAAGATTTCTCCATTGCCGCCATCATCGCTGTTGGAGCAGGATTCGGAGGGAGAGGAGTCCTCAGGTGCTGCCTACAGCCCCTCTCAGCTTCAAATAAAAAGCCAGGATACGGATGAGGAGGAAACCTTTTCCTTCAAGGACAGGCCACAATCTGCCAGATATGAATCATTCCAGGAATCTGGTGACTATGAAGATGAAGAAGAGCAGCACGAGGACTCACGGGAGGAAGAACGTCAAGAGACAGTTTCTATACCCCTCACCCTTGTGTCTGACCTTAGATTGATGCTTAATGACTACTATCGTCGCTTCCCAGAGGCGAACTCATCGCAACCAGTTACGCACACGCCTCCCACACAGACACCTAAACAAGCACCTGCCCCTCAAGATCAGGGAGTTCAATCTCCGCAGGTGGTTACTATTAGGGACGACCTAACGGACTCTGATGACGATGAAGAGCCCGAAGACGGAGAGCTAGTTCATGATGCCTCGGGGAAGGAATGGGACGAGTACGTTTTGCCTTCAGCTGCATCACCTGAACCACTCAAATCTACCTCCCCTCCTCAGGATATCGGAGGCTTCCATGATATCATGGAAAGGGCGGCCAAGAGATTCAGTCTGGATGTGGACGTACAAGAAACGGATTGTTTCTTGTACGATTTCAAGGATGATAACAAGAAGTCACTTCGCTCAATACCTATTATCCCGCATTTATGGGAGGAGGGCCTCAAGATTCTAAAAACACCAGCCTCCATAGCGGTTTCAGTTCCACGAATTGAAAAGAAATACAGAGCTCCAGAATCTACGGCAGCCTGCCTCATTGGCCATCCCAGGCCGGAATCGGTTGTGACACAGGCGGCGCAAAGAAACTCAAAAAACCCGGTGGCTACTTCACTAGTGCCACCAGACAAGGAAGGGAGGAGAATGGATGGAGCAGGTAAGAGGTTTGCGGTCATGGCAGCCTTTACCATTAAAGCGGCAAATGCGATGGCTCTGCTCGGCCGTTACAACAGGCAGATATGGTCAGATCTGGCTCCCATCTTGTCGGCGCTTCCAGAGGATCGAAAGGAGGAAGCGGCAGCCCTTCTCAAAGAAGGAGCAAAATCAGCAGCTGAGTCTATCGACATCGCCATGGATGTTTCATCTTTAGGCTTCAGACAAATGGCAGGAGCGGTCTCGCTTCGCAGACAGGGCTGGCTAAAGGCGACTTCTTTTCGACCAGAAGTGCAGTCGAAGATTGTAGATATGCCCTTCGACGGGGAGAACCTGTTTGGGAAACATATCGACGAGGCATTGCAAGGCATAAAGTCAGACACTGATACGGCTAGAGCGCTGGGATCTCTTCAGCAGTGAAGGTTTCAGTCCTTTCGGAAGAGAGGTGCAAGAGGTCAATTTAACCAACGATCCTCTTTTCAATCTAACCGATATCAACCGTACGTACAGTCAGCAGGGATATCGTCAGTTTAACACCAACAACCAGTACAGATCCTCCAACTCCTCTTACCAACAACAGTCCAGAGGTAAATCCAACGCCAGGGGGAAAAATCAGCAGTCTAATAGACGTCAATGATTTCAGGCAGGCGCTCCCCACACTACAGATCCCGGACAACGACCACTATCTGTCTCAATACTACACCAACTGGATCTCCATAACATCGGACAAATGGGTCCTGGATGTCATCAGCAGGGGCCACACACTGGAATTTGTGGAGATGCCACCGGACCACCCTCCAGTACTCAGGCCCAACCATCATCGCAAAGAAATGCAGATGGAAGTTCTCTCGCTTCTACAAAAGGGAGCCATAGAGGAAGTACCACAGCATCTCAGAGGAAGAGGCTTCTATTCACATTTCTTCCTCATCAAAAAGAAACAGGCCCAGAAATGGAGACAGGTATTGGACCCTTCAGAATGTTGTCGTTGCAGGAGATCTTACTCATGTTAAAGGACAAAGACTACTTAGCGTCCTTGGATCTCATGGATGCGTACTTCCATATTCCCATCCATCGGAAGCACAGGAAGTATTTGAGGTTTGTTGTGGAGAGTCGCCACTTCCAGTTCAAAGTCCTGCCGTTCGGACTCAAATCAGCCCCGAGGGTATTCACCAAATGCATGGCCCCGGTGGCGGCCCACTTAAGACTGCAAGGCCATTACATTTACCCATACCTGGACGACTGGCTGGTGACAGGTCCATCTTTCAGGGCCGCAGCGGAAGCTCTACAGAACTGCATCCGGTTGTTTCAGCGATTAGGCCTGAGAACAAACTTAGAGAAGTCCTCGCTGACTCCGGCCCAGGGCATCCAATTCTTAGGGGCATGGATATGCACCAAAGAGGGAAAAGCCTACCCTTCCAACGATCGGATCAGAAAGATCAGAGGGCTGACGACTTCTCTTCAAGCAAAAAAGTCCACTTCCGTGAGGATTTACAAGTCCATGTTGGGGATGATGTCATCCTGCATCCCGTTGGTACCAAACTGTCGTCTGAGAATGAGGCCTTTGCAGGAACAACTCGACGAGCAGTGGGTACAGGCAAGCGGAACCTTCGAGGATCGCATTACCATCACAACCAGTATGAAGGTGGCCATGTCATGGTGGAAGATCCTAAAAAACCTAAACCAGGGACTGAGCTTCATTCATCGGGATCACGACTTTGTGATGACGACGGACGCTTCACTGAAAGGATGGGGTGCGCATCTTCAAGAGCTGGAAATTCAGGGCCTTTGGTCAGATTGGGAAGCTCAGCTTCACATAAACATGTTGGAGCTCAAGGCAGTCTTCCTAGGGCTTCAAGCGTTCCTTCCCAGAATACGTCAGTCGTCAGTACTTATTCAAACAGACAGCACCACGACCATGTTTTACCTGCTGAAACAGGGCGGGACGAGATCCAAACAGCTGTCAGCACTGGCACAAAGGATCTGGAAGTGGCTCATAACCAACGAAATCTCAATCCAAGTCCAGCATATACAGGGAGTCCTCAACACTCGGGCGGACGCCCTGAGCCGCACTCCCAATGCGACACACGAATGGGAACTTCACGACTCTCAGGTTCGCATTCTGTTCCGAAGGTGGGGCACTCCCACATTAGATTTGTTCGCGACTCAAGACAACTCAAAGTGCACTCACTTTGCGTCAAGGTACCGTCAACAGGGATCCATGGGAAATGCATTCCTCATGGACTGGACAGGAAGGTTTGCATACGCGTTCCCTCCGTTCCCGTTAATTCCGCGCATCCTGCGCAAGATGAGACTGGAACCGTGCCGGATCATAATGATTGCACCAGCCTGGCCAAGACAGGTGTGGTTTTCAGACCTACTTCAATTGTCGAGGGGCGTCAAGATCCAGCTCCCGACATTCCAAGACCTCAACTCCATGGAGAAAGGGCAGATTCTGCATCCGGATCTACACTCTCTAAAGTTGTCCGCATGGAACCTCACGAGCGTGAATTTCAGAATCTAGATATTTCACAAGAATGCAGGCATATTCTCTCACAAGCGAGAGCCGTATCCACGAACAAAACATATACAGCAAAATGGACCCGTTTCTGTCACTGGTGCAACAGACAAAACTTGCATCCCTTTGAGGTTCAGCCTGAAGGTATCCTGCCTTACCTGCTCTTACTATCAAAATCAGGCCTTTCGCATGCTTCAGTCAAGGTGCACTTAGCAGCGATATCAAGATTCAGGCGAAAGCCAAACGAGCCTTCTCTCTGGTCATCCAGAGTAATAAAGGAATTTATCAAAGGACTTTTTAGAGTCTTCCCACCCATCCAACGACCACCTGTACCGTGGCACCTCAATACAGTTCTATCACAGCTTATGAGGCCACCCTTTGAGCCCATACATAAGACAGACTTGCAGTTCCTGTCATGGAAGACAGCCCTCCTTCTCGCCTTAACATCGGCAAGGAGGGTTAGCGAAATCCAGGCCTTTTCAGTGGAGGAACCCTTCTTACAATTCCGTCAGGATAGGGTTATATTGAGAACTAATCCTACCTTTATTCCCAAGGTGGCGACGTCTTTTCACCTCAACGAACCCATTGTTTTACCTACCTTCTTCAGCAAGCCCTCATCGGAGGCAGAAAGAGCCTTACACTCTCTAGACATTTCAAGATGCCTAAAGTTCTACATTGAGAGGACGAAACCGTTCCGTAAGTCCAAGCAATTGTTCATTGCATTTGAAGGACAAAGAAAAGGCCTTCCATTGTCGAGACTCAGTATTGCTAGATGGATATCCTCAGCCATCCTAAAATGTCACGACAAAGCGGGGAAGCCGCTAAATTCTAAAGTCCAGGCGCATTCAACGAGGAAGATGGCAACCTCGATGGCCCTATTCGCAGGAGTGGCACTGCCAGATATCTGCAGAGCAGCAACGTGGAAGAGTGTCCACTCATTTACAAGACACTACTGTCTGGACACTGCGTGGAAGGAGGACACGGCAGTGGGTCAGGCTGTTCTGAAGCGTCTATTCCAGTAAGGTATGGCCTAATGGCATATTGTTTTTTTTGCTATACAGTAATTTGATGTGTAATTACATGCATTTATCGTATTGCTGAGGTTTTTCATAGCTATTATTATGTCATTGCTTTGCGGCAGAGCTTCCTTCTAGGTTCTGTCCTGGAAACGCTACGGATATGGTGAGCACTGCTTACTACTCTGATACAAGCATGTGAATCTATGAAAGATGTAATACTGGAGAAGGAATTAGTTACTTACCTGTACACTATAGTTCTCCAGTATTATCTTTCATAGATTCACATGCGCCCGCCCGCCTCCCCGTTTCTCAGGCAGATCTTGTTCTCGGTATTTATCCTTGTCTCTCACTCGGGGACGGAAATCTGAGGCAGGAAGCTGCTGCTGGGGAGTGTGAGGGCAGGGCAGCAATTCTGATTGGCTAGCTTTTGGGCCAAAACAAGGAAATGGTCTGGTTACCAAATAATACAGCCCCTATGGGGATTTTCTATGCAGTTTTTCTTCTCTATGATACTGCTTGGTCATTCTGTTACCGTGAGACTCCCACCATGACGACGGGGAAGATACAAGCATGTGAATCTATGAAAGATAATACTGGAGAACTATAGTGTACAGGTAAGTAACTAATTCCTTCCTGGGAGATACTCTGCTGTCACTGAGACACATGATGATCCAGGCAGTATTCCCAAAAACTGGCTGCGAGATCGGAGAGGGCCTTGGATCTCGTTCCTCACAGGTGGTTGATGTAATGCACCGCGGAAACATTGTCCATCTTCAGAAGGACTGAGGACTGAATGAAGTCTCTCATCCAACAACGCACCGCAAAAGAACCCACTATGAGTTCCATACAATTGATATGTAACCTGCTCTCGTCTGGAGACTACAACCCTACTGTGGAGAAATCGCCACCCCTGGCTCCCCAACCCAAGGTGCTGGCGTCCGATTCTATGACTAAATCAGGAGCAGAACCGAAAATGGCCCGACTGTTCCAGGCTTCCATGTGTCGAAGCCACCAGTGTATCTCTTCCCGGGCCTCCTCGGACAGGGTCACCTTGTATGAGTAAGAACGACCTCTCCGGAGGTGCAACGCCTTGGAACGTTGCAAAGCCTGATAGGGAAGATTGCCTGAATGGAGGCTGAGAGCAGGCCCACTATCCTTGCTAGGTCTCTGAGAGACACCTGATGCTTCGTGAGAGTTCGCTGAAGCTCGTGGTGGATCTTTGTTGTCTTCCGAGAGTGGAGGCTTAGAGTGGAGGACCTTGAGTCGATCATGAAGCCTAGAAATGTGATGCATTGAGATGGGGAGAGCATGGATGTCGACTTGTTGATGACGAAACCTACACCCTGGGGCAGGTTCACCGCCATCTGCAAATGAAGAAGAAGCTGTCAAGGACAAGCATCCAAAAGGAGGAGATCATCGAGATAGACAATCATCCGCACCCCTCGAGCTCGCAACCATACCACCACTGGTTTGAGGACCTTGGTAAAACACCAGGGGGCGGATCAGAGGCCAAACAGAAGGGAGACAAGCCAAAGGAACTGGAGGAAATGCCAGTGTTGGGGGAACACGGGTATCACCAGATTGGCGTCCTTCAGGTCTAGACGAACCACCCAATCCGACGGATGTAAAACGTCCCGAAGGAGGTGAATACCCTCCATTTTGAAGTGGCGGAAGACCAGCCACTCGTTGAACTCACTCAAATTGATCATGGGGAGCTTGCCCCCCATCCAGTTTGTCTACCAAGAATAGATTGCTTACGAAGCCGCAAAGGTGAAGGGAGGTAGGGACAACAGCCCCTTTCCGCAAAAGAGAAGAGACCTCTTCGTTTACCAAAACTGAATCCTGATGAATAAAAGAGAAGGGAAGGGGTATGGCCTGTTGGAAGGGATGTCCCAGCAACTATATATGAAAACCCCGAATCATATGACGAAACCCACAGGTTCCCCGTGACAGAAGTCCATGCCTGGAAAAAAGTCCCCAGCCGCCCTGATTTTTAAGAGGGAAGAACGGGTTACAATCACCAGAGGAAGAGGCAGCTGCCCCTTGGGATCCACGTCCTTTGCCACGGCGGCCCCTAGTAGGGGAGAAGTTACCAAACCGACTTTGGTCCTGATAGTGACCTCTGGAGGAGCCTTGACCTCTGGATTGCTGGTTAGAACCTCGGCCGGTCGAGCAGCCCCTACCTCGACTAGCCTCTCTGAAAACCAGAGGAAAAACCTTTATGATAGTGGTCTGCGCCCTATCTTGGGACGTTAAAGTATTGACAAACTTTCCCAGTTCATTAACAAACAGGTTGCCAAAAAGACCACCTTGGGCAATCGGGCCAGCCGCCGACTCCGCAAGATCCCCAAGTTTGGGGTCCACCTTGATCAACAAGTGGACAAAGCACAATTTGCGTTACCTAAAACACTATGGCTCTTTGAGCCCAACCAGAAAGGCAATCCAGAGAAATCAGCGAGCCTTAGAGCTTGGCCTCCTCGGCCATGTCAAGAATTTTTGTCAAGGGGCCCAGGACATCTAAGAGCTTGTCCTGACAAGCCTTCCATGAACGATGAATCCCCTTCTTAGGATCACAGATGAATTTCTGGAGAAAAGTCGCCATGCACGGGTCAATCTCGGGAGTAAGGGCTACTTTGCCTTCCAAAGAAGGTCGGGGCACTCCACCCGGAGACAATTGCGCGCCTCCTTCTCCAACGGTTTGCGGATGTGCATGGCCACATTCTCTGCCACCTTATCAGCGAGAGCCCACTCTGAAGAACCCAATCTTGTCGGGGTCAAACATATCAGAGGCAGGGACTGGGGGTGCAGGCACGAGTTGAGAGGGACCTGGATCCACGTTGTTTGAACCTGCAGGGTCGCAGGCAGGAGGTAGAGGGTCAGTAGGAGGTAACTGAGGTTGGGTTGCCAGAAAGGCCCTCATAAGGGGGTCAAATGCTTAAGAATCCTCTCCAACATCTCATGCACGTTTGGCCGGGGAAGGAGAAAGGTCCGGGACCGGCACTTGTGGAACAGAGGCTGCCTGTTGCGGCGCAGGAACAGCAGGGAGCGCAGCAAGACGCGCAAGGGCCTGATCAATTTTTTGCATGAGCAGCTCTTCAAGGAGGGACATGGCTTCCCCACCGCCCTTTAAATTGACTGGTCAACGGCATCATAAAAGTCATCATCCCACTGGAGGTCGGACAGGGCATTGTCACCTCTGTGGTACTCCTCATCGTCATAACTATACTCCATCATGGGACCAGAAAGGTATAGAATGACCAAAAAAAACACACTGAGCAGATGCCAAACAAAAGCCTGGTTGTCAGGCTGTTGACAACTTTAAATGGGCTGGGTGTCAGCCAGAAGAAACAATGCGAGGCTTGCAAAATTTAGAGGGGAGACCCCCTGGGCACTCTTTGTCTGGTGCAGAATTAATAAATCAAACAACAAACTGGCCTGGGCCAAGTGCACACAAGCGCAACATCACGCTGAAAATAGCTCTCACAAGCGTGTCAGGAAAGTACAGACTCCGCAGAAGTGCCCTACGGAGCGTTGACGCAGATTGTTTAATTTTGTGCTGAGAAACGATTGCGCGGTTAATACAACCAAAGAGTCGTACTGCTTCAGGCCAGAGCTCGCGCTATGGGTGCCGCACAAACCCTTAAGGGTTTGAATGCGCGCACCCAAGCAAACAGCATTCCACGCCCCCTGCCTGCGGGAGGACGTGAACACACCAGACAGCCACGTAGGAGCAGGAATGCTCCCGCTGCAATGATCAGGGAACGGGGCACTCGTCCCCTCTGACGACCACCCAGAAGGTGTGAACACAGTAAATGAAACGCCTAAAAGAACAAAACCCGCCAAAGCAGGAAACCGCGTGCGGAAGCGCTAATTAACACAGAAACCAAGTCAAACCCCGCCGAAGCAGGAACTCGCTCTGTGGAGCAACGCCGCTCCCTGCGGGACAACAGTAATAAATCACTAAAGTGATCAAGCATCAAAGTAAACAAAGCTGCATTGAGCATAGCAACACGCCGCAGCGCGATAATTCAACAACTGTAATATTAAGCAATGACTCAGTAAAACACAGTAATAAGGGAAGCACTTATCTCGGCTGCGCAGCAACGAAGAAAGAGGAGGACGGAACACTGAGAGCAGACTATGTGGGGACTGCTACATCCTGATTGGATAACGAAGGACTGTTATGATTGGTCATTTTTTCTTGTTGTTGATTACTGCTTTCCCTAATGTTCATGGGAAAGGTAGACTTGTGTTGTTCTAAGGCTGCTGTGATAATAAAGCAAAGAGAGAAGGCATAATCCTCGCCTCCAGTTCTGACATAGAACTGAATCTACACCTAACCAGAGTAGACAGAGTAGTGACTATATTAACATGAAATATTTACAAAATAAATTTAAAAAATCAAAGATTGCCTACTTGACGGTGATCTTCCTGAGATATGAATTATCCAGCAAGGGTTTAGCTCCAAACTTCCTCCAGAGGTGCTCTATCTTGCAACCTCCCGACATCCTGAAAAAGTTGCAATCCTTGTTGGGATTTCTCAACTTTAGAACTACATTTTTGCCTCACTACAAGGAGAGTGTGAAGCCTTTGTATGACCTGATTTCTCCTACGTTTTTATCCAAACAGTGCCTGAACGCGCATACTGATATCTTAAGTGGTCTAGAACCAGACAAGCTTGATTCTTAGGGGTCTATTACAGTGGTGGGCGGATCGCCATTGCACGCATGGCGGTGGCGATCACACCCTCCTCCCATTTCCACCACCATACTATGATGGCGGTCTTCCCGTCCGCCGCTTTTCCGCCCAGTTGATGAGTCGACCGGGCAGAAAGGGTTGAATATGGTGGCGGCCTCTGTTAGACACCGCCATCCATATTACTATGCATGAGGGAATGATGTGGATTTCGCAGTTGGTGGCCCGTTGCGGGCCCCCATGATATTGGGGTGATTGGGGGGGACATGGAGGGTACCAGCATTTGCCTTTGCATGCACAACGTGGCAGGCACCACGCTGTGCCTGCCACGTTGTGCGTGCAAATGCATGAGGTGCAACCACAGCATTGTGGCGGGCGGGGCTGTGTGAACCGCCCACCACAATGATGTGGATGGGGGATGCCACCGCCACAGTGGCGGTGGCAACCTAATTGCTGGTGCGGGGCTGCCGCACCACTGGCGGTCGGTCCCTACACCGCAAGGGTCCACCGTCATCCCAATAGGCCCCTAAATAATTACAAGCTAGGGACAAGCAACCCAGCCTAGTTATCAGAGTCATACCCAGTCACTATGGCTACACCTATTTGACCTGCAGTGGAGCACAGACTGCCCCTATTGCTTACAAGTCACATTTGCATTCCCTGGCAGGAGCCCGTTTTGGTTTCATTGAAAAAATCCTGAAAGCCACACAAACAGCTATTTTGGAAGAGCACCCTTTGGTGTAAGGAAAACATATCATTGTTGTTTCTCCCATACCAGCACTAGAGGCAAACACAAAAGCAAGCCTTTCCAATGCTCGTGCAATCCTCCTGAGATGGGTACAGTGGCCTCTTCTTTAAATGCAGTGGATGTAAAGTTTCAGTATGATTCCTCTCTTCATACACAAGCCTTTTTCCAATATGAATCATCCCCAAGCTCAAGACAGGATCTGGAAATTCTTTCCCACAGCATGTCTGTGCACCAGCAGAGGGCATCGGGTGACTCTGTATCGATGTCGTCTCCAGATGTGACATCAACACAGTCTATATAACTCCCTTGCCGACGTGCCGACATCAGTTCCTTCTTTTCCGTGCTTGCAACACGGATCCGGAGCTGTTAATGGCCATTCTTTTTCAGGTCCATCTCGATAGCTTGTTGAGAAACTAGTTTGCTTTTTCAAGTGATATCGTCTGGTTTAAACCATGTGTAACTTGTGATAGACAAATGTTGGTCACGGATCTGCATATCATCTGTTTGTGGTGCCTGGGAAAACATCACGACTCTGAGGAATGCAGTTCCTGCTAGCGTCTTTGACCTAAGACATTGAAAGAACGCAGCAGGAAATTCCTACTGGTGGGCTTTTCTGAAAAATTGCGTTGTCAGTACACCTCACCGTAGTCCAGGGACCGGTCGAGGAGTTGTTCGGGTGAGGGGTCGCCTCCCTCGACATCAAGGAAAGCTCAGAAAATCCAATGGTCAAAACGTAACTCTGATGCCGCCTCCCAACCATTGGTTGAGGAGCACTTACAAGAGCTAACCCCACCACTCCCTAAAAGTCCTGGTGCTGGGGTGACTCTTGCCCAAATGCTGGATTATTATTTTACCCTGCATAAGGTTTTTGGGCATCAGTCACCGTCTGGTGCGCCCTCTGGCCCCAAGGAGGCAGGAAGTGCTCTGGCTGGATCCTCACAGGCCGATTTGCCCTCTGTGACAGTTGGGCCCTCTGACTCCGTTATCCGATTTGAGACTGTATCAGTGCACAGCCCTTCGGGGTTTACACCTCCGGCGTCTGTTCAGCTGTTGAAGTAGGCGGTGCTGATCGGCGTTGACCCTGGTACTTCGGAGTCCATTTTCCCAGTGACATAGGCGGCACCGATGGATGCAGATCTCATTCCTGTGTCTGCTGTCAGGATGACGCCGCAACTGCGTCGGATGGCACCAACGGTTCCGTCTTGTTTGGATGACTCTCCATCAGATGTTATTCAGCCCTTGTCTGCTGGGAATACACAGTTTGGTAACCGAAGGAGAGGATATTAGGGATCAAACCCCTTCACCAAGTGCTGTCCAACCTCCTGTGGAGAAAAATTGGCTGATTGAACTGGGGGAGGTTAGTGGATTGGAGTCCTCTTCAGTTTCAGATTTGCTTACTCCACCAGGTATGGAGACAGAGGAAAGGTCACCCTTGGCAGAAATATTGAAGAGGGCAGTTGTGGTATTCGGTTGTCAATTTCCTTCAGTGGAATTGTCCACATACCCTTTGGTGAATATTCTTCATAGACATACAGTCACTCATCAATACAACACTATCATATGCACTCATACTCCTATACAGACACTCACACACTGCCACTCATCCATGGAGTTACTCACACACCTAGTCAGTCATGCAAAGAATCAATCACACTTCCATTTCCTCAATTATACAGTTATACACACAACACCTTACTTATTCAAACATATACTAACACATACTTACTCTCTTATACAATCACTGATACAAGTACACACTGGCTCTCATGTATAGTCATTTATATAGCCAACTCTCACATGCACTGTGTTTTACATATGTACTTACTTGCACATGTAGCACTGAGATATCCATTCACTCACCAACACACCCATGCACACAGTCAACCGCCCATATAGCTGTTTCCACATGCACTCTTGAACTCATACACCTAGTGAATCAACTGCTCACACATCTATGCACAGAGTCACACACCTCCCAGCCATCCACACACACACACTCAGTCTCCCATTCAAATACTTGGGCAACCAATCAATAACCCATATAGCCACTCATATAGCTACTGATCAACACATGCAGCAGCTTACACAACAACAGACATACTGATGCACACATTCAGACAGTTTAGTCACTAACCCATGCATTTAGTAAGACACATTTAATAACTCACTCATACAGTCAGTCACGCACCTACTAAATCCTTCATCAAGACACTTATACATCCACTCATTCTTCAATATGTAAAACATATTTAAACTTTACAGAAACACACAGTCACTGGATGATGTCATCAGTGATGTCATCAGTGATGTCATCAGTGATGTCATTTGAGATGTCATCAGTGATGTCACTGACCATGTCATGAATGATGTAATATGTGACATCATCAGCAGTGGATTGCGGGTGCGCGAAATATAGTTAGTACAACTAACTATATAGGAGCAATTTCAATGGTTTTTTAAATGCTAATTCCTAACTATATAAGGCCTGAAACCTATGTTTTTTTAAGTGAATATATATATATATATCTATATATATATATATATAGATATATATATATATATTCATTTTAAAAAAACATAGGTTTCATATCAGTTATAGTTAGCCGGACAATTTACTCATACAAAACCATTGAAATTCCCACGTTATAGTTAGTTGTACTCACTATAACTGGCGCGCCCGCAATGCACTGCTAATGACGTCACATATTACATTACTCATGACATCGCCAGTGACATCACTCATGACATCACTCATGACATCTCAAATGACATCACTGATGACATCACTGATGACATCATCCTTGTGAAAGAGTGGCAGACCCTCTCTCAGTGTAATATAAGTTTGAAAACACAGATTGAAAAATAGAATCAAAAATTTTTAAAACAATGGAGAAGCTAATTCCAGTTAGAACAACCTATTCAGAAATTGAAAAATCTACATACACATTTACTCATTCACCAACATTTGGTTTTTTCAGTGAATTTGCAAGGTTTTTTAAATGCTAATTCCTAACTATAACGTGTGTGAAACCTATGGTTTTTTTATTGAATTTTTTAAATGCTAACCCCTATTTCATTTTATTTTTTTAATGGGTTTTTGGGCCGTCGGGGTCTTTAAGGGACCCCCTGAGGAAACCTAGGGGGTCAGGGAGTCTGTTCCTTGCCTCCTTTGCGTGTTTTGAAACTTTTATAATAATCGAGTAATACCTCATTTTTGTGCACCGTGCGAACACCGTGCTAACCCCTAAAATAAATAAATATGTGTGAAAATCTATGTTTTTATTATGAATATAAATACATCAAAACACTCAAACTAGTTTTTTGTTTTTTTGCGTGCGCACAACGTGCGCGCACCCAGATTGAAAAAGCACAAAATGGCGGCTGAAGGGTGCGTCGGGGGTTTTCTTTTTTTTTTAAATGGGTTTTTGGGCCGTCGGGGTCTTTAAGGGACCCCCTGAGGAAACCTAGGGGGTCAGGGAGTCTGTTCTTTGCCTCCTTTGCGTGTTTTGAAACTTTTATAATAATCGAGTAATAAGTCATTTTTGTGCGCCATGCGAGCAAATCATGTGACTCAAAAACAACACTTTTCCTTGGTTGATACTAGTTTCTATTCTGGAATCTTCAAAAACTCCACCCACTTCCCTCACTATTTGCTTTATTCTCCTGGAAGAAGGACCTTTTTTGGAGCTGGAAGCAGAAAAATCAACAGGATGGCAGAAAGACAGGAAACAACATCTTCTTCTTCTGACTCCCACCTAGAATATCGCCAGCGAGCCAAGAAGGGGAAATCTTCTTTTATTTAGAAGTTTTTTACTTTTCCTGAGGGACTAAAAAAGGTAAATGCCCCTAAAGTAACGTTTGCGGTACTGTTCTTTCAAGGGGAAACCCTATCAAAAAATATTCCTTTTCAATCCATACCATGATCAGACATGTAAAAAATGTGCACCCTGTGCAATATGCCCAAGCAGCCACAAGAGCTCTGGCCCAGCAGATTCCACCAGCTGTGGCCAGCACATCTACAGCTCCAACTCCATCGCCAGCAACAGCAGAAATGGACCATGGCCATATTTGGCGCATGTGCATATGAGGTGCAACAAATGCTTTGATATTATTGTTTATGGAGAACAGAGCCTGAATCTAATTGAACGCAGCATTCAGAACCATAAATGCTCTGAAAGGAGATACTTTTTTTTTTATTATTTTTTTTTGTTCTTGTTGAACAGTTTCCATGTTGCAGTTTCTGAATTTTCTTCAAAAAAACAAAAAAATATATAAAACTGAAAAAAATATATATATCAACAACATTTTCAGAACTCATTCATTTCTCTAAAAAGAGTTGAATATACCTAACACACTGTGTCGTTCATTTTTTTGAATGAAAGCGTAGTGCATAAATGAATGATTGAAATGACTGAGTGAAGGGGAGGTAGGGACGCAGGGAAAGAGTGAGAAATGGGGAGTATGGTGATTGAGAAAAGGGGAGTCGAAGAGTGACTTAAAGAAGGGGACTAAGGGTAGGGGAGTGAGTTAAGGGGAGTGAAAAACTAAGGGAAGGGCAGTAAAGAAAGGAGAATGAGGGAGGAGGAGTGAGAGAAGTGTAGCGGGCAGAGACAGAGAAGGGGAGGAAGAGACTGAGGGAATGAGTTAGGAAAGGCGAGTATGGTGAGTGAAGAAAGGGGAGTCAAAGAGTGACTGAAAGAAGGGGACTAAAGATAGGGGAGTGAGGTAAGTGAAAAGAAACAGTAAGGGAAGGGCAGTAAGGAAAGGAGAGTGAGGGAGGAGGAGTGAAAGAACTGGAGCTGGGGCAGAGACAGGAAAGAGGAGGAAGGGACTGATGGAATGAGTGAGGAAAGGGGAAGGAATCATTTGTCATTATATTTGTTATTGGTTTATTAACTGAGTATTTATATGGGTAAATGAATGTCTATGTGGTCTGGTGGGGGTATGATTGCCCAAAAATGTGTGAATATGTCATTCACTAGGTATATGAGGTTAAGACTACATGTTATAACGGTTTTTCAGTGAGTGTATATGTTTATGGGTGTTGTGGTGATTAAATATTTCTCTCAATTGTACATGTTCATTCAACTTAAAAACAAAAGGCAGTGTACGTGACAGTTATATCTAATTAAGTGTGCCTAAGACTTAGTGATTGAATGAGTCAGTATATGGATAACTGTATACTTGTAATAGTGAATTTTATAACAGACTAAGGGGTCCATTAGGATGATGGGTGTACTTTGCCCGCCCGTCATCCCATCGTAAATCGGGACCGACCGCCATAAGGGCGGGGGTCCCGGGGGTGCCATTAGGATGTGCCCGCCACAGTGGCGGGCACATCCTGTATTTTCAGCATTGTGGTGGGCGGTGCTCTCTGCACTTTAACATTGTCGCACCGGACGGTGCCTGCCGCTTTGCAAATGACAATGAAGTGGGTACCACAGGTACCCCCCACCTGTACTTCACTCTGGGGGCCCGCAGGGGGCCCCCAGAGGGAAGACCTCATGCCTTTCCGTGGCGGCATTGCCGCCGCGGAAAGGCACTGCACACCACTCATCATAATATGTCTGGCTGTGTCTATTAGACACCGTCACCATATTATTCCTTTTCCGCCCCGGCCGCAAGGCGACCGGGGTGCAAAAGTGGCGGGCGGTGTATCCCTCCATTGCGGTCTCCCCGCCATTGTAATGTGGCGGGGGGAAAAGGGTGGTGGGCGGGCATTTCTGTTGGGCGGATCGCCACCGCCACCATGGCGGTGGCGATCCGCCCGACATCGTAATGGAGCCCTAAGTGTGAGTTACTAGCTATATAAATAGATAAAGTGGTCTTTGAATAAATGTGTATATGAGTAAATGTAAGTATATTCAATTGTTTGCATAAGTCAGAAGGATGTCTTTATAAGTGAATACAATGTGTGTTGGTGTGTAATGTTGAAAAAGACATATAAGTATATTTGATAGTGTTCGGTTGATTATTCACTGCATATAACACTGAATCTATAGGTAAGTGATTAGATGTGTGTATAGCTCTATGAATAACTGAGTGGGTGTTTTGAAATTGCTGTTGCCGTGTCAATAGTTTTCAAATATGGCACTTACTATTTTACATTGAGTGATGGAAGATTATACTAGTGTATGATGAGGTGTATTGATTGTCACTTGGATGATGTCATCAGTGATGTCATCAGTGATGTCACTGACCATGTCATGAATGATGTAGTATGTGACATCATCAGCAGTGGATTGGGCGCGCGAGTTATAGTGAGTTCAACTAACTATAACTGGGGAATTTCAGTGGTTTTGTATGACTAAAATGTACAGCTAACTATAACTGGTTTAAAACCTATGGTTTTTACAGTGAATTTCTAAGGTTTTTTAAATGCAAAATCCTAACTATAACATATGTCAAACCTATGGTTTTTTCAGTGAATTTCAAAGGTTTTTTTAATGCTAATTTCTATCTATAACGTGTGTCAAACCTGTGGTTTTTTCACTGAATTTCAAAGGTTTTGTAAATACTAATTCCTAACTATAACGTGTTTTAAACCTATTTTTATTCAGTAAATTCGCAAGGTTTTTTAATTCTAATTTCTAACTATGACGTGCGCGATACGAAAGTATGCAGCACATTTTATAAAAAATGATATTAAATATTTAAATATATTCAGGTGGTTTTTTTTTAGACGTGCGCACACCTCGCGATTTTTGTTTTTTAAAAAAAGGGTTTTTTTTGCAAATCGGGGTTTTTTTGGGACCACATGAGAAGCTCTAGGGGTCAGGGAGTGTCTACCTTGCCTCTTTTTCACGTTTTGAAACTTTTTTGCAAATCGGGTTAAACACCATTTTGCAGTGCGTGCACCTCGCGATTTTTTTTTTTTTTTAAATGTTATTTAACTATTTTTTTTTGTTTGTTTGTTGACGTGTGCACACGGTGCGCGCACCTCGTGGTATTTTTTCTGAATTTATTTTTTTTTTGCCCGAAATCCTAGGGGGTCAGGGAGTCTCTATCTTGCCCCCTTTCCACGATCTCCACTTTAGTTTTTCACACTCTTGTAAATCGAGCTGCACGACCGGGTGCGCGCACCTCGCAACTTTTTAGAAAAAAAATGATTTTTTGGGCCTTGGGGGTCCTTAATGGACCCCCTGAGAAAACCTAGGGGGTCAGGGAGTCTCTACCTTGCCCCCTTTCCACGATCTCCACTATAGTTTCTCACACTCTTGTACATCGAGATGCGCGACCGGGTGCGCGCACCTCGCGATTTTGTAAAAAAAAAAAATATATATATATATTTCTTTTGGCCTTGGGGGTCCTTAATGGACCCCCTGAGAAAACATATGGGGGCAGGGAGTCTCCACCCTGCCCCCTTTCCACGTTCTGCCCCTTTGTTCTCCTATGTTGACTCGCACTGACAAAATGGCGGTCAACACTTTCTGATTTCCTCCGAATCGAATGTTGACAGACGTCAAACAGCAAATCAAAATTCTGTGCGCGCTTATAGATAGATAATTGATATCAACTTAAATTTTCTCAGCAACTACTGGAGGGATTTACACCATTTAAAGAAAAGCGTAGTCTGCGAACCAGACTCTACCTTTTTGCCAAATTTCTTATAATTCCATTCAGCCGTTCGGGCTGTAGCCGTGTCTAATCGTCCTATGGAAAAATAACATGGGGAAAACATGTTTTGGGACCCCCCTTTTATCTCAGCCCCCACTTGACGAATCCCCCCAAACTTTCAGGGAAGGAGCGGAGCGGGCCATCTTCTTTGAGAAATTCACAAAGATTCATCCACCGGCGCCAAAGTTACTCCAAATAGAATGTTGCGGATTTCCTATGGAAACTAGGTCCTAACTATAACTACCTACTGGCGACCGCCAGTAGGTAATATATATATATATATATATATATATATATATATATATATATATATATATATATATATATATATATATATATATATATATATATATATATATATATATATATATATATATGTATGTATATAATATATTAATCACCTAGTCATCCGAAAGGATTCACCACACACAAAGGGAATATATATTGTGGACTTTTATTTGCAAACGTGCAAATTACCCCACATCCACCACCTACGCATTTCAACCCCACTGGGTCTTGTTCACAGTAATGTGAGTCCATCTTTAGTTTCTCTCTTTATAGTTCTGGCCCGTCAGCGCCCACAATGAGGCATTCTGGGACATGAAGTTTCACATAACAGGTTACCAATTTTTGAATATAAGAATCCAATATTGCTTGTGTCCATACTGGGTTCTGTATCTTGTTCATGTTTCGATATGCTGATCATTGTGGGCACTGACGGGCCAGAACTATAAAAAGAGAAACTAAAGATGGATTACCATTTTAAAACGTAGTGAAGTGCGGATTGCATAGTACTGGCTAGCTGTGTAATATAGTCCAATATTGCATCTAGGGTTACTTGTAACTTTATAAACTTAAGGCAGCTCCTTTCTCCAAACCCAGTAGGTCTGGAATATTAGTGCTCTTTGTAATGTGATAAATGTCTTATAGTACCATCGTAGACGAAGCACATTTAGGAACCAACTTTAGGAACTTTATAGTGGTTTTAATGTGAGTCACGCACTACAGATATTCAACTTTAGTGCATTTTATTAGGTCACATTATGTACTCCCCTATGGATTTGTTCACAGTCCCCTCTACGACAACAAAGTGTTAAAGCCACAGTACCAGTGAAATGTGAACCCCATTTTATTTAGCAATGTCCCTGTGCCTCACTCATCCATGCAGAACACCTGTGTCCTCCTAAGTTGTGTTATGTTATGTCATGTTATGTCATGTTATGTTATGTTATATTTTATTATGTATTCAGATTTGTAGAGCGCATTATCACCTGGGAGGGCATCCTAGCAATGAGCAGTTGGGACCCTAGCCAAACCTAAGGTGTAGTGGACTACTCGAAAAGCCAGGTCTTCAGCTTCTTGCTGAATTCAAGAAGTAAAAAGCCGGCTGTTTGTGTAGTGGCAGGTCATTCCAGCTTTAGGGCCAATGTAGGAGAAGGTTTGACCGCTGAATCTGGGCTTCCATATGTGTGGGATGTGTGCAATTAGGAGTCCGGATGATCATAGGTGTCTGGAAAGTTTGTGAAAGCAGATGTGATTGATGAGGTATGCTGGACCAGTGTTATGTAGTGCCATGAAAGTGTGGGCGAGGAATTTGAACAGCACTTGTGAGTGTATGGGGAGACAGCGGAGCTCCTTCAGGTTTGGTGTGGAGTGTGGCATGGGAGGTTGAGAGTGATAGCTCACTTAATCTCCCTGACGGCCCCATGCGCCTTGAAAACCTAAGGGGTGGTATGTTCCCGCTTTACAAATATATGGATTATTAGCTGCTAGCACAGCTATTGCATTATACTCTTCTCCGGTTGCTTGATAAAGGCTAGCGCTACATTAGATTATGCGGTGTTCCCAGAGTTAAAGAAACATAATTTGTACTGTCACCTTATTGAATGCATTCGGACTTCGTGAGTAATAAATTAATAAATCACAAAAACCCATCGCATATCTTCAAGATTATTTCAGCGTCCACTTTTATTTAAACACTAGGCACACTTCAAGACACCTCTTCAAAGAATTCTACAGACCCATTCCTCTAGCACAGAGGTCTTCAATCTGTGGGGCGCGACCCCAAGGGGGGTCGTGGAGTCCTTGGAAGGGGGTCACAGATTCTGTCATAGTGCAGTTCCTGGCTTGGGCTGATCGAGGGTGCTCGCGGTGGAGGCCTAATTCACACCGAGGTGTGAAAAACATCGAAGCCTCATTAAAAAGTAAAAGGTCTTTTAAAGACCTGTCAAGTACTCGGGTGTGGCTGTGTGTGTGTGTCCCTGAAGCAGTTTCGAGCTGGGGGGGAGGGGGAAGTGGGGGGGGGGCTGGGGGAGCAGGCTGCAGTGTAGCCCTTTGAGGTCAATGGATATTCCGCGCCTGGAGCTGTGGGTCCCGTGGCACGTCCCCCAGAAGGAAGAAGGTGGAGAGATACTGACCCCCCCTCTCCCCCCCCCCGCCCCCCTGAGAGAGGCACAGAAAAGGTGGGTGGATGAATGATGAGTGGATGGATGGATGTAAGGATGAAGGATGGATGGATGTGTGAAAAGGTGGGTGGATGAATGATGAATGGATGGATGAAAGGGTGGATGGATAAAAGGATGGATGGTTAAAAGGATGGATGGATAAAAGGATGGATGGATGGAAGGATGAAAGGGTAGATGGATGAAGGATGTATGGATGGATAAAAGGTTGGATGGATGGATGTGTGAAAAGATGGGTGGATGAATGATGGGTGAATGGATGGATGAAAGGGTGGACGGATTAAGGATGGATGGATGGATGAAAGGGTGGATGAATGGATGAAAGGGTGGATGAATGGATCAAAGGGTGGATGAATGGATAAAAGGGTGGATGAATGGAAGTATGAAAGGGTGGACTGATGAAGGATGGATGGAAGGGTGGATGGATGTATGGATGGATAAAATGTTGCATGAATGATGGATGTGTGAAAAGGTGGGTGGATGAATGATGGATGGGTGGATGGGTGGATGGATGAAAGGGTGGATGGATGATGGATAGATGTATGGGTGGGAGGATGAAAGGGTGGATGGATGTATGGATGGATAAAAGGTTGCATGGATGAATGATGATGGATGTGTGAAAAGGTGGGTGGATGAATGATGGGTGGATGGATGGAAGGGTCAATGGATGAAGGATGGATGTACAGATGGAAGGATGAAAGGGTGGATGGGTGAAGGTTAGATGGATGAAGAATAAATGTATGGATGTAAGGATGAAAGGGTGGACGGATGATGGATGGATGGATGAAAGGGTGGATGGATGAAAGGATGGATGGATCAAAGGTTGCATGGATGAATGATGCATGGATGGATGGATGTGTGAAAAGGTGGGGAGATGAATGATGGGTGGATGGATGGATGAAAGGGTGGGTGGATGTATGGATGAAAGGGTGGATGGATGAAGGATGGATGGATGGATGGGAGGATGAAAGGGTGGATGATGTATGGATGGATAAAAGGTTGCATGGATGAATGATGGATGGATTTGTGTAAAGGTGGATGAATGATGGGTGGATGGATGGAAGGGTGGATGGGTAAAGGATGGATGTATGGATGGAAGGATGAAAGGATGGATGGATGGATGTGTGAATGTGGGGTGGATGAATGATGGATAGATGTGAAGAGGTCTAACAGGCGCATTTATGGTTGTCAAAAGATGATGATGAGGAGTACCCGTTTCTAGAAACTTTTGTCGGAAGGGGGTCCTTACCCCTAGAAATGTTTTACAAGGGGGTCTCGGCATCAAAAAGTTTGAAGACCTCTGCTCTAGCATGTCCCATGTAGATTGCATCACATTGTTTGCAAAGTAATGTCATTGATTACTTTCTGTAAATATTTTTAACATCAAGCAGAATCAAATCGCCCTGGAAGTTTGAGAAATTTCGAAGATTTGGGCATGTAAATCGTCGATCACTGCACTGTAAAGTAATTCAAAGACCTGCTTTACAGTTGCTGGCAATTTAGGAAAGGTTTGGCTTGCGCGTTTCCACAGAGCAGTGCACATGGAAATGTGTCTTTTCCTTTCATCTTCTTCCCAATGAAAGCATCAGTGGGGCTTATCCCTCTGGCTTCCTCGGAACCTCCTTTCAGAGACCCCGCTCTCCACATTCCAAAAACAGGGTGTCTTTTCATGTGGCCATCCTATTTTTGGCATCTGAAATGTAAATTCATTCATGCCGCAACGCCTTGACGGAGATCAAAGTCCGGGTATTAACCTCGCCGGGCCTCCCTTCTCCAAATCCCTCCCAGAATCCGGGAGGTTGGAGTTAAGAGGGCAGTTTGTGCTGTTATCTGTCCCCCTCCTCTCTCCAGAAGTCAGTGTGTCAAAGGCCCAGGTTTCTTTTGTTCTTGACCCTATCATGACTTCAAACGTGTCGAAGACATTGACGTACCCGACGGACTGAGTACGCGCATTCGTGCTCATTCATACCTGTTTTACGATGCGGTGAAAAGTGGTTCTGACAGCCAGCCATCTTCTTGTGACTGGAAAGGGGAACAGAACTCCTGGTGGAAAACTCTTGGGTCGAAGGACTGCTGCGCGAAACTCTGTCTTCGGGGTGGCCGCCATTAGCATTTTCTAAATAAACAGCTGCCTTTCAAATGCATGAGCTGGGATCCGCGGATCTCAGCGGACCTCGCAGGTTCACCATCCGTTCGTTGATCGAGCGCTAGAAGAAAAACACACGCTGAATAAGCCGATCCGTTTGACGTTGATATGATAAACTCGAACTGACTCTTGCATTTTCAAGAGATAATGTATTCGAAAACCCGACCTTTTAGGGTAAACTGAGAGCTCGACGTGGAACGGCAAAGTTGCATTCAAATTGTTTCCGTTTTTGCAATATAACAGCCATGTTTTTTTTCTGTATGTGTTGTACAGGGTATGAGCAAGTTCACAAATCTCTCATTGCAGTTATACCTGGCACACAATAGGCCCTGTTTTATACATTGATAGTTATTTCTCAGAAGTAATTGATGGATCGTTGATAGCACAACAACGAATGAGTCACATGCTGGCACTTAAAATGACAGTGATATAATTATGTTGGGCTTTTGTGTAAAGTTTTAGGCCACATCAAGATCACTTCTAAGTGCTGAGCAGTGTTAGTCGTACGTGTGATTGCACATTTTAAGGATGGCACATTTGATGGCTGGCTAGAGCTATACAGACCTAACATCCACTCACCTCTCTCCTCATAGCATGCTCTTGTGGGATTTGCCAATAAGCATGTGCGTATAGAAGAGTACATCTGGATGGTCTTTGTGCTGTGGTCACACTTATTGTGAGGCGGTTGATTCCTGGTTTCACTGTGGCAGACTGTGAACTGGGTTTGCTTCAGGATTGTGGTGTAAGATAAATTGAATGAGTTGTAGGTCTGCTGCTGCGCCACAGCTGTGGATGCTGTTAGAGTGATCGTATTAATTGTGTCATTTGTGGTCTAGATTGGGCTGCTGGTGAAGCCAACAGTAGCTAATAGAAAAGGTACAAAGATAGTTCAAAGTTGTCCTCTACGTGGATATCTTGATTGACATTGCTGAAGTGTATTAAACTCAGTTGGACAGCATATTGATTGATGTACACATGTGAATAAGCCTTGAAGTTGCTGTCTGTGTGACTGGTTATGCTGCTGAGAGGTTAAGGTACAACTATTGTGTCAGTTGTTTCCAGGTGTAAGACGCCATCAGGATACATTGATTAAGATGATGCAAGATATGTCCTGTGTGGTCTTCTGGCAAGGAACCATGTTCTTGTGTCCTGGACGCATGTTGCAAGTGTATGAGCCATAAGCCTCGACCATGCTCCTTGTGCTATTGTCAAAGTGGGCCAACAGGGTGAAGTGATTGGCCTTCCTAAAGTCTCTGAACTACATACTCATGACAGGCCAGAGACAAGAAAGATTCTAGGCACCACCACAGTGGGTGTCTTTTTGGACTATCCATGAAATAGCAACCAGTCGCGGGCTGTGGCTTTTTGGGGGTTGTTTTAACATCTGGGTAGGTACAGAGACTACTGAACTCTAGTCAGTCAAACAAATGAAGATATTCAAAATGCATTTTAATGGCTGCTTTTTCTTGTTATCAGACTCTGTCAAGAATTATTTGTTGATACATGGTGGGGTTCACAGCATCTGCCTTGGGAGTTGCGGTGACACCGTCCCAAATCATTTGCCAGCATGTTTGTCTGGCTTAGTGGGATTTCAAAAGTGACTTTAAATGGGTTGATATTGTTAATGGCAAAATGTTAGAGTTAAAGACCGTGATAGATAGTTCACTTATTAAAATCCCATTCATTGTGTGGCCTTTGGAGTGCCTCAGGACACAACTAGTTGTTCCACTCCCCTGGCAGGAAATGACATGTTATCATTCTGTATGAAAGGTAACAAAGAGACCTTAAAACAAATGTATAAATATCAGCTAAAAACTAAGTTTTTGAATTCTTTTAAGGGAATCCCTGTGCCCATTATGAAGCATGCAAACAAATGATTGACGGAATGCTGAATAAATTATACATTCACCCCCAGTCAAGAGTTCTCGGTTAAATCCATTGTTCTTTTGCTCACCATGCCACGCCAGCCATATGCAAATCAGTCTTGACCCTGTGCCTCATGGGAACAGTCCAGACCGAACTGCCAAGCCAGGTCCTCACTGGACCGTAAACAAGCATCCTGGGACCGGTTTCTAGGTATTACCCTTCATCAGCCAGGCTAGCTTGAACCCAGTGGCACAGTGAGCAAAGGACCCACGTCTGGGCATACACATCCCACTTAAGGTGAAAAGTGCTACGTAAACAAATGATGGACGGAATGGACGGAGTGGGAGGGGTATGTCCAGTGTGGGTCCCGTGCTCTCCATGCCACTGGAGGCAAGCTATCCTGGCTGATGAGGGCTGAAAGCCCGAAACCGGTCCTAGGATGCTTGTTTCCAGTCCAGGGAGCACCTGGCCTGGCAGTTCGGGCTGGACTGTTCCAATTGGGCGCAGGGTCAAGACTGATTTGCATATGGCTGGGTCCAAACTGGAATGGCATGGTGAGCAAAAAAACGATAGATTTAGGCCCAGACCTCTGTACTCGGGTGAATGTATGTCATTGTTCTGCATTCTGTCCATCAATTTTTTTTTTTGCATTCTGAAACTTATGCGGGAAACAGTGAATGTGTGCCATCTGAGATATAGGACACATTTAGCATTGTTCACAGGGTGTTGCAGCTGTAATCTTGGCGAACAGTATGCAACAATTCAGGTCCCTGTATGTAAGGATTGCCAACCATGTCTTCAGTTTGTCACATGATATAAGTATCCTCAGTGCAAGCTGTTCCCCTTTGGTATAAATACTGCTCGACAATTCTTCACCAAACTGCTGGCCCTATGGATTTAAAATGCCCACTGTAAGGATGACAATTGTCTATGTAATAGACAATTGTCTGATAAGTGCATCGTCTTGAAACCTAGCTATATACGGCTTGACCCTAATTTTACACACTTCATTTAATCCAGGATTGACTGAACGTACAACAGACCTGTTACGATCCATCTCAGTGGTTACATTAATAAGGACCATTCTGGATACAGTTCTTGCATGAATATCTTAGCCTACAAAGGGTACAATACACACTATAGGAATCTTCCTGGCCTAATCTCTCACCTGCAAAGGGTTTTCTAACCGTTGTGGTATGTACTTTTGTCCTGCACCCTGTAGTGTTGTGCTGGCACGTTCTAGTGTTTCAGCAGACACTGGGTTAATCAGCCACTCCCTCGTGGGAATGGACACACATGCACCCCAGACCCATCTACCAGAGGCGTCACGAGTGACGTGACGGTGCTAATAAAAGGGCCCGGGTGCACGTGCTCGTGGCCAGGTCTAGTACTGCATACCCTGTGTCTGTGTGGTCATCGATCCAACATGGACGCCTAGTGCCCACAACACCACACACACTTTTGCAGTGGATATACAAGGTCCTGTCGTTTGTGGGAGCAGGGCATCCGTTTTTGGAGCCGCAAGTCTGCACCTGAGAGCTGTTTGGCACTCATCCACGGACACTAAGGCACAGGTTATAATCCATCTGACAGACGTTTTGTCCATCTGAAGACTTCAGAAGAATGCCACACTGGTGTCAACAGCTCACAGCACTGTCTATGCTACAACACTGAAACAAACACAAGCACACCTAGAAGTTATGGACTCCCTCGTACTGCATTTACAATGATGTAGAGGGGACAGACCTGTGACCAATGTGCGTCTACACCCCTTAGCTATATCCTTTGTAGGTCTCGTCTAGAGACAGCTTAGATTTTCATCTGCCTCATGTTTTCTGAAAAAATTATGCTAAACCTACATATACATATGCAGGAATATACAAGGACCTATGTCCAGCCTTCTTCATCCAAAGGCTGTTCAAGTGTTATTCACATTATGCTTCTGCGTATCCCAGTATACAGTATGGGTCAGCCCACTTCATCCACTGACTGTCTTGCCCACTGAGAGACTGCTTTTTATGTTGGTGCACAGCCACCTGGAGTGTACTTCAATGTCAGGACTGGTATGCCTGAGCTGCTTAGCCACTCCTTTTTTTATACATTACTTCCTTTTTGCATATTATTTATGTTGTCAATAAAACATTTATACATTAAATCATAGAAAGCTTTCCAAGATTGTATGATGGAACAACGCAGGGAAATACTTCACATGGCTTTAGAAAACAGTTTTTACCTCACAATTTACATTAAATGCATGGTAAAGGCATGTTTTTGTAAAGGTATATACGTGGTAAAAACATGAGTATTAAAAAATGTGTGGTTAAGACACAACGTGGTGAAAATCTCGTTGTAAAGACTGTTTCCCGCTTTCCAAGAGCAGATCTTTTGGCTTTGTCAAAGCTTTTTTGACATTTGTGTCTGTTCGAGCTTAAGGCTTTATAACATTTTTTCTACACATAATAGCCGAGCCAAAATGATGTCCTTTTCCTCACATGTTGGAGCTTGTAAATGTACTCCGGGCTTCTGATTTATAATTGAAGGACCTGAAACATTAGCCAAATATGGAAATTTTGTGTATTTAAAAAAAAAAAGATAAAACGCTATGTAAGAAAGTGTGTGTGTTTCTTTCAAAAATGGTGCCAACAAAGGATTTGATGTGCCATAATCACCCTCTCCTCGGCATTCAGAATCAGGCAGTGTTTATTAAAAAATGTTCTTTCACTACTAGCTCAAAGGTGATCAATATATCCTATTTTTCAGATGTTTACCTTCTTGCAGTGTATGATGTAAACAGACGTAAATACATTTATGGCAAAACCAGAAAAAATTCTGAATTCCACAAAGCACAATTTGTGTAGATATTTCAAGGTTTTCCCAAGGAAAATAATAATTGAATTAAAAAATAGTATATGTAAATTGGAAGAAAGAAAGAAAACATGGTGACAGGTTTTCAACTCGAAAAGTTTGCCTTGAAGGCTGATCTACGAAACTTAAGTCTGCAAAACTCTTTTGGTCACAAAGATATATGGGGTTTGTAGTTTGTCCCAAAAACTGCAATACCCAGATCCAACAATGTATATGTGGCACATTTAAAATATGAGACAACAAGTGTAGGAATATCAATAAATAATAGCAAATATCTTACCATCCAGCACTGCCGCTATTCTCAGGATAATAATGGTACCCCACGTGTGGGTAGGTCTGCTGCCTTTGACTGCAAAAGCCTAAAGCACAACCGTTAAAGTGGGTCAAGTTGCTTTGGGAAAATACATATTTTAGGATTTGGACATAAGTAGTATTTGGGGCAGGTGTTAATGGGCACCCATGGACCTACCGGCCCTACCTAGTCTGAAAACTAGAGACACATGGAAGCTCAAGATGGTGTGGCTTGTGTGGATGCCACATTTTCTTACCCATAATCCAATGCACATTTTAAACGTTGTGTAAAAAAAAAATGTCCCCACATTTCTGTGACAGAACGTTGTGGAATTTGTGAGACTGGCACTTAAAGTTCTGCAATCCTGTGCTTCTACACTTCTGATTTAAAAAAACACACTTCACGTTTGTTGATTGGCCTATTGCCCTGGCCCTAAAAGTCCCATAATACAAGCACGTAAAGGACGTCAATGTTGCTGTGAAAAAGGTCATGTTTGGGGATGTGGACAGCTGCTGTATTTTGTCCCGGAGCAGCTAGGCATCCAGGAAGTCTTACCAACCCCAAATATTCCTGAAAACTAGAGTTCCTAGGAGTCCAAGTAGTGTGGCTTGTGTTGATCCAACTACTTTTTTATCCAGAACCTTCTGTGAATGTCAAACATCAGTTTAATATAGACAATTTCTTCACATTATTGTGACCAAAAGCTCAGGAACTTGGGGAACAATAATAGAACAGTTGGTCAGCATTCACACACTTTTCTCAATAAAAAACCTTACATGTGTGAGTGGGCTTATTGCTCAGGCCATGGAAGCCCCAAAAGCGGACAAGGTAAAGAGACTCAATGTTGCTTATAAAAAATTGAGTTTCTTGGGATTTGAATGCCTGTCATATTTGGACCGAGGGCTCGTCTATCCACATGTCCAACACCAGCCATTTCTGAAAATTAGCTTTCTCGGTGGTACCGCTTGCATGCAGCCTAACACTTTTCTTTGCCAAGACTGCTTTGCGAACATCAATCTCATTAAAAAAAAAAAAAACTGCTTCACATTATCCAAGGGGATATTAATACACTAATACAGGCTTGGCTCAGCCAACCCCCATGGTATCACACCCACCCTGGTCATTTGTGAAAACTAAACCCCCTGAAGAATTCATTAAGGTGCGACTTGTATGGTAGCTACTAGTCTTTCATATCACGAAAGAACTGTGAACATAGAAGTATTGCCAAAAATGCAAATATCTCACTGTTTTCATGCAGATTTTTGTTATAGTCCTGCGAAGGTTAACCCCCATGATTCCTTACCTAATTCAAGCAAATCCGATAACTAGAAACCAAGCGAAATCCAGGAAAGTGCGGCTTCCATTGACCCCCACTACGTTCTCTCACCGATCATGGCCTATTCAAACAGAAAACAATAGTTGAAAAAAGATTTCCTTACGTGTAAATGACAAGAGTAATATTTATACATATCAGGTCATATTTAGCATATCATACATAATTCGTGGTGAACTGCAAATATCCAACAATGCTGCGTTCCCATACTTCTAATGAAAATGTAGACCACATGTGTGAGGTGCCAACTACATGGAAGGAAACTGTCGCCAAACTGGGCGCATATGAAGACCGTGTGGCGTCAAAGTGGATTGTAGAAGGTCCCAGTTCAGGGTCGTTCCTCTTCCATGTGATAGGGCCACCACAGTGCTACAAAAGTTGTATCACATCATGACAGGTGATGTTATAGCAAATTCTAATTAGCAGTCCCCAATTCCAGAAGAAACCTCAAGTCTCACTCGGTGCCTGTGAGACTCACATATTTGGAGTTCACGTCGAGCTCTTACTCACAACAAGCTAAATGTAACATTTAAGGAGACTGGAAGGAGTCTGAACTCTAAGTTCACACAGAGCTCTGCTGTGTGCCCACTGGCTCCTGGCACTCCATAGGCTTTAGGAAGCAATATATCCTACCACAGATGCAGCCCTCCTCTAAACCTCTTCAGTTGATGGGAGATGTAGCTTTGGACACCTCATAGTACTACTCCACTCATTCTGTAGGCAATAAAGCTTCTTTAGTGAGGGTCAGTGTTATTTCATTTATTTTAAATTGATTATATCAGTAATGTCACTTCTCATGTTGCCTTCTATATCAGCGATTGTGAGATGTCACTCCCTACAATGTCTTTAACATGTTAAATAGTTCTCACTACTGAGCACTGCCTACACTTGGAGATGTAACAACAAAATAGAAGGGGGTTCCCCAAAGGGTTCTAGTTTTGGATAAAGATGTAGTCAGGAAAAATCCACGTTTTCCTCCCCGAGGTGCTGGTCCACCACCTTTGCAAGGCTTCTTTCTTATTTCTATGGGTCTTTGACGTCACTCCCTACCAGCCTTCTATCCTGCCGAGGTGGGTGAATTGAGTACCAAATTGGGTAATAGTATCACTTGCAAGAGCCTAGAAACAGCAGTAGTATGTTTCTAGGTTATCACTACTAACATTTACCTGCACTTCCCAAGGTAGGGAGTCCTCTGTCCAACCTTCCCTCCTGCCAACTATTCCCCAGTGATAGGGCCCACACACATTTGCAGCTATAAAAATGCCTGTGGCTGGGGGAAACTGCCATTTGATTGTTTTCCATCACGATTATCTGACATTTACAACAAAGGTAAAGATGCAACGGGAGAGCTAAAAGCTGAAAATCCCCCTTACCAGCAGTTAACAACTGGATGGCAGCCAACTTTCTAAAGCTCAATCCTATAAAAATGAGCTGTTAATTGTTAAAAAGAGCATCTATAAATTGAACTTGGCAACTGCGTAGACGCAGATCCTTCCATAGAACAAAAGGTTTGTACGGTGGTATGGCCAGAAAGTGATTCTGGCAGATCAAACTTTCGAAAAATCACTACCCAGTAATAGTTCACGTCACCATACCCTGATAGTCTTGGCCTCAGTTCAGTCCCGCCTAGATTACCGTAACACCTGTTATCTGGGTCTCCTTGATGAGCTTTCCAAGCATCTCCAATTGGTGCAGAACTTGGCTTTACTTCAGGCCTCTCCTATTCTTGAGAGCCTCCATTGTTTACTCATAAAGAAGAGGGATTTGTTTAAGGATTTTACCACTATGCCCCGGACTCATCAGGGGAGTGCCCTCACTTTATAGGCACAAAATTCCATCTTCATGCCCCTAACTGATCTCGGCCTTACTGTGAGTAGTTTAAACTGGACATTCCCAACACCCAGACTGTAACTTTTTGGTGACAGAGATTTTTCTGTGGCGGAAGCAAGAGAATGAAACAAACTTCCAATCCACCTACGCTCTATTCCCTCATTACTTACATCGCAAATGGTATTCAATGCCTTTCTTTTTAATCTCTCATATGAAATACTTTATTTAGATAATTCTCTCTGTTTTCTTTTATGTTGTTCTTCTCAATAGTTCCAATATCTCTGATGAATGAGAGTTCTATAAATACTCATATTACATAGCATAACATAGCATTTCATAACATAACATGACATAATCTTCTGCTAGCTCACCTGATGCAAAAAAACTGAAACCTTTGGCCTAGTGAATTCTGAAGCTACTTCCTTGCAAAGTAGTGTTCCTTCTGCCATTACCTTTATGAAGCATAAAGTGTTCGTAGTCTACTGCACTGTAGAACTTTACACATTGGGACAAAGTGGTTCTTCAGACCCATCATTCTTTCCTCCTAAGGGTGTTGCCGGAATTCCATTTGAAAGTAGCCCTTTTTACCTGCCCTCATGCCTCCTTGCTTATAGTTCTGTAACTTCCACACTTTGCACAATTCCCCACCACGTGTTCAATGTCTCCTAAACTTCTTCTTGTGTACTGGCCTCCACCTAGTGCCTTCCTCTTTTGGCACCCTCACCAATGTTATTTTTTTTCCAAGGGCAAGGCTTCACATACATCCCCTTCTCCTACTCACCACATTCCTATTCCTTGTGCTGCTTATGCCAGGGAAGCAGTGGCAGCTCCTCTACTATGCCGGAGGAGCGTTGCCCCACTGTTTTTAAGCAGTGCTAGCAGTTGAAAGAAAAAATGCTAATAACTTTATTATCATTTATGTTTGCACTGCTTTGCGGGCGGGATGTTGGGCTGGTCTGCTCCGCTCTGAGGACGGGGGAGAAGTGGTTTGCCCACTCCTAAGTGTACAATGACTGTTTGGTCAGCCCTCTCAGGCCGCCCAAACCAGTCATGCACACTTTCCACGTTATCCATGCAGGCTGCATTACAGTTTGCATGGAGAACATGCCCAGGCCCCCATTCCTTGGTTGAGTGTCGAATCAGGACGCTCAAAACCAATCACAACGCTACATTGCAGCATTGTGATTGGTCAGAGGAGCCTGGGTGCCTACCAATCACAACACTGCATTGCAGCATTGTGGTTGGTCAGTGGGGCCTGGCTGTGCTTCCTGTTCGTGGGGGAGAGCAGGAGCAGAAACGCGGGACCCGGCGGCAAGGTCAGTTAAATTTTTTGATTATGAACACCCCCGTGTTACCTCCCCTGCCCGTACAACTCCCCGCGCCCGTCCCCGCTACCCGTGATTTATGCCGGCTGCCACTGCATGGAAGTGCTCCACATGTACTTCCAAAGTTACATTGCTACAATCCATTTTTTTCTCATGGTTAATGGTGTTCTGGTCTGCTCTATGTGTGACAACTACCTGTGTTTTTAACAAACAGCTGAAAAGTTATATTTGGAATAAATGCTTTTAAGGCTTACATTTTCATATTGTAAATTTTGAAGTAAAGCAGCAAAAACTTTCCAGCCACTCCCCTTCTAGGCAGTGGCCATAAAAGTTCACTGGTCCATCATTCATCCCGATTTATTTATTTGTGTCTGCCATTTGGATCAGTTACCCAGGTTGTACAAGCTGGGCCAGGATGTTCTTGGTCCATATCTCAGTTTATACATCATTATCGGCCGAGTATTGGGAGGACTGTTAGTTCTGGATGCAGATGTCGGTTACCCTGCTGGAACTGGCATCAGGGTGAGCAGGACGGTAATGCATTCCTATTTGAAACATATAAGAAAACGTGTTAGTTGGTTGCAGATGTTCAAACTTCTGGCAGTCCTACATTGCTGGTGAAGCGATGTGTAACCTCTTGCCAAGGGATGGCTGGTTCTCCAACTATCTGGTATATTAGTCTGTGGACAAGCGATGTCACCTGGTGCTGATGCCAATAAGCGTAGGTACCTCCTGCAGAGCTTAAAGACTCAAGCTTGTGCATTGACATTTTCAGAGCTTACACAAACCTACAGAGTTGAGTATGATGTTGGGTGTGTGTTGTTTCTTCAGAGTGCTCAGGATATGTCAGATAGACACTTTGAACTTTTCTTGGTTCTTGCAATTTATTTCGGAGAGAAATCTATGTATATACTTTGTCTGCTCGGTGTCTGTAACTTGTGGAAGCAATTAGTGAGTGTCACCCTCCTATGCTTCAGGTCTTCTCATTCTTTTCCAATTTTGCCCTGGCTGTCATATAAATATGTAAAGGTAGACAAGTCAGAGGCCGATCCCAAGCCTCCATGGATGGTTATACTAAAGAAAAAGATCCCTTTGGTGCTGACCCACCTGAGCTTCAATCGATGTTTTCCATATGACGAGCCAAAGCCAAATTGCAAAGAGGAATCTTTTTCAACAGTTTCATCATTATCTAAATTCCAAATGACCAATTCATGGAACAGTTAGAAAATTGCTATACTGGCACTTATGCGATCCAGGCTTACACAGCCTGCAATATATCTTAGAAAATAGGGATACTTAATTTCAGCACGCCCTCTCCTAGATTCCATGCTGACATACCTGCCTAGGCGAAGCACTGCAACATCTGATTATGTTTCTATTGCTGATATAATGAATAGAAGAGTGGACATTTTACCACAGAAATCCTTCTTGTGAATTAGTGTGGTGCTGCAGGCTAGAGCATTTGCTAGTTACTGCTCTGAAACATTTATCAGGAATGTGCAGTTTCTCTGTACAGGTTTTCAGGTGCAGGTCCAATTCATGCATAAGGTGGCCATTGATAGTCTAATAACTATGGTACTAGTGGCAAGGGCCTTGGTGCAAGCCCACAGAACGTGTATAAAATAAAAAAGGTTTACCTACTGAATACACCACTTGTTGGAACGTGTATTTTGATTGACCAATTACAGGATTTGCTCCATCAATCATTCAAGCTCAGCAGTCAGGTTCAATTGTCCCGTCATTCAAAGGTCTCAACTAGAAGACACTATGTTCCTGGCCATCTGTCGTTACCTCACCGGTCTTAAAAGATCAAATTACATCCTACAATCACAAGAGCAACTTGGGTAAATGGTTTTCAGCTCCCCCAACTAAATAACATCAGACTTTTTGTCCATGTGCTGCATGTACAGGATTGGTCAGCAAGTGCGAGACGTGGGAGTAGTCTGTGTCAGATGTCTGGGTCCTAGATATAATAAAAGAATACTATTTTCTATTTGCAAGCCACAGCTTTGTATCAATGCCTTGGGCCTAGGATCTGGTTGTGGAGAGTGCCAGACACTACACACCTGACTTCAAAGGGAGCAGTAATGCAACTTACATGCAAGTAAAGAAAGTATGCCTGATTGCTTTTCTTATCTATAAGAGTTCATGGAACTATCTGTTAATTGTCAGTCTGAAGGGGCTCAGGGGATTTGTAAAAAAAAAGCATTAGCAGATTAAATCGCTGCTATGAATTCTTTCTATGATAGCTAAAGTGAATGTGTAACGTCATGAAATCTCAAGAGCACCCCTACATCCACAGTCTAGCCAATCTCCCATCAGAGATTTTTAGATTCTGTTTCCCTAAGCTTTCAAGTGCATGCTGCGGTCTTGCCATTTGGGTTCAAAGTTAGACCTAGTGGGTTCACAAATTCATAACTCCCCTGGCATGAGCGGTATCTAAGAGACCGACAGATGAAGTTCATCTCCGGCCAAAGGAGATGGACACACTAGCAGTTTTTAATATCTGCCAACCCCAGTTTCCACTTTAACCTCTGGAAATCACAGCTATTCCTAATGTAGTATTAGGAGCTTATTGGGAGTTGGATCAGAGCATATTGGAGAGCTATGATTTTGCTAGAAGCAGGGGTCTTCTAGCTGAGAGGTTTTTTATTCAGGCTATAACACTGAGATCAAACCTCAGCCAGGGAATTTCTCCACTTGTAGGTGATATGAAAAGTGGCTTAAATTGCACACTTCCTAAATTCAGGCTTCTGGTTAGTAAGAATGCATGATTTTGCTACTGTTTGTTGCCCTGAAGATGTTGTGTGTCCTCATCATGTGTTTTGTTTGCTTAGTCTGGGGGCCTCTGGTACAGCACCTACTATGTCATTGGGGTCTCACTTCATAGCATTATGTGGAGCAGATGGGATGTGAGGGGTACTACAGTCGTAGTGTACTGTTTGAGCCTACCCTGAGTAATATCATGTTCCAGTTATTACCACTGACTGATGCCAGTGAGTGCTGATGTAAAGCCACCTTGTGGGTAATTTTACTCAGGGTGTCTGATATCTGCTGCTACATCATTCCTCATATTGGGAGGAGAGAAGCAGATTGCAATCTGGTTTCTCCTTTACGCTTTCACATCAGTCATCAAGGGCCAAGCTGTGGGTGTGTGGAGTAACAAAATCTGACCAGGCATGGGATACAGGATTGAGAGAGTTAGCTTCAATGAACTTCAATGATCTGTTCTCATCTTAACAGTCATTTTCTCATTCTTTCAGCAGTTTGTGTCAGAAAGTTGCACAACTAAAGAGCAGATCATGTCTTCCGGGACTTCCCATCTTTTCAGGACTTCGGCATCTCTATGAACATCATCAAAGCAATCTGCAAGAGGGATCTAATTTTTTTAGGGTTAGCTTTATTCTCTTTTCTCATAATGTCTCGTTTTTAGCAGTAGATGCTACACAGGGGGCAGATGGAGTGGATACAATTCGGTTCAGTTCGAACTGTCTCCTGAATGTCAGCTCTCCATTACTGGTCATTCTATTAGTTCAACCACGACTCCTGGTGTTGGGGAAGTGGAGCATGGATCTTAATGGTTGGTCCTGGTTGGCTCCTGCTTATTTGGTGCTTTCTTCTCTGCCACTATCTGTTGGCATGATCATTTAAATGATCAAGCTTTAAGAACATAGGAAGTTAAACGAGACTGCAACTGCTTCAATTCAAACTTTACTCTGGACTTCCAACAGAATCATGTGTTAACCATATCTATTTTAGGGGGGTTGGGCTTTGATGATGGGACTTCATGTTAGTACTCTAATTTCTCCAATAAAGACTTGATCCAGAGTTTATGGTCTCCACTCCAAGGATTTTATGAACTATGGGGACAACTGTCTACCTTTGAGGACCTAGCAGTACAAAAGGGGGTGGTGATGGACGGAGCATCTGAACCAATCAAACACTCACACCCAGTCAACAGGTCATTGAGGACCTTGCAAGCTGACTTTTTTTAAGGTTCATTTTGAAGGCACATTGTGAAATCTCACGCTCCAGCCTGGCATAGCTATTTGGTGTAATCCTCTATAGAGAATCAATCACTATTTGACGATTCCATGAATTCCTTGCTGCAAAGTTTTTTTTCTGATCCACTTTCCTGGCAGACTGATACTCATTATTTTCCCAGCATTTGTTCCTGTGATAGAGAACAGATCACCCTTATTTTCCAATCCAAGGAGGAGGTTGCCATAGACATCATCTAGGGGTTGTCAGTGGTTGCATCACTGACTCCTTGCGACCCCTGGGTCGCACCTTGCAACCCCTGGCACTGCCTTTGTGACCCTGGTCTCAGAGGTGGCAAAATCAGTGACAATAACACAGAGATGCCTCTGCATTCCTTATTTTCAGACTGTTTTTCTTTATACTAAAAGTGATTTATATTGTATTATTCACTATTAGTGTAATAAAAAATGGAGCCGTTTTAGCTGGAACAGGAACTTTGGTGGCAGCTGTGGTAAGTAAAAAGAAATTAATATATGTTCTGTGCATGCTTGTAGGTGACATTTTTTTTATGTGATAGAGTGTGTGTATGTTTTAATATTTGTCTGTATACGCGCATGTGTCTGGGAGTGAATATAAGTGAGACTCAGTGACAAGTAGTGAGTGAGTTTGTGGCCCAGGTTTTCTATTATTTAACGCAAGACAACACTTCACCAAAGATGCTGCTCTGTCTTGCATTAAAGGGAAAGAGGGAAAATGCAGCATAGCTTTTAAAATATGGTGCATTGTTTCTCTCCCTGTGCAGTGGTGTTCTTTTGTCAGCCATGCACCAATGCACACCCCTTGCGCCATAATGCTGTAGTGTATTTCCTATATCCCTAATAGGCTCTGCGCATTGAATAATATACACTATAGTTTTGACATAGGACTGAGGTCAGTATGTCTCTACCGAGTACATTAAACTTAATTACTTGTGTGTGCCAGCTAACTCAGAGGTCACTAGAAACTTTCTCGAATGAGCAAGAAGGGATTAGTTTTTGACAACCGCATAAACATGGCAACTTTGTTTCCCTTTGAGTCGGAACAATATCTTCAGAGTCGTGGAAACAATAGTCAATCAATCGTGGAAACAATAGTCAGTCAATCATGCATGCTTTGTTTCTACAGAGTTGCACAGAAATAGAGAGAGGGGCGTTTCAGTAAGAAGGGGTTTATTGAACAGTCTTATTTCTCATGCAAGAGATATGAACTGCTACAATCGTAAGACAGAATGCGAAGTAAAAAATGTACAGAGTTAGCAGTAAGATAAAATAATACTGTAATAGCAAGTCTTGTAGCTATGACATATATTCGTTAAAATACATACATAAATAACACAGGCTAAAATACTCAACTGGTGCTTCTAAAATAATCCTACCCCAGTGTACCTAACCTAAGTCTAGAACGAGGGAAGTAGGTGCTGTCTTAGTCTGGTTTAGTTATGCCAAGAGTTGCCAAAAGTTTCTCTAGGTTCTAATCAGCGCCATACCTTAGAATGAGAGAGGTTGGTATCTCTTTCACGGGTCTCGATCTCTAACACCCTGCAAGGGGAATCAGAAACACTGGAGCTGGATTCTCGGCGAGGAGGATGACAACGTCTGGTCAGTGCGTCAGTTGGGGACTTGGCTTCCTTCGGGACTTGCTGTGGCGAGCTACGTGCAAGTAGGTAGTCGAACTGCACTGTGCCTTGCCATAGCAAGGAAGCCATATTTATACCTTGAAGGTGTTTAGAAATGCCAGTATTGACGTAAAAGTCGGGCATAAGAACGTCATGAATGAACCCCTAAGGAATAGATGGTCATGCATAATAAATGAGTTCTTGGAGAAATCAATATCAAAGCAAGGGGAAGGCCTAAAGGCTTAAGAGTCTGGTTTTCCAAGAACTCGTTGTGACGAAGAGGATCGGATGTAGTTGACCATGCCTGTATTTGGTTAGCATGAGCAATGCCTAAATAAGGACTGGATTTCTATGCCTAAATAAGGGCAACGTGAATTATACCTATATAAGGTCATGAATCGATAAATCTAGATACGATATCTAAATCGACACACAACATCCACTCCACTTTCGTATGTACAACATTACTATATCCTAAGCATGTTAAACATATCTAAAACGTAGCTACATATGGATGGCTAAGAAAATGTCTAATAATATATTGTAAAAAATGCATTTAAAACTGTTGCGATGCATAAAATGCAATTGTGCTGTACATATTAAAGCAATGTTTCATTCTACGCATAAGTTTGAAATAAATGCTAAGTCAATGAATACACATATATATACATTTATAAAATGGCTCGTAAATACAGAAGAAAATGGGCCGAAACCATTTCATTTCAGATTACATTATCATTTAGTTGTGGACAAGGTCATATATTGTCTCTGGAAGTATTCAAAGAATTCTTGTTCTCTATTAATAGTTCTACTGTAAGCAGATTACTTGTGCCAAAAAATGAAAAGTACAAATTTGGAAGAAAAAAAAAGTTAATCATAGGAAAAAGTTCCAAAGTTAGTACCTTGTCTTTAAAAAATGAAGGTCAAATTCAAAGTCTCTCAGAACACTCTGTACCAAAATCAAAAGTCAGTGTTAGGGCTTGAAGAAAACATGAAATCTTCTAATCCTGTAGACAAAAAGCCATCTACCATTGTAGGTGAAAGTTGGATTACCTCGTTTAGAAGATTAACCGCACATAGATGTGAAGCATCGCCTTCAGCATTGGTCGCATCACCAATGTTCGTATCGGATGTTACCTGCACGCCTGTTGTTTCCTCTCATACCGCAGCAGTAGCAATTTGCGTCTGTGAGATCTCAATGAATGCTGTCATCAGGATTGGTAGCCGCTGGGGACAACACAGAGCATGGGCCGTTACAGGGTCCAGCAGAGTATCGATATCCATAGGCATGACTGATGGGAGTGTTAGACAGATGTCTAGCATGCATTCTTCACCGCAAAGCAGGCAGCATAGAACGGGTAAGATGCAATCTTGCCAGATTGGTCTGAATTACAGAAACCATGTGGTATTTAATTCTTGTAGATGAAGTAAGCCTAGAATTTGGACGATGCGCTCACAACACTTCATCTCCAACAGAGCTCGCTCTATGGTGCCTGGAGTGGCGTTGGTGATTTGGCTTGCCAATTCATAGCAGTAGGAGCAAAAATAGGATCCCTGCAACAAGTCCAAAAAGTAATGGCAGTCCGCCAAACACAGAGTGCACGAAGTTGGGAAATATTCAGAGGACTGCTTGAAAAGGTTCTAACAGTGCTGAACATACGTTCTTAAATAGATGTACAATACTGCTAGTATCAGACATGTTTAAGATACGATCCAACATTTCTGAGAAATGTTTAGGGCAGTTTGTATTGAAAAGGGCATGTATCGCGGCAGAAGTCCTTGCGACTTGTAGATCATAGGTTTCTTTGGCCGAGATCAGTGGCACAGTTTTTTGTAAAAGAATGGCTTTCATTCTGCTTAGAGTATCAATTTGTGTAGAAGAGATTTCCAGTGAAGGCCATAAAGACGACTCCCTGACTGTCTTGGTTTGTGGAAACAATACTTGCATATAGCAAGTGACCCTGGATGACGCAGTTACTAGATACGGAATCCCTGGCAACATGCTACAGCAGCTGTGATCATTCAACATTAGAAAGTAGTCCAAATTGGATTAAACACTGCAGCTGGTGAACCTTGCAGGTGGCACGATAAGTTTTGTAGTGGAACCAATGCGGGGATGTGTAAATTAATACCCTGACAAAGGAGAGAACCGCTTAGTGTGTTTTCACAGTTAGAACCGCAAAGAAAAACTTCACATCTCCCACTCCAACATCTGTGTGTGTATGGTAAATTCCAGGATGTCTTGATGTATTCTTTACCCAACCTCTCATATTTGCCTGCTGGTATGTGTTTTAGGCAATACTGAAAATGGAAAATTGTAACAGGCAAAGTGATTATACCAAGTGTTATCCATTCAGAAGCTGGTTTCTCTGCCACTGTGAATGGTAATCTTTCCAGTTTTTCTGCTCCCCTCTGTGCCAGTTTGATCTGTTTATCAGCGAGATTGAATTCTGAAAACAATGATGTAGTATTGATTAAACGCTAAGGCACATAGCCTGCACGCACATTTTGTAGCGTCCAGCCTAATAGCATGATAGAACGTAATTGAGACTGACCATGTTGCAGCATGACCAAGTCTTGTTCCATGATGGCTATGGCAGAGGATACAATGCTGTCCAATGAATATATCCTGGACGACAGAGTTGTTAACCCATTGTCTACTACAGATACAGATTTCTCTAAATTAATACGATAAATTTCTCGTATCCGTTCTGCAGTCTCTGCTTGGGTAATCTTCCATAATTCGTTATATGCAGCATATATACTGGCATATATGAAATGTTTTTGACACGGTTTTCTTGGTCCTAGCAAGAATTCCCTAAGGTCTGCACCATCTTTAAGTAAAGATAAGTGTTGTTTTACATCCTAAAGTGTAGATCTCTGTAGCCAATCAAGGCGTAGTTTCCCTACACTATATGTTGTTACTATCCCAGTATGCTGTCTTTGAGCATATCTTGGATCTGGCCTATTGATAGTGAAACTCTGTGTTTTGTTCAGGAATCGATCTTGACAGTTATTTGTGTCTGTGGGCCAGAGCAACCATTTTTCCATTCTGGATCTGGTCTGTTGTGATGCAAAATATTATGTATGTCGACCTCCCCCTGTGTTGGGCTATTACTTGCAGGTGTAGGTATGATGAGGGTGTTCATGTCCTTGATCTTGGCTAACCCAAGGCAAGCCGTTTGTTGGACAGTGTCATTCAAAAACATAATTTGCTCAGGGATGATACAGGCTCCAAACAAAGCTTCTACCCCCTGCACTTGCCAATCTTTTGTACCCCAGACCGTTTTTGTCTCAATATTGTCTTTCCAAAAGTCGAAACCCTGTCTAGACAGTTAGGCAATTAAGGCTGCCGAATAAATCTGTTTTGTATTGGTCAACATATTTTTCGTTCCTGTCTTGTTCACATTTTTAAAATAAAATGATTCAGCATTGGATAAATTGAACCCTGAAAAATATGGAAATTTCATAGCAAATGTTTTTTAGCTACCTTTTGGAGGTGTAGGACAATGTTCCCATTGGTTATACATATATACATTTCTAGGTATTGCGGATTTGTGCAAGAAATTAATGATGACCATAATGGTTATAACAATACCTTTGTTCATAGTCTGATGAACCCTCTAAATATTCATGATTTGTGAATACTGCAGACATTTCTAGATCTGACATCATATTACCAGTCTCGAAGTCCCAATCATCAGAAAAGGTACTAGAGGTAATAAAGTCACTTAATGAAATCTTGAATAAGTATGGAATCTTCAAAAGCTCCGCCGGGCCAAAAATGTCGTATTCAGTTCTGTCCCAAACTATACCATCCGGTATAGGAACGGCTGTGATGTTCACGGCTGACACGTCTCTTTGTTCAGGATGGGATGATTTATGTGGCTGGAGAAGTAAGTTCACTTTTTTACTTGCTGTGTCCATTTGAATATATCTTCCATGTATCAGCATACCCAGAGTTATTACCAGAGCTTACCAAAGTAGAAAGAACAATATTCCCAAAACAATCCATAGTTCAATCCATGGTGAAACCAGTTAAGTCTTTTTCAGGTGATGAAAAAAGTCTGTTGCTTGTTCCTTGAAAGATCTTTTTGCTGGCGTCGTTTCAGGTTCGCTGGGATCCGCAGAAAACGTATCAAAGTTAATGAAATAGCCATAGGCAGTTCTGTCAATGGTTGGAATTGCATCTGGACTCGTTGCAATCGCTGGAACCACTTGATCACTTGTTACTTCATTGTGTATCAGGACGAACTGTTATTTGGGTCTCAAGAGGAAAGAGTTCCATAGCTTTGTTGCTTAGTCCTTCTTTTCTCACTGTAGAATCCTCAAAGGTGATGAGTCTCTCAGTTTGAACCTCTTGGATTGTAGCTAGCGAAGTGCGTCTGCTACATTGGTGGAGACCACTTGGCCTACTGCTTAGTATCGGCCACATAGTGTGGTTTGATCAGGTCAATAGACACGAATCTTCTCTCCTTTTTTCCAGCAAGGGGCGGCAGTAAAACTGTTATTGATCCGTGGATTGCTAGGACAGGTACTGGTTGTCTGTAAGAAGGCCCAAATTCCTTTTTGTCTGCGATCTTTTCTCTGACTAGATTACCAAGCTTTGGGATCCGGATAGGCCTTGCTGGGATGGTTGGTTTTTGCCCAGTGATGGCTGGCTTCAGGAACACATTGCTTTGTTTCGATCTTAATTCATTTAAGTCCTGTAAAACAGCCAAACGGTGTTTGATATCAAATTTCTTATTTTCCTCCACCGTTCCATGACAATCAAGGTCAGGAACCAACATTCTTATCCCTTATAGGGCCTCATATTGAGTGACACACCGTAGAGAACTTCTTGGCAAATTGTTAAGACTACGTTGGACCCCATAAGACCCCATAAAGATGTTTGACCCACCCATCACCCTAACCTAATACCCTAGCTGTTATAGACTGCTTTACGTCCCATTTTTTTCTTTCACAACAGAATTTCCCTCAGGATGGAAGGGAGAAGAGTACCGCATTTCAACGCCCAAACTGGCCATGGCTTCTTTGTAAGCTCGAGAGCTAAACGCAGGTCCCTGGTCAGAGTGTAGTGTGTCTATTGCTTATGTGCCAATAAAGACTCACAAATCTTTTATAACAGTTTGAGCGTCAGCCGAGCGCTGAGGCTACATCCAACGTAACCTTCAACACGAGTCCACTGCGACCATGATATACTTATAGTTACAATCCCTTTGTAAGGGACCGCAGTGTCCAGGTAAGCACAAGCTAATGGTTTATCTGAAATTAACAGGGGCGTCTGCGCAGGACGTTTCACAGTAGAGAATTTCATCTTTTGGCATATTTTACAGTCCAAGACCTAGTTTCTAGTCTGTTTCCTGATGCCGGGCCACCAGTATTGTTGTTTTAATAATGACACTGTGGCGGAAACACCTGCATGAGCAGAGACAAGCCCTTCATGTGCTGCTAGGATTAGTCCTAATCTATGTTCCATGTTTGGAATTACCCTATCCCCCACTCCAGGGATTTGAGCAAACGGGACATTGTTCGCATCAGTTATATATGAGTATTTGAGTGGAAACCCTTTAGGTAATGCTGCACCGCAGCCTGTGCTTGATGCATTGACAGCCAGTATTATTCCACTGTCTATTTTTGTTTTTGAACGAGTGATTGCAGCTACGGAAGTCGTTTGCACAGCCCACTTTGTGGCCTCATCAGCCAATGAATTCACTTCAACGTGAACGCCATCACGTTAATGACTCAGCCTGTGTATCACGTGAGTGTTTTGTAGTCCGTTTCGCAATTGAACTACTTGTTCCCAAATCGTTTTTTGCTTGATTGTGCCACCTTCTGCGTCTTTTAAACCAATTTGAAGCTAATTCTGTAAATATTCATTGTACGATTGAACACAATAAAAAGAGTGAGTGTGGGGAATTCGCAATCCGTATTTTCAAGTGCCATTATGAATGCTTGTAGTTCAGCTCGCTGAGCTGTACAATCTCCTAGAGGTTACGTTTTCGTGATCATTTCTGAATTTGCCATCGCGCATACGACCTTTAACGATTGCACAAGCAGCACTATAAGCTTGTTTACCCCCGTAGTGGGTTGTGCTGATCCGTAAATCTAAATTATACATTCATACTGGTCTAGAGGTAGAATTTCAGTAGGAAGAGGACATTCGTGTTCGTATTGCAGGAATGCTTGTGTTTTCAAATAAGGATCAAAAACGTATTCAACATCAGTTGCAGCAAGAGAATGAACCCATTGTATCCATCTCGGATGTAAAGCTTTTGCATTCGGAATGCTAGCTTTTGTAACTGCCTCTAAAGCTGCTACCAGAGTTACGACCATAATGCGTTTCCCCTGTGCTAGGGCTCTTTCTTTTGCTACAGCGTTTTGAACTGCTGTCAGAATTTTTTCTGTAGAAGTGAATTTAATTTCTGCTTGTTTTTTTTTAAATTCTTTTTATTGAGAGTTCATAGACACAAATATTACACACATAATAATCTCATGTAAAATTCCGGAACATTTGAGGACAGAACGATTGGCATTACTATAAAGTGCAAAAGTTATCAGAACACAATTGAAATACAAGTTTAAAAGTATTCGACAATGCAATCACAGTTCCTATAGTCAAAAGGAAGATCATATTCATTTAAAGTGCAAAGTGCTGAAAAATACATACATAAATATTATTTTTTCTTTTTCCCCTTTTTCCTTTTTCAAAATCCCAGACACTCCAAGAGTTATGATAATAAACATATTAGAATAAAGTGCAAAGTGATACCAAGGATCCTAAGGTTCAAACACGCTCCAATACTTCTCATATTTTCTCACTGCTCCTGATCTTAGTGCATATTTCTTTTCCAGCACTTATATGTTAGACAATTATACTCTCCATGCATTAAAAGTAGGTACGTTCTCTGTTTTCCAAAGTTGCAGGATTGAAGATCTTGCTATTAAAGCTGCAATAAATAGGCTTTCCTCATGCGAAGAGATGGCAGCCCAAAACTGCTATAGATTCGTTAAGTGAGATTTGGGGTTCTATTGTAAATCTGAGGTATTTCTCAATCTCCTCCCACAGATCCGAATTTTTGGACATTCCCACATAATATGTGTCCAAGTGGCTTTCTCTTCACAACGAAAACATTTATCTTCTATTTGCGGGTACATATTATGGAGGAAAGAGGGTGTTCTATAAATCAACCATTTTGAATAATATTGCATATGTTTCAAATTTGCCCCACGCAATATAACTGCATTAAATTTATTTAGCTTATTCCAGGTTGATTTACTAATCTGTATGTCTTCCCTTTTCCTCCTTCTATCCCTGATCTTTTCATATAATGGAAGAGGCTTGTTCGCGTCAAAAAATTTAATCTAGTTACTGTACTGACCTTCCATTGTAGGGGGCTATTCAGGGCTTCACTGATGCAAGATTTATAGTGTAGTTTTTCCATATATAACTTTTCCAGTATAGAATTTAATCTGATGAAAGACCATTTTAAAATTATATTAGGATGTTGAAGCCCTATTTCGATCTCTTCCCATGTTTTCCAGCAATTCCCCTTAATAAAATCCTGGATCTTATCATACCCATTTTCTTTCCACAATCTTAATGTGTTTCTCTCCAAAATACCCATTTCTCCTGTGTATATATTCCCAAGTCTGGTTGAGTTATTAATTCCTAAAATATGCCAGAAGCTGCGATTTTTGTTTCAGTAGCCATTGTAAGGTCTTATAGCGTACTTTTTTAGGATACTTGGTCACTCTTGTAGGGTCAATGATGTTATGTTCCCTTAGAATCTTTTTCATACAGAAATTATCTACTTCTTGAGTGTCTAAAAAGAAAAATCTAAAACTGTGATGTGCAAATGTCGCATAATAATAGTCTCCAACATTCAGAAGAGATAATCCTCCTTCTGCGACCGGATAATTTAAAGTGATAAGTGCCAATCTTGGTACCTTATTTGCCCATAGGAAAGAAGAGAACATCCTGTTTATCTGCTTATAAAAGGAATTCTGTATTGCACAGGGAGTTGCACTAAAAAGAAAATTAAAATGTGGAAGGATAGGCATCCGAATTAACGGAACCCGTCCCATTATTGATAGCGGGAGCTGGTTCCATTGTGCTAACTGAGAGCTCACCTTTTGAGTAAAGGAATATGATTTAGGGAATAGAGATCTTCTACTTTCTCTGTTACATAAATTCCTAGATATCTCTTTGGGCGTGTATTATATATCTGTCTAAATTCTGATAGGAGAGTGTTTACACTACCATTGCATAATATAATTTCTGTTTTGGTTTTGTTTATTTTGTATCCGCCTATTTTTCGAAAACCTGCAAACACTCTCATAACCTCTAACTGAGTGGCTGTCTTTGAATCCAAGAAAAGCACAATAGCATCAGCATAGAGCTTTATATTAGTTATTCCTCTCACCGGAGTCGTATGAGCTCTTTTTTCCCGAATTGCAATTGCCAATGGTTCAATAAATAGAGCAAAACAAATCGGGGAGAGGGCACAGCCTTGCCGAGTGCCTATGTTTATTTGGCATGTCCCTACATTTAGTGAGTTGATTACAATTTGCCCCTGGGAGTACCCATAAAGTTGCTTTAATAAAAATACAAATATGTTCGGAAAACCGAACCTTTCCAGGATTGCAAAGAGACAATTCCATGAGACAAGATCAAATGCCTTTTCGGCATCTAAAAACCAGATCTGTGCCTCCACCTTATTAACATTAAAAAATCCAAAGCTTCCAGAAAACATTTGTATTAGTATAGAGCTGTCTCCCTGCTTCAAAGCCCCCATGGTCTGCCCCAATAAGTGATCCTACCATCATATTTAAACTATTTGCAAGCAGTTTGGTAAAAATTGTGTAGTCAGTATTTAAAAGACTTATTGGCCTATAGGAGTTCACGTTTTCCCTATCTTTATCTTTTTTCAAAATACTGACTACTACTGCAGTACAAAAAGATGCTGGAGGATCCCCCCTTTTAATAAATAGTTGGCAAGTGTTAAAAATTCAGGGACGAGTGTTGTAGAGAATGCTTTAAAAAATTCAGCTGGAACACCATCTTCCCTAGTGGCTTTACAATCAGGCAGGGAGCTGATAGCCACATCTAGCTCTTCTTTCGTGAATCCAGCTAGCAACCACTCTTTAAAATTACATCCTAACTTTGGAATTTGCAATTCCTGTAAAAAGTCGTTGATTGTTTCTAATGTAACCTGTTAAGATGTCTGATAAATGTCTTTATAATGTTTAAGGAATACCTCTCCTTTGATGATGTAGTCTTCATACGAGCTTTAGATACCTTGTCTTGTATTCAATCAACTCTATTACAGACTTGGTTCTCTTTTGCTTGCCAGGCTAGTAATCTCCCCGTATTTTCGCTTTCTTCATAGTTTTTCTGCCGATACAACCTACTTGCCATATCCCCTAAGTCATTATAGAATTCCCTCATTTTTGTTTTAGCATTGGATACTTCTTGCCTAGTGGCTGGGGTCCTATTTCTATACTACTCTAAAATTACAGGGGCCAATCTAGTTTCTAATGCCATTCTCTCCTCCCTTTTGGCCTTCTGTTTTGGTATCTCTTTGGAGGTAATTATGCCCCTCAATGTGACCTTAAAAGCATTCCACGTTATGTTGATTGGGGCAGAACCTTTGTTTATATTACAAAAGACCCTTATCTCCTTCTCAATTTCTGCACACCATTGCTGATCCACTAGGTTAAATGTATTAAAGTACCATCTTCTTGGTCCTTCTTTATCTATCTTTCCTATGATTATTTCCATCTTAATGAGTGCGTGGTCTGAGAATGTGTTTACTAAATGCTCATATTTACTAATTTCGAGGCTATGTGAAGTTAAAAAGAAGTCCAGCCTGGAGGATGAGTCATATTTTGCAGAGTGACAAGAGTATTCACGTTAAAGCAGGTTTTTAAAACGCCAATTATCAAATATATCTAAATCTGTCTTACAACCCCGCAAGGCGATAGCAAATTGTGGTTTGTTTTGTCTTCTATCTTTTTTAGTTGAGTCAACCGTGGGGATTTTGTAAACAATTAAAATCACCTCCCCATTTTAATTGACCAGGTATGCCTGTCAATGCTTGCTTTAATGGCAGGATAGGGAGTGGATCAACTATGACTGGCGCATAAATTGTAGCAAGTATTATATTTATCTGATTTATTTTCCCATGCAGGAATGTCAATCTACCACTCATATCTGAATGCGATCCTTCCACATGAAATTGAACGTGCTTACCTATAAAGACACTCACACCCCTCTGCACTGTCCCTGATACAGATGAGCAATAATAGCCCGCCCAATTTTTAAACATTTTACTAGACTCTGATAGGGCTCGGTGATGTGTCTCTTGTATAAAGATCACATCGGGGTGATGACGTTTTAACCAGCTCTCTTTTGCACATCTTTTACGTCTGTTGTTCAACCCATTAGCATTCAGAGACAAGAATGTCACCTTACTCCTATTCATAGTGTATTAAAGAACAGGAAGTTGTTGCTTGTTTTTATCCACAGGTGACAACTAATATCCACTAAAGTGCAGTTTTGTGCTCTATGTGCAAAGAGAATTGCTTCTAAAGTGCGACTTGTGCAAAATATGCAAGGTATTTCTCCTACTAATATTACAACCACCCTAAAACTACAATGAATAGATAAGATATGTTCTACAAGACAAGTCATTTTCAATTGTAGAAATTGGGTAAATATTAACCCAATACAAAAGCTAATTCAACTGTCCTAAATCTTGGCCTAAATATTTTAGGAATTGTGCAAAGTAGCCGATAAAAAACAGATACAGCTGGACTAAATAAGTAGCAATATTGAGCAAATCGCGCAGTTGCCACATCAATTATGCAAGGAATATTTAAAGTGCAAATCGCTCAAATATTGAACCAGCCTAAACATTATAGCAATTGTGCAAAAATAGCGTAAAGCGCAAATCACGCAGTTGTCATATCAGACAAACAAGAAATACTTAAAGTGCAAGTTGCACAAATATTAGAGCAGCATACTAAACATAGAAACTGTGCGATAAAGTGCATGAGAGTCCGATGTTCAATGTGCAATATACCATGCAGGAATCAAAGAAACATAGTGCAAAAAAACAACTTTCCTTAGCAGCATTATTCGTCCTCCTAGAAACAAAGAAAGAAAGTAAAAACTTTTCCCTTCATCTATAAACTCTCTTTTTCTTACTGCTTCACCCCTACCACCAGCCCCCCCATCGACCCCCCCGTAGAAGGAAAATCCCAAATTGTCCCACAGTCCTTCCCTCCTTCTTCTTCTACTTACTGGATGCCATCTTATTGCATACTGTTGCATCCCCTGGTTTGCCCCTTTCACCCTTCCCTCGAAGCTCTTATAACTTCTTCTCAAAATTTTACATATATATTTTTTTCCCCGATATATGTATCGCCACAGAGACTCTTTTCCCTTATATAACAGTAAGGCCTTCCAAGAGCTTTTGGGCTTCTGATGTGTCCGTAAAGATAACAAAAAATCCTTTAGCTAGAACTTTTAGCTTTGATTGTTGCACAATTTCGTCTACAGTAAATGATCTCTTTGATATGGCTGTACTTAGGATTTGCTCTTTTACTCTGTAATCTGAGAAGTTTCTTAAAATTGTTTGAGGGTATTTGAGATTGTCAGGCCTGTGTGCAGGTACCCTATGGGCTCTGGTGATTGTAAGATCCCCTTGCAATTCAGGTATTGCCTTTCTCAATAATGATTCAGTCCATTTTACCATTCTCACTGTTTCCATACCCTCGAAGTATGCCCACCAGGCGTAGATTAGATCTTCTATTGTAGTTCTCTAAATCTTGTAGCTTTGATTCCATCTGACACTTGTTTTTATTCAACGCCTGAAGATCTTTTTGGGTGGAGATGATGTTATCCTCCAAGGCAGAAACACGTGCCTCCACCTCAGCGACTCTTCTAGGTAGACTGCCTAAATTTTCCTCCATCTTTGTGAGTCTGTCGTGTAGGTGTGATATTTCATGTGCTTGTGATGCCTTCATATCTCTTACTTCTTGGAGGATAGTTACAAGCATTTCTTGCACTGAGATATCATGCCCTATTCCTCTTTTACCAAGATTGCCATCAGTGGGGTCTGCTTCCTTTTCTTTCTCTGGATCTGAGATTAGTACTGATTGAGATAAAGAATCCAGCTCCTCCTTTCCATCTTCCCTTCGCGGCATCTGATGGGGTATTTGGACCTCCGGAGTTGGGGACTGACTGGCCAAGGGACTTATAAATGTCTCTTGTGGCTGAGGATGAGTTTCCAGATCTGAGAGGGGATGATCAGAGGTGGATGGTGTTCCCTCGCCTCCCGTGGATTTACCCTGTGTTGGAATGTAATTTCTGCTTGTGTGTACAAATGTGATTTGAATGCAATCGGAACTTTCTCACCTTCGTTAAAAGTTAAGTAGGTGAATCTGCATTGATCTGGAATGATTCGGATCACTAAGTTGCGTACGTTTACGCGTGTTTGGAAATGTCTTTGTAGTTTAGAATGTAAGTTCTTCCAAAATTCAGGAAATCTAGAATCAACTGTAAGCTTTTCAGCGTTTTTGGAGGTAGGAGCAGCTGCTCACTTTTCTAGAAAGTTCGCTGCCAGGCTTTTGCCTTCACTTGATAGTTCATATCCTAGAAAAAGGACGTTGAGATGGGCAATTCTTGAATTTTTTAAATTGAATTTATACCCCTCAGAGGCGAAGCCCAGTATAATGGTGTTCACCCTGTTCAAGTGCCTGTTCAGGTCATTGTCTGTTAGATAGATATCATCGACATATGACAATGCCTCGTCATCATAAGCTTGTAGTAACTCTGTTACCCTTGCTGAGAATAACCCCGGACTATTCTTGAATCCTTGAGGGAGACGACAGAATTAACTCTGTGTCCCAATTATTGAGAACGGTCAAATACCTACTTTCAGGTGCAATGTTTTAACATAAAAAAGTTAGAAATATCTAATGTGGTTTTATATTTTTGATGCATAATGTTATTCATTAATGCTGTTCTGTGTGCATTTTGCACTGCAAATGTTTTACAACAAGAATTTAGGTGTGTGTAATCCAAAACTAGACGATATGTGTTGTCTGGTACGGAACAGGAAACAAAGGATTGTTCATTGATGAGTTGCAAGTTTCAATCACCCCTTGGTATTCAAGTTGATCTAAGATCTCCCTAACTTGTTCTTTAGCTTCTTGCTTAATTGGATACTGCCTTTGTGCAGTTGGTTGATTTTTTAACTGGATCTTATGATGAGGTGAGTCCTCATCGCATCTGACATGATTTTTGTATAATGCTGGGGCTTGGGCAACTGCCCATTTCCTGGTAAAAGTATATTTTAAATGTACTGGAACATGGTTATAGAAGGCTGGCATAATAATGTCTTCACCATGTGGGCACTCCCTGACAAATTCTGGTGGCCAGTCTTGTTCTGCAAGAAGTATGTCATAACCCTTTAAAAGTCACTCCCAAAAGAGTGCTTTCACTTTTCTTGGCATGTCTCCCTCCATCCTGAGTGTTATTTCATATAACCTATGTGGAGAGCTAACCCTGGTATCTGCAGTTTCAACTTCAGTGTCTTCATTCAAGTCCACTGTCTCCAGAAGTCCCTTCAGGTTCTGGCGAGCGATTGATACTTCTGCTGCACTGTCCAACATTGTCTGAGCCCATTTTCCGTTCTTGAGTTGTGTCCTCAAGATCCTCAGCATGTCTGATTTTTAGACCTGCTGCCTTCTTTTTGGTGAATTGAGGTTTTGGTTTGCTTTTCTGAACATGTTGATCGACTTTGGACTTCACACGTTCTTCTTTTTGATCTAACCGTCCTCTACTTTCGGATGTCTGTGATGATATCTGAAAGGTACAAGAGGAACATGTATTAGTATCTTGATAACTGGATCACTGACAGAATTTCGACCTCATAAATATCAACCTACAAGAATATCGAGTCAACAATATCGAGGGCAAAAATATCGACATCCTATCTACAACATGGTAAGTACAAAAATATCGAAAAAATAATATAGATGTAAAAAATATCGATGTAAAAAATATCGATTTTTTTTAATTTTAATATATAAATGTAAAATTAAGTATATAACACTAATAAATTAAATATACATATTTAAAAGTATCTAATAATGTTTAAAATTAATAAATAATACATATATATTAATAATACATTTATTAAATATATACACTAAATATATAATATATATGTACTGAACAATAAGTATTAATAATTATTTTACTAATTTATAAATTATTAAAATATATTCTAATTTACTAATACATTTACAAACATAAAACAATAACATAAATAAAATGTAAGTAATATAAAAAATAAAATAAACATTTCATTTTTTTACAATTAATTATATAAAACGTTGGATAGCGTAAGGGTAAAAATTACTATTCCAACTCCAGAGAGTGCAACAGTAGGGAAAGCGTTTGATAGCGTAGGAGTAAAATTACTATTCCCACTCCAGAGAGTGCAACAGTAGGGAAAGCGTTGGATAGCGTAGGGGTAAACATTACTATTCCCACTCCAGAGAGTGCAACAGTAGGGAAAGCGTTGGATTGCGTAGGGGTACAAATTACTATTCCCACTCCAGAGAGTGCAACAGTAGGGAAAGCGTTGGATAGCGTACAGGTAAAAATTACTATTCCCACTCCAGAGAGTGCAACAGTAGGGAAAGCGTTGGATAGCGTAGGGGTAAAAATTACTATCCCCACTCCACAGAGTGCAACAGTAGGGAAAGCATTGGATAGCATAGGGGTAAAAATTACTATTCCCACTCCAGAGAGTGCAACAGTAGGGAAAGCGTTGGATAGCGTAGGGGTAAAAATTACTATTCCCACTCCAGAGAGTGCAGCAGTCGGGAAAGCGTTGGATTGCGTAGGGGTACAAATTACTATTCCCACTCCAGAGAGTGCAACAGTAGGGAAAGCGTTGGATAGCGTACGGGTAAAAATTACTATTCCCACTCCAGAGAGTGCAACAGTAGGGAAAGCGTTGGATAGCATAGGGGTAAAAATTACTATTCCCACTCCAGAGAGTGCAACAGTAGGGAAAGCGTTGGATAGCGTAGGGGTAAAAATTTCTATTCCCACTCCAGAGAGTGCAACAGTAGGGAAAGGGTTGGATAGCGTAGGAGTAAAAATTACTACTCCCACTCCAGAGAGTGCAACAGTAGGGAAAGCATTGGATAGCGTAGGGGTAAAAAGTACTATTCCCACTCCAGAGAGTGCAACAGTAGGGAAAGCGTTGGATAGCGTAGGGGTAAAAATTACTATTCCCACTCCAGAGAGTGCAACAGTAGGGAAAGCGTTGGATAGCGTAGGGGTAAAAAATACTATTCCAACTCCAGAGAGTGCAACAGTAGGGAAAGTGTTGGATAGTATAAGGGTTAAAATAACATACTTATAAATAAACGACTTTTGTAATTATAAATAAATAAACTATTAAATAAATATAAACCATATACAATACCTATACTTAATTATAAAACACATGCTTAACAAAATATATTTTACATAAAATTAATGTAAAATAATACCATTTAATATTATTTAATTACCAATTAATAATTAATTAACAATTATATTATTAACAATACAATTAGTTTTAATACATTATTAATTAATTAAATTTACTTTACTTCCCACCATATTTTCCTATAAAACCACTACCCATAATATAACACATTTATCCAATAATGAATTAATGAAAAATAATTATCAAATAAATAAAACTAATTAACTATTAAGTAAAATTAATTACCAATTAATTAAATTTATTTTATAATTCCTACTAATTATTAAGTAATTAACCTTAATTAAATTACTCCCCACCCTATTCCCCTATAAACCCACATCCCGCTACAGAAAATATATATCAATTAATCAATTAATTTTTTCCCCCAATTAATTATTAATCATTAGCAATTAATTATAATTAATTAATTAATCCTACTAATTATTAATCAACTTACCATAATTAAATGACTTCCCACCCTATTCCCCTATAAACCCACAACCCGCTACAGAACATATATATCAATTAATAAATTAAATAAAAATATTTTCCTATTATTTTCAAATAATTACCAATTAATTATAATTTATTAATAAATACTATTAATTAATAATCAATTTACCATAATTAAATTACTTCCCACCCTATTCCCCTATAAACCCACAACCCGCTCCGGTACTAAAACATACAATTTTCTTATAAATTAATTTATTAATATATAAAATTAATACACATATAATAGTAATTATTTTAAATACTTAAATTAAACATATTACACATACATAAATAAAAAACTATAAAATAATACAAATATCGATATTAGTGTCATCGAAATTAGTAACATCGATATATATGCTATCGATATTACTAACTTCGATATTACTTACATCGATATTAAGAATTTCGATATTACTTACCTTGGGTCGATATTCTGTCCTACGATATTCCTGACTTCGATATTATGCTCCTTCGATATTTCAGACTCGATATTATGGTATGTCGATATTTCCAACTCGATATTTTGACTGTGTACCTTGATAACATTCAGGTTTTGTCAAATTATCCCTATTCCTGAGGTTATACCTCCTTTCAGAGGGCTCCTTTTGAGGAGCCCTACCTCGGGGTTGAGAATCTTTCTCTTTTAAATATTGTTTGTTATTTTCCCACTTCTTTTTAGAAGAGGTAGGAGTGTTTTTAGTAAAGGCCTTTTCAGGACTTTCAGACAGTTGTGGTTTTACTGGTTTCCCACCCAAACTGTCTCTGCCTAATTCTTCATAGGATTTTTCAATCATTCTGGCTAGTTCTTGTGGTTGTTCTGTTACATCAAATTCCCTTAGTTTCTGGCGTATTGCCACTGATGCTGCTTCTCTTTTAATATTAGATAATATTATTGTTGAGACCTGGTTGACATTTTTCAGTAACTTCATACCTAAATTCAGAGCAGGCTCTGCCCCGTATTCATTTTGAATGTATTTCAGGACATCGGGTATTACCGCCATAGACGGAACACCATGGAGGTCATTAGGATGGCGGGCGGACAAAGTCCGCCCGCCATCCTCCCGTGGAATGGGAACGCCCGCCATTGGTGCAGGGGTCCTGTTGCTGACTTTAGGATGCGCCCGTCACACTGGCGGGCGCATCCTGCATTCCTGACATTGCGGCGGGCGGTGCTCGCAGCACCGCCCGCCACAATGCCAGGAAGGCATGTCGTGCAGTTCCATGCACAACATGGCAGGCACTGCGCCGTCCTGCCATGTTGTGCATGGAACTGCAGGCGGGTACCATAGGTACCCCCCATGTGCACCCCCCACCACCCAGAATCCCAGGGGGCCCACTACACAATGGCAAAAAAATGCCTGCCTTTCTGTAGCGGCGTTGCCGCCACAGAAAGGCACAACCCCGCATTAATGCTAAAATGGAGGGCGGTGTCTCCCAGACACCGCCACCATGTTAGCAGCTTTTCCGCCTGGTCGACTCAGCGACCGGGCGGAAAACCGGCGGACGGTTTTTCCGTCTGCTGGGGTTAACATGGTGGGGGTAATTCCAAAGCGGGCGGTGGATTTTAGCGTGCAGATTGCCACCACAATCTGGGCGGGGGCGATCCGCCCTCTAACCTAATGGACCCCCATGTGTTTTAGTGTAGATAGCAGCAAAGATATATATAAGGGCATGAATCTGGAAATCTAGATACAATATCTAAATCGACACACAACAATGCAAGGGTGTTTGCGTCCTCTTAAGCATATATTCTGTACTGCAAGGTGCCCCTGCCAGTACAAAACTATGCTCTAGGGCTTTTCCCCCACGTTGTATGTGTGCTGTACAATGCAGGACATATGCAAAGCTGGAAAAATGAGGAGAAATTAAAGAATTTCTCCTCGCTATGCCTGCCCCAAGGAGTGGTAAGAATTTGGCACAATCCCTCTGTACCAATATTTCTAGAAAGAGATTTGTATCAAAACTCATGGGTGTTTGCATGGGAACACCCATGCACAATCCATAAACGCCCTTTTGAAGCAAAATAATGCAAATTAATGCATAACACAATTTCGTGTTACTGTAGTATACTATCCAATGTAAAGCAGGATATGGGTTGAATAGTAAATCCCACCCTAACACTTTGCATCAAAAATGTGAGAGTTAGTAAACCTGGGCCTGTGTTTCAGTAAGTATGAGTACGATTAAGAGCAAGTGTGAGTGAGTGAGTATGAATAATTGTTGTTGTTGTTCATAACTTTTATTTCGGTCAAAAGACCATAAAAAGTGCATATAAAATACATCAGCAAAGGCAGTAAAACAATAAATAATCATAAAATGTTAAAAAGAGAATTAAACTAAGAGTTATCATGGTACAAGACATTAAGCAAAATTGTATATACAACAATCAAGTTAAAAAGGTAAATCTCCTGCGCCACATATTAAATAAATAACGAGAGACTGCAAACACAATGGGTGGATGTGTATCATATGTCAGTATCCTACAAGCCTGTGTAAAGTGCAAAAGTCCCAAGTTCTTACAAATGGGTGTTAGCCAGCGTTTTCTAATTACAGAATAGGCAGGGCAGAAAAACAGTACATGGGTTACATTCTCAGTTTTATAGCTGAAAGCTGGGCAAACTTCATTGTTAGGATTGGACCATTTAGATGTAAAAGACCTAACTGGAAGAGTGCCATGCTTTAACTGTAGGTACAGCTTTCGTGCAACTGGGGGTTCAATTAAGTCCATAAATTCCTCGACTTTGGGTTCTGGTTTGACTAGGAGGAATTCAGATGTCAGCTTGCCCAGTGATGCAGAGCTCATTAATATTTGATAGTTTGACGTACGTATCTGAGAAAGAAGTTCATTCTTGGATATCCCGAGGCAGAAAATCTCAGGAGTTTCCCACAGTTCAGGAAAACCTAAACGGGTACTAACAGCACTAATATGCTGGAGCCAAGGGATCTTTTTGTTTTTAAGAAGAGGCAAAATGTCAGAAAGTTCCGCTCTATACGCATCCAGTTCAGGGACTGACCACAACCTCTTCCAGTACATAATTGGTCTAGCACTAGTGATCTCCTCTATTGGCAACATGCCAAGGTCAAATCTAAGAGGGATCAATGGCGTGCTAGGTGGTAACCCAACTAAATTTCTAACGAAAGACTGCTCCTCCCTTTTAAGATTCGTTATCTGCTTGTGCCCCCAAAGTTCAGCCCCATAGGTCGCTGCCGGCCTAGCCTGACGGCAATATATCTCTAGGGCTGGGGACGCCGGCCTGAAAGTAGATGCCCTGGAAACCTTGCTTATGCCCCCGGCTAGCTGGGATAACTTGAGTGTGGATTTAGTGATCTGCATATTCCAACCAAAATTCTCAGTTAACGTGACACCCAAATAAACAAATGTTTTAACCCTTTCAAGGGGAGTACCATGTAAAACAGGATTTGGGCGTACGCGCTTAGGAGGGTTAAAAATCATAAATTTTGTTTTACCTAAATTGATTTCCAGCCCCCAAAGGTTGCAGAACTCCACAAAACCATCAAGTATTCTCTGAATGCCCGATGATGTTCTAGACAACAGCAAGGTGTCGTCTGCGAACATCAGAGCGGGCACTCTACCAGTGGCTAATTTAGGGGCATCATTATTTTCCACACCATTCAGGTGTTCAACAAGACCATTTATATAGAGGCTGAATAGCGTTGGCGCCAATACGCACCCTTGGCGAACTCCTTTTTGAACGGGAAATTGATCTGTGAGTTCGCCGTGCATAAACGCCCACTTGAAGCAAAATAATGCAAATTAATGCATAACACAATTTCGTGTTACTGTAGGATACTATCCAATGTAAAGCAGGATGTGGGTTGAATAGCAAATCCCACCCTAACACTTTGCATCAAAAATGTGAGAGTTAGTAAACATGGGCCTGTGTTTCAGTAAGTATGAGTACGTATGAGTGAGATTAAGAGCAAGTGTGAGTGAGTGAGGATGAATAATTGTACGTGGGTGTAAGAGAGAGCGGGTGTGATGTTAGGGTAATTTGACATGCCTTCCGGGAAAAGTTAGGGTCAATGGTCATATGAAGTAACTTCCTGTAATATTATTATGGTTAAAGGGTATGTGATGTTGCTTCCGCTAGCCCTGGCATTCTGATGAATCCACGCCCACGGAGGTTTGCCTTCCCTTATTGAACTTCCCCAGGCAACGGATCAATTATCTCCAGTGATTGGTTTCCTATCATCACTGCTATAACCTTTCTGCTGTGCTGCATACTTAATTTAAGAGGAAAGGGGTCCCAGTTACGGAGGAGTGTATGAAATCACAAACAATTAATTAAATCAAATGAACAAAAATATGTCTATAATGTTTTATTCACATTATAGGATGAACCAACAATTATAATTTCAAACATTGCGGTTGTATTAGTGCCCCTGGGGGTAAGGAGGACGTGAAATCGTGAGGGTGGTGTAGGTAGGGGATAGTGACAATAAAAACACGTATATATCAAACGTTTGCACAAATTCAATAATAAATGTATAGCAAAACGGTCATAGTTCAAATCAGTAATTCATAATACACATGCCCCATTATCCATGATATACAGGAGTAGTGGGTAAGGAGAGGCTGTGTCTTAAACCGGGGATTGTGTCGACGTTTTGACCCCAAGTAAGGCAGGAATCAATGGAGTCCTTGCATGAGGGTCTTCATCGGGACGAAGGGGGGGTGGTGGGGCTAGCAACCTATTTAAATGAATAATTAGTACATATTATTATTGTGATCGTTAGAAATGGTCATAGTCACAAAAATGAGGGTTAAGAGGGTGGACACACCGTATTTAAAGCATACCTGAATAAATCAGTGCTTACTGGTCATTGGTCGGGATGGGTCCGCAGAGGAAGCGATTATTCCTATGGAAGATGCCAACAATGTGTAAAAACTATATTGTAGAACATTTCCGTAAGGGATATGTGAATAAATCAAACTTACTTATTAGATTAAATCCGGTATCCCGATATGATTGGGAAGATCGATCTGGACACTTGGGCACAGGGGACCACTCTACGTATCTACATAAAAGGGGAAACATATTCAGCCTTGGCCGTGATGAACTCACTTGGGAAAGAGGTATGATCAGACAGTGGGGCAGCTTACCGAATAGCGTAGAGAATTTCAGAGTGCCCCCGTTTCAATGGATTACGTCCGCGTTAATCAGGAGTCGTAACCTAGGCGGAGGACAGAGAATGGAATTAAGAATACTATGGTGATCAGGGTCACCTGTATTGAATCCGGTGTGAAAAACGGGGGATCGGTGAGCTTACCGATGTGTGATTCATCCAGCGTCTTTGCGGGAGCCTCGAGGTGAATGCCGAGCTTCCTGAAACGCTCGTGGTCATGGTAACATGAGTGTCACGTGACCAATAGATATGGAAGAAAGACTCGGTAAGTCTCGTGTTACTGGAGTGTAATCCAAATGAGGTTCAAACCAGTATTTAAGATATGATATTTGAGAAAACAATTAAAGTATTATAAGAAAAGGTCCATGTCACAATTATCCTATTTCATCAATGGGGATGAGGTAGAGAATTTAAAATTCGAATGTATCACGTACTGTTGGTGGTTTGCTGAAACCACAGTGCAATCAGGCTAAAGATCTGGTGCAATTGTGATATTGTGTATACTATATCGTGGTATAGAATATTCCAATAAATTTATAAAAAGCATATTAGAAGACAAGAATAGATTGGCACGGCGTACCTATCACATGATGGTAAAGGCCATGCTGGTGAAAAGGAATTGATAAAACATTGAAAGGCATAGTAGCAATCAGTAAATAGCGTACATATAAAAAATGTCATACATATACGCACTGCGTACCTATCACAAGATGGTAAAGGCAATGTCAGTTGATCAGAAATGTTAGAGAATATTTGCAGATTAAGGTTGACACAATACAGTACCCATTATAAGTAGATTCACAGGTGTACCTGTCACATGACGGTAAAGACCTGAAGTAGCTGGTTATCATTGTGTGAATCAAAAGTTAGTATAGAGTGTTAGGGCAGAGTTGTCAATTGAGAGAAGGAACTATCATGTTCGTTAAGGCCTGACGGTATGGAGTCAAGGAAAAACATCCATTTCAGTTCACGGATACTTAGAATAGTGGTGATATTGCCACCCCGGGGTCCCAAAGTGGCTTTCTCAATTATAACCCATTTCAGACTCTCAGGTGGGTGTGTTGCTGATCTGAAGTGTTCTACAAGGGGTGCACCTACCACTTCACACCTAATTCTGCTCATGTGTTGCAGAATGCGTAGCTTAACCTTTTGTTGTGTCTGGCCAATGTAGATGAGATTGCATGGGCAGACAATGGCATAGATCACGGCTGAGGTATTACAGTTGGTCAGTGTTTTCAGCTGGATTTTGGTTTGGTTATGCTGAAATTCTTTAGTCTGTATGGTGGTGTCACAAGCTTTACAGTGGCCACATTTGTAGTGGCCTGTGACTGGATGGATATTCCAAAGCGATCTGATGGTGGGTTCCTCCTTGGTGGGAAGAAGAGAGCGTACAACATAGTCCTTAATGCTTTTAGATTTCCTGAAGGCATGGAGTGGATTGCCTGGATGTTTTATGTCATCCGAGATGAGTTGCCAATGGCGGTTGACGATTTTCTTGATTTGATTACTCTTAGTAGAGAATGTAGTAACGCAAACAATGCGATCTGTTTGATTGATGGTGGGCTCTTTTTCTTTGAGAAGTTCCTCCCGAGGGTAGAACCAGGCTCTTTTGCGGGCTTTGGTGATCATTCTTCTGGGGTATCCACGTGTTTTTAAACGATCAGATAGATCTTCCGATTGTTGTAGATAGTGTTCTTTATTGGAGCAGTACCTACGTATACGTAGGAACTGGCCAAAAGGGAGATTATCCCTTAATGCCCGGGGATGATGACTGTTATATTGGAGTAGGGAGTTCCTTTCTGATGATTTTCTATAGAGTGTTGTTAGAAGTTGACCTTGATGGTGGTATATGGTGATATCAAGGAAGTCTATACTTTGAGGAAGGAGGAACCCACCATCAGATCGCTTTGGAATCTCCAACCAGTCACAGGCCACTACAAATGTGGCCACTGTAAAGCTTGTGACACCACCATACAGACTAAAGAATTTCAGCATAACCAAACCAAAATCCAGCTGAAAACACTGACCAACTGTAATGCCTCAGCCGTGATCTATGCCATTGTCTGCCCATGCAATCTCATCTACATTGGCCAGACACAACAAAAGGTTAAGCTACGCATTCTGCAACACATGTGCAGAATTAGGTGTGAAGTGGTAGGTGCACCCCTTGTAGAACACTTCAGATCAGCAACACACCCACCTGAGAGTCTGAAATGGGTTATAATTGAGAAAGCCACTTTGGGACCCCGGGGTGGCAATATCACCACTATTCTAAATATCCGTGAACTGAAATGGATGTTTTTCCTTGACTCCATACAGTCAGGCCTTAACGAACATGATAGTTCCTTCTCTCAATTGACAACTCTGCCCTAAGACTCTATACTAACTTTTGATTCACACAATGATAACCAGATACTTCAGGTCTTTACCGTCATGTGACAGGTACACCTGTGAATCTACTTATAATGGGTACTGTATTGTGTCAACCTTAATCTGCAATTATTCTCTAACATTTCTGATCAACTGACATTGCCTTTACCATCTTGTGATAGGTACGCAGTGCGTATATGTATGACATTTTTTATATGTACGCTATTAACTGATTGCTACTATGTCTTTCAATGTTTTATCAATTCCTTTTCACCAGCATGGTCTTTACCATCATGTGATAGGTACGCCGTGCCAATCTATTCTTGTCTTCTCATATGCTTTTTATAAATTTATTGGAATATTCTATACCATGATATAGTATACACAATATCACAATTGCACCAGATCTTTAGCCTGATTGCACTGTGGTTTCAGCAAACCACCAACAGTACGTGATACATTCGAATTTTAAATTCTCTACCTCATCCCCATTGATGAAATAGGATAATTGTGACATGGACCTTTCCTTATAATACTTTAATTGTTTTCTCAAATATCATATCTTAAATACTGGTTTGAACCTCATTTGGATTACACTCCAGTAACACGAGACTTACCGAGTCTTTCTTCCATATCTATTGGTCACGTGACACTCATGTTACCATGACCACGAGCGTTTCAGGAAGCTCGGCATTCACCTCGAGGCTCCCGCAAAGACGCTGGATGAATCACACATCGGTAAGCTCACCGATCCCCCGTTTTTCACACCGGATTCAATACAGGTGACCCTGATCACCATAGTATTCTTAATTCCATTCTCTGTCCTCCGCCTAGATTACGACTCCTGATTAACGCGGACGTAATCCATTGAAACGGGGACACTCTGAAATTCTCTACGCTATTCGGTAAGCTGCCCCACTGTCTGATCATACCTCTTTCCCAAGTGAGTACATCACGGCCAAGGCTGAATATTTTTCCCCTTTTGTGTAGATACGTAGAGTGGTCCCCTGTGCCCAAGTGTCCGGATCTATCTTCCCAATCATATCGGGATACCGGATTTAATCTAATAAGTAAGTTTGATTTATTCATATATCCCTTACGGAAATGTTCTACAATATAGTTTTTACACATTGTTGGCATCTTCCATAGGAATTATCGCTTCCTCTGCGGACCCATCCCGACCAATGACCAGTAAGCACTGATTTATTCAGGTATGCTTTAAATACGGTGTGTCCACCCTCTTAACCCTCATTTTTGTGACTATGACCATTTCTAACGATCACAATAATAATATGTACTAATTATTCATTTAAATAGGTTGCTAGCCCCACCACCCCCCTTCGTCCTGATGAAGACCCTCATGCAAGGACTCCATTGATTCCTGCCTTACTTGGGGTCGAAACGTCGACACAATCCCTGGTTTAAGACACAGCCTCTCCTTACCCACTACTCCTGTATATCATGGATAATGGGGCATGTGTATTATGAATTACTGGTTTGAACTATGACCGTTTTGCTATACATTTATTATTGAATTTGTGCAAAGTTTGATATATACGTGTTTTTATTGTCACTATCCCCTACCTACACCACCCTCACGATTTCACGTCCTCCTTACCCCCAGGGGCACTAATACAACCGCATTGTTTGAAATTATAATTGTTGGTTCATCCTATAATGTGAATAAAACATTATAGACGCATTTTTGTTCATTTGATTTAATTAATTGTTTGTGATTTCATACACTCCTCCGTAACTGGGACCCCTTTCCTCTTAATGCTGATACTACCCAGGTCCCAGTGACTTAATTGGGTCAACCCTCCTTTTTGATAGCATACTTAATTTAGCTTCCTTTGGACTGATATGTCGTATTAAACTAGATTTTTAGGCAGCAGAACGTGTGGCTTGAGTTGTTGCTTTCTTCTACAGGATTAAAATGGAAACATGCCAGCTGGTTATATCCCTCCATAAGTAAAGTACTAGTAAGCACAAAACAATGAGGAGGTTGGCTTGCTTCTTGATAATCTTCAGTCCTCTGCTCCTCCCTTACTCTTCTCTTCCTTACACTGTCCATACTGTCCCTTGGATATTTCCACTTTGATCCCTGTATGCTTGACTAGGGGTGAGTAGTTGAAAGGTTTCAGCACTCTGCCCATCATCTTGTTGTGTTCGATATGCAAAGATAGACAGTCTGGAGGAAGTGCCTGAGAATGCACCTTTTAAAACAGAGTGTTTTGCACCGGAGGGCTATTTTGGGAAACTCTTTTGAGTTTTGGTAACTGGTTGCCAATCTTTTGGCTTGAACCAGCCTGAAAAAATGGACTGTGACAAAGGGAGACTCAAAGCAGTGGCAATCACCAATATATAATACAGCGTTATATGTAATCTAATTTTGGGGGAAAAAAGTTGTTCATATTTTATTTTTAGAAATGAATGGCTATCAGTAAGTAGCGGCTCCTCAAGGGAGTGATGCGGGGCGGGGGAGGGGCAGGGTGGGGGTAGCAATTTAATTTGTTTTATTTATTTATGTCTTTACTTACCTCCGTTCGGCCAGTTTCTTTGAGTACTTTGACCTATATGCAAGCATTTTACAAAAAGAAATCCCCTCCTCAAAACAGAAATTGTGTGCACAAGCTTTACATATTTTTAAATAGCTGATGACAGCACAGAATACAATAAAACTATTAAAATGCAGTCTCATAGCTAGATCCTTGATTTGTTTGAAAGAAATATCTCAATGGTACATTCAGTGTGTACGATTTGTATATTACACTAGATATTATTAAGAATGATACGTTTGGCTTCTCATAGAGGCTGGCTTAGTTCAAATCTAGTCATCAGTCCCTTCGGTGATATACTGGCACTCATAAACTCGGGGCATAGAAAACATACTGCAGGGAGGATATACAGTGGCAGCTGGTAATCGTCCATCTTCCATAATGCGGTGATTGTTTATGGGCTCCAGCAACACGAGCCTGCTAATTTCACACTCTTTGAGCCGAGCACTTAGCGTCAACAGCAGGACAGTCAGCCGTGAAGATGGCGGCGATGAAACAGCCGTGCTTAGGTACATTCTTACTGTTGGCTATGTGAACAGCTCCTGGCTGAAAACCTAGTTCATAATACGAATGGAAATAACAGGTCTGTGTATTTCAAAATATGCTTCAGATTAACCATCATTATTGTGGACATCTGGGATGTATTTTAATACAAACTTTCAATTATTGTTTCTGATTTTGTTCCAGTCAGCTGTAAATGTTAATTTGTCTGTGTTCCCGAGCGGAATATTTAATGGCTCTGATCGAACCCCAAGAGCAAGCTTTTTAAATGTGCGTGTATAGTAGTTAGTGATTTTTATGTCTACTGCCAGCTAGAGCGCATGTCAATACAACAACCGAACAATAATACGGGGATATATATATGGACTTGGGATCAGCTTGTTTGGAGGAGGCCCGTTTAGCTTTCGCATTGCTGATTTGTGCCTCAGTTCTTGCCCAGCAAACGGCCTTTTAGTATTTTCTGCCATTACAGTTTGCATTGGTGACTGGTGAATAGATTGCAGCAACTCATCGCACTTTTTGTTGTATATTGCAAGCGTTTGGGGAGAGGGAGTGAGCAGTTGCAGTAGCAGAGAGACACAGCAAAAACAAGCATTTACAATGCAACGGTTTCGCCTTCGGAAAAGTTTGAGCCATTGGCATTCTAAATGGCAAACTTTTTATTTATGTGTTGGTTTTGAAAACAGATAAATAAATGGCATTCTCATTTACAATGCCAATACACACACCCACACAAGAGCCCCCCACACACACACACACACAAGAGCCCCCCACACACACCACACAAGAGCCCCCCACACACACACACAAGAGCCCCCCCCACACACCACACAAGAGCCCCCCACACACACCACACAAGAGCCCCCCACACACACCACACAAGAGCCCCCCACACACACCACACAAGAGCCCCCCACACACACACACGCAAGAGCCCCCCACACACACACACGCAAGAGCCCCCCACACACACACGCAAGAGCCCCTCACACACATACGCAAGAGCCCCCACACACACGCAAGAGCCCCCCCCACACACACACGCAAAGAGCCCCACACACGCGCAAAGAGCCCCAAACACACGCAAAGAGCCCCACACACACGCAAAGAGCCACACACACACGCAAAGAGCCCCACACACATGCAAAGAGCCCCACAATTAAGAGTGGAACTACGGATAGATAGATTTTTTTTTTTTTTAAACGAGATAGAAAATTACTTTCATATGTAAACCTAAGGAGGCATGCAAGACTACTCCCCGGTGACCTACGGTTATACTAACGCCCTGTATATAGAGTCTAAGAAAGGCTAACAAATCAAAGAAGCTGTCTGAAGGAGACCATTTTTTAAAGAAGCAATAAAGCTAAGGATAGAAACATGGTAAATGTTGACTCCATGGCAGGCATGTGGTATTGAAAATAGGTAGGGCAAAGTGTAAAATAATTTGACATGGCAAACATTATCTGCCCAGGTGATAGATTGTGCTATATAAATCTGCTGCAAGACGAAAAAGCAGTAAGAGGCAAAACACTATGAAAAAATAGTTCCACTAAAGAGGAAGGTAACCGTATTTCGGCTACAGGAAATTGATAAGAGAAGTAAACAAGTAAAAAGCATTGGTACATGCAGTACAATATGCTACAGCCAATAGAAATGGAGGAAACGTAAGCAGCAACACAGGAACCAATAAAATGCCAGGAAAGCGAGGGGGCAGGAAGTAAGCTCCTTTTAAGATTTATATTAAAAATAATAGATTTCACAAGCCCATCCCAAGCGCTGTGCAGACGAAACCTAAACATTATCACTGTTTGGACTCCGATCTGCTTGCTCAAAGTCATCCTTGATCTAGGAAACTCCCCCTAAGCATTTTAAAAATATAAGTATATTAAACAATACAAAATTCGTTTGGGTGCAACAGGAGGAGTATTTTACAAAGTATAGCATCAAATGAACAGTTGCTTTCACACACCCGACAGGCACATTTTGTAATAGACTAAGAAATGGTACTTCTGGGACAATACAGATTGCAAGACCACCAAGAAAAAAAAGACAACTGAATGTACTGCACGCTTACTGGCTACAAAAACTTCACATACCAAGAAAAATAAACCATGTGCAGTTGTCGGATTTTTGGAATGTCTACTTCCCGATGAATACAGCGAGCCATGCCGACGTGCACGGCCTTGAACTAGTGTAAACAGGGTCTTAAGTTTCAGCACTATTAGTATGGAATGCTCAAATAGACGGAATGGAATGTCAGTAATGGACGTGGAAACCAAGTATCACTAACAAAGCGCACAAAACTTCCAGAACACCAAGAGACGCGGCTCGCGCTCACATGCGACCCTGAAACAGCTGAGGCACGTGCAAGCGAAAGAGGGCATTGTCATGCCGATTTATCAAGCCATCTAGTAGTCGGTGAGGAATTGAAACAAAAAAAGGCCGCGTATGAAGTTGGCAAACAACCTTTTATCGGACAAAGGGAACGCAGAGAAACTGCTGATATCTCCATGCATCGAAGCTCCAACGAACGCTCTCTGCATGGGGGAGGGTGAATTCGACGCACCATCTTGTGCTAAGCACTGCTCGAAACCAGAAAGAGCATTGTTCGTCCAGTTTCAAATATCAGGGTGAGAGTGGCGAAATCCGAGCCAGTGTCTGGCAGCCCCAAGCTGTATAAAAGGAAATGTGAAATCTCACTTCCATTCTGAGGTTGCTCTCTGAGCTTGTACATACTGGATTAATAAAATATAGGCATGGAAAGAGGAAGCTTAAATCGGCAAAAATGTGTTACATAATATGTGCAGTTTTGAAAAAGCGCATGTCCCCTAAAGAGTAGAACAACAACAAGATAGCAAGAAGCATGCGCAGAACGGACTGTCCCACAAGGCCACGATTTAAAGGGGGGCTTAACTTTTGATTCGGGCCTCTGAAGCGGCAAGGTGACCCTGAGAACGTGAATAGGCAGGGTCTGTCATACTAACCAGCAGATGAATCCTTAAACCAACTCAGGGGTGGAGGCATGGTGTGCGGGAAGTCACTGGAAATTAGAATGTAACAAAATATGTACTGCAAGATGTTGTATTCAGATTAAGTCTCAATAGTGCACCCAGTCCATCATGCCAGCCTACCCTCGAATGACTAGTTAATCTTTAACCATCATTTTACTGCTTCCATTCCGGTAATGTAGCAACAGTCTTTGAGAACAGAGAACCTCTACGAGAGCAACAATCAATATTATGGAAAGCGAAGTCCAACTATGTTTAAGGGACCAAAGGGCAATTCGTTTAATACACACATTAAACAAACTTGGCAAAAACAGCGATTTACAAAAAGGCGTAACATCATAAAAGGGCAGTAGAAACTTGGCAAAAACAGCGATTTACAAAAAGGCGTAACATCATAAAAGGGCAGTAGGAAGAATGGCTTGCGCCATTGCTACAGAACAACACGTTTTCAGTGTGTTGAATGGGTATCAGCATATTTGTATCTGCCCCAGAGACTTAAAGATTGTGATCAATTCACTAGGCTGTATTAATCTCACAGTCACACAAGCATCAATGATTGCATGTCTCTTAGAAGCCCTTCTAAGCGCTGTAGTGAGATAGATTAACGCTGGATGTAGTTCCCTCGAGAGGATGGAACGCAGACTTGACCCGCAAGGATCTCAACCTGTGACCCTCGGGTCGGCTATTTCCTCTGTGTCCTCTTGTCCCAGACTCACACACACGCACACCTGCAGCAGACGCACTGACCCACCGAGATAACTCACCGTGATCAGCCACCGCCGGCAGCACTGCAGTCTGCAGCTCGGTCGGCGGCGCTCCCACAGCTCGCGTGGGGGTTGGGGAGCGGGGCAGGGAGCCGGGCGCAGGAGTTGCCCTCCCTCGCTGACATTCGGGGTTATTTTTAGTCGGGCTGTATCAATGCAGCTGTCCCGGCAGCCTCACTGGGGGAAGTGACACTCGGGCTGGCCTCACTCCGCTCCTACGAGGCCGCCTCCGGTGCTGCCGCTCTCCTCTCGGCCCTCTGGTAAGGTGGACGGCTGGTGAGTACCCCCCGCCGGAGCTCCGCTGCCCCCGGGCACCCGGAGGCACCGTAGCGCTGCGAAGAAGAGGTGTGTGTCCGGTGCGAAGGCCTGAGAGCGTCCCCGAGCTGCCGGCCGGGAGCAGCGCAGACTTCCAGCGCTCGCCGTGGCTCCTCTTCTCGCGCTGGGCGGCGGGGGGGGGGCGGGCACTTCCGGCCGGCCGCGCTGGGATTGGCCGGCCGGCTGAAGAAACCCCCGGGCGGGACACCAATATTTGCGAGGACACGGGGGGGGGGCGGGAGAGGACGAGGGGGGCGGGCGGGAGAGGACGAGGGGGGCGGGAGAGGACGAGGGGGGCGGGAAAGGACACGGACGTCGGGAGGGAGGAGGGAAACGTGGGGACGGCGGGAGGAGGGAGGACAGCAGCAAGCACGGCCGGCCGGACCAGACACGGGGGCGTTCCCGGCGTCCCGTGACGTCGGCAAAAGCCAAAGAATGTCGGGAACGCCCCCGTGTCTGGTCCGGCATTGACGGACAGGCCCCTCGTCCAATGGCTAGGCTCCGTTTATGGAGCTAGCCAATCGGACGGGGGGGCGTCTTCCATAGTGCTTACTATACTCATTAGATTTCTCTGGAGGCGGAGCCTAATCGGCTCCGCTCACCAGCGAAACCTAAAGATTGCACATCAGCTTGAGAAAATCTGGTCAGAGAAGCATTTGTTTAGCAAGACGTTAAACGGGTCCTGACCATTCCAAATGACAGCTTTTGCAAACAGCACCAGAAGACGCTGCCACGGTATCCCTGAGGGTGCTGCTTACTCTACGGAGCAGTGTAGGAGTCGGTGCTCCACTGTCTCCCCCTGCGCCCTTGTGGTGCTTCTGGTCCCTCAGCTCCCGTTACCACTGCTCGAACTAGTCAGAGCGGTGAACTCGTGCTGGGCTCGCAGCTTCTGCATAGGGGCCATGCATGTCAACAGCTGCAGCTTCACACCGCCTACCTCGCCCGATGAGGGCCTGCCTGGTGCATTAGATAGCAGATCATGTAACTGTAGTTGGGAAGCAATAACTCTTCTTTAGCACATTCTGATCTGAAACAAAGTAGTAAACTGTCTACCACCTTTAATTGAACAGAGCTCACACTGATGCCTGACAGGTGCATAACGACCCCAGAGTGAGCCATTGAATTCTACCACCTGCACTCCGCTCTGCTGAGTGGGCACTCCCTGTGATGACTAAGCACACACTTGTTGGAGCCTTCGCGTACCCTTAGGAATGAATGACTGATTGGCTTATTGTGAGGGATTCCAATCGTAGAGCCAGCTAGCAGCTCAGCCTTGCTGCTTGACTCTGTACTAGGTACCTTCTGGGGCATTGTATGCGGTAGCTCTCCATGAGTGCACCAGCATCCCGGTTGTGAGGGAAAACCCACCTTCTGGATGTGTTCACTTTGTGACTACCATCGAGGTTTTGTTGGTTCCACAGCATGTCCTCTTTATTCAGCAGGAATCCCTCGTTTGCATGGGGATTGCTTCACAACAAGAGAGCATTGTATCAGTGCTTCATCACGCTTCCACTTTTTTCATCACAAAATGCGTTCTATGGCCAAAATATGGCATTTTTCACCATTTGCACTTTCAGCGCATTCCGATACTGTTGCCCATGGTATGATACGGAGAGGATCTTAGGGCATGATTCCTATGCGGTTAGGAAGGCCTTCTAACGGCAGTTGCTCTGTCCAAATCGGATTAGGAACATGTCTTTCAGACCGACTCAGAAAGGTTTCCGACCAACCGAGTACGATGAGAGTTAAGCGTTTGGAATAAGCGAGCCATACAAAGTCAAATCGTACGTCTCTACAGGCTGCGTTTCTGAACGACCGAGTACGATGCTGGATTTGGACATCCTTTCCAAATCATGCTGTCCGACTCGCATCGGCAGGCTGATTCAGACTTTGGTGGCCCGTAGTGGGCCCCCCTGCTCCTGGAGCCATGCACAGTGTGACAGGCACCAGTGGGTACCCGCCACAGAGTGCTCAATTTTCTCCTGCCACCCCTTTCTTCTATGGGAGCGTATGCATTCAGTCGGAACAAAGGCTCCTATTGAAGTCAATTGGAGTCCAACCAAATCGTATCTGGAAGCATCCGGATGTATCACACTCAGTCAGTTGGACTCCCCCGATCCAATTCGGTCGGAAACCATTTCCAAACCTATTTGGTCGGAAAGCTTTCCAAACCACATACGATTTGGGCCCTAAGATGGGAAGCAAGTCTGCTCTCATAACATTTATTCTAGGTTTTAAAACATGCGGGTGAATGCAGGAAGAACACACCCAATTATAACAGCTGGAACATCTTAAATGTAAAATCATCAGGTGAAAGGACTGCTCTGTTCCTCAGCCCCTACCTGACCAACAGCTAAGGCACGACAAAAGCACCTGTGAGGCAACATCATCCCCTTCCCACTTCCCCTCCCCTCTAGCACAGGAGCCTCACATACATTAATTACCTCCTCAAAGTAGCTGGCAAAGGTATGCATTTAACCCCACTGAAAAGGGAAGATTGTGCCTAATACCACCTGGTAAATTCTGGTCCGTACCGTTATTCCCTATTCCTTAGGGTTTAACTTGTAATTACAAAGTACCAACAGGGTGTTTATAGACATGCATTGAGATTCACTGACAGAATATCGACGCCTAAAATATCCCCATACCACAATATTGTGTTTTGAAAATCGATGTCAAAAGTATTGACATCCTATATTTATAATGGTAAGTACAAAAATATTGAAAGAATATCGGTCAACATTATAGTTTTACAAAATATAGTGTTTTATACATATATATATACTACATATATACTAAAATGCTGCTATTGTATGGTTTATAAACCAGGTTTTTTTGCACTAGCGTTATTTGCACATATGAAATGTAATTATGTAATTATCATCAATTAGCCGCTTTTGTATGGTTTATGGACTTTGCTTTCCGGTATAATAGCGTGATTTGCACTTATGGAAGAATACTCGCATTATGCGGACATTTTCCGGAATGAGTATTATAGTATTACTCATTTTTCTGTGTACACACGATACTTGCGCTTTTTTGCACATCCTACATGCCTACAGCCTAATGATCTTGCATTATTCATTATTAGGGTAACTTATTGGTAGGATTCATAAATTACCCATTGTTGTCGTTGTTGTCCTCTGCGTACTATTTGCACATGCAGTATTTGCACATGGACACGTCAAATATTTTGTCTCTTTTTATGTATATGAAAGTCACATGTTTGAATCTTTTGTGGTGAGTGCACTTTAAATAGCCTCCTCCTCCATGGCAATGCGTCATGTGATCAAGACCCAGTGGGGGTCGAAACGCGTCATGGCGGTCTGGCTGGTCGGAGGAATTTCACAATAAAAATTTGATTGGCACTAAAACTGTGGGTCGACTTTTCGTTTCTTGTCTGGAATCAAGGCGGTGAATAGCAACAATTTGAATTCAGTGTTATATACATATATATATATATATATATATATATATATATATATATATCCCAAAATTGAAGGAGGCCAGCCAGGAAGCTTGAATAACAAGGCACAGGTTTATTTGCAGCGTGCTGGTGGCAGGTAGGCTCAGGGACACCACTTCTGAAAGTACATCGCCAGACGCGTTTCGGGGGGAACCAACTCCCTTCTTCTGTGGCGTTTCATGCAAGTGGACGAACTTGCAGCAGTCTAATTAAATGTCAATTCCCCGCCCCTGGGGAGGGGCGTGGCCGTAGAACAGCCTCTTGGGTATTGTAGTGCAATTTAATTATCCCATGTGGGTTGCGCTGTTCTGTCTTAATACGCAAAATGAAATTAAAGTTCCTTGTTGGTTGAAGGGGTAACTGGCCTCATGTCACCCTGCTTTGTCGCTGCAAAACATGCCGGATTGAGCGCTCACTGGAATCCTGCTCGTTCCGCTTCCATCCTTAATGTCAGCTTTACCAGTCTTCGCTGACGGATCCGTTTCTTTACGGGGGGCCTCTTTCGCGACCTGGAGCGCCCGCTACACATCCAACATTACCAGACCCCAAAATTGAAGGAGGCCAGCCAGGAAGCTTGAATAACAAGGCACAGGTTTATTTGCAGCGTGCTGGTGGCAGGTAGGCTCAGGGACACCACTTCTGAAAGTACATCGCCAGACGCGTTTCGGGAGGAACCAACTCCCTTCTTCTGTGGCGTTTCATGCAAGTGGACGAACTCGCAGCAGTCTAATTAAATGTCAATTCCCCGCCCCTGGGGAGGGGCGTGGCCGTAGAACAGCCTCTTGGGTATTGTAGTGCAATTTAATTATCACATGTGGGTTGCGCTGTTCTGTCTTAATACGCAAAATGAAATTAAAGTTCCTTGTTAGTTGAAGGGGTAACTGGCCTCATGTCACCCTGCTTTGTCGCTGCAAAACATGCCGAATTGAGCGCTCACTGGAATCCTGCTCGTTCCGCTTCCATCCTTAATGTCAGCTTTACCAGTCTTCGCTGACGGATCCGTTTCTTTACGGGGGGCCTCTTTCGCGACCTGGAGCGGCCGCTACACATCCAACATTACCAGACCCCAAAATTGAAGGAGGCCAGCCAGGAAGCTTGAATAACAAGGCACAGGTTTATTTGCAGCGTGCTGGTGGCAGGTAGGCTCAGGGACACCACTTCTGAAAGTACATCGCCAGACGCGTTTCGGGAGGAACCAACTCCCTTCTTCTGTGGCGTTTCATGCAAGTGGACGAACTTGCAGCAGTCTAATTAAATGTCAATTCCCCGCCCCTGGGGAGGGGCGTGGCCGTAGAACAGCCTCTTGGGTATTGTAGTGCAATTTAATTATCCCATGTGGGTTGCGCTGTTCTGTCTTAATACGCAAAATGAAATTAAAGTTCCTTGTTGGTTGAAGGGGTAACTGGCCTCATGTCACCCTGCTTTGTCGCTGCAAAACATGCCGGATTGAGTGCTCACTGGAATCCTGCTCGTTCCGCTTCCATCCTTAATGTCAGCTTTACCAGTCTTCGCTGACGGATCCGTTTCTTTACGGGGGGCCTCTTTCGCGACCTGGAGCGGCCGCTACACATCCAACATTACCAGACCCCAAAATTGAAGGAGGCCAGCCAGGAAGCTTGAATAACAAGGCACAGGTTTATTTGCAGCGTGCTGGTGGCAGGTAGGCTCAGGGACACCACTTCTGAAAGTACATCGCCAGACGCGTTTCGGGAGGAACCAACTCCCTTCTTCTGTGGCGTTTCATGCAAGTGGACGAACTCGCAGCAGTCTAATTAAATGTCAATTCCCCGCCCCTGGGGAGGGGCGTGGCCGTAGAACAGCCTCTTGGGTATTGTAGTGCAATTTAATTATCCCATGTGGGTTGCGCTGTTCTGTCTTAATACGCAAAATGAAATTAAAGTTCCTTGTTGGTTGAAGGGGTAACTGGCCTCATGTCACCCTGCTTTGTCGCTGCAAAACATGCCGGATTGAGCGCTCACTGGAATCCTGCTCGTTCCGCTTCCATCCTTAATGTCAGCTTTACCAGTCTTCGCTGACGGATCCGTTTCTTTACGGGGGGCCTCTTTCGCGACCTGGAGCGGCCGCTACACATCCAACATTACCAGACCACATATATACATATATATATATTTATATATAAAATAACATAAATATTAAATATATTAAATAATAAAAAATACAGTAGATGTAATATACATTTTAACAAATATAACAAACTAAATTAAATAAAGTTAAACACACATACATAATAATTAATATATATATAGTTGGTTTAAAACAATTAATAAACTATTAATTTTAATTTATTTTATAATTTAAAAATTATTTGAAATCCTCCGAACTGGGACTTAGGGAGACTGATCCCGTCTTTAGATGGTGCGTGCTGCCGGTACGTCCCAAACCGGCAATTTCATCAATCTTTACCAATAAACGCACTCTTGAAGTCAAATTCTGCAAAGTAGGTAGCTTTTATTGCTTGCTCGCTACGCGTTTTGACAAAAAAGTTTGTCTTGATCACACGAACATTGTTGCAATACAACATGCATACATAAAGTGAAAAAAAACTCAAGGTAATCGATGATGGACTGTTAGTAATAGACTTGCCCTCTCGGCAAGCACATTGTCAGACATTTTGTAATATGCAATTATCTGGCAAATAGAGGCATTTCATAATAAGACTTTGAATATTCACCATCATAACAGTTGTACATGGTTGTTTACCCACAGCTCATTGCGTTTATCTCTTTTCTCACAAAATACGGTAATGTGCACGAAAAATATTTTTGTACGCCACATTGCTTGCACCAAAATATATTATCAATGTTGTTTCTCAGTGAGACATTTCTTAGTATCGTGCCCAGTTATATGCCCTCATTCATTGTAGCGAAATTCATGCTATGCTACAAGTCACAGGGCGTGCCAAGTTGCTTTCGCCAAACTCCGGTGGTGGCCATGTTTGCAGAGATATTTACATATTTTGCAAGATACAAAAGTCAAATACATCCCAAGCTTTATATTAAAGATGAGTCTTGTAAAGACGCACAGACTTCTCAAATTTATCGTACTACATCGCAAATATAAATAAATAAATGCTAAGTATCATTGGTGCCCTGTAGATGGTTAGAAGTTACTCATAGAAGTACGTGTAAAGTACCTCATTACGATAATGGTGATGTACCTGTTAGAGAAAACACCTATAGTAGTCACACGTTATATTCGGTCTAGTGCCCATATACATATAGTACATAATAAATAAGTCCATTCACTCTTTTCACAGTTTAGCAGAGACGTAGTTGTGCTAGTGTCTGCAGGTGTATGCGGTCTAGTGCCTAATACATCAAAACCCAATACAAGTTAATTGGATAGTCGTCCATAGATCATTCACTCAATTACTGCGAAGGCACCCTAAATCACTATAGAAAAGGTAAAAATGATTCTTTCTTGGCGTGTATTGCCATGTTTCGGTCACATAGCATATTGCTACAGCCCCACCTGTTGGCTCTTATGCAAAAGTCTATATCCAGATATACCAATAGTCTAAATTAAATAGTGAATAACGTGCCGGAAAGAAAACTTGGAATAACTATACAAGTAGAAATTCCAATTTTTACATTTTAAAAGTCTCTTATCTGTATTCAGTGTTCACCCGTGCATGGGGGAAGAAAAGGGTAGGGAGCCCGTAAAGTGACCACACAGTAGTGGGCCCCTTCCTTTCCTCCTGTGAATGATAAGAACACAGATAGAAAAGCACCATGAGTACCATTTCTTATAAAAACACAAATATTCACATTCTGAAACGGTATCTTGCAATCACAGTATTTGATACATCATTAGATAACAAATGCATGAATTATGCATTAATCAGCATGGAGATGGACGGCTAGTTCGTCATCAAGATTGTTGCCCCCTGGGTGCCTAGTTTCTAATTCCAGTATCTATTTTGATTCTGAGTGCCAACTCTCTATTGCCTCCTCTGATGCCCACTGGTAGGTGTTCTGTAGCAAAAAATCTTAATTGGGCATTGTTTGACTGATGATGTTCTACAAAATATCAGGCAATAGGATAATGCATATCTACATTATTAATGGCTCTCAGATGCTCCATAACTCTTTATTGACCATGCATGTAGGGCTCCCTACGTATCTCAATTTGCATGGACACACCAATACATATATAATGAAGCTACTACTGCATGTGAGGAATTGCTTAATAGTCCACTTCTTAGCTCTTCCTGGAATATCAATTTCTTTAACAGAATGGCTGAACCTGCACGCCCTTCAATGCCCACAGGGAAAGAAACCCTTGAGATCGTGAAAATTATTCTTCTTGATTTCATTGATATCACCCTTCACCAAGATATCCCTAAGGCTTCTGCCCTTTGTAGAATTTGACTTCGAGAGTGCGTTTATTGGTAAAGATTGATGAAATGTAAAAATTATACGAAAATGTATACTCATATATATACCTATCATATATATATATATATATATATATATATATATATATATATATATATATATATATATATATATATATATATATATATATATAAAAATATGAAACACCAAATCCTGTCCACCTCGGATGCTGCAATACTTTGCCAGCGAGGTTTTGGCAGGAACGGACCACCACTCATGTTTCAGGTAAAAATAAAGTGCTTTATTCCTACATTTCTCCCAACATGACGCGTTTCGATCGGGTTACCCCGGTCTTGATCACAACATGCAAGGAATCCCGCGTTCTTTAAATACTCTCATTCTCCGTCTTGTTCCCTCCAACATTTTTTCATAGAATGGGAAAAAAGACTATAGGATATGGGGTAACTTTAAAAATTCGCCTATTAGTTACATCATATTAATGCAATATTTTAGACACAAATTTATAAATACAAAGTATCCTACAATAAACGGAAACACTTTGTAATAACAGCAAAACATTGCAAAAAAAGAAGTTTAAAAAACATTATTCAAAAACTTCTGAACTTCATTCCATAATCATTATAGTTCGGAATTAGCATTTAAAAAACCTTTGAAATTCACTGAAAAAACCATAGGTTTAACACTCGTTATAGTTAGGAATTAGCATTTGAAAAACCTTTGAAATTCACTGAAAAAACCATAGGTTTAACACCAGTTATAGTTAGCTGGACATTTTACTCATACAAAACCATTGAAATTCCCACGTTATAGTTAGTTGGACTCACTATAACTCGCGCGCCCGCAATCCACTGCTGATGATGTCACATATTACATCATTCATGACATGGTCAGTCACATCACTGATGACATCACTGCTACAGTGCTACATGTCCAAGTAAGTACATATGTAAAACACAGTGCATGTGAGAGTAGGCATATATTAATGACTATACATGAGAGCCTGTGATTGCGTAAGTGACTGTATAGATCAATGTGTACTTGTATCAGTGATTGTAAAAGAGAGTAAGTATGTGTTAGTATATGTTTGAATAAGTAACGTTATGTTTGTATAACTGTATAGATGAGGAAATGGGAATGTGTTTGATTCTTTGTATGACTGACAAGGTGTGTGAGTAACTCCATGGATGAGTGGCAGTGTGTGAGTATCTCTATAGGTGTATGAGTGCATATGATAGTGTTGTATTGATGAGTGACTGTGTTTATGAGTGATTGTATGGGTGAATGAGTGGATGTGTGTGTAGACTTAGGAATCAGTGAGTGCGTATGTAGTAACTGGTATTGGTGTGTCAATGGTTTCTGGAATGGTAGTCTGTATTTAACACAAAAGACCAACTACGAGTATGCCCAACACACAAAAGGAGGACCGGAATGTGACCACGCTGGCAACTCAATTTGCGGCATTAGAAAGGCTGAATGAGCGCGAAATTTGAAAATGGTGGGAAGGCACTTCCCTGCAAAATTATGTCTAGGTCAACAGAGTGCCGAGGGGCCTCCGCATTTACACCATTCCAGCCTATGAGAATCCGGACCCCAGATTACTTGAGGATTGGGCAGAATTTACAGCCCACTCATGTAATGGGATGCTGTTAATTTTGATTAAGTTTGCGTGGCATTGACAACTTGGAAACGGAATTCGCCAAGCATGATAATAAAATAAGGCAACAAGAACTACGGGAACAAATGATCAAACGTCTGAAGAGCTATGAAGGCAAAATCAGACAGACAAAACAGGAGAAATTTGAGCGTGACGAGCGCGATTACGCACAAGGAAGGATAATCACCATTGCCAAGAGATATGATGCCCCACGGAAAGCGCTACAAGAGAAAGCTAAACAGCAGACAACAGTGCAACCTGAAACGTCGGAATCGGAAGTAACGACCCCAGAGGTATCCGAGGATGAATAATGCGGATGGCCAGGGGATTGCAACGAAGAGTTTCCCTTTTCAGGACGAGTTCCATGTGATGCGACAGTCATTTAAAAAAACAGGGGCAAACCGCCAGACCAAAGAAAAGCAGGCCAACGAGGAGAGGCGGCCACTGGCGCAAAAAGTCGACAGTCTACACCTGTGACCAGAAGTAAGAAAAAGCTCTACAAATGCAGGTGAATGGTGAAGGACAGAACGAAGGTGAGAACCTAACCATTATTAATTTGACTTCACGAACATTATCCCCGGTAGAAGAGAAAGTTTTGAAGCTGGGGTTTTCTTTTTGCCCTCAGAAAAACCTAGAATACACACAGACTCGTATTGATCTTTTTAAGTTCATAAGGAAGCTGAAACTCCATACGTTTTTTTAAATGAAGCCCAAAAGGGATAAGACCCATAAGGAATCTATCTTAGCAACAGATCTACTAGTGGGCAGTGACTTAGCAGGTATGCTAATTTTTGAAGATCTTAGAAATGAGAATGAATTGGACACGGAACAACAAGTGACTGTGGAAATAGCTGGGGTGGAACAACAATGTGCTTTAACCGCATTTAAACCTGCATCCACCTTTTAACCACAGATGCCAACAGACTTTATTGACACTTTCTCTGATGTTGTCACGAAAGAACTCATGGCAATAAGACACAAAAAACGGGGAAGACCTAAAAGGCGTAACATAACCTATGAACAGATCCAGGCATTGGAAGGGCTGAAAAATGACAACACTATTGTATATAAGGCCTCATATAAGGGCGGGAATGTAGTAATTCAAACCTACGAGGCATACAATAAGGAAGCCCAAAGACAATTATCAAGCGAATCATTCTATGAGAAAACGAATAAAAGTGTATACCTCACAAGCATTAACAATTGTCATGCGTTACTTAAGAACTGGAATGGAAAAGGCATGATAGTAACAGAGGAGTATTTGTTTCTGAGGATTTTGAATCCCACTATTCCATGTTTTTATCATCTACCAAAGGTGCACAAAAATGCACTAGAACCACCAGGGAGGTGGATTGTTTCCTCACAGTCGAGTCTTTTAGAACACATTTCCATTTACATAGATCATTTTCTTTCTGAGTTTGTAATGTCACTGAAGTCATATGTGAAGGATACCAGGGACTTTGTGAAGACTATCGATTCCATGCATTGGCGGGAGGGCGATGTAATGATTGTAATGGATATTGCCAGTCTATATACATGCATTGCGCATACAGATGGAATTGAAGCAGTGAGGTACTTTTTGCAGAATAGATCGGTAAAATTTACAACCCATAATGAAATGGTCCTGCAATTTTTGGAATTTAGTCTTAATAACAACATCTTTTTGTACCAAGGGCAATACTATCGCCAGGTCTCGGGTACCGCGATGGGCACCTGCTTCGCCCCCAGCTACGCGAATTTATTCGTTGGCTGGTGGGAGGAGCAGGTGGCCTGGGCGGAGACCAACCATAACTGGACCAAGAATATAGTTACCAGGCATCGTTATATAGACGATCTCTTTGTGATCTGGAGAGGATCTACAGAAACGGTCTTGGAATACATTGATAGACTAAACCATAACTCGGTGAATTTACAATTCACTGCGGAGATCAGTGCCTCATCAGTACACTTCCTCGATCTGGAGGTATGCTTAACAGACGGGAATATCCACACTAAATTGTTTCGAAAGCCCACAGCAGGCAATTCAATATTGCATGCACAAAGTAGTCACCCCCCCCCCAGACTAATAAGAAGTATTCCGTTTGGGGAACTCCTGCGGATAAAAAGGAATGACACTAGAGAGGTAGACTACCTGAAACACGCACAAGAATGCATGGAAAGATAGATTTAGAGCATGAGGCTATGAAGAACGCACCTTGCAGGAAGCTTTCAGTAGGGTGAATAATACACCAAGGGAGCAATTATTTAAAGAAAGAAATAAGAGAACTGAAAATTGCAAATTCAGAATGATCACAACCTTTTCTGAAGAGGCAGGGGACCTAAAGAAAATCTTTAAGAAAAATTGGAACCTCTTAAAGTTAGACCCAGTAATAGGATTGGATATTCGGATATTCCATCTCAACCGCTACTTACCTTTAGAAAAGCAAGGTCGTTGAGAGATACACTCACGAGTAGTTACCAGGGAAAAAAGCCACTTACTCAGAGTTATCTACTGACCTGCAAGGATTCTTTCCCCGCTCCTGAAAGTGCTTTCTCTTTTCTTCTGAAAATACGAGGCGAGACGGAGCTTCAATTTATTGCGGGAGATACCGCCCGCGAAAGCACCCGTCCTTCGAGTGCGCAAAGTTGGTGTAAACCGAGGTAGCTTTGATATATATATATATATATATAAAAAGTATTATGCCTGAGATTGCACTGATGGTTTCCTTTTATTTAAACTAATATCAAGGGAATAGCTATGGGCTATTTGGATCTTTACAATGATATCACATACTATGATAATCCGACATGATTAAGACATTAGTTTGTACCCACACAGTAAAGAACGAATAGTACATGAATGATGAACCACTGACTCTGTTCTTTTCAACAAGAAATGTTAAACTTTAAACAATTTGGAGTTGCATGGATTTTACCTCACTTTTCTCACTATTAATTTTCATTCACTTGCACTGGCACTTTCAGACAAGATAGACACAAGCAAATAAGCATACACAGGGGTTGTAGTACATTTATCCCACAGCTCATAGTGTATTATACAGAAATGATGCTGTTTTCAATAGGAATCATATATTAAGGACGTGCATGTATATATTTTTTGATGAAAAACTGAAAAATCTTTCGTAAAAAGTCCAACATTTGCAAACACTGTTTTTAACGGGTCCAAATGATTCAAGGTATTATACGGTAATGATAAAGTACAAAACAATGAACTGGAATTTATTTGTAAATGAGATGTAAATACAAACATATGTCATAAAACAATGCTTAACCTCTATGTCTATGATAACGAATCACGCAAAGCAATGTTTTTTTATGCACCTGTCAATTTAAAAATGTCCAGAAGGAAGTATTCTGTGTCATGTGCTCAAGGGTCTTCAGAGCTGAAACGTTATGGCGACACAGCGAATAAACAGATAATGAGAACTGGAAACTTGGGTTTGTGTCCGTATTTTGAAAGGTGAATTCATTATACGCGGAGTGGAGTGATATGTAAATAAATATATATTGTGCCAGAGGTACAGGAAGTGACACCACACGCCATTTGACCTTTTCTTTGACTCACAAACACATGCTTACATATTCACATACTCTCGCGCACATAAGCACATTCTCACCCGCAAGCATGCAACATACAATTAACAGCATTTTTGTACTCACCTTAGCTTCCTGAAAGGGTCATATTCCAGCTAGTGTACTCCATTTTCTATTACACTAATAGTGAATAATATTATTCACTATTTGTATATTTAAAAAATAACAGAAACCAGGCAAGTGGAGCTCCAACCAGTGTCCATTAGGAAGAGCTGCCCCTGTGTTCCAGGCACTGATTTTGCCACCTCTAAGGCCAGGGCTCCCAAAAGCAAAGCCAGGGGTAGCAAGAGGCAGGCCAGCAGATGCAGCTATGACCCCTGGTGACCCCTAAATGATGTCCATGAGTTTCAGGATATCCATGAGGTACAGCAAATTTTCTTCTTGAACTTATCAATTATGTCGGTTTTACAGTCCTATGGGAACCTATAATTTGCAGAGCAATGAGCATTTGAGGTCTGCTGCCTCTACACCTTGTGAATTAAACCCGTTCAGTACCATGGACGTAACAGTTACGACCATGACTAAGCGCTGGTGTGCCATGGACGTAACCGTTATGTCCAAGGGACACCACTGCGTAATCCCTCCGCTGAAAACAGCGGAGGGATTTCCTTTTTTTGCCTCTGGAAGAGGAAAAGAGCTTACACAACCTCCCCAGCCATTATTTGTTTCAGTGTAATGACGAGAATGCGCATGGCGTGCGGACGTCATTACACTGAAAGTGAAACTGAAATGAGGTGATGGGCTCATTTCTGATTCACTGTTTCGGTGCTCATGGGGCTATCTCAGCCTCCCGAGCACCAAAACACAAAGAAGAGGTATCATTGGAAAGGGGAGCATCTCCCCTTTCCAATGGTACCCTTCCCTAGTAGATCCCTGCTTGGGGATCGGCGCAGGAGAGCGATCCCCAAGCAGGGATCGGCCATTAGACACCAGGTAGGGGGAAGCGGCCCCTTGGGCAATGGTCTTTGCTCCCCCTATTGTTAAATGGGCATATTCAGTCTTTCTACCCCACTTGGGAGGCAGATGGGGACAGAAGACCCCAATCTGCCCCGGGAGCAGAAAGCACACTAGACACCAGGGATTTTCTTTTTAGTACTTAGAGGTGGGGGCTGCTCTAAATGGACACTATAATTCCCCCACCCCTCCCAAAATTATCACAGTTTTTCTGCCCTCCCCTCCCTCTGGATACAAATGCAGGCAATAGCTCCCGATCTGGCAGCAGAAAGCCCACTAGGCACCAGGGATGATTTTTCTTTATAAAAGAGGGGTGGGGGCTCTCGACATTGCATGCCAATGCCCCCACAACCCAACACAAAAGGGACAGTCTTTCTGTCCCCCATGAGGCAGATGGGGGTTAATACCCCTGATCTGCCCCCAGGGTGGCAGAAAAACCACTAGACACCAGGGATTTTTTTTTTTTAGTACTTAAAGATTGGGGCTTTCCTAAAAGGGCACTATAATTACAGCAGTCTTTCTTCCCCATAGGGTGGGTTAAAAGTCTACTAGGTACCAGGGATGATTGTTTTTTTTTTTTATAAAAGACGGTGGGGCCACAATGGTCATGTTAATGCCCCCAACACAAAAGGGACAGTCTTGCTGCCCCCTGGGAGGGCAGAAAGCCCATTAGGCACCAGAGATTTGTTAATGGCATGTCAGGGAGCAGCCACTTAGGCAAGGGGTTCTCCACTTTTTCTTGGGAACACATTTTAGCAGCTTCTGCCCCAATCCGCGATATTTTTAGACACATCTGCTCCCTGAAGGGGCCGAAAACCGCTAGACATTAGGAAAAGTTTCTGGGTGTGTATGAACTGAAGTTTGGCTGATGGTTTGTGTTTACTGGTGTTTGGCTAGCTGTGTGTGAACCTTCTTTTTGCTGGTGGTGTGTGTGGACTTGTGCTTAGCTGGCAGTGTGTGTGGACTAGCGCTTGATTAGCGGTCTGTGTGAATGGCACATGTCTGGCAATGTGCATGGACTGTTACTTGGCTGGCGATCTGCATGGACTGTCGCTTAGCTGGCTATGTGCTTGGATGGTGTTTGGCTGGTGGTGTGTGTGAATGGTGCTTGGCTGGCAGTGTGGTTCCCCTGCAAACCTCAAATTTAGCTAACAATTCACACTTTCCTCCCATTTCTGCATGGTAAATTTGTCTATCACTGCCCTGGCATAAACTTCCCTGCACCCAGCATTTCCCTCAGTCTCCTGAAAAAAATCACACCTCACTTGTGTGGGTGCCCGAAACAGAGAAATCTAAAAACGTATAAAATGATAAACTGTGTGACCAAAGTGGGTCCAAAAGGTTGATACTGCTTTGGGCACCCATGTAAGTGAGGTATAATTTTTATTGCGAGACTGAGGGAAACACTGGGTGGTGGGAAATTTGTGTCAGCGCAGTGATCAACAAATTTACCATACAGAAATGGGAGGAAAGTGATTTCACAGAAATGTGAGGAAAATGTGACTTTTTAGCTAAATCTTAGGATTGCAGGGGATTTTGGGTAAGAAAACATTGGGAGATCCACACAAGCCACACAACCCTGTACTCCCATGGGTGTCTAGTTTTCAGAAATGTCTAGGTATGTTAGGTTTCCCTAGATGGCTGCCGAGCTCCAGAGAAAAAACATAGGAGACCCCTATCTATGACAAAACAACCGGTTTTTGCAAGGCAGGAACCTACGTTTTTGGTCCAGGACTCAACAGCAATCTAGAGAAACCTACCAAACCCAGACATTTCTGAAAAGTAGAGATCCGAGGAAGTTCATGGAGGTGCAGCTTGCATGGATCCCCCAGTTTGTCTTCCCAGAATCCCATGCAAACCTCAATTTTAGCTAAATAAATCACATTTACCTCACAGAGCTGTGTTGGAAAGTTGCTGAATGACCATGCCCACACAAAATTCCTACCAACCAGTATTCCACAGGTCTCCTAAAAAATATGCGACCTCACTTGTGTGGGTGGGCCAAGTGACCTCGACAGGGAAGTGTCCGAAACCTATTGTAGAGGCATCATAATTATCAATCACAAAATAACCTGGTTATGCAAGGGGGTCACCTGCATATTTGGTCCCAGACTCGGCGGCCATTTAGGGAACCTTATCAAACCGAACAATTTATGAAAATTAGACACCTGCAGGAGTCGAGGAAGCTATGGTTTGCGTGGACCCCCAATGTATTCTGACCCAGAATCACCTGCAAACCTCAAATGTAGCTAAAGAAATCATATTATACTCACGCTTCTGTGTTGGAAACTTGTGGGATCAATGGGGCAACATGAATTTGCTTCCACCCAATCACAAAACGACCTGGTGTTGGAAGGGTGAGCACCTTCGTTTTTGGTCCCGTGCTAGGTCGCCATATCGGGCAACCTACCAAACGCAGACATTTTTGAAAAGTAGACACCCGGGGGAGTTCAGGGGGGTGTGGCTTGCGTGGATACCCCAAGATTTTCTTACCCAGAATCCCCTGCAAACCTTAGATTTAGCAAAATAAAATAAAATTACTTCACATTTGTGTCTGGGATCACCACACCAGCACAAATTTCCTACCACCCAGCAGTCCACTGGGTCTCCCGAGTAAAATTATACCTCAATTGTGTGGGTGGGCCAAGGGGCTGTGACTGAGAAAGGTAAAAAATATAAAGATTGAGGGGATAGCACAGCAAGCTCTAAGCGTTATATATTTTTTTAAATACAGGTTTTTAGGCCATTCTGCATTGGACACAGAGGTCTCCCTAGGTGCTGCCTGAGCTAGGGCCCAAAATCCAAAAAAGTCAGTTTTCACTGGAAAAATATGATGTGTCCACTTTGGGTTTTATACCATTTCCTGTCGCAGGCACTAGCACTACCCGCACACATATAATTGTTATCTCCGGACTTGGTGGAATGCTGGGTGGGTGGAAGTTTGTGGCTTCATTGCAGATTCCAGAACTTTCCTTCATAGAAATATGAGGAAATTGTGTTTTGTTTACAAAGTTTGTAAACTTTTTTTGTAGATAAAGAGTTGCACAAATAAACTCCATATCTTGTTCCCATTTCGGATCTACATAGGTTTCCTTGATACCTATGTTCCACTCTTTATATTTTACCAAATGGATTACTGTATACCCTTTACACAATGAAAAACTATTGCAAGGTGCAACTCAGTTATTTGCTCTGAGTACTTCAGGTTCTTGGTGAAACAACAAGCCTCATAAATCCCCACAACCAAAAGGGCGCACGGACGTAACGGTATATAGCTTTCAGAAATCTACGATAATTAGAAGAAGTTACAAGTGAAAATGTAAGCACAAATGGCTGTTTTTTCAGCTAAATTTCAATATTCTTTTATTTCAACTGTTCCTTTCTATAGGTAAACCTTTAAGGAGCTAACACAAAGGACCCCTTGCAAAATTCAGAATTGTGTCTACTTTTCAGAGATATATAGCTTTCCGGGATCCGCTATTGGTTTCACACCCATTTCAACCATTAACTGGATGGAGGTTGAAAGCACAAAAATAGCAAAAATAGGCCAAGTCCTTGTAAAATGCCAGAACTGTGTAGGAAATTTTGGATTTCTGACAAAAAAATTCCTGTTCCTGAAAGCTGGGAAGATGGTGATTTTAGCACCACAAACCCTTCATTGATGCCATTTACAGGGAAAAAACAGACGCTTACTTCTGCAGCACTTTTTTCCCATTTTTCCTCAAATACACCAAATGTTGCTGTATTTTGCCTAATTAATTGGTCCCCTCCATGGGAATCCACAAACCCTGGGTACCTTTAGAATTTTCAGTATGTTGGAAGAAAAGGACGCAAATTTCACATGGATACCTTATGTGGACAAAATGTTATGGGGGCCTAAGCGCGAACTACCACAAATAGCCAAAAAAAGGCGTGGCACAGGGGAAGGCCTGGCAGTGAAGAGGTTAAATCTTCATACCCACAAAGAGATCTTTATTAATCATTTCAAAACTGTCCAATACCTACTATTTTTGTAACATTGCTGCCAAGAATTCCTAGGTGTTCTGCACTCACACATTCATTTGTTTAAACTCCACTAGTTCACTACTGAAAACACTGACCCACATTTAGAGATGCCCTCAGCTCTATCCCTGGTGAAGAGAGCAACCAGGGGAGAAAGCAGCTAAAAGATTTCTGGTTTCTCCGGGACTGCAATTTTCTGGTCGTCAAACTCTGAATCTGATCATTTTAAGCCGAGACACACCGGACCTGGCAACTTCGGCGGAACTGTGTGCAGCTCCTGTGCACAATACCATCCGCCCTCATATCTCAGCTTTGCAGAACAGAACATTTTCCACCAGCTGAATGGAATGGAAATCTTTACTCCAGCTGCTCCCACTCTCAGCCTACCCCCTACATCTGAGGAGAAAAGCCTGTACCACGTTTCCCAACCACTTTAAGCATGCAGCAAATGTTTGTAAACGAGGGCACGGTTTTTCCCCAGAAAAGGTGGAAAATACATAATTGGACCTGGTATTACCAAGTCTGCATGTTATTTCCCATTCTACAGGGTGGAAAACTTGCAATCTCTGATATTTCACTGTGCGATACCATGCTGTATCTTTATATGCGGAATGTTCCCACATAGATGACGGGAACTCATAATGAGGGCCATTGTCCGTTGTTTTATTTCTGATTGTATAATGCCAAGATACGCTGCTACATCTCACTGACATCAGTGACAAATTGCTTTAAGATCAGCATAAAAATTTAATTGGAAGAGGAATACCAGGTTATGGCTGTATTTAGAATTACCGTATTTTCTGGCGTATAAGACGACTTTTTAACCCTTGAAAATTTTTTCAAAAGTTGGGGGTCGTCTTATACGCCGGGGTCATTTTATAAGCAAGCGAATATAGCCCAAACCCTATATTTTAAAAAGAAAAGTAGGGGGTCGTCTTATACGCCCAGTCGTCGTATACGCCAGAAAATACAGTACAAAATATATTTAAATCTCGTACGTAGACCACAGAATCACAACGTAGAGATTTCTGTTTGCTTCTGAAAGGGGAAAAAGGAAACAGCAATACTTTAGCCCTTATAGTTAAAATACTAAACAGAAAAACAGTTGTTACGCACCAAATGAATAGGGAAAGGCCAGTGCCTAATTGAAGACAGTGGTTTCCGGTGCTCGACACCGCACTTAATTATCAACACTGGTAATTATGACAGTCAACCACATGTTGGCAATTTGTGTCTAATGTTCAGATAATAATTCAATCCACATTAAAAACTACTAATATGTGCTGTCTGAGCCATTCATGAAGCGTTGTGTGGCCCGAAATAGTCTGAATTTTCACACTTGCAGGAGTATTATGGTTAGTGATTGACCTGACGACCCGAGTGTGGAATTCCCCCCAAACGTTTTGCCTTCACCCCTCCTGTGTTCTGAGTTTGTTTTAGTTAGCCTTAGAACTTTGAGCACTTTACTACTGCTAACCAGAGCTAAAGTGCTTGTGCCCTCTCCTTTAAACATGGTAAAATTTGCCACCACCTAATTGGCACATGTAATTTAGTTCTATTAAATGGTACTACATGTACCAAGGGCCTTTAAATTAAATACTACTAGTGCTCGTTCAGCACTAATTGTGCCTTTTAACACATATCTCAGCCCTGCTCCGCAGCATATTGTGCAGTTTTTTACTGTTGTTTCGACCTGTCAAAATAATCCTTTTGCTAAGCCTAAACCTTCCTTTTTAATACATATGTCACCTCTTACGTAGGCCTTAAAGGCTCATAGGGCAGGCTGCATTGTATTTAAAAAGTAGGATTCGTGTTCTTAAGTTTTACATGAAAGGGCAGTGAAAAACTCCTAAAGTCGTTTTTCATTCTTGTAAGGCCTATAATTCCCATTAGCCCTTTGGGCGCGGGCGCGATTCTGCGCCTGTGCGGGCGTTTTGAAGAGTGGGCGGGTTCATGACGGCCCCCAGCCGTCATCAGCACACGGCCACCGTGATGCATGGGGGCCGGGGGTCGTCATCAGTATGGAAGGGGTTAAATAACACTGGGTTACCTCATTCCATTTAATAAGTGATAACGTTGGATTGGGAGCAGATAGAGATATGCTGTTTACACTCAAATGAATTCTAATGTAGAACCCTTTTTTAATGGTAAAGTTGAATTTTAAGTCACAATTTTGAAAATGCAACTTTTGGAAAGTTGCCATTTTCTTGTCCTAACCATTTGTGCTTTCTGCCAGTGTCCTGGGTCGCATGACAGTGAATGGCCCTGCAGTTGGGGGTATGTGTATTGATTCCAGACAGTAACACAATCATTAGGTGTGGACAGGATGGGTCATCCTGGCAGGATGACTGTGAAGGGCTGTACCCAACCCCACTTATATTCAAAACGCTTTTCCTCTTGTACACATAAAGTAATCAATACCAGGCTGGCCCTGCTTTTGTCACCCCAGAAGTTTTGAAGCCTTTATGGGATAAAGAAGAACTTTCCCAAACCAGATATGAGGGCTTGACAGGGTACTCCCCCACACACAAAGGTTAGCATGAGATATATATATATATATATAGTGTAACTCCAGACCCACTCACCAGAGCACTCTTGGACCTTTGGACATTGCAGAAAAAAGGACTGCCCTGCTGCTTGAGGACTACCTTGCATCTAAAAACAATACTGGCCCTGCTTACCTTATCCCAGGCTAACCTGAGTTACTCCAAGAGTCAATCAGGTCCTCACAGCCTCCTCCACCATTAACGTAAATCTTGGCATTGAGATTGAGAGGGTAATATTTCTGCGATCTACCCTTGTCCATGTTTCCGACACATGCTGCAACGAGGTTGGCCTGAACTTGTGACTTTCTCTCGGTCTAGCACAACTGGCGCTTTGTGCTTTTAGGTGCTATTCACCCTAAAACATGTCGAATAGAATATCTCTGGGTATACTTATTGGATTTTTGTCATTCTGGTCTCATTTTATTTATTAAAATATAGGATTTTCTTGTGGTGTGTTTTCACTTTATTACTGTTTGTGTGCTGCATAACTGCTTCATACATTGCCTCTAAGTTAAGCATGACTACTTTTGTGCCAAGCTATCAGAGGGTTAAGCAGAGGTTAATTTAGTGATGTTTGTGGTTGTCCTTGACAAGAATTGTGGTTGTTGCATGTGTGGGGCTCCCCCCCCCCCTCAACCAATGACCCATATTTCTTTACAGTTGGTAGTTGTATTGGTGCTGTTCTTGGCAGTGCTGGTAGGGGCAATCGTTGGTGCAACCTGCAGTGACCTCCTGGTACTTATGATTTTTACAAATTAAGCACTGGGAAAGGCGTAACACATGTATAAGTTGGTGGGACCCATATGTCATTAAGATGCTACGTCTACAGAGACATTAGCATTTTTCTCTACTCTGAAGTGCCATTCTGTTTGAATTTCTAACAATTCTACAGAGATACATTAGAAGTTTGAAGTTCATCTTCCTGGTAAGCCAATTTTGTTAATCTGAGGAAACAATGAGTGGGCATTGTTAGTTTGTTTTTTCCAAATGACCATATCATCTAGTATGAATTGTTCTTGCCCATCTAGTGACAAGACTTCTCAGCTTATTTATTTATGTATTTGCTAATTGTAATATGTAGCGCAACACTCCACATGAAGCGGATTTCAAAACTCTGTTAACACATAGCTGGGATTGACAATGGCACCATGGGAAACTTATTTGTCGCAGTAGCAAAGCTAATGAAAAGCATTGGTCAGTGGAGGACAGAGCTGAACAACAGAATGTATGTGAAAAAGAAAGGTCTAAATAGTTACATTTGTCACTGATGCCAATGAGTAGCAGTGTATCAGAGCATTACACAATCGAAAATAAAACAAAATAGATAGAAAATGGTAGAACAAAAGCATCAGAGTTAAACTTTAGGGGCCTATTTCGATGGAGGTTGGAAAGACTTTGACCTTTGGTCAAAGGCTTTCCGACGCCCGGTATTGGTTTCAATTGTGACCGGCTAATTATGTATCAGCCGGTCAGAATTGAAACCGGCCGGTCATGCCGGTTGGCTTCTGATGGACTCAAGGAGCCTGTTGGCCAGTCGGAACCGGCTTGTAATCCCATAGGGCGGGCCTTTCCGCCCTTCGGATTATGGTGCACAGTTTCCGGCATTGTTTCCATGCCGGCCTGTCTGACAAGGAAACCATGTCGGAAATCGTTCTTGGGGTCCCCCAGCAGTGCCCCCATGTGTGTATGGCATCCTTGGGGGGCGTGGGGGCACCTATGCACTGAGATGTTACAGACAAACAGTACACTTAAGCATTCAGATGCAAATGCTTCCCATGATGAGTTTCTTTAAGGGTGATTTATAAAAACTAAGGAGAGGGAACGATTTTGATATGAAGAGAGAGAGTGTTCTAGACTCTGTGAGTATTGCAACAAAAGCATCAGTAAAGAATGGATCTCTTCTTAAAAAATCAGAGTGTAGCGACACCTTATGTCGTTATGCCTCATAGTGCAAGAAGTACTGACGTAAATTAGCTTCTTGGAGATTTATTTTGTGTTTTATGAGGGGTAAAGCTTTGTAGGTGAAGCGTGCCGTTATCATAGAGCAGCATGCCTCCGCTAAGAACCATTCGACGCAGGCAAGACATATGCCCTGTTTTTTTCCAGGAAATTCCCTCTAATAAATATGGACAGGTTTGACATGCTGAAATTCATCTTGGGGATGCAATATTTATTGCATTGCTCACAATTCTGATATGTTTGGTAACAGGAATTATTGCACATATCGAAATATAATGGAAAACTCAAAACTAGTTTTTTTAATGTTGGTTAGAAATGTGACAGCAGCACGACGAACTCATCCTAGAGGGACTAACCAGTTTTTCAGGATACAGTGAAAAGGATAAAACTGTAGTCATGGTTTCAGACGACGAGGGAGAGAATGTATTTTAAGTTCTTCACTTTTTGAAGATGGAATCTGGTGGACCTAGCCATTAGCTCGGATGTGTCCTCTGAGATCTAGGTTGTTATCAAGACGAAAACCCCAGGATCTAGCTATCGTAGTTTAGGAGTAATGTTAGCAGTCTTTAAAGTTGTAGGCCAAAGAGGTTTGTTTGCTGATTTAGATTCCAGGGTAAGGAAAATAAATGAATTTTCTTTGAAGCACAGCGTCTTAGGGGTTTTTGTTCCATCCATTGCGGATAGAATGCAGCAAAGATTTAATCTTGGAGATTGATTTAAGTCAGCCCAGTTTAAGATATACTTGTGTGTCATTGGCATATCATTGACACACAATATCATAACTTTTAGGGAGTTCACACAGCGGTTTAACTTAGACAATTTAAGAAGATGGACCTTAAAGCGAACTATGCAGGATACTACAGAGGATCAGAATTAGAATTAGAATAGACAATTTGAACTAGTTGACTACTTTGAGAGATAATGTTGAAGCCATTTTACCATTGTGTCTTCCATGCCCATCCTGTTTGTAAGTGTACAGAATAATTTCATGGTCTATGGTGTGAGTCCCACAGTTAAATCCAAAGGATGAGAAGATAGAGGTGGCTTTCAAAAAAGGAGAAGAGTATGTCATCTATCACCTTTAATGTTGTAAATTACGTACCGTGTCTGCTAAGAATGCTAACAAAATCATACCACGAAGTAATTTTCCTGGATATGGTTAATTAATTGATGGAAACACATGGGGTTGATGTACACACCTTTATTGCAGTTTAGTACAACACCATTGAAGAGTGGAATTTATGAGCACCAGCCAGTGAGGGAGAAGTGCTCAAACAAGCCCTTTGGTAATGGCAGGAGGCGCTGGATTATCATATGATGAGGGTTTTGTTACTGAAATGAAATGAAAAGAAATTTTATATAGCGCAGTAGTTGCCCTGGGGCGCCCAAGCACTAAAAAAAGTAGTGCTACCTGATGAGAGCGGTCGACAGGAGGATTTAAATCAGATTTATTAAAAAGAAAGGTTTTTAACTGTTTGCGGAATGAGGACAGATTGGGGTTAGATCTGAGCTCAAGGGGGAGTGAATTCCACATTTTGGCCGCGTTATAGGAAAACGACCGGCCTCCTGATCTTGTTCTCCTGATTTTGGGGACTGTTCCAAGAAAGGCATGGGTAGAACGAAGCTGTTTATTGGGGTGGTGCGGGGTGATTAAAGAGTGATTAATCACCGGACCTGTTTTCCAATAAGCCTGATGAGAAATACACAGGGTTTAAAATTAATTCTCTCCCTGACAGGGAGCCAATGTCGGCTCCTCAGCCCGGGCTTAGCTGAGGACCTACGGGGGAGCTGAAGCAGTGTTCGCGCGGTACAGTTCTGAATTAGCTGAAGTTTCCGTAGGGTGTATTCGGGGGCTCCTAAGTAAAGAGCATTGCCAAAGTCGAGGCAGGACTGAATCAGAACTTGAACCACCGTTTGTTTGGCCTCAAAGGGCAGGAGGGGAAGGATCTTCTTAAGAAATCTGAGCAAACCAAAACAAATGGTTGAGAGCCTGGTTGCCTGGCTGTTAAAAGTCAAAGAGCTGTCCAGCCAGCTACCAAGGCTTTTTATGGTGTCTTTGGGTGTTGGTGGAGGGCCGAAACAAGGGGGCCATATTAAGTTAATTGTAGGGGAAACAGAGCAGCCGAGGAGCATAAGCTCTTCTTGTCTCCATTAAGTTTGAGACATGAGGCAGTCATCCACTTTTTAACTTCCTCTAGGCAGCCCGCCAGATCAACCTGTGCTGATTGACAGTCTGGCTGTGTCAGAGAGACCACTAGCTGAGTACCGTCCGCATATGTGATGATCTTAATACCATAAGGGCGGACAATCTCAGCCAGTGGTCTCATATATACATTGAAAAGCGTAGGGCTCAAAGATGAGCCCTGCGGTGCCCCACAGCCTAGGGGTCTAATGAGAGAAACAGTATCCCCTTCGAAAACCTGAAATGATCTGTCACTCAGAAAAGACTTAAGCCAGGTTAACACTCTCCCTGACACTCCTAGACTGAGGAGTCGATGCAGTAGAATTCTGTGATTCACTGTATCGAATGCGGCGCTTAGATCGAGGAGGATGACTGCCACCGATCCCCCCGATCCAAGATCCCTCTGGTTTCCTCTGTTACCGCAAGCAGGGCAGTCTCTGACCCATGCTTGGGGCGAAAGCCCGTCTGTGTGGAATCGAGCAGATGGTTACTCTCGAGGAACCCCATCAAATGCCCATTGATGTGTTTCTCGAGGATTTTGCTCACCCAGGGAAGCAGAGAGGTAGGGCAGTAATTACTGGAGTGTTGGGATCCAAATTTGGTTTTTTAAGGAGTGCTCGTACCATGGCTTGTTTCCACAGGGGAGGGACAATGCCTGAGGAGATATATGTATTAAGTAAGTCAAGCATGGTAGGAAGAATAGTATGAGCGGCAGCAACGAGGGTGCGAGGGGGGGCTGGGTCACAAGGGGAGCCTGATTTTACTTGAAGCCATATATGTTCGAGCATCTCTGGATCCAGCAAGGGAAACTGGTCCAAGGTATTTAATGAGTGCAATGTAATATCATGGGAAGGCGGGGATGGACTATCAAAGTGAGGATCCATACCAGCATCGGGAAATGGCAGGTAAATTTGATGATTTATTTTTTTAAAGAATTCCACCAAATCGTTACAGCGAGTTTGTATATTGTGGTTAGATGGTGAGATTTGGGGAAGTTTAGTGAGACCTTTGACGATCTGATAGATTTCTTTTGGTTTGTAACTAGCCGCCATGATTTTTCCTGTATACAAAGCAGATTGCTAAAATAACAGACACTTTAAACTCTATGGAGGGATTTGCTTGTTATGAGAAAAAGATGCCTGTCCTAATTGAAGAAATATTAGACATCAATTTCCTGTTTAATATTGTTAATTCTATCATTATAGAATAAAACAAATGTATTCTTTCTGAATTGGTCAGGGCCATAGTGAGAGGTGTTAATCTCATGAGATTAGATAATTTCAGTTTTTGTGGTTTATTTGAGAAGTCAGAATTACTACTCTTTGATGGAATAAAGGGTTTATAATTGTATTCTTTTTAATTTAAGCTGGACAAGAAGGAGAGGAGTTATAGTGATCCTCCACAGTCTCTTCTTTTTGAGTCTAATAATAGATGAAAACCACTTTGAGGTTTTGGTGTTGTTGAGAGTTCTCCCAGAGAGCTCATGGGAGGGATGTGATTTAACAAAAGACAAAGCGATTAAGCAGGTCAGGTTGTCTGCATCCACAAGGCTATAGTCACAAATCCTATTATATTCTCTTTCAGTTTATTCCTTAATAGGGAACTTTGGGTTGGAATGAAAAAAAAGATGAGGATATGGTCAGACCAGTTGAAGTTGATAGGGTCCAAGGGTTTGATGTTGTCTCCACAATAATGAGGTTGAGAATAAAGCCTTTACCATAAGTAAGTAAGCAAAATGTTGAAGGAGGCTGTTGAGGACCAAAAAGATGTAATTTTGGAAGTGATAGACAATGTATTCAACCCATCATAAAAATCTCCCAAAAGGATAGATTTGTAATCGAGAAGGAGGTGATATGCGATGTGTTTGATGAGCTCATTTAAGAAAGAGAAGATCACTCCAGGAGGTGATACATAAAGAAAAATCTTTATTTGCTTGTGGTGGTATGGGAGAGTTCAACTTTAGAGAATTTTGTAGGAGGTAAAAGCTATAGCAGGAAAATGAGAATTACAAGATTACTTATGCGCATGATAGCTTAATAGAACTAGGCCCTGGCAGTTACCATTATTGCTTAGAAGCAGTAGTCAGCTAAATGCATCTCCCTTCTTAAAGTGTAATCTTGACAAGATAAAAAAAAGATATAAGCACTCTTTCATAAGAATAAAAAGCTCTGTTCTCCGTAATATGGGCCTGAGACATTGAGAAATTTCAAAAAGACATCTTCCTAAATTACCACCACAGACTGTGCTGTGGTTACAGTAGCTATACATCTTTAAAATGAGACTACTGCAGTAGCTTCCAGATGCAGGATAGCCTTTTAACAAATCATGCCCATTGTGACTCAAGGTTTAAAGTCACTTGCTTGTCTCTTAACATAGACATGTTCTTCTATGCATGATTAAAATGCCTCTTCTTTATACAGATAACATACAATTCCTCTTTTAAGGATTTTGTTTTCCTAAAATAGGGATTGCATATGTTTTGCAGAGAATATTTATGAACGATAGGCCTAATAATCTTACAAACATTGCCTGAAGCCTAGGCACCTTCCCTCACCCTCAACCCATGGCAGGAAATAGTCACCTTCACTACAGTTGGTTTCTTTGTGAGTGGAGTGGAGAAGAAAAGTGGGTGCAGAGGAAATTGGGAGAATGCATGAAGAAAATCATTAGCACATGTAGCATATAAAAGGAGAAACCTCTTTGCTTGCTACATCCGCCAGGCCATACCAGTGGCACAATGGACACTAAAACCAATGCCTCTTACAAAACACAACACCTCCTGATGATGACCTTTATGTCTATTATTTCTGTTTCTCCTTAAGCTTATCGGGGACACCTCGCCAGAAAAAAATATAGAAGATTAAGAACCAGTAAGAACTGTGAGGAGAAGCTGAAGATATCACCAACAGAATCAGTCTGCATTTCAAATACTGATGAGTGAGTTCCACATACATTTTGAATATTGTCAGTGTCTGTGTTTTAAATAGCATGATTCTGAATGTTGGATTTCTGCAAGACATTTGGAAATTGGAATATTTGTGTACGTGTAGTGACAGAACATAATATCCTTGCCCATTCCCTGTTTCATTCCTGTTTTACAGTGTTTGGATTGGATGAGTTCTATTCTTCCACTCCTTACAATCAGGAAACTACTTTTTTATTTTTATTTCAGCACTCCATGGGAGTGTGGGTGTTTTTTTACTCCCTCTTCCATGTGTACTTGTTTGGTTTTGTATTTTCACCCCCTCCTTATTGTTATGAGTGTGGCCCTTCCCAGTTCCTCCATTGCTTTCCCAAACATTCTCACTCTTTTGTTGAATTTTGTCCCCCACCAGTTCCTTCATTGCTCTGCCACATTTCCAAAATTGTCCATTCCTTTCCACCACCAGTTACTCATTGCTCTGCCACACTCCTCCATTGCTTTTCATCACCCTGCCTCCTGCTCCTTGACATTACTTTCCTGTACATGTTTATTCCACTTCCTCCATTATTCAACAAACCTTCCCTGTTTCTGTCTGAGCTAGATGCGATGAGCTCTTGAGCTGTCAAGGTCTGGTATTCCCGAGGTAGAGGCAATATCTCAGAGTAGCCGCAATACCCCTCACGACAAAGTCATATGTTAGTAATAAGTGTCTGCAGAGATGATCCACCTTCAAGAAGAAAAGAGCTGAATGGCATAACAACTTCCAACAGGAAAGTTATGGTAGAAAAGACAGCTGAACGGAGGCAAGCCCCAAGGCAGAGTTAGTCCACAAGAGGAACTTACAAAGCTGTCTTCAGAAGTAGAATTTCAGAATCAGGAATTCCAGCAGGCGAGAAACCATCTCCGACTGCATAGTGACACAGAGAGAAGTGAAAGACGTTATCTTTTATAGAAGGATAACATGAAGCAGGAACCTGAAAGATAGGAAGTGTCGCCATCTTGCATTGGTAAGTTTTATCCCCAAACTGATGAAAGGTGTTGTTAACTGCAGAGACTAGTTTGTATGGCATGTCTCGCATCCTGCCTTTGTGAATCCTCTGCAATGTTCGGCAGCACTAGGTTTTTACAAGGAAAAAACAAGATGGCACCTGTATGTCTGACATGATGCGAACCCCGAATCTGAGACTACACCAATGGAGAAAAGAGCAGATGCACATACAGAATTCTACTTGTTGCCCCTGCTTTGCTCCAGGCCATAGGCCATGGGTGTCCAGCAAATAGGTAGATAAGCACAGAGTGGCAACATCACAACTACATCCCATGTGGTGAGTTGTGCAGTAATTTATTAGTATGCCCCCCTTCTGGAGCACTTGGCTTGTCAGCAACTCAGTTGCAAAAATGGCAGGGTAAAGCTGGTGCATGAGAGGATGGCTTTGGGACCCAAGAGCTCTCACTAGGTGGGTATCTTTTCCACTACACCAAAATTGGCAATTGCTTCTGAAAGTTTCAGGAATAGTAGATTTCACTGGCCTCATATTAAGGATGATTATCGACAATTATTGGAAAAGGAGGAGATAAATGATCAAAGAGTCTGGGACATATGGCTTGAGTTGTGAAACATGGATGGTCAGAAGTACCTTCCAGGAATCAGTAGACAAACTTGGTTTACTTGTTTGCTGAAGCAAAGGAGCCAACAAAATGTGGTCTCAAGCAAGTAGGCAGTTGTTCGAAGGGCAGAAATTTAGAATACAACCAAGCCTTCTTGCCAGGTTGAAATTTAGGGGCTAGTTTTGGTGATTATCTACAGCTCTTTTCATTCTGTTTATAAAGGTGAAGGGTTTTTATGACCTCTTCCCTTTGTTCTTGCAACTTCTCAACAAGGTCAGAGGCGGGGGAACCATAGGAATCAGATGAGGTAGGTCTGTAAGGAATGAGGATGAACCCTTGGAGAGAAAAAAAGGAGACGTTTGATTTTTGGAATTTGTAACATTGCTTTAGGTAAATCCTGCAAGACTTACGAACTCCAGACAGTTGGGTTGTGTGTTCTGTGTTACAGAAACAGTATAAGTATCGGATTCCATTGGTCTGGGGCTGTAATCCATATGGCAGACACTGTTGGATATTTACAGTTGAACATCAAGCTTTGAAAAAATAAGATACCTAGTAGGAACCTTGGCATGAAACTATAGCTTGAGGCAGACCATCTAGTCGAAAGATATCCGTGACAAACCTTTTCACCATTTTAGGGTCACATGTGATGGACTTACAAAGGTGACAAATTGGGGGTACTGAAAAAAACAGGTGGGGGGGTCAAAGGGGAATTTTTAACGACCACGGTAGCTCAAACCCCTATGCCAATTAAAAAAACAAACAAGAGTTACCTGGTTCAAATGATTGCCTGTGTGTTGTGTCGCGCAAAAAAAACGCTAGACCAACATGTCATCACAATGATAATGCTGGGTTGGAAAAAATTCCCATCAGCCCACCATTATGGTGGAGTGTCGTCATGTGGGATGCATATCATAAACCCAAATCTCTCCCAGTGCACCTGATAATGATGCGGAGATGGATTTTGAAAAATACTTTTCCAAACCACAGTATTTCAAAGGTAGGACTGATGGAGTGCAGTGCTGGTGAAAAAGAAGATAAAGTGTAAATAAAATTGGCTCCTGAGACAAAAAATATGTTTATTAAGTATTATCTCAGGGTCAAAGGTTAAAAAACAGCGCCTAATAGTCTTAAAGAATGACTATATAACGGCGCAGTGCATGGAGGTCGACATGTTTCAGCTTATGTGGACAGTGAGTCCAAGCTTTCTTCAGGACCAAATGATGTTAAGCATCTGCATTTTGTGAAAACTAGGTGCATTGACAATTTGGATTGTCAATGCACGGACGCTCGGACGCTGGCCCTAGAGGTACCGACGGACAGAGCGGGGCCTCCTTCTTCCCGAGTGGGTGCCGGGTGAGGTGAGGTGTTCTCCCACAGAATGCTGGGAGAATCACAAATAGTTGGATAAATACCAGAGAACATTTGGGCTCAAAGTTCTGGTAGGATTAATCCAAATTGTCAATGCACCTAGTTTTCACAAAATGCAGATGCTTAACATCATTTGGTCCTGAAGAAAGCTTGGACTCACTGTCCACATAAGCTGAAACATGTCGACCTCCATGCACTGCGCCGTTATATAGTCATTCTTTAAGACTATTAGGCGCTGTTTTTTAACCTTTGACCCTGAGATAATACTTAATAAACATATTTTTTGTCTCAGGAGCCAATTTTATTTACACTTTATCTTCTTTTTCACCAGCACTGCACTCCATCAGTCCTACCTTTGAAATACTGTGGTTTGGAAAAGTATTTTTCAAAATCCATCTCCGCATCATTATCAGGTGCGCTGGGAGAGATTTGGGTTTATGATATGCATCCCACATGACGACACTCCACCATAATGGTGGGCTGATGGGAATTTTTTCCAACCCAGCATTATCATTGTGATGACATGTTGGTCTAGCGGTTTTTTTGCGCGACACAACACACAGACAAATTGGGGGTAGCCTTTGTCGATTGGTTTCAAGATCCTCGATTGATTACAAGGAAGATACAACAATCTGAAACATTATAAAGCTTTATTTGCTTTTGCAGTTATGCTGTATCCTATATTGTTGATGGAAAACATAATCACATCTGCTTCCAGACAAAAACATAAGAATGTATTACCTAATTACTATTTTTATGCGTTAATACATGTGTATGCCTTCTTATAGTCGACACTAAAAAGAGTTTGTTTTTGACCCATTTTACAAGCGGTTTGTGAGCTGATCTTGGATCTTAATAATTCAAATTAGGCATTTTGTTAGAAGATACAGTTTTGGTTAAATGGTCTTCAATCAACACTAGTTTTGTCTAGTAAGTTCGCTCTTGATGATGAATTTTTTGTTACTAGCTGAATGGCAATCCTGATAGTAATGGTTATGATAGCCATTAGCGTAGTTATGCAAATTTGTACAGAGCACTATCACTTGGGAGAATATCCTGGCCCTGAACAGATGTGAGTTTAGCAACACCTAGGGCCTAGTAGGGCTCCTCGAAATGCCCAGTCTTCGTGCTCTTGTGGAATTTAATAAATGAGAATGAGTCAGCAACAGGTCATTCCATGCTTTAGGAGTGATGCAGGAGAAAGCTCAACTGCTGGATCTGATTTTCCATATGGTTGGGATTTGGACAAGTAGGAATCCAGACGACCCGAGGTGTCTGAAAGCAGATGTGATTGTTGAGGTATGTTAAGCCAGTGTTTTGTAAGGCCTTCAAAGTGTGAGTGAGGAGTTTGAACAGTGCATGTTTGTGAATGGGGAGCCAGTGGAGCTCCCTTTGGGTGTGGTGTGATGTGAGTGTGGCGTGGGAGGTTGAGAGTGATTCTTTCTGCTGAGTTTTGAATGGTCTGCAGCTTTCTCTTGATTTTATTTTATTGATCCTGGCATAGACGGTGTTCCCATAGTCCAGCCTGCATGTTACCAGGGTGTGAGTGACAGTTTTCTGGGTGGTGGTTGGGAGACATTTGAAAATCTTCCTCAGCATCTCCAGGGTATGGAAGCATTTGGTGGTGACTGCATTCACTTGGTCAGTTGTTAGAAATGGGGTCTCTAGTTAGCATGTTTTTACCCTGTCCAAGTAGGGACCTTTCTTCCTAGTCAGGATAAGGGAGTTACACTTCTGAAATAACCCCTGCTCACCCCTTCTATAGCTTGGCACGAGCAGTCAGGCTTATCTCAGAGGCAGTGTGTAAAGCATTTGCACATAAAAAACAGTAATACAGTGAAAACACAACAAAAGGACACCACACCAGTTTTAGAAAAATAGCCAATATTTATCTGGGTAAAACAAGACCGAAACTATAAGAATTCAACATATAGGTATTCAAACTACTCATAAAGCAAAAATAGACTTTAAAACCAGTTCCTTGAAGTCGATAGCTCCTACCGGAGCTATTCACGGCGTCATGAACAAACAAATACAACAGTTCTGGTTGACCGTAGTGTCGCGGGCCAACTACGGTTTCGTTAAGACCTGCAAACATAAGTGGCAGGTGCAGGTAAGCACAGTGGGGCAGGGTGCTGCGGGGAAGGGATGTCGGTTGACGACGGAATAGGTTTTATTTATTTAATTTACCCTGTTCCGTCGTCTTACGACATCCTCCTCGCCCGCCCCACTGCGCTTACCTGCACCGGACGCTGCTGCCTGCAAACAGTACATTTTGAAATGTAGGGCATTAGGGACCTCGCTGTGAGCTGTGAAAAGCCGGTGGCGTCGGTTCCGGAGGTCAGTGCAGGAGTCATCAGGCCTTTGAAGTCACACGAGTTGCAGATCGAACTCTGTGCAATTGAAGGCGGGAGTGCTCGCGTCGGGGCTGCAGTGCGAAGTGCAGCAGTGCGGTGTCCTCAGGTCACAGTGCAAGCAGTGGCTCGGTGACGGTGTCCAGCAGCATCGGTAAGACCAGGGCTGCAGTGCGCAAGTGGGGTAGTGCTCGTCGCTGTGCTGGCAGGGCACGGTAAGGCAGTGGCAGCATCGTTGTTGCAGCGCTGCCATCAGCGGATGAACTGGGCCAATGGCACTGGCGGTGGGCCAAGGCTGCGGTGGGGGATGCGGCGGTGTGTTCTGTAACTTACGAGCTGCGCACCCAAACCATGGTGCAGGCAGTGGCGTTGATGTCATTTTTGAGCAGCGTCATTAGTGACACCAGGGCTGCAGTGCGAAGCGGGACGGTGCTCTGTGTTCTCCACGAGCAGTGTCCACAGGTCAATGTGCAGGCATTGATGTTGGTGATGGTGTTGCGTCTTTGTCGGGGATACCAGGGTTGCGGTGCAAATTGCGGCAGTGAACTCTGCGGTGCCTTCAGGACACGGAGCAAACAGTGGTGTCATTGGCAGCGTCAGGTTGTTTTTTCTTCTGTTACAGCACAAAACACACAGTTCCTAGTGCTGGTAGCAGAAGTCTTTGTTGTTCCTAAGACTTCTTGAACAGGGGGCAAGCTCAACCTCAATCCCTTGGAGACACTCATAAAGAAGTTATAGAAAGTTTAGTCCAGTCCTTCCTCTGCCCAAGAAAGAAGCAGCTACTGCAGGCCAACACAGCAAAGCACTCAGCAAAGTGGTAGTTCCTCCTCACAGCTTCTCCAGTTTTTCCTCTTGGTAGGTTCTTTGATCCAAAAGAGTTGTAAAGTTCTTGGGTCAGGGCCACATTTCCCCTTGAAGTTAGCACAAACAAAGTTACACTGGCATACATAAACCAGCTCAGGCCAGGTTCACTCCAGGAGGGTGAGACAGCTTTGTGAAAGGCAGCCACAGTCCAGTCAGGTGCAAATGACAACTCCTCCCACTACTCTAAATGCAGTCAGGTCTATTCAGCCTGGCTATGAGTCACCCAGGAAAGGCAGGGTACACCTCAACCCCCCTTGTGTCTGTCTAGTGTGAATGCACATCTCTGCTCCTGTCACTCTGAACCCAGAGGGTGAATACACAAATGGTGGAGGCACACAGGTTAGTTAAGCAGGAAAATGCCCACTTTCTAAAAGTGGCATTTTCAATCACACAACCTAAAAATCATCTTTACTAAAAGATGTATCTTTAAATTCTAAGCTCAGGAAACCTAAACTCCATTTCTCTATCTTTTCCCATTGGAAAGTTATGCTTGTAAGATGGTACATAGCAACTCCCATGTTAGCCTATGGGAAACATAGCCTTTCAATAGTGAAAACGAAATTGGCAGTATTTCATTATCCGGGCATGTCGCACACACCTGTAAATGTTCTACCTTACGCATACACTGTGCCCTGCCCAGGGGGGTACCTTGGGCTACCTGAGGGGCACCTAACATGTAGGAAAAGGGATGGTTTGGGCCTGGCAAGTGAGTGCACTTACTAGGTCGACATGACAGTGAAATCTGCATGCAAACACTGCAGTGGCAGGTCTGAGACATCATTGAAAGACTACTTGTGTGGGTGGCACAACCAGTGCTGCAAGCCCACTAATAACATTTGATTTACAGGCAATGGGAACACATAATGCACTGCACTAGGGACATACTAGTAAATCAAATATCTGAATCATGGAAACACCAATCCATCAACACAATTTACAGTAGGAGCACTTGCCCTTTAGTACTGATCAGCAGTATTAAAGTGCACAGAAACACTAAACCAGCACAAACAATATCCAGAATAACACAAAAACCAGGAGATCAGAAGCAAAAAGACTGAGGAAACATGCCAAAAGATGCCTGGTCTAACAGAAGTTATGTAATCAAAAGCAGACTTCCTGTCCATTACTGCAAAAGGGAATTGTGCAGGTTGATCATTTGCATGTCTCCCGTTTAATTGGTAAAAGCCTAAATCATGGACTGAAGTACTTATTAGTTTGACGGACCCGTTTTGCTATTTTAAAAATGGTTTCTGGGATAATATAATTGCAATTTACTATGTCTTTGTCATCATTATCTTTGTCTGGAAGAAATACGTTGTTATTGAAATCACCCCTTATTGGAGCTGTATAGGTTATTAAGTTGCACAAAGTTTCAATTTGTTCAAGTAATAAATTAAACAGTTGTCTGTTTTTGACTTATTTAGAAGAGATGTACATGTTAATAAGATGTATAGAGGAATTCCTACAGAACTTCAACCAGACAGCGATTATGGTTTTTGAGATCAAACTAATTGTATGAATAATCACTTTCAGATTACAGATTGTATGTGATGATAGGGGGCCACTAAGCCTAGCCATTTGGCCTTTAGTTGCTGGTGAATTAAAGCTTGAGAACAACTGGATTTAATTGCGTCTGTTTTCTATGTCTCCTGATGACACATAATATGAAAACTATTTAAGAAAGACCTAAGTTCATTATCGCTCTTACTCAATTGATGATCCATACGTGAGATGTTCCAGGAAGACATTTTTGGCTTATCTATGACAGGTGCGACTTTAAAAAGGTCGACATGAGGAATATGAAGCTGTATTGAATTATTTAATGATAGAGGACCCATTATGGCTTTAATTTTGTAAGTTAGTGCTATCTGTGACACTAGGAACATACATGTTCCTGCCTGATTAAAGCTTCTCGTTGGTGTAAATAATGAGGTTATCAATCAGTTTAGGTATTATGGTGTCTGGCCCATAAAATAATGGTAGTTGACTAAATGCTGTATTCGTTGTACGAAATATGCAGGTATTTGTTGGGCTCAGCTGATTTAAGAATGAACCCCCATCCCAACAAACTGTTACTGTTTCACTACTGTTGTGTAACTGCTTGGAGAGTTCAATTTTTTACGAGTGAACTCTGTACCCGTTCTTTGGTCTATAATGAATGCTATTTTGGTCACTTGACTGTATGGCCTAAATATTTGAGTTGTTTTATTTTCAATATTTGTTAATGGTTCAAAATGTCATACAATCCTGCCAAATCATAAGTTGCAAAGAAATCTATTTGAAAAGAGTTATTGTGAGCATATACTCTTAACTAAATTTCATTTTTCAACTGAGTAACTGTGTTGAGTCGATTTTTTAGATGGATCTTCATTGTAACTAGATAAATCCTATTATGGGTTTGCTTGTAAATTTGTGGACAGTCTCTTAGGGGGGTTTGATAGTTTCCTGACACTCTGGACAGGCCACATTCGGGATAACCATCTTTGGATCATTTAATGATTTTATTATAGAAGCAGTGCCATTTGATATTTGAGTTAATATGTCATTATTGAATCCATAACTTGCTGGACAAAAGACGTTTGTATTTAGTAGGTAGCGATTTTTACTCTGGACTTGTCAATCGTGGTAAAGTAATGATCCTTTTGTTTTGTTAGTATTGTGTTTTACAAAGTTTCTTCTATGTCTGTTGGGGTTTTCGGTTCTACTGTTGTAGCCTGAAGGCTAAAGAGCATACGCAGATTATCCTGTCTGTTACTCTGATGACACTTTGAGGATGATTAGGAGCTTGACTTTATTATAGCAGCTGTCAGAAATGCCAGAGCTTGAACCGATTCTATTGTCATGCCACTAAGCCAATTTTCTGTTGCACGTTGAGATGTAATCCTTTTTCGGGTTGCCTCAAAAATTGAGTACGTTTTTAGTGGTTGCAATATCGATTTACTATTAGTTTCCAATTTTAGTCTTTTTAGATTTTTATGTAGCTCCTGAAGTTTTTTCATCCTTCTTGTACTTAAATATGAAATGATTATTATCCTTGCTGATTGATGTTGCTGGAGATTAAGTGCTTTTGTGATTCACTAAAGAAGGGGTAGTTTTCCGTGTTATTGATTTGGTGTGATCAGTTAGGATTATTCCATCAATTGAAATCTTTTAGATCGTGTTAACCTGAATGATTTTGGGATCCTTTTGATGCCTATTCAACAAGTTAGTTATCCCGTTGTCATCCGACTCCTTCTGTTTTTTAGAGTAATTTTGAAGTTTAGTATGTACAAACTGTGGTTTGGAGTGGACTGGAGTGGTCAATAGCTGATGGAGTGAGACGTGGCCTGTGGGAGCTCCCAGTGAGACCCCTGCATTTGACCCTTATGCTGTTGCTGATATTTGTGCCTGGGGGCCGTGGAGCCACTGCTGGGGATGATGACCACCCTTCATGATTCTATATATCACAAAAGGAGGCCTTTAAAGACGGTCAGCTATGCTCTTACTGTCCGGGCCGTGCGACCCTGTGTTTAGAATAGTGGCTTCCCCACGCTTGCACATCAATGCCGGCTGACTCCCTCTGCTAACCTGTGGAAGCCTGTGGAGACCAGTGGGGGGGCCTCCTGGGAGCATCACGGTTACCTAGTGCTGGAGTGGCTTACGGGGGCCTCTTTGATGTTTTCGATCGTGGGATGTCCAGGCTCTAGGATGGCGGACTGCTGCTCATTCCCTGGCCGGCTTCCGCGGATGGTGCGAAGTCTCTCCCAGAGTCCTGCTAGGCCACTGTGACCCAGCATGGAGCAGCGCATGACCTATCTGCACCGTGGGGCCCTAGCACTGCAAGCAGACTATGCCATGACTGGCTGACGGCTCGTTGCCATTACAGCCCTCTCTACTGCTTCCTCGGACCCCTAGCAGTATTCCCGAAAGCAGTGAAGGCTGTCTGTCTGCTCCTTTTGGCAATCGTTTCTGTTGTGCCCTGCGTGGGGCTTGCTATACTCGGCGCGGGGAGAGAGCTGAATGGAATCCGTGAGGTGGCTGTGGCTCTCTGCCTAGCCTGAGGTCTGATGCCATACAGAGGAGGCAGCCCCCCATGTATGACACCTATTACATTCCCGTGTTCTGGGGGGCCCTGGGGGATCTTTGGTATCGTAATCTCCACTACCCTACTTCCCAGAGGGGATCTTTACCAGCTGCTCTGTCTGTGGGCAGTGGCCCTGCCCTGATGGTGACTGTGGGCCCATCTGGGGTTATCTGAGTGTCCTTAGTCTGGGTACGTTGGAGGTGTCCTTATGACTGTTCCTTTATTGTTAAGTGTGCACTCTGTCTGCTGCCAGTGAGCCTTCTTGAACTCCTTGGCCCCGCTGGAGATTTGCTTCATGCATGACCTTTCTTCATTACAGCCTTTACCAGGGCCCTGCCGGGCTGCTGTGCTGAAGAGGCTGTGATGCTATACCACTGGGAGTCGACATTTCTGGGAGATCAGGCGGTCACTGCCTTCTTTTTTTATTGCCCACGATCCCCTGTGTGATTATTCTAGCATGTTCCCTTAACTGGCAGTACCATCCTGCTCCCCCCCAACTGGCGGTACCCATGGTGCTCCCCTTGACTGAAGGCTCACTCCAGGGCGGTCCTGGATGGTGAGATGAGGAGTGGGTACGTGACTGTCCTCTCTACTACTGATGGTTGCTACTGACTTAGATACTTCTAGTGTCTGGTTTTTATTCCCGTTTTGTTTTCATACCCCCTTCTCTAACGCCATGCCATGCCCTGGTCATGTGAAGAAGGACAAGGGTCAGGCCCTGGAAAATCTCCTGTGACTAGTGAAGGGGTTTGCAAACACCTAGATACACTGCTGGTCCTGCAGGACAAGTTGGACTTTATCGTTTTGGCTATTAAGGACTCAAAAGACACCCTTGAACACAAAATTGATTCAGTGGTGGTTGATCGCGGTCTCCTGTTAGCCGATCACCATAAGGTTCTACTGAACTTACCTTGAGGGAACTGGTCCTCACGACTCAGGATCTGACAACCCAATAGTAGGAGGTGGTGGGCCAAGTTTGTGTTCTTAAGGCCTGTGTGGAGGACTCTAAGGGTCGTGTCCGCAGGAATAATATCCGAGTGGTGAGTATGCCTGTGAGATCAGAGGGTGCAGCCATGGTGGCCTTTCTTGAAATATGGCTAGAGGAGAAAGTAGCACCAATGGAGTTGTCCCCCTTCTTCACCCTGAAATAGCCCATAGGGTTCCTGCCAGCTCACCACCTCCTGGTGGGGTGCATCATTCCATAGTAAAACACCTTCTACATTTCAGGAATGGAGACAATGTCCTTAAATGCGCCAGAGACATAGGATGAATGACAATATCCACAACAGGATCTCCCGGACCCCTGAAGATTCCAACAAGCAGCGCCCCCTAATAACTACCTTAAAAGCTTCTCACTCCACAAGTGGAGAGGAAGCAAAGGCAGCGTTTTCATCATCATTATGGCAGAATTATCTGCTCATCATCACTTACCTTCTACCAAGTCAAATGGAGTACTGTTACCTCCTCCAACAGGTATTCAGGATTCAGTTACCTTTAAAGCAAGTCTTCTGTCGGTAGCACTATCGGAGGTAAAGCCTTACACTACTAACCACTGAATTTGTTAGTGTATGCTTTTAGGCCTGGGAGAAATTTAAATTACGCCAGAGTAATAGGCCTAATTTAGGGAATTTCGCATTATGCTTGTTATGTTAAATTCCCAAAATTATGGCATTACGCCACCTTGCTTAGCTAAGCATCATTTGAGGTAAACATTTATCACGATTGTGCTAACATTTTTGATACTTTTGCTTTTATTGCACTACTTTTTGCTCTAAACGCATCCTTGCATCAAAGTTTGAACAAGCCTACGTTTTTCTCACACAGCAAAACACACCAAGCAAGAAGTAAGAAGTCACTTTGCGGACTTGGTCACCAAATAATTATATATATTATGTCAATTAGCTCTTTCCAAAAATTTAGGAACATGACTAAATCCACATACAAGATTAAGGATCTATTCGTACTTTTTTTGCATCTCGAGCATCTGCCCAAATCATTCAAAATAATTATGTGAAGTGTCTTGGGAGTGCCCTGGCAGTCACGCATGACATCAAACATTTCCCATATAGAGTACCCTATAAACCCACACAAACTAAAGACGTTTACTAGCTTGCCACCTATCCTCCAAAAGCCCTATGATGCTTTGTCGGTGGTATGAAGCGCTTTTCAAATGTGACTATATCGCAAAACAGTGTAGTAGACCTGATTCAAAAATGTAAACTTTTATATTTTCTAGAAGACTAATTGTCATCTATAATGGTCTCGCATCATAAATACTTTTGCAAACCATTTGACCCCTTCCTCCATCCTCCAGGGCCAGATGTCCACAGAGGCAGATCCAAAGAGTGGCTGCAAATTGTGCACCAATCTTTTGCTGCCTGTCACTAAATTTGCAATACGACCTATGTACTAATAGGTTGCAAAATCTCCAGTCACAGAGGTCACAGAACGACCTGCCTAATGAATATTTATTAGTCAGGTTGCTATTTAAAACTCCCCTGTGATTGGCTACAGGCACCAGAATGGTGGCCTGTAAGGAACAGCATACTGCCATCCCTGTGTTTGTATTCCCAAATGCCTACCTTTGTTTAAAAACTGCTCGTCCTCCTAACTTGAACCAGTGCTGCTTTAATTTTTTTTTATTTGTTTGGAAGAGATTGGGAGGAGGGAACTCGCTGCTCCAACACGCCCCCCCCTACCCGAGGTTGCCCAACATAAATGTCAAAACGGAAGGAGCTCTCAGCATAACATTGCGAATCATTATCACCTCTTTTGAGGTGTTTTATTACTGAAAGTATACAAAAGACGATTGATTAATAAATAAATATCACATTACATAGTAAGGGTACAAGTAATTCAAATCTTTTTTTAAAGTGAATAATGAGGCAGAAAGTGAGTATAATTAAACATCTCAAATGTGCTGTCCCTGAGGGTTCATCAACTTCATCCCATTCATTCTATCTGATTAATGTCTATATGCGACCCCTAGTTTTTTTCAGAATTACGAATGTTACTCAGTTACTGTTTTAACTACGTTTTAACACAAATGATGCCCAGTGCCGTTAGAACTGCCTTACAGCAGTCGACTTATGAATGAGCCAGCCCTGGCTCAGGCTCATATTGGACTGGGTGGAGATTCTTATCTCAGGCACTGACCAACAGGTATGGCAACTCTCTTTCTGGCCTACTTCCTTTGGTCCTTGTCTTTTACCTTCTAGATCTTGTGAGAATAATTGGCTTCGCTTTGCAATTTGACTGGCAGGTGTCTGCCATTACGCCATCATGCACCTCCCACCTTCGTCAACTTCATCTGATTGATCTCACTCAAGAAAGTTGAAACATGGCTATCTCAGCAATTATTCGCATGAGATCAGACTATTACAACAGTCTCTTTCTAAACATAAAATCTTCCCTTATACATCATTTAGCATCCATTTGAAATCAAGTGGTTTGATAAGCTTGTTGGAGCCCATATGGTCAGTTCCACCTGTTCAATTCAGAAGCACCGCATTACATCCTGATCCAACAGCACATTATCTTCAAAACTCTCTGCATACTTTTCGATATAACACAACTCCATATTTCATCTCTTACCGGATAAAAAAAATTCTTCTTTAGAGAACTCTTTGTTCATATAATTTCTAATTCTGCAAGTTCCCAGGTGCAGCAGAGCTTGTGTTGGGGCTATTCCTTCTCTCGCTGTGTCCCAAATCTCTTGAACAAGCTACTTAAAGAATTCCCGCTTTGTCCTAGCCATCTGATAGAAAAAGGCTGAGAATGCTGCTCTTTTATTTAGGCCTGTGATCAGCTATACCTCATTTTTGCCTTGCTAATTAGTGCAAGGAGACAAATCAACATAATATAAAATAACTTGTCATTGTATTACAACTTGTGAATAGTATTTTATAATATGTGATAAGAGTGCATTTGAGTCCAGATAAGGTTTCAGGCAAGTAAATCCACAGTTTCTAGATTTTGTCAAAAATTAAGCTGTTGTCTCTTTGTTTGTAATTGACCATTTTCATAGAGGCACACTTAACGAAACCTCGGTCCATTTGAGAACCATTGAGGTGCCAAGCCTCCTCCCACAGGATGGGCATGGTCCATTAAGGGGAAGCTTCAAAGGCTTGCCGCTTTTGTGAGCTTCCCCAGGCCACTTGCTGCTTTCAGCAACTGGTCTCCACTGGTTCTGACCCCCACATTGGGTGGGAGAACCAGCAAGAAAAGAAGTGAGGAAGAGAGGTGTGCCCACCTCTGCCAACTCCACCCCTCAGGTGGGGAAGGCGAGGTGAAGCACAACTCTCAGTCCCCGCCATCTTGCAGATGAGGGAACCCAGCCAACCAGGGAAAGGCTTATGCCCCCCACCCACTGGAAGGGGGCATAAGCCCACCCCACCCCAGGGACGGGACCTGTTGGTCCCAACCTTTTACCTACCTGTAAAGCCCCTAAACCCAGTATTTAGGGGCACCCCTGAACCTGGCTTCTCCAGACAGGAACCTACAAGAAGAAAAGAAGAAGAAGAACCAAACAGCCGTGCTGAAGCTAACAAGAGGAGGACTCCCACTAACTTGGCCCCAGCCCTGCCGGCCTTTCCCCACCTCGAACCTGCTCGAGTGAAATCCCGGTGTGTCTTGCAGCCAGCAACCTCGATAATCTTGGAGGACCTGCCTGCCTTCAGTCCCGAAGACTCCACCTCCTGTGAACACCGGATTTGTTCAGACAACAGACTCCAGCTCCGTATGGATCCGCAAGTTTGCACCACTCTGCACCCGACGCCCATGGCCTGAGTTTGAGTGGCCCAACACCAAGAGAAGGTCTCCCCGGCGATTCTGACCCGAGAGCCGGTGACCCCTGACCTGCCTCAAACCTTCAGCCGATGCCTACAGCCTCAAACCGGAAGGCCCCCCAACCGCAACCAGGAGCTGGTAAGAAGATCCGACCCTAAAAGGCACCCCAGGGCCTTGGGTGGCCCAACCGACAGTGCTTAACCAACCCCCAACAATCCAACTTACCTCTCCAAGTGGTGGTAGCATTCAGAAGAACTTCGTCCCCGAGTCTGTAGTGCTTTTGCGAACCGGAGATCCCCGTTGAAAGCTACAGGGCTTCTGACGCTAAAACAGCACTCTGTCCCCGTCGCACCAGTGCCGCTGAGGGTGCATCTTCTGTGCTGACCTAAACCCCCATTTGCCCTGAGCTTAAGTCCAGGAGCTTTGGGACCTAGTCTGCAGCCACCAACCGGAGGCCCCCTGCCCCCCATTGGACAACATTGGGCCTGAGCACTCTGAACCTGGCCGCCCTAGTGCCGCTTAGGGTGTAACAAGAGTGCATCCTTGACCCTGGGGGACGCCTGAGTCTAACCCCAGAACACTAACTCCCACAACAAAGTACTTACCTTTAAACCAATAACACTATTTCCCTCCGTAGGATAACATTGACTGGTTTTCTATGAAAGGTTTCTTGGAAAATCTAAAGAAATCCTTTAAAATTGTACTAAATAACAAAAACACTTTTACTTACCTGTAAGCATGAAATGTCCCAGTGTAGTATCCAGATATACTAAACTATGTAAGAAAAGTAATCTGAAAGTAATGTACCGGTCATTTTACTATAAAAGCACATTCAAAGTATATGTACTGTATTTCCTAAGCATTGCATTTCTCAGAAGCTGCACTGTAAATCAAAACAAAGTGCATATACAATTACAATCCAAACTGTATCACAACTGTATATTTACTGCAAAGTATTTATCACTTATCTGTGCCAGGCTTGCTTGGTTTTAGGAAATAAAATAACTAAAAGAAGATTTTTATACAAAAACAATTGGTCTGAAGTTCAGTCTTTGAGTGTGTGAATTCATTTGCTAGCTGAGTGTGTACAACAAATTCTTAATACTGTACTCTGATAAAGCCTTACTGCTCGACCACACTACCACAAATAGAGAGTGAGGTGCTATCTACTTTACCTTTGCCTACCTTTTGGGTTCCACTGGACTCTGTGCCCACTGTACCTCACTTTGGTATAGTATATGCAGAGCCAGCTTCCAACAGCAACACATTAACCTTGCAAAATAAACTACAGCATCTTGGAGTTCTGGAGGGTGGTAGAAGGGAATGCTTATTTTTCAGGCTCTCATATATATATATATATATATATATATATATATATATATATATATATATATATATATATATATATATATATATATATATATATATATATATATATATATATATATATATATATATATATATAATATATATATAAGAGCCTGAATATTCACTGAAAAAACCGTAGGTTTTACACACGTTATAGTTAGGAAGAAGCATTTACAAAACCTTTGAAATTCACTGAAAAAACCGTAGGTTTCACACATGTTATAGTTAGCTGGACATTTCACTCATATCAAACCATTGAAATTCCCCCGTTATAGTTAGTTCCGCTAACTATAACTTGCGAGCCCGCAATGCACTGCTGATGACGTCACATTATACATCACTCATGACATGGTCAGTGACATCACTCATGACATCTCAAATGACATCACTGATGACATCACTGATGAAATGATCCAGTGAATGGGTGTTTTTCTGAAAATTAAATATGTTTTATATATGTATATCTGAAGGCTGATGGAAGAAGAAATGGGTATATACGTGTATAAATGGCTGCTTTTTTGGTGAAAAATAGATTGTATAACTGACTGATTAAGTGTATCTTAATGAATATATGGGTTAGTGAGTAATGTTTAAATATATACATTTCTGTATCAGTCTCTCACTTTCTGTATAAGTGGCTGCATGTGTTGGTGAGTAGCTATATGAGTGATACATGAGTGTCTATATAGGTTATTGTTTGTTTGATTATCAGTAGGAGTGTCTGAGTGTCTGTATGCTTTGTTGGGAGGTCTTACATAGTGCATATATGCATGAATGAGTGAGTTTCTGCTTGTATGTGTTGAAGGCAGCATATGTGCAGGACTATATGGGTGGATGAGTGTCTGTGGTGAGTAGCTATATAGGTTATTATTTGGGTTTTTTCTGTATGGGTGGATGAGTGTATATATGGGTGTGTTAGTGAATGAATGACTGACTTAATAGTGTATTTGTGAGTAAGTACATATGTTTTAAACTAGTACATATGAGTTATGTGTGAGTAACTCTATGGATGAGTGTCGGTGTGTAACAGGATGATCAGGATGTATCAGTGTATGAGTACATATAATGAGTGAGTACATGTATGAGTGACTGTATATTTCTGTTGATGAATGAGTGGATGTGTGTATAGATCTTGGAATTACTAAATAGGTGTGTTGTAAGTGGCATTGGTATGTCTATTGTATTGAACATTTTATTTTCTATTTTTGAATGTGTGTAATAAAGGTTATATTAGGGTGAGAGAAGGTCTGCCACTCTTCCACAAGGATGATGTCATCAGTGATGTCATCAGTGATGTCATTTGAGATGTCATCAGTGATGTCATGAGGGATGTCACTGACCATGTCATGAGGGATGTAATATGTGACGTCATCAGCAGTGCATTGCGGACGCGCGAGTTATAGTTAGCTGAACTAACTATAACGGGGGAATTTCAATGGTTTTATATGAGTGAAATGTCCAGCTAACTATAACATGTGTGAAACCTACGTTTTTTTCAGTGAATTTCAAAGGTTTTGTAAATGCTACTTCCTAACTATAACGGGTGTAAAACCTACGGTTTTTTCTGTGAATTTGCAAGGTTTTTTAAATGCTAATTCCTAACTATAACATGTGTTAACCCTATGGTTTTTTCAGTGAATTTCAAAGGTTTTTTAAATGCTAATTCCTAACTATACCGTGTGTTGTACAATTGTGGTCGAATGTGTGCATGGTTTCATCACTCTTGATATACGATGGACATCGGCTGTTTGATGTACAACAATCCTATAACCCCTCCCACGCTTATGACGGAACCGCTCCGTCATAGCCCTCGGGTGGGCTGCGCTGGTGACGGAGCGGTTCCGTAATGGCCCCCCCCGGCACGCCTGCGCGGCGCTGATTTCGCGCCTGCGCTGACGTTCTGAAGAACAGGCGGGGCCATGACAGACTCAAACAATAATGGAGCTCAGAGGGAATACGGAAAGGGTCGCCCTCCACTCACAGTCAATAATACACAATAAGACCCAGTCCAATGGCGAGCTCATATATCAGTGACTCAAGGGGGGTCAAATAAGTCCTACTCCCCACTACTCTCTTATCCACATTATAATGAGATAATGCACTGTGCTCTGCCCTGCTTAAAATATCTGTTCTCCAAGACAACACAACAGAACGAAGCACTCAGAGTGACTCAGATCGTAGTGGTTCACAATAGTCCACACCACACATTGGACCTTACTCTGAATAGAGGAAAAAATGTGCGAGAAGCAAGTGACCCCTCACGGAAACACCACCAAACGGGGTAACTGGTATGCAATTTCCAGACAGGCCCCTGTCTCATCATCGGTGGTCACCCGCTTCTCGAAGGAAAATAAGATGAAAGGAAAGAAGAAGTGTCCAAAACAAACAACATATAAAGTGCTAAAGTGAAGTGCAGAGAAATCTGCTAGTGACAAACACACACAAAAATAATGATAGAGTGCCTAAAACCACACACAGTCCACCAATCCCTTAGCCACTTTTATTCTTAGGGTGGTGATCGTGTGCTGTTGATTATTAAAAAGGCTGGTAGCTAGTCATGCGTACCATTACCTACAGTGCCGACATGTTTCACTGCTGTATTGCGTAGAGCAGTTTCATCAGGGCTGCACTCAAGTGCTGCCACTTCACTCTTTTTGGACACTCAGTTCTGTAACGTGCAGTCAAGGGAGAACAGGTACGTAATTAAAAACATGTGGACTCAAGGATGGCCAGAGGCATACTCTGAAGGGATACACAGAGTGGTAATGTGAGGAACCACGCGCCAGGGAAGTATAATGCTGACTTTTGTTGTTGGGCTAAATGCAATATGTTTGAGTCCGCAGGCTCCATGTAGTTTAACATCCACGGAGCGCAGTTTGTCACGATCGAGACTAGGGACGTTTGACCGCTTTGGCTACACTGTCTAGGATCTGTGTGGGGTCAATGTGTTAGGTGCGCTGCACAGCGGTATTTACAACTAGCGCTTAAGTGGTTTACCTTTCCTAGGGGGCAGCAACCCCAGACATTGATTTGTGGGGTCAGCGTTGAGTGTATATGTCATTTTGTGCTTCACTTGGAGCACCGGTGTATTGTATATGAGGTGCGACGGGGCACGTTGAAAATCAGCAGCACAATGCATATTACAATTGCTTATATGTTTCCTCCATCTGCAGATAACATATTTTTATCAAAAAACAAGGGGCACACTTACGTCAGAAGTACCTAGGGGCCCTGTTTGATACCGGAGTGGCTGGTATGCAAAGCTTTGCTGCTCTCGGGTAAATATTCCTCACATTACCACTCTGTGTATCCCTTCAGAGTATGCCTCTGGCCATCCTTGAGTCCACATGTTTTTAATTACGTACCTGTTCTCCCTTGACAGCACGTTACAGAACTGAGTGTCCAAAAAGAGTGAAGTGGCAGCACTTGAGTGCAGCCCTGATGAAACTGCTCTACGCAATACAGCAGTGAAACATGTCGGCACTGTAAGTAATGGTACGCATGACTAGCTACCAGCCTTTTTAATAATCAACAGCACGCGATCACCACCCTACGAATAAAAGTGGCTAAGGGATTGGTGGACTGTGTGTGGTTTTAGGCACTCTATCATTATTTTTGTGTGTGTTTGTCACTAGCAGATTTCTCTGCACTTCACTTTAGCACTTTATATGTTGTTTGTTTTGGACACTTCTTCTTTCCTTTCATCTTATTTTCCTTCGAGAAGCGGGTGACCACCGATGATGAGACAGGGGCCTGTCTGGAAATTGCATACCAGTTACCCCGTTTGGTGGTGTTTCCGTGAGGGGTCACTTGCTTCTCGCACATTTTTTCCTCTATTCAGAGTAAGGTCCAATGTGTGGTGTGGACTATTGTGAACCACTACGATCTGGGTCACTCTGAGTGCTTTGTTCTGTTGTGTTGTCTTGGAGAACAGATATTTTAAACAGGGCAGAGCACAGTGCATTATCTCATTATAATGTGGATAAGAGAGTAGTGGGGAGTAGGACTTATTTGACCCCCCTTGAGTCACTGATATATGAGCTCGCCATTGGACTGGGTCTTATTGTGTATTATTAGGGGCCATGACAGAACCAGATGCGTCACGTTGTAAATAGCTCGCACCATGGCGCATCTTTTGCACCGCCGCTGCGTCACAAAAGTGACGCAACGGTGGCACAAAACAGGTGAAAGGGGCTTGTAAATCTGCCCCAAGGTGTCTAAAGGTAGGGTAGTGAGTTAAGGGAAATTAAAAATTATGGGAAGAGCAGTATGGAAAAGAAAGTAAAGGAGAAGGAGTGACAGAAGGGGAGTGAGGATGGACATATGGAAGGAGAGTAAGGGACAAAGAGATTCCCGCCTGCGCTGACGTTCTGAAGAACGGGCGGGGCCATGACGGAACCAGATGCGTCACGTTGTAAATAGCCCGCACCATGGCGCATCTTTTGCACCGCCGCTGCGTCACAAAAGTGACGCAACGGCGGCGCAAAACAGGTGTAAGGGGCTTGTAAATCTGCCCCAAGGTGTCTAAAAGTAGGGTAGTGAGTTAAGGGAAATTAAAAATTATGGGAAGAGCAGTATGGAAAAGAAAGTAAAGGAGGAGGTGTGAAAGAAGGGGAGTGAGGATGGACATATGGAAGGAGAGTAAGGGACAAAGAGAGATACATAGAGTAGGGTAAGGGGAGTGAAGGTAAAAGAAATGGAAAGATGGTGAGGGAAGGGGATTTGAGGATGATAAAAGGGAGGTAAGTGACCCCCAAGGCAAAAAAAAAATGTTTTTTGGGGGGGAAAATCATGGGGTGCACGATTCCCCCTGCGATTCCCCCCCCCCACCCCCCCAATTGTTTTTTTATTGCCATGGGGGTCCCTGTGGGACCCTCAGAGCAGGCCTAGGGGGTCAGGGTACTTCTACCCTGCCCCCTTTTTGAGTTCTACACGTTTGTTTTTCTGCTTTCCTGTGCCTCAGTCTAGGGAGGCACAAGATGGCTGCCAACAATTTCTGTTTTAGAGTGTTGACAGACAGCGGCAGCCAATCAGTATGAAGCTCGTGCACGGCAAGGTGCGCGCACGGTGCGCGCACGGTGCACGCTTATAGATATATGATTGATTTCAACTTTAATTTTCTCAGCAACTACTGGAGGGATTTACACCATTTAAACAAAAGCATGATCTGCGTACCAGACCCTACCATTTTCCCAAATTTGGTGTGATTCCGTTCAGCGGTTCGGGCTGTAGCCGTGTCTAAAGGTCCTATGGAAAATAACATGGGGAAAACACGTTTTGGGACCCCCCTTTTGTCTCGGCCCCAGCTTCACGAATCCCTCCAAAACTTTCAGGGAAGGAGCGGAACAGAGCTGGCCAAAATTTTGGAAAATTACACGCAAATTCGTCCACCGGCGCCAGAGTTATTCCCAATAGAATGTTGCGGATTTCCTACGGAAACTAGGTCCTAACTATAACTACCTACTGGCGACCGCCAGTAGGCAATATATATATATATATATATACATATATATACATATATATATGTTTGATGTGTGTTTAGGGGCCGTACCTCATTATATAAGACCCCAAGTCAATCATCTGCTGATAGTGCCGCAAACATATAGAATACACTTTCTTTATTCACTCTCCAGGTATGTTGATGAAGTAAGACCAGTGATATTTGTATCTTGGTGAGAGAAACCTTGGGAGTTATACAATATTGTTGTCATCGTGGACAAGAAACCTAAGTAAGAAGTCTGTTTATTAGGCTCCTCTTGACCTCTGTTTTGAAGAAGCTGGTCGATGGATTAGACTTGATCTCAACTGGGAGAAAGTTCCAGATCGCTGTGGCACATCCGATGTAGGAGTGAGCAAAAGCTTTCTTTTTTTTATTCCTGGTGGCACTAGTAGGAGGGAGTCAGACCTCCTTAGAGAGCATCTACCATTTGAGAATTTAAGTTTTTGTGCCAGGTACCTGGGTTCATCTTGGTGAAGTGCTTGGTGAGTCATGCATACTATTTTCATCTGGATCCTGGTTGCAAATGGGAGTCAGTTGAGAAAGTATTCCCCTGTCACCTCCAAAGGATGTGATGGACTATGTGATTGTCCTCAGGAAGTTGATGGTTTCTGTAGGAGATTAGGGTCTGCTTCCTATGGTTACCCCACTTTTTGCTGTGTTTCACTGGTTTTTCAACTATAGACTGGCTGTGGCCCTGCTAATCAGGACCATAGCCTAGCTGTTCTCTCTCTAAATTGATACCATGTACTTTAGGTACATACCAGATTGGTTACTGGGTCCCCCTTATGAGTCCCTGTAAATGGTACCCTAGGTACCCAGAGCATAGGTACCCCAGAGGCCTACCAGGGGATGAAGCATGTATTATGCCACCCCTGGTTAGCCTTCCAAAATGACACTACAGGTCTGCACTTGCAGCCTGGGTAAGGTGTGGTAAGCGCCCCTTACTTAGATATAGTATACCTGTATCTACCTTTGCATATAGACACATATTCACCTATAAGTCACTCCTATGGAAGGCCTTGACAATCCTGAAGGCAGAGTGCTTGGTTTTGTGTGAGAGGGTGCCCTAGCATGAGCTGAGCACCTCTGCAGCTTTTGGAAATATCTCCTTATAGCTGTTCTATGATATAGCCATACCATATACTCTAAAGTGTATTATGAACCGCGCGGTTAAATGCTAACTTTGGTTTGGCTTTATCAAAACATGTCATGTAAGGTGTCAAACGATTTGGAACACTACCCCTCTACCCCCAGTTGTGGCTGCGGGGGTAGCATTCCACCCTTATAGAGGGAAAAGACATGTACACACTGGTATACCCCGTTAAAGTTAAACAGAGCCCCAGCATCACAAAATGGATGCTGCTGCAACAGACACGAGTCTGCCCTCCAGCTGCTGGATGAAACTCTGGCAGGGGAGGCCTGGACAATAGGTTTCCTGTCCAGGGAGGTGCTGGCACTTCCCCAGACAGGCTTTAGTGTATTGGGGCAGGGTGGGTTGCATTCAGTGAATGCTTTTCAGACACTGCCTGGGGCACACAAGGTGCTCCATGCATTTCCCAGTTCAAACCGGTTGTTGGGGCACTCAGCCCCATCTCTGGCGCGAAAATGGACAAAGGGGAAAAGGTGTAACCACCCCCTCCCCAGGTCCACCCATAGGTGGGACCTTAGAGTTAGCCCAAAGCCTAAACTTAATATAAGTATAAGAACCCAGTCCCTAGGAATTTAGATTACCCTGTACGAAACTCTGCAACATATTTCTTGGACGTTCGACATTTCATATCGACTGAAAGATGGAAGAAATCTCCCTTGTGGTCATGGAGTGACCACCCTGTCTAAACTGTCTAAACAGGCACCAAAAGCATCTTTGCCGATCTGCATTTTCGAGGCTCCCGCCGGACCCTGAAGAATCTGCGACACAGGACATGGACTTCCAGACATCTCTGAAGCTGACACGAGTTCCCAGCAAAGCTGAGACCTGGAGCTGACACGAGATACGTGGGATCGGAACTCCTGGACATCCTGCATTTTTGCAAGTGCACCTACTTCCCAAGATATCCCGAAGTTGTGTATTGGGGTATTTGAAGCCCCTGCCCCAAGCACTTTTTGCACTGAAGTACAGAGGCCAGCACTCCACGAGAGACCCGTGAGTCCCCTTTCTTCACCGCAGCTCAAGGCTCCTTCATGGTTCCTAGTCTGTTGGCTAGTGAGCCCCCGCGAAGGCCAATCCTTTGTTTCTTGAGCTTTCCTGGTTGCTCCAGATGTGCTCTTAATCCCCTCCAAAGGAGGAGTCCCTCAGACCTTGCTGGTCTGAACCGTAGCCAATCTTGTCATCTTGCATGGGTTGCTGTTGCCAAGGTTTGTTGGGTCCAATCCAGATTCTGACGCTGCAGCACTTGACATCCTTTTTGGGACAGCTCCAATCCAGCTCCTGGTTGTCGTCCACGCCTCCTGGTCCTCGCGGCTGAAGAGTCAAGCTTCACCTCTTTCGCCTGAAAACACCTGACATCGGTTGGCATCTTCTGTTGCCATCATGGTCACTGGCTAGTGACCCAGGCTCTGTCCCCTCTGCTTTCAGATTCTTCACATCTCCGATCCACCCTTGGATCCACCCAGACACTTTTCATCTGGTCGCCTGCAGCATTTCTGTGCAGCTCTCCATTGGAATTGATGATGAAACCCAACACCAAAAGACACCTGTGCACCTGGATTTCCATGGTGAGGTAACACGAGTACTCCAGTGCTCCCGTGGGTCTTGACTTTCGAAGTGTCCTAGTCTAAAAAGGTTCCATCGTAGTTCACCTCTAAGTGCCCTTAATCTTTAAAATTGTAACTTATTCGTTCTCCATAGAAAGTCAATGGTTTAGACACTGCACGCGTCCTCCGTGGGTCTCCTGTATCCCTGCCTTGGGTGGTTCCTGGTTGCCCCAGTGGTTCCACAGGTCCTAGGCCTGCTTTCTAACCCTCACGTGGTTCTTATACCACTATTTTAGTATATTCTTTGTGAGGCCCCTAGGGCATAACGTATATTGTGCAACCTATCGTATGCTAATTAAGTTTCTTGTATTGTACTTTTATCTCTTACCTCATAAAGAGACCAGAGGGGTTGTGTTTAGAATAAATACATATATATGTGATATATACCTTGTATGGTGTACTTTCATTTGGTCATTCAAGAGATTATAAACTGGTAAAACAACTTGCCAGAGGGCTGTATCACTGCAGGGTCAGGGCTTTTGGGCTCAAGAATGTTCCTGCCACTTTTGGCGCTTGGTGAATTTTTTCAGTCAAGACTTGAGGAATTCTGTGCTTCCGACCTATGATGTTATTGCCATCTTTAGTAATTTGTGGGAGGAGCATGAGGGTCAACTAGAAGAAGTGGTGATCAGGATACATGGGGTGACACTGACTATCAAGGCAACCAAGTGCTAGTTCTGGCAGTCCTCTGTAGTCCACCTTGGTCATCAGGGTGGCAATACGAAGATTCACTTGTTGCACTCCAAGATCAATTCTGCATTGAAGTGCAAGGTTCCCAGGACACAAAGTCAAGTGTAGTCTGTCTATAATTCATTAGGCACTGCAGGAACTAGCAAACTATGGAACTTTAGTGGCACCATTAATAGCCCATGAAGGTGATTGGAACTGCAAAATGTAAGAAGGCCTTCAATGATCTGCAAGGAGCACTAGTTGATGATGCACCTGTGTTGAAGGTACCTGACTACTGTCAGCTATTCATTTTGCAGACTGGCGCCTTAGACAATCGAGGTTGAGCAGTTCTTGCTCAACTAGATGACAAGGGCAGGGGTTGTTCACTTACATTTATCAACGGTGTACTGCTTCCTAACTGACCTGGAGGAATGTTTTGTAGTTGTGTAGGCCCTGCGTGGGTTACAGCTTCTCATGTTTGGCACCAGGTTTGTGGTCCAAATGGATCACAAGCCTCTAAAGCAGTGGTTCCCAAACCTTTTAGAACCACAACCCACTTTTTAGAACATCAAACTTTCATAGTCCATCTACCTTAAATGGACATGAGGTGGAGCGATTTTTGAATGCAACTAATGCATTGTGTGGTAAGTCATTGTCATTTACATACAGCACATTTCCAAATAAAATGGGCACTAAATTTACACAGACATACAGTTCACTGATAAAACTATATAGCACACAAATGATAATATGTGGAAATCGAGTTTCTGTGAATACTTATCATTTGTGCATCACCAAGTAAGTGTCTTGATTTGTTTTGATCTTCTTAAAATCTCTGTTTCCAGCACACTTCAGAATAACAAAAATGTGCTTCATATTTGTTCTCCTAACTGCTGGATGCATACAGTTCTTTTACACGTATTTACATGTTGTTGTGCACTGCAAAAAAAAAAAAAAAAAAAAATCCTACATTGTCACATAATTGACTTTAAAAACTCCTCTCACTTTGCAGTTGGAGAAAGAAACTTTAATACCAAGCCTCATGTTAAAAGGATAAAGCATCCTGACATTTGACCTCTGTCTTTGAATAACCCCCAAGTGTGAAAATGTTAAACACAGAATTTAAAGGTATCTTTATTTATGACTCTGACTGTCACAACCCACCAAAAATCAGCTCGGGACACACAGTTTGGGAAACACTGATCTAAAGTTTTTGATGGTGATTAAGGCTGAAAATCCTACGTTGCTGAGGTGGTCTATTACCTTGAAAAGACCAGATTTCCCTATAGAACACAAAGCAGGACTGCAGCATGGGAATGCAAATGGACTTTCCCTCAGGTTCTGCCGATTTAATAACTCGACTTCTCCAATAGTGGATTAAGGTATCGGATATGGAAGAGCATCTGTAGGGATGGGGATTTCCCGCCATGGCAGTATAGACATGTCGCCAAGCCATAAATCATCCCCTGCTGTAGGTTATCTGTTATGCTGACATTTCTGGTTCAACACACATGGTAATCACCCATGCACAGTGAGGTGTAGTCCTTGTAACAGATTATGAGTTCTACGGCCTCGCTCTGAGGTCCGGAGAGAAGCACCAAGTACACTTTTAGACTATGTGGGACTAACATCCATGTTGTGGGACATATACATTAAGCGTTGATGGTAACATACCATTTTTTCTGATTGGAAATGCTAAACAGAGCTTTTTTTCTATTTAGGTATAAGTAACACTCAGTTCTACTTGAACATACTGCCGACCTTTGCACTAACATTCCTCTGTGTGTGTGTGTAATGTGAATGCTGTATGTATGGTGACTGGTTGCAGAACTCCATAGGTATTGTGAGTGTATGGTTGCTGAGACCAGTGGGATCCATTTTTTTAATGCCCTGGTAAAATATAGGATGAGCTGGAGGTTGTAGCACAGCATCCAAAGACAGCTATAGTTTATTGCTCACATTCCAGAATTCAGAAGTGTGGGAGGATAGAGCAGGGCTGCTTTAGAAAATCAACAGTCACCTTTGTTATTAAGGGCTATCTGATCATTTCCTCCCAGTACTGCAATCCGGCTGTTGGTGGTGAGAGTATGTGAAGGGGGCCTCTCTTTTGTTGTTCAGGGGGAATTTTCTAGGCAGGGCATGCCCCTTTGTCTCTCCTAAGAGTGCTACTCCAGAGGATGATAACAGCCAGGTGCAGAGTCTTCACACTTTGCTCTGATTATGTTTTGCATGCTGCAGCTTTGATTCAGCCACATCACTACAGGAGAACCATCACCTCCAACAAAGACTGTGTCTTCTCTGCAGATGGAAAATGTACATTTGGAAGGAAAGTGATTTAAACTGGTTCAAGAACACCAACAATGGCTTCAACATCCCTTGAAAAGGACTATGAAAATTGGGCCCAAACTATCCCACTTGGTCCCAGTTTCATTTACTTCATTACCAAGAACAGGGAGTACTTTGCAGAGTATTTGAAGATCTATTGAAATCAGGAATTGAGCCAGTTTCCCAGAAAAGAGGGGAACATTACTTGAAGTCTGTGCCGCCTTGCTAAAAGAACTGGCGGTCTGCCTGCCACCTGGGGACATTTATGGCCAGCTGAGAGTCTGTTAGAATGACGGACTAACTGATTCTGCAATGAGACTTCTGCTTGAGGAGGAAAAGCCCAGTCACTATCCCAAAAGCCGGTGACAGCCAAAGAGAAAAGACTAAATCAAGGGAGTGTAACTGTTGCCAACCTGAATCTAGAAGTGGGTATCCTGGCCTCCACATAACATTCCTGACCAAGCTGTGTATGCCTGCACAGCTAACAGCCTGAGCTCATGATGATCAGCATGGCTGTGATGTTGCAAACTGCCGGCAGGAGTGATCTGACTTGTGCTGACTCTGTCAGGAGTTGACACCACAATTAAAGAACCTGTGACTACCAATGGTGGAAAGGCTCATTGTTGTTTGGATGGTGGGACCACCAGCGCAGTAGCGGCTCCTGGAGGGAGTGCTGCTGGCAGTGGGGCGGGGCCGGGGAGGGGAAGGGTTGGGGGTAGTAAACTATGGGACACGGCCAAACTGATGTAAGTTCATAAATAAATAAATAAAACAAATTACATTGCGCACTCTGCAACACCAAATGGCGATGCAGCATCTGCAATGTAATTCATTTTATTTATTTCTGTGCTTCCCTCAGTTTGGCCGTGTGCCGTAGTTTACTACCCCCCACCCTGCCACTCCACGCCCTGCCCCACCGCCCCACAGCACTCCCAGCAGCAGCCGCTACTGCACCACGGCCTCAGCTGCTGCTTTCCAGGGGCTAATGCATTCTTTGACTGACACTGGGAAAATGAGGCAGGGTTGTCCACCTGCACCACTTATTAGAATCATGATGGGCGTCGGTGCGACCATCATGTTCATATTCCCGAGCAACGGATAGTTAAGGTAAAGGAACCGAGTGAACTTGAACATTGGCTGTGCTGCTACCACCAAACTGGATTGGTATTTTTCTTCTTAATGCATTAAAACTCTAAGAGAACCTTTTAGTAAAGGGACACAATTGAACTGCCCAATGACTTGCAGAATCAGGAAACCTGCTCCAGCATGCCATAGTGAGCTCATGCCTGCGCAATAACCTCACCCAGTTACATTCTGTATGATTATAACCCTGTAGCATCCATATTAGAGCCCTGTGTTGACATCAGGCCCCCGGATATCAAAGATAAATGGCCACAAACCCTACAGTTTAAGCCCGCTAAACCATGCTTACCCTGTAGCCCCTAAACGAAATTCAGCAATCATACAATCTGGATTTCCAGTTCACCCAGGGTCAGCTGCTCCTAACTCAAGCCTTGAATCTCCCTTTGTGATAAAGTGAGGCAGAATGAAGTCTTAATCCACAAGAACAGAAGTGTCTTAGCCCCCAAAAAATAAAAAGTCATGCACCAGGACCTTTCCGTACCTAGCTAGCATGCAAGCCAATGGAACTGGACCCAGGCAAGCAAGTTAAGAAATAACAAAAATAATACAATGTGATGCAAGGTGGAAGTGCGCTCTCAAGACAGAGTTAACACTTGATTTCCTGCAGTTTACATTGTTGGTTCCTCTTGGTAGCCCTCTCCTAGTCTCTGATAAGAATGGAGATGTATTCAAGGGGCATACAGCCTGATTCATGAACGGGCCGTTTTGCGAGGCTCAAATAGCGAATCATAAGGAATCGCTATTTGAGACTCGCAAAACGGTATTCATGTAGGAATCGCAATAGTAACTGCGATTCCCACTGATTCCTTATTTGCGATTAGCTAATTGCTAATCGCAAATAAGGAATAACTCCCCATGCATTCCTATGGGCCAAAAGGCCCATAGGAATGCATGAGGAGTCATTCCTCATTTGCGATTAGCAATTAGCTAATCGCAAATGAGATTGCGAGTACAAGGGTGCCAGGGGTGTCCAAAGGACACCCTGTAGCACCCCTGCATGGAAATGAACACAGGTGTTGCACACACACATGTCCAAAGGACATGTGTGTGTGTAACGTGCAACTCAGAAAAATGCATTCAAAAGCATTTTTCTGAGTTTTCGCAATTTACCGCGAGGTTTGACCTCGCGGTAAATTGCGGCCCGAAATTGCGATTTCGCAAATGTAAAATGGATGATGAATTACATTTAAGGAATCTCAAATAGAGATTCCTTAAATGTAAATCCTCGCAAATATGCGAATTAGCAAATAGCGATTTTTGCATTTGGGATGTTGAATCCCAAATGCAAAAATCGCACTCGCAAAGGGCCAGATTCTCAGAATCTGGCCCTTTGCGAGCCGATTCGGCCTTGATGAATGAGGCTGTATAGTGTTTGAATCTTTGGACTCCTTGCACTGGCTGGAGCTTCAAAGCAGGCAGGTCAGTGAAAAGCAGCAGGGCAGCAAACAGATCTTTGGCAGGGTCCTTCAGCTTGTTCCCACCCACAAAGATATGCAGAAACCTCATGTCAATGTTCTGAAAGAACCATGGCAGTTTTCATGCTCGTCTATAGTCAATGTTGGTGTTCTTCCCGACGCTGAATAGGGGAGAGACAGCGTGTATGTCTATTTCTTAGCAGTTGGGAAGCAGACACTGCTAGTCGGTGTCAATGCTTTTTTGCAAATATCCAACAACCAGGTTGGGCCAGTATTCCCATCCTCTGCTGCTGGTCGTATATATACTCTTGGGTACTGCTCTGATGAGAATCCTATGGCATTTCAATCAGAGAGCTTTTAGAGAGAAATGTATCAGAAGCAGAAGAAGCAAAGGGGGGCACGTGGGTCTGTTGTTGTTATGTATGGGCAGTAGCCAGCCTGCATGAAGCAAACACCATTCATTCACATATAAAGATGTTTGCGATCAGCTTGGCATAACCTTAATGACGGATGCAGAAAATGCGATTGATAACTATCCCTCTGTTGATTGCATTCTGACATGTGCACTTAATATTGCAAAACCTTTGCAAATAAGGTTTTGCACACATTTTCCTTCACTAAGAAATAAACATTAAGGGCTGTCATTTATCCAAAGACAAAAGTAGCTCCCACCCTGGGGTGCAGGGGCTGCATCCCAATATGCTGGAATTAACCCACAATCCCGACCTGTGCAGTGTGGATACTTAACATTTTTATTCCTGTTGCATATGATTACATTATTTAAAACATTAAAAAATGACTATTGCACCAGCCTCCCAAGACCAGACATACTGGCTGTGCCAATACTTGTTTGAACCCATTTCTAAGAACCTAATATTTAGGAAGAAAAGAGAACTAGGTCACATTGGCAGAGTGACTTCCCTAGGAAAACACAATTTGACCAAGTGGGGAAGCATAGGATTCAAACTCATGCCGTGGATCAAATTATTTATTTTTATTTATTTAATACATTTTTATATAACGCAGACTTTACCCGAAGGTGTCAGAGCGCTGTACAGTAGAACCAGTTACGTTACAAGAGAGAAATGATACAACATAGAATGTTACAAAAATAAACAGGAGACTAGAAGAGGTAGGATAAAACCATAGAAGGCAAGAATACAATATCAAACACATCAAGCAAGGGTGAGGAATGTACAAGAAAATATTACACATTTACAATGTTGAACAAACTTCCTAGAGGGGTATTAGAATGAAGGTATTAGTTCTGAAAGTGTCTTTGGAAGAGAAGAGATTTGAGGTCAGCTTTGAAGATCCGGATAGAGGTGGTGGCACGGAGCAATGGAGGAAGCGAGTTCCATATTCTCACCGCATTACCTGAGAACGATTGAGCCATCGATCTTTCCCTTTTGAAGGAGGTGCACTCAAGCAGAAACTTTTCCGCATTCCAAGAAGGTCTCAAGCCTCCAGACAATTTCAGTTTATTCGACAGGTAACGAGGGGAGGAAGTGTGCAAGGCTTTGTGGGTGATGCCAGCAGTTTTGTAAATAGATCTTGCCTCGATGGGAAGCAGTCGAAGAGAATAAAGTCTCATTTGGACCCTGAAATGAAGCAAGCTACTGAATGGAGGACGGATTTGAGGGAAGAGAGGTGAGATTTTGGTAGGCCAGTCAGAAGAGAATTACAGTAATCCAGTCTAGATAAAACTAGCGTTTTAAAATATTTTGTTGGTCACTTCCACTAATATCTGCAGTACCTGTATATGTTAAAAACTGTTATGTGGCGCTGTTCAGGTAGAACCATAATTCACAGCAGTTACCTCTGTAATGTAAAATATTGGGCTGCGCATTTATATATTTGTTCGATATTTTCAGTGTACGTTTGCTATCCCCTACTAGGGTGTCTTTACCAGATCACGCTGAACAGATTCATTCTGCAGTGGTTATCGGTGTGGAATGTTATTTCATTTTTCTGTGTTGAATGGCTGTCGGGTCGGGTGTTTACATGTGAGATAAGGCTTAACACAGCACTTTTATCTTCTTTTCACTTTGTATCAGATCCAGGAAGACAGTGGTAAAAGTGAAGTGACGAGGGATTTACGGTGTGCTGTTTCCTTCCCTCACTGGAGCCGTTCTCCAAGGTGGATTTATGGGGCAATTTAGTGCCCATTTACAACCTCAGTTCCAGGAATGTCGTATGAATGTTGTATAGATTAAACTTGACCCAAGCTGTTGTCAGCATTACGTGGCTGAATATTCAAGGCATCCACCAAAACATTCTTAAGAAAACCAGCCCTATATGAATAGTATAATTGATAGCATATTCACAAACTGATTTTGTAATTGAATGTTTCGAGGTTGAGTTGTGGATCTGCACAGAGGTATTATGTCCAGAAAGTTTCTAAAAAGGATTATACTAGAACTGATTATTATATTTGTCGCTCGAGATTATAAAGAGCATGACTGGGTTTTGATGTCATTAATTTAGCAAGTTTCGTTTTGCCTTTCCTTTCAAATTGAATAGGGTCCCCAAGAAATAGTTTGCTCCGTGGCACACTCACTCTGCTTCGGCAGCCACAGGTAAGCGCAGTGGGGTTGGGCAAAGCGGGAGTCGACAGACAACGGAATAGGTATTATTTATTAATTTAATGATACCCATTATGTTGACTTCCCACCCACCCCACAGCACTTACCTGTGCCTGCAGCTGCTGCGCTCACTTACTCATCCACTCACGGTTTCTAAAGATCCATTAAAGTCTGTGATCTGACAAGGAGCCGCCCACTTTGGAACATAACAAACTTGGTTTGAATGCCAGCTTTGAATCTACATCCATGATTCAAGGAAAATCATTTTATCGTCCAGTCCTTCAACAAATGTATAACATAAACTGGTTCTGTTGTAAAGTGTTCTAATGCGCTGGCCAGTGCTTTCATTAAACAAATGGTGAAAATAAAAGCAAGTTTTATTTCAGAATTGTATTTCTTAAATGGCTGGATGTTTCCAGAGCTAAAGCACTGGAACAGACCAAACATGATAATCATGTATCCTCATATGAGACCCTACATCATTGGACACCAATTAGCTGGCATTTTCAGTAAGAAGTGGGATCAATCACATTAATGCTTGAACATATAGTAGAAAATATACAGAGTTTACACAAATCTTCATACACTACCTATTTATTTTCAGTATCAATTAAATCTCCTTAAATGTAATCAATTTTTTTTAAAGAGAATCTACAAAGTTACATCGGGCCAGTTTAGGTAAGGGTACGTAGAAGACAGAAAGACTTCTTTGTGGTGGATTTTGATGCACAGAAACAGTAAATAGGTTTGCTGGTGGGTTGTGGTGTTGTATGACTCCTTTAGAGCTTGACTTATTATAGTCATCTTGTGCAAGAGACAGATGAATATAGTGACTGTCAACAAGACATAAGCCAAAGGACTGATGAGAAAGAGAAGCCAAGAACAATAATCATCTCATCAAGTGGAATAATCTGCAATACCCTAAAATGAAAACAGATAATATGAGACAGCCAAAGAGCAGCATCAACAATCATAGATTAAACAAGAAAGAAATTCCTGGGAAGAAACTAGCATTAGCAAGACCAATCTTAGCTTTTTAGCTTTGTCAGTGCTTGCTTTGTTTGTCATGGTTTTTGTTAACCTTTATTGCTGATTTCCTTGATTGCCTAAAAGAAAAAAATATATATTTTTTTACTCTCAAAAAAGCACAAATTGCTTGTGTAGTCCCTGTTACTGAAGGGATCTTTGGTTATGAATGTGCACCTTGTGAAAGGGCAGAATGCCATCACTTGCAGTGAAGTAAGCCAGTGGTTGAAGTTGGGTGATAAGCATGTTGTATACTGTAATTGGTGGAAGATAAATGTAAAAAACCCAACTCCAAATAACAGACCAATGGATGAAGAGGGGTGTCCGAAAGCTCCTGTAAGCAGTCACGGCCAACATAACTCGCGGGGGGTCGCGCGGGGAGGGGGTCGCACAGGGAGGAGGGGTTATTTAATGGAAAAAAAAATTAAACTTACCATCTCCTCCAGTCCCGCGTCACATCTCCTCTCTTTTATTTATTTTTATTTTAGCGATTTGTACAGCGCCTGGTGACCCGAGGGCATCCCCGCGCTAAAATCTTGAAGGCGAACCTGAGGGCAGAAGAAGGGGGAGTTTTTATTTAGGAAACAATATCGTTTTCAATTTCTTCCTGAACCGCAGGTGATTGGATTCCAGTCGGAGGGTACGGGGGAGAGCGTTCCATCTCGTGGATGCATTAATCTCTCCTCTCCATACAGGAAGGAGGCAGCCTCCCTCCCCTCCCATAAGCCAATAACAACGCTGCAATGGCAGCGTTGTGATTGGCTAGGACGCCGTGCCCACAGGCGCCTATGGGGAGACCATTTTCTCTATGTAGGGTGCATGCAGCCTACATAGAAAAAATGCAGAGTGCGTATGAGTGGTTTGGTCTGCCCAGGGGCCCACCAAACAATCAGCGCACTCAGAGTGGGCAAGCCACTCCTCCCCTGGACTCCTACAGGACCGCCCATCAGCCTGCCCGCAACCAGGCATACCATTCTGCTTTCTCACAGTGCGAGAAGCAGAAACATAAAATGGTATTTAAAATATTTTATGATTCTGCTTCTCACACTGCTAGAAAGCAGTGGTGCGTTGCTCCTCCGCCCATGTGGAGGAGCCGCCCCTGCCTGTAAGTAAGTATGTTATACAAATAGTATTAATAAAATCAAAAGTGGCTGATGCCAGACCAATAAAGTGACAACGAGAATCCATCTGAAAAATGCAGGTGTATGAAACAGAAGGTAAATAAGAAGGAACAAATTCCTGCTGAGGAAGGTAAGAGCAATAGAGGAAAATAACAGACTTACAAAGATGTCCATTCTCACAAGGGCAGAGAAAATGTTTCAGATATGGATGCCAAAAAGAGATTTTGGTCATTTGTTACGGCAAAGGAGGAGCGTTTACAATAAAGAGGAATGGCAGATGGTGCGAAAGAGCTCAAAGGTGACTTATTGATTATCATTATACAGAACACCAAAACGTGGTAAAATGGACTTCACCCTCTAGGCCTCAGATCCTTTGATACCATACGGACAAAACCCATTCTCTTTCGCTAAAGATGAGTCGAGTTGGTAAAGGGGGGGGCAATGATCACTCTTGAAACAGCCCTCACAATAAGCCGCACAAAAAACATATGTTAGCTTTATAATGCAAAGCAGGTCAGGGATGATTAAGTGATACTGAATAAACATTCATGCACACCTGAAAGGACAAATTAAAAGACAAACTACTGAAAGACACATCCAGTTTTGCAAGTAAATAAATATATATATATATATATATATATATATATATATATATATATATATATATATATATATATATATATATATATATATATATATATATATCTGCATTGCAACAATTCATTATTGTAGTACAAAAGAGGGACTTAAAGTGTGTGAAGTGAAAACATGTTCATCAGTGATACATAACTATGTTTTTGAAGAGATCAAAAGCCAGTAGAAAATTATTGCAACACACCAATCAAAAAGGTGTTCTCTGTAACTCTATCATTCAGGATAGAAGTGAGTTTGGGGCTCAAAGAATGGTTTGAACTGATTAAGTAGACCTTTAGAATCTGGAAGGGTGTGAGCGAGTTGTAGGGCACAGCTTCATGTGCATTCTGATACAGATGTGTGCCATCCAAAGCATGAATGTTTATTCAGTATCACTTAATCATCCCTCACCTGCTTTGCATTATAAAGCTAACATTTGTCATATTGCGATGGTTAAGGATCAATGCACATTGGAGACAAGTCAACTAGATCCTTTGGTTCTCACTGCGTTAAAGCAGTCCACAGATTGGTGTAACCCAATCATATAGAATGCTTTGCTACCTATATACTGAAAAAAAACACAAAAATAAATACAATCAATATGTCTCTCATGAAAACCTGGACTTATTGGAGCAGGTCTACAAAATTCTACTAAGTTCAAATATGAAGCTCATTTTAATCAGGATGGAATTGTCGGGCCTACAGAAAACTTAATGGGACACCAAGGTACTAGCACTGCTGTCTTGAATACTGCAAGACAGTGTATGCCAGAGCTCCAAAAATCGCTATTAAAAACTCAGGTCGATCCACAGTTAGACCGTAAGGGTTTTCTTCACCCTGAAAAAGTATGAAGTGTATCTCTCTGAATCTGAAGGATCTCCACTGCTCCTGGTGAAACAGGATTACATTTTAAAAATATGCATATCCTACAGGGGCATTTAGAGGAAATTGAGCACTTCACGGCACATCACATCCATCCTGTTCTGAAAAGATCAGGCCTTTTGTTTGATCTGGCCCTGCAATTTCAAAAGCAGGAAACACAATAGGAAAGTGATCAGAAGTTTTACTTTCAAAATGGCAAATAGTACCTTATTTTATCGCTGTCTAATTTGTCGTCCACCCATAATCCATTATACTCCATACAGGGTTGTTGTCATTCTTAAGACATTCCTGAAGGCACTCCAACTCTGTCAAGGTGTACTCCGGCTAAGTTGATCTTAATTTGATGTTTTATGTACTTTTTAATTACAACAATCAATGGTAAAAGCCAATGGGGCTCACTTTTCCGACCTGTTGGCTTAGCCAGTGCTAATTGCTGATGCTATTCAGCATAGGCAAAAATAAACGCTTGTTGCTGAAGCAGCATCAGGAAAAATAAGAACATGTGTAATGAGCGACCCCTGACCCTCCTGGTAGGTCGCTACCCCTCCACGCAGCTCCAACTGTGTGCTCCTGCTGCCGCTGCCACTGTCGCTGGTAAGTGTCCTCCGTCCCTTTTGCTTCTGTGCCACTGTCTCCCCCTCTTGTGCCTCGTTTTCTGCTCTGTGCCACTGTCTCCCCCTATTGTGCCTCATTTTCTGGCCTCGGTTCCATCCGTTTTTCCTTCGTTTTTTGTGCCTTTCTGACCTCTGTTCCACCCGTTTTCCCTCATTTTTTGTGCCTTTCTGCCCTCTGTTCCACCCATTTTTCCCTCGTTTTTTTTGTGCCTTTCTGCCCTCTGTTCCATCCGTTTTTCCTTTGTTTTTTGTGCCTTTCTGCCCTTTGTTCCACCTGTTTTTCCCTCGTTTTTTGTGCCTTCCTGCCCTCTGTTCCACTCGTTTTTCCCTCGTTTTTTGTGCCCTTCTGCCCTCTGTTCCACTCGTTTTGTTGTGCCCCTCTTGTCTTCTGTTGCACTCGTTTCCCCCTCCACTGTGCCTCCTACAGTCCTGCCCCCCTGACTGCCCACTGCCCAATCGCTGTTCCCGCCTCCCTGCTGCTCCTCCCTCCTACCTCCCCATATATGCCGGACGCTGTGCGGTGAGGTGAGCGACCCCTGACCCTCCTGGTAGTTCGCTCCCCCTCCACGCAGCTCCGACTGTGTGCTCCTGCTGCCAATGCCACTGCCGCTGGTAAGTGTCCTCCGTCCTTTTTGCTTCTGGGCCACTGTCTCGACCTCTTGTGCCTCGTTTTCTGCTCTGTGCCACTCGTTTTCCTCCCCCTTGTGCCTCATTTTGTTCTGTACCACTGTTTCCCCCTCTTTGTGCCTCGTTTTCTGCTCTGTGCCACTCGTTTCCCCCTTTTGCCTCATTTTTCCTTCTGTATCACTGTTTCCCCCTCTTTGTGCCTCGTTTCTGCTCTGTGCCACTTGTTTCCCCCCCTTGTGCCCCATTTTGCTTTCTGTACCACTGTTTCCCTGCCGCTGTGCCCCCTGCGGCCCGCCCCCTGCCCACTTGCTGCTCCCGCCTCCCAGCTGCTCCTCCCTCCCACCTCCCCATATATGCCAGACGCTGCACAGCCCTGCAGCGGACGTGCGCAGCAGGCTTGCCGCTGGCAAGCCTGTCTGCGCCCGTCCGCTCCTGGACCGCGCCCAGCGCCAGAACCCCTGGACCCCGCGAACGCCACGACACGAGACTCCACTACGACGCCAGCACCCTCCATGCACTCAACGCTGGCTGAAACCACACTTGCTTCCAGGCCACCCCGAAACAGACCTACGGACCCTTCTCCTGCCACACCTGCAGTTTCACCTGCGACAGAGCCACCAAACCTCCAAGGACTGGAGCCAACCACCTCCGCTGCATACTCCTCAACACCCGCTCCGCACGCAAGCACACCGTTGAGCTCTGGGATCTGCTCAACACCTCTGCCCCAGACGTGGTCTTGTTGACTGAGACCTGGTGGAACGACTCCTCGGCGCCCGACATCGCCATAGCCATCCCGGACGGCTACAAGATCACCCGCAGGGATCGTGCCAACGGAATCGGAGGAGGAATAGCCATCGTCCACAAGTCCACCCTCAAGGTCACCACCCACACAGACGACTCCCTGAACACCGCCGAACACCTCCACTTCCGGATCCACACCGACCCCAACACCACCCTCAGAGGAACACTCATCTACAGACCCCCAGGACTCAGTTCAGCGACTCCATCGCCGACCTCGCCAGCACTCACGCACTCGCCTCCAAGGACTACATACTCCTCGAGGACCTGAACTTCCACCTCGAGAACAACAACAACGCCTACTCCGCCACCCTGATCGACAACCTCGTCAACCTTTGCCTCAGACAACTCGTCACCGCACTCACCCATGCCGCCGGCCACACGCTGGACCCCGTCTTCTCCACAGGCACCCGCGTCGCCTTCGACCACACCACCGAACTCCACTGGACCGACCACCGCTGCATCCATTTCACCATCAAGAAACCAACCACGCACCACCGCACCCAACTGCTGCCTGGCCGCTAATAAAGTAAAGTCACCAAAGACCAGCTGATCACCACCCTCACCCAGAACCCACCCGCCGACCCCACCAACCCAGACGCCGCAGCCTGCAACCTCAGACAGTGGATCGACGACTGCGCCAACACCCTCGCTCCGCTCAAGAAACCCTCCAACAGCCACGCTAGCTAGAGAGCCACCTGGTTCACCAACGAGCTCCAGACCTCCAAACGCGCATGCCAGAAACTGGAGAAGATATGGCTTCACGAGCGCACACCGGAAAACCGCGCAGCCCACAATTGCGCCACCCGCAGACATCACCACCTCATCAGATTAGCCAAGAGATCCTCCTTCAAAGACCGCTTGGATAACAATGCACACGACAGCAAGGAGCTCTTCAGCATCGTAATGGAACTCTCCAACCCCAGCGCCAACGCCAACGACAACCCGCCCTCACAAGAACTGTGTGACTCACTAGCCATCTTCTTTCACCGCAAGATCGCTGACATCCACGACAGCTTCAACACCACGACCACCCTGACTATGCCAGATTCCACCTCCCCTGTAAACACTGCCAGCGCCAACCACCTGATCTCCTGGTCCAACATCAACGACGACGAGACACGCAAGGTCATGAACTCCATCCACTCAGGATCTCTGTCAGACCCGTGCCCACACCTCGTATTCAACAAAGCAGACGCAGCCATCGCACCCCAACTACGGAAGGTCATCAACATCTCCTTTGAAACAGCGACATTTCCGGAAAGCTGGAAGCACGCCAAAATCAGAGCCCTCCTCAAGAAGCCCAAGGCAGACCCCAAGGACCTCAAGAACTTCTGGCCCATCTTCCTGCTCCCGTTCCCGGCAAAGGTCATCGAGAAAGTCATCAACATGCAATTGGCCCGTCACCTGGAAGACAACAACATCTTGGACCCGTCCCAGTCCGGATTCAGACGAAACCACAGCACCGAGACAGCCCTCATCGCCGGCACAGACGAAATCAGGCGCCAACTAGACAATGGCGAAACATCAGCCCCCTGGACCTGTCAGCCGCCTTCGACACGGTCTGCCATCGCACTCTAAAGACACACCTCCTAGAAGCCCAAATCCAAGAGAAGGCCCTTGACTGGACCTTGTCCTTCCTCTCCGGCAGAACCCAGAACATCCGCCTCCCACCCTTCCGATCCGAAGCCACCGACATCATTTGCGGCATCCCCCAGGGCTCATCTCTCAGCCCAACGCTGTTTGAGGTCTACATGGCCCCCCTCTTACAAGTGGCCCGCCATCACAACCTCAACATTATCTCCTACACCGACGACACCCAGCTCATCCTCTCTCTCACCAATGACATACACACCACCAAAACCAACCTCCACAAGGGAATGAAGGCCATCGCCGACTGGATGAGGAGCAGCTGTCTGAAGCTGAACTCGGACAAGACAGAGGTCCTCATCCTCGGACCCACCCCCTCAGCCTGGGATGACCCCTGGTGGCCGACCGCACTGGGAACAGCACCAACACCCACTGACCATGCATGAAACCTAGGATTCATCCTCGACTCCTCCCTCTCCATGTCTAAGCAGGTCAACGCCGTCTCCTCCTCCTGCTACAACACCCTCATCATGCTCCGCAGGGTATACAAGTGGATCCCGACCGAAACAAGAAGAACGGTGACACAGGCCCTCGTCAGCACAAGACTGGACTACGGCAACGCATTCTACGCAGGAATCCCAGCCAAACACCTACGATGACTACAACGCATCCAAAACACCTCCGCCCGACTGATCGTCAACGTCCCCCGCCGCAGCCATAACACCCCCACCTGAGAGACCTACACTGGCTCCCCGTTGACAAGAGGATCACCTTCAAGCTCCTCACCCACGCACACAAAGCAATCCACAACGCCGGACCAGCCTACTGAACAGCAGACTCAGCTTCTACACCCCCACCCGCCAGCCTCGCCCTCGCCGCTGTCCCCTGCATCCAACGAACGACCTCCTGTGGCAGATCCTTCTCCTACCTCGCCTCCAAGACCTAGAACACCCTCCCTACCCACATATGGTAGACCCAAGACCTACTCGCCTTCAGAAGACTCCTCAACACCTGGCTCTTCGAGCAGTAGCAGCACCCCCCCCCCTCCCCATAGCGCCTTGAGACTCTCACGGGTAAGAGGCGCGCTTTACAAGTACTCTGATTGATTGATGCTTGAAAGTGTGCATGCGCCATGATGCATGTCTGTGTATGAATCATGACACATCCATGTATGCATTGATGGTATGGCAACCCAGCGTGATGACATATGCATACATATGTGTCCCTGTGCATGTGAACACATACAGCATGACACACCCACCCATTTTAGTTTTTTACATTTACTCTTTTAACCTCATCCGTGCCGTGCAGATTTACCGGCGGTGCTGGGCCCTAATGAAAACGGGCGTGGTCATGACGGAACGGTTCCGCCATGATCACAGCTCGACCGATGCTCATGACGGAACCGTTCCGTCATGAGCATCGAAGGGTTTAAGATGGTGTATGCGAATCTTGAAGTGGCTAATTAAAAACATTAATTTAAACATACGCAAAACTGAATTTCACAAAAGGAGCGGCCCGGCAAGAAATGGCAACTGTTTGAGCCTACAACATTGTAAACAGAAGCTTTTTCTAAAGACCAATATGGAAAGGGCAGTGGAGAAACAACAGCGGATAATTGAGGGTATAAGTAAACACAGGGAAAGCAACAGGGTGTGGTGGGTGACCAAAGGAAGCACTTGAATCAGAAAGAGGAAAGAAAATATTTTTTTTTTAAACTAAAAAAATCAGGGAGGTGTGGGGGAGGAGGGTGAAATAGAGCACATAGGGTATTTCAGGCAGGGTGGAAGCAGAAAACAAGGGAGCAAGCTTGGACTCACATGCCCTCTTATGTAGTGCTGAAAGAAACGGAAATAAGTAGTTCTCCGAATGTGAGAAGTGGCAAGATATAAGTTTTGCCATCAAAAGTATGGATAAAGAAGCTATGCACCAGGGAAGGGACAAATACAAACAGATGAAGGAATATCAATTAATGTGAAGTAAGCAAATGAGATTGATAAGAAAGCCAACCAATAGTTATTATTATTATTATTATTTAATTTTATAGAGCGCGTAGTCACCCGTAAGTATCCCAGCGCTAAGATCAGTACAACTGGGGGTCAGCGGGGGCAAGGAGGGGGACAGATTAAGGAAAGAGGTGGGTTTTCAGTTGCTTCCTGAACCGTAGGTAGTTGGGTTCAGTTCTCAGATGGTGGGGTAAGGCGTTCCAGAGGCGTGCGGTGTGGACCGAGAAGCGCCTTCCTCCTGTTCGGGCCTTCTTGACTCTGGGGGTGACGATGAGATGTTCCTGGTCGGAGCGAAGGGATCTAGGGGCTTTGTATGGTTTAATGAATTTTTTTAGGCTTGGGGGGCCATTGTTTTGAAGCAGTCTGTGTGCCAGGCAGAGGGCCTTGAACATCACACGTTCTCTCACCGGAAGCCAATGGAGACGCTTCAGAGCTGGTTTGGCCGAGGCAACGGGCTGGCTCTAAGCCTACTGTAAGTGTTTGATATGGTCCAGTACAGATTTTTTGAAAATAAGGGACTAAAAGCTCTCTGCAGGCCAGACCTAAAAAGAACGAAAGAAAGATATTATCATATGTCTTATCTTTTGACAACATTATTAAGCAGAGGACTAGTGCCTGACTTAGAGTTTGGCGGACAGGGTACGGTACTCCTTTGCAAATGAGACAGAATGTCCTGACCACCAAACTGATGGTCTGCCCTTTAGAGTCAGGTGGATGATAAGTATTTTGGAGCCCCTGTTGACTCCGTTGATAGAATACTTCCTCCAACAGCCTGATAGAGTAAGAGCCATCAGAGGAAGGACTTTACACCTTCCACCCTCGTTATGGTGGACGATGTAAAGGTTAGCATTTCCTGTCCGTCACCTCCCCAAAACAACATGTTAGTAAGTCACAGAAAAACAACAAAGAAAATTCCCAGGGTGTGGAGGCCATGAGATGTTTGTTTTCTAAAAACTCCCACTTCTGGGGTTTGTTTTTGGAAAAAAAAATGTTAAGAAATTTAAAGGAACCATTTGTCAAACATTTCATACATTGTCATTGAAGTTCCTGTCAATGTACAGATTTGTCCACTGGTCCGTTGTGCAGCTCTAAATTTGGCATGCAGAGGGCCTTCAGGATGGCAGAGGTAATATCCTCCACTATCCCGATGGAGTACCCTCCATCGCCAGACTCTAAATTAGGCCACTAATCTTCCAACTTAACACTTATGGTTGTATTAGTTTTCCCCTCTTCAGGGTCCATCCCTCATCTTCTAACATGGTCTTTGTCATCAGCTACTTCACAGTCCATTATTTACATTACACTTTTCTACCACTAATCAAACCTGGGCTTTATAATGCTCATCTATTCACCCTTAATCTCCTGTTGGGTAATAATGACCAAGTCAAACTGCAGTTTTGTTCTCCAGATCAGTCACATGCATTGTTTGGTGGCTGAGGCTGAGAGATCAGTTCACGTATTTTCGTATTCTGATGAGGAGAGAGTAATCAGTCAGTTACTTTGGTTACTAACTTGGTTGCAATATTCAAATAATGCAGATAACTCATTAAGTCAACTAAAAAGTCTAAAATTGTATATACCATATACCATTTCCACATGTGAAACAGTCCCCCCTGGTTTGTATTTAATACTTATGAAGTCTTTCAGTGGTCTAGTATACTAAAGCACCATAGAATAGTGAGTTTCTTGTATAGTGATATTGTCTGCACTCAGCACTGACTATTATACATAATTGTCTGGCGAATCCAAAAGTGGTTTTCGGTACTAGCATAGCTCTTGTATTCTGATTAATAATAGTATAATATTGTCATGCAAACTTTCAAGTACTGATATGGTTTTCATATGATCCCCCACAGCATTTTCTCTTTGTATAACACTGAGCATTTCTGCTGAAAAAGATTTAAAATGCAAATTATGATACTTAATCAGCCCAACATGCATGGCTTTGATAAAACACATGCATTTGTTATTCAGCTACCATACCAAATTTCTTATCATCCCTACTTTAATTGCATTGACCAATACTTAAACTGCTGTTAGCAGTGGATTTCCTCATATAGGGGCATACCTACTCAATTGATTGAAATATATATCCCCACTTTCTTCAAAGATCATTTACTATCTCACTTTGCTGATTGTGGGATCACCATTGCAAAATCAAAGGGGATGATGGGCGGAGTGTTAGACATTGCAAGTAAGTATGGGCGAATTTTGCGGATCTGCGGTCCGCGAATTTGCGCGAAATCGCAAAAAAAGTCTGCGAATTTTCGAATTTTCCCGGGAAATCGCGGATTGTTTTGCGATTTCCATCTACTCAACTGGAGTACTGATGGCTCATGTGCTGTGCTCTAACGTGATAATGCTGCATACGTTAGCACACTAAACCCAGACCTACTGGCTTTGCCAATGCTTGTTTTGTGTAGGATACGTCCCTGAAACGGTCTGTGTCTTTACTATTATCCTCATTCTACAAATATGTGCAGTAGGCACATATTATATACACATGCATGTGGCTGACAAATCTCAGCAGTTATCCTTTATTTCATTGGAATGTCCAGTCCATTATTGATGCCAGAGAGCTTCCAAATACAGAAAAAAACCCACTGATAAATGATTACAAAGTACGAGAACAATGGGCTCCACCGTTAACCTCGCCTCTAACAGTTTGGACTGGACCATTTAGCAAGTTATTTGTTTTCTGAGATGGTTTAGTGCACTAATATCTGGCAACTACTGACTTATGTTACAGAGTGTATAAAATATTCATAGCATAGAGAACCATTTCTCACACTGTCCTGTGACGAAGGGGGAAATAGCATTTATATGATGATGTCACAATCTGTATTATTACTCAGAAGATTATCAACGTCACAACATGCTTAGTGGTTTGTCTGAGAACACAATGCGAGTCTGCAGTGGAGCCGAGACACAGGCCCAGGGACGGGGTTTAAAAGAGAACAGGATGTCCAAGGATGATTGTTGAGGATAGCTGGAGTCAGGATGGAAGCTTGGGGGCTCAAGGGGCGGGCATCGGTGCCCACCCCTCACCCAGCAGCAGCTGCTGGCACTTGGAACTCCATGGTCCAGGCGGGGTGCCGCCTAACCTCTGCTGCCACACGGGGGCTCTCCGCGACCCCTACCCTTGTCATCACAAAAGGGCCGTTGTCTGACCCGTGATGCTCAGCCGCTGCCGACGAGGCCTTTCATGCGGCGCTGAACGAGGACCGGGGCATCTGCAGCTCAGCAGCAGCCCGGGAGGCTCTGCGAGGATCGATGCGGGGGCGGGCAGCCATTACTTGAGAATCAGAGTACGGGCACTTCCGGGGTCTACCAGCTGAACAAACGCACCAGCACTTTATTACCGGTTCAATACATGTGTCTGAAGGGCATTCCGGGGATTATGAATCTATGCAAGGTACGGAGAGTCCATTAAAGGCAGGGCAATTGGAATGATGGCATTCTGCGGTTGCTGCATTTATACATTACTATTAGTTTGCCACGAAATCCATCATCTGCTGCATAATTTTAAAGTTTCACAAAAAAATGTTTCCTGCTGAAATGGATCAAAAGATAGTAAAACATGGCAAATAATGAAGTAATACTGCCAAAAAATGTAGCACCATCATAACTGGCCTTTTTTTTTTGCTGCATAATTTAGTCAACTCTGCCACATAATTCTACTGGCCTGGTCTAAAGGTCACAGGCTATGGGGATAAAGGACACTTGCCCAGCCTCGACCTTGCACACACATTTTTTGGGCTGATTAATATACGTTACTGAATTTGAGCTTCCACTCGGGCACCTGCTTTATTTATATCTGTAAGTGCTTCCTGTTGAGGTTTAATTTTTGGCCCACAGGAAGCACTTACAGAGTTAATTAAGGCAGGTGCCCGAGTTGAAGCTAACTTTGTAACCATTTTAGAATGGCGCCAGCAAGCACTCTGGCAGCTTGCCGGCGCCATTCTAAAATGGTTACAAAGTTAGCTTCAACTCGAGCACCTGCTTTAACTGTGCTTCCTGTGGGCCAAAAAAAAAATCCGCCAGCTCGCGAATTCGCGAATTTTTTTGGCAATTTCGTGAGATTTGCGAATCATGAAATTGCCAAAAATTCGCATATTTCGCAGGTGGAGCGGATTTTGCACCCATACTTAATTGCAAGCACTCACCCCCAGTCAACTGATCTGGGTTTAATCCATCAACATTCTTTAGCTCACTCCACCACCCCAGTTCAGACATGGCCATATGCAAATCAACCTGACCCTGTGCCTCATGGTAACAGTCCAGCTCTAACTGCCAAGCCATGTCTTCGCTGGACTAGAAACAAGCATCTTGGGACTGGTTTCTGGCGAAACAGCCGTCATCAGCCAGGCTAGCTTGAATCCAGTGGCAAAGTAAGCAAGGGACCCACGTCTGGGCGAACAAAGCAAAACCAAAGGGGATGATGTACGGAGTGTTGGATATTGCAGGCACTCACCCCCAGTCAACTGATCTGGGTTTAATCCATGATCATTCTTTAGCTCACTCCGCCACCCCGCTTCAGACATGGCCTCATGCAAATCAGTCTGACCCTGTGCCTAATGGGAACAGGATAGTCCGAACTGCCAAGCCATTTCTTCCCTGGACCGGAAACAAGCATCCTGGGACTGGTTTCTAGCTCATCAGCTGTCATCAGCCAGGCTAGCTTGAATCCCCATTGCCCCAACAAAGTGACTGAGACCCTCCCACCTCGTGCTTTTCCAGTGGTGCCCCATCTCTTTCACAGTTGCTGCTCAGGAGAAATTGTATAAATCTATTTCTAGGAAGACTGACATTGAGTGTGGCAGGGTGTTTAACATTATATATACAGGTAAATACAAGCGAAGCCTGATCACATAACAACATGAAACCTCCAACTCTTTCGAGTGTGTGTATAACAGGTTTAGGGTCTAGAAAACTAATATTTAGAATTGTGTTAACATTGTGTACAAGATCACCATGTTATTTCCAGACAGAGCTGCAAGTTGACATTAGTCACACTAAAAAACACAGAGAACAGAAGCCTCTCCACTTTTTGAAAGCTACAGCTATAAGGCCATCCTGCCTTGTGCAAATTAGAAATGGAAGGGAATAGAAATCGTTACATTTCCCTGCCTTTTGGGCACTTCAGTACGCGAGGCATTGCTAGTGTTCTGAAACAATGGTACAAGAAACTGCACAAGAGGCCCCCCTCCTCTTACGATAGAGAATATTTGGCGGTGAAAATATAAAAGGATGTGAGCATTTGGGCAGGGTAGACATGGGAACTGATTACTAAAGGGTACATGCCAAAATTAGTAAGGTATATGGGGATACTCGAGTATCTTGCCATAGAAATAAATAGGGAGCTCTAACAATTGGGAATGTAGTGAAGTATGGTGAAATATTCTTGGGATTTTCCTAATGTTCTTTTTTTTATGTTATGACTGCAGAGATTACCATAATTATTATCCTCATTCTGATATACAAGATTTATGGGATAATAAATAATGGTATGGTGCAAACTATCTACAGTCGTGTGTGTCTACTATTACCAGGGAGCAGGGGACAGTGGCAGCCGGTAATTTTAGATGGGAGGGGGCGGACTGGAGACACACGCACACATACGCATACACACTCACTGCCATGCATTCACACGTGCTCACACACATGCACCAACCATTAATATAAAAAAAAACCACACACTTACCTGCAGCTCTGCCTCAGAGGTCCAAGGAAGCTTGGGACTGCTGCCTTCCCAATGTCATCACAGAGTGGGATGGGGTCAGTGAGATTGCTGACCCCACCCCTCTCTGTGATGAAGTGTCACTGATTGACACCCGACGCTGGGCACTTCAGGGCTTAAAACTGAAGTGCCCAGGTGCGAGGCAATCAGTGACGCTACCCTTCGTCACTGAGGGGTGGGCCTCAGGGACATTTGCTGAGCTGAGAAGGACATACCCAAGGGAGATGTGACTTCAGCTCAGGCAGCCATGAGCCTTCGCATTTAGTGCATGTCTGACTCCTGACTCCTGGCTACCTGACCTGAAAATGAACAGTGTCTGTCAGACTGAACAAAGGTCAACCTGATAGACACTGTTCGTGAGGGGCAAAAGGTGGGGGGTGGTCCCTCGGCCTGAATGGACCGGACGCGGCTGGCAGGGCAGAGATCTATACACAATACTCCCCCTGTAGGTGAGAGTTACTCTGAGAGAGCTGTCTGACTCCTTATACTCTTTATCTGAATAAGCATAATTTATTGTATCAAAGAGTGAACTATACCTGCCAGTACTCTGTTCCGTCGAAGTAAGCTTAAAGTTACTCCTTGGGCTTAGGAGATCTACCCTGGTGCTCCCCCCACTCCCAAGATGTGGAATTCACTACTATAATAATTGGGAACTTATTGCTACATATGTTCCGTGCCTCTTTGTCCAGAGCTTTTTCTTATCTTCCAGGACCACAAAGTTGCGTTCAGGCAAAATTATGAATGAATACATATCTTCGAGTCAGTAATAATAATAATAATACAAAGAATGCTTATAATCAGTATAGTACTAGGAGATATAGTACTAGATCAAAGACTTTAGACCTGATCACGATGGCAGGAAGACCGCCACCCCCAGGCCGTCTGGGGGTCCCTCTTCATTTGGAAGGGCTGATCCGACTGCCGTATTACAATGGCGGTCGGATCGGTGGCAGTCAGAAAGACCAACCACCACGGTCCTTCTGACTGCCTGTCAGGCACTGCCATGAGGGTTACAATATCGCTTTCCGCCTGTCTGTCAGCGGCGATTAACCCAACATGACCAGGCAGGCAGAAAAGGACTTGGGGGCCCGCAGCAGCCCCCTTTCCCCCCTGGGCCCGGGACATGGGCACTTTATATATCCCTATACCATGTGGCAGGCACCACATCGTGCCTGCCACATAGTGCAGGGATATGCACACACCTTATTTTTTGTATAGAGGCGCATCCTCGCCACAATACAAAATATAGGCAATGTAACTGCCGTGGTGGTGGTTGTATTGTAATTCAGAATGTGGGAAGGCCGCCTTGTGGGTTGTCAGGCCCCATTCTGAGACGATTGCGGACAGACTGTAGTCCGTCCGCCATCGTAATGAGGCCCTTAGTTTGCCTTTTAAGGATTGAAACCGGTGGTTCCCAAAGCTTAATCTAATGAGCTGCTTTACTGGTAAAATGTTAGTTTATGTGAAATGGCAGGTTACATAGAATCTATGGCCAGCATGAAGAGTAAGATTGGCACAGCCACTTGAAGATTCAAATAAAGGTATGACAGGGAACATTCTAACTGGCTTTGGGAGAATGCAAAATAGGCATGATAAACAAGGAGTAACAGAAGGAATAAAAGAAGGACAGATGCAAGCACATTGGGAAAAATAAAAAAACTTCTGTCAAATGTGTTCAAGATGAAGGAAATGGAAGAAGAAAAAGAAAATCAAAATGTTTCATATAGTTTCCCAAGGAAAGGCGATAACTGAAGAAAAACTTTCTTTAGTTGGGAAGTTTATAGGTTAAGGATCTCATTTAAGGTCTGCCCCACCAAACTTAGTGATCTCGTCTTGTATGACAGGGATCGTTTTCGCCAAAGTACTTCTGCAGACTTGGCAGGAGCACTTTCACATCTTTTTTGTGTATCATTAATAGAGGATTGTTTCCAAAATACGCAAAAAGGGGTATAATGTGCATGACAATTTCTCTGTGTGCCTGGGGCCATTTGGCGATTTTCTTGGTCTGGTCCCCCATGCCTCATATGGCTGTCCCCGAAAGGAAACATATGTGTTAACAAGCATTTACAATGCAATGGTTTTGCCTTTGTTAAAGTTAGAGCTATTGACATTGCTCTTGACATTATTTTTATTTATGTTTTTTTTTAACATAAATAAATGGCATTGTCATTTACAATGCCACTAGCTTTATCTCTCGCAAATGACACACACAAACACACACAGAGCCCCCCCACACACACCCACACAGAGCCCCCCACACACACAGCCACACAGAGCCCCCCACACACACAGCCACACAAAGCTCCCCACACAGAGCCCTCCACACACCCACACAGAGCCTTCCACACACACCCACACAGCACAAGCAGGCAACAGGGGCACAAAAACGGAGGCACAAGCAGGCAATAGGGGCACACGGAGGCACAAGCAGGCAACAGGGTCACGAAAACATGCACAAGCAGGCAAAAGGGTCACAAGCAGGAATTGTAATTTAGACGGGGCTGAAGTGGAGAACGGTCAGTAGGGAAGTAGTGCGGCTGGTGCAGTGGTACCAGGCTGAAAGGTGAGAGGGGCTGTCTGCACCCCAGTTTGGACAGTTTCCACTACCTAACATCATCATCTTGGTTCACTGATGTTAAAAAACAGGAGCAGCCATGATTTAAAAAACGTTAGAAGAATTTAATAAAATTGTACCTGCGTCAGCTTAGGTGTGCCTTCTAATTAAATTGTGCCGGAGGAAATCAAGGCGGGGATTGAGCCTAGTGTATTAAGACATGGAAATGATGAACGGTCTGGCGCACTTAGCATACAAACAATTAAATGAAATTCATAAATTAACCTAATTCACTGATAACTATTCAGGGCACATTCCATTCCATCATTGTCATCTTATTTATTCTGTTCTAGCCAGCACCCAGCTGCATTCGAGTCAGTCTTGACCACTTCCTAAAAGGGCCAGTACAGCCTGAACTGCTAGGATACAAGCGCCCTGAATGGTAGAAAGTTACCCCAGATGCGTTTCAGCTTCATCAGCGAGGTACAGTTGGGGTTACAATGCCACAGCCATCTCGGGTACAAATGGGGTTACACCCAAATCATTTGGGGCGACTAAGGCCGCAGGAGCATTATGGATGGAATGACGGAATCAATCTGAACCTCTGGTAATTATCTCAGGGCATTCTCCACTGTTTTAGCCCATGGTCATGTGAGACCGTGACCAACCACAATAAAACCAGCGTTAGCCACTACAGGATTGGGCATAGTTTCAGGAGCACAACCAACATTAAAATGACTGAATAGAGTAAAAAAAATCCACACTGTAATGATAGTACACGAGCTTGATACACCAAACACAAAAAGTTGGAAAACACACACAAAAAAAATTGGCATCCACTACAGATTTGCCAAGCTCATATAAACTCATAAAATAAAAAAAAGTCTGCCCTGTTCTTCATGAGAGTTATCACGCTGGAATCATCTCTTGGCTTTTTAGGCCTGGCTTGACAGCGCAGCAATTTATAAAAATTAACTTGCATAGAGAAGTATTCTGATCCACACACAGGTAGATGACTCATACCAAATAGCCAATGGCGCAAGGTACCATTTCATCGTCCAGGAAGTGCTTCCATTGGAAAGTACGCCATATCATCAGGCAGTTTGTCACTTCTAATTCTTCATATTTTTTATGGGCTCTAAACAGAAAGCACTTTTTTTCACTTTTACGCAATCATTGGCAAAGCCAATAGGGCAGTCTTTTAGTGTGCTAAAACGCATTTGTGCTTGCATTGTACACAAACGGCATCAGTGGATTGAGGCACCCTATTTGAGATAAAACCAAGGAAGCCTTTCAAAGTGGCAAATTCTAAGAGGTATATACGGGCCAAGAGAACAGCACAGTTGGTTACAGTATGCATTTCAGCATGGAGAGGCCAAAATGTGCAGAATACAAGGCCTCCCAGGTGCAGTCACTCATCACTACAATGGGTGAGACAGCATGGGAAGCTGGGGTGCCACCACACTGGTTTTCAGGAGTAGTCTCCTCCTAGAGACTCCAGTGGGGACCTCAGTGTCAAACACTGAAACCATCAAGGGGATCATGAACTTCAAAACGGAGGGGATATTAATGTACTGAGTAAATTGGGCCCTTGTCTAATATAATGCTCAGCCCAGTTACTGAGCAGCGTCCCTGCAAGTCATTTGAACAGCTGAAAGATGGTGGATCAGAAGTCAGATTTACAGCTACACCACAGTTACGCCTTGCTCTCAGGCCAGAGTGTAGAGGGGTAGGTGGCTGCAGGGAAGCATGGATAGAGAGGAGAGGTAGGTAGGTGGATGGAGGGAAGCATGGACGGAGAGGGTGATAAGAGGTGAGGGGGGTAGGTGGATGGAGAGAAGGATGGATCGACGGACAGGGGACAAATGGAAAGAGTTTAGATTGAAGGGGTGGATGAGAGAAGGGTGGACAGAGGGACAGACACAGATGAGTGAGTGGATGGAGCTAGGGATGGCTGGGTGGGAGGAGAGAGGGACAGATGTATCAATGGAGAAGTGAGGGATGCCTGAGAGAAGGGTGGATATGGAGAAGGAAGGGGAGCAGGTCAGATGATGGAGGGAAGGAAAGAAGGGTGGAGAGACGGGCGGATGGAGAAAAGAAGGATGGATGAATTATGGATGGAAGGAAGGAGGGGAAAAGACAGGCACAAAATAATAGAAGGAAAGAAGGATGAATTGGTGGAAGAGGACTGAGAAAAAGATGAGAGAAAGAAAAATGGAAGGATGGATGGAAAAAGACAATAATCGAGAACTGGAAGGACTAAAGAAAGACGGTCCCACACCCTGCTCCCCGGGCTAGTGTCGACCCCACCCGCTGGTTCAGTGTTTCTTCGGATCCGTTCCAAGTGGGGAGCATCCATTTTTCTTGTGACGCCCCTCAAGAAAACTAAACCCACAAGCACCAGAATGCAAAGGTGGTTCCATTGCTTGGAGAACTCCCCAGGCCCGGGTGGGGGCTTCAGTGTGAGTGCAGGGGGCATGGTACCTCCCTCCTTCCCGCCCTGCTTACCCGGTGGCAGTCTCTGCGCTGCGCCCTCCTACTCCGAGTACCACCTGAGCTGAGCTGCCCGGCTGGACAGACTGCCCACCGCCAGCAGGTCGTCGGTCAGCGCGCGCGCGTCCATCCCGGGTCCTGGCACCGTCCCCGCGCCCGGGGATCCGACTCCTCTTCCCACGGCCTCAGACGGGAAATGCCGCCCCCTCGGAGGCGCCGCAGCTAGCACCGGCGAAAGTGAAAGCACCCGAAGCCGAGTGGGCTGAGTATCGGTGGCCCACACGCACATACCAACCCCGAAAAGCCCAGCCTAATTTTAGAAGTGGGCTTGCGGTTAATTATCCCGGCTTCCCCAGAAGGCAAAGAGAAAGTGTGTGATCTTGTGCACACCGATTTATATAAGGCGAGGCGCCTCAGATAAATCGGCGAGCAGCGCTGCACGAAATTTACGTGCAAAGCAGTGCACAGCACGAGTTTTTCAGTGAGAGCTGAGAAACAGCAGGATGTAGCAGGAGAGGCGATTCTCACCGAAACACAGTTCATTTATCTGTAATGTCAAGAAATAGACTCAACAGCATTTTATCTTGACGTGCTCCAGTGGTTAAATTGGCAGCTTAAACCCAGTGTAATGGGAGGAATTCTTGCAAATAGTCGAACCGCGGACAAACGCTCTGGGACAGGAAAGCACCTGCCCCCTCTCTCCCAAAGGGACAGTTTGTCCACCTTGGCCATTCCTCTGCAAACCCCTTACCTCTCAAGTTGTTTTCCTTTAGGCTGGGTACTGTTTGAGTTTTGCGCCCGTGAGCACATTTCTGCGGTGATGAAGGCCATAGTCAGCGCTCTGCCACTCTCCATGAAATCTCCGGCGCATCTATGCTGCGAGGCGGTGGACAGCAAAGCGCCCTGCCCGGACACTCGCATGGTGACACTGCGCAGCCCTGCTGGATCCCTCATTTGTTTTGGTTTGCCGCTAACCAGGCAGCTTTCCTGGTAAAACCGGTTTAGGAAACAGGGATTTCAATTGAAGGCAGCCACACACTACCTCCAGGGATCCTTTGAGGCAACGTCCTCCGCATCTCCCGGGGTTCCCTCCAGGCCACGGGAGCCCCGCGGGCGCCGCCATACTGCTGCTGTCTTCTTCTCCTTCTTCCCCCGGGCTGCGGGGGGTGGGCACTTCCGGCCGGCCGCGCTAGGATTGGCCGGCCGGCCAGTCACGGGGTTAGGAGAGACGCAGAAGTGCCGGCAATGCCGGACCAGACACGGGGGCGTTCCCGGCGTCCCGTGACGTCGGCAAAAGCCAAAGAATGTCGGGAACGCCCCCGTGTCTGGTCCGGCATTGACGGACAGGCCCCTCGTCCAATGGCAAGGCTCCGTTTACGGAGCCAGCCAATCAACGACGAGGGCCGAACCAAGCCGCACTATTCTTCTCATCAGGTTTTCGCCTGCGCCGAAAAGATGCGCAGAGCGCATCTTTGGCGAGGCAAAACCTAAAAAGTGTACCCTAAATAGAGACGGGATTCCAATGCATTTACCAGGGTAGCCCTTTGGCACATGGGGCAAAGGAAAATGTTTTACGACGGCTCAGCCAGCTGAGGTCCCGTTGCTATGACACGGTCGTACTCCTATCTCTAACGAAAATAGCAGGGCTGGTGAATCACCTTTAAACAGCTGTTCTATTATATCAACAAACTCCAAATGACCCCTAAGTGATAACAATGCAATTAAATAAATGGAGTGGATTTGATCTGACTGACTTTAAGCTGTGTACACAGTGCTTCTAATATTTTTATTATTATCTATCATATTCCAGCTATGTCCTGTTCTAAAAAAATGAAATCAATGTTTTTATTTAAATTACTACATATGAATTTTTGACAAGTCAGCTGTAATTATGTGCAAAGGTTTTGCAGAGCTGCACACATTTCAAATTTAGCATGCAAGCTTGAAAGAGGTATTCCTCCACCTTCTCAATAAATAACAATATGCTTAACAGCCCATCCTGGTACAACAGGCTTTAAGTCCTTTATTTTAAATAGTTAAAACAATTTGCATTTTGTCTAAAATTATTGTAAACAAAGAGCTAATCCCCTTATACTATTAGAACCCTTGTGAGGCACAGCTAATTTTCCCACCTAATATTACCTTGAGTGACAGTAACCAAATTCTCATCTCTAAAGGCTTTTAGTACAATAACTTCAGGAAGGGGGTTCCCTACTGTCATATCTTGACAAGAATAACTACACACACATGAGGTCTTTAAAGGAGCTTTATTACATGCTTCCTTCCTCGTGCCTGTCCCTACTCTAACTGTCGTGGTTCCTGTCACTGGCTCCTCCCGTTCCTGCTCCTCCCTCTTAACTCCACCCCAACCACTAGACTGCACGACATCTCCCCTTTCTTAACAAAATGAACTTAATTTCCACAGTGTTCGCAATTCTTCAATCCACCACACGGGTTGGCGGACAGCTTGTTCTTCAAGCATCAGTAGTGTCGAATCCGTGGTGGTCCTGACGTTGATCAATCTTTCCGGTGTCTTAACCAAGACATCCTTGACTACGGGAGTGCACCTTTGAGAATGAAACCCATTGTGTGTGGGCTGCTTATTATCCGGTTCCGCAGTTATCATGGTTCTTTCTTGTTGTGTGACTGCTACAGGCTCAGCTCGGCAGTGGCAGTCTGCTTTCCCTGGTGACTCTTGTTCTATTGACGGTTGATCTCCTTCGGGAGTGGACAATGTTCTGGTCTTCTTCCGAGCTCCCACCTGTAAGGTTATTTCTCTTTGTCTTGTCAGGTTGGGAGCAGCACTGTTCTTCTGTTCACCGTCAGGCATGCCAGACGTTAATGTGCTATCTGAAATGGGTGTCCTGTCTTGATTCTTGGACTCGTTTGCTGCCTCTGTTTGTCTCTTCCTCTCCCACTCGTGTTTGAGACTGGCGAAACCCTTGACCATCCGGTCATGTACCTGTTTCTCTCTCATTCGGTGACAGTCTATCTCTGTCACCGCTTTTGGTCCTCCTCCCGGGGTGACAGGATAATCCTTTCCCACTTGGTAGATACTGTCCCATCTCTTTGTTTTCCTTCCGTCAGTTCTTTGAGTCAGTCTCGCTGACCCCATCTTGGGTGACGGTATATTACTCATGTCTTGAAATGGTGATGACTGATGTGACATGTTGTCCTTTGGTTCTGTTGTGCGTTCGGGTGATTGATGCCATGGACGTGGTCGGACCATGATTTTGTTGACCCGAATGATCGGACAGACATGTTTTCCGACTCGGAGGAGTCGTTCGCTGATTCCTTTTGAGAACGTTCCTTTGAGGGCGTCGTGACTGATAAGTTTATTGAGTTGGTAGTCTGGGACGACATGCTCCTGGAGTCGGAGCTATCTACGGAACATTCCTTTGGGTACGTCTCTTTATGTGTCTTTTGTGTTGTTGCGATGGAGAGATTGTTTGCTAACCACACGTTTACTTCTTTAGTTTGATCTCGGAGCATTTGGTCTTTACCCTTTTCACGGGACATCACTTGTCCCTTCTCCGTTTTCTCATTGACACAACTGTCTTGAGTGCACGTGCCACTCCCTTTTCGGTGTCTGAGTGGCTTACCACTCCTCATGTGGTTGGTTTCTTCTTCTCGCTTGTTGGCCGTGCTGACGTCCGTGCCATTGGGGTGATATGTCTCGCTGCTTGACGCTTCCTCTGACTCATCCATAGACTTTGGTGCATAGCGGGAGGATGCCCGGGGATGTTCGTGTGCCGATTTCCGGCGTTGACGGGACTGGTCCTGTCTTCTGTAGTTTGTCTTGCTTGCCCTCTTGTTGAGCAATCTGTCATCTTGTCCATGGGTGTGATCTGACCCGCTTGACACTTCATCTGCTTCATAACCATTTTCATCATCGGTTGACTGACTCCTTGAGGTTGAGTAACTCCGTGAGGTTGTATCAGTATCATCATCTGTTGACTGACTCCTTGAGGTTGAATAACTCTGTGAGGTTGTATCAGTGCCGCTTTCGCAATCCTGATTCATCCTGGTCTTTTGTGATGGTGACTTGGAGTGTTCCATGACGCTGTGTCTCTTTTTTCGTCTTGGCTCTGATTCACCCTCCTTCTTTTCAGTTTTGTTTGTTTCCTGGGCCTTGCCCCCAGACATGAGGGATGTCTCTCTCCAGACATCCATGTGTCTTGCATTCGAGTGCACGTCTTTCGATAAGTCTTTTGCTTTTATCCGCACTCCAACCTCGGCCCCTCTGATGATTCTCTTTAGCGACCACTGCTCCTGAAGAATCTTGCGCTTCGTGTCTGCGCTTGAACAGCCTTCGATTATCCGGAGCCGAACTGCTTCTTCATTTGTAAATGTATTGAAGTAGCAGCGGGGTACCAGACTTAGCAACCGGGTGATGAATTTCGGCAATGGTTCTCCTGGTTCCTGCCGTGCTGTATTGAAAGCGATGCGAGCATGATCCACTTCCACCTGTGCATGGAAATGGGCACGTAGCTTCACTTGGAGTCTTTCATAGCTCTCTGTGTCCCTTTTGGGAAATGTTCTGATTAGGCGTCGGCCCTCATGACCGACCAGTTGGAGGAGTAGCATCAGACATTTTCTATCTCTTCGCTCACCAATTGCTTCAAGAAAATCGTCCAGTGATTCCAGCCACCGGTTCCATTTGAGACCCAAACTCTGACTGTCAGTCTGTTGCACTGGGGGTGGTAGGTACTTCAATGCAGGGATTGGACCGATGGGTTGCATTTACCCCCGCCATGATGGAGGAAAGGTTTCGTCTACTACCGTCGCAGGATTGTTCACTTTGCCTCCAGTCTTATTTGCTGACCTTCTTCGCCTGAGGTCCTGTGTCTAGTCGTCTCCTTCGATGTTGGGAAGGTTCGCCACTCCTGAGTGACTACTGTATTCTGTCCGCCCTTAGCGCGACTGTCTCGGTAGGCTTCAATGAGTGAGGCTTGAATTTCATGATTTCGAAATGGCCACTACTCAGCTGCTTCTTACGTGATGCGTGGCTCAGCAACTTCCCAATTCTGTTAGGGTGACCTGCTAACTGTAGGTAATTTGGGACTCTTCCGCGATGATACGTGATGCCATTGACATCTCGTTGTTGCGTTCCCTTTCAGCCTGGCACAGGTTATCCAGTGGTTTCAATTATGAGAGAAGGCTTCCTTGGTATCCGTTTACTCATGCTTCTTTGATCATTTGATTTCTTGGCTCTTCTTACTGTTGATCATTTATCTTCGCGTGGTGCTGGAAGTTTACTTCGGTACTGACCTTTGCTCGTGTTTGTTACGTTCAGGATCGGTATTTGCTTGGTGCAGTCAGGATGTGCACCTGCTTGCGCTCACTGACTTCGGGACTTGTATTTGTCCGTGCTTGGTATGTTCGGGTCTGTATTGGTTCGTGCTTGTAGCGTTGTGGATTTGCATTTGCTTGTGTTAGTTTCATTCGAGATTTGTGTGGGCTTGTGCTTGTTTGCGTCGAGGCTTGCATTTGCTCATGCTCGTTTTGTTGCACTTCTTGCATTTGCTTGTGTACTGGTTTCAGCTCTTGCCTTAGCTCGTGCTTGTTTTCTCATTTCCCTTTTGCATTTACTCAGGTTTGTTAATTTTGCTCTTTGCAGTCGTTCGTGTTTGTTTACTTTATTGTTGTCCTTACTTGTGCTTGTTTGTCTTTATTGTTGCTTTTGCTCGTGTTTATTTTATTTGCTATTGCCAGTGATTGTTCATTGTTGGTTAGTTTCATTTCTCAGTGCTTGTTTATTTTACATTCATCAATGCTTGTTTTATTACAGTTGTCAGTGCTTGTTTTCTATGTTTGCCAATGCTTGTTATATTATGGGCGCCAATGCTTGCTGCTTGTCTTTATCAATGCTCGTTTCCAAGCTCTGCTTGCCTGACTTAAAGATGGCCGCCTGGATCTCTAACAGGGGATGGGAGCAAAACTGCCTGACTCTAAGATGGCCGCTGTAGTGGAAATCTCGTTTCTGCCGAGATTTGTCTCTTTTTGCTGCTTCCACGCCGATGTTTACTCACCGGACCGATGGCAGGCACACAGGACGCTCGCGGAGGCCAGGACCACTGCTCCTCAACGCAGCTGAGTCTCTAGACGCTTCTTGGGACACAGGTAGGACCGGGGTGGGCTCCCGTCCTCGGTGTCTTTTCTCTTCAGTCTTGTGCCGGTCCCTGGAGGAGGCAGGGCTTTGTCGATGCCGCACACGCTTCTGGGCCGTCAGCACACACCGGTGAGGTCGGGATAGGCTCCCGACTTCATTTCTTTCCACGCGTGCCGTGTCTCACGCATCGGGGGTAAGTGTCTGGTTTCAGCGCATGCCGGTGCTCTTTCCCCAGCACTTCTTCACGGCTTCCACAATGTCTCACACGCTCCTCAACTACCGGAGCAGCAGGGTAGGATCGGGGTAGGCTCCCGATCTCTGTCTCCGCAGCGCACCACTGATTACATGCCCCGGGATAAGCTCCTGGTTTTGGCGCCACACAGCGCTTCCTTTCAAATCTTCTTTAGCGCTCGACCACGCTGATCCTGCAAAGCTCTACGCGACTGGCACTCGTGGAGCTGGGACAATTATCGCTGGCCTCAGGTTCTTGGCGGCGATTTCACTGGGGCACACATGTCGCGACGGCGACTTTCCTTTTCTTGGTGCCCAGGGACAGGACGTTTCTTTGCAGGGTTCAGGGATGCCAGGCTGCAAATCCCACCCTCGTCGCCAGTTGTCATATCTTGACAAGAATAACTACACATACATGAGGTCTTTAAAGGAGCTTTATTACATGCTTCCTTCCTCGTGCCTGTCCCTACTCTAACTGTCGTGGTTCCTGTCACTGGCTCCTCCCGTTCCTGCTCCTCCCTCTTAACTCCACCCCAACCACTAGACTACACGACACCTACCCCCCAGTCACATCTGCCTGTCAAAGGAAGCATAACACGGTGCCTTCCAGCCACAGAGAATCCATTCACAAGAAGGTGCAGGGGGCAGCTGCGGCCTAGATGTGTGGAAAAAGCTGGGAGGGTGATGGCTTGCAGTGATCTGCACGCCACAAGTTTGAATCCCAGCATTGCCAAATCAACCATCCATCTTTTCGAGGTCAGTAAATGAAGAACGATTATGTTAAGTAGTAGTAACTACTGCATTTTACAGCACTTAGAAATGGCAGAACCAAAATATGCAATTCTCCATGTCAAGTTATTATTATTATTATTATTATTAGTATTATTATTATTATTATTATTATTATTATTATTATTAATAATAATATAAGTCCTTAGAAGGCAGGACCGGCCCCACTCATCTCTGAGCAAACTCTTGAATTAATTTAATCACGGTGGCTTCAGGCCGTGGAGTCGACGCACCGCCCCAAAAAACAAGAGGGGTCTGCATGGAGGAAAAGTTCCTCCGTGATCGGCGTGGCAGGAAAATTCATTTGACAAGCAGAGTCTCATTCGGAGGCTCACTGAAGGGCTGCTTGCATATGTCCGAAAAAAGACGTGAACAATTTAACCCACTGGAGGGATTTAAAAGTGCAGATTGGACTGCAAGTCCCAGCGTGCTATAGGAAAGCCGAGTAAGTGAATTGACACACCAAAGCCAATTGAAGCACAAAAGCATGCAGGGTACGAGACAGCGCACAACAGGAGAAATTGCTCACGCCTGGTCTCTGACGAAGGGGAAAGAATTCCCAGAAACGCGTAAGGCCAAAGGACTGAATAATCTGAATGTGAAGCTGCTTGTGTCAATAAATTGAGGCTGTTACCTACCTACCTGGGAGTGCGGAACTCATCTCTGAGCAAACTCTTGAATTAATTTCATCACGGTGGCTTCAGGCCGTGGAGTCGACGCACCGCCCCAAAAAACAGGAGGGGTCTGCATGGAGGAAAAGTTCCTCCGTGATCGGCGTGGCAGGAAAATTCATTTGACAAGCAGAGTCTCATTCGGAGGCTCACTGAAGGGCTGCTTGCATATGTCCGAAAAAAGACGTGAACAATTTCACCCACTGGAGGGAATTAAAAGTGCAGATTGGACTGCAAGTCCCAGCCTGCTATAGGAAAGCCGAGTAAGTGAATTGACACACCAGAGGCCAATTGAAGCACAAAAGCATGCAGGGTACGAGACAGCGCACAACAGGAGAAATTGCTCACGCCTGGTCTCTGACGAAGGGGAAAGAATTCCCAGAAGCGCGTAAGGCCAAAGGACTGAATAATCTGAATGTGAAGCTGCTTGTGTTAATAAATTGAGGCTGTTACCTACCTACCTGGGAGTGCAGAACTCTTCTCTGAGCAAACTCTTGAATTAATTTCATCACGGTGGCTTCAGGCCGTGGAGTCGACGCACTGCCCCAAAAAACAGGAGGGGTCTGCATGGAGGAAAAGTTCCTCCGTGATCGGCGTGGCAGGAAAATTCATTTGACAAGCAGAGTCTCATTCGGAGGCTCACTGAAGGGCTGCTTGCATATGTCCGAAAAAAGACGTGAACAATTTAACCCACTGGAGGGAATTAAAAGTGCAGATTGGAATGCAAGTCCCAGCGTGCTATAGGAAAACCGAGTAAGTGAATTGACACACCAGAGGCCAATTGAAGCACAAAAGCATGCAGGGTACGAGACAGCGCACAACAGGAGAAATTGCTCACGCCTGGTCTCTGACGAAGGGGAAAGAATTCCCAGAAACGCGTAAGGCCAAAGGACTGAATAATCTGAATGTGAAGCTGCTTGTGTTAATAAATTGAGGCTGTTACCTACCTACCTGGGAGTGCGGAACTCATCTCTGAGCAAACTCTTGAATTAATTTAATCACGGTGGCTTCAGGCCGTGGAGTCGACGCACCGCCCCAAAAAACAAGAGGGGTCTGCATGGAGGAAAAGTTCCTCCGTGATCGGCGTGGCAGGAAAATTCATTTGACAAGCAGAGTCTCATTCGGAGGCTCACTGAAGGGCTGCTTGCATATGTCCGAAAAAAGACGTGAACAATTTCACCCACTGGAGGGAATTAAAAGGGCAGATTGGACTGCAAGTCCCAGCGTGCTATAGGAAAGCCGAGTAAGTGAATTGACACACCAGAGGCCAATTGAAGCACAAAAGCATGCAGGGTACGAGACAGCGCACAACACGAGAAATTGCTCACGCCTGGTCTCTGACGAAGGGGAAAGAATTCCCAGAAACGCGTAAGGCCAAAGGACTGAATAATCTGAATGTGAAGCTGCTTGTGTTAATAAATTGAGGCTGTTACCTACCTACCTGGGAGTGCGGAACTCATCTCTGAGCAAACTCTTGAATTAATTTCATCACGGTGGCTTCAGGCCGTGGAGTCGACGCACCGCCCCAAAAAACAGGAGGGGTCTGCATGGAGGAAAAGTTCCTCCGTGATCGGCGTGGCAGGAAAATTCATTTGACAAGCAGAGTCTCATTCGGAGGCTCACTGAAGGGCTGCTTGCATATGTCCGAAAAAAGACGTGAACAATTTCACCCACTGGAGGGAATTAAAAGTGCAGATTGGACTGCAAGTCCCAGCGTGCTATAGGAAAGCCGAGTAAGTGAATTGACACACCAGAGGCCAATTGAAGCACAAAAGCATGCAGGGTACGAGACAGCGCACAACAGGAGAAATTGCTCACGCCTGGTCTCTGACGAAGGGGAAAGAATTCCCAGAAACGCGTAAGGCCAAAGGACTGAATAATCTGAATGTGAAGCTGCTTGTGTTAATAAATTGAGGCTGTTACCTACCTACCTGGGAGTGCAGAACTCATCTCTGAGCAAACTCTTGAATTAATTTCATCACGGTGGCTTCAGGCCGTGGAGTCGACGCACCGCCCCAAAAAACAGGAGGGGTCTGCATGGAGGAAAAGTTCCTCCGTGATCGGCGTGGCAGGAAAATTCATTTGACAAGCAGAGTCTCATTCGGAGGCTCACTGAAGGGCTGCTTGCATATGTCCGAAAAAAGATGTGAACAATTTAACCCACTGGAGGGAATTAAAAGTGCAGATTGGACTGCAAGTCCCAGCGTGCTATAGGAAAGCCGAGTAAGTGAATTGACACACCAGAGGCCAATTGAAGCACAAAAGCATGCAGGGTACGAGACAGCGCACAACAGGAGAAATTGCTCACGCCTGGTCTCTGACGAAGGGGAAAGAATTCCCAGAAACGCGTAAGGCCAAAGGACTGAATAATCTGAATGTGAAGCTGCTTGTGTTAATAAATTGAGGCTGTTACCTACCTACCTGGGAGTGCGGAACTCATCTCTGAGCAAACTCTTGAATTAATTTCATCACGGTGGCTTCAGGCCGTGGAGTCGACGCACCGCCCCAAAAAACAGGAGGGGTCTGCATGGAGGAAAAGTTCCTCCGTGATCGGCGTGGCAGGAAAATTCATTTGACAAGCAGAGTCTCATTCGGAGGCTCACTGAAGGGCTGCTTGCATATGTCCGAAAAAAGACGTGAACAATTTAACCCACTGGAGGGAATTAAAAGTGCAGATTGGACTGCAAGTCCCAGCGTGCTATAGGAAAGCCGAGTAAGTGAATTGACACACCAGAGGCCAATTGAAGCACAAAAGCATGCAGGGTACGAGACAGCGCACAACAGGAGAAATTGCTCACGCCTGGTCTCTGACGAAGGGGAAAGAATTCCCAGAAACGCGTAAGGCCAAAGGACTGAATAATCTGAATGTGAAGCTGCTTGTGTCAATAAATTGAGGCTGTTACCTACCTACCTGGGAGTGCGGAACTCATCTCTGAGCAAACTCTTGAATTAATTTCATCACGGTGGCTTCAGGCCGTGGAGTTGACGCACCGCCCCAAAAAACAGGAGGGGTCTGCATGGAGGAAAAGTTCCTCCGTGATCGGCGTGGCAGGAAAATTCATTTGACAAGCAGAGTCTCATTCGGAGGCTCACTGAAGGGCTGCTTGCATATGTCCGAAAAAAGACGTGAACAATTTAACCCACTGGAGGGAATTAAAAGTGCAGATGGACTGCAAGTCCCAGCGTGCTATAGGAAAGCCGAGTAAGTGAATTGACACACCAGAGGCCAATTGAAGCACAAAAGCATGCAGGGTACGAGACAGCGCACAACAGGAGAAATTGCTCACGCCTGGTCTCTGACGAAGGGGAAAGAATTCCCAGAAACGCGTAAGGCCAAAGGACTGAATAATCTGAATGTGAAGCTGCTTGTGTTAATAAATTGAGGCTGTTACCTACCTACCTGGGAGTGCAGAACTCATCTCTGAGCAAACTCTTGAATTAATTTCATCACGGTGGCTTCAGGCCGTGGAGTCGACGCACCGCCCCAAAAAACAGGAGGGGTCTGCATGGAGGAAAAGTTCCTCCGTGATCGGCGTGGCAGGAAAATTCATTTGACAAGCAGAGTCTCATTCGGAGGCTCACTGAAGGGCTGCTTGCATATGTCCGAAAAAAGACGTGAACAATTTAACCCACTGGAGGGAATTAAAAGTGCAGATGGACTGCAAGTCCCAGCGTGCTATAGGAAAGCCGAGTAAGTGAATTGACACACCAGAGGCCAATTGAAGCACAAAAGCATGCAGGGTACGAGACAGCGCACAACAGGAGAAATTGCTCACGCCTGGTCTCTGACGAAGGGGAAAGAATTCCCAGAAACGCGTAAGGCCAAAGGACTGAATAATCTGAATGTGAAGCTGCTTGTGTTAATAAATTGAGGCTGTTACCTACCTACCTGGGAGTGCGGAACTCATCTCTGAGCAAACTCTTGAATTAATTTCATCACGGTGGCTTCAGGCCGTGGAGTCGACGCACCGCCCCAAAAAACAGGAGGGGTCTGCATGGAGGAAAAGTTCCTCCGTGATCGGCGTGGCAGGAAAATTCATTTGACAAGCAGAGTCTCATTCGGAGGCTCACTGAAGGGCTGCTTGCATATGTCCGAAAAAAGACGTGAACAATTTAACCCACTGGAGGGAATTAAAAGTGCAGATTGGACTGCAAGTCCCAGCGTGCTATAGGAAAGCCGAGTAAGTGAATTGACACACCAGAGGCCAATTGAAGCACAAAAGCATGCAGGGTACGAGACAGCGCACAACAGGAGAAATTGCTCACGCCTGGTCTCTGACGAAGGGGAAAGAATTCCCAGAAACGCGTAAGGCCAAAGGACTGAATAATCTGAATGTGAAGCTGCTTGTGTCAATAAATTGAGGCTGTTACCTACCTACCTGGGAGTGCGGAACTCATCTCTGAGCAAACTCTTGAATTAATTTCATCACGGTGGCTTCAGGCCGTGGAGTTGACGCACCGCCCCAAAAAACAGGAGGGGTCTGCATGGAGGAAAAGTTCCTCCGTGATCGGCGTGGCAGGAAAATTCATTTGACAAGCAGAGTCTCATTCGGAGGCTCACTGAAGGGCTGCTTGCATATGTCCGAAAAAAGACGTGAACAATTTAACCCACTGGAGGGAATTAAAAGTGCAGATTGGACTGCAAGTCCCAGCGTGCTATAGGAAAGCCGAGTAAGTGAATTGACACACCAGAGGCCAATTGAAGCACAAAAGCATGCAGGGTACGAGACAGCGCACAACAGGAGAAATTGCTCACGCCTGGTCTCTGACGAAGGGGAAAGAATTCCCAGAAACGCGTAAGGCCAAAGGACTGAATAATCTGAATGTGAAGCTGCTTGTGTTAATAAATTGAGGCTGTTACCTACCTACCTGGGAGTGCGGAACTCATCTCTGAGCAAACTCTTGAATTAATTTCATCACGGTGGCTTCAGGCCGTGGATTCGACGCACCGCCCCAAAAAACAGGAGGGGTCTGCATGGAGGAAAAGTTCCTCCGTGATCGGCGTGACAGGAAAATTCATTTGACAAGCAGAGTCTCATTCGGAGGCTCACTGAAGGGCTGCTTGCATATGTCCGAAAAAAGACGTGAACAATTTCACCCACTGGAGGGAATTAAAAGTGCAGATTGGACTGCAAGTCCCAGCGTGCTATAGGAAAGCCGAGTAAGTGAATTGACACACCAGAGGCCAATTGAAGCACAAAAGCATGTAGGGTACGAGACAGCGCACAACAGGAGAAATTGCTCACGCCTGGTCTCTGACGAAGGGGAAAGAATTCCCAGAAACGCGTAAGGCCAAAGGACTGAATAATCTGAATGTGAAGCTGCTTGTGTTAATAAATTGAGGCTGTTACCTACCTACCTGGGAGTGCAGAACTCATCTCTGAGCAAACTCTTGAATTAATTTCATCACGGTGGCTTCAGGCCGTGGAGTCGACGCACCGCCCCAAAAAACAGGAGGGGTCTGCATGGAGGAAAAGTTCCTCCGTGATCGGCGTGGCAGGAAAATTCATTTGACAAGCAGAGTCTCATTCGGAGGCTCACTGAAGGGCTGCTTGCATATGTCCGAAAAAAGACGTGAACAATTTAACCCACTGGAGGGAATTAAAAGTGCAGATGGACTGCAAGTCCCAGCGTGCTATAGGAAAGCCGAGTAAGTGAATTGACACACCAAAGGCCAATTGAAGCACAAAAGCATGCAGGGTACGAGACAGCGCACAACAGGAGAAATTGCTCACGCCTGGTCTCTGACGAAGGGGAAAGAATTCCCAGAAACGCGTAAGGCCAAAGGACTGAATAATCTGAATGTGAAGCTGCTTGTGTTAATAAATTGAGGCTGTTACCTACCTACCTGGGAGTGCGGAACTCATCTCTGAGCAAACTCTTGAATTAATTTCATCACGGTGGCTTCAGGCCGTGGAGTCGACGCACCGCCCCAAAAAACAGGAGGGGTCTGCATGGAGGAAAAGTTCCTCCGTGATCGGCGTGGCAGGAAAATTCATTTGACAAGCAGAGTCTCATTCGGAGGCTCACTGAAGGGCTGCTTGCATATGTCCGAAAAAAGACGTGAACAATTTAACCCACTGGAGGGAATTAAAAGTGCAGATTGGACTGCAAGTCCCAGAGTGCTATAGGAAAGCCGAGTAAGTGAATTGACACACCAGAGGCCAATTGAAGCACAAAAGCATGCAGGGTACGAGACAGCGCACAACAGGAGAAATTGCTCACGCCTGGTCTCTGACGAAGGGGAAAGAATTCCCAGAAACGCGTAAGGCCAAAGGACTGAATAATCTGAATGTGAAGCTGCTTGTGTTAATAAATTGAGGCTGTTACCTACCTACCTGGGAGTGCGGAACTCATCTCTGAGCAAACTCTTGAATTAATATATATATATATATATATATATATATATATATATATATATATATATATATATATATATATATATATATATGAGATCAAAGGCAATGCACCCTGCGCTTACAGAAGGGCTCACCACGGCACCCCCATACCATCCGGCCTTTGCTTGCTCCCGAAGACCCCACAGCCTCCCTCCTCAATAATTAAAAGAGTCCGACGTGTTTCGGGGCAGACACGCCCCTTCCTCACGGACATATTCACAGAGGCATACTCAGCTCACTTTGGTGATTAGGATGTGTTTTACTTAAATCAGTCCGCCCTAAGTGGGTGTGGTTCACGATGCTTTGTTGCCAGGATTGCTGGTAACTGTAGTCCGAAGGTGAGTTTGTTTATAATCCTTAAGTAGGTTGTGCTCCTCTGTGCCCTTTGTGTCATATTTGTTTCAATACTTGAGTAGGATGTTGGAGGGCAGGGTCTGAGGTTTTAACTTTATCATGGAGTGTTGCGCTGGCATGCAAGGATGGGTATCCTCACCACAGTCTTCACCAAGTGCAGCATTACTGTATGCCTAACGAAGCGAAGCTCCTCCCACGGTTAAGGCCAATCGTAAGATATGATCAAAAGAGGACCTTATTCAAAGTCATCAGGCATACTCCAGGACCACGATATCCAGAATGCCTAACGGAACGCCCACATGGGTGGGACTTTAAATTGAATAAAGTGTTCCAAACATACCTGTTTTCGACATTCATTGAGCCAGTGATCAAGAGCTTTCCATTAGCTCGAAACGCGTATGGCAGTGTTTAAAGGCTGGGAGACATGCTGCTACTTTTCCTCCTGTGGCGCCTAGTGCAGTAACCCCTGCTTGTGCGGCGAATCCTTAAAGGGCAACCTTGTGGACAGAATATATATATATATATATTGTGGACAGAATATATATATATATATATATATATATATATATATATATATATATATATATTCGAAAACAAAAGCAAAGACGCGGCACTCTTCTTAACACAATAGATTTATTTCAGGTCTCAAGCAAAAACTCCTACGCGTTTCGATCAAACGATCTTGGTCACGGCAGTGTTCTACAAAAGTCCCTTTTCTCTTTCCACAATTTATACTTTTTCACTTGATAATACAAAGTGAGGGATTATGGGCCTTGTAGTTTTTTCATCAAACGTGCGTTTTTTCAAAAACAAGGTGCATTTGAATAAGGTTGCTGTGTGGGTAACATTTCTATTTAAGAAACATTTTAACATAAATTTCCTGAATAAATGTCTGTGCAAATACTCAAGTCAACTAATTATAGTCCTTATGGTGCTTAAACAATAAACACTGTTTATCATGGACTTTTTCTGCATATAACGTTTTCGTTATAGTTTGTTAGACGGGCTGAGTGCCCTATGTCCCACACTGTAACCTAATAAATTAAACGTTAAGGCCTAATTTCCTATTTTTTCACACAAAAAGATTCTATCAAAGACTGAAATTCAAGTCTTTATAGGTGTACATGCATTTCCTCGTCGGCATTCAACCCCCTCGGCTGTTTTGTTTTGAACTTAATTATAAGTTTCGACTCCAATCGCCTCAGTTTTAAGAGTCTGTCACCCCCTCTCTCTTGGGTGGGGATGGATGCTAATCCCAAAAACTTGATGTCTTGCCAAGTTTTGCCAGTGTGTGTTTTCAGATGTTTGGCCATGGCGTAGGTGTTGTCGTTGTTTTGTATCGCCCGGATATGTTCTAAGATTCTTTTCTTTAAGGGGCATTTGGTGCTCCCTATGTACTCTTTTCCGCATTGGCATCTGAGCATATAAACCACAAAAGAGGATTCACATGTTATTTTTGTTTTGATTATGAAGTCTTTTCCTGACGGGTCTGATAGGACAGTTGTGTTTTGTCCTATTTTGCATGCTTTACACGTCTTGCATTTCGTGAAACCATTATTTCTTTTTTGGAGCCAGTCTTTTTTTTTGTCTGCGAGAAATGACTATGTACCAAATGGTCTGAGAGATTTGGCGCTCTCCGATATGTGACTAGAGGGCCAGTTCCAATGTCACTGCCAATGTCTGGGTCTTTCATTAAGACATGCCAATATTTTGCAAGAATTTTTTGAATCTTGTAACTTTCTCTGTTATATGTTGCAATCATTCTTGGTCTTTCCTCATTTTCTTTTGTTTGATTGCTTGTTGTTGGCTGTGTATTATTTTCCGAGTCAGTGGATGTTTTGTCCTGGTTTAATGTTTCCAATCTTGTTTTTGTTTTGGCTTTGTCTTCCCCTATGGTTATGTCTCTGTGTTTATAACCTCTTTCAAGAAATCGATTTCTTGTATCATTGAAATTTTTCTCCATTTCTTGTTCAGTTGAACAGTTTCTTCTCATACGGAGAAATTCCCCGTAGGGTATGCTTTTAACCAGTTTTTGGGGATGGAAACTCAATCCATGCAGGATGCTGTTTGTTGCAGTCTTTTTTCTGTGGGTGGTTGTCTCAATTTTGTTTTCTTGTATGAACACTTTAATATCCAGAAATTCAATTTCCTTTGGACTGATATTATACGTAAATTTCAAACCGACATCGTTTGTGTTCAGGATGTCAAAAAAGGTTTCAAATTCAGATGTATTACCTTTCCACAGTAAGAACAGGTCATCTATGAACCGCACCCAAAGTGCTACTTTAGCCATATACTGGTCGTTTTCCTCTCTCCAAGCTATGCTCCTCTCCCACCACCCCATCATGAGGTTCGCATAGCTTGGAGAGAAGGAAACTCCCATGGCTGTTCCACACTTTTGTTGGTACATTTTTTGATTGAATAAAAATACATTATTATACAAACAAATCCTGATCATCTCAGTTAGCATTTTTGAATGTTCTCGTTCTGTTATGGGCCTCTGTTTCAGAAAAAATTCTATGGCTCTAATTCCAATCTCATGGCTGATGGAGGTGTAGAGCGACACCACATCTATCGTTACCAACGAGTAAGATGGATGCCAGTCTATGTTCATAAGAGTTTTAAGGAAATCTCCAGAGTCTTTGATGTAAGATGTTAGAGTGGGAACCAAGGGAGCAATAAAATAATCCACGTAGTTTGCAACATTCTCATACAGACTACCACAACTGGATATTATAGGTCTTCCTGGGGGTTTATTGAGTGTCTTATGCACTTTGGGTAAAAAGTACATCGTGGGTGTGATTGGATTTTCCACCATTAGGTATTTCTTTTCATCATCCGTTAGAAGGCCTTTTTGTTTCCATGTATCGAGCTTTTTCTCCAATTCTGTAATAAGTTCTGGGATTGGATTGGTTTTTAAGGGCTCATAATTTTTCTTGTCAGTCAATTGTCTGAGGGCTTCTTCTATGTAGTGTTGTTTCTCCATTATGATGATATTACCCCCCTTGTCCGCCGGTTTGATTTCGATTGTGGCGTTGTTTTTCAAGGTTTGTATTGCTGCTCTTTCTTTTTTAGATAGGTTTTCCTTTTTTCGAGGATGATTATTTGTCATTTTTTCTATGTCTGCTATTACAAGGTCATAGAACAAGTCAATTTTGTTGCCTGGATGGAGAACTGGATAAAATTTCGATTTTGCTTTGAAGGGAGTTTTTATATGTTTGACTGTCACTATTTCCATCTCCTCTAGTATTTGTGTTTCAGATATTTGGGATCCAGTTTCTTCGTTTGCCAGTTCATATGCAATTCTAAGATGGGGAACATCCTCAATGTTATAATCATTATTGATTATTGTCTGTTCTGGATTCGCATTCGCGGTTTCTGTAGATTGGTCAGATATTGTTTCTTTTACTTTTGGTGTTTTGCTGAAAAACTTCCTCAATTTAAGTTTCCTCACATATTTATATATGTCAATTTTGGTATCAACTTCATGTTGATACCAAAATTGACATATATAAATATGTGAGGAAACTTAAATTGAGGAAGTTTTTCAGCAAAACACCAAAAGTAAAAGAAACAATATCTGACCAATCTACAGAAACCGCGAATGCGAATCCAGAACAGACAATAATCAATAATGATTATAACATTGAGGATGTTCCCCATCTTAGAATTGCATATGAACTGGCAAACGAAGAAACTGGATCCCAAATATCTGAAACACAAATACTAGAGGAGATGGAAATAGTGACAGACAAACATATAAAAACTCCCTTCAAAGCAAAATCGAAATTTTATCCAGTTCTCCATCCAGGCAACAAAATTGACTTGTTCTATGACCTTGTAATAGCAGACATAGAAAAAATGACAAATAATCATCCTCGAAAAAAGGAAAACCTATCTAAAAAAGAAAGAGCAGCAATACAAACCTTGAAAAACAACGCCACAATCGAAATCAAACCGGCGGACAAGGGGGGTAATATCATCATAATGGAGAAACAACACTACATAGAAGAAGCCCTCAGACAATTGACTGACAAGAAAAATTATGAGCCCTTAAAAACCAATCCAATCCCAGAACTTATTACAGAATTGGAGAAAAAGCTCGATACATGGAAACAAAAAGGCCTTCTAACGGATGAGGAAAAGAAATACCTAATGGTGGAAAATCCAATCACACCCACGATGTACTTTTTACCCAAAGTGCATAAGACACTCAATAAACCCCCAGGAAGACCTATAATATCCAGTTGTGGTAGTCTGTATGAGAATGTTGCAAACTACGTGGATTATTTTATTGCTCCCTTGGTTCCCACTCTAACATCTTACATCAAAGACTCTGGAGATTTCCTTAAAACTCTTATGAACATAGACTGGCATCCATCTTACTCGTTGGTAACGATAGATGTGGTGTCGCTCTACACCTCCATCAGCCATGAGATTGGAATTAGAGCCATAGAATTTTTTCTGAAACAGAGGCCCATAACAGAACGAGAACATTCAAAAATGCTAACTGAGATGATCAGGATGTGTTTGTATAATAATGTATTTTTATTCAATCAAAAAATGTACCAACAAAAGTGTGGAACAGCCATGGGAGTTTCCTTCTCTCCAAGCTATGCGAACCTCATGATGGGGTGGTGGGAGAGGAGCATAGCTTGGAGAGAGGAAAACGACCAGTATATGGCTAAAGTAGCACTTTGGGTGCGGTTCATAGATGACCTGTTCTTACTGTGGAAAGGTAATACATCTGAATTTGAAACCTTTTTTGACATCCTGAACACAAACGATGTCGGTTTGAAATTTACGTATAATATCAGTCCAAAGGAAATTGAATTTCTGGATATTAAAGTGTTCATACATGAAAACAAAATTGAGACAACCACCCACAGAAAAAAGACTGCAACAAACAGCATCCTGCATGGATTGAGTTTCCATCCCCAAAAACTGGTTAAAAGCATACCCTACGGGGAATTTCTCCGTATGAGAAGAAACTGTTCAACTGAACAAGAAATGGAGAAAAATTTCAATGATACAAGAAATCGATTTCTTGAAAGAGGTTATAAACACAGAGACATAACCATAGGGGAAGACAAAGCCAAAACAAAAACAAGATTGGAAACATTAAACCAGGACAAAACATCCACTGACTCGGAAAATAATACACAGCCAACAACAAGCAATCAAACAAAAGAAAATGAGGAAAGACCAAGAATGATTGCAACATATAACAGAGAAAGTTACAAGATTCAAAAAATTCTTGCAAAATATTGGCATGTCTTAATGAAAGACCCAGACATTGGCAGTGACATTGGAACTGGCCCTCTAGTCACATATCGGAGAGCGCCAAATCTCTCAGACCATTTGGTACATAGTCATTTCTCGCAGACAAAAAAAAAGACTGGCTCCAAAAAAGAAATAATGGTTTCACGAAATGCAAGACGTGTAAAGCATGCAAAATAGGACAAAACACAACTGTCCTATCAGACCCGTCAGGAAAAGACTTCATAATCAAAACAAAAATAACATGTGAATCCTCTTTTGTGGTTTATATGCTCAGATGCCAATGCGGAAAAGAGTACATAGGGAGCACCAAATGCCCCTTAAAGAAAAGAATCTTAGAACATATCCGGGCGATACAAAACAACGACAACACCTACGCCATGGCCAAACATCTGAAAACACACACTGGCAAAACTTGGCAAGACATCAAGTTTTTGGGATTAGCATCCATCCCCACCCAAGAGAGAGGGGGTGACAGACTCTTAAAACTGAGGCGATTGGAGTCGAAACTTATAATTAAGTTCAAAACAAAACAGCCGAGGGGGTTGAATGCCGACGAGGAAATGCATGTACACCTATAAAGACTTGAATTTCAGTCTTTGATAGAATCTTTTTGTGTGAAAAAATAGGAAATTAGGCCTTAACGTTTAATTTATTAGGTTACAGTGTGGGACATAGGGCACTCAGCCCGTCTAACAAACTATAACGAAAACGTTATATGCAGAAAAAGTCCATGATAAACAGTGTTTATTGTTTAAGCACCATAAGGACTATAATTAGTTGACTTGAGTATTTGCACAGACATTTATTCAGGAAATTTATGTTAAAATGTTTCTTAAATAGAAATGTTACCCACACAGCAACCTTATTCAAATGCACCTTGTTTTTGAAAAAACGCACGTTTGATGAAAAAACTACAAGGCCCATAATCCCTCACTTTGTATTATCAAGTGAAAAAGTATAAATTGTGGAAAGAGAAAAGGGACTTTTGTAGAACACTGCCGTGACCAAGATCGTTTGATCGAAACGCGTAGGAGTTTTTGCTTGAGACCTGAAATAAATCTATCGTGTTAAGAAGAGTGCCGCGTCTTTGCTTTTGTTTTCGAATTACAAAGGAGACACGCTCCCGGTTTCCACACGCGGGCACCAACAAATGCAGTTCCCTCTGCTACGGGAACATTTGTGATGAATATATATATATATATATATATATATATATATATATATATATATATATATATATATATATATATATATATATATCTTAAATTTAATAATACCTATAATAGATGAAGATCAGAGCACGAAATTTGGGAGAGCGATCAATAATGACAAAGATGTATAGACAATTCAGAAACTTTGTAGCCTCTCTGTGCATTATGGGATTTATCAGAATTACACAAGGCTTTCAGAGACACAGGATTGGGGCATACTTCCCACGGTCACATCCTAAGGTACTGAGAAAGTGTTTGACTGAATAGATTCGAAATATTTTCTAAAAAGTATGCATTTCAGAAATATTGAATAATGAGATAATTCATTAGTTGCCCTTTCTATACAAACGTCTGCATGACAAAAATGGGAGACGTGGACTGGGTAATGTTGTAGGTAAAGAGAATGTTTTCTCTCCCAAATGCAGGGCCTCTGAAGGAAGACTCGAAGACACAGGAGGGATTTCTCTAGCAGAACATTTGGATTCTTTAAACACCATGGCTTTGTTATGTAAAATTAAGATCCGGTAAGCAAACCCATTTTCCTTGATGATGTAGAAGGAAGTGCATGAATTTGATGACTAAGGATTATTTGGAACAAGTCTTGCCTTTTTCCTTTACATTAGGTGACGAGATGCGAGGGGTGTGTACATTGCCACGCCCCCCCCCCTGCCATTAGCTATGACCTTTTTTACATTCTTAGCCATAGAAGTCGGCTTTTGAACTGAAATAGTTTGAGAACATGAAACTAGAATCTTTTCTGGTTTAAAATCCCACTGGAGAGGGTGGCTTTGAGGAAGGAGGTTTTATTATTAGAATTCCTATAGTAGTGGAGAACATATACCAGTGTTCTTCAAGACTACATTCTTTTAAAAATTAGACAAAGTGCTAAATAGGCTAATTCTGGGCAGCTGCAGTAAAAGGGAGTAGCTCTGAAAACTAGTGCATTTCCCTTTCAGAAATGGAGCCATACTATCTAACCTTTCAGAGCCAGTTTGGGGCACATTGGATTGGCAGACATTGGCACTCTACAAAAATGCTTTTAACAGAGTTGTCCCTCATACTGGTAGGTGAAGGGCTTTTAGTGAATCGTTCACTTTATTTATTTATTTTTTTATTTTTTTTTGTAAGACGTTTATTAATGTTCAAAAGTGCAGGACATATAGCGAAGCCTACAACCCTGCGGGCCGGCTGCAAAAGGACGGTAAATCGTGAGGGCGCAGGGCTGCGCAGGAGGGCGTGTTGTTGAGCCCCTCGTGTCTCTGGCACGCTAGATCACAGGCAGTATGGTCACATTACCTTTAATCAGTAAAAGAACAGTTCCATAAATGACGTCTTGTTTTTCAATTTTTCTAGAACTAAGCCATGAATTCAGCAAACTAAACAGAACAGTTCGTATCGGTATGTCCCAATGTTCCTTTCGCGGCTGCGCCGCGTCAAGTCTGTCCTGTTTGCACAGTGCTGGTGGGAGACCCCTCTGGTCAGTGTGGTGTATGTCGATGATGCTTCAGTACATCAGGGGGTCAGTGGTGTGCATGTGCAAGTGATCTCGGACTTAAAGCGGGACAGCTCCTTTGGGCCGTGGTGCTTCGCCGGCCGCCGGCCTGATTAGTGACGCGTGTAGCAGTCAGGTGGATTAGCCTAGCTGTTGGTGTATCAGGCGGCGTCTGCGCCTGTGTTCGCCGCCTGGGGCGCCGTTGGTGGCGTCTATCCACCGTGTCGTGGGGGGTTGGAGAGGCCACCGCCGGTGAGCAGGGGTCCGATACTACAAACGTGTGAACATATGTGGGGAAGGGGGTGGGGGGGGGTGGAGTGCACTTGCGGGGGCGGTGTCAACGACTCTGTGCTGGGGGCGTGTCGCTGGGCGATGACCGCTGGTGAGCGCCCGTGTGGGTGGCCGGCGGTGTCTGAGGTCTGCGCGCTGGGTGATCCGTGTCTGGGTTGGGGGGGGGGCGGCACGGTGTGCGGTGGTTCCGTCAATAGAGCTGTATCCTCTGTGGCCCACTCCCGGCAGCGCTTACTCTATGTGTGCCCTCTGACAGCGCCCTCCCCGTGCAGGGACCCCAGGATGCCATCCCAGAGCTGTGCGATCGGGAACTGCCTCAGACCTGCTATTTCTTCCCGGTGAAGTGCCGTGCCTTCTGCCCCGGCCCAGTTTGTGAAGGACATGAACCAGTGTGCCAGGGTGGGTGGTTCCCGCTGCTTCTAATGCCTAGTGAGCAGCCGTTTGGCCGTGATGAGGCCCAGATCCCAGAACCGTGCCTGCGTTTTGTTTAGTTTGGTTCTTTTATATAACCCGAGAATGCACGCCTCCCACGTGTCAGGCAGTCCCGGGCCCGTGCTGTGAATCAGGAGTGATATCACCTCCCCCCAATACGTGTACAGGGTTGGGCAGTGCCAAAGCATGTGCAGGATGTCTGCACCCAGCAGGTCACATCTGGGGCAAACGGCAGTGTCGACCGCGAAGTATCTATTTATTCTATCCGGTGTTAGATATGCCTGGTGTAATATGTACAGCTGGATGATACGGAAGCAGGAGTTGCGGGGGACGTTCACAGGGCTGGCTAGGACCAGGTTCCACTCCTTATCTGTCCAATCCCTCCCTCGGTGTGCTGCCCATTTAGCCCTGATCTGCTGCGTGGGTTTTTGCGTGTGGATGAGAAGCGCCTGCCCTAACCAATGCGTGATGTGTGAGCCTCTGCCCATTACATGCAGATATTGGAGCAGGTGGTGCATCGGTGGTTCATCCTGCATGTCTCCCCAGGAATCAGTGTATGCCCGCAGTACCGATGCGTGGAGTAGGAATTGCCCAGCCGGCAGTCCCGTGCTTTCCGATAGTTCCGCAAACGGGAGCAGGGCTCCGTCAGCATACAGGTCACCCATGGTCTCTACTCCGGCTGTGGTCCAGTGTTCCAGGTTGCGCGGCGTTACCATCCCGCTCCTCCTGGGGGTGCCTAACAGGGGGAGGGCAGGAGCATATGGTCTGACAGTTTGTGTCAGTTTCAGGCTACGGATAAAGCATTTGCGGGCCACGGCCATATGCAAGGGTAGAGGACGGGGTCCCTTGGTCAACGGGTGAAACAGGGCGCAAACCTGGGGGTGGGTCCATTGGTAGTCTGCGGTGGCCGTATCGTCTAGATGCGTACCGCTGAGCCAGTACGTCACCCATTGGAGCTGTGCAGCTAGGTAATACAGCTCCATGTTGGGGACAGCCAATCCTCCCTCCGCAGTCGGGGAGTACAGTTTAGCCAGCGCCACTCGTGGGCGTCCCGCGTTCCAGATCAAGCCGCGAAGCATTGATTCCAGGTCGCGGAATATCAGTGTGGGGACATACGTAGGGATATTCGCGAAGTGATAGAGTAGCCTGGGGAGCGCTATCATTTTGGAAAGAGCTATCCGGCTGAGCACGTTCAGCGGCAGAGTGTTCCAGAAGGACATCTGGGCTCGCAAGGAGGAAATGGCACGCACCAGGTTGCCCTCCAGTATGTCCTGTGGGTCTCTGTAGATGTGTAGCCCAAGGTATTTAAACGTGGTTGGGTACCAAGCGAGCCGGGCCCCTCCAAGGTGCACATCGCACTCCTCCTGGTCCCGGCTGAACGAGTATATTCCGGACTTGGCCCAGTTGACCCTGAGGCCCGAGACCTCCGCGAAGGTCTGGAAGATGTCCGGCAGCTCGGCTGGTACCGCGGTGAGGTCCCGCACATAAAGCAGCAGGTCGTCTGCATAGAGTGAGACTGTGTGCGTTCCATCGGCCAGCGGGATCCCCCATTCCGCTCCTCTGTCCCGCAGTAGAGCCGCCAGGGGTTCAATGGCTAAAGAGAAGAGGAGGGGCGACAGAGGGCAGCCTTGTCTGGTGCCTCTGCGTACCCTGACCCTCTCTGACAGCAGCCCGCCTGTCCTCACTCGGACACTGGGTCTCTGGTAGAGTAGTCCGACCATGTCAGCGAAGGCATCGCCCACCTCGAATCTGTCTAATACTGCCCCCAGGTACGGCCATTCTACAGAATCGAAGGCCTTCTCCAGGTCCAAGACCAGACACCCCGATCTAGGCCAATGTGTCAAGGCCGCTTCCTGAATCCGGAAGAGGCGGCGCAGGTTACGAGAGGTGCTCCGCGCTGGCATGAAGCCGTTTTGATCCGCATGCACCAGGGTTGGGACCTCTAGGGCCAGGCGGCGGGCCAGGAGGTAGGTGAAGATTTTGTAGTCGGTATTCAGCATGGCTAACGGCCTATAGGATCCCATGTGTGTACCATCCCTACCCGGCTTCAGTAGTGAGACTAGGTTTGCCTCATTGAGCGAGTCTGGGAGCGCTGATTCCTCCATCGCAGTATGGTTCAGTTTGAGCATCTCCGGGACCAGCGTGTCCGAACATGCCTTAAAGAATTCGGCGGGTAGTCCATCTGGGCCAGGGGATTTGCCGTTGGACAGTGCGAAAATGGCTTCGCGCATTTCTTCCGGGGAGAATGGTGCTCCTAGAGCGTCCTGTTGCGAGCCTGTGAGGGAGGGCAACGGGATGTCTACCAGGTAGTCTGCTATGGAGGCGGCGGAGACCCTCAGTTGTGATTTGTATAGGGCCTGATAGTGCCCCACAAACGCTTGATGTATCTTGCTTTGGGTGTACACTCGCTCTCCCTCAGCCGTGCGAATGGCGGAGACTGGCTCCGTGCGGTTCTCCTGCCTGACTAACCAGGCCAGTAGCCTTCCGGGCTTGTCACTGTACTGGTGCACCCGCGCCGAGTGGGCCCCGAAGTTAACGTGCCGCAGCCGTTCCAGTAATGTTTCATGCTCCGCTCGGGCCGCCTGCAGCCGGTCTCCTGTGCCACCCACTGCCTCTTGTTCCCTGCAGAGTAAGTCCGCTTCCACCCTGCGCAAGTCCGCCTCCAACTTCCTCTGTATGCTTCCCTGAGTGCTCATGCAGTGTCCCCTCACCACCACCTTGAATGTGTCCCACTCTACTCTCGGGGAGGACGCTGTGTCTGAGTTGTCAGTGAAGTATTGTGCTACGCAGGCCTGCAGGGAGTCCCTAAAGGGGGCGTCTAGCAGTAGAGCAGGTTGCAGTCGCCATGTGGGGATTGGTGGGTGCGGGCGTTCCCAAGCCATGTGTAAGGTGTGGGGGTTGTGGTCCGAGTGTGTCCTGCCCAGGTATTGGGAGTCAGTGATGTGTGGCAATATTTCCGTTGATACCATGTACCTGTCAAGGCGGACGTGCAATGTGTGTGCCCCTGAGAAACAAGAGTACACCCTAGCGTCTGGATTGTGCGCGCGCCATGCATCTTTCAGGTCCCACTGTGTCGCCCACTGTGTGAGTGCCCTCGTGGCCACCTGGGATGTTGCCTCTGTCCTTGGCGGGACCGAGCGGTCCATCACTGGGTCTAGTACCGTGTTGTAGTCACCTCCCAGTATCCATGGGACGCCGTGCCAGGGCGCCAATTTCTCTGATATGCGCGCTAGGAAGGTGCCCTGGTCCGTGTTTGGAGCGTAAATGGACGCTAGGACCACTGGTTGCCCACCCATACGACCCTTTACCAGGACATACCTCCCCTCCGTGTCTGTGTGAACTTCTGACATTACGAAGGGAGTACCCGGCTTTACCCACAGCAGCGCCCCGCGGGCATATGAGGAGTATTCAGTGGCATACAGTTGCCCCCTCCATCTTCGCCTCAGCGCTGTCACCTCCGCCCCACACAGATGTGTTTCCTGCAGTAGTGCGACCTGCACATTTTGCCTTTTCAAGTAGGAGTATATTTGATACCTGCGCGCGGGTGTGTGCATACCTCTAATGTTCCAGGTACATAGCTTTATCGCAGACGTTTTGGCAATACACATTCCCCCCCGACATTCCTAACAACAGCGGCTCCACCAAGAGCTCTCGCAGTGGTTCTCCCAGCTCTCCCGTCTCCACCCCCCGTAGTACACTCAGCAATGTTCGGGAAGACATTAGGGCAGGGAAAAACAATGAATAACAACAACCAACAGCGGGCTAACCCCACTAAAATACCAAAGGGGCAGTGGCGGAACAGGCCACCGTCCATACTCTCAAGTGAGAGGATTATTCTTACTTGTCTAAGGGGCAGTGTGTGCTAAGCACTATCTCGGCAAGAAGGATATATAGTCAGTTAGGGGAAGCAGGTCACTTCCCTGAGCCACTTGATACAGGGTGCTAGTGGCCACCGGCTATGGTCCAGTGCTCCGAATTACTCAGCTTGTGTGCGGCCTCGCTGCGTGAGTGTCTGCAGGCGAGGGGCAGAGTGCCACGTGGTGTGGGCTGTACGCCCCCATCAGGAGGGGCCCCCTCTCGCCCTGGCTCGCACATGGAGACGGCCAGGTTCGGGCGTATGTTGAAAGACAACCCCGTCATCGCCCACCCCGCTTACCACCAGTGCCACAAGGGCATTACTCACTGTTCCAGGTGTCCACTGTTCAATCAGCTGGCAGGGGGGGGGGGGGGGGGGGGGGGGGGAGATGCCCCCAGCAGTGGCGGGCGCCAGTCGCGCACCATCGTCCAGTCGACCACTGCCAGCCCCCCCTCATTGCGGCAAGACCAATGCAAACATCACCTATAGAATCAGTGGATCATGTCAGAGGTTTGTGGCGTGACGATAGGCAGTTCCACCGAGATCTGTGAGTTCGGGATCCCATATATGGTCTCGTCGTCGTCGCTTGGTATCGGCTGTTGGCCGTCCTCCGGGGCTGTCTCTTGGGAGGGCGAGTTACTCAGTTGAGAAACCTTCCGTAGTGCGTCACGTTGTTCTTGGAGCATCTGGTCTAGTGGGGGAGAGTGGCGTGCCCCCTCCTCCGCGTGTTGGGACTGCTGAGTTCTGTGTCTGCGGCGGCGTCGCGGTCCTCGTGGCCTGGTCCTCGACTCGCCCCCGCGAGAGTGCTTGGGCGCCGTGTCCGTGCCCCCGTCCAGCCACTCACTAGCCTCCACAGGTGTGCTGAAGAAGTAGGTGTTGTCTCCCGCCACCACTCTCAGCTTGGCAGGGAATAGTAGGGAGTACTTGAGGCCCGCGGTGCGTAGTCTCCGCTTCACTTCCATGAAGTCGTGCCTCTGGCGTTGTACCTGGATGGTATAGTCAGGGAAGAACATGATCGACGCATTGTCTATGCGTATCTCGCCCAGTCGCCGTGCCTCCCGCAGCACCGTGTCTCTGTCTCTATAGTCCAGTATTCTGAAGAGCAGTGGCCTCGGGTTGGCGCCGGTGGTATAGGGCCTCGTCGGCACCCGGTGTGCGCGCTCCACAACGAAGTGGGGTGACAGCGAGCCTTCGGGCAACAGTGTTCGTAGCCATTCTTCCACATGTTGGGCTGGGCGGTTCCCCTCCCATTTTTCAGGAACCCCCACAAGTCTGATGTTATTGCGTCTCGCCCTCCCTTCCGCGTCCTCGGCCCTGTCTTCCAGGAACTCCACTCTGTTCAGGAGGTCCTGCACCTGCCTGTCCGTCTGGGTGATCTTGGGCTCGATCTCCTTTACTGCGCCTTCCAGGGTCTTGGTCCGGTCGGATAATTTCCTGTGGTCGTCGCGCAGGAGGGTCAGGTCCACAGCGACCCCATTTATTTTGGACTCCAGGGAGGTTCTAGTTTGCTGAAGGGACTGTTCCATCGTTCCACCGCTACTAGCACGCTGTCAAGCCTCAAGGCCAGTTGTTCGGCGGCCATTTTGTGTAGCGGTTTGCCTGTCTTCCCCTTCGGCGGGGCCCCACCAGTCCCGGTGCGGGTCCGCACTCCCCCGGACATGTGCGGGTGGCGTCTGTCTGGCAGGGTCGTCGCCTGTGTTGCTCCAGTGATGGTGTCCCCGGATGTGCTGCACTCCTGGGTGGGGAACTCAGCGGACGCCAGCGATCCCCTCAGTTGAGGCCGTCGTTGTTGCCCCCGGGGGGGGGGAGGGGGTCCGCCAGGGGGTACCTCGCCCTATCGCCCTATGGCGGCGCCTCACCGGTCCGGACGTTGCAGTGGCCGAGGAGGCGTGTGTGGTGCGTGTGCCCGTGTGGTCTGGGCACGTCAGTCTGGGCCAGGTCCTCTCTTCACGCGTGCCCCACTGTCTCTCAGGCAGCCTTCACCTCCATGGGGGGGGGGGCCCGCAGGTGCGCCCCTCTGTGCGTCTTCAGTGTAGGGGGGGGGGATGGCCGTTCTGTCCCCGGTAGCTACTCAACTCCCCGGTCAGGGTTCCAGGCCCTTAGCGTCGGGCTTGGGGGCTGCTGCTTCCTGCCGGGCCCCTCAGTGTCCGTTTTGGCGTAGTGGGCTCCCCGGGCGGCGCCGGTTGCTGTGTGGTCCCTCGGGGGAGGGCAGTCTGCCGTTGGGGCATCCGCTGTCCCCCGCGTCCCCCCCGGGTCAATCTCTGCCTCGCCTTGCCTCACCTCGGTCCGGGGCAGTGAGTGCGTGGGGGCCGTGACGTAAGCGGGGGGCGCCTGCTCTCCCCTTCGTCCGGGCCCGTCCTTGGTGTTCCGCAGCCGTTTGGGGCGTCTTCCGGACCACCGGTGGGCCCACCCGGCAAGGCAGTTGGCAGCTCGTGATGCCCGGGCAGCTCGGTGAGGGTGGTCCGTCGGGCCTGTCCTCTAGGCCCAAGCCGCGGTCTCTCCTGGAAGCTCCGCCGGCCAGGGGGCGCCTGGTCCCGCAAGAGGGCTGTAGGAGAGGTCGGGGTCGGCCCCGTCGGTGCCCAGGAGTAAAAAGTTGCCTGATGTGCGGTGGCGGGTTCCGGGGGGGTCCGCTCGAAGTTCCGGGCGGCCACAGTGAAAATTGCCGGATAATTGGCTCAGGGAAGGGGAGCCGGTAGCGGAGCTCTACCCAAGAGCGTCCGTCGCCATTGCGTGCTTAGCCACGCCCCCCGTGAATCGTTCACTTTATGACGAGCTATGTCCTAAGTGGTAGAAGGAGAGACAGCAAATGTAAAGAGTTTATACAGTGCTTGGAATGGGAGCCCTTTGCTGCGCAGTGGCATCACTGTGGCCTGACCCACACTTCAAAGATTGCAGCATCATCAATGAACAAGTGTAAATAGAAGGATGGTAGAATCACCAAATGGCTGACCTTTTTAAATTCCTTTACAGAACATCTGCATGATTTTACTCCTCACAAAGGTCAAGTACTGCAAATGAAAGAGTATTACACGTTATAAAGCACTCGCCATGCTAAAAGTAGTTGACCACGGTGAGAGGAAAAAAGCCTGCTAAAATTAGAGAAAACATCGGAAGTGGGGAGTGTAGCAATATGTGTCTCTACATATGCAAAGCTCTAGGAAGTCCCAGGATTAGGCCCATATATTATATGAATCAACAGCCCCTATTTATAAATTAAAAGGTTATTACAAGAAGAGGTCAAATTGGTCAGGATTTGAGGGGCGCGATGTACCCATACATTTGAGTTCCCCAACTTTTTTGTGAAAAGACACCCATCCCGGAACAGTTAATTCCAGAGTTGAAATGCTTCCGTTGAAGTGTAAGGCAGGAAGCCTCCTGTGCTGGTAAACCGAGGGAGGGACAACTAAACAAGAACAAGCTTTCTTGCTGGGGTGTCTACTTGCCTGAAAGAAATGTAAATGTGCATAACTAGTCAACCTGCAAATGTAAAGAGTGCTTGGAAGATGGCATTGGCTTTAACTGATGGACTCACTTGAAGCTTTATGATGACACACATCTATTCTTTTTGAGTGGTATTGCAAGGGAGTTAACAGCTGAGCTGTGAAATGTGTGCTTTTAAAAGGCGGTTATACAAATAGGTGCACTATGTACAGTCTGGGTATTACTAAAACCTATATTTTGGAAGCACTTTCTTTTATCTTAAACCTGTTTGCACATTTTGTAGCAGCCTTTTCTTATACTGTATGTAAGGCAAATTCAAAATAATGACTTACATATTCACAATGCTTTCTGTCACAGACTGGGAACTTGTTGCGCAAAACATACATAAGTCACTATTCTCCACTGACCAACCAGGATTCAATTTTGTGGCTCTCAGCAGTGTATTAGCAAATAGAGGTTTCATGCTCTGTGATTGTGCGCTTCCCACTGATTAACTTAACTTGCATTTACATTTCATTCAAGCTGTGCATTATTGAATACGTCATTGCCTGGAAGTGAAAGACCAAAAAAATTACTGAATATTTAGTTAATTTAACCACGCTTTTGACCCCGCCCCCACACTCACTTACCCGCCCCATTGCACACAGGATCACAGTTCCGATACTTTTTTAATGCACTTTGTTCATTGCAAGTCATTGAGGACGTGTGTGACCCTCTAGAGAAACAAGGCAGATGAATGAGACTTTTATGAGGTCAAAAAACACTAAAATCCCTGCAGAAAAAGACAGGATCACACTCTGTTTCAATTTTGACAACACATTTCATGTGTGCCCCTTGGCTGCTGTGACACATTCAATGATATCATTAAGTTACTTGAAAATTGTGTACACTGTTTCTATATTATTTTGCTCTGTTTCAATGTAAAATCTTGTCTCTGCCAAACGTATGTGTTTCAATCATGATAATTATTCTGGGCTTGATGAAGCTCATGGCCAGTAGGTCATGAGAAGAGAGAGTGATGGGGAGGTGTCACTATTTAGAAAAAGTAATCTCTGTTTCCGTGTTGGGGATTGCTACATAACTCCCCTTTGTATGTTATGTCTATCTCCTGCCGCCACGTGTAACAGCCAGGTTCCTTCATTTTGTTCAGCTTTCACCCACTCTGCTGTATTAAGATCTCAACTACGCACATGGTTAAGGTTCTAGCAATCAAGATCAAGATCAACTTTATTTCGGTCAATATGACCTCAAAAGTACATTAAATACATACACGAAAAAGTAAATCAATCCAAATAAACTGAGATTAAAAACATCCATGTGGTACAGATACATAATTGTGTGCAAATATAAATATGGATAAGCGTCATAAATCGTCTCAAAAAGGAATAAGGAAAGGGAAACTGGGTTGGAAACACGAGTTCATCCATGGGAAGTGCATATTGAGAGTAATAAATAAATAAAATATATACATCATATAAAAAAGAGAGATTAAAAAAGGTTGCCACGAGGGGAGGAGCTACACTACAAATTAAGATGGCCGCATAAGCTCCCGGCTCCGCCAACCTCCGCCGGCGGCTCGTATATCCTGTTGACTATCCTTTTCTCCCACCGGACTCCTGTGCGCATGAAGTGCTCCTGACTCTTGCGGTGCAATCCCGGTCTCCGCAACTTATCGGGCGACGAAGTTATGTCGAGTACTATTCTTGGCCTACTCCAGGGCTGAAGCCGGGACCTCGATTTCTAGCCCATCCGGGTTGGAATTGCACAACATCGGCTGTGGGACCAGGGCAGCGTCCGGTCTCCCGAACTTGGACCATTCTCGGCATTTTCGAATGGCAACTCAGTGACCGGCTTACGCAGCGGACATGGTACAGTGACGCAAGTGAAGGTCGGCAGCCGCAGTCGGGGGTCCGACGCCCGGAGACCCTCCTGGGCCGGGGTCGACGGGCTCTGCCCCGCGGGCGGCGAAGGTGTCGATTCTGCCGGTTTTGTGAGCGCCCGCTGCTGTCATCGGCTTTGTGTGTGCCTGGTACCTCGGAGTCATCTCCGGGGTTTGTGTCCTGCTTCGTCTCTTCGCGAGAGGAGATGGAGGGGACGGACGGCACAATATCGTTGAGGTCTGTAATGGCCGCCATTGGGGCGCTCCACTCTCAATTCGCCGTCATGTACGCTCGGATGTCTGTACCGCTGAACAACGTTTATTTGAGACCGGAGCGCGATGCTCCGGCATGCTATCAGCAAGCTGTGGTTCCTGTGGAGTCCTCTGCCTACCATTTTGAGATCCCTGGGCGGAAGCCTGATTTAGCCCACTTTGATGCATCTGGCTCCATGGATGGCGCACCTATGATCATTGCTGGCTTTCCCTACTCAATCCTCGCTCGACGGAACACCGTTGCTAAGAACTTTGATCTCCACGAACAGCTCTTCAGTGACTATCAGAGAGGTTTGCCTTTCCTCTTTATCTTTCCTTGCCAGAATTGTGGATGTCGCCATCTTGTATCCTGTCTCCGATCCTACTCCATTGACTTGTACTGTGTTGAACGCTTCGATTTCCTTATGATGACTCTGGATTGGGCGGCAAGGACTATCGTAAAGTCACATTCTGGTCAGGGTTGATTTTGGCTTCTGGGGTTTGCTGCGTCATGTGCTACAAGCTGGGATTGTACCTTATATTGTAACAGGGGTCGGGTGTTTTTTTTTATTTTTATGTCCTCCCCAGGTTGGGGTTCAATACTCGCTTCAAACAGTGGCTAAGATGTCTTGGGGAGGTCGCCAATGGCGGGGGGTAAGGGAGATCGGGAGTGTGTCTGTTCTTCTCCTCCTCCGCTTTCTCTTTCCCTTTCTTTAGGGTAGTTCCGGGGCGACAGGCACGCTGTTAGTGGGGTAGGCCGTAGCCATTACAGGGGTGCAGGGTGGCGGGTGTTTGGGGGGGGGTTTGTTATTTTAGTTTGTTTTGTTCTATGGTACCTTTCTTTCCTTTCCTCTTCTCAGTAGGGACGGCTGTTTCTCCTTCTGCCATTTTTTGATTCATGGGACGTCTACACCAGCTTCTACTTCATTTTCTCTTGAGAGTGGGTTTTTGGATGGTGCTCGCACTTGATCACTTGCTAATAGATTTATTTTTATTCCTGTTCTGTCACGTGACTAAGGCTGTATTACTTGTTACCTGCTCTTGACTGCAGTGCGTGGTACATCCCCTCATCTCGTATTGCTTCCTAAAGTATGGTGTGACGCCTCTTACAGTAATGCCACTACTGCTTCTTCAAAAAAGAAAAAACGAAACCTTGATATGTCCTTTGTACTGGTGACGCATCCAATCATATGCTGCAATTTCTTCGCAGACGTCGCCAGGGTCGATAATAGATGCATAACTTTAAATTGCTTTGCTAATTTGCGGCCGGCCCTTGTGGTTGTAGGCCGGCACTTGTAATACTCTGATTGCATCAATAAAGGTTTAAAAAAAAAAAAAAAAAAAAGTTGCCACATTATTATCTTACAGGTGTTAAAAGTGTTAAAAGAGGAGCCCGCTATTGATTTGTTCCTAAATGGCAACTACATCAGCATGTGGAATTTTTACAAACATTTTTGGAAGTAGACTTTTTAGTTCGGGTTCCACATACAGATAAACACACCTTTTTGTCAGAGCACATAACACATTTAATATTTAAAACCATCATTGAGAGACCTAAGAGAAGGAATACCTAACTTGCAGAGCAATAAAATGGATACAGTCTTTGTCAACGAGCATCTATCATCTGATGTGAAGATTTTAGATAGTACCTATGGGAGCACCACATAGAAAATAGAAAGCCTGCGACTGAATAAACAATGGGGATACCTGTGTCATACTTGAGGATCCTAAATGCCTCTGAGCAGTGTCGGGTTCCAAGGTTCCTACAGATCTGCACCAGCCAGCGTTTTCTTGCAGTATAGTGGCCGGGGCAGCTGAAGAACACATGGAGTACTGTTTCAACTGGGTAGTCACAAGCCGGGCAATTTAAGGCTTGCAAACTCTTCCATTTGTGGGTGAAACAGCGGAGGGGTAACACCCCATACCTAAACTGGAGGTAGAGTTTTCTGGCGGCCGCTGATTTAATAATATCAAGGGCCGGGACAAATAGAGACCTATCTTTTATCTCAAGGAATGTTGTAGTCAGCTTGCCTGTTCTTGGGCAGTTCTGGAGCTGTGCCTGATTAAATTCTTCATAAAGAATTTTTATTTCTTTTCTTGAGATTGAAGAGCAGGCAAGCTCAGGGTCCTCCCAGAGATCCCGTAGCCCCATACTGATGAAAGTATGTTTAATATGGGCCAACCACAATAGGGTGGCTGCCCCCCGCAGTTTCATCACCTCCAAAAGCTCTTCTCTATAAGAAGAGAGTTCTGGGGTTACCCACAAACGGCGCCAATACATCAGGGGTTTATGGTTGAGCAAGTCAGAAATTGCCATTAGCCCCAGGTCTAATCGGAGTGGGGCTAGCGGGGTTGGGAGATTCAACAAGTATCTCAAAAAGTTGTTCTCTACCTGGGGTAGGTTCTCAGAACAGGAATGACCCCAAAGTTCAGCCCCATATATTACCCCTCCCCGAACTTTAACCTTATAAATTTCAATCGCTGGGCTGAATGGCTTCGTTGAGGACTTACAGAAGACCTTCATGAACCCCCCGGACGATTGAGCAGTTTAAGGGATGATTTTTTAATATGTTCCACCCAGTCCTTTTTATCTGTAATGGTGATCCCAGATAAATGAAAGAGGAAACTCTTTCTAAGGGTTTACCATACAGAAGGGGGTTAGGACGTGTACTCTTTGACATATTAAACGCATATTAAATGCCATGAATTTGGATTTTTGCAAATTAATTTCTAAACCTCTTTCTTTGCAAAAAACTTCAAATTTATTAAGAATCCTCTGAAGCCCCATGGGCGATTTAGAAACTAGTAACATATCGGCGGCAAACATCATTGTGGGATCAGTCGAGATGCTAGCTTAGGAGCATCTAGGTCTTTGACAGCTAGAAGTGAATCTATTAGGCCATTAATATATAAACTAAAGAGAGTGGGGGCGAGAACGCAGCCCTGTCGGACACCGCGCTTGATCGGGATGGGGGTGGTAAGCTCGCCGTCCTTACCAAACCTGATTCGCGCGTAATTATCCTCATAAAGCCATTTGATAAGCTGAATCAAGTATTCTGGAACCCCCTGGTCATGTAAGACAGACCACAGTTTTTCCCTTGGGACCAGATCAAACGCGGACCTCAGGTCCACAAATACTAGGAAAAGACTGCCTCCCTCCAGACACACAGTTTTCCAGTACAACAGCTGTAATCTGAGTACCTGGTCCAGGGTTGAAATTTTTTCCCTGAAACCGGCCTGCAAGGGGGACAGAATCATCTGTTCTTCCATCCAGTTTTGCAGTCTGAGCAGCAAAATGCGCGCAAAGATTTTTTGGGAAATATCAATCAGGCTAATGGGCCTATAATTTGTTGGCAGGAGAGGATAACCTTTTTTAAAAATTTGAATTATTTCCGCCCCTAGCCAGCTGGACGGAATCACCATACCCTGCAATATAGCATTGAATAGAACATAAATGTAAGGAGCCCAGATGTCTGGTTCATACTACGGTATAGATCCTCTGGGATCTTGTCCAGGCCTGGCGCTTTGCCTGGAACTATTTTCTTAAGTGCTGCCTTTATTTCAAGTAAGCTTATTCTAGTGCTGGGCATACTATCATGGGAGTAGTCGATAAACTCTGGGTATGGGGAGGGAGCGTCCCCCAGATGACATTCCTCTAATAACATGCCAGGTAGCCTAACTTCCTTGGAGTAGAGAGTTTGAAAGTGTTCCCGCCACACCTCTTCAAAGAAGTTTTAGGGCCTCGGCTCTAGCAATCAGTAACTTCCCATAGAAAGCATCACTGATATACATTACCCTTATGAGAACAGTGTGTATGCCGAGGAATGTGGAAATCTCAGCACTACCAAATGTTGGGTTGGCCCTGATCTCTCTGAACCTGAAGACAAATATATGTTTCACTTGTATTTCATCCAACCAAGTTGGGTCTTCGTACCTTACATCTTTCTTCGGCAACCATTTCTAAAGTCTGCCTATTGAGTCTGTGCCTTTAGAAATATTCGAACGCTGGGTACTGGAGGAACATTAGAGTCATTGGATACCCCACACCTGAACTCCCTTAGTGCACTGATTTTACTACACACTGCTCGCAACCATGTATGTTAATCTTTATTGGGCATAATGAAGACACACTGTCTGACACTGAATGCAAGACAGAGATATTACTCTTTGGCAGAGCTCAACAGATTTGGGATGCCTCCTGGTGGCCGGCTTCCCCCGGTGCAGCTCCAGAGCCTAAGAAAACATCTAAAAATGTGGGAATTGTGATAGATTACTCCATTTATATGCTAGAAAAAGTAAATGTCTCATGTGCTAAATGCTTTGGGATATTGAAAAAAATAAACCGTAATTCAGGCCCTGGTTACAAGTCGATTGGACTATGGAAACGCCTTGTATATCGGCATGGCAGACTATCTATTCTCTCGACTTCAAATAATCCAGAATGTAGCTGCAGACTCATTTGTAATAAAGACAGATTTAGCTCAAAATCAGCTTGCTTAAAATCCCTCCATTGGCTGCCAATGCGTAAAACAGAGAAGTTTATATTCCTTTGCCATGCACACAAGGCACTTTACAAGACTGGTCCAAAGTCTTTACGTCATAAATTAGACTTTTACAAACACTCATGTAATTTGAGAACAAAGAGTCTAGAATTAGCTAAAACAATGCACGTTAATAGAGTAAGGATAGGTGGATGCTCATTCTCTTACTTCGCAGAAGCACATGGAATTTCTTGCCCCTTGATATCTGCCTTATGGTGGACAATTTTCTATTCAGAAAAAATGTGAAAACCTGTCTCTTTACAGATCTCTGTTCATTCTTACTGCCAGTACTGGATCTTTGGAAACCCTGAGGCAGCAGCTATTTCAGCGTCAATATATCCACTTGGGGTTGAGTGACGCGCTTTATAAATACTGTAAATAAATAAAAAGATGTATTGTAATAGAGAGAGGGGTATGATGATCACGCTATCAGATTATCTAAAATAAGTTGTTGAGACTAATGACAAAAAAGCAGCACATGATTAAATATTGTACAGTGATGAATAAGACACATTTATACAAAATCCAGAAATCTAAAAACATACTCAAACGAGTAATGTTTTCACATTTTAAAGAGAACATACTGCACAGTTGTCAAAAAGGAAATTGAAAATGAAGGCGACGACAAAAACAAACCACGCAAGTAGATCTGTATGATGAGAAGGGAAGCACCTAATCTAAAGTGAAATAGTAATTTGTATGTACTGCTACTATCACAATCTTGAAAATCCGGCATAGTTTAAAGGAGTTAACAATGCGAAGCCATCTACATCTAAAGAAAATGCTGAGCTGGATTTGACCCATTCGTTATCCTGTTTTAGTCCCTTACTGTAATACCCAACATCAAACGTGTGTCATTTAAAATTGAATATGTAATGTATAAGTCGAATTTATTTTTAATCAAATAGAAATTATCACTTTATTCACACTGACTCAATTTAGCTAACTAATTCTAAAGGGCTCATTCAAATTACATGACAAATCCTTGTGGAAGATTGTCATCCTCCAAAGAAAGTGGAACGTTGCACCAACATATGCTCTCCTAATGCTGATTTAAAAGGCTACACCGAAGTTACTCACCTGATAGTGGTCAAAGCTTCTTGTATTATCAAATTTACATACTGTATCTCCTGCACTCTTTCTTCCCTGAAAAGAATAACATAACGCTGTACAAACAGTTCTTAATTTGTGACATTGTTTGTAGATGAAGGGCACCGACAATCATTTTTGGGGCCTAGGGGTTGGGGGCTTATTTAGACTATGGCAGACAGGGTACTGTACCTCAAATGTGGAGTGCTACCTTGTCCACTGAACTCACAGTTCCCCCTTCTTTATTTAGTGTAAAGGGAACCACCGTGTTTCCACAGGTCTCAACTAGCTCTGGCAGCGTACATCTTTTGATGATGATCAGACAGACATTGGGTCATCCGTCAATCCATTGAGGGCAGGCATTCTAACATCGTAAGGCATCGCCTACTAGACAGCACATGCACTGTCTGTTGGAAGACGTATTGTCAGCTTACAGTGAACCTAGACCCTGCCCATTGTATACTGTTGGTTGGCTTCATTGTCATTCTCATTTGCTTGATTCATAATTGTGAGTGTGTGTGGGCTTTCCTGCTTCTTCTTGTGTTTGTCCCTCCTCTGGTGCATGGACATAGAACTTGTGTCCTTCCGCTGCTCCCTTTTCAGGCACTATTTTTTCTTTCTGCTTAAGTACTCTTCAAAAGGCTGTGTATTATCCAGCTGTCTCCCTTATGTGCTCCTCCCTTTCTGCCACACTCGTATTGCTCTCCCCACCCGCTCCGTGATGCACTTGCCCTCACAGGCTTCTCCCAACACCTATACATTCCTTTCTCACCTGAGTGCTTTCCCCAAACTTCACATTATCTTATCTGTTTGTTTCCCTCTGAGCTGCTTCCCCCACCTGGGTCCTCAGTATTGCTCCCCCCCCCCATACCACCATGTTGCTTCCCCAATTCATAGTTTCCACTCTCCGTGCTACTTTTTTTCCGTATCTGTTATTGATCCAATTCGGATTGGTAAACAAATGAAAAAACAATGCTTGCATCAATTTGTAGGATTGCTTGCTTGGTGCACCTGTCAACAAAATGATGTGGCTGGCTGCATAGGCTTCTTTTTTCAGTGTTTTTAGCCGCCATGCTGCCGAGCATGAGGGATGCTGTGCAGCAAGGCTAAAACCACTGGCAAACCAATAGGTCCCAAAAGCTTAGGCAATGCTTGTTTTTCTGTTGTAATGTGAACAGGCAATAGGATCAATGACCACCCCCATAAGCTGGAAGCATATTTCAAATGAGTCATGGCCATTAATATTTTGATTTTCAACAACAAACGCCTGCTTTGGTAGTTTGTTTTTGAAAAACAAAACAAATTTGCTGTGCAGCTATAGTCTGCGAGTGCAATGGAGTTTTTCTCTCTAATAACCTGGAGAAACAAAGTGTTGGCCTCTAAACTTTAAATCAAGCCCCTAGCTTTCATCATCAGACTTGTATCAAGAGCAGGACAAAAGAAGACAGAAACAAGAGAAAAATTAGAAAAAGAAAGATAAGAAAACAGTGACAAATGGAGATTTAGGGATAAAAAACCATTCAGAAGAATGAAATAAAGCGGCACAAAGTCTGGGTTGGTGGAAGAAAAAATCAAGGCATGAAGAGGAATCAATAAAATCATAGGAAGAGCTTAAGGGTAAATTTACGGAGAAGATTGGGGCCCTCCTCGCAAGATACATCCAAAAATATTGAGCCACTAACTTCTACACTGCCCTGTATTCACATTGTCGGAAGACACTCCCATGCATTAGCATGGAAGGGCTATAATCAGAACACATCTGGTTTGAATAAGCAGTGTTTCCATGCACTACAAAAAAGTGTGTGCTTTTCCTTTAAAAAGTAGTAGTAGCCAATGCCTCACATAAGCAACCACCAGGAGCCTGTTGGATGATGTTACCAAGTAGTTAACTAACTCATGGAGTCTTGATCAAGTGGAATCAAGACTAGAAAGTATTGATATTTGGCATCCCCAACACTGAAAGGGCAGGTGGGGGGCTCCTAAAAAAAACATTGGGCCTGTCATCCTAAATAAAAACATTCCATGTAAGTAGGAAACCTCAAATAGATAACAGCATGCGATTTGAACACTCACTAGGAGATTGTGCTATTTGGACTTGTGACAGCCTGTAAAAATACTACAACAAATACATTTTTGGCAAAACTGTAATATAGAATTAAACATGAATTTATTGCACTTCATAGGTTTTTAAAATAAATACATAAAATTACTTTGCAATACACAAAACATGATTACACAGAATACAATATGTTACACAATGAATTAAAAATTGTTCTTGAGAACAAGAGTCGACGCGGCGTTTCGGTTAAAAAACCTTCTTCAGGATAGTTTCTCAAAAGATATATATATCACTCAGGTTTTCCTTCTGAGGTCATATACTAAATGGTGTCCTGATTTTGGTACACATTAGAGGCAACAAATATCCCGCTTGATCAGACTGGGTGTACTTGTGATTGATAATATCTTGTTATCAAATCTTTTAATTCAGCACTGTGTCGGAGGGGCCACCGGTTAGCTTTATAGTTCTGTCCTGATGCGAGTGTAAGGACTTGATTAGTCGCTGTAGCCGCGTGCTGGATATGCTTCGTCAGCTAGTTCTAGTTACTGGGTAAGCCTCCCGATATCTAGAGCATCCAAATTAAAATAATCGGCCTCCCTGCTCCTCCGATCACAGCGTCCTGGGGTTCTATCTGTTTCTGTTTTCCACTGAAACAGATAGAACCCCAGGACAGGGGGGATTTAAATCAAATAATATTAACTTTGTGCCAGGGCATAGCAGCTATGGTTGTTATGTAATATCCATAGAAAGACATTCCAAATTGTCAAAGCCTTTTGTACATTAGTGCTGGAAACCATGTATTAAGGTGATTAAAGCTGGTAATCTTGCACAGGATGGCCACTAATGTAATGTCGTCTACGGTGATCATAATTAGAATACTAATAATTCAAGCAGCTCAGCATGATTTAATTGAATATACGTAGCTCTTATTACTGAAAATAATGAAGACCCCTGGACCACTATAGAGACAAGTTAGGAATCTGTGCATGGCAACAAAACAACAAAGTAGTGTGCTAAAAGTTGTGCCAGAAACTTTTCATGCCAAAAATGTATTATGCCCGAAGTCCAATGGAAAGTAAAATTCCTAGTGCATGTGCTTAACCCTTTGGTTCTAAGCATGTTTCATTGTTTTTATTACCGTTTGTAATTTCAACAGGACAGTAACAACTAAGATTTACAGAACCATTCTGTTAATAAAGGTTTGTTTATCTGTGTGGGGGACACCATGTCTTTATCCACAATGAATTCAGTTTCAGAAGGTTGCATTGGGAGAACATAGTATGGCAATTGATAAACACATCATGTAAACAAACAAAAATACTATCCACATAGTACATATGTAAGTGTGTATCTGTAATAATATGCCACAAACCTAATTGGGAACAATGGAGCTCATTATAGGAATTGTTAGCAAACCGTTTTATCTTCAACATGCCATAAAACGTCGTTGGTGCACAGACTCTGCAACTGCCACATAGTTTGCCATTCTCTAATGCATTTACTTCAAACAAATCCCTTGCTGCAGTCAGTATCTACAAAGAGGCACAATTGGCCTCCCTTTATAAGAAGGCCAGCGAGTATCCCAATTGGTCATGGAAAGATGTGGTCCATAGATGGTCACTGGGACCTTCTATCTATCCTTGGGACCTTCTATGTATCCTTGGGATCTTCTATGTATCCTTTCAAATGATGCACTGGAGGAAGTAAACACTTTTTTTTAAAGTTTTATACATTTGTATTGCATTAAGGATAAACATTACATTAAATAAAAAATAACTATTATGGCAATCCAATAGAAGACCGAAAATCCAATTACATGAAAAACTAGTAATAAAATACTAAAAAATGCCGAACTGTAATATGTGCATGTAAGGGCCGCCAAAAAAGAGTATATACGAGAAAAGAACATAGAGAGTGGATACCACTGAAAAATCCAAGTCTAATGGAGTATCATAATTTAATATAAAAAAGAGCAATGTAATGAAACAAATGATCAAATTCTTTCTTAACTCTGAATAGAGTCTACTGTAATCAACAATGTTTTCAAGGAGGGTTAGCAACTTTCTCATTCCCATATGTTGTTGTTAAATATTCTGTCAAATGTAATCACAATTTGCTATTTGTATGAACATCTGGATCGAAGAACAATTAATAGTGTTAATTTCACGTGCATAACATATGCCCTTTTGCCATGCCCTATATGAAAGTTTGGCACAGAATTGCCCAATACCTTTGGAAAAATGTATGCCAGGAATATATATAAATTATATCTTACAATGAAATACGTAACAGTGTGCACAGGAGACCTGGAAATAATCTTAACAGTGTTATATAAGAAGTTCATATGGTATTCCCCCTTTATGTTTTTTATTCCATAAATAGATTGTGATTGTGTATGACAGATTATTTGGAGGCATGTTTTGATTGTAACAATTGTTGATTGAGACTCCATCCGCTCCCTTTGTGTACATTTTGTCACAGTCTGTCTGACATCAAGGGCAGGAATCACACACGCTTTGGTGAAAGAACACATACAGCATAAGTGAAGAAACAGGACAGATTATCTATCCCAGCTAGAGGTGTACAAAATTCACACAGTTTGCTTTTGCATAATTATGTGAACTTTCATCAAAATTATGCGAAATTACGTGTAATGACATGAAATGGGAAATCCTTCATTTTAAGCTAATTATTAGTGAGAAATGCATCCTAGAGTCAATTTCTGTCACAGCCAGTGATGTCCAATTATTCCTATGCACCTGCAGTAACACAAAGAACAAGTTTTGTGGTAAATTGTTACAGCAAATGACAAGTAAGTACACAAAGTGGCATACTGGTGTGATTTTGAGAATTTCATGTAACTAACACGAAATTACGCAAAGTACTCCAGCGTAATTTACACTTTGCCCGTGCCTAATTCCAGCTACACTTGCAGCTATTAGGAGAATTGACTGTAACATTAGTGGTGGAAAAGCGTGCAGAACTTAAAATCAAGAACTTGACTCCTTTGGGGTACTCACTTCTGGCTGAGGCTAAACATTTCTGGGGAAATATAGGTAGCAGGGCTATTTAAGCCAGATGTTAGCATGCAGAGTCTACCTGGTAACTTTCAGTTGCGTTATATGGCTTTCCAGTTTGGCTAGTTCAGCACCCTATTCCGATTCCCTCACTGTTTCAGTTGTTTTCCCTTTTCCTGTTACCATGTTTTAGTGGCCCATAAACATGGTTCTTGCTTTGCTTGTTTGTTCTGTGCATTCTTCCTTCATATGGTGTTTTGACGTTCCATACTTGAATCCTGGTCAGTGTGGGGCTCACCACAGCTCAATCCACCAAGGAGGTTGGGAGGAAAAACTCACTGATTACTTGTTGGTTTGGTTACTTCTTTGTATTCACTTGTGTGATAGTACTATGCTTGATTGTGACCAAGATCCAGATCCCTGCTGAACCTACTGACCTCCTTTCAGTTCTAAGATACAGACAAGTGGCACTTCTCTCCCTCTCTCTCTCTGTCCCCCTTCACCACGTTTCCCTGTATTCTCTGATATATATGTCTACCCATGGGGGGCGTGGCTTGGACGCATGGCGGGCTACTTGCTGATTTGTGCAGCTCCTGCCCCAAACGGAACAATCCTGCATATATCCTGGCGGAGTAGCGCTCACCTTACTATACACGGGGGTCAGAACCCCCCTGGTCCCGAGGATCTGCGCTGAGTATGGTTCTGCTTGCAGGGGAACCAGGAAATCGACTTTGGCTCCATGGGAGTTGAGACAGCTCCCTTTCACGCAAAATGGTGGCGTGGGCCGCGACTACCTGACGCATGGCCCCGGGCGCCTGCCCTGGGTCTGCCCTGCGGTGTGGACCTACGCGGAGGAGCTGATAGCGGCCAGCACTGAAAGGGGGGCACCCGGAGGATTTCGCACGGAGTTGCAGTGCCGCACGGATTGGCCTGCTGCATCCTGGATGAGTGCCCGGGGCTGGGTTCTTCACCACCTTGGGGCTTCAGAAGGGCCGAGGTAGGCCCGCCTGGACTGGGCTTCTCCCGGCGAGTCCTGAGGCCAACAGGGCACATGCGGGTGCTGGAGTGGTGCGGCCGGAGTATCTGTGGGGGGCCCACACATTGGGAAGCTTTAGCCTTGTCCCTCGAGATGGTGGGGGGGGGTGAGGCCCTGTTGGAGAGGCCTGTGCTGCGGAGCTGTCGGAGGCCCGGTACTTGCCTGATGAAGTGAGGGGTCCGGAGGGCCTCGAAATCCAGAGGGGTGGCGAGGTGAAGATTTGCAGACCCACGAGAGCCCGGGGCAGTGGAGGGGTCGGTCCGGGCCTGCTTGGGCCATGTCCCTGCCTGGGAGGGCCGTTAGTGGAGTGGTGTGGTCCGCGGAAGAAGGCTTTTGCTGAAGGAGCTTGGACCCTGACTTGCAGGCGTACTCCTAAAGGGGGGCTGCTCCATAAACTTCATAACTTCCCAGGACAGCCCCTGCTGATTGCTTGAGTGACCACCCAATATTCACAGTAGGAAGCCTCGGGGGGCCACAGCTGGACCCCGGCTGGACTGCGACTTGTGAGGCGGCCCCTGGTGGCCTTGGTGCCTGGAGTGGAGAGCTCTGGGGATCATTTACCTTGGTAATACTCAGCGGACTGATAGACCGAGGTGCAGCCCGGGACCCACATGCCTTCCTGGGCCCGAGTTGCCCTGTGACAGAGGTTATCTTTCTAGGCCTGAGGTTGAAGAGTGAAGGGCCCCGGAGACGACCTTGATGAGCCCGTACTGGCAATGGGGAAAGACAGGCCTATTAGAGGGGCACAAACAAACAAGATTATGCAATTTACAGTACCGCACACAACGACGGCAGAGCGCACCGGACCGAACCCTGAGCGGGGACCGCTGCAGAGATCGACGGCCCAAGATAAGGCTGACACTCTAGAGGCCATTCGAGACTCACGGGCGGCACTGGAATTCAAGATGGATAGTATGGCAACGGACATTAATCTGCGCCTGGACCTACGGAAGGTGGCGGATCGAGTCACTACTACGGAGGGGGACGTGGCCTCCTTTCGAACAGATGTCTAGCACTTGCAAGCGACTGTGTCTGCACTCAAGGAGCACAATTCTCAGCTTGAAGACAGGGCGGAGGACGCAGAGGGGCATTCGAGGAGAAATAACCTCTGGTTTTTGGGCTTTCTGGAAAGGGCGGAGGGGTCGGCATCGGACCTATTCCTGGAGGAGTGGATCAGTTCAGCCCTCCCGGGTCTCCGACTATCCAAGATATTTGCGGTGGAGCGAGCCTACCGCTCCCTTCCCCCCCCCCCCCCCCCCAAAACCGGGATCCTCGCCTAGAACTCTGATCACCCGCTTGTTCAAGTTTAGGGACCGGGACATGATCCTGCAGTTCATCCGCAAGAACCGTCCCCCTAGGTGTGAGAACCATGAGATCCATATCTATCCGGACTACACAAAAAAGGTGCAAAACATGCGGAACAACTTCCTGAGGATCAAGAGGAGGTTGAGAGATCTTGATATAGAATACAGCCTAACGTTTCCGGCCCGGCTCAGAGTACAACATGCAGACATGGTCCACTTATTTACTGATCCGCAAGAGGCCATGGACTGGATGGACTCGATGGGCCTGGACGGGCAAGAGAAACATCAAGGATGGCAAGAACAGAGGAGACGGAGCGGTCGACAACGGAACTGGCCTGGTCGCACTAGAAGACAACGTTCCGCGTCAAAGGGGACATCAGACGGAGGTCGCATCATGGTGGGGCCAGATGGCACCCTGAGAGAAGAGCTGGGGGGCATACCGACACAAAATCAGTTTTTCCCACTGTGCCTCGTCCAAGAGACTCAATCAGAACCGGAAGGCACTGCTGGCCCACTAGCTGGTGGCTCGTGAGATACATATCTGCAAGTCTGGGGACTGCCGTTCTGGGGGATGGTGGTCGGTGGGGTTGCATTGGATGCGGTGAGTTAGGAAATCACCGCTGCTGCGATCTGACTTTACTATAGAGCACCTGAGGGGGTTCTCACTTTCAGGGACTATTAGGGGACTATGAGGGGGGGTGGGAAAATAGCTGTTGGGGGTGGGGCACTATTCCGCCACACTGCAGTCTAGGTATCCCGACTGTGGTGTGCTGTGTTGGCCCATCTAGACCGTTGGTTGGGCGGGCTGCGCAGCACCAGTCAGGTTGGTTGTACAACAAGGACTGGGATTCTTTCTTCTGTAGATTGGCATTGTTGTTTGCATTGTTGCGGGGGGTCTTTAGGGGAGGATGATGGCTATGGGCGGAGTCCTGAGTTCTCAGACCAAGGTTGGGCTGTGTGAATGAGGTTCTACTGCCTGAGGGCGGGGGGGAGAACTTTCACATTGTTTTGCTTTATTGTTCTACCAGCGGAATGCTTTATACCTGGTCACCAGAGGTCAGGAGAGCGTTCGGAGAGGACGGAGGGGTTCCCAACACTATACATTGTGGTTCTTACCACTCCTGCATCAGATACTGTGGTTAACCAAAATTCTATACCTATGGCAGGTGATCAGCAGACCTATAAAATTATAACATGGAATGTTAGGGGACTCAACAACAGGGTCAAATGTATTCGGGTAGCAACATGCCTTAGACGGTATAGGATAAGCGTGGCCTTTTTACAAGAGATGCATCTTTGGGTGGACTGCCTGAAGTATGTCGATCTGCGGTGGCGGGGCCAGTTTTTGCGACCTCCTACTTGGGGATTGCTAGGGGGGCTCTTATATGGGTAGCGCCTGGAGTCCCCTTTAAGGTTTTAATATGTAGTCCTGACTCCGAAGGGAAATACGTGGTGGTGGAAGGGACCCTGGATGGGAGACACCTGTGTTTAGTAAACGTCTATGCTCCAAACACCGACGACAGGGAATTCTTGGCTAAGGTTCTGGGGAAATTGGACCTGACACCTGACGTGGAACTCATTGTAGCGGGAGACTTTAATTGTGCCTTAGATGGGGAATGAAAATAGGCATCCCCCAAAGGCGGATGCTAAACCCAAGACACAGGAAGCCCTGCACCAGATGATTAGCAACTATCACTTATTAGATATATGGCGACACCGCAACTCTGATAGTCGGGTATACTCTGTTATACTTCGGCAGCTAATACGTAAAGCAGGCTGGACTATTGTTTCGTACAGGAAACGGCGGGCGGTCGGATTCTAGAGACACAGTACCTGGCCTGATATCTGTCCGATCACTCCCCCCTGCTGGTGATTTACACTTTGAGCCACCCGCGCTCCAAAATACCATTGTGGAGACTTAACACTGAGGCATTGACGGACCCAGTTTATAAAGCGGCGATCGCGGCAGGGTTTGAAGGTTATTTTGAGGTGAACTGGAACACTGCTAGCTTTAGGGCGTTTGAATGGGACGCAATGAAAGTGGTGTTGAGGCAGATATGTATGTCCACAGAGGTGAGGGTGTGGAGGGTGTTAGAACAGGACCTAAAACAACAGGAGAAATGCTTAAAGACCCTGGAGGCAGGCCTTTCAACAGATCCGGAGGGGTCAACCAAATGGATGGAGCAGCGACAAAAGATAGGGGATCTATGGGAGCCATTGGGCAAGTACAATAGGACCATGAGCAGGCGTCGGTGGTACACTGAGGGTGACAAAGCCGGGCGCCTACTGGTGCGCTTGATTAGGGTGGAGACTCAACCTCTCCCGATATTGGCCCTTCAGGCTGATGGGGGCCGACTGGTTTACACCCAGCATGAGATTAACACAGTATTCACCACACATCGCCCAAAAATATATTCCGAGCCTGAGTCCACTGTCGCCCCACAGGCTTTGGAAGTCTAACTTACTGAGATGGAGCTACCTTGCCTCGATCCGGACAGTCAGGAATCCCTGGGGGAGCCTTTCAGGGGGGAGGAGGTGAGAGCTGCGATCGGGAATCTGAAAACAGCTAAGTCCCCTGGAATGGATGGCATGGCGGTGGAGCTGTATAAAGAGTTTGGGGGAGTCCTGGTCCCTAAGCTTCTGGACATTGTTAACGAGGCCGGTGAGACAGGCATATTGCCTGCCTCCATGCGTGAAGCGCTGATTGTGATGATCCCCAAGCCGGGGAAGGACCCCTTACTACCCGCCTCTTATAGGCCAATCTCAATGCTCAATGTCGACCTTAAGATTATCAGTCAAATACTGGCCAACAGATTACTCCCATATCTTAGGCAACTGGTACATGAATGATGACCAGTCTGGTTTCATTCCAGGAAGGAACGTGCTGCGGAATATCCTCCGTCTTGCCGATGTCATGCAATCACTAGAGTGATTCAGAAAAGGGGGTGGTGATGAACAGAGTGTCTGAATTAAGCAGACCACTCTTACCCAGTCCAAAGATCAGGGCTTGATCCATCACCGTTTTTCCCTTTCTCACTGCACCATCAGGATTCAAGCAAGCCGGGCCGAAGACGGCTGAAATGCCAGAAACCGGTCCCCGGTAGCTTGTCTCCTTTCTGGTGAAGAATTGGCTTGGTAGTTTAGTCTGCCCTGTTCCCATGATGCACTGGGCCAGGGACAGACTGATTTGCATATAGCCAGGTTCTGAGCTGGGATGGTGCAGTGAGATAAATAACGGTGATGGATTAAGCCCTGATCTTTGGACTGGGTAAGAGTGGTCTGCTTAATTCAGACACTCTGTTCATCACCACCCCCTTTTCTGTATCATGCAATCACTAGAGGGCAGGGCTGAACAGAATACTCTGATTTCCCTCGATATCGAACAGGCGTTCGACTCGCTCAGGTGGGAATATCTATGGTGGGTGCTCCTAAAAATGGGGATCGGGAAGGGGTTTGCGAATTGGGTGAGACTTCTCTACACCCAGCCGGTGGCTTGGGTCCGCAGGGGACGCTATGTCTCAGATGCGATATCGATAGCCAGGGGACGCGACAGGGATGTCCGCTCTCCCCCTTGCTGTTTGCCCTGGAGCCATTAGCGTGCCACCTCCGTAGAGTCCACCAGGGGCGGGGTGTCCAAAATGGGGCCCTGGAACATATAGGATCACTGTGTGCAGATGATGCTTTGGTGTATCTGCTGGAGCCAACCCACTCGCTTCCAATATTGCTGGCGGCTTTGGGTCAGTTTGCCGAGGCCTCAGGACTCCATGTCAATAACACTAAATCACAACTGTATCCGGTTGGGTCGGAGGCTGAGAGAGGTAGGGTTCCTCTCCCAGAGATGGGGCTTCCGTGGGTGTTCGATACGTTGCGCTACCTCGATATCTGGATCAGTAGGGACATAGAAGTTTTTTACAAACATAATATGGGGAGGATACTTATGGGTCTCCAAGGTAGTACTGACTTCTGGAACACACTCAGGCTCTCGTTGATGGGGAAGATCGCGTTGATGGGGAAAATGGTGGTGTTGCCTCGCTGTCTCTTCACAATGCAGGGCTCTATCTTTGAACTCCCACACCAGGTCTTCCGGGATCTTGATGCTATGCTTATACAACTGTTGTGGAATGGAAAACATTGTCGGGTGAGCCTAGAAGTCATGAAGCATACTTGGGGTAGAGGCGGTTTAGAAATCCCTGACCTTTAACTTTATTATTTTGTGTCCCAATTACAGCACGCGGTGGCCTGGCTCGATACGGACCCATCATGGGAACGGTCGCTCTAGGCGGACACATATGGGGAGCGACAGCTGGGTGCACTTCTATGGCATACGAAAGGGCAACAGGACCAATGTCCTCCACTGGGCCGACTGCTGGCTGCCATCTGGGCCAGGGTGGTTTGAAAACTTATACAGGCGCGACCGTTTGCCCCAGAGGCAGACTTTTGGCTGATGCCGCCTTTTGCGCTCTTTGACCAGGTCATGTCTATCAATAAATGGAAGGCGGGAGGCTGTGTCATGTTGGCGGACCTCTATCCTGAATAACGGTTCATAATATACCAAGAAGCAGTAGACACTTTTGAACTGAGACCGGGGCAATTCTTACAATACGCCAAAATAGCGGCAACGGCACAACATCTATGGCCTACATTCCCAGAAGCCCCGGAACACACACATACGCTGGTCATGATGATAGCCATGGCGGGAGGGCGGAAACTTGTGACTCATCTATACAGGGCAATACGGGACGACAGAAAATGCGCACCTCTCAATGTAGAAGGTAGATGGAAGGAAGTGAGCCCTCAGGAGATCACACAACGAGAGTGGGTATAAAATTTATGGGGGCGTCCGTAAGGTGGCGGTTTCCAATAGATTTAAGCAGATACAATACAACATGGTCCACATGACATACCTCTCACCCAAGCGCCTCCACGCCATTGATAGCTCGAGACATCCAAGGTGCCCCAGATGCCACTATGCACAGGCAGATTTCCCACATATGGTTTGGTCATGTCCCATGATTCAGATATACTGGACAGCTATCCTAGAGGACTTACACAGAATAACTGGATGGAGAGTTGCCCTAGAGATACGTACTTGTCTCCTTGGACTGATTCCCCGGGACCCTAAAGGTAAAACCAGCAGGAAGTTCCTGGTGCTGGGACTCGTAACAGCTAAGCGACAAACAGTAATTCACTGGCTGACACAGAGTGGGTCGCTGGTAGCGAACTAGAAAGCAGACCTGAAGGTATGGGTACTAGCAGAGGAGGGGCACATACGCAGTACTAGGAGGGATGCCAAACTATCGAAAATATTGCAGGCATGGGGGCTAATGGTCCAGGAGATAGGGAGGAGCTCCCCGAGTTCTACGCAGACGATGTTGACTGGTGTTAGTCACGTGGGGACTGCATCCCTCAGACAGAGGGAGGGACGGGAGGATACCCCTGATTGAGATGTTGTTAGAAAGACCTCTGGGTGGGTGGGCCCAGTAAGGGGGGGTGAAGTTGGGAGGGGGGGTGTTCAGTTAAAAGTTCATATGATTGCTACTGACAATGTTTATACTAATTGCTGGTTCTGTATACGCTTCAAGGACAACCCGAATTGGACTACCTGATGCTGTACAGGGATTGTGAGGCCTGCTGTTCAGAGTTGTCTGTAAAATATTACTGTACCAACATGTGAACTGAACCTTAAAAACCGCAAAAAAGAAATAAAAATATATATATATGCCTACCCATCAACAGAGAGGGAGTGGGAGGAGCATAAGTCACAACAGCATTGTAGCCCTTCACTCAGGCTTTACATGTGTACGTACAAAAACCTAATGTGTGTGCTTTGGTATGCTGTGTGCTTTGTGCTTCTTGACCTCCACCCACCTATCCAGTAGCTTAGATTTATAGTTAGCTGCTCTACAATATAGTACAAGCACATTAATGTTTGATATCTGATGTTCACAGATTTGTTTTTAATATTGTGTGTCAAATTCAATTCTGTTTAAGTAAATGTAATTGTGTCTGCTGAAGAATGCGAGAAATGTTTGGCTACAGAGTTTTAGAATCATTGTATTGCAAAACAGCAATAAATCATTAGAAAACTGAGCACATAGCTCTAATATTTCAATTATTGGCTGTTTAATGGAAGGCCTTTCCATTTTTGTTATTAAGTTAACTTCCTCTTTTGATTGAAGTCTATTATCTTTTGTAGCACACATACTTGTTAAAGTAAAGTGATAAAGTATGAAATGGAGCCACATTTTACTATAGCTAAGGTTTTTCGTTTTGATTTTCAGTTTAAACCAGTTTTACCTGATAAAACCCCACTGAGGTAACTATTTGCTTTGTAATTGAAAACGGTAATCACTGAATGTTGACGCACTTCTACAGCTTTGGATCTCCATGCTGTCAAAGCAAAATAAACACAGCCCCAATTTCTAGACACTTTTCTATGATGAATGCTCCTGTGACGCCTCATTTGAGGCTAATGTTAACCCCTTCGATGCTCATGACGAGCTCAGCTCGTCATGCAGCACAGTGCTCCTGTGCTCATGACGAGCTGAGCTTGTCATGACCACACCCGTTTTTATTGCTGTCCAGCACAGCAGGAGAATATCTCAAGCAGGGATGAGGTTAAGTGACCCAAAATGCCTTTGGGACCCTTCTAAAGTGCCTAGGACCGATGTTCCTTTTTCCAAATCCCCGTCCTGGCCATTTTGGGAGCATGGCTAACCTGGCCTGGCTTTAGCCTGTTGGTCTCTACATGATGCTGTGTATTCAATGACAACATATCTAGCTGTGCTTATTCCCTTCAGCACAAGACAGAAAATTTACCCAAGGAGTGCATGCAGGGGAACCACTGCACAGAATAGAAAGAAGTAGTTTTTTTTTCAGAATTTTTATTACTGTTTTTAGATCACCAACGTTCTATATCTTTGAAAAACGTTTTACTAAATGTATTATTCCTTTTTAACCATTTATCAACTGTTGAAATGAAAAAAAAATTTTTAACTGAATGTATTTTTATAGATCCAATAGTGCTGTGTCATTGTGATGACTGAAAAATGTAATTCACTTTTAAATTTCTGTATGTACTATGCTTTTATGAGTAATAACTCGAATAAAGCACTATTTGACTTTGAAAAGAAAGAAGTAGCTTGTGCAACTCTCACAAACACTCAACAGCAGTAAAGCATTTCAACACTGCTTCCAAATAAGCACATGGCTGCACATCTGGCAGGCATCAATGCTTAACAGTCCTCATACTATCAAATGAATGCAAGATCCAGTAGACAAGGCCCAACAATGTAAAAAAAAAACAGAAGAAGGAGAAAATAATCACGAAATATATAAACACTTTGTTTCCTATATTTCCTACATATAGGGACTCATTATGATACAGTTTGGAGACCATTCTGACCAACTGCTCGTTGGAATAATTTCCAACCGACTCAGGTTCATGGAGTCCGACTGATTACGATGGATCCGAACACCATTCGGTCGGAATACCATTGAATTCAATGGGAACCTGTGTTCCGACCAAGTTTCAAGTTTCAAGTTTATTTTTATTTTGCATAGTTACTGAAAACCATTGCAAAGTTTACTTAAAAAATATATAATAAAATTATTATAATACAATAATAAAAGCCAATAAACAGAAGCTAAAAATTACTGTACATTAAAAAGTTAGCCATGCTGGCAGAATTCATTTGTTCGCAAGGTAAAGTACAATGCATTCCCTATTCCTTGCTGGTGCTGGACGTAATAAGGTGCCATATAGAGCGTGTTGTTTAAGTTGTTAGTTCCTGTTCAAAAATTGTTCAAGAAAAGTGCTTGTGCTCTGGCCTTTGAGGAAGGCCAATCTCGGGGTGTGAGTTAATTGCGCCACAGGAGCTTCTTACCTGTGGGGCTGATACGCCATCGGGTTGGGCTATTCCAATTTTAGGTGTTTTTTGGTCTGCCAACTTTAAGTATTTTACCAATCTGCAGTTCAGCTGTGGGTTTCCCGGGTTGGAGCAGGCCAACACTGCTTGTCTCCTGGTGCGGATACCTAGCTGCCTGAAGGGTGCTTTCAATAACTGTCCCCGTTCTTGATGTAGGTCCTTACAAGTGCAGATTAGGTGTATGATGTCTCCTTGCTTGATGTTGCACAGTCTACACGTGCTTTGAGTTGTGGCCCTCAGCCATGTGTTCCGACCAACAACACAGGCTCCCATTGAAAAATGGGGTGGGTAAGGAAAACATTGCACCCTGTGGCGGGCACCCCATGGTGCCTGCCACACAGTGCGTGGTTGGAAAGAGGGGACCCATGGGTACCCCACCGGGCCCCTAAAGTCTGACAGCCGATCCGTGTCAGACATACCGAGTCAGAACAGCTGTCGGAATCTGACATTGTAATCGGTCAGTCAGAAACACGTCCCATAGAGCTCTACAATTTGGCTCCGACCAACTCTGACTCTCTGAATGTCGGTCGGAACCGATTTGAAATGACCAACCTACTATCTTGTATCATAAACGGTCAGTCGGAAAGGTTTCCAAGTCATTCGGAAACATGGCATCCGAGAAGGGTTCGGTCAAACCAAATGCCATTCAGACCCTTTCCAATCGACATCATTATGAGGCCCCATAGCACATGTCATAATACCTGATTTCATTCACATAGTGACCTATAGTCAAACAAACTAAGGCCTCAAGCAGGCTATGAGCTTTCTTAGCTACCTCAGCTGTGTCTTTCATAAAGCAGCACACTTCCCGGTCTCCCAAAAATATTTAGCTAACAGTAAGCAAACTATTTCTTAGCAGGAATCCTCCAAGACCAGGTTGAGTGGGAAGCCGGTACACGTTGCCATACCATGTTGACCCGATTTGGGTGATGTTCAAAGATTTCAGGTACCACTTTTTAGGGTGCTTTAAGGGTTGTCACTAATTGACAGTATCTCTGTACCACCACCAAAAAGTGTAGATAACCTGTACACTGGCCCTGAAGAATTGCCATCCAGCAGACCTTTGGCAAGAAGCATGTTGGTCTAATTTCAGCGTAAGACCCTGTGACTTAAATAACAGGGACATGACGATTTCTATTTTAATCAGGATATTGGCCAGTTTTATTAAAATAGTTCTGAGTGGACCACTACTTCCTGTTTTAGCCTCACATTTTTTACATCTACACTCACTAGGGCCCTCACCCGCACTTCACCCAACGGCTAGGAAAAAAGATCTCTGTTAAAAGGCACCATCATGGCTGCCGGTCGGGTATTGCAGTGCCGACCCCACGAGGAGCAGACCTGATGGTGAAGCTAGGCACTCTCATTGTTGAGTGAGTGAGGGTCCTTTTCTGAAAGGAAGACACTAGCTTCTCCTGATCTATCTGAGCATACACTTCGCTCCACCTATACATCCACTTGTACTATATTGGAGGAACAGCATACCACTTTAGTAGATGAGTGGGAAGAGACACAGATACAACATTCAGCTTTTGTTGTAAGTAAAGAAATCTTACTTCAGCTCCATTTGCCTGAAAAAAAGAGCAGCAGGATGGAGTGCTAAATATCCACCATTAACCCTTCATTTGCTGCAATAAAATGTTTAATGCAGTGCTAACTAATCTCCAGCTATGCACATTATTGACCTGGAAAAGGACTAGCCTGCAGGGAAGGAGAGTTTAATGGGCTGATTCCGATGTCAGACGGACTCAGGTCCATCCGACATCGGTCAGGAGTCATAACCGAACGGCCTTCTGTCGTCGGTTACGGCCCTGTAAGTACGATGCGACCGAACCCTGTTCGGTCACACTCGTATACTTCACAATGGGAGCATGCATTCTGAGCGGAATGCATGCCTGCATTGTGAAAAGCAGGGGTGCAGTTCATCCCTGCACCCTGTGGCCGGAACCCCAAGGTGCTTGCCACCGAGTTCAGGGACCAACAGAGGGGCACCTTAGGTGCCCCAGGCCACCATTCGGCGGCCTCACATCCATGGGGTCCCCACTGGAGGCCCCAAAAGACAGTTTCCGACTGCCTTATCGTGCCGGAAACATCGGCATGAAAAGGCAGTGAAAAACTACCATTGTACTACCTCGGTCGTGAAGAGGCGGCCGGGGCAGTACTGAAGGATTTCTGGACGGCAGATGGGCTCTCCTAGCCCGTCGGACGCCATCTGGAAAACCGAGATGGATTCCTTTCCGACCGAGCCCATCAGAATGGCACAGTCAGAAAGGAATCCGGCAGTCACATTCCGATTCAGCTGGAAGGGCTCCAACCATCGTTCAGAGGCCTTCCGGCCGAAATCAGAATCGGCCCCTTAGTGTTGAAAAATGAAACACTGAGGGAGGTAGGAAAAATGTTGAAAGGCAATTGAAAGAGTAACGCTGCTCCAATTACGAATATTCTTGTGGTCTGGCGGGGCAGTCCTTTGGTGTTCTCACAGCGGTGCCTATTAAAAAGGCACTACAATGAGAACCCCGAAGCCCGTTCCTGCACGGCACGGACTATAAAGTCCATGCTGTGCAGGAAAGGGGATGACTGCGCACAGGGGGGCACAGCATGTGCCCCCCTCAGACACCCCTTTGCCCTGAGGCAATAGGAGGCCCTGTGAGGCCCCATTTGCTTGCTCACAGCCACAGTTTTCATGGTGGCCTCACTGCAATGAAAACTGTGGCAGTGAGGAAACTCATAATATTATTGGCAGTGCCAGAGTGGCACCACCAAGGATATTGTGGCCTCAAGACCACGGAGCCATTGCTAGGTATCGCAGATCCCCGGTGGTTGTGGCGGTAATATAGTGCTTGGACCACTGGTGTGGCGCGCCCCGACTGCTAATGCAGCTCTTCCAACGGTTTGGTGGTCCGATGGCTTGCCAAATTTTTTAATCAGGCCCTTACACATCTCCACCTTCCAAAAAAGACTTCGAGTCAAATTTACAGGTGTAAGATTACAGCTGTCTAAAAGGAGCAGTAGTAAGCCCAGCTCCACACATGGCCAACCATCAATACTGCCTCCCCCTCCCATAGAAAAAAATTGAGGCAGGGAGGACCCCTTAAGAAATTATGTTAAATTAAATTGATTTATTTTAAATATTTTAAAATATAAATACATTTTATTGTAATGTTAATAACTTCATCTAAAAATAAAACATTTTTATTTTGTTTAACCATATTTTTAATAACTTTTTATAAATTAAAAAATAAATGTTACATCAATTTATTAAAATATAATAACATTGTGATCATCAGTTCTGTACATCGCTTATATTAATTATTATTAATACATAAAACATTTTAAAAAATATTTTTTACTTAAGGTGAGATTTGTTTGTACATTTAAGCTTTACAAAAAAGAATGTTCATGTAATTTGGTATATTCAAAATAATTAGATTTTAAGTTTTAAGTTAGTTATTAAAGCTGTATAATGTTTTTTTGTTGTACAAGTTTACTTAATTGGAAATAAATTACTAAAACATTAAATGAAAATGTGTTTAATGTACGTATTTATTACATGTTATGTATTGCTACAGTATTAATCATTCATTTTTAAATGAAAAGGTAACTATTATTTAAGTTAAAAGAAATCCCATTTATTTAACAGAATATATATTCATCCATTAATAAAAAATAATTTATTTTTAAATAAATAACAATTCATGTCACCTTAATTTTTAAATTCTAAAATGTTATTAAAATATGTTACAATAGAATATAAAATAAGCTTGATTTTTCAAAAAATAAATGAGAATTATTTATATTTTGACCTATTTTAAATAATTTTAATTAGCATTATTTCCTATGGGGCTTTATCTAATTTTAGTCCCTACGCCATTATTTTCTTTGGTAGGGTATTGCAGTGCCTGTGAGGGCCATGGGTGGTGCTGGACTTATTCCAGCTCTGGGCAGGATTACTTAAGAACTGTTTTGGATCCTTTTTGGTAGTCGCAAGTGGGATTGTTAATTTGTGGCTATGTGCATATCATTCCACAATTTTACTGTGTAGATTGGAAGCGCCGGAAATCACGGGAGTGCACTAAAATTGCTCTTGTCCTTCTTGAACAGCAGAAGTTTCCAAGTTAGCAAAGAGCAGATCCTTTCTGATGCCCATCGACTAAAATGTGGAGTCCCCCAGGGATCCTCAAAGAGTCCCACACTTTTTAATCTTTATGTTTGTCCATTGTCAGACATCATCTGCTCATTGGGTTTTTCAATTGTGTCATATGCTGACGACACACAGATTATTGTCTCATTCACTCCCAATACAGGAGTAATATGGCAACAACTTAACACCTGCCTAAAGCAAGTTGTAGGCTGGATGGCTGCCAGCTGCTTAAAGTTAAATGGCGACAAAACAGAGGTTTGGCAGTTGGCAACAATCCTTTGTTATTGAATAAACTCAGCTGGCCCGCCTCTCTTGGAGATCGCCCCTCTCCCCCAATCAGAAGTAAAAAGCTTGGGTATTATGCTGGATAGCAAACTTACAATGGCGGTTCGGTCTAGAAAGTGTTCTACTAAGAACCCTCAGAAAGTAGCTCGGTTGGCTGCCAGTACCTGTATGGAGAGTGGTGGTATAAGGCCTGGTATTGTTCCACCTTGACTATGGGAACCCTGCTTATCTGGGAATGCGCAAGCAGACATAAAAATACTCCAAGTGATCCAAAATGCTGCGGCCTGGATTCTTTTGGGCATCCATAAATATCAGACTACCTGTCCTCCACTAGTTTTGTTACATTGGCTGCCGATACAAATGTGGATTCAATTTAAAGTTCTTTGCATGGTCCATCCTGCAATGCACAAAAAAGGGAATGTAAACCCTACATCATCTGATCTGCCCGTACCGCCCTAGAAGAGAGCTAAGATCCAGAAATCTCATCTTACTCTCCATTTCCACAGTGGAGAAAGCCAAGAGTGGGGGACGCTGCTTTCCATATTCATCCCCCAAACTATGGAACACCTTACCCCTAACTCTCATGCTGAATAAGAACCTACTCATATTCAGGACACAACTCAAGACACATCTGTATACTTAAGAAAATGATGCACAAGAACTGGGAAAACCCATTAGCTCTGGGAAGCCCATTGGGTAGCCATGCGTTTAAGAAATTCCTTGGGTTGGATTGGCTTGGATTGGATAATCCTCTCTCTAATCTTCCCTTAACCCTTCTGTAATCCTCGTTAAACCCCTCCATTTTAGTTGCAACAATTCTCCATTTTCCAGTCACTTCTCCCTGTCCCTCCCAAATGAACCACTAAAATATACACTTACATTTGCATACACTCCACAGTCGGGGAGGACATCTCCGTATAGAAAAAGATTGGACAATTGGAGACATATGGATCTGCACATAATTTGTGAAAATCAAAATAGTACTACAAAGTGCAGTTTGTGAATAGGCCCCTACGTATTGAATTTTGACTAAAACATTGAAAGGACTGGCCACTCAACCTCTGTGCACTGTTATAATATAATGTTTTACTCATAGTATGCATATGTTTCGTTTCAGGCCCCTGAGGAATAGTCTCTCAAGACTCGAAATGCATCGGGCTACATTCAGCTTGCCACATTCTGTTATTATCTCAGGAAATGAAAATATGTTTAAAATGTGAATTTAATGGAAATGCTATTGATTTACTGAGTTGATGATTTCTTAATCAAAAACAGATGTTATGTTTGCCAAAAGCTGAATAAATGTTTACGCTTAAAATTGAATAACGGTAAAATTCTTTTGTTTTGAGCAGACAAAAAGGGTTGTGAATATTCTTCACATATAGTAACAGTGCACAGAGGTTGAGTGGCCAGTCCATACAAGTTCGGGAGTTCATTTGCTAAAGCACGGGGCGAGGACAAGAGTGCCACCTCTGTCGCAAGCTTGTAAATTAAAGAAAAAAGATTCCAGAAATAAATGTAAGCTAAAAAGTACCAAACAGTAAGGAGTGCTTCTCCACTAATAATCATTAAAACATTGAAAGGCTCAAAACTGTTATTGCATGTTAAGACAAGAAAATAACATTTGATATTGTCCATATTCAATGTTACATTTATTCTGGGACCATGACACCTTGGTCGAATTATAGAAGTGCCCTGAGGGTGCAATGGGCACTTGCACCTGCTTTGTGTGCCCCAGGAGCACTTTGGTATTACAAAAGGGGCTGCAGACGCTCGTGCAGCACCTTCTGTAATAGAAATAGTGCGGATCCACATGTAGTGCCAGCACTATGAAGAAAGGGTGTTCCTTCATTTGAATGAGGGTGTGCCCGTGCCATATTACAGACGTGCGCCAGAGGCAAACATGTCCTTAGGAGGCACACTGAAAGTGCGCCACAAAATGGTGGTGCACTGTCAGTGAGGACAACCCTCTGGAGGGTAAAAATGGGATCCCATGCACCAACCTGCAAGGTGATCTCTGTTACCTTTTGAAAGTGCAGGCGAGTTCTGCTTGCACAGAGAAACTCAGAGCAGTTTTTAAACAGCTACCCGTATTTCTCTCAAATGTGTTGCCCTGGGAGCAACGCGAGATCTCAGCTTCTCTGAGGGCAGTGCATTCTCCCTAATAGGGCACACTTTCCCTGTTTGCACCCAGCGCACCTGCTTAAAGGTGCTCTGTGGAGCAACAAGGAAAAGTGCGCCTTACCCGTAAAAGGGACTTTGCTGTTATAATTCATGCAAAAATCGGCGAGTTAATTTTATATATGCATTCTCTGCAAGGCTTTTTAAGCACCTCTCTAAATACTCAAATGAAGCTTCAAAAAGGTCTTTCAGCTTAAGTACAATTATTTTGTTGCATTTCGTAGTATTGTAAATCAAGGTTATTTCACCGTTGCACAAAAACATCTCTTTAGTTGAAGACTTAAATGCATAGCGACACGGATATTCACTTGCTAGTCAAAAGGCGGTTCTCCCTAGATGAAATATAGTAATCAGATGACGTTTTTGATCACTTGTTGCAAGGCCAGATGATACCCTTGATATAACACTGCGTTTTCTTTTCTTGACATCATTCTAGACATGAGAAGCCCAGCAGGACTCCTCCGGCAGCGCCAGAGTGTTTCAACGCCGGAAGAGAACAGGTACTGTTAACGTTTGCTTCTAAAGTGACATTGCTTTCTACTGCCAAATTCCTAAAGTTCACAGGTCTCGAATGAGTTCATGGTGGCTTGGCTCAGCCAAGAGAACATGAAACCAGGAGTAATGTTTTGAAGTCGCTGAGACAAAAGCCTGCTTGCTCGGGACTTTAGTGCTGCAGAAAGACAGGGAGGTACAGTGGGCCAGAGAATAAAAGACTGGAGATTTGCTGCTGAGAATAAATGCGAGCAGCTCCCCGAGGTGATTTGTCTGCGCACTTGACTTTCTACAGATGTTAGAGCCTCTTTTTTTCAGTAAGGACCTGAGGTTCTTTGGTAGCACTTTGATATCCTGCTCGAATTCAATATGTGAAATGGAGGGGCTGCTCTGTGACTTGGAGCGCAGCCGTCTTTGAAGTCTGATCCAATTTTTGCTGCTTACCATTTGATGTTGAAAGGATGAAATAAAGAGAATGCACAGTTTTTGCCAGTAACTCTGCTGAGCATATGTAAGATTAAAAAAATCCTCTGGATGATGAATTTAAAAATGTTAAGCAGATTAATACCTTCCTATAGCGTCTTTTCCATTACATTCAAATTAGGTTTGAGAGGAAATCTGCACATGGCGCATAAATAAAATGCCCATCTCTAATGTTGTACCGCCTTACAAAATGGCGACGTTCTGTTTATGAAATTTGCTAATTATTGCTAGTGACGATAGATACAAAGCCCCCATGCTATTGATTTCCCATAAACATTTAGACAAAGCACACACAGGTCACCTAAAGACCATACCTTTCCAAAACTCGAACACACATTGTTGAACACGCTGAATTTTTCAACATTTTAAAATACCTGTTGCTTTTTGCCTAGGGTCCTGATCTCATTCACGAGTCACAATTTGTTGTGACCCACCCTGTGCACGAGGGCCAAGTACAGACTGCCATCAAATCTCATGCGATTGAGAATTGCAGAAGTCCACCAGAAGCGGTACATCTTGCAGGTATTGCTTTGACTTGGCCATGAAATGTCCTTTCCTGAATTCATATTGTACTTTGAGCCTGTTGGAAGTGTATTATATAGCGTTAGAGCCAGCTGTTGCGGACTCTATAGGCCATAGGCCTGTTATAGCATTCGGCGAGGGCCTTTAACAAGGGACAGGCCTTTAATGGCCAGTAGAGCTCACTACGGAGGGCTCTAAGGCTATTAGAGCATTCCACCCCTAGAGGGCAGAATTTTCTAATTTGTAAAACAAAGGCTTCACCGAACCCGAGGGAGTTGAAATCCCCTTGGGTTCTGTGAGGCCTTTGTTCACAGTAACAACTTTGAACAAACATTGGAAGGTTGATGCTCCGGGGTTCTACCGGCCAGTAGAAGCCCGGAGCACTCCATTATCTTCAATGGAAAGCCCAACATTCCGATGTTCTAACACCAGTTCGCCGTTATTCCGAGGGGTGTGTAGCCAAACACCAGAAAAAGGTGGTACATTGTGTGAGGTATGGTGCAATGTATATTATTTGCTTGTCTGTACTCGACTTAAGATCTGTAATATAGCAACCATATTCTATTGAATTGCAGTATCTTTTAGACCGATATGTATTTTTTGACACAGAAAATGCAGGTGCTTGTGAACAAGTGGGACAAAATGCTTCGCAATCTTATCCAATCTGATTCAAGGTACTTGATATAAACATATGTACAGGTCTGTCTTTAAATGTCCTTGTCTTAGATCACCCACTCTACATCAGTATGACTTGAGAGCCAATGCTGTGACATTTCATGGGTATAAATACAAGTTGGAACATCCAGAATTATTAGGTAGAGTCTTTGTCATTCATTTTTTGATACCGGAGAGAGTCAAAAAATGCCCGACTAAGCATGCAGCCCGCATTGAAAAAAAATCTTGTAAGTTCTAGTTTCATAATCACTTCTTTAAATTAAAATAACATCATATGTTTGTGGCTATTAAAATATAAACAGAGATACAAAAAAGCACCTTGGCTTCTATTTATCCTCGTGTAAAATATACATACTTGTAATTAGCAAAAGCATTTTAGATTGGTCAAAGTCAAGGGTGTCATGCTTTGAACGATGTTTACATCTAGCTGTGTTTTTTTCTAAATGCACAACATTTTCTACTTTTGAAGTGATGTGCAGAGTTTGGAAGATATTTAAGACATTTGGTGTTAGTGCACGATGTGATATATTTATCCATGCAATTATTGATAGTGAAAGTATGAAGTCATAAGTAACTTCCCCTATAAGTCTGGTCACAAATAGCAGATTAGACAGCAATTGCTCCTCCATAGGACTTGTTTTATGGGAAAATGATCGATGAAGTTTTGTGGTGGGGCTGGCGGGACCCAAGTATCTTGGGGACATTTTCATTGCAACAGTAGTCCTCAGCTGTTCTCAGTGCGTAGGTCACTAAAGGGCCAGGCAGCCATTTTTAGTCCTCGCAGCTGACTAGAGGTGCCATTTTGGGCAGGCTGCTCTCTAGTCATCCGGGGAGTCAGATTAATACTCCTTATTTAAGGAGCACAGTCGCACAGTTGAGCACAGTGGGCACGCTGCTGGCATGTTGAAGGCAAGCCTGGGATTATAGCTGGGTCACATCGCATTAGGTATTCGGCACAGGGGGTGGTAGCACTCAGGCTGCCATTGCTTTGCCTGTGAAGTTGGAGGTGGGGTCTTGCCTGGGTGAGGTTGCTTGTTTTTGTTGTCATACTGCGCTCTCTGTCAAGAAATATAATCTGCAGTCAGCAGAGGGATGTCTCAAGCAGGTGGTGGATGCAGGATTGAGGATTAGTCAGATAAGAGACATTGGCCATGCTAATTAATGTCAGTTGTTTGTATAAATATGCACTGAATATCTTTGATCTTTTGAGTGGGCTAGAACTGGATGTGCTTTTTTTGACGGAGACCTGGCATTGCGACTCTGCTGATCCCAATGTTACTTTTAAGATCCCTGATAGTTAATCTCCGTTATATTTAGACCGGACTCAGGAGAAGGGTAGTGGGGGGGGGGGGTTGCTTTTAAGCAGATACTACAAATTTCCACCTTTGAGTTGCCTGAGCTCCTGGAAGCTGAGAGTCTGGGATTTCACCTCTTAGACTTGGTTCAGTTTACAGCGCTTAGATTTATAACCCTCTGGGCTACGACAGTGATTTTGTTAAATCTCTAGATTATGCACAGGCTCAACTTCAGTAAAATTTGCCAACTTTACCCTGCAAGGGGATTTTACTCTTCATTTCGACAATCCCACTGATAGGCTAGTAGCTAGCTACCTTAGTAGATACTATTTCTTCACTTCCTTTATCCCAGCTGGTTACACTCCCCGCTCGTTCAGCAAGTCACATCATTGATTTATTTTTTTCAAACAGTATAATAGGGGTCAGTCCTCATTAGGAGGTGCCCTGGTTGAAACATTTAAAAATTCTGTTTAGGTGGATGCTTGAAGCCTTTATCCAACAGACAGGAAGATATTGTAGTGTCCAACGCCTCCCCCAAATTTGTTTAGATTGGAGTGGGATTAGTAAATATCACTCCTTTAGTGTCCAACACCTTCCCCAAATTAGTTTAGGTTGGATTTGGAAATAGTAAATGTCACCCCGTCAGTGTCCAACACCTTCCACCAATATGGTTGACTTGCAGTGGCAATAGAAAAACGTTACCACTTTAGTATCCAACACTTACCCCAAATTGGTGTAGATTTGAGTGGGAATAGTAAATATCACCCCTTTAGTGTCTAACGCCTTCCCCAACTTGGATTTGATTGTAGTTGGAATAGTAAATGTCACTCTTTTAGTGTCCAGTGCCTTCCCCAAATTTGTTTTTCTTGGAGTGGGAATAGTAAATGTCACCCCTTTCGTTTCCAACACCTTCCCCCAATATGGTTGGATTGGAGTGGCACTAGTAAATGTTACCCCTGAAGGGTCCAGCACTTTCCCCAAATTGGTTTAGATTGGATTGGGAATGGCTTTTTAAAGACACTTTTTCAGCTTTTTTATGATTCCTAGATACTTTGGTTTGCTTGAAGGGATTTATGTTGGATTCGATTAATTTTACATTTTTGGGGGGCCTTTATGGACAATATTATTCTTATTTTTGGAGGATTACTATGTTTTATTATGTCAATACAGAGAAAGATCTGCAGCTACAGCTATATTGTTTGTTTAAATATTATATGATTATTAAGTGGAATTGCTTGGTTTACGTGTTGCAATGAATTTACACGGTGGATTGAGTTTGTTTTTTACTTTCTTTGTTGGTGACGGTTACGATTTTTGAAAAATAATTATATTTTGTTTTATTTTATCAGTCTTTATAAGCATTGGAATTTAAAATGAATGTTTTGACTGCAGTAATAACATATCATATTTATTATTCAAAATTAAAAAAAGATTAGGTATGTTGGATTAGAATGTGTTATAATTTTTGAGGACTTTGTTATGTTACTATTTATTTAATAGTATGCTTTTGGCTATAATTTCTAAGTAATGCACTCATTTGCTATTTATGAAGAGTTTGACTTTAAATTGTAGAATGCCATACAATATTTTAGTTTGTTTGCGAAGTCTAGGGCCAATTTGACTAATAGATTGCTCCATTCTTACATGTTGATAGCCTTGCTCTTTTTGTAATGCTTCTATAAATTTGTATAGTATAGGTTAGGTTCTGCCTAGAGTAGATTGGAAAGTATTGTGCCATCCTCCCACTGCGTTGTATGATGTGGCTTCCTACGCCAAGGTGCTGTCATAGACATTCCACCATGGTATTTGAAATTTTATTTGGGGTCTGTGTCCAGAGTCTGACAAGCAAAGTGTCTTCGAAAGAAGCCATTAGGGGGCTAAGTATGTCTTCATTTTGTTGGTAGAAAGGGCTTTCTATTTGTGAATTGTAGTGGGTGGCTTCCTCTGTGACAGGGCCTTAGGCTAGTGATATCATTTGCTTTTATTTCTAAGGTAAATTGACCGTAGGATATTCTACACTTAGTGCAGATTTTTGGAAGTGTCTCCATATACATGGATTGAAATGATAGTAACAGCCTTGTATGGCTGTGTGAGGGTAAATCTTTAGAATGGTTTGAATCATGGTTTGTTCAAAGTCTGTGATTATTTTTTTGGGGTAGTGCTGCTTTGTTTATTTGGTAGTAGGGCCTATGCAAAAGGGATATTTGTGTTTTGATATTCACCATGAATGGTGTATATCTACGTAATGGTTTGGGACACATTCTAAAGGTCCCATCCATCATGCGCATTTCACATTGGCTAAGTTTAAGTAAGTTGTCTGCTGTAGAGAATATTAGGATTATTTTTCATTATTTAGGTTGTCATATCATTTTTAGTTTTTGCAATTAAACATTTTGAAGTGAGGAGAGGTGGTTGTTGGCCTGTTATGTGTTTGAGGACTTTAGGTAATATATCTTTAAGGACATTGCTTAAGGGTTCCTGGGAAATATTGCTTGCCTCTCTTATATACTGCAATGTCTCCCTTACTTCATTTTCTGCCATATAAGGAGGGTGGGGGGGCTCCCCTACATAAATTACAACATCATCATATTTTATTAGTTGCCCTTCCATAGCATGCATTAGAATAATATTTAGTACATTTCCAGTTTATAGTTTCTGGTGATGCACTTTCTTAGCTGTATGTGTAGCCCATGTGAATTTGTAACTGCTTTCCTTTCTGTGAAGTGATATGCTTTCAGCTTCTGTCAATGAATCTGAAAGTAGTATAATAGTACAAATATATATAATATTGTAAAGTTAGTAAATTTGTTATTTACATGTAAAAATATGCAAGTACTTCTATTTTGTATACTTACATGTAGGTTCTGTTTAGATGTTTCACATAGTTTCACAGCTTTTCTGTTGAATGAAAAAAGACAGTTTCATTTTAAATGTTAATTTGTTGGTAGCTTGGAGAGGTTGAGGTCATAAGGTTAATTTTTGCTCGCTATTTGTGTGAGTTTATAGATTTTTATTAATTTATGAATACTTACCTTTTTATATATTTTTTCTGGCTTGCGATTGTTGTCATTTTCTGGCCTTTTTCAAGTCACATGTTTGTCTTTTAGGACGTGTACGTAAAGAGATAGAAGTTGGAGAGTGTTTTAATAATTAGGTGCTGTTTTATGTTTTTAAGTTTAATAACAATTAAGTTTTCGTTTAAATATAAGTTTTACTTACTTGGGGGCTAATTGCGATGACTGTGGGACTGCCACCGACATTCCGACAGTGGCAATCCTGCCGCCATCGTACTCATGTTCTCAGCTCGCCATATTACAATGGCGGGCGGATGGTTGGCGGTCGGAAAGGCTGACCGCCATGCATCCGACGGACTCTTTGAGCCCGCCGGTGCAGCGGAGAGAGTTGTATTCCCGGCAATGGGGGTGGTGCCTGCCAGGCACTGCCATAGGCATTACATTGTCCCTTTCTGCGTGCCTTTTCATGGAGGTTAACCTGCCATGAAAAATCAAGCGGAAAGGGACTTTGGGGTTCTGTAGTGCCCCCCCCCCCCCCCCCCCCCCTTCTCCCCTGGCCCTCAGCTGTGGGTTTTGTGTGCCTGCCAAGTAGTGCAGGGATATGTTAAGTGTCTCCTTTTTGCACTGGGACCCACCGCACAGCACCCACCGCAATGCAAAACATAGGCATTGCGACCGCCGTGGTGGCGGTCGCATTGAAATGCCTCTGACGGGACCACCAACAGCCTGTTGGGCGGTCCCATTAGCGAAAGGGTGGGGGTCGGACTAAAGTCCGACCGCCATCCTAATCAGCAACTTGGTTAGGTAGTCGTTGAGATGCATATATTTCTTCATTGATGGTCTGGATAGAAAATCTGTTAGAGTTTCCTCGTCTTGCAGTGTTCGTCATTTTTGAAGTATTTAGTTGTATCAATTAGTGTGCCTTTATTTAGTAGCACTAATTGTTTGTTTGTTTTTATTGGTTAAAGTTGCTTATAGTTTTATTTTATTGATTGGTTTAGTTATAGTTGGAAATGTTTTCTTAGTTCAGTCATTCTATGGTAAACGCAAATTTAGATTTTATTTTATATGTACGATATATAGTTTGATAGATATATATATATATGTATTACCTACTGGCAGTCGTCAGAATGTAGTTATAGTTAGGGCCTATTTTTCATAGGAAATTCGCAACATTCTATTCCCAGTAACTTTGGCGCCGGTTGACGAATCTTCGTGAAATTTTCAAAACGTATTGCCCGCTCCGGTCCGCTCCTATCCTGAAAGTTAAAGGGTTATTCGGCAAGCGGGGGCCGAGAAAAAAGGGGGACCCCAAAACGTGTTTCTCCCATGCAATTTTCCATGGGAAACTTTAGACACGGCTACAGTCCGAACTGCTGAACGGAATTACACCAAATTTGGCAAAAAGGCTGCCCTTGGTTCAGAATGATCCCTTTTTGTTAAATGGTGTAAATCCATTCAGTATTTGGTGAGAAAATCTAAATTTTAAAAGTTTTGATATCTATGGCCGCGGAGGATCCGCGGACCCTCCCGATCACGAGCTGCATGCTCATTGGCTGGCAACACTCCAAACCAGGAAGTGTTGGCAGCCATCTTGTGCCTCTGTAGAACCGAGGCACAAGAAATCATCAAAACAAATGTGCAAAACGCAAAAAGGGGGCAGGGTAGAAACACCCTGATACCCTAGGCCTGCTTAGGGGTCCCACAAGGACACCCAGGGCCCAAAAAAATGTGTTTTTTAAAAACCGGCATCCGGCCGAATATAAAAAAAAAACGAAGCGCGGGCTCGTGCGCTTCGTTAATATTTAGCCCCCAGGTGGGCCAAGTCCCAGGGGCAATATTTTTATTGTAATTGAGCCCCCCAGCCCCGGGGACCGCCAACCCCTGGGGCTTTCTAAAAATATGTGCAGGGGGACTCACAGCCCTCCAGCCCCGGGGCCCCCACCCCATGGGGCTTCGAAAATAAATGCGTTGGGGGATCAAAGGTCCCCCCAGCCCCGGGCACCGCCACCCCTGGAGCTTTCCAAAAATATTTGTGAGGGCTCACGGCCCCCCCGCAGGCCCGGTGACCGCCACCCCCGGGGCTTGTGGTTTATAAAAAAAAAACTAACCTGTGTAGGGGGGGCGTGAGCCTCCCCACTCACCTCGGGGACAGCCACCTCCTCAGGGCACTAGGTATGCAAATTGTAATGGACCCCCCAGCCCCAGGGAACACCACCTGTTGGGAGGGGGCCGCGCGGACCCCCTTCTAGAGCCCTGTCATGGACCTGGGGATCGACCTCCCCCCCAGGGCCAGCTCCTGCAGTGTCCCGAGGTGCCCACCCCCGGGGACACTGCAGTTTGCTATGGCAGGGCGGGAGCTGCCATAGCAAACTCCGCTTTGGTATTTGGAAGAGAGAGCAGGAAAGCTGCTCTCTTTCCAAATACGAAAGCAGATTGCTTTTCCACATGTTGAGCTGCATTTTAGCAGCTCCTTATGTGGAAAAGTAATGCCGGCTCCCGCAGGACGAGGGGAGCCGGCGGGACCGTGGGGGGATTGGGGACCCCAGGGCCAATTGTGGCCTCGGGAGGAGGGCCACGCGGCCCCCTTCCACTTTTTATAAAAAATAAATAAAAAAGGGGTCAGGCCCAGGGGGGTGGGGTCCCCAGGGCCATTGCATTAGGAAAAGAAGGGGGGCCACACAGCCACCCTTGTTAAGAAAATGTTTTTAAAAGACCGACATCACGCTGCAACACTCTGCAAATGCGGCCCCTGGCGCGTTTGTAGATGGGGAAATAATTCCCCTTGAATACTGGGGGTCCTTGGGGGCCAACTAGCCCACCAGGAGCCTCCATTATGCACCAGGGAGCTGCGTTGCAGAGATGTGTTCTGAGGCCACGACCCTTTTTACACCATTCTGCAATACAGCTCTGTGGCGCTTAATGGAGGTACATGGTGGGCTAGTTGCACCCCAGGGACCCTCAGGATTCAAGGGGAGTTAATCTCCCAACTTAAAACGCGCCACGGGGCAGGTTTGCACAGTGGTGAAGGGAGGGGGCGGGGCCTGAGCTGACATATGTGCAAACACGCCCTGTGGCGCTTTTTAAGTTGGGGAATTAATTCCTCTTCAATCCTGAGGGTCCGTGGGGGCCAACAAGTCCACCATGTACCTCCAGTAAGCGCCACAGAGCTGCGTATACATATATGTGATTGATAAAGGCTTCTGTGAAGTCGAAACGCGTCTCTCTAGCCATGGGGTCGTATGAGACCTGAATCAATAAAGAAAGCCATACCTGACATCTTCGAGTACGTGCCTTCTTCTTTGTTGGAGTAGGATGGAGTATTCATATATATATATATATATATATATCTATACTACTATTATAAAGAGAGAACTTGCACCTTTGAGCCAGGTAAACTCGAAAACTACACCACCAATCTGAACACCCAAGACATCTTAGAAAACCTCAGGGCAAGCAGAAGGACATAGGCTACATAAAAATAAAAAATAAACGTTGTTTAAAATATTTAGAAATAAAAATAAAGTAGTCCCTTGCAAGTAGCGCCGGCCGCGACGTATGCGTGAGGGGAGTAGCGTCGTTCACGAGCAACAGGAAGAGCAAGGACATGAGCGCCGGGAGGAGCGTCTGCGTGAGGGGAGGAGTGGAGTTCACCAGCAACAGGAAGAGGGGAGAACATGAGCGCCCGGAGGAGCTGCGGAGCGGCAAGAAGCGGAGGAGCAGTGGCAGCGCGGGGACTCGGGAGGAGCAGCGGATGAGGTAGCTGACAAGCAGTGGAGAGGTAAACACTCCAGCGTAGGGAGGAGCGGTGGAAGAGGTAAGTCGGGACCTGGGGGGGTTACAAAGCCGAGGCGGGCGGGAGGCTCAAGGCGCGAGGCGGGAGGCGGGAGGCGGTAGGCTCTATGCCGAATGTCGGGGAGGGGGGCGACGGGCGGGAGGCTCAAGGCCCAAGGCTCAAGGCGGGAGGCGGTATGGCCAATGTCGGGGCGGGAGGCGGGAGGGATGCGGACTGGGCAATGTGGGGGGGGGGGTGCACAGAGGCTTAAAATGCTGCCCCCAGCCCCCTTCTGCCCCGGGCAAAGCCGGGGCGGGCTGCTAGTTAATATAATAAAGAGAGAGCCCAAACCTTTGAGGCGGGTAATCTCAGGAACCACAGCACCAATCACAACACCCAATACAGTGTTGGAAAGGGCAGTTGCAGCAGAAGGACATAGGCTATGCAGACTCCCACCATATACATTTAAAAGGTAAAAGAACCGTGCCAGCAAAGTAATCCCTTGTGGGCGTGTCTGCGCTGTGCTGTGGGCGTCTGCTGGGGGCGTGACAAACGCTGGGGGCGTGTGGTACGTTCTGCCCTTCATGCCATGTCTCATATTGTGTGCTAATCCCACCCCGCTCCCTTTAAATACCCCTGCACCCCATAATCATAACCCACCCTTACTCCTTAAAATATCCCAACACCCTTAAACACTAACCCATCTTAACCCTATAAATATACCCTGTACCCCAAAACCCAAACCTATCGCTAAACCCTAAAAATACCCCTGTACCCCAAAACCCAAACTTAGCCCTGAACCCTATAAATACCCCTGTACCTCAAAACCCAAACCTACCCCTGAACCCTAAAAATACCCCTGTACCCCAAAACCCAAACCTAGCCCTGAACCCGAAAAATACCACTGTACCCCAAAACCCAAACCTACCCCTGAACCCTGAGAATACCCCTTTACCCCAAAACCCAAAGCTACCCCTTAACCCTAAAAATACCCCTGTACCCCAAAACGCAAACCTAGCCCTGAACCCTAAAAATAACCCTGTACCCCAAACCAAACCTACCGCTGAACCCTAAAATACCCCTGTACCCCAAAACCCAAACCTAGCCATGAACCCTAAAAATACCCCTGTACCCCAAAACCCAAACCTAGCCCTGAACCCTTAAAGTACCCCTGTAACCCAAACCTACCCCTGAACCCTAAAAATACCCTTATACCCCAAAACCCACCCTTACTCCTTAAAAATACCCCAACACCCTTAAACACTAACACATCTTAACCCTATAAATATACCCTGTACCCCAAAACCCAAACCTATCCCTAAACCCTAAAAATACCCCTGTACCCCAAAACCCAAACCTAGCCCTGAACCCTATAAATACCCCTGTACCTCAAATCCCAAACTTACCCCAGAACACTAAAAATACCCCTGTACCCCAAAACCGAAACCTAGCCCTGAACCCTAAAAATACCACTGTACCCCAAACCTACCCCTGAACCCTAAAATACCCCTGTACCCCAAAACCCAAACCTAGCCCTGAACCCTTAAAATACCCCTGTACCCCTGTACCCCAAAACCCAAACCTACCTCTGAACCCTAAAAATACCCATGTACCCCAAAACCCAAACCTAGGCCTGAACCCTAAAACTAACCCTGTACCCCAAAACCCAAACCTACCCCTGAACCCTAAAATACCCCTGTGCCCCAAAACCCAAACCTACCCCTGAACCCTAAAATACCTCTGTACCCCAAAACCCAAAGCTAGCCCTGAACCCTTAAAATACCCCTGTAACCCAAACCTACCCCTGAACCCTAAAAATACCCTTATACCCCAAAACCCAAACCTAGCCCTGAACACTAAAAATACCCCTGTACCCCAAAACCCATACCTATCCCTAAACCCTAAGACTACCCCTGTACCCCATAACCCAAAACTATATCTGAACCCTTAAAATACCCAAACACCCCAAAACATATACCTCAGTACCCCAAAACATATACCCCTATACCCATACTTACCTTATCCAAACATAAAAAAACATGCTTTTACCATTCATGCATTTACAACGAATTTCGCTGTAAATGTATGCGTGGTAAAAGCATATTCAATGTAATGCCATGCGTTATAATAGCATTGTGGAGTCATGGTACTTTCGTAATGAAAGTATGCGGAGTGATGGTATGCGGAAAGAATGCGGAATAATGGGTGTTTACCCTCCCCCGGTAAGTACATTGGTGGCACGGCGGCCCACATCTCCAGCAACATACTCATATTTTTTCACCACCCATTTGAAAAATGCACAGGTCTCTCTCATTGATGGCCAGCACCGACATACACTTTCAGACACACCTCCCGCCAAAAGTTCTAGAATTGCGAACTTTAGAGCTGCGGAGCTACATTCGAATCTCGGCATCAGCTCAACATCCTGTGATTCCAGGCAAATTGCTTTGTCTCCCCGTGCCTACCACAAATGAATGTGTTCTTCTGTAATGTAAATTGTGCTCATGCCATGTTGTCCAGTTCGCGCTATATAATATTGCAAGGAAAAATAAAGTAGGGAAACTCGAGTTCACACACTACTGAACGCGCACTCTTAAGTGCATCAGCAGTGCACTGTGAATCGGAGCGTTTCACAGGCCTGTCACAGATAAGAAATGCTATCAAAACGAAATCCTACAAAACAATATACTACTGGCCGGCAGCAATTCATACCCGGACAACGTTGGGACCGGCTGCTAGTGTATATATATATATATAAATATATATATATATATATATATATCATATATATATATATATATATATATATATATATATATATATATATATATATATATATATATATATATATATATATATATATATATATATAAAATGAGATTCCAGTTCCATTAGCTTTTCGCTGAAAACATCCAGGCACTCACGAGCATAGTTTCATAGGCTTCTTTATTTAAGCAATTCCATCAACGCGTTTCGGGAGTCAAGCTCCCTTGATCACGATGTTTTTGCGTTGTCAAAGCCCTCCCTTTCATGCATGTACACGGTGGTGGAAACAGTAGAGGGACTCATAGCAAGACAGACTGTTAGTGCAAATACAGCGGCCATTTTAACATATTTACAATGATGTAAAATGAATGCAAAAATTCATATCCCCGCTTCCCAATTCATTCATAAGGGAATAATTACAACTGTTCCACATTAAAAGAGGTAACACATAACGGTATCTCTCATTAGAACAGTTTCGCTTTTTTAAAGTGCATGTGCATTTTCCGAGTTAAAAAACGTTGACACAATATTTTACAATTCGATAAGGGCAAGTGCCTATTTCATATATATATATATTAATATATTAATATTTAGGCTGCTGTTTGTAGTTAATTATTTTGGAGGTTGTGTTATTATTTTAGTTATATATTTGTTTTGGTGACTGGTAAAGTTTTTGCTGATGTAATATATTTTTGTATTTAACTTAAATGAGTATATAAGTTATAAGAAATAATTGTTTTATTTAAAAAGTATTTTGTATGAATTTATTAATGATAAATTATTTTGTTGATAATATTGTAACAATATTTTTGTTTTCGATATAGGTAAAAATGTATATTTTTATCAGTGATATTTGTGTTTTAGTTATATGTAGTTTTACAAGTTAAATATAGGAAGTCAATATTTATTTAATTTCCAATATTTTTCTATTTTCGATATTGTATGCATCAACATTATGTCAGTGGTCAGGTGTGTAGGGTGATAGGATTTGTTCTGCATTCCATCCATCATTGTGTGTCTTTTGTTTTCTCGCCCTAAGTGCACCGGGTTTGCCCAGACGTGGGTCCCGGGCTCACTGTGCCACTGGATTCAAGCTATCCTGGCTGATGTGGGGTTTAACCCCGAAACCGGTTCTATGATGCTTGTTTCCGGTCCAGGGAGGACCTGGCTTGGCAGTTCGGGCTGGTCTATTACCAGGAGGCATTGGGTAAAAACTGATTTGCATATGGCCAGGTCTAAACCGGGGTGGCATGGTGAGCAAAAGAATGATGGATTTAACCCAGATCTCTTGACTGGGGGTGAATGTTTTGATTTGTTCTGCATTCTGTCCATCAATTGTGTGTCTTTACTTTTTTATCTGCAGCACCAAGAAATGACAAAACCACAGTTTAACATACAAGAAATTAGTTTTTTTTCATAATGAATATTGAGCTACCATGCAGAATGGTGAATTCCGACTTTCATTAATGAATAGATAAATGAGAGTTATATTCACGGAGTTACTATCTTTCATTACAAAACAAACATTCAAAAGATGTCATTGCTGTGTATCACTGTACTCCCCTGGGCATAGTGGGTCTAAAATGCAGAAGTGGATGCAGTTCAGAGTGATCTCCAGGGGCTGAGATTAATTCATGAATTCCTTTCATCGTTTTTAGGTCTCGCCTGTCGATGCGCATGCGCATCGAGCAAGGCGAGAGTATTGCGAGTTATCCACTCTTTATCCACACTGCAAGGAATCGTGGCGATTCCTTGCAGTGCCCGTGACTTTTAAGGTCAATGCGCATGCGCATTGAGCTTATGCGCATGCGCATTGACCTTAAAAGCGCGTGCGCGTGCACGTCCGTCTTTCTTTACCCGCTCCGCCCCCTCCCGCCGTGTCGCATTTCTCCTCCCCTTCCCCTCTCTTCCTTCCGTCTAACGCCGTCTGCAAGCCTATTTTGTGTGCTCAATCCCCCCCCGCGCCTCGCACCAGACTCCCCCGCCGCTCGCCATATGCTCGCTCGTTCCCTCCCACTGGCAGCCTGCGGCCACTGCTGAGAAGCTTGTTTTAACTTTGACTACCATTCGCTCAGGCTGCACGCTCCCTATGATCCTTGAAGGGACAGTGTATACAGATCCGCCTCTCAGTCTTGCTCGCCTTCAACATTCATCCCCTCCCCCACCACAGAGCGCGTCTCGCGGCTGCATGTCTTGTTCCTCCTGACTTCCAGTTTACCTCTCCCAGTCCACAGATTGCATGCAGTGATTGCGGAGTCATGAAATGCATGCTACTTTGATCTATGACCTTTTTGAGGTGCTAATCAGGTCCCTTTTATCATTATACCTTGCTCATTAATCATATTTCCTGCCGCCCGTCAGGCTGCCAGAGGCCCCAGGCACGGTCTCCTGCTACGGTGTGCGCGCTTTCACTTTCTTTTTTGTCCTGAGTTTCGCCTCTCCTGGCAGGACACGCAAGCACACCACCAGGTAGGTTTGTCTGCGTGCAGAGACGCGGAGGCGAGGGGCAGTACATGCTGAAAGCGGTCGCCCATTATTTATTTTCATTTTCGTTACTGTGGTTACAATCTCGTCAACAACGTGGGTGCCGCAATTGAATCAAAAGTAAAGAAATAGGGGGAACATTGATTTCTATTTATTTACTTTTGATACAATTACAGCACCCCGCGCGGGTGACTTGATTGTAACAAAAAGTAATAAACTTATTTTCGTTTTCATTACTTTTGTTACAATCGCATCACCCGTGCGAATGCTGTGATTGTAACAAAAGTACATAATTACTGCTGCTGGGCGGGGCTGCTGTCCTTAGGCCCAGCAGCTTAGTCGGAATTTGCAACCCCATTTAGTGCACATGTCAGACAGAGCTGGACTGAGCCTCAAGTCCTACTCGCTTCTGTATGAAGGCTCCTAGCTCCTGGCCCCCTGCTCTTCTTCTTAGCATTTCTTACAAGGTTTTTGCCATTCAAGTAAACTCAGACCTTTATGAATGCATCAGGGTTGGTGCTCTCCACCCTCTACCATTTTACCTACTCTCCCATCCATGTGCTAGTGCGCCCATCTCAAGGAGTCGGAGGGAGTGGTTTCTCTGCCGCTTCAGTGTGTCTATCATGGCTGGAGTCGGCGAATTCCGTGGGTGTGTTCTGTGTTTTTTTATTTTTTTTTAGATATTTTTAATCTGCCTATTCTGCTTTGCTTAAGGGTCAGTGGATTCCCTACAAGTATTCATCCTGTCCCGTCTTTAAGGAACCCATCCCTCTCTTGGTAGGCAGGGTTGCTCTGTGCCCACTTATGCCCCCCTCTTAAGTGGTGTAGGCTCCTTGTGACCCCCCTTAGTCTATCTCTGCAGGGGTTCGGTAGAGGAGCGGCCCTTCTATCTCGAGGTCGGCTGAGTAACCCTCTGCCACATGAATCTGCCCACCTCTGTTGTCCGTGTAGTGCCTGCTCCTCCTCTCCGGTTTGCAGCACTGCACGCTCTCTTCATCCTCCTTTGGCGGTTGCTTGTCCTTGAAGGAATGACTTTGCTGATAACCCTGGATACTCTTTCTGTGGTTTTGCTTGAAAAGGTCCCCCAGCGATGCACCCCTCCCCCTCCACTCACCTGCCTCCCGGCAACAACTCAAACTTTGCTAGGCGGTGACAGACGATCTTAGAAACGGTTCAATAGTCACTTTTACGGCTACACACAAAGGGATTGTTCTATGCCGATCATATTTACTGGCCGTGCTGCTCTGTGCACAGACCATGCAGTCCGTGGAGGATTTGGTGCTAGGAACAACGCATCGACTATTCTGTCCTTTTGCACAGGCCATCCAATCTGTGTCTCACTCTCTCCTACCCCTTCACTGTCTTGGCCTCTCCACTCTTCCTCTATGATTGTCTCAGTCTCTCCTGCCCCCTCACTCTCACTCACCCTCACTCACCCTCACTCACCCTCACTCTCACTCACCCTCACTCACCCTCACCCTCACCCTCCCTCACTCACCCTCACTCTCACTCACCCTCATTCACTCTCACTCACCCTCACTCTCACTCACCCTCACTCACCCTCACTCACCCTCACTCTCACTCACTCTCACTCACCCTCACTCTCACTCACCCTCACTCTCACTCACCCACCCTCACTCACCCTCACCCTCACTCACCTTCACCCTCACTCACCCTCAACCCCTCACCCTCACTCACCCTCAACCCCTCACCCTCAACCCCTCACCCTCCCTCACCCTCACTCACCCTCAACCCCTCACCCTCACTCATCCTCACTCACCCTCAACCCCTCACCCTCAATCCCTCACCCACACTCACCCCCACTCACCCTCACTCACACTCACTCACCCACCCTCACTCACCCTCACCCTCACTCACCCTCACTCACCCTCACCCTCACTCACCCTCACCCTCACTCACCCTCAACCCCTCACCCTCAACCCCTCACCCACCCTCAACCCCTCACCCTCACTCACCCTCAACCCCTCACCCTCAACCCCTCACTCACCCTCACCCTCAACCCCTCAGCCTCACCCTCACTCACCCTCAACCCCTCACCCTCACTCACCCTCACTCATCCTCAACCTCATGCTAAAGATTTACAAAAAAACCCATAAACAATTCTAAAAGCACTAACTCTAATGCTGCGAGACCTATTGCATTTCTAATGCTTGTATTTGTTTGAGTTGGTGTATTAGGTGTGACAGGTATGCTGAGATCTGGGTCCCGTTCTCCCTGTGACAAAGGTCTCAGACTATATCTCACTATCTCAGTATGCCACAACCAGTCTGGGGTCGCTAGTGTTCTTGTCTGGATGGGACCTATTATGGCTATTCAAACTGGTCGGGACTTCCAGGACAGGAGCAGGACTGATTTGAAAACTGCTGCTCTGTTTAGAGTGGCACAATGAGTGAAAAAACGATTGACCAGAATAACTTTGTTGTTTGTCCTGTACTTCTTGAAGGCCTTGGTGGACTTGAGATGTCACAAAATGTTGCAAAGCATAAAACAAGCAAACGCATAATTTAGTTTCTGCAATGTATTAGTGGTACCATCCAGAGAGCATGCAAGTACCTTCTTGTTAAACCATGATCTTTATGATAGATTCCCACGGGAGCAATCATTACTTGCCCCCAATTTGCATTGAAAAGAAAAAAGGTGTGCAAAAGCGTGGGAATGTCTTCACAGATTTACTGTGGTCAGTAACAAAAATGGAATTTGAGGCTAGCTCTGACACAGACATCAATTGTAATTCTTGAAACGATCAGAGGTGAGATTGATTGTAGATCATAGTTTATGGCCGAGCTGTTTGCGGGGTACCTCAGGCATGTCAGGGAGACACTATTGCCTTCCATATCCAGCTCTATAAATCCAAAAGTAATCCCAGGCTTTTCACTATTGAACAATGCAGATACTTTACAAAATGAAGACAAAGTGTGCCCCAGAAAGCCTTCAGTTTGCTTGACATGTTCTGTGACTTTGACCTAACCTCCTCAAGCCTTTTCCCTCTCTCTCCAGTTAAAACTACAATAGTAGTTAACTTAACGCTGCATAGGATGTTAGAATGGGTATATCTAAATTGGAGTGCTTCAGTATGATGGAAGGTATGGGAAAAACATGACACTGCACAATAAAATTCATATTTGTGGCTAATATTCTGTACTTTAATTCAGAGATTCGTGAGAATATAAACTGCATCATGTTCAGTTTTACATTTAGAGATATCCATTTTAAAATTAAACACACACAAGCATGAAAACAAAATTATTAAAGGCAGATGATTGTTTATTAATATCAGTGTATCACAATGTACTTTTTAAAGAGTGTCTGATCTTTGGATGGAACGGTGTTCATATATTTGTTACGATATGTTGATTGAATGTATACAGTGCACGAATAGCCTCAGGTGTCTTGGCGCTTCCAGTGCTACATACTGTGCTATGGGCTACTGCTACTAAAAGAGCCAGGTCTTCAGTTGTTTTCCGAACTCAAGAAGGGAGGGCATAATAAAAACACTCCTCTGTCACTTGAAAAAGTGATCACATTTAGTAGTAGTAATCAACCAACTGTTTGTCTTGTATGGGGAAATCGTGTCAACTAGAAAACATGAAGGCTGCGCAGGTGTCAAAACATATTATCTTTATATTACTTTTTTGGCAGTTTTATATAGCGCAAAGTTGGTACAAATGATTTAGATCATTTCACATGAGTACCAGTTTCCATTACAAACTTTTGTAGACACAGCAAGAACAAGCCATTTGCCCAGACTCCAAAGAAGTTGAGTCAAGACCAGGGGCCGCATTACAAAAAGTGCCTGTGGCGCAACAGGCATTTGTACCCACTTTGAGTGTCCCCGGGGCACTTTGTAATTACAGAAGGGACCATAGATGCTTGTACAGTCCCTTCAGTAATACAGATAGTGCTGGGGGACATGTAGCGCCCGTGCTATCGAGGGAGAGTTGCATGGGGGTTGGCCTCATGCAAATGAGGGAATCACTTTGCTTCTGTGTCCGTGCCATATTACCGAGTGGGCACAGAGGAAAACATGCCATTAGGAGGAGCATTGACTGTGCGCCACAAAAAGGTGGACACTGTCAGTGCACCCCCATAAAGCAACCCACTCTAGGGTTGAAAGGGGGTTCCATGGAACCCACAGACATCTCCCTGCAGGGAGGTGCAGTGAATAAGGGTGCTGCTATTCACTGCACCCGCCTGCAAGGGGACCTCTAAGCCCTTTTGAAAGAGAATCAAGGAGCAGCTTTTAAAGAGCTGCCACATATTTTTATGGATAAAACTGTCTACTGTGGAATGTCAAAGACAGAAAGGGTGATGGGAGGAAAGCTTGCAATTAGTCTAAACCACTGGGAATCACTCTAGGTTGCATGCGTTGCATGCCAAACCATGGGTATTCAGCCACTATGCCACCCTAGACAGAGGCCTGCCTTATCCAATCAGTGGAGACCCTTCTCCTGGGAATAATCCATTCTGAACTGCCAGGGAAACCCTCACCAGAAAGGACCAAAAGCGACCCAGAAAGGTTTCAGACTTGTTAAGCTTCCTTAATGATGCTTAACTTGCATTTTGTGCCGCAGAGTGTGCCAGTGGTTTACAGTATTTGCAAGCATTCCTCCTACCACCCTTTGTGTGTTCGATGTAATGCCATGTATGGCCAAGGATATGCACAGATGTGGCTTCCTTGCTCTCAGTGCCATTGTTTTACTGATAATAATTCCCTGTGGGGAGGGCGGGCTCCTTCAGGGGCGTGCAGTGCTTTTTCCGACTTGTGCTATAAATTCATTTAAGACTGCTTCTTGCATAGTCATAGCATGAGTGTAAGTACACAGTTGCACACTAGCTCCCGCTTTATGCAAAACTGACAAATTGGACGCTATGTGAATAGCTCCAGATGGCTTCCTGCCCCGCTATAAATTTCATAAATATTATAGAAAGTAAAACGTCCTACCACGTTTATAGGACAGTCATATGATTTAAAACTCATTCTAATAGCCTTCCTACCTCCACAAGGCTATACAATTAAAGCAAATTAGGATAGTACTACACGGGGATCTGCCCTGTCACAGAGCGCTTTAAAACATGTTTCCTTTTCCAAAGACGCCTTATTGGCAGTCTCCCCAATTTATTTGCAATATTCGTGGGCATGCAGGATTATGCAAACCCATATTATGTTGCAAAAATGTGCGTAGTCTCCCACGGAAGACTGCATATTTGCTGGTCAGCTTGTATCAGGCTCTTCCTGGGTCAGACTTTCCTGTATAGCATAACCTCAACATATTGAGGAAATCCCTGGTTACCATATTATAGCTCGTGTTCTATTTGAATTATGTACTTCAAGTGATCATTAGCATGGACAAAGATCGTTTGAGAAGGGGACTTTACTTGTTTATTGTTGTTAGCATGAATACTGGAAGAAGAATACCTTGTGAGGTCAGGTTTCTAGAATCTCTATTAAAAGGAAATAGAGGAAAAAGCGGCGTTAAAAATGTAAAGATGTTTCTGAACCTAAGCTGAGGACCGCTGGCTCCTTTCGAGTTCAGAGAATTGCAGTCTACTTTGCAACTGGGAATGCTCTCTGGCTCGACGATAGAAAGCATGTTTTATCTTCTCATATATTCATAGGTGGATGGGGAAGCCGACTCATCAGAAAGTGTCTTTTCTGTTTTTAGCAAATAAAGTGGATAGCGTGTAGGGAATGTAGTAATATCATTTTTATTAATGAGGACCACTTTACTCTCTAGCTACTCAGCCGAATTGGGAATTGCAAGATGTGTGGGATTGACACATTACCAGTGTTCCCCCATGGGCAGATAAATGCTAGTTAAATTTCCTAATGGGAAACCTACTGAAAATTGAGACCACAGGATTCAGGTGTAGAAACACAGATCAATGAATAAATTCCCAATTTCCCAATGGGTCCTACTCTACCACATATTGAAAAAACTAGAACGTATAGTATCTGTAATTCTTGATGCCGAAATACTGCATCCGTATTCTCGACCCAAAACATGAGTACCAAGTGTTATTAAAAGTCCAATGAGTGTAGCTAATGACAAAAGGCGTTTGCAGTTGGGAAAGTAGCACTGGTGTGTGTGCCTGTGTTGATGTGTGACTTGGTGGTTGCTGTGTGAGTGAGTGTGTATGATTGCGCGCATGCATGCCTTTGGGGGAGTTTTGCAAAGCTCCCTCAAAACATTTCTGTATAAATGGGGCCTCTGGTATCATTTTAAATCACACAATCTCACATACATCGGTAAAATACGCTATAAATCTGGTATGGCAGAGCATTGTCATTTATAAAGGGCCAATTCTTCATCAAAATGGCATCTTGTTGCTGATAATAAATATCTAGAAACATGCCCTTTTAAAGCACTTCACAGTCTTTACCCGAGAAGAGCTAGTTCTTTTAAACGTAAATTATCTGTTTTCAAGACATGCCTCGTGAATTCATTTCGTTCTCACATTTTTCAACCGCTGTGTAGATGCATTCATTTTCTGACGGTCTGTGCCTGAAACCCTGAATGAACTACAGGTTAATTGTTTGTGCCACAGTCAAAATCTATCTTAACCTTTGTTCCTCAGCAGAAGTAATGCTTATCGTACATGCGATACCAAGAGTAATAGTGGACATCAGGAATACTGTGTTACGATTACAAAGTGGTATAAAGCATGAGGATCACTTTACTAGAACATCACTACCATCTGAAATACAACGTGCCCAGTAAAAAGAATGTCCAGTGATGTATCAGAAAACAATGCTTCTACTGGGTCTAGACCATGCATATTTGTTGCTGGGCCATAGTATATATCCTCAGAGCACTGTGCAATGAAATAAAGTCCTCAATATAGTTTTCTGTTGAAGAAGAGTTAATTTTACAACAGTATGTTATGATAAATGAGTCTTATAAATCACACTATTAGCAGAGGTTTTTGTTTAGATTTCTGTTTATTCATTTCATTATTTCATAGAACCAACAGTCAACCGAGAACCATGTATCCCCCCTAGCATTTCTTGCTCACTGCCCCAACAAACAATCATTGTATTCCAGAATTCCAGCAGGGCAAGAAAATGAGTGCATACACTCAGTATTGTTGACCTCAGTCTTACATCTTGGTATTCATGGAATGAAAATGAGCCCACCACCCGCCCCATATTTTCCTATGTTTCTGGGTGCATCTTTTGCTTTATACACATCCTCCTCATATGCTGCACACCTGTCCATGCCCCTGTTCCACTCATCCATGGGTGGAATGTGGGCAGCCCTCCAATGTTTTGCAATGTTCCTTGTAGTATTTAACATGCATTTGAAAGCAAACCTATACAATGTCCATCTACCCCTTTTGCCAGACATAATGCTGAGCAGGTCAGTCTGAGGATTTAGAGCCAGGGGCATCCCTAAGACCTGTTTAAGTGCAGTATATATCCTCTTCCAGTATGCCTGAATTATTGAGCACTCCCACACTACATGGAAGAAGGATCCTTCTGTCACTAGGCATCTGAGGCACGTGCCATCCACACTAATCCCAAGAAACAACAAGCATTGGCATAGCCAATAGGTCTCGCCTTAGGGACCTTATAAGTGTTTAGCCATGCAACAGTTTATGTTGCACCAAGGATTTTGTACTGCATATCTAAATACTTATAAGGTCCCAAAGGCGAGACCTATTGGCTATGCCAATGCTAGTTTTGTGTGGGATGGGCTTATTTTTTACCCACAGAAAATCAGACAGGAGAGGAAGAAGGCGGATAGATAGGAAGACAGATGGAATGTTGGGATGAAAAAGAATTTACACGAATGCCAATAAAAGGACAAATAACGGGAAAAAGAAAGAAACGGGGTTGGCACCGAAACGAGACCGTTTTGGTATTTGACAACCTTCCATTCGGCAGTGTAGACGGCGGACTCCTAAAAAATATCTGTTCAATATTAAAATCATTACGCACAAACGGAAAGCCACCAGCAAATATGTTCATCAACAAAGTAGTTTTAAAACTCCTTTCTAGTGGTACAATACCCCTAGAGCCTATGTAAATAAAAACACAGGAAGATATGTGTTATTGCGGTGCCATTTGTTAGGACGCTGCCGACGTTGCACCATGGCTCGCGCTCTTTTTTCAGCTAAGCAGCTCACGTTCAATGGTGGATCAGTTTGTGGGCAGGTGGAAACTGATGTGTAGAAATCTGCCCTTGTGTCACAATATATTGTTTTTGTGCAGGATTTTATACCGAACATCTGCAGTATTTATGCTCTTGGATAGCTGTTATTATGACTACCGTTAAAGCAAATAGAAGGCTAAACCGGCCTTGCCAAGATTCAGACGCGCGACCATCACTCTGTCGCAAGTCTCAGCTGCGACCGTTTAACCCACTGAGCACTCATGCAGGCCGTGACGTATACCTTTACATACCCATGTGGGCACACGTTCACAGCCTGGCAGTATGTGCGCTTGAAATGAAACACTGAGTGCTACGCTGGACTTGTTTCTATTGCTGTTTCACGGATGACCCTCTGAAACGCCACTTGTAACATCGGGATCATTTTAGAGCACTACCCTTGAGTCTCCCAGACAACCAACTATTTGGGAATACCCGTAGCGCTTAGAAGCCGACTAGATGTTTTGTGCTCGGACCGCTTCATTAAGTAGCCTCCTCGTGTGACACAGAGTTGTTGGTCGGCTGACAGCCCCGGTCCCGGACGATCCGAACCCGCTAGAGAGGAAGACGGGTAGGTCTACCTGGAACCCCGAAAAAGATGCAGTCTGCACCTCTTACATGGCCAGCATAGTTTTTAACCGCTGTGCATGTCCTAAAACGCGGAGTATTAAAATGTCCTTTAAAATAAAAATCAAACAATAGAATTGTGTGCAGATTTTCAATTTTAAAAAAATCATGGTCAGACTAGAACATAAAACCCAGGCACCAATGTACAAATGGCCCCCATTCACCAATCAGATAGCTAATAAGTAGCCCATGATTGAAATCCTGGCAATCTTGAACTTCCAAGCACAAATTAGGGCCCGTCTGTATGGCCTTTGTGGCAGGGCAGCGCCGCAAGCCACCTTACTGCGTGTTTTGCGAGATTGCCTGAATATAAAACACACCACCAGTAAAAACCGCCCCTCCAAGCTACAAACCAGACCCACAAGCATCCCAAAAAAGCCCAAAAACTGATCTGTCAGACCATCCCTTTTGGCAGTGCCAGATTGCCACATTGGCCAGCCGGCTTCTGAAAAACGGTGTCTGAGTGTTTTCTCCAGTAGAAACTCAAAACACTTAATTGGAAGAAAAAAAACCTTCAGTTGCCTGCACAAAAAGAATCAAACTTTACTATATTAAATCTATTAAAAAAAAGAAGTGAATAGCCAGCCCCATCGTGAATCCTCGTGACCCCCATACCGCCACACACCTACACAAAGACAGTCTTTGGACACAAGAGATCGATTTTATAAACAAGTTCGTAGCGCCCAGCACTAACTGCCTTGTCTCAGGGCACGCACAGATAACGCGCTCTTGAAACCCCACAGAAGGGTAGGTACCCTATTCGCGAGTTCGCAAGGATGAAAGGCTGCGCCGGGTCTGACAAGATTCGGTTCCATGAGCTGCAGGGCCCTAGGCTGAAGGTCAGGGCCTGACCTCTTATCGAGATAGTGCAAACATTAAACTACATCGATATCCGACTGAGGTTGTGTGAGCTGTAAACAATAAACTCTTTTTGAGTCTGCAACATGTTCTAAGAATGTATACTATTAAATTCCAATATGGATTTCGGGTTTAGATTGCTTCTACTTAAAGGAAAGCAACGGGATATTGCAATGTCTCTTCCCACTCAATAGTATTATCCCAGAGTATAGCCATCATCTAGTTTCGTTCATTCACTTAAGTCTGCGTAAGATGAGTCTTCTCCACGTAAAAGCCACGCACTGTGTTAATTAAAAAAAATAGCAGAATGAGAGGCGGAGTCTCGGTGATTTACAAGCTCGCCGCTGACACCTGCTGTAATCTGCATGGCACACGTTCAAATACTAGTAGGCTCAAAGCCTCCCGGCCTTCTACGGTCGATGTGTGCAGTAAAATTATCAATTTTTCTGCCCGCTTTTTGCACCCTTTTGACCAGCCACTTCCAGGCATGTAAAATTTCCAAATTGTAAACAGAGTTAATCATGTCATTTTATTGGAAGTTAGGAAATACCAGTTTTGTTGGCCGCATCTATTTCTTATTGCAGTTTATATTTTGAAGCTGTAAGTGACATCTTAGATGGGTGGTAACCGCCATGGTCGCTGGAATGATTATATAAGACTTCAAATGGTATATTATTAAAGGACGATATATATAAACATCACTTCTTCAAAGTTTAGTGTTCATGCGACTGCTCAGGAAGGTAAATATTTTATAAAACATGTCACATTTGCTTGAATTTATCATGGAATTATTTGATTGACTCAATTTTGTAAAATTGAGTTCCACTGTGATTGCCGTTTTTCGGATCTCGCTTGAGCCAGCCGATATATATATATATATATGCAGCCTGGTGAGATAATTGACAGTATAGAACGCTGTGAATTCGGCTGGGCGATCTTTATCTCGGATAGCCTGTGCACTTTTGAGCTGTCCACTGCATCAGCAATATGTTAGACTTGTATAAAAACAACTGAGCAGCAGCTATAGGATGAGGCGATACTTCCGTGTGCATGTTAAACATGTTTACTCCAGTGCACAGCATTAGAATTCCTGAATCTATGAGGGGAAACACGCCACTAACTGTCCTCACAAAAAAAACACTAGTACCTGTTAAGGGATGAAAAGTGGAAACATCTGCAGCCATTTTATACACGTCAATTGCAGTAATTATTATCATCATGCGATATATATCCACTTGTTCTACGCGAACAGGGATCCCTGAAGGTCATTGTATGACCAATGTGTCCATCAGAGGTGCAAAGAGGGACATTACCACCTGCTGCTAATCGGCTTCCACAACTCAGACCTCGTCAGTTTGGTGTTGTCTATTGAGATGAGACGCACTGCAAAGTAGGGACATATCTGGAAAATAAATTAGGTTATATCTTGAATGCCTAGTGAATATGCACCTTGCAAAAATAATTTTGTTTATTCAAACTAGCACAACTGAATCAGCAGCTACAGCAAACCTCAATTATTCTCAGTCAGGCGGAAGGTTAATTAGTATTACCATAAATATCGGAGGCTACCTCTCGCCCTGCTCCTGCTAACAAAATGAGGTACGACAGCAGCCACAGGTTCAAATCCAGGGCAGTGGCATAGCAAAGGGAGTGGCGTGGTCGGAGGGGGTGTCGGGGTGTCGGCGGTCTCCCGCCGCTCTTACCTACAGATTCGGGGTGAACACTAACCCCCCCCCCCCCCCCCCCCTTTAATAGGCCTCCGTGGGGCGGCAAACAATACGGAGATCTCGCCAGCGCCTCCCCTACCCTCACTACGCTACTGAGCCATGGCAAGGCAGATGGTCTTTAATAGGTTAATAAACCAAGTGCTAATAACACCAGCTAGTACAGCGCGTAGACAAGGCAGCAATGCAGTCAATAAACACAACGTACTATCACTAAATGAAGAATCATGTTTTAAATAGCCCACAGCGTCCAAGCGCTGCGTCTGGTGAACCCAGGCTGACTCTACTTAAGTCTAGGTCCTTCCATGACGTATCTGACTAGCGAAGTCCAATTAATCCTGGTTTTCTTAACTGAGCAAAACAACGCATTCATTAATTGCACTTCAATTCCGGTTTGCTTGCAACATGGTCATGGCATTTACGAATGACGCTTCCATCGTCCAAAAGTTCTTGAATTCTTGGCGCGTTTACTTGTGCCTGGCCATAGCCAAGGCCACAGTTTGGAGTCTCGACAACATGGCACCGCCGGGTATCCTTTCGATTGATAACCGGTAGATGGACTGATTTAATGTTTGGTGTCAAACTGTTGCACGTCCACGGTAGCCTGCCCTCTAAACCTAAAGAGTGCTGCTAGTGCCACGGCCATTTTTTGGCTCAAGTGCTTACAATCACAGCGGGAGCACTTTCAGCGAAAATGCACAATTCCAACGGGACATAGCATGACGGATCGGGCAGACGTTTACATTGTTTGGGTTTTCAAGGACGCCAGCAAAATAAGAACAAAAAACGCATTACAAAAACAAACCTAAACCAGCACCGCCTCTCCTCTACCGCCGAGGAACGCGCAGGAATGACTGCGAAAAGGCAACAACAACAAAAAAACATCGCCGGAAACGTGAGAATGAATCCCGCCCCTCCAGGACTCCCTGACTCTGCCTCATGGTTGCCAAGGCAATATTTCTGAAAATATTGTCGTGCTACCGTAAGGCAGGTCATGGAGTCCTCGAGAGGTGGGATCCAGAGCAGACAAATCTGCTCAACAGGAGCTTTTTCCAATGGCAGGCCTCCGTTTCCAGAGGCCTGCCAATGGAAAAAAGGGGCGTGGCTTCACGCCGTACTGAATTCTTCTCCTCACAATATCTCTCTGCCTGGAGCAGGGCCATGCCCTGCAATCAGGCTTCGACCTAAAAAGGGGAGTGAAGAGGTAGTGTCCAAACATGGCACTGGAGATGGATACGTCCTCCTCTAGAAAATGTTTAAAAAAACAGAGATCCACCACAGGATTGATGTCAGAATAACATAATCACAGGTTACATGTGTTTCCTACAATGTTTGGAAGCACATGGTGTTTGTTTAAATACCCCTGACACACCAAAACAGCCCTTGGTGTCATTCTTCATCATGGGGGTCTTCCCGCCGCGCTACGGGATGGGGCATGCTACGACCTACGACTACGTGGGAGCTGTGTTTTTGAGGACTATGTTTAGTGTAGGAGAAAGTGAATGGAGGGGTCAGAGGTAAGTGAAAAAAGTGTGTTAAAAAGTACCTGGCTCGTGTAGACTAGAAACTTAATATTCCTTAGGGCTGGTATTATTAAAAAAGTGGGTTGGAGGTATCCTGCTTCAATGAGCGATCACTCCTGTGTATGCCAACATGTGTCGAAGCTCACAGGCTTCTTCTTCAGGACAAAAAGAGATCCCTTCTCTTCTCACTGTATAGTCGAAACAATGTCAGTGAATATCTAGAGTGGTAATATGTACAAGTGGTGTTACTAAGTGAAGAGGCATTAAATCCTGCACAAGATACAATACCCAATAGGTATTCTATATGGTGATCTGAAAAAGAAACACAATATTGAAAACAAGGCATGTACTGCATCCGACGTTCCCGTCCGGCAGCGGGCAAGAAGACCCCCATGATGAAGCACAACACCACGGGCCCTTTTGGTGTGTGAGGGGTATTTAAACAAACACTTTGTGCGTCCAACCATTGTAGGAAAAAAACGTGACCTGTGATTACTTTATTGTGACATCTATCCTAAGGTGGATCTCTGTGTTTTTTTAACCGTTTCTAGAGGAGGACGTATCCACCTCCAGTGCCCCGTTTGGACAATACCTCTTCACTCCCCTTTTTGTTTCTTTGGTTATTAAGACTGTGTGCAGCTATGGGAGTATACCAGGATTTCTGGCAAAGTGAGACATCGGCCAACATGCTGATCGTCCAGAGTGGTCATTAACCAACCACACCTCTATCTCAATCCTACTCAACACACACACACTGACTAGACACACACACACACACAAACACACACATACCCCTTGTGTACCCATTGGGAAGAATACTATAATTTAAACATGGCTGAAGGAGCAGGCCTCACTTTTGATGAAGAAGAAATTGATAGGATACTAGCAGCCATCAACCCTTTTGAGGGACTGAGCAGTACCGTTCTAGGCCCCAGCAATGCAGACTGGGGTGAACTTGCTAACCTGAGGAGAACTCAGATAAAGACTGCCCTCCACGGGTTGATGATGACCGAATATCTAGGGGCGAATGCTGCACCACAGGGCCTGATAGTCCACAATGAACCGTTCATATTTCAACACGACAAATCATTCAAAAAGGACTGGTCACTGATATCGTGGCACTGTACCCGTGACTGGCTGGTCTTGATAATAAAGACAGCCAGGCATCTAGCCCAAGAACTGAAGATTGACATCCAGAAGCTAGAAGTACAATTGAAGAGCTACCAATCTACGACGGTCCTGAAAAAAACGTCAGGAAGAACTTAACCAACAGATGAATGAGTTTGAGATCACATTAAAGCAGAGCACATATAACAAATTGAAAAAAGACACAGTTCACTTTAGCCATGATAATGTGTACCCATACACACGGGACGACTACACCGCCAGAAACACCAACAGTGACAAGGGCACAGACAGTGGCACATCTGACACTGGATCTAACAACTCTAGCTCCAGTAGAGGGAGCATCCCCCGGAACCACCGAGGGGGTGCCCAATATCAACGACCCAACAATCCAAGATGGAGAGGATGCAGTAACTATCAAGGCCCACCCTCCTTTGCACCTTACCCCTATGGACCACCACCGATGGGGGACCATTTCAACATTTGGCCCCCATACCGCAGGAACACAACTACTTAGGACCACCTCCTTTTTTAGGGGAACGCCCAGGACCCCAAAGAGGCAGGAATCGGAGGGGCAACAATGTTCACTGGACAACCAAAGTGGAAGAGACACCACGAGTCTCCATGAGGAGTAAAACTGGCACATTGAGCAACCAACCATCAACCAGCAGAAGGGGCAACTAGTAGTGAATCTGACTGAGTACGAACTAACAGAGTCACAAATGCGTGTCCCGAAGAGAGGCTTAGGATTTGTACCCACCTACAGAATGGACAAATTCAAGTTATGTGCGGAAATGAAGGAGTTAATTCGCAAGCTAATACTATGAGTCTTCTTCAAAGAGAAAGAAACAACAGAAGGAGGTGACTCTGATACAGGACTATGACCAAAATCAACATTTACCCCCCCCCCCGGATTTCGCATTACCAGTGGAACTATTAGCCTTCCAGAAAGCTGTAATGGAGGAAATGGGGAACACACAGGAGAACACCACTTTCCAAAACACATCCAGGGATGAGAAGGAAGTAATACACCAGCTGTCTTCTAACAGTGACATTGTTATAAAGCCGGCGGATAAAGGTGGAGCAATAGTTATTCAGACAAGAGCCCACTATGATAACGAATGTAGGAGTCTTTTGGAGGACCATAGAAATTATGAAATCTTACACGAGGACCCAACAGAAACCCTACGGATTTGGGTAGCTGGAATGGTAGAAGAAGCTATGGCACATGATTGGATCTCCAAAAAGGAGGCTGACTTCCTGATCCAAAAATCACCCAGAACACCATACTTCTGCACCATACCCAAGATCCATAAGAACCTCACACAACCACCAGGACACCCAATAGTGTTGGGTATTGGTTCAATTGTGGAACCGCTGTCTAAGTTTGCCGATGCCTTTCTCTGTCCCTTGGTCCAGAAAACTGGGACTTACTTAAAGGACACAAAAGCTGTCCTACAACTTTTCCAAGATATTACCTTTGATCCTGATCATCACCTCCTACTGGGGCTCGATGTGGAGAGTCTGTATACTAGTCTGCCTCATGATGAGACACTAGCCATAATTGAGGAGATCCTTTTCACCACCACATGGGAATACCGGACACCACGGAATGTGGTCATGGAATGTGTATCTCTGGCCCTCACTAGGAATTTCTTCCTATATGAGGGCACCTTCTAGCTACAGAAGCATGGGACCAACATGGGGAGCACCTTTGCTCCCAGTCTAGCTGGTCTCTACGTACACCATCTCTAGACCAACAAGATCCTGCACCCGGATAATCAATTTTTTCACAACATCAAGACCTGCAAGCATTATATAGACGACGTCCTGGTGATATGGGAAGGGGACGTTCCATCCACCGAAGGCTTCATGGTCTGGCTCAACCTGCAGAACGCCTTCCTCAAATTCACAAACACAACTTCATGTGACTACTTGGTCTTCCTACATCTGAATATATATCCGGACAGTTGTACCCTGAAGACCACAACACATTGCAAAGCAATGGCCAAGAACTGTTTGTTACTGTATGACAGTTTCCACCCCTGCCACCTCCGGGACAACCTTCCCTATGGACAATTTCTCCGACTCCGGAGGAATTGTATTGAGCTAAAGGATTACAAAAAACAAGCCTCCTATTTGAAAACCAAACTAGAGAGACGTAACTACCCACAGGTGATCATAAACAAAGCTATGAAAAGGGCAAGGAACAATAACAGGGATGCTTTTGTGGAAGATAGAATACCAAAGCAAAAGGAGGAGAGACAAACATGCATTACCACAGTTAACACCCACTCTAACCAGGTATCCTAGAAAGTGAACTAGCACTGGAGAGTTCTAAAATGTGGGAACCTCAACCTACTGAAACCCATGTTTGCACATAAAAGGGGAGGAAATCTAATGGACATGCTAGTCCACATGAGACCACGGACAGGAACACCCATGACAATCACAAACCTCCCCCCTCTCCCTAGTGCAGGGACATCACCCTTGCGGGAATTGTAGTACATGTCACCTCATGAAGAGGAGTAGACACATCAGATTCAGGAACAGGAAAGAGTGGAAACAAAGAAGGTTTACCAATTGTAATAGCAAAAACGTTGTGTACAAGATCACGTGCCCGTGTGGTTTAGAGTACATTGGTATGACATCCAGACAGGTCAAAACCTGCATTGGAGAACATAAAAATAATGTTCGCTGCAAGAAGAGCACCACCAAGATGGCTACACACTGCCTGACCACAGCACACACTGTGGAGGATTTACAATGGACCGTTATAGAGCAACTAGATGGTGAGAGTGGCCTTCTAGAGAAGGAACAACAATGGGTGTTGTGCCTAGGCACCCACATAGTGGGTTTGAATAGTGACATACCCTGGGGCCAGTTCTCCTGAGCTCCAGTTGGAAGTGACACCATGTCTACCACCTGGCGCACAATGAGCTGTACCCCTCCACATGCTGGGTAGACCTGACCCCTTACCATTGCACCTTGAATGGGTATTAATAACGCAATGCTTATTAGGCTGATGGCGCCCTGTCGCTATTTATCAACTCCACCATGACCTCGGAACATCACCATGTAGGTATGTACATGGGTTAGAAACCCCATCGCCACTAATCATCTGGCGGGGTCTTGCCCTTCATACTTTGACCCCTGTATTCTTACTCTAATTATTGTTTCTTCTTTCTCACGGAGTCCTTTATGAACAAATATACGGAAATCATATTTTCTGTAAATATTACACTATGCGCGAGGCGTGGCACAGTGTTAACAGCTAGTTAGATCTGCACTAAACTTCACTGGTCACGGGACATGACTACTCCAGGGACTCCCACAGGGACGATGGACCACTCTGAGTACCGCTTGGTGAAATGAGTTAGCGATCCAATTTCCAGGTTTTTACCTTTCTTTTTCAAACACAGACAATAAAATAGAAGGGCTTCCGGGATAACACCTTAGCACGTATATCTCACAGCTTAGTGGTCTATTCTCCAGGTTCTAGCACAGTCATAGAACTAAGGGCATCCCTGAATCAACCACTTCCAGGTCACCATGAGCAGTTCAGGACCACACTGATTGACCGATTTTGGTGGCAACTCGACTAATTGCAGTCACTTCTTAAGGTCCCTGCCCCGCGGTCTCAGTGTTCAACTTAGTGAGGCGTTACCTAAGCGTGGCAGTGTCCTAGAGTCAGTAAGTACGGCACAGCCGGTTGATGTGAACGGATGTGTTTGGAGGAAATTAGTATCTTGGTGTTCAAAATCCATACCCGTTTTTCTCAATCCACAGAATGTTACTATAGGCTCCCTTCCCACCCGTTCTAAGGCTCATGGAGCATTGTCTCCACAAAAACAAGTATGTATCCATGTCTTTTATTTTTCTAAAAACGAATTCTTGTATTTACAGGGTTCAGAGGCTAATTCGATCCCTTGAGTCACAATCACTGGAACTCATAATATAGCGTGTGTGTTTTATGTTACGTGTTTGTGTGTCATGTATTGTCACTCTTACCTACAGGAGACATCACTAGTGTAGTGCAATACAGTTAAGACCAAGGAGAATACATATATATTTTTCACTATATACATATCACTTTTCTTTCAGGTCACCACAATTAACGTCGGATGCAGTCCATGCCTTGTTTTTAACATTGTGTTTCTCTTTCAGATTACCATATAGTGTGTGAGGGGTACTACCCCAGATTTATCCCAGTTAATGTATAGTCCCGAGACCTCTCTAAAGACTTCTAACATGTAACGGATTCTAGGGATGGTGAGGGTGGGTCGTCCTATGTATAGTGGCATGTTGTGTCTGTGTAAATAGCAAACCGATACTCCTGACCCCCACCCTAGCAGATATCCCTGTATTGAGCATTTAATCTGATACCAAAGATTTTAGTTTTTGCTTTACCAAAGAGGAACAGATAAAATATTAATTTTCTAAAAGGTTGTGCACTTAGAGTGTATGATGTTTTCTTTGATTTGATGTAATGCAATACAGTGTATTTATACTTCATAATACCTAGTCACTCCTAGTTCTAATAACAGCATAAAATGACTACTTTCTTTTCTGTGACATGGATAAAGAGGCTTTCAGAGCTTATTTACGCATTGACATTAATCTTTTTGTGATGGTGGAGAAAGGTGTCTTACGGCGTTTGTAAACAGGAGACATATATGAAAGTGTAGAAAGTTCAACAAAAGGAAGATGTATTTATATATATAGCAGGAGACCATAGATAATGTAGTATATTTCAGGGTAAAGAGGGAGGTGGTTGGTACCTCTTAGCAACAAAATGTATCATCAAAGCAACTAATCACATAGCCAAGCGCAGGGTGCCAATCAGAACTGCTGGTTAAACATGTATACCAAAAAAACCTAGACTCCCTGAGACATCCGTCATTGTTAATATCAAGAATCTCTCAGAGATTTTTTGTTGACATTTTATCATGCCTCACATGTTCCAATCCACTTCTTTTGATAATAACCAATGCCACTTGAAGCTCTGTTGTTCATGATAAGATTACTACGTTCTTATTAAAACCCAGATTCGCATAGGGTTTTTATTAATACATACATTCAAAAGTGGTACATAACTCTGCTTTAGATAATATAGACCCACTCAAAGATATGAGTTCATTGTGACGTAGGAAGGATGTCTTCCAATCCACCAGTGTGGATCAGGCCCCATCTCCACAGGCCCAGGGGATGAGCATTCCCTACATTTTGAGATTCCCATAAGCTTGGTGAGCATCTTTTTCACTGAGAGTTCTCCACCAACGTGGCAGGAGCACTTTCAATGGGTAGACTTTCATGAGGGCCTGTCTGCATTATATGTATTTCAAAGTCAAACCCAGAAACTGATGTATATGTCTGAAATGCATACCAACAATAGCCCTGGGGAGTCGCCCGAGCGCACCGAGCAAGATGTCCGCCTCCCACTAAGCAGCGGCAATTTCTGCCTGATAAGATGATTTAAAGATGTTTTAAAGCTGGCATTTATATTTTAACCAAGACAACGACGTTGCTGATCAGAAAAACGGTCTGCACATTACCTTTTCGTGCATTTTCTTCAAGTCTGGCTGCAATTATTCGAGTTGAGCTGCTCTCCGGTGTGTGGAGTGCCTCTGATCCAGGAATTCCTGTCAGAGGGGTGGAGTGAAGATAAGGAAAGGGCGCGGCTGAGGCCTGGGCCACTCCCACTGTTGGTTATAGCTGCTGCACTCTGCTTACCTTGGCAGCATTTCTCTGCTATCAGTATTCTTCATTGAAATGTTGCTCTAGGGTGCTCCTTTTTATTGCTGCATTTATTTTCTTGTACTTATTGAAGGCAAGCTGTCTCACAATATGTCTACCAAATGAAAACAAAATATCTCTCTTCCACCAGTTAAATCTAAATTAGTAGATATTAATGAGCCTTCATTATCCACTCTACTGGAGGAGTTACAAGCGGTGCGTTCAAATACAGACAATATTGCGGTGGAAATTAAAAATTTACGTAAAGACATAGCTGGTCTTTCTATGAAGGTTTTTGACAATGCTAATAAAATTCAGGACAATAAAAATAAAATTGACCATCTTCTGCCTATTTCAGCCAAATTTGAACCAATGAATAAACTATTATTAGAATTGGAAAATCGCAATAGGCAATATAACCTGTGTATCTTTAACTTACCAGAGGATGTGGAAGGTAATGATTGCAGGGGTTATTTGGAAAACCTACTTCCTGTCCTTTTGTACATTAAATTTCCTGAAACCTTTGAGATTGATAAAGCGCACAGAATCCCTTCCCATCGCAACCCTAGACAAGATATGCCTCGTCAAATGATTTTCAAGCTGTTGCGCCATCCTCCTCTAATTTTAATACGAAAGGCTGCCAGAGATATCCCTTTGTTAATTGTCAATGAGAATAACATTTGTATTCATCAGGACTTTGCTAAGGAAACAGTCAATATTCGCAAAGAATTTGTGAATCTTCGTCCCAGACTGAGGAATACTGGTTATAAATATGGCTTGTTGGATCCATCCACTATGCACATCTGGAAAGATGGATTTTCAAAATATCATCCTGAGGAGCTTCGCCGATACCTGGTTTTGCAGTCTCAGTCTTCTATGGATACAAATGAAGCTACTACATGACTTTATTGTTGATTGAATTTAATGCCAGCATGTTTATTTAACTGGAGCATGATGTCTTTAGGGCATGTGGAGTAGGTTCTAGTTGACATGCGTGTGTGATTCTGAAGTTCAATATATGTTTATATGTTGTATAGTTTTTCACTTTTTACTGTTCGTTGGTGTCTTTTGTGTCCTCTGTATAGTGATACTCGAGCTACTATTCTTTTTTCATTCTATCTTTCTAATCTGTCTTGTTTTCTATCATTTTTCCTTTTTCATAATGGCAAGTGGTAACGGTATTAAAATCATTTCATTTAATGTTAAGGGTTTACGGCACCCTGTTAAGCGTACTAAGGTTTTAGATTATTTAGCTAGACATGAGGCTAGACATAAAACATATATATATTTAATTCAAGAAACTCATGAAGATGATAAAATCTTGTCCTACATGAATAAACAATGGGTAGGGGATGTTATTTCTTCTCCGGCTCTCAATAGGAAAAATGGAGTAGCAATTCTCTTCGCAAAAAAAATACATATTAAAATTTGGCATAAACATTCTGATTCAGAAGGTCGGTTCATTATTGCTAATATAAAAATTAAAAATAAGGTTTTCTATCTAATTAATGTGTATGGGCCTACTAATGATGACCCAGAATTTTGGTTAAGATTTACTTCTGAGGTTCTAAAATTGGGTAATGTGCCTCTGACCCATTACTGGATATAATTTCATAAGCCAAATTTCGCCCCCAAAAGCGTTTTTCGCTCTCAAATCCTTTTTTAAGACTACAAAAATGGTTGATATTTGGCGTCTCCATAATCCAACTGAGTATTTTTTATTTCTTGTAATCTATTGCCTCAATTTCTAATCCTGACATTCAAAATATAGATATTTCTGTCCGTGCTTTGATTTCCTGCATTTTATCTAGTAACTCAAATCAAAATAGTCATAGTCGCTGGAGTAAGATAACCAATATTGTTCTCAATGACAATAACAAACCTAGACTTTTATCAGCTATTCAAGAATATTTTTCATTCATCACTGAAGACTCTACATCTATTGCTAACCAATGGGACAAGGCATTTATTAGAGGAGAGACTATTTCCATTATGGCACATGAAAATCAATTATTTAACACTAGAATTGAAGAACTTGGAAAGCAGATAGCTAAATTTGAGCGTCTGTATTTTACATCTAACAACCTCCAGTATAAGGTTAAATTGCAGAAATTATGTTATGAACTGAATTATATTTTAAGCAATAGAGCTGGATTCCACATTTCTAACAATAAAGCAAAATTTTGTTTTTGCGCTAATAGGTCTGGCAGGCTCTTAGCTAACTATCTCCGTATAAAAAATGATAAAACTCGAATTAATGCTATTCACTCTCCAAATGGCTCTATAGCATTATCTCATGAGGATATAATTAAGGATGTCATGGCATACTTTTCAGACTTATATAATAAACCACCTTCTTTGGATTCAGCTCTCATTGACAATTTTTTAGAAGGGTGTTACTCCATTGTTGAATTTAATTGCTGTCTACTCTAAAATTTCAGGTTAAAACTTAACACTAATCAAACTGATTTTTTTTTCTGTTAAATATTATTTACTGTTCACCTGATATGCTTTCTAATAAGGATATTGTTTGGCAACTTTGACCATACATTTTTAATCTACTTTGGCATATATTAAGAGTAACATTGAAAAGTGGTCCTCCTTATGTTTATCTTGGTGGGGAAGAATAGACGCAATTAAAATGATCCTGGCTCCTAAACTGTTTTATATTTTGTCACTGATACCTGCTCAACTCCCGCTTAAATGTTATGAAACTATAGATAATAAATCGCCTCGGTTAAGTTATAAAAAGCTGAAATTGGCTAAAATGAATAGAGGGGTTGGTTTACCAGATTTTCTAAAATATCATAAAGCCTTCATTTTAAAACAAAGTATTTTATGGTTTCAACAGTTAGATCTTAATAATTCACCTGCATGGCTACACATTGAACAGAACTAACGGGGTAATTATGATAGCGGGCAGATCGCCACTGCCTGGTCGGCGGTGGTTTTCCGCCCGCCATCAAAATCACATTTACCCCCGCTATATTACCATGGTGGGGGGTACAACGGCGGACGGAAAGTCTGTCCGCCGCTTTTCTGCCGGTCGACAATCTTCACGCTAGCTGGCCGGGCGGAACTAGGGCATGATATGGTGGCGGTTTATTATGCCTGGCGGTTCAAGCAATGCCGCCATGGAAGCACATGCGGGAATTGCTGTGGGGGCCTGGGGTCTGCACCTGGGGGGTACCTATGGTACCCCCCTACATTACAATGCTCATCATGGTGGCAGGCACCGCAAGGTGCCTGTCACGTTGTGCATGGCAATGCACAGATTTGGCATTGCGGCGGCCGCAGTGATAAAGATGCAGGATGCGACCACCAGGGTGGCGGTCGCATAATAATTGGCGGTGCGGGACCGCCACACCCCTGGCGGCCGGTCCCAGCACCGCTTGGGTGGCAGGCGGACTGAAGTCCACCCACCATCCTAATGGGGCATTTAGTATCACCTTTTCCTTTAGCCGCTTTACTTACAATGTCCAATTCTTCTATGTTTTTGAAGAAATCAATATTGTTGAAATCTACTAGATTAATTTTACACAATTTAGATTCTGTTTTCCAATGTTCAGTTTCTAATACATTGAGCCTATCGCTTTGATATAACCCATCAGTAAAATTGGTTTGTCACACAAATTTTTGGAACTCATGGATAAGAGCGGGCATTTTCTATTTTAAAGATATTTATTATAATAATGTCTTTGGTAGTTTTCATGACTTAAAACAAAGATTTCATTTGCAATTATCTGATATTGTGAATTCTTGATTGCTTCCCGAATGACTTTGCTTCTATTGATTCATCTGATTTAGAAATGTACCTTCAAACAATAGCGTCTTCCTCCCATACAGTGCCATTACTATATCAAAAGTTAATATTTCTGCTGTTGATAATATCAACCTTCTTTCCACCTTTTGGAATGCAGAATTAGAGTTGTCCTTATCTTTGGATACATTGAGGATGATTAGGTTGAATTCTATTTCGGTTTGGTTACCTCTAACATTATTTCAAACCAATGCTTAAATGCTTTTTAATCGTTTTTGGACGTCTTTAAATTTATATAATGCCAAACTTTCAGCCTCTTCCAATTGTTGGAATTGTTCTTTAGATGTGGGTTTACTAAGACATATGTTATTTGATTGTCATTTTTCTAAGAAATTTTGGGATGAGGTTTGGCAAAGAATTACTTGTATATTGAATGTAATAGATATACTATCATATAAATTAGTTTTTGCAAAGCCTCTTCTCTCACTACTAAATTGGCTCTGATGAAAAGCAAACTTTTTTATTTTTCATGTCAGTGGCTATATGGATAATTACTGCTAATTGGAAAGATTCATCGTCTTTATCTGTTCATACATGGTGGGCTTGGAATATTTTCACGAAAAAGGGTGTTATTTTGACTTTATCCGGTATTAGTCATAATATTTTGTGTTATTAAAATTTTTGGAAACCAATTGATATCTATTTAATGTTGAAACCCTAGTATGTACTGATTAAATATATCTAATTATTCTATTACATTTAGCTTAGTAGTTCTGTAAGCTATTTATTAAAATTCTATGCTATTGTCCTTTTTAATTTTCATTGTGATGATATAATTTTGTTTTTTGAGGTACTTTATATTATAATCTTGTTTCTCTTATCTATATGTTTTTCAATATGGTATTTTTGAAGTATTGGTAGTTCCTTTTCGGGGCTCTTTTATGTATGTCATTTATTATCAAAAACTTTAATACATTTTTTGAACAGATAACAACAAATGCCCTAACGTGCAGGGAGAAGTCTTCAAATGGTGGGAATTGATGACGGTAGAGCCCCCTGATGTCCTAAAGTCGGAGACAAGGAGGTCCCCAACTCAAAGTGAGATGGGGAGGACCACAGGTTTGGCACACTGGCATCTTTTTAGAGGATGTCACACATTTGCCAAACCTTAAATAAACCCATTGTTTTAATGACACCTACAGTCCCTCAGATATCTAGATATTGTCAGAACTGTGCTCCAAGTAATGTCCGTGCTCACCCAGTGCTCTGGAAATGAAAATATCTGACCTATTCAAAGTCTTGTTGGTGCTAAAACCTAGATTTGCTCCAAAGTTTGCTCTTGCTATTGCCCAGACTCAATCTGAACTCTTCTCCTGATGTCTCCAATTCAGTCAGAACTCTCTCCCTAATTATGCTCTATTCTTCATCTTGACAAGCATATATATATATATATATTTTACAGAGTGACACTCTGTTGTTATAGTTAGGGTCTCCAGATGGGATGTGTCTGATTTTTGTCCCTTTATATCTTTGAGCCAGTTTGACGAATGTCCACAAAACTTTGCAGACTTTGTGCACCCATTTCATTGTTGCATGATTAAATGTTTTGTGCTGTTTGCTCAAGGGGGGTGCAAAGAAAAAAGGGTCCCAAAACGGGTGTAAAATCCAATGCTTTTTCCATAGACGTTTGTATTTCCCGTGCCACGAAAACCGCCAGTCGGATTTTAACGAAATTTGGCTGAATTACCTATTAGGGTGCGCATCTGATTTTGTGGGCTAGAGCAGTTAAATATTTGATGAATTTTAAGATTTTTTTACTTAGTGACATCTGTTGCCATTGTAGCAGTCATTGGGTGATTGGCTAATGACTGCCTCTAGAAAAGTTAAAAGCAGCCATGTTGTTTTGAGGTCAGCTTTCCTTGTGTTCTGTGTTAAACCTTGCAATCTAGGTAATTATTAGGTTTGGTGTTTTTCCCATATCTATTATCACTTTAGTAAACTGGTAATAGATTTGGAAAAATATTTATAATTGTCTATATATTTAAAAAAGGTATAGAGTATATACTTTTAAAAATTATAAATACACTGTAAGACACTCAATTTTATGAATATAGTTGGCTAAAGTGTATTTTCTATTTTTTATATATTTAACTATGCACAAAAAAGGTTCACAGTAGCGAAATATTTAGTAAAAATGACTACACGTCTTATAAACAAAACGCAGATCACCACAGACTGCTCTAAAAATATAAATACAATTATAAACAAATGTGTTAACCAAGTACCACTTAAAATAATTGAAAATAGGCAATGAACAACAATAAAACGTAATACTTACCTATATGTGAGACCCTAACTTAGAGCACAGTGAAACGCAGACTGCAGAACAATGCAAAATTGTTATAAAAATAACGGCTGACTTTTACCTTTGGTAAACAGAGCCATTAGCAAATCATATAATCACTTTTTACCCATGTGAACCGTGGTATACCATGAGCCTACTATGCTATACAGTGGAACAATATATCATTACATTGTATGCAACTTATATAACTTTAACATTACTTACACTATTTACATATACTACCAAGAAGTAACATTTACACATTATGATATATATTTTGGCAACATAACATTGGCATAATTTAACACACTTTAACAGTACAGCTTATTGCATTTACACACTCCACTGTACTTCACTCCACTTTTTAACAGTTCACTTTATGCCATTCCATTCTACGCTATATACTGTACGCCACTCCACTTTATGAAACTTCAGTATACGTCACTACACTGTACGCTTATCCACTATACGTCACTCCACTGTACTTTGCACCACTCCACTGGATGCCTCTCCACTCTACACCACTCTGGTCTATGCTATTATACTCTTCACCACTCTATCTATTACACTCCTGTGTATGCCACTTTACTCTATGCCCATATACTGTGCAGTTTGCAATTGTACGGTATTGCACTGTATGCAACTCCATGGTATGCAACTGTACTCTATGCTATTACTCTCTGTCACACATTATGGTACACTACAGTAGTTTACGCTATTCCACTGAACGCTACTCCACTGTACTGAATTGGAGGATATGCCACTCCACTCTGCCATATTCCACTGTATGCTATTACATTTTCAACAATAAATTCAACACCACTCAAGTAAATGCCACCCCACTGTACGTCACTACACAGTACGCTTCTTATTTTAATCCTGTACGCTCCTACATTCCTCTATACGACAATGTAATGTACACTACTTCACTATGAAACTCAACTGTACCTCACTACATTTAACACCACTAACCTGAACTTTAGACCACCCAACAGTACTGCGGTCTATGCTACTCCACTGCATGCCACTCCATTGTTTGCTACTCCACTGTAAGCTACTGCAATGTACGGTACTACATGGCCCCCTACTCAAGTGTACGCTATTCTGCTGTATGCCACTCCACTGTATGCCACAGTATTACACTTTAACACACTACACTGTACCTCACTCCTCTCTACCCAAGTCCACTATACACCACTTGACTGTATGCCACTCTACTCTATGCCACTCAAGTCTATGCTATGTTAGTTTACGCCACTCCAGTGTACCACATTCCACTGCTGCACTGTATGCTATTCCAGTATATGATATTGAAGTTTATGCTACTACACTGTGCAACGCTGCAATACATGCCACTCCACTGTATGCCACTACACTGTATGCCACTCTACTTGACAATACTTCTCTGTATGTAACTCTACTCTAAGCTATTCCACTGTATGTCACTACACTCTACGGCCCTCCATTGTACTCAACTGCAGTATACACCAGTGCACTCTACCAGAATCCACTGTACAGTATTACACTTTATAATACAGCATTGTGCCACACTTGACTAAATGACACTTCACTGTACATTACTACACTCTATGCTTCTACAGTAAACCCAATTCCACTGTATAACACTCTGCTTCATGCTATTCCACTATATGCCATTGCACTGTACTGTACGTCTTAAGACTTATTGCCACTACACTGAACGTTATTTGACTCAACACTTCTACGTTACTACACTGTATGCCAGTCCACTCTATGCTACTCCACTATGCACCTCTTCACTGTACCCTATTAAACTCTACCCCATTCCAATGTATGCTACTCCACTCTGCATAACTCCACTCTACACCACTCCAATCACTGCCACTCCAGTCTACGCTATTTGACTTTATCCTGGTACATTGTTCCACACTCCGCTCTAGGGAAGTCCTCTGTGCACTACTTAACAGGAAGCCACTCCACTGTATATCACTCCACCATATGCCACTACAGTCTATGGTATTCTACCTTACACCGCTTCTTTCAACTACACTGCACTGTACGCCACTGCACTGTACTCTATATTACTATAAAATATTCCATAATGTGACTCTACACTGTAAAAGACGCCATTCTATGCCACTCCACTGCCGGCCAATACACTGTACGCCGATGCACTCTATAATGTCGAGAGGATGTAACTCCACTGTACCATACTGCACTGTAGATATCCCACTCTATACCACTCCAGTGTATGCCACTTTGCTATACGCTTTTCATTTCTACTTCACCATACACCACTCTGAATACAGAACAATGTGTGTTAGCAATAACAAATTTTTTTCTATTGTGAATGATGTCAATTATCTTTTGTTTACTTCCAGTTACGCCTGATGAAGGGTGCACATACCCGAAATTAATTGGATTATATCGCCGAAATTGCGCTAGAAGCACGCAACCTTCTTTTTGTTATCCATTAATTGTGTAGCAAATATGAAGCAACATTTGTCAGACACTTCAATCATATGAACTGTTCTGCTTAGAAATTTGCTATGATGACAGTAATAAACTGTGCTTATTAGCACCTTTTCAGCTCTGTTCAATTATTGTCGGATTGAGGATTGTGCCTTACTTAACCTATGCTTCCTCACCCTAGTCAACCCTTGGGTTCTCAAGATTCACTCAAAAAAACCTTTGCCAAGCCTAAACTTTACTTTTTAGTGAATATAAGTTACCCATAGGATAGACCTATTAAAGAGCATGGTGCTATGTATTTAGAAAGTAGGGCATGTTCTTTCAAGTTTTACATGTCCTGATAGTGGAAAACTCCCAAATTACTTTTTTACTTTTGCAAGACATGCCTCTCCCATGGGATAATATTGGAGTTACCATATTACATTTAAGAAGGCTATCTTCCAAATTAGAACAGGTGAACAGATCATGTTTGGTGTCTTTTGAATTGTAATAACAAATCCTCTTTTATGGTAAAGACAGATTTTGAATTATGATTTTGAAAAGTTTCACTTTTAGAAAGTTGGCATTTTCCTGCCTGTCTCTGGTTCACTGCCTAGGCATAGTTGGCAGTTGATCTTTGTGTATTCCTCCTAGACAGCAACACACAATAGAGAGCTGCAGCATCACTGGCAGGATGAGAAGGCAGTGCAGGGCACAGCCACATTTAACACCACTAACCTGAACTTTAGACCACCCAACAGTACTGCGGTCTATGCTACTCCACTGCATGCCACTCCATTGTTTGCTACTCCACTGTAAGCTACTGCAATGTACGGTACTACATGGCCCCCTACTCAAGTGTACGCTATTCTGCTGTATGCCACTCCACTGTATGCCACAGTATTACACTTTAACACACTACACTGTACCTCACTCTCTCTCTACCCAAGTCCACTATACACCACTTGACTGTATGCCACTCTACTCTATGCCACTCAAGTCTATGCTATGTTAGTTTACGCCACTCCAGTGTACCACATTCCACTGCTGCACTGTATGCTATTCCAGTATATGATATTGAAGTTTATGCTACTACACTGTGCAACGCTGCAATACATGCCACTCCACTGTATGCCACTACACTGTATGCCACTCTACTTGACAATACTTCTCTGTATGTAACTCTACTCTAAGCTATTCCACTGTATGTCACTACACTCTACGGCCCTCCATTGTACTCAACTGCAGTATACACCAGTGCACTCTACCAGAATCCACTGTACAGTATTACACTTTATAATACAGCATTGTGCCACACTTGACTAAATGACACTTCACTGTACATTACTACACTCTATGCTTCTACAGTAAACCCAATTCCACTGTATAACACTCTGCTTCATGCTATTCCACTATATGCCATTGCACTGTACTGTACGTCTTAAGACTTATTGCCACTACACTGAACGTTATTTGACTCAACACTTCTACGTTACTACACTGTATGCCAGTCCACTCTATGCTACTCCACTATGCACCTCTTCACTGTACCCTATTAAACTCTACCCCATTCCAATGTATGCTACTCCACTCTGCATAACTCCACTCTACACCACTCCAATCACTGCCACTCCAGTCTACGCTATTTGACTTTATCCTGGTACATTGTTCCACACTCCGCTCTAGGGAAGTCCTCTGTGCACTACTTAACAGGAAGCCACTCCACTGTATATCACTCCACCATATGCCACTACAGTCTATGGTATTCTACCTTACACCGCTTCTTTCAACTACACTGCACTGTACGCCACTGCACTGTACTCTATATTACTATAAAATATTCCATAATGTGACTCTACACTGTAAAAGACGCCATTCTATGCCACTCCACTGCCGGCCAATACACTGTACGCCGATGCACTCTATAATGTCAAGAGGATGTAACTCCACTGTACCATACTGCACTGTAGATATCCCACTCTATACCACTCCAGTGTATGCCACTTTGCTATACGCTTTTCATTTCTACTTCACCATACACCACTCTGAATACAGAACAATGTGTGTTAGCAATAACAAATTTTTTTCTATTGTGAATGATGTCAATTATCTTTTGTTTACTTCCAGTTACGCCTGATGAAGGGTGCACATACCCGAAATTAATTGGATTATATTGCCGAAATTGCGCTAGAAGCACGCAACCTTCTTTTTGTTATCCATTAATTGTGTAGCAAATATGAAGCAACATTTGTCAGACACTTCAATCATATGAACTGTTCTGCTTAGAAATTTGCTATGATGACAGTAATAAACTGTGCTTATTAGCACCTTTTCAGCTCTGTTCAATTATTGTCGGATTGAGGATTGTGCCTTACTTAACCTATGCTTCCTCACCCTAGTCAACCCTTGGGTTCTCAAGATTCACTCAAAAAAACATTTGCCAAGCCTAAACTTTACTTTTTAGTGAATATAAGTTACCCATAGGATAGACCTATTAAAGAGCATGGTGCTATGTATTTAGAAAGTAGGGCATGTACTTTCAAGTTTTACATGTCCTGATAGTGGAAAACTCCCAAATTACTTTTTTACTTTTGCAAGACATGCCTCTCCCATGGGATAATATTGGAGTTACCATATTACATTTAAGAAGGCTATCTTCCAAATTAGAACAGGTGAACAGATCATGTTTGGTGTCTTTTGAATTGTAATAACAAATCCTCTTTTATGGTAAAGACAGATTTTGAATTATGATTTTGAAAAGTTTCACTTTTAGAAAGTTGGCATTTTCCTGCCTGTCTCTGGTTCACTGCCTAGGCATAGTTGGCAGTTGATCTTTGTGTATTCCTCCTAGACAGCAACACACAATAGAGAGCTGCAGCATCACTGGCAGGATGAGAAGGCAGTGCAGGGCACAGCCACATTGACACCTAAATAGGCTATAACCAGCCTTCACACAAAGGACTGCATAGATCGTAGTTAGTCTGGAGCCAGAGCCAGGGATGCAGGAAACTTGATCACTTCAAAGAGAATCCTCTAGACATTTCTCTCACTTCAAAGAAGGCTCCAGCTTTATTGGACCCCAGACACCAAATCTTCATTACACTTTTGAACCTGTGGAAGACTCTGATAGGAAGAAGGACTGCTGTGCTGCTGAAAGGACTGCCATTCTGAGGGACTGCTGCCCTGAAGAACTGCTACCTCATTCATGAGTGAGAAGGACGTGAGTCTTCAACCTGGACCCAGGACGACCAGAGGGACTCCAAGGGTAAGTCTTTTGTAACCAGCACCTGAACTCAGCCACTGAGAGTCCTACCCTGTCAAGTGGTGCCACCCCAGTCCTAGACCATTGGAAGTGAGCCAGAAGGTGCTCTGCCAGCCCATTTGTGGACCCAGCAGAACCAACACATCTCCTCTGCTGCGTGAAGCAAACCTGAGCAGAAATGATGCATCACATCTGCTGTGTGGACACTTCCGGCACCAGAACTTCTCATCACCAATGCACCCCAAAGCCTCGTCGGAACCGCCACTTTGCGATGCATCCTCTCAGCTGGCACTTACATCTGCACAATGACAGCTTTGACAACGCAGGACTAGGCATCGCAAGCCCCACAGCTTATTTGGAACCAGCTGGTACCCAACGCATCATTGACACAGGACTTCGCATCGCAAGTCCCTTCGTCGAAAGCAGGACCTCACATTGCAGCCTCACAGTTCCCCAGAGCCAATGATGCAGGTTGCATCTCTGACCTTGACCTCACATTGCCTAGGCTGCGTGACGCATCCTCGCCGCAGGACCTCGCAACGCTCCACACCCACAATTTAAGGTACTCTTGTTCAGCAGGCCTCAGTGGGTTGTATCCGTCCGACACTCCATCGCCGTCGGCCTGAACTTGTGTCTTTGTCACGGTCCAGCTTGACCAGATACTCTCAGTTGAAGCTTTGTGCTTTTTGGCACTATATTCAAGAAAATCTTTAAAACTGCATATGTCCTGTTCTACTGATTGAAATCTTGTCGTTTTGATCTAATTTATTTTTAAAAATTCACTCCATACCTCTAATTAGGCTTGGGATTTTTCTTATGCTGTGTTTTCACTTTTTTACTGTTTGAAGTGCTGCATAAATACGTTACACGTTGCCTCTAAGTTAAGCCTCACTGCTCTGTGCCAAGCTACCTGAAGGTTGAGCACATGTTAATTTGGGGTTTTGTTGTGACTTCACATTGACATGGATTGTAGTTCCGACTTGAGTAGTGTTTCACCCCCTCAATCAGTAACCCAATTTCTCACACAGAACTATTGCCTTCACCATTGCTTGTAAACTACTGCACCCCCTTGTGAATAGAATGCTCCCTGATTATTACCACCTAAACATGCTACAACCACTGAGGAAGCACCATGTGTGTTGCCACCTTTTCACCAGTAATGAGTTTATAAAAAGGAATAAAAAACACAGATGCAAAATCGCTCCAGCAGTCTGAAAGCAATTTTTTTATAATTATAATCAAGAACAAAAATAGCAAAAAAGCACATGGAATACAATTGTACAGGAAACGTGTATGCTTACTTTTGAAAACGTGCCTTCAGCTGTACGGACTGGGGCACTGAAAGCTTAATATCCACATCCATAAGGCATGTGACGTTCATATTAACATTTTAAAATCGCAACAACCATAAATTATACTATGATCATTTGTCTTTGGAAGATAAAGTGCAAGAAAACGCCTGCTGTTGGAAAGCCCACCTATATCATAATGTAGGTCTTTTCTGGCGCACCACAGACCTGAGCACCTTTTTTATGATAGTCTAGCTTGAAAAGAGTGGGCAAGGTTTGCCTCTTTCTGTTTCTCATGTGTACTGTGCGAAACCAAAGCACTAACAGAAATATTGGGCTAAATGCCCATAAAACCGGCGCTCGCCTCTGCCCTGAGCCACAATAGCCCATGGTGCACATGGCTTATAATAAAACACTAGCAAACACAGGCATTGGCCAAACATATTTCTCAGCGTGTTCATTGCACACGCGTCTAGAGACTCACTTGGAAGAGATGTGAATCAAATTAAGTTTCTGATTTGTGATCGCTCCTCTCCAGTTAATGATCTATTTCGAAAAGCCACCATGGATAATTACTTACATCTGGAAGATGTTGCTTTGGAAGATTAATATGAATAGTTAAGTAAAATAGACCAATTCAAGATAATCTCCCAAGTAAATCACCTCCTAACACCTTGGGAAGAGACAGCAAGTAATTGGGAGCGATGCACCTACACATATAATGCGACTGTGACTGCCAGGAGATTGGATAATAGATGAATGAAAACATACTGCACTTCCAAGAAGATGTGGGTGGTGTGGGGTTCACCCTTAAAGGACACGTCATTCTTTCTGTCCCTCTATGGAGCTGTCAGTTCAATATTAAGCGGCCCCTGATCGTTTTAATTGAGGCATTCTAGGCCTGGACAAAATTCGTGCAATTTCCGTTGCAGAAATTACATGAAATGCCCAAACATCCTGCGAAATTACACGTTATCACGCAAAATTCAAGTTTTGTAATTCTGCTTTATTTTTTTTTGTGCGAATTGTGTCCTCACACCCATTTTTGGTGTGAGGACGCTTTTGTCACTAAAAATAGCACAAAATTGCGCGTGAGGCGAACAACAGCCGCTTGCATTTGGTTCATTCGCTTTCAATGGGATCTTTACTAAAAGTCTCAATTACACATAATAGCATTTTCTCAAGCAATTCGTCGAGCAATCCTGAAGTGAAATCCTGAAACGTGTTTGAGATTACTCCAGCATAAATTACATTTCACTTGGGCCTACGTAGGATGTGTCATCTCACAATACGCAATCAGAAGGAGTTGTTTCCCCTGCCTGGTTGGTTCAGGAGTGTTGCTAATTGTATCCTGTGCCCATTCCAAATGTCCTCAGCCACAAAATCTGTGGCTGGGCATAGACCGACCTGCTCTGGTTTCTTTGAGCAACACGCCTTACGCGCTTGGGATGTTATATACATATTGTGCACAAGGTGAATGTCATTAGCTAAGAGAGGAGCCGAGGCTAATCAGCTCATTATAAAACATACGTGCTAAATGGTAAAACATTGTGCAGTGCACTAGCTACAAAGAGTCACGTGCCAATGATGTATCAGGCCATCTTCGCACACAAAATGCAGTTGTAGCACTATTCTAAACATTGCACCATGGTGCAAAGAGAAGGCTGCTGGTAATGAGTGACATTTGTCCTTGTGGTACACCCTCAAGTACAGTCTGAAAGATAAGAACCACCCAAAGGTAAGCCACGTAAATTCTGTTATTTCAGAAAAATTACACTTTACACATGTGACTATCACACAATATTCTGCTTGCCCAATGTTTGTGCCTCGTCTCATTAGGATTTCATGGATAGCCTGCCCGGTGGTGTTATTTTAATGGAACTTGCTTTGTGTGTATGTATGTAGAGGTTTAGCTCTTTGCGCGCAGAACTGTTTAATGTTGTATGCTTGTCGAATTCTAAGCTTACATTGTATTTTGCAATGGAAAATTGATTGATCCTTCTACTTGCATTACTCTGCACAAACGCATAGTAAATTTGGACCAACGTGTACATACAAGTAATACCCCTAACATCTTAAGGCCAATTAAGGGCGATCTTACACCTAAAATTCTGCTTATGTGGAAGGAATATGCATGGGCCCTGATAGGAAGCAGCTTTCTGTGGCCCCCTGCAGTGCGGAGGCACAATTACTGCATCAGCCTTGGGAACATCCCAAGAAGGCACAGATCTGCACCTACCCGAACCAAGACCCTGTGAAGCACACATAACTATTTATTACCAGGGTGCAGTGTATTAATTATGTATGTGATTAATAACATGTAAATAACCAGGCATCTTTGCTGGGGCAGCCGAGCGCTATAGAAAACTATATAACATAACATAACATAACATCTGCGAAGGGAATCTTTTGCGTACTTGTATGTTGTTATGTAACAGGGCTCAGTGAACACAAGACTGAAGAATTAATTTGGCTCGATTCACAAGGATCTTAATATGAATGAGTGTGACTTACTCGTCTAGTTCAACTCCTGACTTACTACTTGAAATCAGGAGTAAACCAGGAGTACTTTTAGAGTATCTCGGAGCATAATCTTTGTGAATGTGAATCTTTTCCCACATGGAATCTTTTTCTTTGAATTCTAAATACTACGATAATCGAATAAGACAAAAAGAAAGACAGAAAAATATGTATCTACTTTCACAACTCGAGCACAAACTTGAATTCATTGTAGCAAGTGTGCTGGGCTATTTTCAAATACAATGAATTCAAGAATTCATGATCAAAGCTGTCCTCATTGACACACTTTTCAGATGAAACACTCACAAAGATGTTTGGAACATTGGTTGACACAAATGCTCCCTAGCTCCCTTCATTTTCTTCTTGAATTCATTGAAGTGGTGGTCAAAATAAAGCAATTGCTGGACCAAAGGAGTCTCTTCAGAGGTCAAAATCAAGTTTCTCAGATTGTCTACGTTTTGCAGCTTTATGGCTTCTCAATAAAACAATGAAATATTTGTGGAATCTAGATATGAGAATGGTTTTGTGTCCGTTGTCTTTAAATCATATGTCATCCTTGGCTGACAAAATGATTCAGCGAATAAAGGTCTCCATCTGACACCTGATGTGACCCGCTGCTCATGTTTAAGAAACCCAGCAAGCTCAACTCAGCCTTTCAGCCTTCCAAGGTCAATCATTTGATTGCATTATCTTTTTTTAATTATTATTTATTTTTATTGAATAACTTGCAGGCACAGTACATTTAGCCCCAACTCCAGGACCAGCAATGTCAACATAGCATAAAAATGATACAAGCATTTTTGTTTCTATCAGTGCAACAGGAATAGAACTAGAACAAACCCTCAAAGAGTTAACCTGCCGCCCCCACGTCTCACGGCACATTAAATGACATTACTTTATTCAGTTGCTGAATCCTAATTGATTGCATTATCTTAATTAAAAATAACTCTGCCATTAACAGTGCTTAGAAACTACAAGAACTGTGATATACAGTGCCATAAATAAGTTATTGTTTATTGTGATGGAGTATGTGCACCATCTAACTACATAGATACACCCCGAATGAACGGGTCACATTGTATGAGAGCTACTGGCAACCTGAAAGTTCATTTCTACTGTTGACAATGGGTCTCTGAAAATGAGTAACTAGCTTCCATTATTAACCCCCTCAGAAATGCAAATGGTAGAATTCATAAAGATGTTGCTATGATGAGTATGTGACATATTGTGTGTTTTCCCTCATTTTGGACACTTACTGGAATCGTGTGATTGTCTTCGTCTATCCTGAGACATGGACTATAAGAGCTGAATATGAATCTTTGCTTTCTCTAAAGTAGTAACAGTGGAGTGCAATAAGTGTGTCCGAGCACACATTTGAATTGTAAGAAACAACTCGATGACAAAGTATTATGGATTGTAGGAGGCAGCTAAAAGTATAGTTTAGTATGTAGGAAACAGAACACTAATACTACTTAATTGTATTGATACGATTTCTTAGAATCTGTTTAGGTATAAAAAAATGAGTTTATATTTCGGTAACTGAACATACAGAAACTTTTTCTGTTTCAGCAAAAACAGAAGTTTATAGAAGTGGTTTAAACTGCAAACAGGAACGTGTGGTAGCTGTACTAAACAATGCAAAGTTTTACTCCTGGGAATATGTAAATCAGTGTTTTACATTTCCACTTTTATTTTTTAAATCTAACAAGGATACAATCATTTTTCTAAACCTTGTACTCTCGGGACCTCAGTAGTTTGTAGTGGCAATTAATTATGCACTCTCTTTAACATTCAAGGAAATCGTTCCTGATTTTGTTCATCTGGGAATGTTCACATATTATTTTTTGTTTTGATGTAACTGTCGAATGTTTGAAGTAAATACATGACAGAAAAATGATTCATGTTGTAAAAGAAAGCAGAATCCGAGTAAAACATTGATAATGCATAGCACAATATTAATTATCGTACGATCATATCCCGTGCGAGTCTGACATTACACGGTAATAACACAAAGTAAAGAGAATGTGGAAGCAAAGGAGACACATTTAATTGTTTTTCTATATTTTCACTTGACCCAAGAGACCATATTGGTCGGAAATACTCAAGAAATGATTCCCAGACGAAAAGTCATCTATTTGGGCCTGAGCATCCCTCATTATCCCGTGCCCCTTCCTACCTTCCGATGCAGCAACATAGGCACTCCCTCATGGTCCTTGCGGGCCGAATCAACATACGTGCAGTAAATATTCATGAGGTCAATTTGCATGCGTGTATCTGCATTTGCTTTATTTGCATATTCATTGGTTATACTGAAAACCAGACTTGGTGAGACTCTCAAAGATCACCGCAAGTTGTCATTTGGAATGACGCAAGTGGTATTCCAGCACCTAACTGACTGTTGAAAGTTCACCAGTTGTGCATATGATTCACAAAAAGGATAAATTATTTAGTTTAGGCGGACGTTTTCATGCTAGGCACTGCTAAGAATCATGAGAATCGCACAAAGTCCACCGCAGTCGTAGATCACTGGAGTGCATATTTCCTGGGATCTGTAGGTCACGAGTTCATATTCTAGCAAGACTAACTCATACTTCATGCTTCTAAGGGGGGAGAACTAAAAACTATTAATGTGGATAATATTAACGCCTGTTAATTACAGCACATGAATGTCAGAAGTGGCATGAAACACTATACTTCAAGCCACGTAGTATTTGTTGCTTCTACCCCAGCTCGGGTACATATACAATGTTTACACCACACACAGAGCTTGTTATTACACGCCTTTATTCATCGACATGTTACAAAAATGCTCTCTAACCTCCAGTAGCGTAACAAAAGTTGAGGGGCCCCTCTGCAAAGTACATGGAGGGGTCCACCTCCGGAGTCAGACAGGAACTCTCCAGCGAGGTTACTGATCTGAGGGGGCCCCCTGGAGCTCGACCCCGCCGCTGCTCCGCAGTGGTTGCGGGGCCTATGTTACGCCACTGCTAACCTCTAACAGACTCTGTCAGGAGTGATTGGTGCCAAATCTTCCACAAGAGGAAAACAGGAGTATTCATCAAGAATGGAATGACTAATAGTTGATGTCCCTTGTCAAGCGACCCAGATAAATCATTTGCAATCTTCTCCCATGCATGCTTTGGGAGATCAGACAATGGATGCGGGTTGGTTTTTGATAAGAAGCAGTTGCACAAATGACAGGCTTTTCATTCTTTTCAACTCTTTTATCAAGACGAGGGAACCACACAATGTCCCGTAGAGCTTGTTTAGTAGCAACAATTCCACGATGTCCCTCATGTGCCAGTTCAATGACCTGTTGTCTCAGACTCTCAGGTATGACAATTCTCGCTCCTCATATGATGCCTTCTGGAGTGACTGAAAGTTCTTCCTGCACATTTTTGGAATTTCTGGTATTCTAGGTGATCATGAAGAGGTCAAGATTCTTTCTCCACGATTGATGAGTAAGGATGTCTTTGAGGATTTGCAACTCTTTATTAGTGCTCGTGGCAGCACTGATTTGTTCTACCAAGATAGCAGCAGGTGGACTGGAACTCAAGATGAATTTGACATGGGCATCAGCTGCTTTAGAACTGGTGCCATGACACAGGAGAAGTACTCAGCAGGATTTTGATCTTGTCCTGGACGATGCGCAAATGTAGCATCATATTCTTGCAGTCGAAACCTGCATCTCTAAATGTGAGAGGACATCTTGGCTTTAGGATTGCCGAAGATGGCGAGCAATGCTTGTGGGCTGGTGACCCCGTGAAATGCTTCCCATACAGAAACAATTGAAAATGTTCACAAACCCACACCCCAGCGGGGCTTTCTTTTTCAGGTTGTGAATAGGCATGTTCTGTTGATGACAAACTCCTGGTAGCATAAGCCATGATGTGTTTTTTGGCATTGGGATGTTCAGTGTGCTGGACAAGGATAGCACCCAGACCCACTGGGGTCGCATCATCTACAATCTCTGTCTGCAATTTCAGATCAAAGTATGCCATTTCAGTGGTGCTCTCAATTGCATGTTTGATTTTCTTGAACCTTTGTTCACAATCACGTGGCCATTGAAATGGAACATTTCATTTTTTCAAGTCTCTCAACGGGGCGCTCACAGTGGCCAAGTCACATATATACCTTAAACAGTAACTAGCTACACCAAGAAAGAATCGCAGCATAGTTACATCTTATGGGGGAGAAGTGATGACAAGGCTTGTACTTTTACTTTCCCCCATCAGAAAAGGTATGACAGAAAAACTTGAGTTTTGTTTATGAAACTCGCACTTTTCTGCATTTAAAGTCAGAACTGCTTCATCGAGTATACAACAGACTTGTGCAAGAGCTATATCATGTTCTTTCTGTGCGGCTACAAAAACTAATATATCATCACTGTAATTGAAAGCATTTGTGACAAGCTGTATGAAGCAATGAAGGACATCTCAAAAAAGTTTTGCAGCTAAGGACACTCCAAAACGTAGTTTTTTGTATCTAAACAACCCAACATAAGTCAAAAAGGTAGTAATGTACCTGCAATTTTATTCCAGTTCGAGTCGGTGATATCCTTAGCTCTAATCGAGGCGGGAAAAGACTTTGGCTCCATTCAGCTGCATGATCATGTCAGCAGTGTGCAGACCAGTATGTCATGCTCTTTCAATCACCTTGTTCGCTTGGCCCATATCCACGCAGATGTGCACAGCACCTCCAAAATCCCTTTTCGGCACTACCACTATGAGGGACACATATGGCGTCAGACAAGTGGATTGCTCAATTACGTCATGCTTCAATAATGTCACAAATTATTTTTTAACAGCCTCTTGTAAATTAAATGCATTCCAACTGTGCTGTACGCTACTGTAAAGATGTCCTCATTTATGTGAAGTCACTCTATCATTGTCATAAGTCTTCCTAGTTCCTGAAACAACAATGGAAACTGGTTCCCTATCTCATGATAGGCATTGACGTTGCAGTTTACAGAAATCAGCCCAATGTCAGCAACAGTGCTGAAACTGAGTAAGCGTGCACTTGATGAAGTGCCTGGGAAGATATGAATTGGTGCTTGTACTTACGTCTTTTTAAGTTTCACAGTTGCCATAAATGAACCTTGACTTTTAAGTGCCTCCGAAGCAGCCGACGTACACTATGGTTTTCAACATAGTTAAATTGGACACTGGAGACAGTTCATTGTACATTTCCACTGGCATAATGTTTATAGACACACCACTGTCTATGATAAATGGTAAGGAGCACCCATTCACCCCATTCAGTGGTGAACATTGACATTGCACACCCATCTTCCTCAATGTCACTCTACAACAATAAACTTTTAAATGAAGAATTTGATGACAATCTATGTTGTTCAGTTTCTACTTGCCTCAACTGATATTGCTGCTTGGCCTTGTGGGCGTGGTTGGAAAGTCTCTGGATATTTCTGGTATCCATTTTGTTTTCACGACATGACGCGCTAGGTCTTTCACCATTTTGTTTTCTAGACATGACGCACTTGATCTTTCCCTCACTTTGCAAACCATTACAAATTGGTTCTCTTTCCCGCAGACTTTGCATATCTGGTGGGATATTAACCTTCATGTTGCTCTCTGGCCTTTTACCTTGTATTTAAACTGTCTTTTCAAACTCAACACTGATTCATTTTGGGCCATTCCAGCCTCTTTGTTAGATGCTTGTCTGTCAGCTTTTTCTTTTGCTGTAGCAGCCATGTGTACACACTCAAAGCTGAGTGTCTCTTTCAGCGCTTGTCGTCTAAACGAATTGAAGAGACAACCATCTATTACTCTGAGACGTATAGCCATTTCATCATTGAACTCATTGAACTTGCAATGTTTGATAAGTGAATCAAGTCTTTCTATACACTAGTCCATCATTTGACCAGTTCTCTGCCCTTCCTGACTGAAGCGTTACCTTCTGTAGCCGACATTTGGCATTGGATTGAACTTGGTGTTTAATGCTTTTTTAATTTGACAGTATGTCACTTCACCACTTTGTGGTATTTTCTTTATCATTTTCTTGACTCCTTCTCTTGCCAAATTCTTTAAATACTTAATGATCTTTTTGTGATTTGCTTCTTCCAGCGAATCAATGAAATCATCAAAAATTTCGATTGAGGCAGCCCATCTGTTGCTACTATTCTGCTTTTTTGGCAGTATCGAAGGAAAGCTGTGGTTTTAAGAAAGCAGCAACATCATAATCAGTCATGGCCCTAACTGGCGAGAGTATATGCTGTTCACTGTTGAGTGTGATTGTATTCTCTTTATATGTGATTGTCACCGTTGCTAATGTTTCTCTGCATTTCTCTGCTTTTATACACAACGTTCTCTTGCACCTGGCTATCGCCACTTGTTACACTTTCCGTACCTGGTCCTTACTTCCTTGAGTGTTTCATTATATTAGACATGTTTTCCCGCTTTTAGCAATTACTTGCACTCAGCGATCACTGCCTGTAGCTTTTTTCTGTACCTGGTTGTCGCTGTCTTTAGCGTTGTTGTACTGTGTGAATGACGGCTCTGTTGTGCCTGGGCGCGGTATCAGATTTTGAGCGGAAGTGTATTTCACGGAGCAAGTATTTTTGAGCAGCATCACAGTGTTTAAACTTATTGGAGACATCCAGTGATCAAACGCGACTCATAGTGGCCTTGATGACCTAATCGAGGCCACTATGAGGTGCGTTTGATCCTGTAATACTTTGCCAGACCTCTTTAGCTCCTTATGCCAGGATAATGCCCCGAGTTGATTCTAACTTGGTAGCGAACATCGAGCTTCTATCTTCCATCTTGGCTACCTGAGGGCTGTTGCTCTCCTTCATCTTATGGAGTGCTCCGGGAGACGTTGTTCTGTTGTGAAATTGTAGTGGAAGCCATTTTTATCCAGACTTCTCTCCTTATCAGTCCTTGGCCTTAAGCTCCCATATCATAAGAATGATGATCCTTCCTTGATAACCAGTTGTTGTGAAGATTTTTGTGAGCCCCATGCCATATGCATAGTTCTACTGAATATGTTCTGAGTGGATGGCTCATTGCCACCAACGTAAAAGCACAGACAGCGCCCTGATGAAGGTTGTTGACATCGAATTGTAACTTTCAAAACGCTTGTCTGTGCATTTCGGTCCATTTGTTTCAATACACATTATAGTAGTACTATCATTATTGTACTATAACTGTTATTACAATGAGTAATAATTATTAGAACCCCTTGATTTTCTCTGTCTTTGATGTTTTTTATGTGAATATTGTTAAGTCATTTTATAGTGTGTGTTTACTGTTTTGATTGTTTTGCAATTGGTCATCTATCTTCCTGTGTTTCATTTGTACCCAGATATAATACATGTATTGTTCGATCCTATATGTGTTGCTTACTAATTGTATATATGTATAGGTGTTAATTAAATAAAACACCAATGTATGCTATGAAACTTTATTTAATTGGAAACAAAAAAAGGAAAAAAAGAATATTTTTGTACTCAAAATGAATAAACTATAAACCCAAAAAGTCTGACTTATGGTATTTGTATATCATAAACGTATTGTTTTGTTATATGCAGATTTGGAGAAGCATTCATGTCTGTTTGCTTTGTGTATCTTTCCCTGTACTCTTCTGCAAATAAATCTAGCTGTTCAAGGACCCTCTATGTATTTTTGAAGCATGTTTAGGTATCACCTTTCCCAGAATGTGAATTGAAAATTTCAACAACTTAAAACAATATTCACAGGCCATATTCAACTGTGCTCAGTAACATTGGGATAAACAATTACATTCTAATCATGTCTGACCAACTGCTCCAGCTCTATGCTTGTGAGAAGAAGTAAAATGTGGCCCTCTCTTACACAAAGCAAATTCAAAACACTTTCATTAGGACGTTGGTCTTCAGCCAAGCAGTGAGAAATCTCATGAGCTCTGATCTCTCGGTACCCTTAAGTATACCCAGAAGTCGGAGATTATTTCTTTTGCACCTCATTCTGCATCTCCAAGCGGCCCACACCTTTTTAAGCTGGGTGACATCTGCTGTCCGTGTGTGAACGAATTCTTCCATGGCTTAAGTCCTAGACTTCGCTTCGGTAACATGTTTTGCTATTTTTTATACATCTTGATACAGCAGACCCCTCTTCACACTTACTCCTCCTATATGTGCTTCCAAGGATTTCTGAGTGTCAAATATCACTTGAAATACTGGTTCTGAGTTAATCTGCACAGTGGCGGAGTGGTCTGTTTCGCTCCCTTCATCATGTTTCTGAGGTTCTGTTAGGGGTCATGCCACATAAGCTGCCTGCGGTGAAAGCGATCCAAGGAAGTTGGGAATCATTAAAAAAAGAGTTGCCACTAAGCACATGCAAAAACAAAGAAACGCTGGAACAAGTGAAAAATGTTGTTGCACTTCACACTGGGGGTTAAAGCACACAATAAAGTATTAGATTAATCAATTAACAAGAACCCTCTTAGTGTAAATAATATGTTATGGCTGAAAAATTATTTTTAATTGTACATTTATTTGAGTTTGAATTGAAATTATTGCTGCTGGAAGACATCCAGCATTTTTACCAATGAAACACTTCTCAGTCCAAATGGCTGCATAGTTTACAAGATCCACAGGGCATCACTAGTTCTGCCTTAGACAATAGCCGGGTCTCTGATGTAGTTACACTGGTAATGAGTATTTGTGTGTTCCTGATTGCTACAGAGTCTTCATAGCAACTGTCCACATTTTGTGGCCGCTTCATAATGCTTTTTAGGTCCAGCAATTGCTGCTCTGCGAGACTTGTTTTAGGGAATAGAAGCCCCGCCCACTCTCCAACTATACTTGCCATTGGATTGTGTCATTGTCCTTCCTAAATGTGGGCTTCTCATCCGTAAATAGGCTTGTTAGTCCCTCCTTAGTCCCCCCCTTATCTTCATTTGTCACCTCCCATGGCAACTGGCCCTTTAACTTCGGTTGTTACACGGTACCTGTTATTTAGTCTTTTTTGAGTTTCTCTTACTGCAGGCACAACGTGCTTTGGTGCCTTCTTTACAACCCTACCCTCCCTCCTGTTGTCGGTACCTTCTTAATCCCCCCTCCGTACCTTCTGTACCCCACTCCCTACTGTTGTCTGTGCCTTCTTAAATCCCCATGCCCTCCCTCCAGTTGTCCGTGCCTTCTCCCTCCCCACCCCTGCACGCCCTCCCTTCTGTTGTCCGTGATGCCTACCATTTGCAATGCAATAGGTCTCACATTTACGCGAGTTTGAGCTATTGGCATTGTAAATGACAGTGCCTTTTATGTTTCGGTTTTTAAAACATAAATAAAAGGCATTGTCATTTACAATGCCATTAAACTCACGTAAATTCAAGACCTGTTGCATTGTAAATGCTTTTTTGTCTTATGACAGGTGGACAACATGAACAACAGGGGGGAGGGAGTGGTGGACACCATAGCCAATGGGATGGTAAGAAAAGCAAAATGGCATGCCCAGCGCATGCTGCACCAAAGAGCTAATATGTTCTGGCGGTTGGTGTTAACACAGAGAACAGGAGGGTGGGAGGTGGAAGGGAAGAAGCAACACAGACAACAGAAGGGTGGGCTATAAAGGGAAGAAACAACATCGATAATGGGAGTGGGAAGGGAAGAAGCAACATGGATAATGTGGGATGGAACAAAAGAAGCAACACTGACAAAGAGAAAAAGCAACACGGACAAAAAGCACAGGGTGAATAGAAACAAAGGGACATATTACCAACAACTAGCGATAATTATCGCTATGTTGGCTTAGCGGCAATATTTTTATCGCCGAGCTGTGGCGATTTTTATCGCTTAGGAACCTTGCTGAAAAGTCAGCGATATTCATGCATTACCGAGCTAATGCTCTTAGCCATGTTATCCACCTACCATTGGATAACATGGCTAAGAACTGCTCAGGCGCAGGTGTTAGCTATGGGAGATATTCGCGCTTAGCGCGAATATCTCCAAAAGTTGGTAATAGGAGATAGCGATGTTAGCGACTGTTTCCAGTCGCTAACATTTTGGCACGCCCACTTTGCATGTCATTAGTGATAAATATCACTGACATGCAAAGCGGGGCCCAAGATGGTCGCTATCTCCTACTAGCTGTCGCTAACTGGTGTTAGCGACAGCTAGGTAATAGGGAGATCATTTTATCTCCGCTTTCTTGGCTTTTAAAGCCAAAAAAGCGTAGATAAATCCCCTTGATAATATGCCCCAAAGTACCTTAATCACAGTGCTAGAAGCGGAAGAAAATGAATCAATATGAAGCAATCAGTAATTGGTCCATGGTCCACCACACAAAAGAAGAGTAAGTGAAGCTGTCACACGCTGAACTATGAGGAGACAGCAAATAGTAGTGACAGTGATGCTAATGAATGGTGAGCAATGGGCAGGATCCATGCCCCTTGTAGATAAACAATATATCTTGCAAGCTGCAGCACATGCACACTGTCATAGGCGAGACCCAAAAAGGGCACACTTTTATGGTGTATATGAAGTGTGCAGTCCTATTCATTCTATACTGTCACTCTGACCCTACTTGTGCTGTTATATTCTAGAGAATTTAGGATTTTCTAAAATGTAAACTATTTTCAAATGCTTTTTTTGACAAAACTTTTGAAAGCTCTCAAAAATATCTTTAGGTACAATACATTTTGTAAAAATAATGTAAAAGGTTTATTTTAGAATTCACCCGACCCTAGTCACCACAAGTGCATCAAGTGTGTAACGTTCAAATAAGGTGCTGCAATATAATCTTAATTAGATTTAGAAAGTGAGCTTGGAGATAATAGAGCCATCATGCTATCTTTTGTGTTATAATGGAGATCAAGTAACATTGTGTGCTCAATACCACATTGTGGAAGTTTTTGCTTCGAAGAGGCATTACAGTAACCCAAAATATAGTGTGCAAACTATGGTAATCCAGCACAACAGTGCACACCGAACTAATGACCTGCGTCATGAATGATGTAGAAAACTAAATTGTAATATTTTCGATTTCTAGTATGTACCAATTTAAAAGTATATTTATATGTTAAAGCAAATTATGACTTTATCGTCTCTAAATAGTTTTACATATATTATGCTTATATCCTTAAACAGCTGATCTTAAATAATCACTTGTAATATTTGCAAAGTTTGGTATGTATGCAAATCTAATGTTTTTCTTTCTCTAAGAGATTGATCAATCGTGATAGTCAAACATTTCCAGGCCTCTATGGATTCACATATATTAAAATATTAAAGTCAGCATATTAATATTTCAGTCTAAATAACATCTGTAAGATAAATAAGACCATTAATAACGCACCAAAGACTAATTTATGGACATCTGACTTTAGCAGAATCTCTGCAGATACAAGCAAACACAACTACAGTTAGTAACTAGTAGTTGCATAAAGAAATGGTACCAGTAGAAAAACGAGTATATTTTGCATGAATGTTTGTAAGAAAGCTAAATGAAGGTGACTTAGTTTAGCGAGGTTCATTTTCTTCAACCCATATAAACAAACACGAAACCACACATGAAGAAACAATCGACATAATCCCATTTTTATTTTGATAGACAGATATAGAGGAGAACTGGAATTACTTCTATAAAAATGGTCCATGTTTTGATATAATGTTCTCAGTAATAGCCCATCTTAAAATCTGCCAAAATGTTCAACTCTCCTCTATCTGCCTGCTGGACATTATATGTGGAACCTTGTTTGTTTTACTGGACTCGATTTGTTTTGCTAGTACCAAATGTTATATTTCCTAATCTTATGATTTTCTTACTGTACTGTACTTAATTTTGTTGAAATTGATTATTCTTGTACTGATGTATCTCTTTGTAGCTCCTAATAAAAATCTTTGAACACAAAAAAAATCTTCCAAAATGTCTCAGTGCCATATAATCGGTAACTCTTTAAAAAAAAAAAGATGCGCTTTATCTTTGAGGTAGAGAGCAGTAAATATCTGTTGAGAGAAGGTAGGTGTATGGGAATGGGAATCTGTCCATGTGGCATGCATCTCACCCTCTCCCACCAGTGAGGTAGGGTCCAAAGCAAGGGAATGGCATTCAATGTTATTGGTGTGATCCCAGGGAAAGCAGACTCCTGAACTGAACAATGGTTCCCCAAAATGGGGGAGGTAACCTGCGAGTTCGGTTTTAGTTGCTGGGTGGAAGTTTGCCTCTCAATAAATGGAAGACTCAAAGGTGGCCATCTTGGAAAATGCCTTCATGGAAGTGGAACCGTCATTTTAGGCGAAGAGTCTCTGCAGGTGACTATGACTCCAGGAAACTAGTTTCCATATTGAAGTAACAGTCCACATAAACAGTGGCTTTATTGTGTTGTCAACAAACTCTAAAGAAACATAAACATAAAGTATGACACATACAGAAAAGTGATGAGATAGCATAGTCAGATTTGGCCAAGAGAGGATGTGAACATAGATTCCTCACCTCCTGGGACTTTTATAGCCCGTAAAAGTCTGGATGATTCCTGAAAGGCATCTGCTTTTATATCACTCCCCTCCTGCAATGTCTGATTTATTTGGTAGTTAAATCCCTGCCACCCAATTTGTGGTAACAACCAGTAGAAGTGATTGTATGACAAATAAATCTGTATGAAAAAGTTATCAACTGTGTATGATGATTGTTTATGGATAATATCAATAAACACATTAAACAATCAACCAAGAGAAGTGGGATGTCAAGCAACACAATTTTCGAAAAGGTTACAGATTGTTCAGTGTCTTTACCGGAGTTTTCTCTTACTGACAACTTATACAGGAAAAAAGGAGAAAGTTTCCAGGTATATCTGGTGGCATCTACCATCACCAGGATAACAGCTGTACCTACGTGTCTTGGTCCACCAAACAGAATTATACGTCCCTGCCTGGTGGCATACACAAGAATTTAAAAACCACTATAATACTCGATGACCTAATTCCCATCCTAGGCTGCTCCTCGAGCCACACTCCATACGATGAGTCCCTTTTCATAGCTTCTTTAATAGCTAAATCCCTTATATTGCAGTCCTGGAAAACAGGTCTTGTACCAACCTTTCAGGCATGGAAGGCAAAATTATTATGAACCCAGGGTAGGGAAAGAAAATATGCATTGAGATCAGAGGCTCTTAAAAAATATGAGAAATGTTGGAGCGTGTTTGATTCCTAGTTTCTTTGATGTCATCTAATCCTAACCACATCTTCTTAATATTAATATTAGTCTGATAGATTGTTTTTAATCATGCACATTGCACTTTATAATCAAGCTCTGAAATGATGAATTTTGAAGAAGTTTTTTGTATTCATATGTTTCGTACTGTATTAGTTCATTTGTCTTCTATAAACTCTCAATAAAAAATTATTTAAAAAAAAAAGAATTTAAAAAAAGAGGCCTCCAAAATCCTCTTCTGAATGTTTAGTTCAAATGTTGAAAGGTTGTCACAGACCTAGCTAACTGAACTGATGCAAATGAGAATGCTAGTTTGCTAATGGCATTTTAAAACCCTAGAGATTTTGCCTTAGTGGGTGGGTTGATTTTAATCATTCTAATTTCCCTGTCTATCAAAATAAAAATGTTTCTTTTCAATTGGGCGACTGTGCATATATCGTCAGGATGTGTCCCATACTAATTTGGAGATGTTTTGAGAGGCATCACAATCCCATAATTTTATTTTGACACCCTCAGCTTCTGATGGGCAGAGTGTTACAATTATTACAGTGCATATTTATTTGAATTGGACTATGGAATCTTGGTGAAAACAATTGAGAACAAACCCTCTTTGTATTAGGAATTTGTTGGTCAAACCATTTACCAGTTTTTAGACCTCGACTATAGACCTATAGCTGTGTATTGGTAAGACCTAATGTTTTCAATACATAAGCATACTTAAAGTGGTATTTGAATCAGCCCCTTGCTAATGATTAGATGGCATTTTTGTCTAGCTCTGTGGTCTACTGTTGATTCAGTAGCTTTCCTCCCTATTCTAGTGTTGTCCGGCCCAAGAGCATTTTTGTCTCACAGTTTTTGGATTGGATGAGTTGTATCCCTTAATTACATACTTGAAAGCCCTCTTTATTTACAATGTACTCACTGGAAGTACATATATTTCTCTCCCGTGTCTTTTCACTCACCCCAATACCTCCCACCCACTCCCCCTGTTGAACATACGGGGCTTGATACGATGTTGGTCAGAGTCGCCTCCGACCGACCCCGTCTTGGACTCGGGACTGACCGACCTCAGGTCGGTGGTTCCGACCGCCTGATCATGATGCGATCGAACACTGTTCGGTCGCATACTCACTTTTCTCTATGGAAGCTTTTGTTAATACCGTAAACCGGCCATAATACAGGCTCCTATAGAGAAATGGGGGTATGTGTAAAACCCTGTGGTAGGCACCCCATGTTGCCTGCCAAACAGTGCAAGGTTTGTCAGGGGGTATCCTAGGTACCTCCTCGACCACAAACCGTGGACCGCGGAGCCAAGGGGGCCCTAGTAGGGGCCCCCAAAGTCGCTTTCCGATAGGCTTTCCATGTCAGAAAGGCCGGCACAGAAAGGCTGTGGGAAACAGACATCGTAACCGAATGGCAGAACCGACGTCCATAGGGGATTACAGTGCGGTTCCAACCAGCTGGAATAATCTAGAAGCCAGTCGGAACCGAGTCGGAATGACCGGCCGGTTTATGTCCCGCCCGCCGACATCGTAATCGGGTGGTCGGACCGCAAACCGATCTCGACTGTCAGAAAGCCTCCGACCGCTGTCAGAAAGCTTTCGACCAGTGGTCAGAGGCTTTCCTACCAACATCATAATCGGCCCCTCTTTGTTTATTAATTAATTATTATCTTTTTTACAAGAGACTGGCAGCTGCAAATTGATGCTCTGCAACTTGCTAATTTTAACATCCTGGCCTGATGATTTCCATTCTGCCAGCATTCCTGCTTCCTGTGTTACATTTTTTTAAAAAAGTTCTATACTTGTGCAAACCACATGTAATGTGCTGCCTAGCTGCTCACTTCCTCTTTTGCTCTACATTCACACTTCATTTTCTTTTTTTAGCATTTAAATTTATAGTTTTGACATGGATGTACACAAAATGAGAATGCAAACTTAAAAATGACTGTTATGCATCAGGCAGCTTTTTTATGATGTGTGTGAGGTGATGCATGTGTACACCTCATCACGTTTGGCCGTCATGTTCTGACTAACCCTGGCAAAGCACTACGTTACGCTCACGTAGTTTGCGAAGTTTACGCAACTTTGCACTACGCTAACTGCACGTAGCACAGTGCAAACATGCGTAGCGTAGCTTAGTGCAGCGGTCATTTTTTGCTTGCTCGCAGTCCTCAACGTCAAGTTAGCGACCGCAAGCAAGCAAAATGACATCCTCGCGAGACTTTTTCCTTGTTCGCGATTAGCAACATCAAGTTGCCGATCGCGAGCATGGAAAATAAACCTCCCGGCGAGATTCTCAACGCGGGGAGGTCAGGTTTCACATTGCGAGTGGTTGTGCATGCTAGCGACCGCTCGCAATGAGAAACTACCAGTCCGCGTTGAGAAAGCTGCAGCTCAAGTAAAAATCTACTAGAGCGGCAGAAAAGTACAGCTCGCACTGTGCAAGATGCCGTTTTCAATGATTGCACAGTGCCGGATGCTTGTCCGCACTGTGCAATCATTGAAAACGACATCTTGCACAGTGCGAACATGCTACCATGCAGTTCGAGTAGTGCTACGCAGAGCTCGCGTAGTGCGAAGTGCACTTTGTGTAGCTACGCGTAGCGCTACTTCGCGAACTACGCCTACCCCTAGTTCTGACTTATACATGCACTTGCATCATGAAATCCTTCAGCATGCAAACGTGCACATCATCATGCTTTGTTTTGACTGTTTTTGGTATTACTGTTCAAAATTGGCTAAAAAAAGCTTTGGCATGCCAATAGCGAAAAGGCAGGGCCTATTGTCTTGGCCAATGCTTGTTTAAACAATATACAAATGTATTTTGCCTAAGAAAGGAAGAAGTATTTTTATTAAAGATGGTAAAGTACTGTGGGAAGTGTGGCGTTACTCCGTAAAGTTTATAATTAACATCTAAAGAAGATTCTCTCTGTGGTCCTAAAGTTTAAATTAACAGAGTGGCTGCACTGTAAATAAAAAATATATATAATTTTAGTGTTCTGAGGAAAAATATAAGGAGTGTAAGGAACCCTGCTCAGGCTATTTATTTAACCAAGGGAACATAGAGAGCAATGGATTACCACAACTCTTTCTTTAGGCACCATATATATGAAAACGGAAGCCGTCATAACCTTAGAAAACTTAAGGTAACGTTGGCTACACAAGTTCACAACTCATCTTGAATATGCAAAGATGTTGATGGAGAAATAGTTGGAAAACATACTCATTTGTGGATATAAACTGGAAGTGCCAAAACAATGGACGAGGAGAGATAAGAAGAAGAAGAAACTTTATTGTATAGTTAATTAAAACCATTACAAAAATACAGATATGATAATATACTAAAAACACACTGATGTGAGAATAATAAAATTTAGAATTGGTGATAAAACAAGTGTCTTTCTGGGGTAAAGAATAACAATTTCCATGTTCAAGATTTTGCCTATGATCTTTGTTTTTTCTCAAAATGTTCGATAAATTTGATTGATCTACATATAGATTGGGGGTCTGTGGTGCATAATGTTTTTATAATCGCAGATCCACAGGTACGTGTTCCAAACTGCTTGAACTTGGCTTTCAACCAATTCCGACGTTCCTCTATGAGAGCCGGGCAGATGCAAATTAGGTGGATAAAGTCTTGCCTTGCTGCACCGCATAGCCCGCACCCTTCACTTTCTTGGGGCTTCCACTTAGGACGCTCGGCGTTGGTTGGCAAACTACCCAGCCTTATATTAAGATATTTATGTTTGATATAAGGCGAGAAGGTCAGATCCAGGTAGTGTGCCGGCACTAGTTTTTTGTATGATTGGATAGTCATCCAGGCATGTGACCTGAGACTGAAAGCTATTTTGTCATCCAACAATGAGTGTTTGATGGCTGCCTTCCTGACCACCTGTTTGAATAAAGGTACTTGGAGCTTGGTTTCCCAGAGTTCAATCAGGTTTGTTGTTTCCAATGAAATTTTGAGGTACTTGGCATAATTTGAATTTGGACATTTGATGATGGTTTCCCACATAGCACGATAGATCATGATCTCTTGGTGCATCCAGATATTATACCAGAATTTTATGGTCTCATACTTCCTCAGTAGCACTTGAGATTTCAGGCCCAGTTCCAGTCTTACCTGGGCCGGGGATGCTTCACTTGGTAGTGCAAAGATGCGCTTATAAATTCTCATTTGCACCTTATCCAAAAGTTGTGCACTCTTGCCGTGGTGCAGTATGCTCCCGTAAGCTATCGTGGGAATAAGTTTGGCTTTCATTATTGTTAGCAGTGGCGAGACCAAAGGACGAGGAGAGATAAGGAAAATGTGATTTACATCCAAAATGGAGAAAACTCCCCAAAAATCTGTTTCACTCAACAGGAACAAACATGTTCCTGTTTCCCTGCCTTGGTCATTATTTACCCGCATGCTAACCTGGCACAAGGTAGGAAATGAACACGGCTCAAAAAAAATAGTTTATCTCATGTTCCTTAAAAGAGGAACACTTTCTCCATTGTTTTGTGCTGTTTCCTAGGTGAAGCGAGGCATTCAACTTTTTTTCATTGCACTTATTTACAGACACATTTCTTTTATACTATTTGTGACCATTTTTTGTGTGATTCAGAAATAGTTCCAATCGCGTTTTAGTGCTTTGTATGATGCAACTGAAAATGTTTGCGAGGCACCAAAAAGGTATATTTTGTGTCTAGGGGCCAGCATTTTTCCCAACTCGGTGCATACAACAAAAACCCAGGTGAACATGTTGGTTAAGGAAGAACAACAAACTCAATGCCTGTGGTGATTGCTGTCAGACAATTACACTGTTGAAGGGGACGGCATAAGAGATTTTAGTCACCAGGTGTAGGTATGTTACAAAATATGGATCTATACACACACAAGCAGGGGACAGGGAGCTAATGAAGGCCCAGTACCCAATCTCCTGAATAATAATCACTATATCATGAAGGTACTGTTCATGTAGGAGAAGAAAAAGAATGAAGCTAGGCTGGAGAATCCCTGTGGAACCTAGTGATTATTTCTTAGTGCCCTCACACATCCAAAGGGATGTCATGCTTCATCATAGGGTGTGCTCCTCATCAGGCAGGTGTTGCAATGCCCTACAGGCCCCATAAAAGGGCTCTTTATCAGGGATCTTTTTAGTTTACAGCCATAATGATGCAGGTATGTGTGAGGCGGTGAAAGGGTAGGGTGGAGTAGGTGAAAAATAAGGTGTAGAATGGATGAAAACTGTCTAATGGATACCATGCTGTTTTAATGTGATGATTCCCTAGGCAGACTTAAAAACATTGAAAAGGGGGCTATCATAAGGGCTCAATAGACCAAAATAGCCTTAACATGTATGTGTGGTCAAGTCGACATGTTTCACGCCTGTTTGTCCCTCCAGATCATTGCTCCTTCTTCAGGACCTAACAAGCTTCCTACCCCCCACCTAGGATGTGATGTATAGTGCCAGGTACTCCCCTATACAATAATACCTTATAGTATGATTATCCAACCCTTCTGGATCAATCTGTAAGACCTCTTAGGGCAAAAGCGGTAGGTAGAGCACTGCTGCAAAAAGAGTGGTCCTGAGTGGAGCGTGCCAGAGACCTACCCATTGGCAGAGGTGGAGGTGGAGAGCTCTCCAGTTGGGGAGTACATCTCTGGGAGCTATACATCCATGGAAAATGGTCTCTCCAAGAATCACAGATACACATAAATCTTCTGGATCTAAAGGCTGTATTCCTATGACTCCAAGCCTTCCTACCCAGAATTCACAATTCTCCTGTCTTAGTAAGAACGGACAAAACCACCTAGCCAAGCAAAGTGAAACATGATCGAACAGCCTCTTGTTTCAAGCTCAGGAAATATGGAAATGGTTGCTTAAGCATGACATTTCACTACAAGTTGAGCGTGCCCCAGGCATAGAAAAACAAATGGGTGGACTCTCTCAGCAGAACAACGAGTCAATACAACAAATGGGAAATGAACCAAATAACAGTTATCCCACATCTTCAAGCAGTGGAGTACCCGAAATCTCAACCTTTTTGCAACGTTTCAAAACAAGAAATGCAAAATGTTTGGAAGAAGATTCCCTCAAAAAGGGGCTTGGGGGAATCCTGTTCAGATACAATGGACATGAATGTTCGCTTAAGCGTTTCCACCTTTTTCTCTTATTCCCAGGGTGACGCGCAAAATGAAGAGAGTACCATGCTAACTAATTCTCATAGCTCCAGCATGGACGAGACCATACTGGTACACAGAACCGCTCCTGATGTCTGTGTCTCCACCCATTTGGTTGCAACCGATGAAGAACCTGATTTCCATGAACAGTAGCCAAATATTGCACCCTCAGATAAAGTCCCAAAATGTATGGGCCTGGCACCCCATGAACATGAGTTTGGATCTCTAATTATTCCAGCAGAATGCAGATCTATCCTAGAACTGTACCGTGCTGTTTCAACTAATAAGACATATATGTCAAAAATAGAAAAGATTCTGTTGCTGGTGTTTCAAGAGCAGCTGTAGCAGCATCGCCTTCACCTGGCGAAGTCCGACTCAGCGCACTCTTCAATTAAGGTGCATTTAGCTGCCATTTCCAGGTTGAGAAGACAAACTGGTGAAGTTTTGCTGTAGTCTACCAGACTGATAAAGGAATTTGTGAAGGCCCACTTAGGGCTTTCCCACTAATAAAGCCTCCTGCAGTATCCTGGCAGCTAAACACTGTCCTTTTCCAACCATGAAACCAATTTTAAGCCAATACACAAGGCAGATATGAAATATATTTCATGGAAAACAGCCCTTCTATTGGCTCTCATATCTGCCAGAAGGATCAGTGAGATTCACACTTTTACTGTCAAGGAACCTTTTCTACAGTTCAAAGAAGATAAGATGTGGTTGAGAACCAACCCGAAATTCATCCCAAAGGTTCAGAGTTCTTATCATCTGAATTAGCCCATTTGTCTTCTGTCAACATACTATAAGAACCCTTCTTCAGCTTAGGATAGGGCTCTCCATTGTCTGGATATCAAACAGTGCTTGAAATTTTACATTCTTGGAGCTAAGACTTTCAGAAAATCAGATCAGCATTTCATCTCTTTCTCGCCTTCCAAAAGGGCTGCGCACTCTCAAAAAACAATATAGTCATGTGGGTGTTTGTAATGGCTGGATTTTCTGAGTAGGTGGGATCAGCCCCTAGGGGCCCCTCCAACCCAGCCAGAACGTACTCACCTTCCCTCCTCAGGACTAACTATCCAGGCACCTGGTACCTACCTGAGGATGGGGAACTCGCAATATACAAGCTCATATTATTAAGAACACCACTAAATCTATAGGGATACTAAGAATACTCACTGATTACTAGGGATATCCATACCCTACACCACACTTATTCACATCAGTTGGTCTCGCGGCCACCCTGACCCAGACCGTTCTACCCTAGGGCAGATATGACACACAATCCGGTGCGTCTACACACGGGCCTGCAGAACCCAATGCTCTCTTTTCCAAAGTGTTTGCAATCCTGCAAAACTACACACTGATCTCCTACTCAGTGCTCTCATTTACTCAAGCCACAATCCAGTGGGTATCCACACTGATCTCCTACTCAGTGCTCTCATTAACGCCGCATATCAACGACGACCACATTCCTATGAACAATTATTGGGATAATATCTCAGTTGTCTACTCGGGATAAAACTACAATAATAACTTTGAATATAGTTCCAAATTATATAGTGTACTCCCTGCTCTTGGCATCAAAGGTCCACTCACTCCCTATTTATGTGATCACCACTTACCTGATTGGGATTACTCATCCATTCACGTGCCTAGTAACTACCTAGGAGCTACATTTACCTATATTGACCAAAAATATGAAGCGCATGGCAGTTCATTAATAAACTGGGGGTTGTTTTATTATAACAATATAAACATTTACACAGATCTGACAAAGACTATAGGTAGAACACTCCGCTGAAAGAGAAAAGATTAAACATAACAGGAACACTCCGCTGAAAGGGGAAAAGATTAGCAATGCAAAAGCCTAGGGAATAAAGATAAGATTAAGATGCAAGTGTAAAGTAAATTAATATAACAGGAACGCCTTCACCTTATTAGTGTGTAGTCTTGTTCTAGCTGTCATCTGGGTTCCTCTCTCGTCTGTGCCTTGGCTCATCTCAGACTCTCTCTCTCTCCTGCACTCTTGGGTACACCTCTGCGCTGATCACTCTGTCTCTGGACTCCTCTCCCCCACACGGACTGTCTCCACCTTCCAGATTCAGTCTTAATGGTTCCTGCCGCTCTGATCACCGTTCATTCCACTAGCTTATTCACTCTGTCTCTGCGCCAATGTCCAATTAACTCCATCTGCTCCCATAGGTTAGTCCACGATCTCTCCTCTGTCTCTTCTAAAAGGCATTACTTCAGACTCCAGCTATTCACACCTCCTCCTGATAAGCAACTGCTTCTGACTGCTTCCTTCAGTTCCAGCTCACTATTCAACTCAGCTCTTCTCCAGCTTGAACCCTCTCTCTCTCTCTGCCAACTCCACTCCACTGCTCTCCACTCCTCCACCTTAACACGACCCTCTCTCTTCGCCACCTTCACTCGACTCCCACTCTGCTTGACTCTCTGCTTGACTGACTGGCTCCGCCTCTGCACTTCACTGATATAGAATGCTGTTTCCTCATGGAAAGTTCCAGCCATCAGCCTGCCGCCCACCAGGTCTCTGCATCACCTCGCATCAAGGACACACACCCAGCCGGCCGGCCTTTTGTTGTGTCTTCTACACAGAGAATAATACAGCCTACCGATAAGGGCTGGCCCAGACCGGTTCTCTCCAAGTGAAAACCAGCCTTAACTATAAACTTTGCCTTTGCCCTGAAAAGCCTCTCAGCTTCATCAAGATGGAGTCCCTCTAGCTCTAGGCCTGTAGGCCTGAAAGGGGTGAAATGCTCCTTAGCTCTGTCAGAATACCTACATAAACCATACCAATGTGTCTAATATGTCAAAGCCAATAGGCAATAGACAGGTTAAAGTCAAGAATAAAGGCATATTAAGCAGCTATCCTCTTCTAGATCTGGAAAAAAGGGCTTAAAAGGGCCAACACAGGCTAAGAATACCTATACTAGATGCGAGCAAGATTAATGATCTATATCACTGCTAAATAAAGCCAAAAACTCTGCCATTACAGTGTTGTACGCAATTGCTTTGTTCCACGACAAGGCAGGAAGACCACTATCCAGGTACTGTGCTGCACACTCCACGAGAAAGATATCGATGCCCACAGCCTTGTTTGATGGAGTATCGCTTCCAGACATCTATAGAGCAGCAACGTGGTTGAACGCTCATACCTTCACTAAAAACACTACTCTTTGGATTCAGCATGGAAAGCATATGCTGCGGTCGGACCGGCAGTTTGTGTCGCCTGCTTCATTAAAGTACAAACTGTTATTTTCTTTATTTCACTGCAATAATTCTTCTGATGATCCATTATTGATGCTATTATCTCCATTATTTTCACATATGTTGTTTTTACTTCACAAGTTATCTTGTATGTAGAGTGGTTTTAGACCTAATCCTCCTCCATGTGCTCTTTGCTTGCTGCTAGCTACTCTGATTCAAGCATGCGGATCTATGAAAGATTCAATACTGGTGAAAAAACAAGATGTAAGTTCACCCCCCCCCAAGAAAAATGCATATAAATGTGAGCTGAAAAAATATTTACATCAACTGCAAGCATTTATACAACAAGCTAAATATATATATATATATTCAACAGTAACTACATATTAAACATTATAAATAAAACATAAACTAGCACTCAAAACAAAAAAATAAAATCAAACTATAAAAAATCGTAACCAATAAAACCACATACACAATTTAATCAGGAATATGAAAGGCAACTTAATACTCCAAAAATAACAAAAGCCAGAAGAAGAGGAAATTCTGCCGGATTCTCTGACCAGACACTGAAAACAGAAATATTTACATCTCGTAAACTACCTTGTAAAGTAGGTAAAACTTACATTTAAACTAAAACTTTTAATTAAAAATAAAATTGTAAAATAAATAAATAATCATCAGTTTTTTTCTCTTTATATGTACTTACTAAAAGAAACTACTACAACATCGAGAAAGTGTCAACTTACCAACAAACCGCACATATCACAAACCAGAAAAAAGGCAAAAATGTGAAAATGATTATGTAAAAGAAACTCACCCCAAAACTGAAAAAGATAAAACCTAACAACCTCAACCTCTAAAAACTACCAACAAATAAACATTTAAAATGAAACTGGCAAGCTTTTTTTTTCTTCTAACTGAAGAAAAAGCACCTGCTCCACATTACATCATCTCCAACGGATAAGCTGCAAAAATATGTGAAACATCTAAAAAGAACATATGAATAAGAAAAGTAGTGGCATAATTGTAAATGCAAATAACACATGTATAACCATTTAACATTTTTAATTCTTTACACAGTTAAACTATTTTCAGACACAAGGACAGAAAGAGCAAGATACATAACACCTCAGAAAGGAAAGCAATTCTTAAGACACATGGGCTCTACATCTACAACCAAGATAGGTCATCGATGGAAAATGTGAATTGGAAATGTACTAAATATTACTCTAAAGCATGCTATGGGAGGGCCACAACAAAATATGGAGCTGTAATTAATTTAAGGGAAAACACCCACCCCCCCAATGAGACAGAAACAGAAGTAAGAGAGGTATTATAGGATATAATAGAGGCAAGTGCTAGCTCGCAGGAGCCAAAAACAAACATTAAAAGATATACTCACTAAACTCCTCGAACACATTACATGCCAACTACCACATATACCTATTTTAAAATGTTTAATGGCACAAACTAAAAAAGTCACCATTGATATCCCTCCTATTCCCTAGTAGATACCAAGATATAGAAATACCTGAACAGTAAGGGGCTGATATGTTTGGTGGTCCTACAGCAGATGGTGCAACGTGCCGTCTGCTGTAGGACCGCCAAACCTGTGGTGCGACTTCCTGCCAGATAATGACTACAATCCTGGTCTGGCAGGCAGTTGTGTGGCGATCTGACAGCGACAGTCTGTTAGGCTCATAGCAGAGCCTAACATGCAGACGACCATTCTCAGAAGTTTGACTCCAACTTCCTGCACGTTGTGGCATGCATGCCATACTGTGCATGAACTGGGGGTGCAAATTCAGGGGGCTCTACATGTGCTCCCTGCATGCATTAGGGCCCCCTTAGTTGCCTCACTACCACATTTTTTTTGGTGGGCTCATCGCCATGAAAAGGGTGGTGCTGAGGCAACTCAATAGTAGAAAACTTTATTGCATGATTTAAAAAACCTTTGCAAGTTACAAAAGATTAAAATGTATGTATTAAAAAAAAGTAGAGCACCAATTCCATTTGATAGGAGGCCCACGGTCCCTCCCCATTGTTAAAGGTCACTTGTGGTTACCCCACCGCCAATGCATTGAAGGTGACCCCTTTGGAGGTATGGTTGAAGTATCCACGATTAAAGAATTTTGAGTCCCGGAGTAAGCCAGCCAGTGTGCTCAGCCCCTTTAGTCAGTTTGTTAGATAACTCTAACAGTTAATCCTTTGTCTTGATGTCTGCGAGGAGGACCTGCCAGATATTTTTCTAATGGAGGATGCTGAGGCAACTCAGAATATGCTCGGCTGTGCTGCAGCATTGCCAGCATATTTCTGCCTTTGACTGCTGCCTGAATGCCGCAGGATCCTGGATCCCTGGCAGTCGCAGCAGTCCTGTGGCAGTCTGACCGCCTCAGTAGTTATACTGTGGGCAGTCCCACAGTTCGGCGGGGTTCAGGCCTCCACCACAGGTTCGGTGGTCCTGTTGTCCGCCAAACTCATAACCAGGCCCTTAAAAATAACATATAATGAGGAACCCTTCCTGTTGTAGGACAAGCTAAACAATGATAGATGAATCCTAATATTTTCTACAGCAGATAACTTACTAAAAATAAGCCATAGTGAAACCTGAATAGTTGATGGGACCTTCAAAATGTGCCCCAAACCATTCACTCAGATATACACCATACATGGTAAATATCAAAACGCAAGTATCCTTTTTATATATGCCCTACTATCAAATAAACAAAGTAGAACTTACTATGAACTCTTAAACCACATTAAGCACATACATTTTAACAAAGAAATGTAACCCTAGAATGGATACATTAAATATTCACACTCCAATATAAACCATTTCGGAGAAATTGTTGGGCCCTAACAGGACAACATTAACTATTCCCACTCCAATCTAAACCGTTTTAGGGAAGGTGTTGGTTACTAAAGTGGTGACATTTACTTTTTTCACTCCAACCTAAACCTATTTGTAGAAGGTGTTGGAAACTAAAGGGGTGACGTTTATTATTCCCACTCCAATGTAAACCAATTTGGGAAAGGTGTTGGACACAAAAGGGGCAGCAATTACTATTTTCACTCCAATCTAAACCAATTTGGTGAAGGTGTTGGACACTAAAGGGGTGTCATTTACCATTTACTGTTCCCACTCCAATCTAAACCAATTTGGGGAAGGTGTTAGACACTAAATTGGCGACACTTACAATTTCCGCTTCAATCTTAGGCAAAGGGTTGGGCACTAAAAGGTTTGAAATACACAATAAATACTCCATACTTAACCATAATTTTGGATGTATAAAATAAAATAAAAATGACTGAGAAGACACAATAACCCAAACTGAAATCCTTTATAATTAAAATTAAACATTAACATATAAAAAATGTTAATCATGAATGATAAATAATATATTTTTACTACTTGTTAATATTCTTAAACTTTGAAACATAACATAAACACATTAATAATTCAAAATTTAAAAACATTTAATTAAAAGAAAAACATGAAACTAATTTCAAATTATGCATTACAAATAATTTATATACATTTCAAATTAAAACATTAAAATATATATATTCCTAACAATAGAATGTATTCTAATGATAGACATAATACAAATGTAATTATCAAATGTGTTTTTAATAAATTCTAAATAAATAAAGCTATGATGAATATGCAAATAAATCTTGATTCATATTTTCATAATTTAATTATACATCACTTCAAATATTTTTACATTAGTTTCAAATAAAAGTTTAAAAAATTCCAACGATTTATTAAATTACTTTATCATTTTCAACATTAAAAAAATCCATAAAAATATTGTAAACTTTAGAAAAATGTAATAAAAATATAAAATTATTGGGCAAGATGGCGGCCGCGTGAGGTGTGCGGAGGTTTGCTCCCCGACCAGGTTACTCACCGAATGGTGTTTGGATGCTGAACCTTCCTTGACCGCCCACCGGAATATGATAGAGGCTGAACCAGAACAGCTGTAGAGATTTACGGCGCCAACATTTTTTGGCCAGGGGCAGATGATCTTCTCCTTCTGTCTGTGCGGGCTCCATCTCTCGGAACTCCGCCTACGTGCTTCGCGGAGCAGAGACGAACGGGTCCCGGCGCGAGGCTTGAATCCCCTGCTGACTGCCACATCACCGCCACCTCCACTGGGGAAGTACGTTGCTAGGGACGGGATGGCACCCCCTCGAGTTGCCCCCAAAGACGGGGGTTTAAATATTAAAGATATTCCAGCCTTAAAAAAACCGGAGACAACAAAAGGCCTAGATACAGCCACTGCTTGCAGGGGGGGGGGAGATACTGTTGAAACGGCGACAGAGAGCGATGGAAATCCTGGCATGGAGTATGGATCAATATACTTTGGATGTTGGTGCAATGGGGTTGCAGGGTCAGAGGCCACAGGTGCTCACGCCGCAGGGGGGTTTTCGGTATCATATCTTCCAAAGCCTTCCAGTGATACCCAGCTCGAGAGACAAGTAGAGGAGAGCTTAGGCCCTGACCCGGATTGTCATGTTGTCCATGAGGGATGGCAAGAAGGAGGGGATGAAATACCTGGTACTCCTGATGAAGAAAACTTTTTTTCTCTGGCCGAAGAGTCGGACTCTATAGGGGGCAGTGGCCTTGAGACATCAGAGACCGATGGATCAGCAGACAACAGCGTTACTGACAGTGCTCCCACAACTCCAGACACGCTCAGACATGCCACCAGCCGAGCTAAGGGGAAAAACTGCTCGGTCCTCCAGCATCAGAGCATACACTCTGATTCTAACTTTCATCTTCAGTGGGACTATTCTAGTACCAATCCAGGAGGAGAAGGGGCTGAGGGAGGGATAGGATTTCAAGAGAACCCTCATTCCTTGGGATCTAAGAACGATCCGGCTCCCTCAATGTCTTTGATCTATGCGACTCTTAAAGCTATGCAAATTGAGGCCCGCCAGGAGCATAAAAGGGCTCAATTAGCAACAAAAAATACAGGGTGCAATCAGGAAGACCACAAAAGCCTGCACGGAAGTCATGGTGCGCACAACGGCGCTGGAGGAGTGGGTCGGCGGACTCTAGGCTGGACTGGAGTGCACAGAGCAAAAGACATCTGCCAATGATGCCAGAATGATGGACATTTTATGAAAGCTCGAGGAGTCGGAGAATCGGCAGCGACTAAATAATCTGCGCCTGCTGGGTATAGAAGAGAAAGTGGAAGGAGGGGACATATGTGGTTTTGTGATCAAGCTTTTCAAGTCTGCTTTCCCAGAACTTTCACACTGGAACTGGGAAGCTAAAATTCAGCGCGCCCACCGATTCCCCCTAACGGCAAAGAACAATTCTGGGTAGCACCAAAGACCACGAACAATTCTAATATTTTTCGGGAATTTTCTACTGCGACAAGCCATATTCGAGAAAGCCCAGCCAGATGCCAAGAAAGTGGCGGAAGGGCAGACTTTTTTTGTGAGACCCGCCTTCTGCCATACAACCGTCGAGAGAAGATGGCGTCTGAGGCAGATGATCTCTCCCTTCCAGAAACTGGGGTGCGAAGTTTATTTGATGAACCCTGCTCGGCTAAAAGTTGCACAACAGGGGCGGGCCAGGGTTTTTGTTTTTGAGATCCAGGCAGTGAATTATCTCAAAGAGCTATCTGGTGACTAGGTAAGTTGGCAGTTTAATAGGAAAAAAAGAGAAGGGCGGAAAAAAAAAGAGGGGGGAAATTAGCAATAGCTATGGGTAATTCTCTTCTTCTCTGTTCTTGATATTTTTTTGATATATTTCTGGTCAAGTGTCTTTTGCTACTGCGGTGTTTGCAGGGGGTTCTTCTTTTTCTCTTTCTCTGACAGCGGGTAATGGGAAAAGGGGGATCGGATTGGCTCAACAGGGTTTTTTTTTTTAGATAGGCCAGGGAGCAACAGGGGCACATTAACATGGGAGGCATCACAAGGGTCTGGAGACCTTCTTTGCCGTAGTGAAGGGTGTGGGGGGGATGGGGTGGGGGGATGGAACCAGTTTAAGGGTAAGGGAAATTGAAATCACAGGGTAAGCTTGGAGATGTGTTTTTCTTTTCGTTCTTCCCTTCTTTCCAAGGCATGGTTACTTTTTCGGTATGTTTTATATATGCAATGGGGGCATCAGGATAGCTACTGTTAACATCTGTGGATTAAATGATCCAGCTAAGTGGGGTAGGGTAAGAGAAGATGTTCGAATCCTAATGGCAGATATAATCTGCCTCCAGGAGACTCACATTGAAGCCAGCAGAAGCAAGATCATGGAGCTAGACGGGTTTCAGCTGATAGTATGGTCCAAACAGGAGGTTAAGACCAGTGGGGTGGCTATATTCGCCTGCCGGAGTTTGGCCAACTTTTCACGCTCTATCTCAGATAAGTATGGTAGATAGCCAATAACTCAGTGTTCAATAGACAACAGTCTGTTTACGTTATGCTCAGTATATGGTCCGGTGCTTGATGACTCGGAATTGTATGATTGGCTGAGCATTGAATTGGTCGGATGGCCGCTGCCACTCATAATATGCGGAGACTTTAATATAAATATGGGCTGTGCAATATCGATTCAACCAGAATTGACATACCAGGGGAGCAAGCCAAAAGTCTTCGGATCTCCATGTCAACTTAAGGAGGTCCATGGGCTAGTGGACATCTGGGCCGCAACATGAAGTAACGAGTTTGGGTTTACATACTACTCAGCCCCGCACCAGTCACACTCAAGACTGGACTATTTTTTTTATTTCCCAGAGCCTGGTACAGGGCTGCAAAATTTAAAAATTCCCTAAAGTCATGTCTGACCACAATCCCTTGGTTCTGGAAGTGTGTATTCAGTGTAAAAAAAAGCCTTCACCTGAAAGTTTAATAGGGCTTTGCTGAGCAATAAGTTCTATATAGAACATATGGGAGTTTGGATTACCAGATTTTTGAATGAGAACCGGTGCAGCACTAGCTTACAGAATGTCTGGGATACGTTACAAGCAGGGGTCAGGGTGGGAAACCACTCAGTTTGGGTGGAGGGCTCAGAACAAGAAGGAACTAAGCTAAGTGACCTGTACGCAGAGTTGACTAATGCGGAGGTGAATCTGGTCAAGGCTATATAGGACAGAGGGTATGTTGATGCGGCCCAGATTAAGATTTTAATCGCCAGAGCTGCTATAGTTGAGGTTTCTTCAGCTAAAGCTGCAGCTAGATATTTTGCATGGCGTACTAGACTTTATGAAAGTAATGAAAAAGCGGGACATACGTTAGCTGTGCGAATAAGGGAAAGAGAAGTACAAGCTAGGATTATGGGAGTAAATGACCCAGAAATTGGTTTTGTGAATGACCCGGATGCAATTCTGGCTGCCTTTGAAAAATGTTATCAGAGGCTATACTCGGAAGATAGGAGAGATATTCTATGGCTACAGGACGAAATTACTGGCTATCTGGCCAAGATTAAAATAGAACCTTTGACTCTGGCAGATAGGGAAATGTTGGATGCCCCTATTACGTTTGGCGAGGTCAATAATGAACTCGACTCTGTTCCATTGGGCAAAGCGGCTGGGCCTGATTTTCTTCCGGGAGAATTCTTTAAAAAATTCCAAACACAGCTGGCGCCAATTATGCTGGAGATGTTTGGCTTGATCCAGAGGGGGAATCTCCACCTGTTTCATGGAGGTATGCTAAAACTGCTATATTTTTAAAGAAAGGAAAATCGGCTACAGAGCTAGGGGCTTATCGCCAAATGACATTGATCAATAACGATTTGAAAATCTACTCGAAGATTCTGGCAAATAAACTAGCGTTTGTAATTAAACAAATTGTGTCTCATCAGCAACATGGCTTTGTCCCAGGCCTTGAAACAATAGAACACATACATAGAGGAATAACTCTATTTGATTATACCAAAATGACAGGAGACCCTATGGCCTTAATGTTATTGGACACCGAAAAGGCATTTGATAGGGTCTCCTGGCCCTTTTTATGGACAGCTATGAAATATTATGGAATTGGGGAGGGTTTTATACGGGCCGTTAAAAGCATGTATAAAGATACAATCGCCAAGATGGTATTGATGAGAACACAGTCAGGGGAGATCAATATAAAGCGTGGCACAAGACAGGGTTGTCCTTGCTCTCCCTTGCTATTTGCAATTTATATTGATCCTTTAATAAGATTGATACAGGAGAGCAAGGCAATACTCCTAGTCTCTGCTTGAGGTGGAGACATAAAGATTTTAGGATATGCCGATGATCTTGCTATTACTACGGCAGCACCGCACCAGGTGTTGGAGGAAATAGGCATGCTAACATCACGATTTGGTAGAGTCTCCGGCTACTATTTGAATGAAAGCAAAACTCAAATAGTAATTAACGACAAAATAGATCTTGTGGACCAACGCATTGTGGCAAACGCTACGTATTTAGGTGTCGAGATAAGCTCCAACCCTACTGCTATTGTAGATTTGAATCTCGCCCCACTATTATCTAATATGAAATCGATACCAAGAGGATGAGTAATCTCTATCTGACGCTCATTGGCAGATGTAATGTTATTAAAATGATTTTTCTGCCCAAGATAATATATTATTTTAGAGCTATTCCTTTTGAATTTAATAGGGCTTGGTTTCAGAAATTTAATCAGGTAGTGTCGTGGTTTTTATGGGCGGGGCAGCGCCCAAGACGGGCATTAAGGTTTATGACCTTACCCAGAGATCGAGGAGGCTGGTCTGTCCCTAATTTCCAAACTTACTATTGGGCTATCACACTGAAGTATCTCGGGGAACTGGTGAATGGGGATATTCGGGATCGGTCAGATATTTCTATTTTTCAACTTATCTGTGGGGTAGAAGCAAGGGGCCTCTTACTGAGACAGATCGACTTTGCTTACTACAAGAGGGTCAGGTTCCAGGTTTTAATCAGGGCATACAAAGTCTGGACCGCAGTTAGGAAAAGGTTTGGGATTGGACGGCTCCATAGGTATTCCCCTTTAGCTAATAATAATGCTCTACTGCCGGAAGTTTATTCTGATGCATACTTCAGAAGATGGGGGGAGAGAGGGATCCATTACATCGGGGATCTTCTTTGTGGCGATAACCTACTCCCTTTTGATGCTCTTAAAGAAAGATTTGGCATAGAGAATAGGGATTTTTTTAAAAAATATCTACATGTTCAGGATTTTTTTGAGAAAAAATGTCTAAATTAGAATCGAATTCTGTTATTTGATATGCTTAAGCGTAATCATCCAAAAACTGCGGCTATCTATAAATTAATCACGGACAGAATGGGGAATGATCTTACAAGGCACTTTGACAGATGGCAAACAGCATTACAGGCGGGACAGGGGGAGTGTGAGGACTCTGCTCTTTAGCCAAACATCATGTATGTCAGCCAATTTGCAAGTGCAATGTTTTAAAACTTGGTGTGATTAAGATGTAACCCCTGCACGTATAAATCGATTGGGTGGTACCACAGGGACACACTCCACGATGCGGGCTGTTGGCCGTAGACAGTATACATATGTTTGCCACATGTCCAGGTCTTTCCCAAGTATTATCTAAAATCGAACAAAGACTTGGGGCCATATTGGGCTATATGATGTCACTGACACCTCAGGTTATAATGTTATAACGTTAGGACTATCTAACCAAGCCTTGGAAGAAAATGATAGAAAAATGGTGTTTATCGCAATGGCTGTATTCCGTCTCTGTCTGGCCACGGTTTGGCTTGATGCAGATCCCCTAACAGAATATGTTTGGTTTAGAAAATGTTTGTCTATATATAATTGGGATATTGCGGTGTATAAAAGGAAAGGAAGTCGGGGAAGAGAGAAAGGGGTGAAATTGTGGCTGTCCTCAACTAACTGGCTTAACAAGGAGGTATGAATGACCTTGGACTGGGGTACATTCATTTACACTTTCATCTTCATTTTTACGTTCACTGTTATATTCTGATTTAGGAGATTTGACCCATCAGGGTGGGGGGTGGAGGGGTGAAAATGTTGAAAAATACGGGGTATCGGGCACGGTCGTTCTTTTTTTTTCTGCTGTATCTAATATCATGTTTTTTTTACTGTGTTCTGGCATCCCAATAAAACTTACAAAATATATTAAATTACAAGTATTTAATAAAACTAGGGGGCATATTACCAACAACTAGCGATAATTTTTGTCTCTAACTTGTTTAGAGACAAAACTTATCGCCGCACATCGGCGATTTTTATCGCAGATAATCCTTGCTATTAGCAAGGTTTATCGCAAATGCGATAAAAAACGGCCGCAATGCATGAATATCGCTGAAAAGTCAGCGATATTCATGCATTATCGAGCAAATGCTCTTAGCCATGTTATCCACCTCCCACTGGATAACATGGCCAAGAACTGCTCAGGGCAGGTGTTAGCTTTTGGAGATATTCGCGCATTTTTTAAACTGTTATGTTACAGACACACATGTCCTTAGGACATGTGTGTATGTAACTTACAGGTAAAAGTGCATTTCATGGGTGCAGGGGGGGGTCATTTGGACCCCCCTCTCCACCCTTGAAATGCTTTGTTGAATTCCGATTTCAAATTGCGAATTCGCAATTCCCATTCATTCCTATGGGCATTTCAGCCCATAGGAATGAATGGGAATTGCGAATTCGCAATTTGAAAATCGCATTTTTTATGCGATTCGGTAAAAATTTTGATTTTTACCGAATCGCAAAAAAAATGCGAAAAAAATGATGCATACCATTTTGAGATTCCTAATTTGCGATTCGGTAATTTTCGCAAATTAGGAATCGCAAAAAAGTACTTTGGTGCATCTGGGCATATAATTCAAATATTCACTTTTTAGAAATCTCACCACCCTTATCCCCTAAAAACCCAACATCCCTCTACTAAAAACAGAAAAATATGTATACATTATTTTGACATATTAATACAACTAAAAGTACCAATTTGAAAAATGTCACACTTAAAAAAAATAATAAACACATAAATTCAAACACACTACACCACCTGTGGAGAAGTGTGGCTCAATGGTTAGAGCGGCAGACCCTGATGCAGAGGTCTGGCCCGGGACCAGGGTTCAATTCCCCGCCTCGGCGTGTCTTGGGCTCAAAATTTCCACGGACATGATAATTCTCGCCTCGGTGCCTAGTCTAATCATGGGTCCCACTCTGCAACTCTAGGCAATAACTTGCTTAATCTCCACAACGGCCCCCACAACGCTAAGGATGCCTGGCCTCCACCTTGGGGGTGCCCAGGAGTGGACGCCTCACAGGGAAAAGCCAGGATAGGTTCCACAGCGGTATTCCATACATATTCACATTAACAGCTCTAAATTCACAACGAAAAAGATGAACAAAGAGGAAATGTAAAAACATTTTTTTACATTTCCTCTTTGTTCATCTTTTTCGTTGTGAATTTACTGCTGTTAATGTGAGTATGTATGATGTGTAATTCTACCCAAAGGGGATTCCCTGCTTGACACTGGTTGGAGTTGAACCCATGATCTATACTTTTCAAGCATATATCAGCAGGAATCGTACTATCCCACTGAGCTCTCTCTCTCTCTTTCTCTCCCTTCCTCCCATGCTCCCTCCTTCCCTCTTCTTGAGGTTCTTCCTCCCTTTAAACTCTGTTTTGAAGGATTTTTATTTTATGGATCACAGATTGAGTTCAAAATTCAGACCCAAATCACCTGAATTTCCCAGTGACTTTGACGAATGTTCGTGGGTCAATTTGCAATTTATTTATATTAGATAAGATCCCCAAAAAATCCATTAAAATTCATAAATGAAATAGTAAACATTCATAAAGGACCCTTACATGATTAAGGGCCTGATAACAATGGCGGTGGGACAGCCACCTTCAGGCCGTCAGTGGCAGTCCCCCTGCCATCCAGCCCATTGGTCGCACCACTGCATTAGGATGCAGGCGGTTCGAGCTCGGCTGTTGGGGGGGAAAGACCGCAGAGTCCGACAGGATCAAGGATCCTGTCAGGGTGGTGGTCGGACTCCTATTCCCTGCAAAGGTAGCGGTGGCTGCTCAGGCACCATCATAGGGATTAGGATGTCCCTTTCCACCTGCCCATTCATGGCGGTTCACTCAATGAAAAGGGAGGCGGAAAATGACTTTGGGGGCCCGTAGCAGGGACCTCTTGCCCCCTGGCCCTCCACTATTGGGCCTGGAAGACACCTATAGTGCCCCCCTACACATCCCTGCACCATGTGGCAGGCACTGCATGGTGTCTTCCACATGGTGCAAGGATGTTTTAAATGTGTACAGTTTGTATTGCAGCATGTGTTGCAGCCCGCAGCACACGCAGCAGTGCAAAATATACACATTGCGACCGCCGTGAAGGCGGTCACATCATAACACGGGCAGCAGGACTGCCAACTTCTAGTCGGGCTGTCCTGCTTCTGCCATGGTCCCGGTCGGACGAGAGTCCGACGGGCATCGTAATCAGGCCCTAACTTTGGAGAAGCAACTTAAATAAAATTAAAGTGTTATTTATATCACAGATTTGTAGAATTGTTAAATGTTAGAGTAAGCTATTTTGTCTCAATCTGCTGTGAACATATAGGATAAGACAAAATGCACAGTAGAGTCCATTGTAGAATCACAGAGACCGAAACCAGAACATGTAGGGGCCTAGAGAGCTGCTCTTGCTGCATGCAGGAGAACCTCAAGTTGAAAGTGGGCACATTTAAAATAAGGTTCAATAAAGGTGACATAATGATATTCAAAAGATTAGTCTGGATATCGTTATGAAGTGCACTCAAAAAGTCAACAATATTGAAAGAGGACCTAAGAATTCATAGCCAGACGTAGGTTTAACTCTCAGTTTGTATTCCAAACAAGAATGGAGGTAACTCTGGGAGAAATTAAAAGAACCTCTGGGCATATTACCAACAACTAGCGATAATTTTTGTCTCTAACTTGTTTAGAGACAAAAATTATCGCCGCACATCGGCGATTTTTATCGCAGATAAACCTTGCTATTAACAAGGTTTATCGCAAATGCGATAAAAAACGGCCGAAATGCATGAATATCGCTGAAAAGTCAGCGATATTCATGCATTATCGAGCAAATGCTCTTAGCCATGTTATCCACCTCCCATTGGATAACATGGCTAAGAACTGCTCAGGGCAGGTGTTAGCTTTTGGAGATATTCCAGCTTAGCGCGAATATCTCCAAAGGTTGGTAATAGGAGATAGCGATGTTAGCGACTGTTTTCAGTCTCTAACATCTTGGCACGCCCACTTTGCATCTCATTAGTGATAAATATCACTGACATGCAAAGTGGGGCCCAAGATGGTCGCTATCTCCTACTAGCTGTCGCTAACTGGTGTTAGCGACTGCTTGGTAATAGGGAGATAATTTTATCTCCGCTTTCTTGGCTTTTAAAGCCAAAAAAGCGGAGATAAACCCCCTTGATAATATGCCCCCTCATTTTTAATGACAAATGATCAGTTCTCATGATCAGACTGGAGAACTCGACCTCATACAATGAAGCTGTTTGCACTCTGAATGGTAAATATTCAAGAACATAGGAAGCCATTACAATTGCATTGCTTACTAAAGGGGGTAAGTGTAGCTTTTGATCTATGAAGATTATTTCATTATTGTCCTTCATCATTAAATATGATCGCAAGATAATTAGAACTCGGCATTCTGTGAACAACTTGATTACTAAGCAAACAAAAATCATCCCATTATACTTTTTGATTTCAGAGCATCAGCTATCTACTGTTTAATCCATTTCCTAAAAGTCCAGTTTTCATAGGCACACAGTTATTTCCTGGCACCACTGACCACTCTGTTAATTAAACCTGCATAGTCAGCCTACAATAGTATAAGCATTAAATGAAAACAATGTGGCATAACTGTAGTAATGAAAACGATCTTTAGCTCGACCATTGATAAATACATTTAAAAGAATTTTGACCTGAACGTGTTGTAAGTCCAGACTGGAGATAGAGTTTGTCCCATAGCATCCAACGTTGATACCAGTCTTCAGTTGTCACACTGGGATCAAATTGCCTTTTTGTAAAGTGGAATGATTTCAGTCTCTCTCACTGCTAACAGGATCCTCACTTCTTCAAGTATGGCATTAAAGTCCTTATTACGAGTTAGGCGGTCTTCCTATCGGCCCACCCCCGCCGCACCAACAGAAGGACTGCCAAGCCTGTAGAGTGCCCGCCCGCTGGATTACGAGTATAGTTCATGGCGGGCAGGTAGTGCAATGGCGATCTCATGGCGGTTGGCTGATAGGCTGATAGGAGAGCCTAACATGCAGCCCGCCACCATGACAGCACCTGCAGAACGTTCCTGCACGGTGTGGCATGCAGACATCACCATGCAGGAACGAGGGTGCAATTAGAGGGGGGGCACTACATGTGCCCCCCTGCATGAAGCCCCAGGCCCATATCCGGCAGAAGGCCCTGTTAAGGCCCCCTTAGTTGTTTCTCTGGCACTTTTTTCAAGGCAGGCTCATTCATGGCAACTCGTAATATACTCGGTGGTGCTGGCAGCAGCCCCACCAGCATAATCAGGCCGGTTGCAGACCACCGGCCCAGTGGGATTAATGATCTTGGCCAAGCCGGCGGTCTTGTGGCAGTCCAACCGCCAGACTCAGAATACTGCAGGCATACCTGCAGTGGGGCGGTGGTCAGACCGCCACCACGAGCACAGCAGTCCTGAGGCCCGCCTTACTCGCAATAAGGCCCTAAATATTGAAGGGAGAAATGGAACCCCAATTAATAGATCACTCTTAAATACATCTAAAGAAATGTAATAGGGTTATAACCGAAAGTGTCCCAATTGTTATTTGGAATATAAATGCAGAATAAACTTGTGATATTCCATGGTAAAGGATTATATCCATGGTAACCATGCTTGCTTTGGGGACCTAGGAGAAATACGTTTTTTATTTACTAATTTGTTTGTTTATTTATGCAGTTTTGTATAGCATCAACATGGCTCAAGTGGATTAGAGTGCTTTACAGAATAACCCGAATTCAATATCAAATAACAATTGTCAAAAATAAACTGATAAATGACAATTCAGAACAGACGGGTCAAGCCATCAGACAACTGGGCAGTGGGTCATATGGATGGAAATTAGATGAGGTATTCACAGTCTTTGCAAAAGTGTCTTTGGAAAAGGAGGATTTTTAGTATATTTTTTTACAAGTGGCTAGACAGGGGATCACGGGAAGAGCAGGTGGAAAGGGGTTCCACATTTGTCATGCTCTTCCTGAGAAGGGCTGTTTCATATTGCGTTCTTGCCTGAATCTGCGAGGCTCCAGAACAAGGGATTCTCGGCCACATACATCATTGCACCCGTTTGCGATTCCTAAATTGCGAAAATTAAGGAATCGCAATTTAGAAATCGCAAACTGCAATGCATGAACAATTCGCATTTATTTTTGAGATTCAGTATTTTTCCTTAATTGCGATTCACAATTTGCGAATCGCAATTAAGGAAAACCCTTCCCATTGATTCCTATGGGCCAAAAGGCCCATAGGAATGAATGGGAAGCATTCACATTTTGCGAATTTCAAATTGTGATTCGCAAAATGTGAATGCAATTTCAAGGGTGCAGGGGGGCGTCCAAAGAACCCCTCCCTGCACCCCTGAAATGTAACTTTAAATGCAATTTACACACACACATGCCCCAAGGGCATGTGTGTGTGTAAATTAAAACTTTCAAAAATGCAATTTGTGCATATTTGAAAGATTTCGGTAAATTAGCATGAAGTTCAACTTCATGCTAATTTACCACTTCCAAATTGCGAATTCGCAATTAAAAATTGATCATGCATTGCATTTTAGAAATCTGAAATTGCGATTTCTTAAATGCAATCGCAATTTAAGAAATCGCAACATGGTTGCGATTCCTAAAATTGCGAAATGCATGATGCTTTCCAAATTAGTTAATTGCTATCGCAAACGGCCGAAAATTGCGATTCGCACCGTTTGCGAATGCAATTGACTTTGATGCATGTGGGCATCTGTGTTCCTTAATCCTTGTTGCATACCAGGGATTTTTCATTTATCAGCCATAGAGTAGGGAGAAAATCATGAAGAGCTTTGTGAATGATGCAAGCAGTCTTAAATAGAGCTGTGTCTTCACTGGGGAGCTGCTGAAGAGTTGGCAGGACGGAACTGGTCTGATTACATTTCTTGTGTTCATGCAGCACTGCTGTAGGGGTTCCAGATTAACTTTAGGAAGCAAGTTTCCATAGTAAAGTCTGGAAAGAGCTAATGCCTGGACTAGAGACTTTAAGTCCTGGTCTGGGATAAACTATCTGATGCTCCATAGTAGTCTGAGTTGGAGGCGGATATTCTTGGCCACAGCAGAGATTTGCCTCTGAAGGTTCAGCTGATTTTGTAGTTATAAAGCCAGGGATATGGCATTCTTCAAGAAACCGTTGGCAATCCAGGGAAGGAAAGGCTTCTGTTAAGCCTTGTTTAGCTGGGTTAAGTTTAAGATGGTGGGTTGACATCCACTTTTTGATTTTGGTTAAGGTGCTGCAGAGTAGTAGGATGTCATTCAGGGGTGTAATGTTCAGTTAGTCTGTGTCCGATGAATATACTAATGGTGAATATTTCCAAATTTCAATGTACAGGTTGAATAACGTTGGGAATTTGGTCAAACCAGGAGGCACCTCTTGTTGTAGACTGACTTTGCTGGAGAAAGACCTCCCATTATCAACTACCTGCAAGCAGTTTGAACAAAAAGGAATACCAGTTAAGCACCATCCCTTCAATTTCCATCCATTCTTTCAAGGTGTTAATCAAAGAGAGGCAGTTCACTGTATCAAAAGCAACAGAAAGATCAAGGAGTACATGTAGGCTGGAGTTAGAGTTAGTCATCAACAATTAGTCAGGGGCGGCTCCCCCGCTAGGGCGGAGGAGCAGGTTCCACTGCTTCTGGCAATGCGAGAAGCAGAAACATAAAAATGGTAATAACTTTCTGTTATTACCATTTTATGTTTGGTTGTGGGCTGCTCGGACAGCCGGGCAGGAGGAGGGAGTGGTGTGCCTGCCCCTTCCTGAGTGCGCAAAGACTGTTTGGTTGCTCCCCTGGGGCCACCCAAACCAGTTATGCACACTGTGCCCTTCTCCATGCAGGCTGCAATGCAGCCTACGTGGAGAAAATGGCCTCCCCATAAGAGGCTGGCTGTGCGGCGTCCTGACCAATCACAACACTGCTTGCAGCGTTGTGATTGGCTTAGGGGAGGGAGGGAGCCTGGCTACCTTCTTCTGCTTCCTGTTTCTGGAGAGCAGGAGAGCAGAGAAGATGCGGGAACCGGCCGGCGGGAAGGTAATTTTAATTATATAATTAAAAAATATATATATATTAACCTCCCCTGCATGATTCCCCCTCCCCACGCGACCCCTCTGCTCCCCCCGCGAGTCATACCGGCCGCGACTGCAATTAGTAGCAGTGCAGGCTTTGTGCTATGGTTTTGTCTGATTACTGAGTGGAAGGTGTGGATGAGGTTGTCTGGATGTGGAGAGAATGTTTTGAGGCTATACATCTTTCTATCTCATTCCCTAAAAATTGATTTCTTTACTTATTTACTGTATGTATAGAGCACTGCAATCATTCACAAAGGGCAATCCCGGCACTGGATCAAAGTGTAACATGGCACCTTGCTCAGAGAACCACTATAAAGGAAATAGCCAAGTTTTCAGTCTCTTACGAAAAGCAATCTGTCTAATCAGCTGACAGTCTAAGGTAATATAAAACCAATAAGGCAATTTCAGTACTGTGGGCTAGACAGAAGCTAATCTTTACCGGCTCAAGGATATGGTGTTGTTCCAGAAAGCCTGAAAGCAAAGAGGAAGAAGAGAGATCGGATGGAAATTGGAAAAAACAGTCTGATCTTCATTTGGCTTTTTCAGCAGAGGAACAATGAATACCTGTTTTTACTCTGTTGATATCCAAGTATTGATTAAGGAATTATGAAGGCCTTGCAAAAGAGGCTGTGCGGGAGCTGACTTTGCCATATTCCAAAACTTTGAGGAAATAGGATCTAGGAGAGAGCCTGGCTTGATAGCTGGTATAGATGTAAATTGTTATAAATGTAAATTATTAGAGACAGGATTTCAAATTGATTTATCCAGGAAATCTTGTGAGGCTCCTCCTGGCTATCAAAAGTGCCAGGAGCTCCCAACTCATCCTATTGAGGGGGCAATAGAAACCCCCTCCAGGTCCGAGACAGGCCGCCACGTGATGCAGATATTTATCCTCGAAATATTGGGAGAGGGGTTTTGCAAGCTCTTATAAATGCTCAATACAAGAGGACACACAACTTGGTGAGATGAGTGGTCCTACTAATTTAAGGATTTCTTTAGAGGAGATTTCAGTGGCTAGGATTTGTTTGCAGTTGAATACTGTTTTAGCAGAGTCCGCCAGTTTCGTGTAGTTTGACAATGCCCCTTTTAATTCCAGGTTTACCTTCATGGAGTAATCCATATGCCAAACTCTTTCAAGTTTCTTTCAACCTCTTTTAGCCTCAGATAAAGTTGTAGTATACCAAGGGGCTGAAGGTCTAGTACATTTCAAACTGACTTTCATTAGAGGCTGAACCACATCCAATGCATTTTTCCACCCACTGCACGTAGCTCTTATTGTTAGTACCAGTACCTAGAGGCATTCTGGAAGTACGTGCCATTTCATTGCTTCTAACGGCGACTAAAGTGCTGTAATGAGATGTGTCTACCAAATAAAGACATGCTTTGGAATATGTCAATCAGGTAGATATTTACCAGGTAGGGTCCTGTCCCAACAAGGTTACAGTTTCAGTTTAGTAGAACTTCTCAATGATCAGAATAAAGTACTTCATGGGGTTGAGTCAAAATACCGGTTTATTTTAGTCCTATTATTGGCATTTGACACTGTCAACAAGAAAATCCTGGTAGGTTACCTTCAGACTATTAACCTGGGAGGTGTGGTGTCCCTGCATGTTTGCTACTCTTTTTTTTTGTTTTTTAGAATATGCTTCAGGAAGTTGCCATGCCTTTTTTAATCTCACAATCTGAGAATCTAGTAGGTGCTATTGTCCAAGGCTCTTCTCACCTTCAGACCTCTTCACAATTTCTGTTAAGCAACTAGAGCGCCTCATCCAGTCAGGGGGTTTCCATTGTTATGCATGCTGTCAACACCCAGATTGTCTTTGATTGGATGGTGACTCCACCTATGTATCAGCGATTTATGTGGGAGATCAAGAACTGGATGGGGAGACACTTACTCACGGTGAACTTGGATGAAACTAATGGAATGGTAGTGCTTTGGGGTACACGTCTTGACTGGCAAAGCTAGCAATACTCCCTGAAAAGCTGGATTTAAAAGGAACCTTAACTTCATGTATAACTCCCAGCTTTTCTAGATTCTTCTCACCTCCTCACTCATCTCTGATTTCTTTTTCTGAAACAATCCACAATCTGGCAACAATCCTGCTTAGTCCTATGTCTATAGGCTGTATATTTACAGTGATGAACGTATTATGTCTAGATTGGACTGTGTCAATGTGTTACATTTTGGACCTTACCAGAAATCTGCATGCTTGGTTTTCAGATGATCAGATTTTATTGTGGCCTGGTTTTTGACTAGCACACAGATTATTCTCAGCTATCTCTGCGATTGAATGGTCTACCCTGGCCTCTGTAGCTTGGCAGGTGTCATATTAAAACCTATTCATATTGCCTGTTAAACCAGCAATAACAAGAATCCTGCATTATTGAAGAGGCACCTTTCAGTTGCATTTACCTGTAATTTTGTAAATTCATTTTCAATTTTCAAGAAGCACTTAATCTCTCTAATCTATAAATGAAAAGCACAGCACAACCCTCTTTACATTATGAATTACTTCATATTGGTAATTTGTAATTTCTTATTTACAAGCTAAACTATGAGTCTATTCGCCCAGGCACAATCATCAGGAAAAGGTTGTTTAACCCGTTAACCGCGGTGGTAATTCCGCCGCGATGCGGGCGTTTCCGTGCGCGGGCGGGCCGCGTCAGCCATTGGCCGACGGCAGCACTGGGGAGGTAGTGCTGCCGTCGGCCAATGGCCGACGGCAGCAATTAAAGGGTTAATACAAAAAGACATTTTATTCTGCTATGCGGTCACCTTCCTCAATCTGTAGAATACCACAGGAGAGCTTTTTAGGGTTGTAATTTAGTTGTACTACTGCATAAAGAACGCTTATGCCATGAAAAGGCAATCACATAAAATTATCTCAATTATCTATTGAAAATGTTTTGAACACTGGGCTAGCAGAATATTTTATAGTTAGTACGAATCTGAGGTGCCCCTTTGACAATTGTGACAGTATTTCCCCCCAACATATGTGCTTTGCGCTTTACGTCTAAACAACACGTTCTTAAGCATGTGTCCTCGGGTGGACTTCTCAGAATAATTGATACAGTGTAGATATTAGTTGAAAAGAATAAGTGTTCCTTATAAGCTTTGATGCAAACATCAGCCTGCCAGCCAGATGTGGTTTTATATGAGCCTTGAAGAAACCAGAGGATGTTGAATGATACTTTCCATTAAGCCAGCTGTGGTGCTGCTATTCTATTCTGTTCTTTATATAATATTAAATGTCTGTTTAAGGATCTTGTTGGGGCCAATAGGCAGGGTCGCACTGGCCTATAGCACAATCATGCAATGTCCGACAGATCAGGGTGTTGACCGTTGTTTTTGGCTGTTTGTTGGCCAGATCTATGTCTGCTGGGTCGGTTTTTACTGTTGATTGCCCTAATAACATTGTCTGCAGCAACCTCAAATCCATGCAGTCTTCCATGCAAAACACCTTTACAGCGTCTTTATAAGTTCAAAACTGCATGCAATTTGTAAACATGGTACTTATTTTTGATTCACTAATGGGGGCCACTTTTAATCTGGTGCCCAGGCCTATTTTCTGTTCCAGTCCGACCCTTCCAATAAGGGAGAAAGTGAGGGGGGAATAGAACGCTACCTTATTACACAGGTGAGTTTGGAATTATGCGGAAGGCACCATGATAGCAGTGCATAGGCTTGTGCCATCAGAATTGACATTTATCAGTGACATTAGCAGCAAACTAATTTGTGTCAGTGTTATTTGATTTTGTCAATGGTGTTTTAGCAGTGAAATGCATAATGCTTGATGAAAGCCCCATATTGCGCAATGTGGTATAGTTTTCGTTGCTGCCAGTGATATATCAAATAATATGTATATATATTACATTTAGCACGGCAAATTAAAATACCAGTGACAGCTTTTACCACTTACAAATTCAACCACCACTTGCATAAATCTGTTTATGCAATAAGTCTAATACCACGGCCAAATAATTGAACCTTTATGAGGCAGAGCCTTTGCCAAACATAAATTGGATGATTTGGCCCTTGATGAAGTGTAGTTTATATTACAAATCATGTCATTTAAAGCATGGCTGCTATTGTTCAAATGCAATGCAATGTGTTTTATGATTGGTATAGAAAAATGTATTGATGGACAAAATTCACAGAGCACGAGTGTTCTTCGTAGAGCTCTGTTCACTAGATATTGATTCTGATTGGTGGCGTGAGTTGATCTGATATGTAGGCAGGATCCTCCTCTAGGGCACTATTATTAAAGTCCCCTGGGGGAAACAACTGGAGTTTGCGCCCGCTTGGCACTTTGGAGTTAAAAAAGGGATGCAGACACTTGTGCATCCCCTTCTGTAATACTGATAGCGCCGGCGCTCATAAAGCGTCAGCGCTATCTTCAGAGAGCGTTCCCTCATTTGCATGGGGGCACAGCCCAATGCAAATGAGGGGATTTCTACCTCTACACCCACGTGTATTATAGATTTGGGCGCAGAGGCAAAGAACCATTGAGAGTGCTTCACCGAAGAGGTGGTACACTGTCAGTGCACCCCCTGATGGCTGCCCTCTGGGCGAGGTAAAGAAGATTCCGTGCCCCCCAAGACATCCACTTGCATGTGGGTGTAGTCACTCACTGCACCCGCCTGCAAGGCGATCTCTAATCTCCCTTAAAAGTGCAGTTGGGTTGCCGTCTGCACTGTGAAGTACGAAGCGGCTTCAAAGCAGCCACTCCGTTTTTCAAATGAATGCGCTGCTCCCTGGGCAGCGTGAGTTTGCTGTTGCCCTGGGAGCTACGCCTTCCATGTAATAGGGTGCACTTTCCCTGATTGCACCCTGTGCACCGAGCACAAACAGGGAAAGTGCACCCTTTACATAATAGGGCCCTAGATAGCCTCAGTGAGCGCACAGCACACCATGCACTGGAAGTCCTTTGCTGGTCGGTTTATTTTTCAGTATTTTGATTTTTGGCCAATGGAGGAAACCAGAGAGCAAGTCGAAGGAATATAGTAAGTGTTTCTCCCACAGCAGAGCAAAAACAGGTGTGAGAAAAAACCCTCCATAACAGAAATCTCTACCTTAAACAATGAGTGCATGTTGGTAACAATGTTTTCCCTTTGTCAACTTAGAAATGGCACCAAAGGGACTTCACAGATATACCTTCTTATACAATACCCTCCCACTGCACCATGTAAGAATGGTTTAAGCATGTATCTAACTTGGTGCCATTGGGGTCCATTTATCAGATATTAGAATGAGTTTTAAACTTATAGGGTGACCATATGTCATAGTCTTTGAAGATTTGGAAAAAGTGCTGTGCTTTACAATCAAGTTCTGCTAAGACTGCAAAGTGAAGTCTGGAATAAAACCTCCCACAGGCTCCAGAGACCCAAAACCCACCCTCCCCACCCCACAGTCTGATTGTTGAAGAACATTTTGCAAGATATGGGAGGAGTTTAAAGGAGCCCTGATAAACCACAGAAAGCTGCGACTATGCTTGGAAGGTACACGCGAGCCTGACAAGAATGGGTGAATAAGGGATTCTGCAATCTCCATTTAAAGAAAATCTCTAAATTCTTCGTAATACATGGGATACTGGAATCTATGTATAAAAAATCTCTAAATTATTTGTAAAACATGGGATTCTGCAATCCTGGTATAAAAACCTGTCTCTAATTTCTTTATAATAGGTGACTTGTGATGCACCCAGTTGTCGATTATAAAGAAATTGTAAGAATTTATTACAGTTGATTTCAGACTCACACTGCTTGCTGCTGCTACAGCCAGTGCTGAAAAGAAAGTTAGGTCAGGTCATGGAACAAAATTAAGCAGAAACAAAACAAAACATTGCTTTTCTTTCTTGTGCTCTGTTTTTCTAGCTGTATAGTGACAAGCCTTAAGGAGATATTTAAGGCAACATACTTATTTTGTGCACTCCTTTAGTAGTTATAGGACATTTAGAATCTTTCTGCATGTTTCTAAACATTCTGAGCTACTGCATCTTTAAAAAAAAACAGCTACATGTGACTTGTGATTCGTACAGTCACCTATTATAAAGAAATGATATAGCTGCTCAGTTATAATAACTTATTAAAGCTGAGGTTTTACTTCACACTGCCTGTTTTCAGAGTCAGCAGCCAAAGGGAAAGGCAGGTCTGGTCCAGGATACTGGCAGTACAGTGACAAGGAAAAAAAGTGCCATTTAAACCAACATGCTTATATTTTTGCACTCCTTAGGTAATTATAGAAAAATGTCAATCTCTTTGCATGTTCTACCCATTCCGAGTTACAGCACCTTTTTTTAACAAGACTTGTATTAAACTAATTCTCAGTTCAAGAAAATGTTTATTTAAATAATTTCAGACAAAATGAACACAAACCAGTAATACATTTTTTTTTTACATAATATTAAGCACTAATACTCGAAGAAAACTAAATAAATCCATATAAAGAGAAAGAATATACAATAATGTCAGGGAGGAATAAAGGAAAAACAATTGAAGATATGCAGTAAACTTTAAGCATGACTGAAAAATATGAAAAAAGTATACTTAGAAATCCATTCAGAAACTTGAAACCAGCAATATAAAATGTACAATTCCTAAATAAAAAAATATAATATGAGACATGAAGCATATGGAACAATATGGAGCAGTAAGAAGCCTTCATGGAGGTTTGGGAACTTCCTGTTGCGAAGGAGAGATTGGCATAGAGCAGCTAGCATTTTCGTCAAAGAAAGAGGTGACAGGATCCCACAATTCCTTTCTTTTCGTCACCAGGGTCAGTGGGTAAACATAAGTCGTATCTAATCTGTGATTATAGCAGACTGCATACCACCAAGCTTGATACGATATTTTGGTGAAGTCTTTCCAGTTTTTGGTGATTTGTTGAAAAGCTACCGCTAACAATAAATCAATAATGCTGGTACGCAGAGTACACTGATTTCAAATAGGAGAAGCACTCCCCAGGAAAATGTGTGAAACAGAAAAGGGATGTGTGGAGAAAAAAAATGTATTGATCTGGGACCATATTTGTAACCAAAAAGTGCGAACTAAGGGACAATCAAAAAGCATATGGAAAAGATTAGCACATGGCGTTGAACAGGACCAGCATGAATCTGTGGAGTCTGGAAACTGTTTGCTGAGAGAGAGTGGGGAAAGTAATAAGCGATTGTAAATAAAAAATAGTGTCTGAGTCGCACTAGCAGCTCTAGAAGACTTGCGCAGCTTCAACCAGATTTTATCCCAAAGAACAATGGGCCAGGAGACATGGAAATCTTCTTCCCAATCCTCCTCCGTCTTAGTTTTAGTGCGGGATGAGGAGGAAGATAAAAAAGAAGCATCGATTTTGGAAGCTCTGGCATTTTTGAGGAGTAAAGAATATAGTAAAGGCATACTAGAAGGCATTGGATAAACAAGAGCAGGAGAAACAAGAGACGCATTACAAGCCTCTTGAAGTGCAGTGATTAACAAGGCATATTTAGTGCGGAAAGAAGGAGGAAGATTGAAGGAGGAGATAGCTGAAGAAAAGGAGAGGGGTCGACCATGATGATATAATTGATGAACCCATATGAGACCACGAGATCTCCATGCCTTCCAAAAGATGGGCTTATTATTAATCAAGATAGAACTGTTGTGCCAGATGGGTTGATCAAAAAAGGATGAGATAGGGAGACTAGGGAGAATTTTAGACGTGTGCTTAATAATAGGATTAGCTACACACTGTGGTTTTCGAGAAAACATGAGATATTCTTTAAAAAAGAAGGGAGAAATGAAAGAGTTCTCCAGGTCCAACCAGAGAGGAGAAAAATCGTTAAAATCCAAAAGCCACCGAGACACGTGATGTAGCAAAAAAGATTTATGGTATAAAGAGAAGTTAGGAAAGTTCACCCCACCCTCCATTTTGGGATGCATTAGTTTATTCGAGGACATACAAGACTTTTTGTGACCCCATAAAAAGGTAGTGAGAATAGAATACATTTTTTTTAAATATTTTGAGGGGATGGAAAATGGAATTTTGGAAACGGTGAAGAGGACGATAGGCGAAAGCATCATCTTGATTGTATCCAACCTCCCCCACCAAGACAAATAAAGAGGATGCCATTTGGAAGTAAGGGTAATTCTTTTTTTAATACAATCATCTAAACAACGATTAACTGTGCCTTTAAGAGATGCCGTGAAGCTAAGTCCCAAGTATTTAATGGACTCAGAGTTCCATGAGAAGCCCGAAGTAGTGAAATCATTTTTAAGAGTAAATTTCGTAAGGGGTAAAATTTCGCACTTGTCCCTGTTTAATTTATATCCGGATACATGAGCGAAAAAATCTACCTCAGTTAAGAATGCAGGGAGAGAAGAACTGGGTTGGGAAAGGAACAATAGGACATCATCGGCATATGCCACCATCTTAATATTAGATTGCTTGAAGGTGAAGCCATGAATATCATCTTTTTGGCGAATTCTTAATAGGAAAGGCTCTAGGGCAAGGTCAAACAAAAAAGGGGAAAGAGGACAGCCTTGACGAACCCCTATGTTAAAAGAAAAATAAGGAGACAGGCTGCCATTTGCCGAAATGGCCGCCTCGGGTGAGAATACAAGAGAGAAATCAACGTGGAGATTTTTGGACCAAAGCCAAACCACTTCAAGGTCTGAAAAATATACAACCATTCAACTCTATCAAAAGCTTTCTCAGCATCAAGAGCAATGGCCGCGAGAGATTGAGATGATTGAGAAGATTTAAAAATAATATCAAATAATAATCTGGTATTATCTGCAAGAAATCTGCCCTTGACAAAACCAGACTGTTCCTAGCCAAGAAGAGCAGGTAGGTGCGATTCCAAACGTAGAGCCAGCGCTTTCGAGAAAATTTTATAATCAATATTTACCAGAGAAATTGGACGATAATTCTTACAATACTGTGGATCCTTACCTGGTATGGGGAGAATACAAATAAGAGAAAGTACCAGAGGCTGAACTAGAAGCAAGGAAAGTAGAAATTAAAACATGCAATTTGGGGATAAGCAATTTAGAAAAGTGATAAAAGAATTCAACTGTAAACCCATCTGGACCCGGGGATTTCCTGTGTTTCAAAATCTGCAAAGCTCGAAAGAGCTCTGATTGCGTTATATCAGATTCCAATGGAGAAAGATCAGGGGGCGAAACAAAAGGAAAGTGAATCTGAGAGAGGAATTGAGAAATTGAAACTTCAGACGCAGTCGATTCAGAGGAGTAAAGTGATTCATAAAAATTTTGAAACTCCTGCAAAATTTCATTGTCTTTATGCCTGAGTGAGCCATCCTAACCATGAATGGTATCTATGTTGACCCGGTTTTTAGCTTTTAAGTAATTAGCCAACAATTTCCCAGCTCTATTCTGACCACCGTAGAATTTGGCACTAGACTTTAGCAAGTAGTTAGAGGCATTATTGGTGGTGTCTTTATTAAACTTAAGTTTGGTGGCAATAAGTTCACTCAAGCATTCTTTAGACTTTGAAGTGTAATAAGAATGTTCTAAACTTTTAATTTTGGAAAAAAGATCTTTGGTGGATAGTTGCGCCTTCCTTCATTTACGACAGACGTATTGAAGTATAAAATCCCTAACTGAAGCTTTAAAAGCGTCCCATACCACCGGAAATTGAATCTCGTCAGATTGGTTTAACAGGAAAAATTTGTGAAAAAAAGAAGTAAAAGACGAGATAAAAACAGAATCAAGGAGGGGAGAATTGTTGAAACGCCACTTCATAGCGGAATTAGGTTTACAGAGAACAACCAAAGATATTGAAACTGGGGCATGATCAGAAATTAAAATGGATTCAATGTCAGAAGAAATGAGGGATTGAGAAAGAAGATGTGAAATTAAAAAATAGTCCAATCTTGATTGAGTGTGATGAGGCGGAGAAAAAAAAGAGTATTCTCGTAAAGTAAGGTTACACAATCTCCAGTCGTCGAGTAGTTTACATTGATGAATGAGATGCGTGAAAGATTTATGCGATTTGTGGGGAATGTAAGCAGTGGAAGATTGTCTATCAAGGTATTAAACTAATTCTTAATCTTTTTGAAACAAATATCTAACAGTTTTTTTATGTCTTTCATTTTATACTAAAGATTCTATTTGTATACTTCATGTTTGCAAACATGTTTCTCCTTTATGTGAAAGAATTGGGCACCAAGGATTTAAGTGGTTTGTGGGAAAGGTTATGGTGTGACCATGTATTATATGGAATAAAATCCTCCAACCCAATATGATAAGGATATTGCAAGTCATCTCGGGGTTCCATAACCTTTAAAGGAGCTCGGCCTTTTGACCTCATTCCTCTATATCAGAGGTCTTCAATCTGTGGGGCGCGACCCCCAGGGGGGTCGTGGAGTCCTTTGAAGGGGGTCGCAGATTCTGTTCCTGGCTTGAGCTGATCGAGGGTGCTCACGGCAAGGCCTAATTCACACCGAGGTGTGAAAAAAATCAAAGCCTCATTAACAAGTAAAAGGTCTTTTAAAGACCTGTCAAGTACTCGGGTGTGGCTGTGTTTGTGTGTCCCTGAAGCCGTTTCGAGCTGGGGGAGGAGGGGAAGTGGGGGAGGGGGCTGGGGGAGCAGGCTGTAGTGTAGCCTGCCCTTTGAGGTCAATGGATATTGCACGCCTGGAGCTGTGGGTTCCGTGACACATCACCCGCCCCCAGCAGGGAGGCACAGAGATGCCCTCCCATGATCGGTAAAGAAGGAAAAACATGCAGAAAGATACTGACCCCCCCCTCCCACCCACCCATGAGAGAGGCACAGAAAAGGTGGGTGAATGAATGATGGGTGGATGGATGGATTTAAGGATGAAGGATGTATGGATGTGTGAAAAGGTGGGTGGATGAATGATGAATGGATGGATGAAAGGGTGGATGGATGAAAGGATGGATGGATGAAAGGGTGGATGGATGTATGGATGGATCATCCCACGAAATGCACGATTCAAGCTAATCCAATTCTACATTCTGCACCGTGCGTACCTATCCCCAGACAAAATGAATTCATACTTCCCGGGCGCCGCGGCCAGTTGCCTGCGATGTGCCCTGGAGGGCGCAGACATATTGCACATGCTATGGCGCTGCCCGCACCTCCAAACATATTGGCAGACACTAATACCGATACTGGAACGTTGCACCGACATGAAAATACCACACACGTGGGAGGCATGCATATTAGGCATATACAAACGAACCAAGCACAACAAAGTCCCCTCTCGTTTCTGAGATCTAGGCGTCATAACAGCCAAGCGGCTGATCACGAAACACTGGAAACGACCCCCCCCCCCCCCCCGCCCACCCTGATGACGCATTGGCGTGCCTCCCTAGACAACTGGGCGAAAGCGGAAAGCATCACACTACGCAATGAGGAAACTGCGGGACTGCGGAAGTTCCCGATCGCAACATTGTGGGACGAAATGCTAGCCTCCTTGCACAAAGATATTCAAACGGAGTCCACCGCAACAACAACCACAAATTGCGACCTTGACACCCCCGGTAGAGACCTAACCACCCAACCTCAAGATGCCACTGCAGCACCCGCAGGCGTAGACACACAGTAACCAACGCAGGGCAACTCCACCCGACGCCCTAAGCACATTCCACACCCACTGCCACTGCCACGAGCCCCTCGACCCTCACCGCCGCAGAGAGACGACCTACCAACACCACTCCAAGACACCCATGGCTCCACAATGCACAGACAGGTCCCAGCCCTAAATCACGCACCCAGCATCCGAGCGATCGATGACCACACTCCCACCTTAGCCCCCTTTTTCGGCTTAGCCCCTGTTTCACATTGTTCATTCATTTCTTTTTTCTTATTCTTTATTAAAATAATTTGTACAATATACTGAACAGTCGGGAACAGTTATTTTACATCATCGTTGAACTGTATGTAACACTATACCATTGATAATTGTGATGTGCCCCGCGACTGTGACAGACATCCTTGAGATTTGAACAACCGCATGATGTACCAATGGAATTGCCTTTTATTCTGTGATTTCAATAAAAGATATATTTTTTAAAAAATTGGATGTATGGATGGATAAAAGGTTGCATGGATGAATGATGAATGGATGTGTGAAAAGGTGGGTGGATGAATGATGGGTGGATGGATGGAAGGGTGGATGGGTAAAGGATGGATGTATGGATGGAAAGATGAAAGGGTGGATGGATGAAGGATGGATGGATGGAAGGATGAAAGGATGGATGGATGTGTGAAAGTGTGGGTGGATGAATGATGGATGGATGTGATGAGGTCTAACAAGCGCATTTATGATTGTCAAAAGATGATGATGAGGAGTACCAGTTTCTAGAAACTTTTGTCAGAAGGGGGTCCTTACCCCTAAAAAGGTTTTACAAGGGGGTCTCGGCATCAAAAAGTGTGAAGACCTCTGCTCTATATGGTCATAGAACTCTTCAGTGCCTTGCAATATCCTTCTAATGTACAGTGGGGGAACTTTATCTCATATATATTCTTTCCAGGGCAATAACTAATGAGATAGAGGTATTGTGGATGATACCTTATGAGTAACAGTCAAGTGACGATTCAACAGGGTTGTGGCCCAGGAAATTTACATACCAGAAACCAAATGCCTACAGAAATAAGAAGCAGCCTATCCCGGGAGAAGAAACAGAGAATGCGCATCGCTATTGTCCCAGGATGATGACTTAATTCATCTCAACCACAAATATAAATGGAAAGGAACAGCTGACCATGTGGATTGCAGGCTTTCAAAGTACAATGGACGGACCTCTGCAGTGCCATTGCTGATGTTGCTTTGACAAAGTTGTCACAGTGACCCATCCACAGAGCCTCCACCTTGTGGATGCAGGTTCAAGGGAATATGGAGCGAAAGCAGTTATATTACTCACTGTAAGAAATGGAGTTATTAGTGGAAAGGGATGGAAGACCCATTCAAATAACAAACACAGTCATTGTCAGGGTGAACCAAAAAAAAACCTAAATAAACTGTTCTAAACCCTCTGGTGGCTTGGCACAAAAGCAATCAGGCTGAATTTAAAGGCAATGAGTGAAGTATTTATGCAGCACTGAACCAGTAATAAAGTGAAAACACAGCACAGAAGAATACAGAATATTTTAATGAATAAAAGACACAAACATGACAAAAATCCAATCTGTACAACCAAGGTTACAGACTTTTTTAAGTTCTAGGTGAAAATAGCACCAGAAAGCACAAAGCGCCGCTAGTAGACATCGCGTTACGCTGGACCGGGATCAAAATTTAGACCAGCCGCGATGGAGTGCGGGTCAGATTAAGGGACAAGGTTCATCCCGCTTAAGAGTTTACCTTTCGTGTCCATGTTCACGTGAGGCATTGTTGGCGTGATGAGCAGACTTTGCATCGTAGATGGTCGATGTTCGACAAGCTAGTCATCGTTACAGTTTCACTTTAGCGGTCGATGCAGGTAGTCGCTGCTGACGTGGACTGTTAGGGCTAACACGAAAAATAGTCGCCATGGGAAATTCGCTTTGGCAAGCGCAACAGACGGTCACACTACGAGTCCAACTCGCAGTTGCGAAGAGGCTAACCTTTTCACCTAGAGTACAGATGAAGTATACACTCTCATGCCAGCCAGACATCCAGGATCTATGGAGGAGCACCTCCTGGGTGTCAGGACTCACTCCAGTAGAGGCCAGCAGCAGGGAAGCTTGTTGTGTCCTTGCAGCTCAAACAGGCGGGTAGCCACCTGACCCTTGGAGTCATGTGTGGGGCTCCTTGATTCAAAGCAAGTAGGTCCAATCTTCCTTCTTCAGAGAGCTTGCTTACTACAACGTTTGATATTGTGACAGCAAGAGAGTTTTGTACATCATGTGACAGGTTGCCAAATCAATTTCTTCTTTCCTCAGACTGCAATATTTTTCGGGCAGGTCTCATCGGATGGATACATCCCTACACCTCTGTCACTATTCACCAATCCTCTACTAACTTTCTACAATGCAGCCCTTTCAAACCCTAATACAAGGAAACTGCAAACCACAGATTAATGAGCTTCCCTTCATCACTGTGACTAACTGCCTTTATTTTCCTCAATACAAATGATCAAATGCTCAGACAAATCTTTGCGTTTAACGTCCTGCCGCACCATTCATACATCCTAAGTAGAGTGGCCCCTGTTTTTTTGCTTAATTTGTGTTTTTTGACCAAGTGTTCCCACACAAATATAGTGGCTTCAGAATACAAGAGTGACAACGAAGGCAGGGCACAGTTTGTATGTCCAGTATCAGTAAACAGAGCCGAATACTAGTAGGGTCTTACTTGCTCTTCTAAGATTCAGACATTTTTTTGATTGTTTCTTACACAAATCTCTCAAAATGCTAACAAGCCTCTGACCACACTGTCACGGAATGTCACATTATCACCCATTGGCTTCTTCTGCAGCCTAGAAGACTGGGAATACTTCCCACTCTCCAGCATCAGTAGATATTCTCCTATACAATAACAACCAGCAAGATATCGCTTACGTCTGTACCACCAAATAAATCTTACTTTCTGATAGTAGAACTGCTTTCGTTGTTACACACAGGGCTTTAAGTGGGCCGGGTCTGAGCACCGGCAGGTTTTTTCATGGGGCCTCGAAACGGGTCTCTATCGGGCTCTGTTTTGAGCCCTGACACAGGCAGCCCGTTTTTTTTCCAGGACTGCAATGACCGCTGTTTGCGGCCACTGCAGTCCGGAAAAAAGTGCCATGGCTCAAAACAAAGCCTGATAGAGACCCGTTTCGAGACAACATAAGGCACATGGATGTGCGCTGCTCACACTGCTCACTTCTCAGTAGTAGAGAAGTTACAGCATGACGTCATGCCAGGGGAGCGTTGTGGGGGAAGGGAAATCCTTTAAGATTCATTTTCTTTCTGGATTTCCCTTCTCTTTCTGAAACTCAGGAGCAGCAACATTGTGGTAGGGTCACCAAGGATTTCATTTGAAGCTTTGTCAATATTATATACAAGTTATAGTTGCAGCTTATTTATCTTCTGCAAGTAATAACCATTGACAAAGCCAATATTACTTACTTATTGTAGGTATGATGTTACTTGTATCAAATATCTGGATGCAATGACGGAAACAGCAAAATACAAGTCGGGCGGCAGACTATGCTAAGCACAGATTTTTTGCGTACGTGATTTAAAGCCACGCCCCTAATTACACTGGCCACGCCCCTTTGAGAGACCCCCCAGTTTTTTCATCCCACTTAAAGCCCTGGTTACACAAATTAAGTAACAGAAAAAGATCCCTTCTTCGTGCTACTAAGAGCAACAGAACTATGGTCAGCAATGTATCCACCAGTATTTGATTAGAGGTCATCAAAGGTTATGATGCTCTATCTAACCATGGTCACTCCTCGCACATGCTGGACAAGAATGGGACTTCCTTGTCCGCAACCTCATATTGTATCATTTTTTAAATGTCAAGACATTTAGGTCTATATTCGCAATATCATGCGGAAGTACCTCCATAATGACAACGTAAGAACATTATTAGTTTATTATTATTATTATTTTACATTCAGTAGGCACTCGTTAGGTGAAGGTTGGGACTGTTTTCATGTTAGTAAGATGGATGATATAGTAGCTAAGAACCGAAATAGGCACATTGTTCAGGTGATCTTTTGGTCAGGACACAGATTAATACCTAGCCTACTACTAACATTTTATACATATGTTTCTTGGGATAGAAGTGATTTTTCATTGTGCCCCTTGCCTAAAAAGCTACTGTTTGAAAAATGGGCTAAACTGAGAAAAATTAAAATAGTGCAATATCTCTAAAAAACAGACATTGTTTTACTAGCGAAATAGCTTTTGGTGAAGACATAATGCTTCCAATCAGTTTCATGCAATTATGTTAAACCCGCAGATAATGGATGGAATTCTGCGTTTGATGAATATTATAGCCTTATAGCCCGCCATAGCGGGCTATACCGGCTATTAAAGGCCCGCTGAATCGTTAAAGGCCCGAGCCGAAGGCGAGGGACTTTAACGAGACAACAGGACTTTAATTGCCGGCAGGCCCGGACTGGCCGTTGAGGGCACCGGGCAATTCCCCGGTGGGCCGCATGGTTGGGGGCCTGTTTTGGGCCCCTGGGGCCGTTTTTGTTACAGGGCCGTTATGCTGCAAAAACGGCCCTGTAACAAAAACGGCCAAAAACCGGCCCTGTCACAGAGCGCGGTCGCACCTCTCCCCCCTCGCCTCTCCTCCCGGAGCGGGGGAGGGGGGCCGGCCGAGCACTTTGCCAGGGCCGGTTCTGGTTCCCAGTCCGGCCCTGATTGCCGGTATAGCCGTGCTACGAAGGGCTATAAGGCTATTAGAACATTCTGCCACTAGAGGGCAGAATGTTCTAACAAATTAAACAAAGGGTTCTTGAAGCTAGAGGGGATATAAATCCCCTCGAGCTTCGAGAAGCCTTTGTAGAACATTGGAATGTTGCTCTGCGGGCCTTTACCTGCCCGTAGAAGCAGGGAGCACTCCATTGTCTGCAATGGAGCTCCCAACATTCCAATGTTCTAATAAGAGTTATGGGCAGTGTGCTTCGTTTAGCAGAACACCATAGTCAAAGGGGGTGAGGCGAGTCGGAATTTGACAATATAATAACTTAATTAAGGGGTGCAACACACAACATACTTTATATCTCTCGGGTTCTTTTGATGTGCTCTCAAACAGGAGTATCAGATTGGATATGTGGCTACGAAAGTTTGCTGTTATACTTTTAGGTTGGGTAATGAATGTCTCAGGGAAGATAAGATGATTTGCCACATTCTGTGTAGTTTCATATGTTTTCATAAAAGTCCTCAAATATAATATTGTAATTGTGTTGCATTGGCATCCCTGCTAATGGCTTTAACTGAATACAACTCTTGTGAAGGGCCTGTGATTCCACCATGTTCTGAGTTCTCCCTTGCTATGCCATTCCTAAATTTTCACAACTTCATAAACAAAAATGTCATATTCATTCTTACCCCTTATTATCTGCACATAGAAGTTGAGGCCCAGGTGATCTTCCAACTTGACAACCGCTCTTCCTCCTCATCATCCTCCTAAAAAGCAGGTGTGTTCCATTGAGATTATTCCCCATTCTGCTGGCTCATTTTTCACAAACACTAAAAAACATGACCCTGTCACCCATTGTCTTTCCAGCTGAACTGGTTCCTTATGGAAGTATGCTGCTCAATGGAAGTTGCATGTATCATATTTGAGCCATCACAAGGGGAAGGCGACCAGGCCTCCGCTTCTGTTATAAAATGTATTTAAATAATTTAAGCAGCTCTGACCTGATCCTTTGTGATGCACATAACATGGCCACACAACTAGGTGGACCATATGCTATTTTTTTCTCGTTCCTTAGTGAATATTTTTCCTAATTACGAGGTGCTCCTTGAATTGCAAACCATAGAAGGATCTGGCATTACTTTTTACCCTGGGCCGAAAAAAGGCTTCTGCTATGCCTTTATCACCTAAAAAGATTTGAATCTACAAGCTCCCAGGTGCAACCTGGACGCTTGGTACACTGTGTTGCAAAGGCAGAAGGTACCTCTTTATTTGTATGTGGCTGCCTAATCTCATGATTCCTGCATACCTTCTCAGTGCTGCTGTTTGTGCTCTAGCTTCTGGATGGGTCTTTTGATTTACTCCTCTCCAGTGCTTGAAATGGAAAAATAGAAGCTCAGGTAGTCTGTACCAGAGTACCTGCTTTAATCCGAGAAGTGCTGGTATTCTCCAATTAAAGGTATTACAGTTCTCCTGAGAAGTGCCGGTATTCTCCCTCTCAAAATAAAAATGTTTTTTATTCTCAGTACCCGACAGTACCGGCCCATTTAAAGCACTGCTCCTCTCCCTCTACAAACATTTGAATTACTCTAGATTTATTAACTCTGTTTTGAAGATGTGGCTATATCTTCTTCAATGCTACAACTCCTTCCTCATCTCCTTTACTTTGAATCCCACTCGACTTTTCTCCTCTATATTTAGCCCTCATTTATTGCTCTTTGTGTCAATGTTAAAATTTGCTCTTTCCTGTTGTCTAAAACTGTACATGGTTAATTTGCTGTTTTTTTATTGGTTATTTAATGTGCTCGTGTCTCGGCATTACTGTTCAGCACCTTTTAACCTTGCTGCACACTCAGCTCCTAACTGTGATTCTAGTATGCCACTGTTTCAATTTCTAGCTATAGATTTTCGCTTCACTTCTTAATGCATGGGGGGTGCTTTGCTATCTTTCCTCTCACTGGCAATTCGACTAATTGTGTTTTGTTTTTGCCGTGTTGCATGTATATCCTGTTAGGATGTCAAGACCCGTGTACTCCAGACGGCTTCTTTCAATTTTTCATTATAAAACCTTGTTCAGGTGGAGTTTGTGCTAAGTAAGACAATACATATAAATAATTAAATAAATAAATTAATTAATAAAGGATTTCAGGGAAATGATGCTGGAACGTTTCACACAGAAACACACAGTCGCTGGATCAGAACGAGCCTGGCAGGTTATTTCTTCAGACAAATGTTGACGTTGTGTAAAGGTTTAGTGACAGCTCCATGATGAATTTCACAGCAACACATTTATTGTTCTTGTGTGACTATCATCTGGGTGGTTTGGCAGCAAACAGATGCAGAAACAGCTTTCAGGCAGCATCTTGAGAAAGTTATTTGTTTTTGTGCCTCTCGATTTAAAGCACATGGCTCCTCTATCACGGAGGCAGGAAGTGCTCTGCTTCTCTTTATGTTTGCTTCTGCCTGTGCGTGCTTTAGGGTTCTTCACAAAACTCACTCTAACACTCTACATAGCGGGTTCTGGGGTTTCTAGGGCTCACATATGGCATCACAGTTTCTGCGCTAATGAATTTCTCTCCCAAAGAGGATGTTGGTGCTATGGACAGCTCCATCCAACAACAAGCATTTGCAATGCAATAGGTCTCGCATTAATTAAGTTTGAGCTATTGGCATTGCGAAATATTGCTACACCAATTGCAACAAAAGTCTATCAATTGTAGGCCAAAAAAATGTGTATTAATTTTTGTAGCAATGGTGGCATGCTGTGCTTTAGATGAATATGCTTCAAAGTAAAGTGCGCCATACTGCGATTGCTACAATAGGTAATTGTGGATGCGTTAACAATTGATGTGTGTACTGATGGCTGGTGGTGTGTATACCTGTAGGAATTGTGCCCTGATGGCTGGTGGTGTGTGTGAGCGTGCACTGACGGCTGATGGTGTGTGTGCCTGGTGAAAGCGTGCACTATTGGCTGGTGGTGTGTGCCTGGTGAAAACGTGCACTGACGGCTGGTGGTGTGTGTGTGCCTGGTAAAAGTGTGCACTGACGTCTGGTGGTGAGTGCCTGGTGGAAGGGTGCACTGACGGCTGGTGGTTTTTGTGCCCGATGAAAGTGTGCACTGACGGCCGGTGGTGTGTATGCCTGATGAAAGTGTGCACTGATGGCTGGTGGTGTGTGTGTGCCCCTCGAAAGTGTGCATTGACGGCTGGTGGTGTGTGTGCATGGTGGCAAAGAGTGCACTGGCGGCTGGTGGTGTGTGTGTCTGGAAGCGTGCACTGAAGGCTGATGGTGTGTGTGCCTGGTGGAAGCATGCACTGACGGCTGGTGGTGTGTGTGTCTGGAAGCGTGCACTGAAGGCTGGTGGTGTGTGTGCCTGGTGGAAAAACGTGCACTGACATGTTTATAAGTAAAGTGTGCCATACTGCAATTGCTCCAATAGTTAATTGTGGATACGTTCACAATTGATGCGTGCACTGATGGCTGGTGGTGTGTGTGCCTGTAGAAATTGTGCACTGCAGGCTGGTGGTGTGTGTGCCTGGTGGAAGCGTGCACTGATGGCTGGTGGTGTGTGTGCCTGGTGAAAGCGTGCACTGATGGCTGGTGGTGTGTGCCTGGTGAAAGCGTGCACTGACGGCTGGTGGTGTGTGTGCCTGGTGAAAGCGTGCACTGACCACTGGTGGTGTGTGTGTGTGCCTGTAGAAATTGTGCACTGATGGCTGGTGGTGTGTGTGCCTGGTGAGTGTGCACTGACGGCCGGTGGTGTGTATGCCTGGTGAAAGCGTGCACTGATGGCTGGTGGTGTGTGTGCCTGGTGAAAGCGTGCACTGGCGGCTGGTGGTGTGTGCCTGGTGAAAGTGTGCACTGACAGCTGGTGGTGTGTGTGTGTGTGCATGGCGAAAGCGTGCACTGACGTCTGGTGGTGTGTGTGGTGGAAGCGTTCAATGACAGCTGGAGGTGTGGGTGCCTGGTGAAAGCGTGCACTGATGGCTGGTGGTGTGTGTGTCTGGTGAAAGCGTGCACTGATGGCTGGGGGTGTGTGCCTGGTGAAAGCGTGCACTGACGGATGGTGGTGTGTGTGCCTGGTGAAAGTGTGCACTGACGGCTGGTGGTGTGTGTGTGTGCCTGTAGAAATTGTGCACTGATGGCTGGTGGTGTGTGTGCCTGGTGAGTGTGCATTGACGGCCGGTGGTGTGTATGCCTGGTGAAAGCGTGCACTGACGGCTGGTGGTGTGTGCCTGGTGAAAGCGTGCACTGACGGCTGGTGGTGTGTGTGTGTGCCTGTAGAAATTGTGCACTGATGGCTGGTGGTGTGTGTGCCTGGTGAGTGTGCACTGATGGCCGGTGGTGTGTATGCCTGGTGAAAACGTCCACTGACAGCTGGTGCTGTTTGTGTGCCTGTGGAAAGCGTGCACAGACGGCTGATGGTGTGTGCGCCTGGTGGCAAAGCGTGTACTGACGGCTGGTGGTGTGTGTGTCTGGAAGCGTGCACTGAAGGCAAGTGGTGTGTTTACCTGGTGGAAATGTGTGCACTGATATTTGTTGGTAGGTGGATATGTAGACACAAACGATGGCCAATTGAGTCTCGAGGTAGGCACATTTCACGCCAGTTGCGATGGTGCTTTCAGTGATGTGAACGCTGGTGTGCTGGTAACTGAACTGAGACCAGTAGCTTATTCAGCACAGGACAGTGCACAGCGGTCTGCTTGGGAATGGCTTTGGGTTATGAACAATCCGAGTTTGGCTCCTTTTTCTTTAGGAACCTTTATAAAAAGGTGCAACTAAGCCATGATTTGGAACACTCTGCCTCAGAGGTCATGTGCCAGAATTCACACATGCAAAACATCTTGTGATGTGAAGTAAAAAGAGCAGCAGTTGCATAGAAATATTTTGATGACACAAATTAAAAACCGCATTTCCTTGATCACGGAATGTTTTACCTTACGCCAATAGGTCTCGCTTTTGGGACTTTCTAAGTATTTAGTTATGCAGCACAATAGCCTTGGTGGAACAACATCGACTGTTGCGTGGCTAAACACTTATAAGGTCTCAAAGGCGAGACCTTTTGGCTATGCCAATTATTGGCATGGTTGTGTGTGTGTGTGGTAGTGTGTGTGAGGTTGTGTGTGTGGTTGTGTGTGTTGTGTGTGTTGTTGTGGTTGTGTGTGTGTGGTTGTGTGTTTGTGTGGTTGTGTGCATGTGGTTGTATATGTGGTTGTGTGTGGGTGTAGTTGTGTGTGTGTGTGTGGTTTTGGGTGTGTGTGTGGATGTGTGTTTGGTTGTGTGTGTGGGTGTGCGACGGTTATTGTTCTTTCATTTTTTTTTAACATAATTCTTTGTATTGGTGTTTCATGCTGATCAGGAATAGGCCCATAACAATATAAAGAATAAACAAGAAAAAGTAGACTTCGGTTCAGAGAACCCTAATTTCGTCCTGGTTGTTTATGGCTACTGCTTGCATATATTAAGTTTTTGTTCTTACCAATCACCGTAATACTAGACCTCAGAAGGATGAAGAGCCGAGTTGATCTTTCATCCAGGAACGTGTGCTATCTGCAACTAATTAGACTAACAAACCGGAAATCAATGATTTGTAGGAAGGCAAAGCGAAAGTACGGCACTTTCAAACTTGCTTTTGATATTGTTTTTGAGATGTGCGAATGCTGCATCGTAATCTCCACTGAGATGTTGTTACACTCACAGTCCAGGAATGCAGAGCAAATAGTCTGCCACTGGCTGTCTGTAAACAGTAAGAGACGTGTGCAGCTGATCCATAAATTAACCAGGACTGCAGTCTCTCCCCAGTGAAACTGTTGTGCTCCTTGGCAAATTAGATAGTCAAGTGTTCCTCTTTCGCAGGGCAATCTAGGTGCCCTAGGACTAAATCTGTGCTTCATTTGTGTAAACTAGCTTTGGGGAGGAGGGGACATAAAAAGGTGGGCGTCGATGCAAGTAGGAGAGGGTGAAAATATTAAGGCGGAAACAGCAAGGTTATGAAACTATGCCTCAGTAAACAAATAAAGTATTTGCTCAAACAGGGCTCAGGATTACATCAGATGATACAATTAAAGTTAATTACAGCAGCAATCGGGCGAGGCAGGGTCACCGGTCTCTGCCGCCAGCTCTTCATTCAGCTTTATTCAGAGGGCATCATAAACTTCCAGCACTGCCCTCCATCTCTGCCCTCCTGGCTTCGCTAGAGCCCTTGACTAGAGAGAGTGGGATGGAGGACCGACAGGACAGTGAAAGCACGAGCTCTGTGCGGATATAAAGAGCTCCTAGGAAGAGCCTGTGCCTGCAGTTCTCCCTGAGACCAAAACCAGTTGAGGCAGCTGCACGGTGCAGGCACAGACAGCAGTTTGTGTGTGTATCTCTTCCCCCCCCCCAACCCCTGAGGCAGGCTCCATCACATCCCACTCTCTCGTTGTCCTGGCTCTGTGATGCTCTGCCTTGAGGCAGCCAGGCCAGGCTGGAGCCCGTTACTAATAGGAAGGGAGGGGAGGAAGACCTGAGAGAAGGGCATGGGGGAGCTGGGAAAAGACAGGAAAATGAAAGTGAAACCTGCACAGCGCTCATGAAATGGGCGCAGCGCTAATAAAGTATGTCCATAATTATTGAAAAACAAGGGTGGTGGGATCGAGAGGGAAGTGCACAGAACATAAAAGGCACCCTCCAAACGCCTCTGATGAGGAGCAGGAAACAAATGTTGTGTGTTAGCTGGGAAACGTAAAGTGTGCCTGCAACAGCGGGCAGGAGAAACTCATTAAAAAAAGGCATTAACTTGGAAGAGAAGGGAACGGACGAGAACTGAGAGTGTTGGGGGAGACGGAGCATGGGGGAAGGAGAGGGAAGTGTAGAGGGAGGATGGGAGAGAGAGAAAAGGCAATTGAGAAGAAAGAATGAGAGAGAAGACTAGAACGAGGTCAGAGCAGAGGTGAGAACGAGGTGATGGTGGGAAACTGAGGGAGAACAAAGGTGAGGAGAGCCTGGCTCCGCAGGAAGTGGGATAAGGGAGGTGGTGGCAAATGGTGAGCACTTTCGCAGCTGCTTTGATGTTCTCAGTGGCGACGCGGCTCACTGAGAACATCAAAGCGGCCACGAAAGTCCTCCCAAAGGCTGCAGGCGGACAAATGGTGCACGAGCCCGGTGCACATGCACTGTGCCCGATCCGCCTGCAGACATTGGGAGCATTTTTGAGAACCCTTACTTAACTCTCGCAGAGCAACGCGCATGCGCGTTGGCTCAGCGACACCTAAAAACAGTGCTCTGCCTTCACTCTGAAGCTATTTTTGTTAATCGCAGAATATTATACGTTCTGTGTTTTCGGTGATTTAATTGAAAGAAAGAGTACTACTACATATCTTAAATAATGTAAAAAAAACATTTATGTTGTGAGTCATATTTTCTAAGTCTTTTCTAAGTAAACATGCAAATTTTAGGCAGCTTATTCTCGATTTCTCTTTTGAGCCACACTTGGAACCTCTGTGTTGTGTCACATGCATTTTGTTTGTATTCTGTAGTTTTTAATGTTCCCATTGCCTCTTAATGTATTTTGTATCTCGATAAGAATTTATTTACCTTCTGTAACGCCTTATCTGATAAATACTCTATCTATCTAGACACAGATTCCTTCGTTTAGAATATTTTCCAGGTGTCAGACTGGATCCGAACAATCTTGGGCAGTTCCTCTGAGTGCCGCCCCAGTACACTGACATCAGGTTTCTTTATGTGGCAAAATCACAGAGCCTTGTCAGAGAGCTGATTGACCAGTGTGCAGGAACTAAGGGCCTACATGGACCTTTTTAGGTAGGAAGACTGGTTCTCAGAAACTGGTTGCAGTGGAGTGTTGTAAAGTGGAGTAGAGTAGTGTGTCATGGAGTTGTGTAGAGTGGCCTGTGTTGGCATGCAGTAGAGCTGAGTGGCGTAGAGTGAAGTGGAGTGTCATTGAGTAGCATACAGTGTTATGGAGTGTCATGGCGGGAGTAGAGTGTTGTGGAGTGGACAGCATAAAGTTGAGTGCCAGAAAGTGGAGTACACAGTGAGAGTTGAGGGGAGTGCCATGGAGTGGTGTAGAGCAGAGTGGAGTGGCCCTGAGGGTGTTGTGTTGAGTGGAATAGTGTGCGGTAGTGTAGAGTGGCGTAGAGCAGAGTGGATTGTCGTGGAGTGGCATAGAGTGAAGTAGAGTGTTGTAGAGTTGAGTGGCATAGAGTGAAGTAGAGTGCTGTAGAGTGGAGTAAAGTGGCATGGAGTGGCACTGAAAAAGTTGCATAGAAAGTCGTAGAGTGGAGAAGGTTCGTAGAATGGCATAAAGTGGAGTACAGTGCTGTAGAATGGAGTGGCAAAGGGTGGAGTAGTTTATCAGTGGAGAAGAGTTTAATGGAGTAGAGCATCGTAGAGTGAAGTATCGTGGAGTGGAGTGTCAGTACACTGGAGTATAGTAGAGTGTCCTAGATAGAAGTGGTGTAAAGTGCAATGGTGCAAAGTAGATTGGCATAGAGTGCATTGGTTTTGAGTTAAGTAGTGTAGAGTGCATTGGCATAAAGTGCAGTGACATAGAGTAGAGCAGTACAGAGTACATTGAAGTGGCCTAGAGTACAGGGGCTCAGTGTGGAGGTGAGTGACGTAGAGTGGAGTGATGTTAGAGTGTAGTGGCATAGAGTGCAGTGGTGTACAGTGCAGTAGAGTGGTGCAGAGTGAAGTGGTGCAGATTAGAGTGTAGGGCATAGAGTGCATGGGAATAGAGTGCAGAGGCATAGTGTTGCAGAGTAGAGTGGCGTAGAGTGCAGTGATGTAGAGTGCAATTGTGTAGAGTGACATGGTGTGCAATGGTGTAGTGCGCAGTGGCATAGTGAAGTGCAGTGGTGCAAACTAGTTGGCATAGGTGTAGTGGCATAGGGTGCATTGGTTCTGAGTAAAGTGGTGTAGAGTGCATTGACGTAGAGTGCATTGGTTTAGAGTACAGTGGCGTAATGTAGACTGCAGAGGCATAGAGTGGCACAGCATAAAGTGCAGTGGTGTAGAGTGCAGTGGCATAGTGTACAGTGGCATAGAGTCGATTGTTTCAGAGGGGAGTGGGGTGGTGAAGGGTACAGTATAGTGGTGCAAGGTATAATGCAGTGGAATAGAGAAATGGCCTAGAGCGCAGTAGTGTAGAGTAGAGTGGCACAACGTTAATTTCAGTGGCATAGAGTGGCATGGCGCAGAGTGAAGTAGAGTGCAGTAGCATATGGTGTAGTGGTGTAGAGTCGATTGTTTAAGAGTAGAGTGAAGTAGTGTAGAGTGGAGTGGCGCAGTATGGAGTGGAGTGGTATAGAGTAGTGGCTTAGAGTGCATTAGCATAGAATGCAGTGTTGCAGAGTGGAGTGGCCTAGACTGCAGTGCTACAGAGTACAGTGTCATAGAGTGGAGTGGTGTAGAGTGCAGTGGGGAAGAGTGCAGTGGAGCATGGTAGAGTAGAGTGGGGTAGGTGGAAATGCCCATAGAGTAGAGCGGAGGGGTGTAGAGAAGAGAGTCAAGTGTGGTGCAGATGAGAGTGTAGTGACGCACTCTGGAATGGAGTGGCATAGTATATAGTGGTGCAGAGTAGAGTACAGTGGAGTGGAGTGGTGCAGAGTAGAGTGGAGTGGGGTAATGTGGAGTATGCATGGTATGGTAGCATACTGTCATTACAGCCAACACATCTTCAATTGAAATGACCATTGCATTTGCACTCACATACAGGTTTACTGATAAAAGTATACCGGGCGCCAGCGATAATGTGTGGATATGTCATCACCCGATGTATTGACTTGTTCTTCAGCACAGTTCATTTACAGATATTTCAATTCTATTGTGTGCTTGAAAAAATAAATAACACCGTACAGCCTTCCTCAAGCAGACCTCTGTAGCCAACATATTTGTCACATAAGCCCTCTCTCTTTGAAGTCAGAGAAAGAAAAATAAACACCAAGCTCCCTGGAAGGCATGAAGACAGTGATCCCTGTGAAGGCCAAATACACACTGCAATCTTCCTACGGAACTCAGCTTTATCAGCATAGGGCGCCAGGCGAAATGTAGCCTCTGTGACATGCAAAGTGTGCTGGCAGCAAGTGAGACCCTCTCTGGAAGAATTTTGTGTGATAATCTGGGCGAAGGACCTCTCCTGACAGGTGGTCAAGTGACAGTCCTTATATACTAAATCTTATCAGAAATTGGAATTTCTCGTATAAGTTTAGGAATGACTGACCTAAATTATGTTCATAAAGGTGTGTGTCCCACACACCCTATGTCAATTCACCCCGCACTGTTTCGCCTATATGTCTGTATTTGTTGTCTTCGACCTTGACATGATCAGGAATAGACACTTGTCCCAGACTAATGTCACATAAGATGTTACATCTATGTCATTAGTCAAATGACTTTCACAGTTTTTAGAAAGATATGGTCGTACAACATCTGTGTCCAATGGCAGACATGACAATGATTCTGTATGAATCAAGAAAGATGACAACTTGGAGTACCAGTTAGTTTTCCTGGCTTTTTGTGGTGATCATGTTAATATATTTATGAACCTGACATCTAGGTAGTCAAATTGCTTCACTTGATCCAGGTAAGTATTGCCCAATTTAACTTTGCCTCTAAAAGACATATGTGGGTTGAATTACATAAATTTCGTTTTAGCTACATTGACATCTAACCCAAATTTCTCGCAGGAAAGTAAAAACCGATCATGTACGTTTTGTAAGCCCATAGTGGATTTTGAGACTAATAAGGTATCGTCAGCAAATAAAAATGATGAAATCTTCTGTCCTGCAATCAAGAGAGAATCACCAATATAATCAGTTCAAGATTCTATCATCCCATTGATGTAAAGGGTGAACAGGGTCGGTGCTAACACACAGCCTTGTTGTACTCCCCCGGTCCATTCTAATGCATTCAGTCAGTTCAGCATTTTGGCCCCATCTTACTTGATCGTAGTTGTTTGTTTGGAGCTTTATTATATGCAGCAATAGGTTCTGAGTGACCCCCATCTGCTTAAGAACTGACCCCAGTTTTCCTCTAGGATTGAGATCAAAGGCTGCACGTAGAGCCACAAATACTACTTATATGTGTTCTCTTTTGATGGTCACGTCTTTCCATAAGATAATAGAGATCCTAAATATTTGATCAATAGTACTCGTGTTCTCTCTAATCCCGGCTTGTAATGGTGATAATATCTGTTCCTCATGCATCCAATCATGTATCCTCTCTAACAGATGCCTGGACAACAGTTTCTGTGAGATGTGAATTAGATTTATGGGCCTATAATTTGAAGGCATCCCTTAGTCTCCTTTCTTAAATACAGGCACTACCTCTGCTTCCAGCCAGGATTCCAGTACCTCAGCCCACTGTACAATTTAGTGTTAAAATTTCAATTGAAAATACCGCTCCAAAATTCCGGTTCTGATAGGTAGAGGTCACCCAGTATTTTATCAATTCCTGGTGCTTTATCCTTTTTTAATTTGGAGAGGGCCATCCAAGTTTCTTCCAAACTGAAAATAAATGTGTTAACATTACACTATCTCGGATGTCTCAACACAACCTTTAACGCGTTCCCCCTTCCAGTTGTCTAAAGTGATGTACTCATTTCTGAGATTGGATATAACCCATTTTTCCATCATTTGGCTCCTTTGGCTAATATATGCCAAAACTGTTTGCTTTCCTTGATTTTTTGAGCACTATCAAGATTTCTCCATAGGGCCTCTCCCATTTTCTTTTGGCCTTGTTTTGCGCTGCTTTGTATTTTTTCCTTTTTATAGCCACTATGCTCCTATGGACATTTTTATGGCAGCCTCAACCCAGCCTTGGATCCCATGAAATAGGCGTGGTATCATTTCGCCTTATTATTGCTGATCAACGAGGACCTCTTCCACATATAGAAAAAGTTTAAAATGTCCCCACAGAGGTCACTAAATATCTCAATAAGTTTTTTGGGCTTTCTCTTCATACTTTTTAAAATCATATAGTAACTGCAAAGCGACAGGGTAAATTTGAGCTTGGCCAGCTTTATTTTCCTCAATCATATGCCATTTAATCCTTCTTCTGTTATTACTGAGGACTATAGGATTACTTACATTTACCTCTGTTAGCAACCAAGGGGGATTCAAGGAGGAAACCAGTTTTACTGCCAGAGCTTTATGATCACTATCTAGGCGTTCTATGACCCGCAGACCAACCTGATAATGCCAAGAGTATGTCCAACAAAAAGTAGTCTATTGGTGCACGAGAATTAGTCCATTTAAAAGGATAGCTAAGATCCTTATCTAATCTGGTACGTCCATTACAGGCTCTGAGCCATATTTTAAAGTGAGAGAAAGTAAGATACCGCCTCTCTGTACAGAGTACTGAAATTAAGTACACTATGCGAGATATCCCTAGGGGAAGATAGAGACAACAAGAAGATAATACTAACTCTCTTTTTGTGGTAGTGTGGGCGAGCAGTTAGTCTTAGCAGAAGACAGTGTTAAGCATTTGTTATACTCACAGAGGCAATAAATGAGACACACACTCAAGAATAAATGTGAGACCAATTTAGTATAAAAATAACAAGTTTCTTCATATATGTTTTGAGAAGCAAGACTTCAAATTGGAGAAATATTTTGTACAGCTTTAAAATACTTCAATAAATACTTTGTAGACTGTGGTAGTCTGAATAAAAGGCAATGCAGTTCAAAGTATGCAGTATTTCATTATCTAGACAACTGCAGTCGATACCGTCAAATATTTACCATCACGGTCAGCGGAGGAAGCCCAGGAGGTGTGTAGTTTTTATGGAGTTCAGAAACCCGCCACCCAAGTTACCATCGGGATCGCCGGCAGCCAGTCACTGTAGTTCTGTGGAAGCACCGCCAACCCAGTGGTCACAGTTGCTGGAATGAAGGTGAAGTCTTGGATGGTGGAGTACTGCCGATGCAGTTACCCTAGCAGTCGCTGGAAGGAGGACTCTGCCGAGGAGTTTCAGAAGCCACGCTACCTTGGACAGTTGGAGGATTTCTTCACCAGCTGGATGAAGGTCTTTGGAGGATTGGGAACTGGGTACAGCAGGAGTGGAGATGCACCTGGAGCAGGAGTGCCAGAAGTCGTTGTTGCTGGATGTTGAGTTCACAGGCAGCGGTCGGGCCACAGGTGGCCAGCAGGGCAGACCGTCACAGAGGAGAGGCAGTTGTGCCAATGTTGCTGCTTCTGCTGTCGGGGCCACCAGCAGGAGGGTACAGGCTTTCAGGAGCTGGGCTGTTTCCTGCGTTGGTCAGCGTCCTGAGAAGGACTCTCAAGATGATGGAGGCATGCTGCAAAGTTTCTTCACAGTAGTGAGTCCCACCAAAGCAAGTGCCGGTCCTCAACCACAATGGTTCTTTACTGGCGATCGCCAGGGACTAGAGCCCCTAGTCTAGCCCAAAGCAAGGTTTGTGGCAATTTGCCAAGGCTGGAAAGATTCTGGGGTTTCTTGAAAGCCTTGCAGGTTTCAGGAAGGACAGTTGGTCCAGTTGTTTAGACAGTTTGCAGCTGGCAGGGTTGCTGCTGGTTTCTGTTGCAGCAGGGCTCAGTTCCTGGTCCATCAGTGGTCTTCTTCTGTCGTCTTCTTTTTTTCCTTTGAATCTGAAGTCAGGTTCTCGGGGAGCCACTTGAATACTGAATTTAGGGGTGTTTTCAGGGGGGTGCTAAGTAGTAGACAATGGGCTGCCTAACTGTAGGGTGCCTCTTTATGCTTACCCCACGTGGGTGGTGGGCATACCCCGACTCCTAATAAGCTACTATCTCCATCTTGAAGATGGTGGAAAGTGAAAAGTCGGATCTACCTCACCTGCCCCAACTGAGGGGTAGACCAGGGTGAAGTTAGACCCACCTCCTACTTTACCTAATTTTCCCGCTAGTCCTCACACCAAAAGTGGAGCAGGACTGGAGGGGGGGTGGGGTCACCATCTGCTTCTAACAGCAGAGGGCTGGGGACAGGGTTCAAAGGCAGCATGTCCTTTGCATTTCCCGCTTCTGCAGAGGCAGATCCTGCAGGGGGGAAGGTGTGACCACTTTCACCCAAAGCAGGCATTATCTCAGGATCCAGTTGCTCCGTCTCTCTACTCAGGGGTCCAGAAACATGTCTGGTGATGGTAGGCTGACTAAAACTAGACAGGGTCAACACCAGTGGTCGGTAGGTTTTGGGGGACCCTCTAGCAGGGTTTCCTGTGTGAATTTATTAATAAATCCAATACTGGCATCAGCAAAGATTTATTAAGACAAGATGTTTGGTAACAAATATCTTAGAAATCAGTGAAGCCTTCACAGAGCTTGGAAACTCTTGCTAATAAGCATCCAGCCCATGTGCTCTTTATGGCTTCCCTGTTCACTTACAACGCTCAGAATGGGCTGGACATTGTAGGGGCATATCTGCTAAGGCTCATATGCCCTCACATAGGATATAGTGCACCCTGACTTAGGGAGGAAGGCCTGCCGTAGCGGTGAATTACCTATATTATATGCAGTGTAAGGACGGCATGGCATACAGGGCTGTGTGCCATGTCGACTCTTTGGTTTGTCCTGCACCTGAACACACAACCTACAATAGCAGCACCGCCTGGTCTGGGCGAGGAGTTTCTAGGGGACCTTCTTCTGTCCCCATGGTCTGGGTACCTGGGGTACCATTTACTGGGGCTTACAGGGGAAACAGGGGTTGCGCCAATCATGGTACAGTTTTTGAGAAAGGAGATCTGCCACTGGGAACCTGGTTAGGTGGAACCCAGTGCACTTACAGTTCGAAAGTTTGTGAAGTATATTTCTGGCATATGATTAGTTTTCTCTCTCTTGGTCAGTGGATCCCCCCAGAGGTTTAATTTTGGTCTCCCAAAATTAAACCTCTGGGGGGATCGAGATAATGAAAGCACCTGTCTAACCCATTCATAGGGCCCAACTCCAATACATTTGGGGGATTCCAAGAATCAACTTGAAAGTGTGTCTGTATACAAGGGGATATCCCCTTTGTCTGCGATCTTCCAGGGTCCTGATTGATAACTGGAAGATTAGACACATTGAGCAAACTTCATTAGCAAGTTTTTTGATGGTTTCTTTAAGTTGCCCAACCTCAACTTGGCATGCACAATTTATGCCTGCTCGGGTGCAAATCACCTTCCTCCTAGACCCCAGTGCAATATGATTACACATATCATAATCCTTGTTCTCATTTTCTAGTTGTACCAACAGGTTAAACCGATTGGAGCAAACAATTTCAGGCACCGAAACCATAGCCAGTGGATTTACACCAGAAGCATCTGCAACATTACACAATGGCACTGTGTCAGAGATGGCAAACACAACAAGATGATGGACAGAGTGCTGAAACTTTTCAGCCACTCACGCCCAGTAAAGAGATCTGTGTTTAACCCATCGATCTTTTAATCACTATGCCACCCCAGTTTGAATCCAGCCACATGCAAATCAGCCTTGACCCTGCTCCTCGTGAGAACATTCCAGCCTGAACTGCCAGGGCAGGGCCTCCTTGGACCGGAAGCAAGAATCCTGGACGCAGTTTTGAAGCATTACCCCTCATCAGCTAGGCTACCTTGAATCTAGTGTCACAACGACCAAGGGACCCACGTCTGGGCATACCTTTAGCTACTTAGGGCAAACTCAAAAAGATGATGGATGGAGTGCTGAAACTTTTCAGCTACTCACCCCCGGTCAAGAGACCTGGGTTTAATCCATTGTTCTTTTGCTCAATATGCCACCCCAGCTACTAAATATGTTCAAATCCACCCTCTTCAGCAACCTCTGAAGGTGTGATGCCAGTAGTGTATCTGCATGGGACGAGCCAGGATCCAAAACACCAGGAGCTGAAGCATTCCAGCAAGGCTCCCAATATTTGTTTTGTAGCAACGACAATGGTGCAGGGCATTTGCGCCAGCAGTACTGTGTCCATAGATTGGACTGGTTGGACTCCTAAGCATATATCTAGGGCACACTCGAAAATGCACAGCTCACAGCAGAATACGGCTTGCACTCAGTGTAGCCAGACAGGCAGAAAGGACAAAAACCGGTTGTCATTCAGTTCTTGAAGCAAGGGTCCGCCAAAAGACTGCATCATTCTCTCACGACACAGTAGCACATGTGGCAATGCCATCTCCATTTGGCCATGTGACAGAACATCCAATGCGGAGAAGATAAAATAAAAACAGTGTCCCGAAAACCAGGAATAGTACAAGCTATAAGCCTCCAAAAATGCTTCCAAGCGCGGAGTGTATGAAAGATCGAATAACTCCAAAGACCAGTTGGAAGGTACTAACCAACCTGGAGCAAATTGTTTTTAAAAAGTGTGCTACTTTTTTGCTGTGTTTGAGATGTTAAAAATGGAGCGCACTAGATTGCCAAAATGGTGTGGGAGATTGGTGCGAAGTAACAACTGTATCTCAGAAGAAGACCTTGCAACTTGAAGATCAGACCTTTCTCGTGTAGATGTTTAGGCCATCTCCTTCCGAAACAATAAGGCTTTCAGTCTTCTCAAAGCATCAAAGTTCCCATTCAAAATTGTAATCAAAGGCCAAATTGTCACATCCCTAACTGTATGAGCAGGTGGAATAAGCACTTGTGTACAACAGGTCACAGCCGCAGAAAACGACACCAAATATGCTATTTCCAGCTTCATCCTGTAGTAACCTTGATCATTCAACATCAAATATCTCCCACTGGTAAGCAATCTGAATGCTGGACGAAAAACAGCACCTGGGGAACTTTTCAGAAAACATGACGAGTTCACATTGGACACATTGCACACGCTATGGAGTGTTACCTCCCTGCAAACTAGAGAATGGCCTAAATTGTTCTTACAGTCTGTACAGCTAAGAAAAACCACAGTTGCAGCATTCCTAGAACGATAACGGAAAGGTAGGATCCATGCCTCATGTACAAACCCCTCCTCTAGTGCTTCATATCTGCCAACTTGATGGTACTGCAATCTGTAATTGAAGTGAAAAGTTGGAATTGGCAGAGGAATAAACCCATGCATTATCCAATCTGCTGATGGTACCTCTGCAACAGTGAATGTTAATTTTTCTAACTTTTCTATGTGTAACATAGTGTATGCAGTGTCTTTTCTGGCCATGGAGGTCTGTTCTTTTCTTATATTGTATGATAAAAACAAACTAGTGGCAATTATGTGCCTCCATGGAATGCGGCCAAAGTGTGAAGTCTGTAGCATCCAGCTTAGCATCATGATAGACCTAAGCTGTGATTACCCATGTTGCAAAAAGGACATGTCACTCTATTGGATAATGTAGTCATACCTTTGTCAACCACTGCTAGAACCTTTTCTAAATTTGCTCTGGTCAATGTTACATATTCTCTAAGCAGCTCACTGCTGTGAAACTTTCCACACTTCATTGTATATTGCATACAGAATGTGCTTTTGACATGGCTTCCTATGGCCTAACAAGAAATCCTGTTAAACCATGAGATCAGAAAGGAGAGACAAGTGTTGTTTCACCTCAGCCAACGTTGAATGTTTTAGTCGCTCTAGGCAAAACTTTCCAATGCTGTATGTGGTACCCACTACTGAGTGTAGTTTCTGCACTTAATGTGGGTCTGGCCTATTTATCATAAACCATTTTGTTTTGTTAAGAAAATGTGCCTGGCATCCATTAGTGTCTTATGGGCTTACTAACCATCCCTCTTGACTGGATCGTGAAGAATTTTATGTCTCATTTCTAAGCTTGTTGTTGAATGTGTCCTCCGTGTAATTTGTGAATTGCTGCCAATCATCAAAGTGCGCAAAAGTGAGAAATTTTGGTGGATTTAGATCTTTTATCAGTGTTAGCTCTCCCCAAACAGAGAGAACAAACTCCATTGTTGGTTAAAGTTTGTTATGGGATTTCCTGTAAGGTAGTGAGAGAAGGTGGGTAACTACCCAGGAGCCCAGAAGTACAGTTCTTGTTCCTTCAACAACCAGGACAGGCACAGGTGCTCTGTAAGCTGGCCCAGACTTCCCCTTGTCCACCATCTTCTCCCACACTAGATACCCAATCTTTGGAATCCACCAGGAGTTGCTGGTGCTTCCTTCACTTCATCAGTTGCAGAACATTTCTATTGGATATTGCTCTGAGTGTCTCTGGAGTTATTCAGTTTCTGCAAAACATCCAAACATTCACTGGTGTCAAAAGGCATTTCTGCTGCCACTGAAGTGAAAGAAGCACCAGCAACTCCTGGAACATACATTTTAACCCAAACAGGACTTCTTAGGGAGTCTGACCACCCACAAGGCTCACTGTACCCCATACAGGTGGTGAGCCCAACAGATCGCCTGAACCTAATACTCAGGCTGTTAAAGACTGCTTTAAGTCACGTTTTCCTCTCCACTACCATGTTTTCCTTGGGATGGTATGGTGAGGAATAATGCACAGTCAGACCCAATATTCCCATGGTATCTCTGTGAGCCCTGGAGGCAAACGCTGGACCCTGGTCTGAATGGATTGTGGCTACTTTATGTGTGCTGATAAAGACTTGCAAGTCTTTTATAACAGTTTGAGCATCAGCTGATAGCTGTGGCCATACCCAGAGGAGTCAAGAGCAGGAATCCACTGCTAACATTATGTATTTGTAAGACCCATCTAAGTGTAAGGGTCTGCAGTGGTTTAAATAGACAGAAGCCAGAGGCTTGTTTGAGATCAAAAGGGGTGTCTATGGTGGAAATGTTTATTTGCTGGCAAATGTCACCTTTAAGGACACAGTATTTGCCTGTTTATAAAGACCTGGTCACCAAAAACGTTGCTGCAGTAGGAAAATTGTAGCTGCCACCCCTGTTTGTGCAGATGCTAGACCCTTATTTGCTGCTAGGATCAGTCCTAACCTGCGATCTGAGTTAAGTATTACTCTATCCACCACTCCAGGAATATTAGCAAATAGAATGTTTTGTGCACTTGATTGATAGGAGTATTTTAGTGGACATTTTTCTGGTAAGACCGTTGTGTTGCGAACCACATTGACAGCAGTCATGATGTTTCCATCTATTCTCGTACTGGAACTAGTTATTGCAGCAACTGTAGCAGTTTGCACTGTTGCTTTTGCAGCTTCGTCAGCCATTGAATTCCCAGAAGCATGTATTCCTACTTGTTGGTAGTGCAGTGTGTGTATCACATTAACCTGTGTTAAACTTGCTTTAAGTTTAGTTCCCTGTCCCCAAAGCATCTTATGCTTGATTCTGTTGCCTTTAGAGTCTCGGAATCCATTCTGGCTCCAGTAATGTAAGTACTAATTGTAAGACTGAACACAGTAATATGAATCGCAAACTATAAGTGTGGGGAACGCAGGATCTGTTTTCTCAAGTGCCAGAATTAGAGCTTTCAGTTCAGCCAGCTGTCTGTGCAGTGCAATCACCAAGTGACTGCATGTATGTTTTATGTGGTTGGAATTCCCCACCCGTTATTTTACCCTTTAACGCTGTGCAAGTGGAGAGTATTAGTATTTTTTCCCTACTGCAGGCTTGGCCGAACTATCAATGTGGATTATAAAAACATACTGCTCTAGAGGCATTATTTCACGGGGCAGAGTATATTTGTGTTCGGGAAACAACCTTTACAACGCAACTTTTACACCACACTACCATTACAACGAAACTTTTACAACGCAACATCCATTACGACGCATGCATTTACAGCGCATGACACTACAACACACACCACTACAACGCATGCCATTACAACGCAGTCATTACAACGCATACCATTACAACGCATAGCATTACAACACATAGTACCCTTACACTATCCAACACTTACCCTACTGTTGCACCCCCTGGAGTTAGAATAGTCATTTTTACCCCTACACCCTCTAACACTTACCCTACTGTTGCACCCCCTGGAGTTAGAATAGTAATTTTAACCCCTACACTATCCAACACTTACCCTACTGTTGCACCCCCTGGAGTTAGACTAGTAATTATTACCCCTACACTATCCAATACTTACCTTACATGCAATGTAATGTTATGCCTTGTAATGGTATGCGTTGTAAATGTAATATGCATTGTAGTGGAATGCGTTGTAAAGGTAGTTTCAAAGAATTCGTTGTAATGGCATGCGTTGTAATGGTATGCGTTGTAATGGATGTTGCGGTGTAAAAATTGCGTTATAAAGGTAGGCGTTGTAAAAGTATGCGTTGTAACGTCATACATTCTTTGTGCTCATATTGGAGGTATGCTTGTGCTTGTAGTGTAGATTAAAGACATCATCTACATCTATAGCTGTTAGTGAGTTGGCCCATTGTATCCATCTTCAATGCAAAGTGTTCGTTTTGGGAACGCTGGCCTTTGTAACAGTCTCTAAGATTGGAATGGGAGTCACAACAATTATTTGTTTCCCTTAAGCCAGTGATCTTTCTTTCACTACAGCTGTCTTTACTGCCATCAGGATATTTTATGTCGGTGCAAAATGCATTTCTGCATTAGTACATAAATGCAATTTATATGCAATTGGTACAGTGTCTCCATTGAACGTGACATGTGTATCCTTATGTACCAGTAATTATAAGGATCACCCAATTTGCAGTGTTGACACATGTGTGTAAGTATTTTGAACCTTATATGTCAGCTTGTACTGAAGGTAAAATCTGTGTGTATTTAGTTGTCCAATGTATACTTTAAAAGTCTAGACAAATCATGTCATAAACCGGTTTTACTTTTTGTGCATAATCTGGTATGTATGTTCTACCGAAATTTAGAAAACCCAATATTGATTGGAGTTTTCTCAATGTCTTTGAAACTGATAAAAGCGCACACTTCTCTAAGAAATGAGTTGCAAGACTTTTGCCTTCACTTGACAGCTCATATCCCAGAAATAGGACACTGAGATAGGCAATCTTTGATTTTATGAAGTTGAATTTGTAGCCCATGTGAGCAAATCCTAAAATTATGCAATCCACTCTGGCTTAGTGTGTTGGTAAGTCATAATCCATTAAGAACATGTCATCGACATAGGACAATGCTTGGTCATCAAAATCTTGTAACTTCTTTTACACAGAATGAGAACAGCTTGGGGCTATTCTTACACCCTGGGAGCAATTGACAGAATTGCTTTTGAGTCTAAAGTGCCAAATCTGGTCAAGGACCTGCTTTCAGGCACTATGTTTTGGCAGTAAAACCAATTTGAGATATCTAATGTGGTTTTATATATTTTTTGCACTATAGTGTTCATTAATGACGCTCTATGCACATTTTGTATGGCAAATATGCTTGTAGCAGTGTTCACATGTGCATTATCTAAGACTAAACAATATGACCAGCAGGCCTGGGCGGTGAACTCTACTCCGTTCGCAGAGTTTGCAAAGTTTTCCTCACTCCGCTCTCTCGGAGCACGCAGAGTTTAGTTGTCAAGTGCGACCGAGGAAAATCCAACGCTACACCTCCCAGCGAGATTTATCAATGCGGGCTGTTGAGAGAGCGCAAACTGACCAAAAATGTAGAAGTACATCACACTTACACGTAGTAAGCACAAGTCATGAAGAGAAATGCCATGAGTGCTGATAAGTACCTACATCTATATTCTGAAATGTGTAGTTAATATAGAGATTTAAGTAGAAGTGGAACTAATACAGAAATGTGTGAAACTATATGATTTTATTAGACGTGATTATTCCTGAATCCATGTTGTGTAGCTGCTAAAATGTAAGATGGCATACGGAAACGCTGAACGTGGTAGGCCTCAGGGCCAGAGCTAGGAGGGAGGGGGAAGGTGGTTCAATTTCACAACATGGATTGCACTAATGTTTAGTAATAATGAGTAGGCCATGATTTATAGATGTGTTTACCGAATCAATAGAATAAGAGTATTAACATACTAATAATTAAAGAAGAAGTTGAATACTATAAAAATGTTGTAGGGCTGGAAAGCTTTAACGTTGATTTACACATATTAGTCTGGGCCGGGGAATGTTGCAACGCGGTTGGAAGACCATGAGAATTGGGATTTGGCTGCAAATGTCTGTCTGGAAGAGAAAAGGGGGTATTCAATTATAAATAATATGAATAGAAGTTTGTTCAGGAGATGGACCAGACATGGAGGAGGGTTCCGGAATGTTTAAGGGGTATCTGCGGGCCGGAGAAGAGTCTGAGAAGCAAGGTCGACTCTAACCACAAGGCCTCATCATGGAAAAAGCCAGAAGCTACACCACGTGAGGGGCGTCTCACGAGGGGCGTCCTAAATGTTGTTGTATTTTTGTATTAGGGACAGCACCCCTGGGTGGAGTTAGAGCAGAAGCCTGAGGACCCTTTAGAGAGCGGATGGGTAGGCAGAGAGGGGTCATGATTGGAGAACTATAGGTTTTCACCAAGAGACTGAGAGTGGGTGACTTCCCTTGGGGGTCATTCACTGCTGACACCTTTTGATAGGTTGGGACCTGGTTAAGTAGGGATACCATCTAGAGCAGGGTAGGGACAGCCTAACCTGTATTTTCCCTCCGGCTGTAAATGACTGATAGATTTCAATATGTGTCTATGCTAATAGCACTATTATTTTTAGAACTGGTGCTTGTAGTTTCCGTTGTTCGTCTGAGGGCTTTCAGAGAGCACATGTATGTAGTTGGGCCCGTGTATCTGGTGAATCTCATTTTGAGATGCTTGTACCTGCAACTTATCTTGACTTTATAATAAATCTTTGAAAGCTAGAAGTTGTTTGTGATCCTTTGAAGCGGAGTCCTTTATTGGGTGAACTAACTTGGTAAGAGATGCACTTTCTTCCCTCAATGACAGGCAATAAAGGTTCAGTCGACCAGATCGGGGTTTTAGATCTATAGTGATAAGGTATTGATCAAAATCTCGCCCTTCCAGTTGGTAGCAGAGGATGGTTGCCTTCTTGAGGAAGGTGATCTAGGCCAGGTTAGATTACCCCAAGGCCCCTAGAGATCGATGATCGGAAGAACCGCCCGCCGAGGAAGGACCGGATGACGTGAGACAGAAAAGCAGCAGTATCGGTCGAGAGTGAGTATAAAGGGTTATGCGTGTTAAGATTGCGGTGTTTTGTATTGTATCTATGTTGTAATGTCTGGCGGAGTTGAATGCCTGTAGAGTGACTGCGGAACAGGTTGTGAGCGCGCACAACCGGTGGAAATCTTAAGTTCAAGGAGAGCTTAAGTGGTCCGGGTGTATCGGACACCCAGAGTAATTGTTAACTAGTGTGAAGGGGGTCACTAGGTACCATTGATCACCCGAAGGACCAGATAGGGGAAACGTAAGAGTGAGTGCGTGAGTAACGGACGCTGGTCGGAAGTTACTGTGTGTGTAAAGAACCTATCAGAGAGACAATAGACATCTCGTCAGTTGTGTTGACAATTACAGATAGACTGTGGACGTACAGTCGAGGGAAGTGACCGCTTGGTCGGAAGTAGTCATTTTTCAGAGTTTGAATGGGACGCATGCATGACCGCGAGGAGAGCTGAGAAAGGAGGGGTGCTGCTGCGAAGCGGAGACTAGTGACGTCAGAAAGTGCCGCGCTGGGATTGGTCGGCCGGTGAAAGACCGCGCTGCGATAGGCCAGCTAGCAAAGCCGCGCTAGGATTGGTGGATTGTCATCAGGAAGTAAACAGAGTATTCAAGCTGGAAATTTTGCGCATAATTATGAAGTGTTTTAAATGGTTAAGAGCGCTGTTTAAAAGAGAGCGGCGGGGATCGTATGAAGGGGAAGAAGCCCCACCGGAGGGTACACCAGCTCGTTATATGGGGACAAATGTTGGGCTGCACACGATTCTGTGGATCTCAGAATGGAGTAAGATTACAGACGGAAATGAGGAACTCACGTTCCCGAAGTACGGGACGTTCAGATTAGAGGTGCTACACAGATTAAAAGCAATTATGACCTCAACGAGACCCTTGCCTAGACCAACCCAGTTTGAAGCCCTTAATGCATGGATTAGGGCAGCGCATGAAAAGAACATGAATAGACGGCAAGAAAGAGTGAAACGCTCGGTAAGGGCAGTACAGGATGCCAAGTGGGATGCGGATGCTAAAAGATGGAGGGTGCATAACATGGAAGTAAATAAACTATATCCAGTGTTAGAGATGCCCGGGAACAAAAGCCCCCTAGAAGAAGATGACGAGAGCGAGACAGAGGACAGCCTGATAAACAGATTATTGACAGACAGGCCACCCCCGTATAACAGAGCAGGGGGAGATGTTGAGAATAGTGAGAAGGGGGGGGCAATGCAGGAGAGCATAGGCCGCTTCCCAGCCCTGATTGGGATCCCGCTGCAAGGAAAGAACTGTCCCAGCCTAGCCAGGTGCAACAGGTGGTCGGGAGGTTTGTGGTGCAAAGAGCGCCAGAAACGGAGTGTGCCACATCCTACGCATTACCTGATGCACTACAGGTACCTGTTACCATAGGTCCTATAGTATCGGTATATGACCCAGGCAGGGCTAGAGGGGAAGAACGGGTACGGAGGGACAGAGAAAGAGCAGAGATGGCAAGGAGGAATGATACGATCAACTCCCCAAGTCAGTTGCCGATACCAAGAGATTGGAGCACCCCAGTACACAGAACAGGAGATCTGGGGGACATTAGATGGCCAGAGGATATGAGGGGATCAGGACGGAAATCCTTTCAAGAGTTAAACGAGTACATGAAGAAATGGGATGAGGCAGTTGAGGCTCACAAGAGCATCATAGCGGCGGAAGCTGAAAGGGAAAGTCAGGATAGCAGAGCCCGGACTCACTGCGGGGCTGAAGAGAGCAGTCCGGAGTGGGACGGGAGGGAGAAGGACGGTAGGAGAGTCACCCATTGGGCCCGGAGTGGAGGTAGATCAGACCTGGAAAATGGGGGCCCAGAGAATGGGGGGGTGTCTCGCCCAATACATAGTGAAGAAGACAGGAGGGCTCGGGAGTACAGGGACAGCTTTAAGTGTATCCACTGTGTGCCCGGCAAGAGAGAACAGAGTGGGAGTTGCGAGAGGCCGCACCATAGTCCCTGTGACGACGGACATGAGCGCAGCCCAGGGAATATGGGAAACCAGGAAGGATCGTATCAGATACTAAGTGATACGAGGCCAAGAGAGAATGGAGACCGAAGGGAGAATAACAGAGAGTCCTACTGTGAGAAGAGAGGAGAGAATGGACAAAGTAAGATAGGGGGTAACAGGCCCGTGTTCCATCACCTTCCAAGATCGGATGGCCGAGCATGGGATCTGGAGAGATGGGAACAAGAGAGAGCACTCCCCAACTCTCCCGAACCCAAACGTAGGGCCCGGAGTTGGGATGGGAGAGAAACCTGTGAACCTCCCTCGAAGGAGTTATTGCGAGCAGAAATAAAAGCCAAAAGACTCGATGTCTCCAGCTTAAAGTCAGATCTGGATGACATGGTAGACGGTACCCTGCCCTTAGAAAGAATGGACATGTATGAGCAGGATGAAATTCTGTTCATGGCAAAGGACGTAACTCGAAAGGCGAGAGCAATCCATGAGAAATTAGTCGAACTAGCAGGCAAATATATGGTAGACCTGTCAAGGACCAAAGCATTACAGGGCAACCACAGGCTACATTACACAGACCGAGATCTAGATGAGAGGAGAACCATCGGATTGAAAACACACATAAGGGAACTGATCACTGGAATAAGGACATGGAGGGCCCTAGATAAGTGGGAAGAGAGGTGGTCCAAGAGAGGGACCGTCAGGAGAAGCACACTTGGGATGACACCAGGAGGACAGCAGGGAGTAGAGACATACCCTTTGAGGGAAGTCGCAAATGGGACCTATGTCCACGTCCCTTGGAGTAGGGGGGATTTAGCTGCTTTTACCACCTCTTTCCCCAAACTGCGGGAAAACCCAGTGGAGTGGTATAAGCAAGTTGAGAGATTCGTAAAAATCTCAAAGGTCCTATGGATAGATTTGAACACGCTGTTTGACATAGTAGTGCCAGGAGATTTGTGGACCGCATGCAAGGTTAGCGCTGAGTGGCCCACCATAGAGCCCGAGAGAGATGCTAAGACTAATGGGACGTCCGAGAGTGTGATGGCAAAGTTCGAGAGAGTATTGACTTGGCTGAAAGATAAAGTGCCAATGCAAGACATAGATTGGGTAAAAATTGACCGAACAAGACAGGAACCCAAAGAGACAGTTCACGAATACTATGAGAGACTGCTGAAGGCGTTTAAACAGTATAGCGGTCTGGATGTCATGGATCCGAAGGACATAGGGCAATTTGTGTCCAAGTTCGTTTTGGGCCTGAGACCGGATATTAGTTTAATGATACAGCAACACTTGATTTGTTGGCAAAATAAACCCCTAGATGAAATATTGAGGTATGCCAGGTACTGTTGTGATGAGATAGACTCCAAGGCTAAGAAACTAAAGGAGAAACTGATGGTGGTACAGATGCAGGCAGCTGGGAAGGGGGGACAGCAGCAACAGCAACAAGGAACAGGTACTGGAGGAAAGAAACAGTACAGTCAGAACAAGGGCAATGAGGAGAACTCCACCTTTAGACCCAGGATAGATATAGCTGCCTTAAAGAAAACAACTAGGTGCCACCAGTGTAACGAGGTGGGACATTGGAAACGCGAGTGTCCCTATAATGTTGAGATAGGAGACCAAGAGGTAGAAGAGGAAGAGACCCAGAGTGCACCTACAAGAGGGGTAACGCGATACCAGGGAAAGGTGCTCAAAGGGGGGGGGCCACCTCCCCGAGCTCAGTTCCCGCAGCCACCCAGAGTAGGGACCATGGGTAAGACGTATAGACAGATGCCCCTGTTTGTCGGAGGAGAGGAATGCTATTATGTGGACCCACTAACTGGACAGAGAGTGGAAAGGGATGACTGCACCCTCGGGGCAGCTCTGGAGGTAGACCAGAGGGGACCCTATGTTGAGGCTGAAGTGGCAGGGTTCCCTACGACATTTTTAGTGGACACAGGAGCCACTCGATCCACGATCAGGTCAGCCGCAGTGCCAGGCCTGCCCATGTCTGGAGAGACCATACAAGTGGTGGGGGTCGCTAACAGGAGAATGACCAGTCCTCTGACTGAACCCGTGCAGGTGAAGATAGGGAAGTATAGTGATGAGCATCAGTTTGTGGTTTGCGATTCTAGTCCTGTATGTCTGCTAGGAAGAGACCTTTTGTGCAAGTTGAATTGCACCATATACTGCACACCACAGGGAGTGGAGGTATTGACTAATGACGATGATGCAGACTTTAAAGTCGCAAATTCCAGAATATGTGTGGAATTGTATCCCACTCTGACAGTAGACGAGCTCCCCTGGGATCTGAGAGAGACAGTAGCTCCAGAAGTGTGGGATTTCACTGGGGAAGAGATTGGGTTGGTGAAAGGGGTGGACCCAGTGAAAATTGTAGTGAAACCACAAGCTGAGTTCCCAAGAACCCCTCAGTATAAATTGACTCCAGAAACGATTGCAGGCATAAAACCCGTGATTGAGTCCATGATTAAGCAGGGAATACTGAAGGAAATCGTGGGTAGTCCATGTAACTCCCCGATTATGGGTTTGCAGAAACCAAATGGGAAATTCCGGATAGTGCAGGACCTCAGAAAGATTAATAACATAGTCGTTTCGTGTTGTCCAGTGGTACCGAATCCATCAGTGATACTGTTTCAGATACCGTTCCAAGCAGAATGGTTCACTGTAATTGATCTTTGTCAGGCTTTCTTCTCGATCCCTCTGGACGAGGAAAGCCATTTTCTTTTCGCATTTAAGCTGGAAGGTCGCGTCCTAACATGGTGTCGTATTCCTCAGGGGTATACAGAGAGCCCATCGATCTTTAACCAGCTTCTAAAGAAAAATCTTGAAAGTCTAGTGCTGCCCCAGAGGTCAGTTCTGGTCCAGTACATAGACGACCTCCTTGTGGCGTCAGAAACAGAGGAAGCTTGCAGGGAAGACTCTATTGCTTTGTTAAATCACCTAGCTGAGAATGGGCATAAGGTGTCCCCGGGAAAATTGCAGTACTGCCTGACAGAGGTGCAGTACTTGGGACACAGAATTGAGAAAGGTAAACGAAAAGTGTCACCAGACAGGATAGAGGCCATCATGAAGATGAATGCGCCTAAAACACAGAGAGAAGTCAGGATGTTCCTAGGAATGGTGGGATATTGCCGACAGTGGATTGCAAACTTTTCACTGAAAGCAAAGCCCTTGCAAAAACTGACGCACAAGGAGGTGAGTGATCCGGTACCATGGGACAAAGACTGTTTGATGGCGTTCCTGCAGCTGAGAGAGGACTTGTGTCGTGCTCCGGCTCTGGGAATGCCAGATTACGATAAACCATTCTTGCTCTACTGTTGTGAGAGAGAGGGATGCGCGCTGTCTGTGTTGGCCCAAATTCATGGGAATGCCCGTAGACCAGTCGCTTATTTCTCGGCTACTTTAGACCCAGTAGCCGCAGCGTTGCCCGGATGTCTCAAATCCGTTGCCGCAACAGGTGTCAGCATTGAGAGGTGTGAAAATATCGTCATGGGGCACCCGTTAGAGGTGCATGTGCCCCACTCTGTTGAATTGTTGATGACCAGGACCAAAACACAGCATCTGACGAACAGCAGGCTCACGCGCTATGAGCAAGTCATTCTTGCTGCAGAAAACGTGACCCTCAGGAGATGCTCTGTTTTAAATCCTGCTACCTTGATGCCACTTCCAAACGATATTGAGGATGATGATGAATGTACAGACCATGACTGCCTCGATGTGACTGAACTATGCACCAAACCAAGACCCGACATTGTAGATGAGCCACTGACTGACCCAGACGAAATTTTCTTTGTCGATGGCTCATGTGTAAGAGACGAAGTTGGGCAGTTGAGAGCAGCTTACGCTGTTTGTACAATTACTGGAGTTGTGGAAGCTGGATGCCTGGAAGGAGTACACTCCGCTCAGGTAGCCGAGATTATTGCCCTGACGCGTGCCTGCCTGGCAAGCAATCAAATCCGAGTCACCATATACACTGATAGTCAATATGGTTACGGGATAGTTCATGATTACGGGCAGTTGTGGTCTCAAAGAGGTTTCATGACCTCTTCAGGCTCTCCCATTCGCAATGGAGAGTTTGTGCGCCTGTTGTTAGAGGCGTTGCAATGTCCAGCAGGTATCGCAGTTGTGAAGTGCACCGCACATACCAGAAATATGGACTTTGTGTCACAAGGCAATAGATATGCCGACGAAGTCGCGCGGTATTGCGCAGAAACAGGGTACTCTTTCACAGAGGTGGAAGTAGGTGGAATCAATGTAAGGACTGAATTAGCCATGATATTAGAAACGGTTGATACTTGGGACGAACTGAAAGATATGCAAGAAAATGCTCCTGATTGTGAAAAAGAGACATGGCAAAAGGCAGGATGTGTGATGGGTGAGGCCCATTTCTGGGTTTCAGCAGATGGCAGAGCAGTGTTGCCCAATGAGATGGTGAGCCCAATGGCCAGACACATACATGGTCCCGTCCACTTAGGAAGAGATGCTATGCTGAGAGTGTTTAGACAGACCTGGTACAACCCTAAGTTCAGAATAGCAGCCGAAGCAGTATGCCAGCGTTGCGTGACATGCCAGCAGTTGAATGTAGGGAAAAAGACACCAGTTGCACTGAGCCACATTGGGAGGTCAGGAGGTCCATTCAATCGAATGCAGATAGATTTTATTGAAATGCCAAGGTGCAGCCGCCTCCGTTATATCCTGGTGGTTGTTTGCGTTTTCTCCAGATGGGTTGAGGCATATCCTACACGTAGGTGCGACACCCTCACAGTAGCCAAGTTACTGCTTAGGGAGCTTATCCCGCGCTTCGGGGTGCCGGCCTCTTTGGAATCAGATAGGGGAACGCATTTCAACAGCTCGCTTGTGAAAATGATTTGTGCAGCTTTGAACATAGATCAGAAGCTACATTGCAGTTATCGACCAGAGGCTTCAGGAATTGTGGAGCAAATAAATGGCACCATCAAGGCCAGAATTGCAAAGGTGTGTTCATCAACATCCTTGAGTTGGCCTGATGCGTTGCCATTGGTCCTTATGAGCCTCCGTAGTACCCCGGATAGGAGAACGGGTTTGTCTCCTCATGAAGTGTTGATGGGAAGAGCAATGAGGTTACCTTCTGTCCCAACTGCTGCACTGATTAGCATCACAGATGATATGATCCTGGACTATTGTAAGGGGCTGTCTGACGCCATTCATTCTGTGTCCCTTCAGGTGCAGGCTGCCGAGGTACCATCGTGCCAGGACCCGTGTCATGACTTGCTTCCTGGGGACTGGGTCCTGGTGAAAAAACACGTGAGAAGAAGCTGCTTGGATGTTCGTTGGCGTGGGCCCTTCCAGATCATCCTGATCACGAACACGGCAGTGAAGGTGGGAGGCCTGCCCAACTGGATCCACGCGTCGCATACGCGGAGGGTTCCAGCACCTCTGAAAGAGACAGCTCCTCTCTCGGATAGACGTCCAGCGGCGGACCGAGAAGCCATAGAGGGGGCCAGCCAAGCTGTAGAGGTGCCAGCGGAAGCAGGGAACGAGTCTGACCAAGCTGAGGGCGGTCAGTACAGCAGCGAAACAGACGACGCTACTGAAGGAGAAGGTAGCTGGGAGTACGAGTCAGACACTGACAGGTCTGACAGAGAGCGTGAACAGACAAGAAGAAGAAGGAGTAGAAGGGTACGTGGAGAAGCGGATTGGCCGCAGAGAAGAAGCTCTAGTCTGAGGTCAACTCCAGAGAGAACCCTTCCTCCGATATCAGAGGATTCAGACCCGGAAGAAGGTGCTCAGGGCGCTGAAGCACCGGTCTTGAGGAGGTCAGGAAGAGTGCGTGTACCTAGCAGAAGATACTCCACCCCTGAGTGGACATATCTGGCGACAGATGGCTTCGAAACCGGTGACAGGGAGGATCCGAGCGGTGGTGGTGTCCAGTTCTGAGCCCATCGTCACAGTGGAAATACGATTGTTAGTGCCCGGAGTCGAACAAGAAGGGTCACTGACATTCATGATTCCCCGACCTCCCCGCCTCAGCAAGTTAAAGCACATGTTTCTCACAGAATTGCAATTCCCCGATTTTGGTACAAGGATATCAGCCCAAGAAGAGCACAATCTTCGTATGGAAATATTGAACTTTGCTGTCGAAGCTGCAGGCGAGCGCCTGATAGTGGATGCTTAAAAGACTTTGTAAATAAGCGTGAAGAAAAGAAGATTACCTAGCGCCCAGGAAGCAGAGAATCTTAGGGACTTTCCCTGAGTTGATGGAGAAGGGCTAGGGTTGTCTGTATTGAACTATAAAGAACTTTTGCGAAAAAGGTTGTCAGCTTCCAGTTGCGTGGTTCTCAGGACAAAAGGAGTAAAAGAGACTGTAAAGGAACGAAAAGAAAGGAACTTTGTGCTGAGTTACGAGAGAGCCACACTGTCTGACGAAATGGAGGCCGGCACCCAGAACCGCAGAGCGAAATGTATAATAGGTACACTAATAGTAGGAGTGATAATATTAATAGCTTTAGTAGTAACAGTCTCTTATGTAAAGGGACATGAGGAAGAGGCAAAGGTAACTGATGTGAAATCTGTAGAGGCGCTTACACCCACCGTTGCTGGTGAGAAAGGGGAAAACACACAAGAAAAAGCGTTATTAGCTGCAGAAGCCCGCAGGTTACACGTAGATGAGTCCCAAGGAGACTTTAGGTCAAATGCTTATGCAAAGCTTCTATACGAATACGTGGATGCCATGGAGGTTAAGGACTGTTACGTCTGCATGCAGTTGCCGGCGTCTGTAGATGAAGGCATTCGATATCATCACCTCCCGCTGACATATGGCATTACATGTAGCTTGTTGCTTAGTATATTTTATGGGAGAGATAGTTTTGAATACTATTTCTCCAATTACGATGCAGTGTTACCAGAAGTCCCAAATTATAAACAAATGAATAAATGGGACTACTGGAAGAGTGAAGACAGGTTGGCAAAGTTTTTCATTCCTTGGATTACTTTAGATACTTCACATGCCCGCAGAAATAACCTGACATGCAAGGTGTCAGAAGTCGAGAAAAAGTTCATAGGGCAGGTGGATGATCGGAATAGGAGACAAAAGATTTTGAAAAAATCAGGACAATGGAAAACAGATTGGACCGAGGAAGAAAAGGCACACAAGAGAAAGGGTAGTAGTGGTCCAATAGCTTTAGATAGAACGCAGAGAGGAAAGTTATGTCTCCATAGAGCCAAAACGTATTATGAAAATGTATACGTGGGAGAAGTTAGCTGTGAACATGCTTTCAATTTAGAGTACTATACCAAGGACTTCCTGAAGGGAATGCAAGTGATTCCAAATGTATATTTCGTATGTGGAAGAAATGCCTACGTGAGACTACCTGACAACTGGTATGGCTCATGTTACTTGGCAATTATCTTCCCTAAAATATATCATGCCCAAGACTTAGAGATCATCGAGGGCAAGACATCATCGAGGGGAAGGAGAGATGTAGGAGGTGTAGAAATGGTTGGAGATGTCTTTGGAGCTGTGTTCCCTCTTCTGGGATTAATCCTTAATGATGTTAAAATTAGACGACTGGCAACAGTCGTAGACAGGTTGTCTGCCAGCACTGCTCAGTCCTTAATGCTGGTAGAAGGAGAGATGCAATCGATAAGGGCTATGGTTCTCCAGAACCGTCTTGCATTAGACGTCCTATTAGCAAAAGAGGGCGGAGTCTGTAAGGCTTTGAAGGTCCAGGAATGTTGTACTTACATTCCAGACAATTCGAAGCCCCTTGAGAAAGTTATTAGGAACATAACTGACATTCACAAAGAGATCGAAGACCTGAGCAGAGAAAATGTCTGGGAAAAGGTGGGCCAAGGAATAAGTGAAGCTGGAGGTTGGCTCACCACCTTAGGCAAAAGCTTTGTGTGGAAAATACTAAAACCTATCATCATAATATTGATCTGTGGGATCGTGTTGTGGGGATTGGTGAGGGTATTCAAATGGTACAGAGCAAGAAGGTCAGAGAGGGCTCAGAGAAAACAGCTGCAGAGATTGGCTGCCATACAAGATAGTCAGTACCGGAGCCTGAGAGCTCTGGAAACACAGAAACGAGTTATGCTAGCAATCACCGCAGTTTAAATGTTAATGATGACCCCGAGAGGTCATCAAAGGGGGGAACTGAGAGAGCGCAAACTGACCAAAAATGTAGAAGTACATCACACTTACACGTAGTAAGCACAAGTCATGAAGAGAAATGCCATGAGTGCTGATAAGTACCTACATCTATATTCTGAAATGTGTAGTTAATATAGAGATTTAAGTAGAAGTGGAACTAATACAGAAATGTGTGAAACTATATGATTTTATTAGACGTGATTATTCCTGAATCCATGTTGTGTAGCTGCTAAAATGTAAGATGGCATACGGAAACGCTGAACGTGGTAGGCCTCAGGGCCAGAGCTAGGAGGGAGGGGGAAGGTGGTTCAATTTCACAACATGGATTGCACTAATGTTTAGTAATAATGAGTAGGCCATGATTTATAGATGTGTTTACCGAATCAATAGAATAAGAGTATTAACATACTAATAATTAAAGAAGAAGTTGAATACTATAAAAATGTTGTAGGGCTGGAAAGCTTTAACGTTGATTTACACATATTAGTCTGGGCCGGGGAATGTTGCAACGCGGTTGGAAGACCATGAGAATTGGGATTTGGCTGCAAATGTCTGTCTGGAAGAGAAAAGGGGGTATTCAATTATAAATAATATGAATAGAAGTTTGTTCAGGAGATGGACCAGACATGGAGGAGGGTTCCGGAATGTTTAAGGGGTATCTGCGGGCCGGAGAAGAGTCTGAGAAGCAAGGTCGACTCTAACCACAAGGCCTCATCATGGAAAAAGCCAGAAGCTACACCACGTGAGGGGCGTCTCACGAGGGGCGTCCTAAATGTTGTTGTATTTTTGTATTAGGGACAGCACCCCTGGGTGGAGTTAGAGCAGAAGCCTGAGGACCCTTTAGAGAGCGGATGGGTAGGCAGAGAGGGGTCATGATTGGAGAACTATAGGTTTTCACCAAGAGACTGAGAGTGGGTGACTTCCCTTGGGGGTCATTCACTGCTGACACCTTTTGATAGGTTGGGACCTGGTTAAGTAGGGATACCATCTAGAGCAGGGTAGGGACAGCCTAACCTGTATTTTCCCTCCGGCTGTAAATGACTGATAGATTTCAATATGTGTCTATGCTAATAGCACTATTATTTTTAGAACTGGTGCTTGTAGTTTCCGTTGTTCGTCTGAGGGCTTTCAGAGAGCACATGTATGTAGTTGGGCCCGTGTATCTGGTGAATCTCATTTTGAGATGCTTGTACCTGCAACTTATCTTGACTTTATAATAAATCTTTGAAAGCTAGAAGTTGTTTGTGATCCTTTGAAGCGGAGTCCTTTATTGGGTGAACTAACTTGGTAAGAGATGCACTTTCTTCCCTCAATGACAGGCAATAAAGGTTCAGTCGACCAGATCGGGGTTTTAGATCTATAGTGATAAGGTATTGATCAAAATCTCGCCCTTCCACTGTCATGGATGTTCATGACTGGTCCCAATGAGAAACCTTCTGTTTGGGTTGAGGAAGCTGCCACTCGAGTAGAACATCTACTCGAGCGGAAGAAAGAAGCAACTCCCTCTTGCGTTGCACAGGGTGCCATTTACGCTGACTTTCAAGCGGGCAGAACTCCTGAAACTCTGCCCAGCCTAATGAATGGTCCGGTTTCAAAACTGGAAAAAAGGGATTATTCATTGGTGAGGTGCAACTTTCTATTATACCTTGATATTCAAATTGCGTGTCTCTCTAACTTGTTTTTCAACCTCATGTTTAATGGGGTATTGTCTTTGTGGTTGTGAACTGGATCTCACAGGTACAATGTGGTAAGGGGATCTTTCTAACCAACCCACTGTAGTGTAGTTCTTATATTCCCAATAGGCTCTGCACATTGAAATAATGTATCCTATAGATTTGACGTAGGACTGAGGTCGACTGGATCTCTATCAAATATATCAGACTTCATTGTGAGTGCCAGCTAGCTCAGAGGTCACTAGAAACTTTCTCGAATTAACAAGAAGGGATTAGTTCTGACAGCCGCATAAACATGACAAATTTGTTTCCAAAAGATAAAACGTATCGTCAGAGTCGTGGAAACAATAGATATATATTTTACTCACTCAATCGTGCATACTTCATTTCAACAGAGGTGCAGAGAAATAGAGAGACGAGCGTTTTCAATAAAAGGATTTATTGAACAGTCTTCTTTCTCATGCAAAATAAATGAACTGCTACAATCTTAATACTGGCTGTAAAGTATAATGCGTACAGCAAGAAGAGTATTATAAAATAATACTGTAAAAGCATGGTATGGTTTCTAAGCCATTAAATACATACATAAATAACAAAGGCTAAAAGTACTCAACTAGTGCTTCTAAAATACCCCTACCCCAATGCACCTAACCTAGGTCTAGTACGAGGGAAGAAGTAAGTATGGTGTAGCATAGGTTTAGTTTCTTTGCCAAGAATCTATCCAAGATTTCTCTTAGGGTCTAATCAGCTCCGTACCTTGGTTTTAGAATGAAGGAGGTCTGGTATCTTTGTCCCGGACTTGATTTCCCAACACCCCGCAAGGGGAGCTTGGAAACACTGGAGCTGGATTCTCGGTGAGAGAAAGACAGCCTCTCTGTCAGTGCATCAGCTGGAGGGTCGGCTTCCTTCGGCACTTGCTGTAGCGAGCTGCTTCGTGCAAGTAGATAGTCGAGCTGCTCCAAACCACTGTGTATTTGCTAGAGCAAGTGTAGGCATATTTGAATCTTAAAGGTGCCTAGTTTGACATAATAACGTCACCAAAGAACCTCAAGGGAGTGGTAGTTCTATGAAAACTCCATGATTTCTAGGACAAATCAATCTTCAAGCAAGGGGATGTCCCTGACTGCTGAAGCTGAGTTTTTCAAGAATTTGTTGTGGCTTTTTGGAACAAGTGGAAGTAGCCATGCCTGTATTTGGACTGGATGGGTTTTATCTAAATATGGTCATGATTTCTATGCCTTTATAAGGGCAATCTGAATTATACCTATATAGGGGCATGAATCGGTAAATTACGCTTGGATTCTAAAATGCTACACAACACCACGGGGTGCGGTCTAATGCCAGAGCTTGTACTAAGGCCCACTACTTGGCGTATGTGGGTTTACTGATTCTGAAAAGAGGTCAGAAAAAGCTCGTAAAGTTACTCTTTCTCCTAGTGGACAATCCCTTACAAGATGAGGTGGCCAAACATTTTCAGCCAAGAGAATGAAATGAAATGAAAAAACATGTATATAGCACTATAGCTATCCTGAGGCATCCCAGCGCTGCAGACAAAGGCGGACAGAGAGAGAAGGTCCAGTAATTAAGTGCATTTGTTAAAGAGCAGTGTTTTTAGGAGTTTACGAAAGGGCAGTAAGTTAGGCTCCGCCCGTATATGGGGGAAGAGCGTTCCATTCCCTGGCGGAGTTATAGGAAAAGGAGCGCCCGCCACATCTAACTCTCTTTATTCTTGGGAGTAAGACGAGAGAAGAGGACGCCGAGTGGAGGTTTCTACTTGGTTGGTATGGAATGATCATAGATCGGCTGATTGCTGGACCATTCCTCCAAAAGGCCCTATGTGCAATACACATAGCTTTAAATTGAATTCTCTCCCTGACAGGCAGCCAGTGAAGGCTCCTCAGTTCAGGTTTTGCAGATTGCCAGTAAGGGATCTGCAGGAGCAGGTGAGCTGCGCAGTGTTGGATGATCTGGAGCTTGTGTGTAGTGGATTGAGAGGCTCCTAAATAAAGGGTGTTCCCATGGTCTAGGCGAGATAGAATGAGAGCCTGGACCATAATTATTTTTGCCAGAAATGTGAGAAGAGGGAGTATTTTGCGTAGCATCCTCAGCAGGCCATAACGAGTGGCCAATAGTTTTGCCGCCAGGTAGTTGAAGCTAAGGGAACGGTCCAGCCAAATGCCAAGGCTTTTGGTCTGGTGGTTTAGGATCTGGGGCAGGGCCAAAGTAGCTCGGGATTAAAAGAGAGTGAGTTACCGAGGAGCATAAGCTCCGTCTTGTCCCCATTGAGTCTTAGGCAAGAGAGTGCCATCCATATGGCTACCTCCTCTAGGCATCTTCCTAGGTCGCTGGATGACTCCATGCAGGGGAATGTTCCAAGCAGGGGAATGTTATAGCCGAATGACAAGTTCTCACAAAAGAGAACCTTGACAGTACATGGTATATATCCCCCTTTAGCTGGAGTTGGAAATCATATAATTGACTTGGGACACTCAGTCCCTGGTCCCGTATTTCCACCTGGGCATAGTTACTTCTTGATACTGCCGCCAGACACTCCATAATATTCAGGCGAGCTATTGTGACTTCTTCTGTGCTGTCCAGCATAGTCAGAGCCCACTCCCCGTGTACAAGCAGAGTCCTCAATATCTATGCCATGCATGGATTTAATCACAGCCAACTTCTTTTTAAATTGGAGCTTTGACTGTGTAGGTTTTTTTTTGTAAAATATTTTTATTTGAAAATGACAGACAAATTCACTGTTACTCATACAATTCACAATGCAATTTACATTTAGCGTCACATTAGGAATCAAGTTTAGTTAGACCTACATATTACACAGTTTGCTCCCTATCTCTGTTCCTTTGCACCTCCAATTCCACCACAGGCGACACACAAATGTCCCCCCTATAAATGCTCCATTTGGACCACTTCCAATCCCATTTCTTCAGGCACCCCCTCACAATAAACACTTCTTTCTCAGCAATCATGCACCTATCTAGCTCCCACTGCCAAATGACTTTGTAGGTTTGTCTTCCTTTTTTATTATGAAATCAGAAGAGCGTTGTGTGTCCTTCTTCGGTTTCACATATCCTTCTGACCAGCGCTCTGATCGTTCTCCTCTTTCTGAGTGTTTTTCTGATGATTCCTGGAAGGAACGAGAAGGACGTGTACCAATATCCTAATACCTATCAAACTGTTTAATTGTTTCACGGTTTCGCAAATTATAGCGCTCTTAAGGGGATTCCTGTTGATGAGATCCACCCCGTGTATTAGTCTTTTCTTTATTTCTCTCATTGTTCCACCATTTTTTTAGAAGACTCAGGTGCCGGTTTCGAGTTCTCCTTTTCAGAACTACCCTTAATGTGCGGTTTATTAGGTCTGGCTGCCAAATTACTTAAATAAGTCTAATTGAGGATGCTGCTGGAAAATTACCATTAATTTCATCCCCAAATCCAGGGCAGGTCCTGCCCCGTATTCTTCTGAATTTGTTTAAGCACCTCAGGCAAAACAGCTAATGAATGTGTATCATGGGTTCTGTTATAGACTGCAGTAAAGACTATGCCCCAAGTGGCACAGTATTCCACTGAAGGAGCCATCCCCATTGGCAGGCATATTGTGAAAACTCTATGTTTTTCATCTTGGGGTCCTGTATATGGAAACACTGCTTCAAGCTGATTTATTTTTTTTGCAATCCAGAACTCAATCTCATCCCATCTGCTGGCAACTTTTCCCATTATAACTGAGAAAAGCAAGGACCCCCTGGGTAGTGTAACTCTATAGACTCCTAGGGCAGGGTAGCAACAAGTGTGAAAAAATCCTAGGACGTCTAGGTATGACAGTGTACATTGAAGTATAGCCAGCTAATGAGAAGGAACAATGGAAGTGGAGTAACAACGTTATTTAAAAAAACATATTTTTATTTGTTATATATTAAAAACCATGTTGAAACTAATCAAATGAATAAGTAAAAAATGTCTATAACAACATTACATACAAAAATCATAAAAGGTTACACGTAAGTTGAATCATATACACAATAAACCAATAAAATGACAACATATACAGTTAATCAAAAAGATGGAACAAGCATAAAAAACTCGACGCGCGTTTCGGCAGGGGACCGCCTTCTTCAGGAGACACAATTTACTTCCTGAAACACAGTTATAAAAAGAATGTTTCTGTTATCACAACGTACATAGAGTTGATACAACCAACATTATTACTCATATGTTAGGAAACCGTTATCCCTAAACTCTAAAAGCTGACCATGACCATTGTTTTGTGCACTGAAGGCCTCTAATAAGCCAGAATAATATCTGACGATTGTACAGTAACTGACATCACTACGAGTAGCGTTCCTTCGTCTTTGTGACTACCATTTTACAGTAAAGGAGAATATCAGCAGACTACCATTTACGAACTGGTACAGGTTCTCTTTCAAATATAGTACAGACTTAATCTTTGTACTGGTAGTATACACAAATCATATAAAGATTAGATAACATTTACAGGTTACATTTTCCAAAAAGCTGTTTGTCACAGGGGTGTTCAATACAATTTTCCGCATCGGTGTTTAGGTAAAGTAGATATACTCACAACAGTAAGACTCTATCCATGCAGCAAAAAACATCGTAGGTGACTCTTCATTTATTCAGTATAGTATGGTAAACTGATGCCTAATGATAGAGTACATTATTAGTGATGGAAAAGGATACCGAATTGTTAACCTATACATGAACATATTGGCTCAACATCTAGATCTTAACATGTGGATAGCTCTGCAGAGTGTTATAATTATAAAAAGATGGAACATGGAAGGTACATGTTCGTGCAGAAAATACCCTTCAGATGGTTTAGCCTTAAAATATTAGTCCTATTCCCTAAATATGGTGACATTAAGTGTTTGCTGTGGACTACCAGATGTCATCCGCTAACTGATGCGTAGATGGCCGCGATATGGGACCAGTAAAAGAATAGATGCGGTATCTTCAGAAGACTCATATATAAAAAAGAAGAAATACCAAAATAGTACCTTATATTTCCACATGCGATGTTAGAGTTATAGATGAGAATATCCTAGATGAGATTGTCCCATATCAATGGGTATAGAGAATACACTATGGAAAAGATTAGAAGAAGAATAAACTTATTCATCGTAAATAGTACCCATTTAGACAGCATAGGTCTAGAAATGGAATGGTTATTGAATTATGATAATTAAATTAATTACCTGCAGCAAAAACGCTACATAGGCTGATAGAGTTAATGCTTGAGGCAAAGTTGCTTTAAGTGGCGCTCTTGTTCGTCATTCACAGACTGATAAAAAAATGGGTTCTGAAATAAGTAAGGAAAAATTTGCAATTAACCTTTAGGGGGTCTCTATGTTAATTATACATTGAGGCATTAGACTGGAGCTATGCTGTTAAAGACTGACTCTATGACCCCAAAGACAATTTATATTGAAGATTACCTTGGTTTAAACTGAAGCAGCGTTTGGATAGAACATACTTCAAAAAGGTCGATAGGGGAGGGCGCCTCACGTTGTTTGTTAAAATAGAAAGATCTGAAAGAATGGAATCAGATCACGCAGTCAGTTAAGGTAATGTTGGTAACAAAGTTGCAAAATAGCAACATATTTCACGGGCTGACGAGAACCGAGTGCTCTCTAAAAGAGCGTCTGCGTGTGGTTCTTACCGAGAAACGAAGGATTCTTTGTGGACAGCACGATGTAGCTGCTCCGTGTTCAGGCGTATGGGAAATCGTCCTCCTCCTCCCGGATACAAAGTATCCAGCAGTTGAAAGCCTTCCGTATATAAAGGGGCTGAAAAACGCGGGAACGCGGCCGGCTAATGACGGCGTTTGTAATTAAAGACGGACTAGTAAGGTACAAGCCAGTCCCGCTCCAAAATGGTGCTTATGAATGCATAATAGTGGTGAACAACACCAAGCACACCATATGTTGCTGTAAAAGTGTAATGGGTAAATTATACATATTAGCGCATATATCGGCTCGTTTTAATACGGATCTGGCGCTAATTCATCAGAGTGTTTAATCTACACGATGTCCGAGGTGTGTACTTTACCGTGGGAACTATATTCCATAAAATACGCTACCTAGAGACCAAACTTAGGAATTCCGGTAATGTAGACGATGCGATTAAAAGAATTGAAGAAGCTAACAAAGAATTAGAGTCATTCAGCGCCTATCTGAATAAACGAAAGAATGACAAGTTAGCTAAAGATAAACGCTACTATTTTGCAACTTTGTTACCAACATTACCTTAACTGACTGCGTGATCTGATTCCATTCTTTCAGATCTTTCTATTTTAACAAACAACGTGAGGCGCCCTCCCCTATCGACCTTTTTGAAGTATGTTCTATCCAAACGCTGCTTCAGTTTAAACCAAGGTAATCTTCAATATAAATTGTCTTTGGGGTCATAGAGTCAGTCTTTAACAGCATAGCTCCAGTCTAATGCCTCAATGTATAATTAACATAGAGACCCCCTAAAGGTTAATTGCAAATTTTTCCTTACTTATTTCAGAACCCATTTTTTTATCAGTCTGTGAATGACGAACAAGAGCGCCACTTAAAGCAACTTTGCCTCAAGCATTAACTCTATCAGCCTATGTAGCGTTTTTGCTGCAGGTAATTAATTTAATTATCATAATTCAATAACCATTCCATTTCTAGACCTATGCTGTCTAAATGGGTACTATTTACGATGAATAAGTTTATTCTTCTTCTAATCTTTTCCATAGTGTATTCTCTATACCCATTGATATGGGACAATCTCATCTAGGATATTCTCATCTATAACTCTAACATCGCATGTGGAAATATAAGGTACTATTTTGGTATTTCTTCTTTTTTATATATGAGTCTTCTGAAGATACCGCATCTATTCTTTTACTGGTCCCATATCGCGGCCATCTACGCATCAGTTAGCGGATGACATCTGGTAGTCCACAGCAAACACTTAATGTCACCATATTTAGGGAATAGGACTAATATTTTAAGGCTAAACCATCTGAAGGGTATTTTCTGCACGAACATGTACCTTCCATGTTCCATCTTTTTATAATTATAACACTCTGCAGAGCTATCCACATGTTAAGATCTAGATGTTGAGCCAATATGTTCATGTATAGGTTAACAATTCGGTATCCTTTTCCATCACTAATAATGTACTCTATCATTAGGCATCAGTTTACCATACTATACTGAATAAATGAAGAGTCACCTACGATGTTTTTTGCTGCATGGATAGAGTCTTACTGTTGTGAGTATATCTACTTTACCTAAACACCGATGCGGAAAATTGTATTGAACACCCCTGTGACAAACAGCTTTTTGGAAAATGTAACCTGTAAATGTTATCTAATCTTTATATGATTTGTGTATACTACCAGTACAAAGATTAAGTCTGTACTATATTTGAAAGAGAACCTGTACCAGTTCGTAAATGGTAGTCTGCTGATATTCTCCTTTACTGTAAAATGGTAGTCACAAAGACGAAGGAACGCTACTCGTAGTGATGTCAGTTACTGTACAATCGTCAGATATTATTCTGGCTTATTAGAGGCCTTCAGTGCACAAAACAATGGTCATGGTCAGCTTTTAGAGTTTAGGGATAACGGTTTCCTAACATATGAGTAATAATGTTGGTTGTATCAACTCTATGTACGTTGTGATAACAGAAACATTCTTTTTATAACTGTGTTTCAGGAAGTAAATTGTGTCTCCTGAAGAAGGCGGTCCCCTGCCGAAACGCGCGTCGAGTTTTTTATGCTTGTTCCATCTTTTTGATTAACTGTATATGTTGTCATTTTATTGGTTTATTGTGTATATGATTCAACTTACGTGTAACCTTTTATGATTTTTGTATGTAATGTTGTTATAGACATTTTTTACTTATTCATTTGATTAGTTTCAACATGGTTTTTAATATATAACAAATAAAAATATGTTTTTTTAAATAACGTTGTTACTCCACTTCCATTGTTCCTTCTCATTAGCTGGCTATACTTCAGTGAACTTTTCCCATTATTGCATTAATTGTTACTGGACTAATTCCAGGCATAGTTTGAGCAGCTCTCTGTGGGATCACCATTATGGTTCGCATAATGAACTGACCTAGACATCTTTAGAGTGTACCTAAATTTCTGCATAGTACTCCAACATGTAGGCCTGTAATGTTTACTATATCTGGATTTTGTTTTGTTGAAAATTTCTTTATTAATAGGGTACATGAAATTATGGTAAGCAGTGCAGTATATTCTCAGTACATAATTCACACATTTGTATATTATGATCGCACTGACAGGAGTTATACATTTTAATTTTTCGTTAGGTCACTATAACATCTAAACCGAACTCCCCCCTCCCTCGCCCTCCCCCCTCCAGGCACTGCCCAACTCACATTTATATCAGTTCATGGTGCCGGACATTCTTACACTTGTATGTGTCGTGTGTTACATTAGCCCTGCTATAGTCATACTAGGGGCATACGGGGTGAGCCACTTTCATGTGCATACCGTCCGTGTCTGTGCACCTGTAGTTGTGTGTAACGGGTCCTCCCTATTGGTGGACGCCGTATAAGGGTCGGCCTATGATGTGGATCTGTCCTTATTCCTGGTGTCCCATATCTATGGTGTGTTCTGAGTCTGTATCATTCCCAGCCTCAAAGGACCCCAGCAACGCATTCCAATCTAGGAAGATGGGGTGTTTCCTGAGCCCTCTGCGTTCCTCGCGCTGCAATGTCGCACTTTCAGCCTTTCCCCATCCCACCAACTCCGCCCTCCACATTTCAGGGTCTGGTGGCCTGGGTGACTTCCACCTCATGGTGATCGCACACTTCGCTAAGATCATGGCTAAGTCTGGGAATCGTGTATCTACGCTCTTTCTCCACTCCACAGGGCCCAATCCCAGGAGGGTATATTCCAATGTGTTGTATGGTTTGGAAGGGACTAGTCTAGTCAGATCAGACTGTACTGTGGTTCACTAGTACCCTAGCTTAGGGCAAGCCCATAGCATGTGTACCAGTCGGGCATCCTCCCCCCAGCACCTTGGGCATGTGTTGGGAGTGTCAGGGAACATAGCGTGTAGGCGGTGTGGAGTCAGATATGCTCTGTGGAGGAGCATGAGCTGTATGAATTTGAACTTCTGGTTCCTCGATACCTTTTTAGGATATTTCAAGATCCGGTCCCATTCCTGATCTCTGAGCGGTCTCCCAATGTCGTGTTCCCACTTATCTCGTAGTGGTTGCAGTGAAATGGCCCTGCCCTCTCTTATACCATGTGTTATCCACCTGGTCAGGTAGCTGCCAGTCCCCATTAGGTACTGCATCGTGATTAGTGGGTTTGTGGGTGGCTCCGTCCCATCAGGGGCCCATGCCTGCGCTATGTAACATTTCACACCTGCCTGTAGTAAGAACGACCTTCCAGGTGCGAGGTGTGTAGTGCGAAAGTCTTCAAATGACATCATCTTGCCATCATTAAAGAAATCCCCCACTTGTGTCACTCCCAAGTCGTGCCAGTCTGTAAGCATGTGGTTCGAATGTGTTCTCAGCCCAGCTGGTAGCCCTAGTAGTGGTATCGTAGGAGCGTAAGTTGACGTGGGCGATGTGTATTTCTCCAGTGTTCAATCGCTATGCGGAGTAGGGGGGGTGCGGACCGTGGGATCCCCGCCTTGGGGAGCAATAGGGCATGGACACTCCCTTTGTTCCATTCAGAGTCAGACATATCAATTTCGTGCAGATTGCGTCCTGCCAGCCAGTAGGCGAGCCATTGTAGGTGACATGCGAAGTTATACGCCCGGAGGTCTGGGACCCCCATACCACCCGCAGTCGTGGGAAGCTGCAGTTTCTTTAGGCTAATACGTCGCCTCCCGGCGCCCCTGACCAATTCAGTCAACAGGGTATCCAGTGTTTTGAACACCGTGGCGGGAATTCTCAGCGGCAGACCGGTAAAGTAGTACAACAGGCGGGGCAGGACCACCATCTTGGTAATAGTCACCCTGCCCGCCACTGCTAGCGGGAGCGTGGTCCAGAATCGCACCTGTGCTCTCAGCTTCGTAATTGCCCTTCCTATGTTGCCTTCTAGTAGGTCCCCTGGCTCTCTGTAAACCTGTATCCCTAAGTAACGGAAGGTGTGCTCCGCCACCTGGAAAGAATGGGGTGCAAAGGGAAGGTGGGTTTACACTCTGGCTGCAGAGAAGAAAAACCCATACGATTTGGGTTCACTAATCGCAAGGCTTGACATGGCGTTGAAGGTATTAAAATGCCGGGCACAGGTTCTAAATCCCCGCCCAGATCTCCGAAGTAGAGTATAATGTCATCCGCAAATGCTGATACCACATGAGTCGTCCCTCCCCTCCGTATGCCCCTGTGTTGCGCGGACTCACGGAGTTTGCACAATAAGGGCTCTAGTGCCAGTATAAATAATAGCGGGGACAATGGGCATCCCTGCCTAGTACCCTTAGCCACTTCCAATTGTGTTGATATGCACCTGTTTGTGCGGACCCGCGCCGTCGGATATGTGTAAAGTAGCTTCACCCAGTAGTCGAGTACCGCGAACATGTAGTTCCATTTTATTGAGTAGAAAGCCTGTTTCAGGACTAACGATACGCATCCCTCCGTGTCCGCCCTTCCCGTTGCGTCTAGCATGATTTGGCTAAGGCGCCGCAGATTCATAGCAGTGCTTCTGCCCGGCACGAAGCCGCACTGGTCTGGGTGTATGAGCGATGGGATGTATTGAGCCAGTCTATTTGCTGGTATTTTACTTAATATTTTGTAATCCGTGTTGAGTAGCGATAGCGGTCTATAATTTGCTATATGTAGGCTGTCTCTGTCCGGTTTCAGCAGTGACACTATTAGGGCTTGCAGTGTGGATTGTGGAAGACCCCGGGCCTTAAGTGCCTCTTTATACACCTCTAGGAGACGTGGTGCCAGAAGATCCATGAAGGCTCCATAGAATTCCACTGGAAGGCCATCCGTGCCCGGGGCTTTGTTCCGTGGGCGTGCGCGAATAGCCTGTCTAATTTCTGCTACCGTGATAAGCCTCGCCATCTCTTTCCTCTGTCGTTCCTCAAGCTTCCGTATTTCCAACCCCCTCATGAAGTCCCCGAGGGCCCCCTCTATCATAGGGGCGTGTGGGCCTTATAACGTCCCATAGTAGTCTTTAAACGCTGCGTTCACACTCAACTGCGTTGTTGCCATGGACCCCCCTTGGTCAAGTACCTCCATTATGGGCAAGTGTATCGGGTCATCTTTTACTAGCCGGGCCAATAAAGGTCCTGCCTTATCCGCCTGCGCATGTTGTCTACTCGTGTACTCTCTGTAGTCAAGGGTACGTAGTTCCTCTAGCAGTTCTGCATGTTGGATGTGTGCTTCTTGTAGTGGCGTGAAAGGCACATTCGTGCCGGCAGCTTCACTCTCTAATAGTGCTAGGCGTCCCTCTACATCCCGGAGTTTGTCCATCACAGTGTGCCTCATGCCCACCCGTGTGCTCATCGCTTCACCCCGAATCGTGACCTTAAAAGCGTCCCACTCCACTTGACGGGAGCTCGCGGACCCACTCTTTATGTCAAAGTAAGTTACAATGGCCATCTCGAGTGTTGCGCGGAAAGTCGTGTCTTCTAATAGATCTGGTGTAAGGCGCCAGGTTGGTATGGGTGTTGGAATCCTGCCCCACTGAAAAACAACTTCCACCGGGTTGTGGTCTGAGAGAGTTTTGCCCATGTGTTCTGCCGTCGTGACCGGCCCCAAGAGTGACGTGGTGCAGAAAACATGATCTATTCTGGTGTGCAATTTGTGGGGCGGTGAATAGAATGTATATTCCCTGTCTAAATTGTGTTTGCCACGCCATGCATCTGCTAGTTGCCAACCCTCTGCCCACTGCGTTAGCGCCTCATCCTGTTTTCTACTTTCCTTAGCCTGTAATGGTGGGTGGGACCTATCCAGTGATACATCCAGGACAGCATTAAAATCCCTGCCCATCAACCAGGGAAAATCAGCCCAATCAGCCAGCACTCCGCTAAGTTTCACCAGGAATGCCGATTGATTCGAGTTCGGCGCATATACGCTACCCAACACAACAGGGGAACCGTCCAACAACCCTCGGACAAATACGTATCTGCCTTCTGTATCTTTCCTCAGTTCCACCAGTTTAAAGGGGACCGAATTCCTCAGCCACACAGCTGCCCCTCTCGAGAAGGCTGAGTAAGAGGTAGCGAACAATTGACCCTTCCACTTTTTAAGCAATTTCCCACTTTCTGAGGTCGTTAAATGGGTTTCCTGAAGGCAGACAATTTTGACCTTTCTACGATTAAGTTGAGCCAAGATTCTATGTCTTTTGTGGACTGACCCCATGCCACGAACATTCCAAGTGCACAATTTATAGTCATTAAGGTTCCCCATCCCTAGCAGCAGCAGGTAAAGCCGGTGAAGTCCTCACCGTGGAGTAGGTATAGTTAAACAACCATGAGTCTCGTGCCTGTACAAGAAAAAACCCCGTAACAAACAGGTCCCCGAATAAAACCCTTCGGGATCCAAACAGTATAGCCCAACGTGGGCATGCCTTACATTGAAACATGTCTATATGGTGGGGAGCTGGGGCCACTTACACCAGTCCAGAGTCTGTTGGTAGCACTCCATCGCACCAGAGCAAAGAAGGCCCCCCTCCCCCCGATCACCTTGCAGATAGTTCATACGTTACCATCCGACGATCTGCCCAGCCACAGTCATAGGTCATGTGCTTCTTGTGCCGTGATCTTGTGGAACAATGGTAGGCTATCAGCAGATCCCGACACCTCCGTGTGAGTGGCGGAACGGCTGGCTGAAGCGGCAGGGTCCTGGGCGTCGTGCTCGCCAAGGCGGCCATTGTCAGTTGTACTATCCCCTTGGTCCTGGCCGATGACGAGCCTCCCGAGGCCGCGTGTCGGTTCGCGTGACCCTTGGTTGCTCCCATCTGGTTCCGACCTCCCCGGTGCGATGATACCTCTCCTTGATCCTCCTCAAAGGGGTCCTGCGTGTTCGGGGGCGTCAGTGTTACCTCTATCCACTCCGCCGCTTCCTCCGGAGATTCGAAAAAGTAGGACTTATTGTTGTAAAGCACTTTGAGTCGTGCCGGAAATAGCAGTGCGTACTTCAGGTTCCTGTCCCGCAGCATGCGCTTAACTCTCAGGAATGTCGAGCGGGCTCTCTGCACCGCCGGGGTGAAATCTGGGTATACCGAAACAGTCTTGTCCTCGAAGCGCAATGGGGCTTTCTGCCTTGCAGCCCTCAGGACCGAGTCTCGGTCTTTGTAATGTAGGAGGCGGGCAATTAAGGGGCGCGGTGATGCTCCTAGTTTAGGCGGTCTTGCCGGCATCCGGTGCGCTCTCTCCACACTATATAGTGGCGTGAGGTCTTGGGGATCCACTATCTTTTTTAACCAGTCCTCTACAAATTGGGTAGGGTCCTTACCTTCGCTTTTCTCTGGAATACCCAGTATGCGCACGTTGTTTCGGCGGGCCCGCCCTTCCGCATCGTCCAGCTTGTCCCATATCAGTTTGATCTGTTTGTCCATTTGTTCGAGTTTCGTAGAGTGGGACGTTTGTTGTGGGATGAGGTCGTCTAGCGCTATTTTGTGTTCTTTGACTTTCTCCGCCAGCTTCGTATGGTCCGCCTTGAGCAGTGAGAGGCTCGTTGCCATGTTGTCCATTCGGGATTCTAGCACCTCCCTGGACGCCTTGATTTCAACTAGTATAAGGTCCAGTTTCGCATCCTGCGAGGTCTGGCCCGTCGGGGGAATCATCTCCACGTTCGAGGATGCCAGTGGGTCCTCCGAGCCCGTGGACTGAAGGTCGGCTCCGGCACCGTGGTCCTGCACCCTGGCCTTGTTCCTGCCCATATTTCGCGTTTGCAGGGTGGTGGTCGCAGAGTGTCCCCAATGTAACTGGTCTGGGCCGGTGAAGAGTGAGTCGCAGTCGAGTGATACGCCGCCGGTGTCCCCCACGTTCAACCGCCAGGGGAGAGGCCACCCGTCGCCGTCCCTCCGTGTTCAATGTGTGTAGAAGGCCTCACCAGCCCCCCCCAGGGCTCAGCGCACCAGGGCTTTCAAGGTGGAAAAGTCGTAAGTGGCGGCCCACAAGTCTCCCCTGGGTCTGGTAATTCTCACCGTAGAGGGGGGGGGGGTCACAGTGGCCGAGCGTCGCTTGCAGTGTGTAGTGGCGTGGTGGGGAGCCAATTGTCTCACTCCTGCTCCGTGCGCCGCACCTTCCGCCCGGCGGCATGACTCGGCAGGCAGAGCCCTCGCAGCGGCGGGGGGGGGGGCTCCCGCCCGCCTCGCCTCAGCCGGTGTCCTGCACAGCCCCTCTGGGTAGCAACACTCGGGGCAGTTCAGCTGCGGCAGCGCCCTCAAGGAGTCCGCATAGCGCGGTGGGGGCAGGCGCGCTCAGGCCAGGATCCAGTGCGGTCAGCGCCGCTTCCCTACCAGGCAGGCAGGGTCCGCCGGCAGTCCCCGCAGGTAGCGCTCTTGCTGGTTCCGGGCGTCCGGCGGGTTCGGCAGGTCACTGTCTTACAGTGCTCCTGTGGGCCGGCCGCTGGTATACGCCGGCTCACCGCCCCACAGCGGCCCAGGTCGCGCCCGCATCGGCCCTAGCTGACACCGGCCGTCTCCTCACGCCAGTCCGCTGCTGCACCACGCGGGCTAGGCCTCGCCCAAGCTGCTGTCCGTAGTCAGTCGCCTGCAGTCGTCCGCGACCGCCGAACGGCGACGGGGGTCTGCACCGCCTCCTGGGACCGGGGTGGTGTATCGTGGCAATTGGGGAGGCAGGGGGAAGAAGGATAAGCAGCTAGTGTTGGTGTTTATGGACGGAGCCTCGCTAGAGCACGTCCGCCATGTTTGGTTACTATGTCTGGATATGGTGTATATCTAGCTAGGACTGGCTATTTTGCTCCATCATTACTGAGACGACCTGGTATGACATTTTCCAATGTATGTGTTAGGGCACCTAGGAAGCAGTTCATGTGTTCCTGATAAGTGAGTAGGATTTCTAAATCCTCATATGCTCTGTATTGGTTAGGTACAGCTACTTCAATGTATGTTTGAAAATTCGGAGTTGGCATTTACTGTTGAGAAAGTGACCCATGAATAGAACACCTCTGTTTTGTATGCTTCATGGACCTGTACAACAAAGATAACATCCCCTCCCGTTCATAGAAGTTCATGTTGTAGTAACATTTGTGTTAGAGGTGCATGTCTACAATTAAGCAGTAGAACCACCTGTCTTGGATTAGCCATGGAATTATTTGGAATATGTGGAATTCAGAGTGGGTACCTTTATGGGGTGATCCTTTTAAAGGTTCAAACTTGAACAACCTAAAGCCAGAAATAGGGGTTCCATACTTAGCTGAGGAGGATTATCTCCCTAACACCACGGACGTCTCAGGTTATTTGGTGGTTTGGGGCTTTGTGCAGACAAAAGAAAAACTACTTGAAAGGCCCATAAAATAATTACTCAAGCTAGAACGTTGATGGCGCTATGACATATGGTTTATACTTTCTCAGTAAAGCTGTGCGTTTTTGGACAACGTAAACAACAAAACTTCCTGAGACTGAGTCCACGCAAACCATCAGGATTTGTTGGTCTTAGTCCTCGCTGGCCCACAGTGTACCATCTGTGCCATAACCTCTCAAGGTAACAGGTGGTATGTGTAACCTCTGAACATGACAACCCTGACAAACATGACAACAATGGAAAAGAATATGAACAGTCCAACCATCATGCTGTTACATGGATTATATGCTTGCATATAAGTACAGTTATAGCTATGCTCCTAATTCGCACTCCCCATCCTGGTGTGCCTAGGGTAGGTGAATCTGCCAGAATCCCTTAGGGTGATCTAACTCCCCAGTTAGCTGTGGGTATGTTTCATCTGGGGGCCCTTCTTGGTGTAGAGCTGAGCACCATCCTTCTCAGGAGGGGAATAGGATTCAGCAGGGCTGGAATTCCGGCATAGGGCGACCTCAAATGCGTCAATGAAATGCTGCTCTGCTTAAACAGAGGAGTGATTTTGTTTATATAATAAACATCACCCATGTTGCCATGCCAAAGCCCCAGTCAGGCCGCCATTGTTGATTCTATACTTGCAGGGCTGTCGCCAAGCAGACAACAATAAACACCAACATTTTGAGCAGTGAACTTAGTCCTCCTACAGAAAATTCAAGGCTCTGATAATATGCCTACAAAGAATGGTAAATGTAAGCAAAGTCATTTCCGAGAATATTATCCCATACTGGTACGCAAGCAAATGTGTGTCAAGTGTCAATGTTCAAGAAAAGATGTGAACTTTAAACGTAAGCATGTAACATTGTGGTGTTCTTGCCCAGACCTAATGTAGCCACGTAATGCAATGACTAGCTAACTCAAATTTCCACACACCTGCACGCTCTAGCCAACACCATTCATGACTAAAAATCTGGTAAGTGAACGTAATGGGGCACTCTTGTTGCGCTTTTTATTAAACCACACTATGGCATTGGGTGCCCACCACTTGCTAAATGCTGGCTCTTCATTATGGCTGTAATTCTTGGATATTGGGGGCATCCATGACATGAGATTGCCTACACCTGACAAAATGCTGTTCCTGTGATTACTGAAATAGTGAGGGTGTGTATGCCAAGAAGGTGTCAATGCCTGGCAAAATGTCTGCCTTGCCCTGAGTTTATTTTTCTAAATGTATAGCATGTTTTTAATTGCAATATGTCTGTATTTTCATGAACTAACAAGCTGATTCTGGCAACACAATTTGTATTTCCTGACAAAGCAGGCATTTGAGCGATACTTTAAAAAACGCGAAACTGTGAGATTAGTGTAATGGGCCCGTCTCTAACTTACGGCCTGCGATTTAGATATTTGTGTAATTTGTTATTTTTTCACTCTGCACCTTTTTAGGAGAGTCTCATCAATGACATAATTAGAATCTACTTGAAAAGGGGTATGATTTAATTAAAAATGAAAGGAAGTAAAATATGGACATGTTGATAGATGCTTTGATAATGAAAGACTGTGTAGAATAGCTTTTTATAAACTGCCTTTATCACATGTGGCTTTGTATGGGTTTTTCGAGACAGTTTTATTAAAAATGCTCAAAATTATCTTTGAAAGGGGTAACCCGCAACACCCATGGGGAAAGTCAGGGCATTCTTAGCACCCATAGCTTTTTAGCAAATTCAAGTGACCATTGTATGTGAAATGCACTATTTCAACGATTTTTTTTTTAAAAAAACGTTTCTCAGGGGAGAACTCCTAAAACCAGGTTTCAGACGCCAGGCTTGCTGACTGCAATTCGTTGCTGGTGTTATGCTCCATCCTCAGCTGCCATTGCATCAGCCAGTGAGTGGGTACCATCGCAGACTGGTCCCCCCCCTCCCCCCCACCCCCCCTCCCCCCCCCCCCCAAAGCGCTGCTCTGCCTGGTCGCACTGGAAGGCTGGTACGTACGAGGCACAACAGCCCTCTCTTCCTGTGTCTAATGCACATCACAATCCGGCGCTTGTTTTTTTATGGGACCCATGTCCTGGTACTAGGCCTGCTTTGCCATTGACACTCAGTATGATCTTGGTAAAATCATTTTATCTGCCGCTGCCTACATTAGCCTGCCCTGTTTTTGAAGCACCGTCAAGCAGTATACCGCAGTCTCGGAATTTCCCTAAATAGGTTTATTTTTCCCTTGCATTTTTCCTCTTATTGTGAACACAGAGCACCAGGAACAGTAAGTATGACATAAACTGAAGAAGAGGTAGGCGTCCGAAATGAGCTCGTGGGTGAAGAGGGCAGGCGGTCCACACGATGTCGAGGATGAATACCACCCACGAAGGTCAACAAATCCAGGCTGGGGATGACCTGCTACAGCCATGATGTAATCAGGGGCCATAAATAGCTGTTTTCTCATTACCCCCGAAAGAATCCATTCCAAATCTCATTATTGGCTACATTGTGATGTCTGATCCCCACCCCCCAGGTATCTTTGTAATCTATGTTCTTCTCTCACAGACCTAAAAGTGTCTTATGTCATGTTTTCAAACATATTTATTACCATGATGAGGCATCGTGGATTTTAATGAGTATAATTTGTCGTATTCAAGTACTTTTTGTATGACCTCTCGAGTATGCTCTGGTCTGTAAATAAGTGCGTGTTCTGCGGACAGCTAAATTCACATCAAGACGTGAACACAGACTGGGGTTGTTTTCCATCGAAGAATTTCTTATTGATACCATGTACAAGCTGACAGAAGTTTCAATTACCTATGATATCACTTAGAAACACGAGGGGGGAGAAGCCACATTATTGACAGCTATGCATCTGTTATTTATTATTGTGCTTAGCCCATGACCCTCCCTTGCAAGTTGATCTCTTACATAAGATGTGCAGACGGAACCATGAACATCATGGTCTTCCTTACCCTCTCTTCATTTGTAATTTTGTCATTTGTAAAGCGCATATAACCAACAGGCATCAGAGCGCTATAACAAGCAAGAACAAACTGGGGAGACCAGCAAAGGCCATTATGGTTGTGAGAAAAGCCAGGGTTTCACATGCTTGCGAAACACAGAGTAAGAATTAATGCTAACAATATGTGCAGGGAAAGTGTTCCATTTCCTGTCCGCTGCCACAGAGAAGGCATGCTCACCCCATCTCACCTTGCTGAAACGGGGAACAATCGCTTTCCTCTTCCCAGCCAATCTCAAATGTCTGCTGGGAAGACACCAGTTGAAAACGTTACTTAAGTAATAAGAGCCCTGTTGGTTCAGGGCCTTATAAACCAGACACAGGGCTTTAAAGATCAACCACTTCCTCACTGGGAGCCAGTGCACTGTCCACTATCCCTCCCTCATCAAGAGATTTTTAGGTACGCCCAACACCAGCCGCGCAGCTGCAGTTTGGATAACCTGAAGTTTGTTAAGCGAATACTGGTTGACGTTTAAATACAAAGCATTACAGTAGTCCAGGTGTGATGTTATGAGCGCAGTGACCACTGACACTCTTAATTCCTCGGGAAGGAAAGGGAGGATGTTCTTCAGGCTCATGATGATCGAGAAACAGGAGCTCGCTGTCCTATTGACCTGAAAGTTGAATGTCAGAGTGTTATCGAAAATCACCCCCAGGTTTTTAGTGGAAGTTCTCTCAGCAGGTAAAGGTCAGCATGTGACCGGCCAACAGCGGTCAGTCCAAACCGAGTTCTCTGCCCTGAAGACCACAATCTCTGTCTTCTCTGCATTCATCGTGAGCCAAATGTCTTGCATCCAGGTGCTGACTTCTAGTAAACAAGACCTAAACTTGTCCACTACTCCTGCCCAATCCCCAGATATAGAAACAATGATTTGGGTATCTCCACAGGCCTGAGCACACACACAATATCATTTCAATTTGCGTAGGATAATATAATGCACAGCAACAATATATAATAGTTTGTCTTTTAATGTTCTTTCTTCCATTAGTCCAACCAACATGTGTTTCGTTGCCCGGGATTGACCCATGACTTCCTCAGGGCTAATAGACCTTGTGGTTGGACGGTCAGCCTTTGAATCGGTTATAATTACGGCCATACTGGGTGCCGACGAAAAACGCGGAAACACGTCCTAGTATGAAAGTGCTTTTCCCCTGATATTCGGATGCCGGAACTGGTTCTATCTAACTTGATGTGCACAGCCACTCAAGTGGATAGAGCAACTATTGGTGGATTGAAAAATAGAAGTGAAAGGAACTAACAAAGTATCCCTGCCCTCTTGGCCGGGACGGAATTATAACCGGTTCAAAGGCTGACCGTCCAATCACAAGGTCTATTAGCCCTGAGAAAGTTGTGGGTCAATCCCGGGTGACGAAACACGTGTCGAAGGCTGTGGATAAATCTAGCCTAATTAGAATGGCTGTGCCCTCCTGATCCACTTGTCGGTGAATGGAATCTATAGGAAACAGGGAGATAGGCCAGAGTTTTTTCAACTCTCCCAGATCCCCATTTGGTTTCTTGTTAAGGTGAATGATACTCTTCTTTCCAGCACTAAGGATAAACTTCGGACTCCAGTACTCGAGCCTAACCTTTCTCCAAAAAAGCGGCAATTAATTCTGGTGCAGGCAAGAATCATCTGGGGAGCCTAAAGTAATTTGTCTCAAGACAGCTATGATTTTAGCTGTCAGCAAACTGGAAAAAGAGGACAATTCAACATAATTGGGGGCCTGCCCGGAGGAATCATCTTTCAAAGATAAGAGAGCTGTGCAGTTCTCTGCAGACTGGGCATTCAGAGAGGATCTTCAAGATGTTATCCTTAAAAAACGAGGCCATCCTATCGGAGAAATCTTGAGAGTTCTCCAATTCCTGTTGAGCTGGCGGCAATGTAAGATCTCTTACCACCTTAAACAATTCCCTGGGTACATTTATTGCAGATCCTATTTTAAGTATGAAGATTTTGCCTCTTTGATTGCCCTTTTGTATTTTTGAATCACATTTTTATGTTTACATTCCTTGTGTGTCCTATACGTAAAGAAAAAATATAGCTGGTGTCTTATCACCCTTGCTCCACCACCATTGGCCATCCATCTCTAGTTCAAAAAAAGAAAATGAATCCAAAGAACACCCAGCATCCTGTCACTTCCATCCCAAGAAAAGGATGTAGCATCCTTCCATCATCCTCCACCACCATTATGTATGTGTGTGGCATGTCTATAGTGTGAACCTAGCTAGGCTGCACATGGACAAAGGCAAGCTTAAAGTCAATGAGTAATAAGAGAGGAGGGTGAGATGTGGACGGTTAATGCCAGTTAAGACCCCTTACCATGCCAAAATATATTTTTAAGCAACTGCCTTTCTCAAATGTCTCCTACTGCCTTTGGATGACACCCTCCTCTCCTTCAAAAATACACTGCATTCAGCCACCCACCACCCTGAATTCTATTCACTGCTCTGAATGATAGAAAGCAGAGCAGACACCGTGGAGGGAGCTACACTGTCAGAGATACTGACAGCATCAACAAGTCAGGCTTTGCCACAGGCCCTCCCATAACAGAGAGAAATCATGTGCCTGACATGGGTCTTCCAAGTTCCTTCGAGACAAAGAAGGGAGTGGCTTTCCACGTCTGCCTTGTGTCTGCTGAGATCCAAGAGAGACCGGGAAAACGAGGGAAGTTGATGAACCATCATCTACCATTCCTCAGCCTCCTTCAGGTCTTTAGAGACCCAAAGTAATTGTCGGATCGTCAAACAAGTGAGCAATTTCTTCAGAGCCCAGACATTCTGTTCTTTAACATCAGAGCCATGAGTAAAAGGGTTTTAAACTAATATTCACAACAATGATTCTCAATGAGAGTCCAACGTAATAGAGTGATCTGCCAAGGTTCCGGCAATGTGATCAAAAGATGAAGTTCAGATCAGAACCTAAGCTCATCATTGGAGACGAATTGCTGTCACCGGGGCAGATGGGGATTCTTCCTAATGCGGTGAAGCACGAAAGTCAAGTTCCATTAATTAAAGAAATAAATCTCTACTCCTGTGTGAAAACGGGCTGAATAGCTGTCGTGTCCACTATTTTGTCATTCTCTGAAAATACCTGATTGTTGCATGGAAATGATTGTGCCTGGCTGAGGACAGTGCTGCAATTCCCGTACCGCTCCCTAGGGGTCTGCATGGGTTTCCTCAAAGTTCCCACATATGAGGCCCACAGACTACCTAGAAATAGACCAGTAAGATATTGGCTTACTTGAGAGCTGTGGGAGTGCTTCTAGTGCCATCGCCGGAATGTCGGTTTGACATCGATTTCTAGAGAGGGAATGAGTCATTTGATTGGGGCAGTCCTCGATTCAAATGAGGAGCACCCACTGTAGTACAGGGGCACCGTGATGATTGAGGAGCATTACCCCAATGGTCAGAGTCTGTCACAGAAAAATAAAATGATATTAAAACAATAATATCATTTAATCTGTGAGGTGCTCTCGCTGACAGTGCATGCGTGTGTGTGGGGCCAGTACGGGCAATGACAGGCAGGAGTGGTAGGCACTTAGAAGTGTGCATGTAAGTTTGGCTGACCGTCTTAGGCCAGCCAAACAGACATGCGCACTTCTATTTATCCAACCCAGCTGTGTTCACAGCCAGGTTGGAGAAAAGCAGCAGTCTTTGAGGCAGTGTCTGAGTGGCAGACCAGGCCGCTCAGTCTAATCCTGACACTGCTGTCATAGCATGAGAGCAGCATCCTAATTGGCTGGGCAGCCTGTGTCTTCCCAGAGACTGCCAGGAGTGAAGCACTGTTGTGGCCGTCTGTGTCTGGGCAGCAAGAGGTAAGTGTTTTTTAATATTTAATTTTTAGCCTCAATCCCGCGTCCTCCCCCCTTCTCTCACCAAACCACCCTCACTTTCGCTGTGCGACTGGCACGACTGCTGTAGTGATCGTTCCAGATGTGATCAGTGATATACATTGCCTGCAGAAATTCCCTATCCGCTGAGCACACTTCCAAAACCAGTACCTGTAATCTGAGCCAGACTTCTTTGTCGCACAGCAAGAAATTAGCCCCTAGAGTTTATGCAGTTTGAGAAAGTGTGCACAAGTGTGCCTGCATGGAAATAACCAATGAGAATATTTATTTTTTTACTGCAAAGGACAAATTATGAAAATAAAATCAAATGTGTTCTAAGGTCAGCATTGCTGTTGCTCCATAATACCTTGTCTCTCATAACACTTTTATTAACTTCAGCAAACTAGAAACAGGATGGAACGTGATTAGACAGGAGACACGTGATTAGACAGGAGACAGCGACGGGCCAACCTGCCTTTAGGACCCAAACTGTGGGACGACCTCCTTCCCGAATTGCGGCAAATTGGAAGACCCATAAAAATTCACTAAACACACCTGCTACAGGTGCCCCTGGACACCTGTGAGCTATAATGCTAATCAAATGACTAAAGGGCCATATGTAAGAACATATTTTCCCATAGACACAGAATGGGTAGAACCCTTTGATACATCTGGCCCTAAGACCTCTGGCTACAACACCAAACAGTACTATTCCTCACAACACACCTACAACCAAACATAACCAAAACACTACACTACGGAGGACCTAATTTGCGAGGAATTAGCGCAGCGCGGTGCCGCAAGCCATTTTGCTGCACCGTTCTGCTTTAATTCTGAAGCAGGAAGGGGCACCTTCCTGCACATAAACAATCGCAAGAGGGGATTTCCTCATTCTATTTGTGCTACAGTATGTAGTACTCATAGAGGAAAAAAACGTGGAGAAATGACATAATGTTTTCTCCTCATTGCGCCTCCCCATGCCTGCCCTAGGAAGGCGTAGTATTCTGACTTATTCGCAGGTTTACGATTTCTCGTAAATCTGGAAATGTGGCAGAAGCTATGGGTGTTGCATGGGAACACCCACAGCATGCCCCTTTCACGTAAAGTGTTGCTTGTTAAGGGGCCATGTTTACAAGGACACGAAAAGCCACGCAGGGTGGCTTTAGGTGTCCTTGTATACATGGGGCAGATGGTTGCGCTGCTGGTGTGTCGCAAAAAGTGACACACTGGCAGCGCAAAGGGCTTGTATATAAGTCCCTGAGTATCCAACTCAAAGTCAGAAAACAGTCTCTGGCCACTAAGTACTAAGACCAGAGGATCAAAAAGTATACCACTTTGGGGTATATTCACAAGAAAGTGTGATAACTACCTCAAGAGTAGCGTAGCGCAACTTTCAACGTCGCCGCCCATCGCGGGAAAATAACCCTGTGTCAAAGTGGAATTCGCAACAATGCAGAAGCATGCAATAGTCATCAGATAACGCGTCAAAAATCAGCGAGACAGTCAATACCACGCTGCAAAAATGAGAAACGCGAACACAAAAAACATGCGATGAGGCCAATTTAAATCTGAAAAAAACAGCCACAGGCCTGCAACCCCCACATGTCTGGCGGGAAAATGCACTATAAAAGAAAAAAAGAAACATTTCAAACTGCGTAGCACTATGGATGCACCCGGACCGAGTACAGAGGACAAGCCGAACCCCACAAGCCCCACGGAGGACCAGCATGGAACTCCGTGTTCAGGGAAGGGCAAGGACAAGAGGAAGAGGAAGACGGGGTTCAGTCCGCAGGAAGACCGGACCATTGTCACGGAGGTCATAGGACACAACCAACAACTGTCCGCCACCTCCACTGTGGTACTGGAAACCCAAACGGAAATATGGCAGGCCATCGTCAACAACATCAATGCAGTCGGAGTGGCGAGGAGGTCACTGGAGGAGGTCAAGAGGCGCTGGCATGAAGTGCATAGCCAAACCAAGGAGAAGCTCTCCGCCAACAGGAAGGCAAGGGCGACTGGAGGTGGGAGTCCTGCGACACAGGTGACTGATGAACTAGAGGAAATGGTGGCCACAGTCAGCAGTGTGGAGACGGTGGCAGGAATTGGGTGCCTGGACACAGCACAATACGACCTGACCCAACAGCAACAGGGTGAGTAAGGACCAGGGACGGGGGAAGGGTGGAGATGGGCACAATGGCACACATGCACAATTATGTGTAGCACACTGCACACCCACAATGACCCTGGATCATGTCACTGAGAGCCGTGGCACACCGCAGCACACATAGAAACACCAAATAGGCCCCCATCCACAATGTGCATAAAGGGGCCCCCTCCAGATCACCAATAACATAACCGACCCATGCACATGTGATGAACCCAGCAAAGCAGCTGCTCTGTGACCCACACTGACTATGCAAGTAACACACATATAAACAGGGAGAAGAGGGCCCAAGGGGATGTGTAAGGACCACTCACTGCTACATCCCCTAAACAGACAGTACACCAAAAAAGAGTAGCAGTGGGTCAATAAATGAATTAGTTAACTCTGATTATATATCTGAAACAAGGGGACGTCCAACGAAGGAAAGTAAATTGAGTGACACTATCTCAGAGTGAGTATCTTTCCTGTGTTGAAAGTACCCATCAGTTGTCAATCGACAACTGATGGGTACAGAGGTGCAGAGGGACAAACAACACCTCCTGCAGAGCAGACCAGACATATCTTCAGTGATGATGAAGAAGTCCCCCTGGTCATCTGCACCGACACCCTCCAACGGATCCTAGATAGCCTCCGCACCCCATCCCCAGAAGCAGGGCAGACTAGCAGCCCTGAGGTGACCCCACCACCTGCACAGACCACACAGCAGAAAACACACATCACCACGGCTGTCTCCCAGCACCCCCGACCAATTCATAGAGTTCCAGCAATGTATGTGGCATTGCCAGGTGGAGTTGGCTGACCAGCAATGGGTGGGCTTCGAACTCGCGGCAGCCAAGTTTGATGCCATACGTAGGTGTCTGAGTCCCATCAGGGACCACGTACAGTCCCTATCGGACACCCCCTGTACGCGCCATGCTCCACCACACACCTTGGCTGACCTTGCTGGGGCAAAGAATCTAATTCAAGAACTGTGTGGTCAGACAGGCACCAGCGGTCAGAGTACTGTGTTGGGAGGCGGAGGTCAATGGAGACCATGGAGCATATGCAGGCCGGAAGTCTGTCTGCCACGGCTGGACACCAGCGAGTAGTAACTGGGAACTTTAATGCCCTGCAGTACTTTATCTTGCCATTTCTGCCACTGAGCCGGTCCCAGATGACAGCAGCGGAACCATCGACACACACAGCTTCGAGCCCTGACATGTCTGTGGCACACAGTGATGCTGCACCATCACCTTCACAGTCTTTTGTGTCAGTGGCACACAGTGATGCAGCCATCACCCCGCCACACACCCCGACACACTGGACACAGAACCCGTATCAGGGGAGTAAGAAGGGGATGGGAATTACTTAGTGAGGAAGGAGGCAGTAGCATCCATCACCGCCAAATTTCCGGTCCCTGCTTGGTTATGACATATGCATCATGCCCTGGGAAACACCTCATACTGACCCCCGGAACACTCTGCGACATGCACCCGGACCCCGACACGGACTAGCATTTCATCACTGCTGGCCACTTACACAGCAATCCTGAAGCGGACTGCACTCTCCCACTTCCTAATCACTTCTCAATCCCCACAGGACTGTGTTTGGCCTACCACTGGGCTTCCATGTGATGTGGCTTTGTGGCTGTGATTCAGACACGGCCTTGGGCTCATGGTGTACGGATGACGACACACACACACATGTTGGCATGTGGTGCCAGGTGCCCTGCAAGGCCTTGCGCTGCTTGTGCATTCTCACTCCTTCTCTCTCCCTCGCTCTCTCCCTCTCTTTACTTTGTTGGGCGCATGGCACACCTTCTTCTGTTGGATTTCCTCTTCCAGGCTATGTCCTACGGAATGTCCAGTGTGGACCCGATAGGACTCATCCAAATGGTTGGCTTACTGCGTGTTTTGTGTTTTTTTCGCAGTTCTGTCTGGTCATTGTGAATGTTGAGGTGTGGTGATGTCTCGAGTTTTGGCACGGGAACGCCTACTCTGCATTTCATTCGCGATATTTGCGGGCGTCCTCTGTGGCGATGTTTTTTGCGGCTGCTATAGCGGGGAAACTGGTGCTGTGGGCTGTTAGCACCTGCTTGTGAATAGTGGGGCAAATTCATCAGAACTTTGCCTGCGCATGAAGTGCTGTTAATTCGGCGATAGCTCCTTGTGAATATGCCCCTTTGTATCCTAGAGATGACGAAAATGGAACAACAAGTGAAAGAGGTTGCTCAAGGAAGAAAAGACAAAAACTAGTGTTAAACTGGGGGCAAGGCCCTCTCTTTCCTAGAAGCTGTGGGGCAGATTTACAAGCCCCTTGCGCCACTTTTGCGTCACTTTTCCCATGTTAAAAGTGACGCAAAAGTGGAGCAAGGGGCTTGTAAATTTGCCCCTGTATTTTTTATAGAAAGGACCACAGCTTGGACAAAAGCTTGTGAATAAAAACGAAGACTTTGAGCAGTGAATATTTTGAGGACCACCCCTCATATTTCGGCCATATAAAAGGTGAAAACCTACCAAAGGTTGATTAAGAGGAGTGTGATGTGTGAACACTCGGCGGAGAATGTTAGAATAATGACAGTGAGGCAGCTGCTTGTCATTCTGTAAATGTTTTGCCTGTGTTAAGCGGTGGAGGATCCTTTTGTGGGGCCCCTGATTATTCTGCAGATTGGCACAGGCCACGGCAGGGTTCATCTTTAAATGTGTGACTAGAAATGGAACCTGCCTGTTAGTCATTATAGGTCATTGCAATACATGAGTCTGTGCTGATCTACTGGCGGGGTTAACCTTGGCTGGCAGCTATTAAAGGTCACTGGAATCAGATCTGTCTTTGGTGTCTTGCATACTTGATGCGTATTTTACCTCTTTCATGGCTAAGAATAATTTTGACTGAAGTTTACATACTGTCTTCGAGTGTGTATGCAGTCCAGCAGTACTTGGATTTTGATTAGGTGTTTGTGAAGTTGCAAAGTCACACAACTCTAAATGTGCGGTATTTATCTATACATTGATGAGCTACACAAAGTCTAGAAATTGCAAAGTAAAAAAAATGCATACAAGGGGTAGCTTCAGCAGCTCTTCGTGGCAGTGTAACAGGTGGACTGTCTTAGCTTGGCAGCCAGCCCCGTGTCCAGAGACTACATACACATGCAGTCGATAAAGGGAAGCCCAGGAAACAGCACAGCGCTTTAGGTTTGACTAAGACAAGGTACATTAAAACTCATATAATGAATTAAGCACCGATCAAGAGTGTAGCTGGGAAACCTATGGTAGAAATTATCAAGGGTTCGCAAGGTAAAACGGGTGATATTTGTTTAACCCTTAACAGTGCTGCATTTGTACTGGCGGTTGAAGGTGCTGGGCATCGACACTCATTTCTAGAGATTAGGATTTATATTTCGTCATCTGATTTCAACCAAGGGAAGGAGAGAGTAAAACAGAAAAAGTCGAACGAAGGAGGAAAAGAAGCATTGAAATCAGTAACAAAGGGAGGAAGTAGGGATAAAATAGAACCTGCAAACGTAAGATGAAAGGAAGTGTAGGGTGGTGAAAGAAAGAGGTATGAGGTGGAATCAAGGCTAGGGTTAGGGAGCTTTAGTGTTTGCCAGCATCGGCACTCGACACTGCCTGTGGCATGCTACTCGCAAAACTTTGAGCACCACCTTTATTTTTTTTTATACACACACACTTTTATTTTTACAAATTGGGCACCTCTTTCAAATATTTTGGACAAACAATTGTTCATATTACCTGCAGGGTCTTTGTATTTTAAAAGAGCATGTATAACTGCCCAGTATTTCACAGCTTCTGTGGATATGTAAGTGTTCTGTGTGGTCAAACCGAGCACAAACTTCATTAGTTCTACTCCACTGTAACCTTTACATTTCAGATCTTGAGTGCACTTGTGTGTTTCTCCTTTTTCAGGAACAAGGAAGACAGTAAGCCCTTTTGCTCACTTCTGATTTGCCTTTTGCTCAGTAAGTTCATAGCATAGGGCATTATTTGAGCTCTTCTGCAGATTGTTGACAATTTTCTTTTTATTGTCAGAGGTCTTACTGTTAACTGCAGGCTAGAGTTTAAATCAGTGCTGCTGCTTCAATCCGCGCTATTCAGTTACGAATACAAATAACATGCCAGTGAGATGTTATCCGGTGGATTTAGCTCTGCAGATGCGCTTTTTGCAAATTTATATATAGCACGAACTGGACTTGAATGTATTGGAGTGCTTTACATGAGCACCAGTAACATTACACAAGGACACATTAATTTTTTAGAAGGTAGAGGGACATGAAGTGATTTGCCCAGAATCACAGGATGTTGAGCCGACGCAGAGGCTCGAACCTGGTTACCCAGGTCCAAAGTCGGCAGCTCCGGCTATAAGGCAATAACCTCTCCCCAAGTGATGATGTACGTGGTTGCATGTTGTGTTAACCAGGGTCGGACTGAGAACAGAAACCGGCCCTTGCAAACTGCTCAGCTGGCCCCCCTGGGGTGAGGGGGAATGCAGCTGAGCAGTTTGCGAGGGCCGGTTTCTGCCGATTTTGTTACAAAGGACCGATATTGCTGACCCCCCCGGTAACAAAAACGGCCCCCCAGGGACCCAAAGGGGCTCTCACCCTAACAGCCTACCGGGGAAACGCCCGGTGCCCGCTATGGGCAGTCCTGCCCTGGTGTTAACCGTAAGATGCGTGAAGCTGATCTACAGTGACACAACATTGAAACCGATGTCCTTATCTGCCAGACTTCCATACAGTGTCGAAAATGAAGTTACACTTCTCTCTGCCGGGAAGTTCGTTTCTGGTGTTTTGTCACATTTCTTTTATATGAAAATAAAGCTTGCAAAGAATAAATATGCAAAGCATTACCTGGGAAGGCTATTATTCCCCAAACATTAAAATGTCTTTATGACTGCAGACATCCCCATCCCTTCTTTGAGTAAGATGATCATTTCTTTTCTGGACAAGATCTCATTTTGGTTTTCATAAAAAAAAACCTTGATGTACAAAGGTCTTCAACAAAAGGGGTCAACAGTTAGAAACAAGTTAAAAAGCGCATGCTGTGAGCATTTGGTGGAATTTAGAGGAAGATCCATTCAACACCAGCGTCCTGAGCATGTCAGCGCGTGCGCATCACAGCCTTGCCTCGGCAAAGATCATTTTTAGGTCTTGCGTACAAGACAGCGCTTGCGCTGCCTGTTGCAAGAGGCATTGCTAGCTTACAGTGGTCTATTTGCCCACTTGTTGCTTAAAATTAGTTGGCTTAGTTGTAATTCACATTTGCTTGATTCGTATTCATTAGCGTGTATAGGCTTTCCTTCCTTTTCTTGTGTTTGTCCTTCCCCTGGAGCATAGACGCATTACTTGTATCCTTTCACTGCTCACTTTTCAGGTGATACTTTTTTGTTTTTGTTTAAGCACTCCACAAAAGTGCATATGTTTTCCAGCTGTCTCCTTAGTATTCGTCTATCTCTCCTCGTTCTGCCTTGCTCTGGTGTTCCTCTCTCTCACCTGTGTAAGGCTCCCCTTCTCCCCCTGCATTGCTTTCTTGCCTATGTGGTTCTCCCCTCCAGGTCAACATTGATTTTTTTCAGCCACCTGCTACCCCTCCCCAGCACTCCACTTTGCTCTCTCTCTTTACATATCCTTTCCGTCTCCCTCCCATGCCAGCCATGTAGCTTCTGCCCCCTCCCATCCACGTCGCCCTGTGTTCCTTCCTCCCTGCATCCTGTGTCACTTCTCCCCACTAGGGTATTTTATAAAAAAACAAGGGAACCCCAGTAATCAGACCAGGGGTTATCTATATTATAGAAATGAACAATTATGCAATAGAGGCCACTCTGGTCCTACTGTAGCCTAGGCTACTACAACTTAAGCAGGTATTAATCAGAATAACCAGAGAATAAGTATGCAAGGGACTTGCTGCACAATATATGGAGGGACACAAGGTTGAAATGATATCACATTTATTCACAGCGTAAATGGAGTATCATTTTTATCATTCAGGTGGTAGTTCTGGTGCTCACACATAAATAGTGAAGGTGAGTGAAGTTAAGGGTTGGTGACATTTAAAAATACATCACATTGACAACAATAAACAAACCTCCAATTAAATCAGTGCAAATGGAGGAGTTTTGCTTGTAGGGGGGGTCGACGGCGTTTCGATCTCATTTGATTGAGATCATCATCAGGACGGAAAGGGTGAGAGCAAGTAGAATTTCGGTGTACCTAGAATTCAGGTTCCGTAGCCGCAGGGGATCAGTAGAGGATGCGGGCGCTGCAGTGGTACGCCGAAAGAAGGATGATGACCTTGAGGAGAATGACTTCCAGGGGTCCGGGGTGTATTGCAGCCTGCATGGAGAACAGGGAAGTGCGCATGACTGTTTTTAGCAGCCAGAGACCGAACAGTCATTGTGCACTTAGGTGTGGGAAAACCACTCCTCCCCGCTCTCAGAGCAGAGCACGACCGCCCATCCACCCTCCCACAATGCAGGCGAACACGAATCATAAAATGTTAATAACTAAGTTATTAGCATTGCTGTTAAATTAACTCCAGTGACATCTGACCGGATTATATAAACAAACAAAACTTTGTCCCTTTACATTGAAATGACTGGTGCATAAAGTCAGAAATATGTTATTTATCCATATAATGGAAGAAAGAGAGGCATGTGTAGAATACCACGAAGGAGAATAGTAGAGGGAGAGTGTTTTTGGGTGGTAAATTATCTTATTGAAGTAGTCAATGTTCAGTGTTGTAACATGTAGGGAGTTCTGCCAACACTGCAAGTGAGAGGTGAAGAGTGGAAGTCTAAAGGTTAAAGATTTCACCGGGATGAACACGGTCCCTTTATCCTACTCACGGTCTATTCCGTTCTGCCCTAAACCTCGCCCTTATCCCAGTCAAGCGCAACCAGATAACCGTTGTTTGTTCTTAACACGTTTGACACTATTTTGTACTTTAAACTTTAAAAATTCATAACTCTTGTTCTACTTATTGACTTTTTGTCATTTTGATGCTATTTTGTTTGTTAAAATATCTTTATTTTACTAAATCGGTTTGAAATTTTGTGCTGCATACAAACTTTACACATTGCGTCTAAGTTAAACTTGACTGCTTTTGTGCCAGTCTACCTGAAGAATAAGCATAAGTTCATTTAGTGACTTTTGCGGTTCACCCTGACATGAATTGTGATTATCTGAGGTGGCATCTCATGCCCCTCAACTAATAATGCAATTTCTTACAACGACCAACTATCCAGCACACAATACTAACTGAAACTCTTTGGCACTTCATGGTAGTTGTTTCGTACTACTCATCCTCATTCTAATCATTTAATCAGCCTGAGACATCCCAGCCAACTAATATGGTAATCAAAATTATGCCTACCAGGTTACTAGAAGATGTTTGCAGAATGTGCATAACCAACTCATAAATGATATAATTATTGAATAGTGGTCAAACACTGTCTAAAAATACATTGGTACACTGAGCTATTTTAATAGGATTCAGAAAAGCCTGAAAAAAATATAATACTCCCACTTCGAATCATATCCCAAATGGCATTCACTAAGGGTGTTGCTTACCTTACGGTATTCTGAAAACATTGTAGTCTACTGGTACATTTTGTACCATAAGTCTCAAAGAATTTGGCCAAAAAGATAAAGGCTTTGTAGAAAGTTTTGTTGCAACAATCATATTCAAGAGCTGTTTACCGTGGTTCCTCGGCGATGTTGAAGGGGTGTCTCCTCCAAAGAAAATGTTACAAAAACAGAAGAAACATTAGGTATTTTTCAGAACAATTTTCACCAAAATATTAGCAAAAAAAGTAATATGTTTTACAGGCAATTCTGAACTGGCAATCATTCTCAAAACAAGGGTAAGCTGTCTTTTCTTCTTCCCATCTTTCGCTAATCTTTTCTCTTTCCATATGTCTTTCTATCCCATATTACTTTACATCTTTCTTCTTTACATCTTTCATTTCATCTTTCTTTTTTCCTTCTTTCTATTTTTCTTTGTGTGTTTGTCCTTAATTCTTTCTTTCAATCTTTCTTTCCACCTTAACTTCTGACCATCAATTCTCCTCTTTTATTTTTACTTACTTTTTATCTTTTTCTTTTTGCTTTCCATCTTTATAATCTTTCTTCTTTGAGTTTTCATTCGTTCATATCACCTTTTTCATGTCTGTATACGTCTTATATTTCTTCTTTGTTTTATTTCTTCTTTATTTCCGTTTCCTTCCTTCCTCTTCATCATATCGACTTTTCTGTCCATCGCTCTTTCCTCTGTTCTTTTCTTTCTCTTCTTCTCTGCATAGGAAAAAGACCTTTAGCAATAGTCGGTTTTGAGGCCAAACACGTGCACATGTTGCATTGCTTTCAGCGCGTGCACCTATGGCGATTCCCCTGCGGGAGCAAGCAGCAGCGCCATATGTTATCAAATATCGCGCCTTGCCACTCGCTCCCGCAAGGGAATCGCGCAGGCCCCCTCCTCTCTCCCCTCCCCCTGCTGCCACGCACGGCGTGCGTGCTTCAAAGACTTGTTTCATGTGAGGTTCTGCGTGATGGCTGCATGTAGGAAGCACCCTTAGGGCAAAGACAGAAATAACAGGTAAACCTACTGCCCTTCTGACAGCACCGTGGATTTGTTGCACGATACAGTGGGTATATACATTTATTGTATTGCATTGTGTAGCGCCAAGTATGACAGCTAATGAATGGCCTCTCAGTGCTTTGTGCGTAGACTTTGGATACACTGGCGGAGAAAAGATTAATGCATGTGATGGAAGCAAGTAACGGACATGTAGCATGGCATAATTGGTCTGGTGGTGCAGTGGGGTCAGGAGTGGGCCTCACAAAGGGTGCACTGGAGGAAGAGTGGTTCTGGGGCATCTAATGCTGCTAGTATATAGCAATGCTCCCAACTACACCTGTAACCCCTTGCTGCGCGGACCCGGGGGGCTGTGAAGGCTGCGGTTTCTGCTTGTGTGTGGCAGTGTTTGGGGAGTAGTGGCAGAGAGCTGTCACCAGCAGGGCACAAACCATCCGTGAGACGAGATGGGCGAGCCTTCTACAGCAAGCAGTCACGAGAGGCCCTCTTCCCCAGTCCCGAGGGCCTGTGGCCCTCCTGCAGCTGGTGTTTTGAAACCCGATCTGCCTGGCAGCACGTTCACGGCAGACACGAGTAGTTGGCCTTGTGTTTGTTGACACTGGGAGACCTCAGTGGGGGTCTCCTGTTTGCTTAGATCCTGAATGCTGGCCTTGGCCTGCAGGGCAGCGCGCCTGGCACACGAGCATATGTATGTGATGTGGCAGCACATCGTGAAAGGTCAGCCAACCTCCACCCAGGGCTCAGTGTGCGCAATGTGCCCTCGATACCAAGGTGCCTTTGTAATGTTGGATATCCATGCTTTGTAAGACCCTATGGTACATTTGTGACTTTCTCTTAAAAATGGCAGCCAGTGGAGTGCGTCCCAGTGTAATACCTCCCCCACAGGAGTCCTGTGACTTCCCCCACAACTGTGAGTGAGAGCACACGCAGTGTGCACCGGTGCCGACTGGCACAAGGGTGTACACCATCCGCACTTTCGTTTTGTAGGGCAGATTACCCCTGGCGACCCGGGTCATCACTGGCTTTGTATGTGGTTTTATTTTCATGTAACAAACAGTCCTGACCGTGTGGATGCCAGTCCGCCTTGTGAGAATGACCAGCGATGGACTTCTAAACTTATGTTAAATACACATATGTGAAATTTGTGTAGACACACAGACAACAATATGGTATTTATTACCTTTAGTGCTTTGTTCACCCTGTCCTCCACCAAGGTTATTTATCAATATCACATTTCTCGAAGTAGAACAGTTTGTATGGTTCGTCTCATTCTGTATTTTTGCTGTGTATCTGTAAAATGCGGACACTTGCTTCACAGGAGACTCTACAGGCTCTTCTCGGCCAAGTAACACCTTAAGCAAAGACGCAAGAGACCTTCATGATTTAAAGGCACAGAGCCTTTCTAACCTCAAGGAAAACCTAACCACGGCAGGTTTATATGAAATATGAAACTGTTTGCGCTATTCAGCTGTATAAAAATTTATTTTGCTTGTGAAGTCGCATTTTGGCCTTAGTTACTTTAAAACAATAATCACTTTTACTCGAATATCTTCAAAAACACTTATGTTAATATATTTTTTGATAGGGTCATTGAGTTATTCAAAATATCTTTTTAATTATATATAAGGTAACAGGTGCCATAGGCCATAGGCGCAGCTTTCCCGCCACCTCCTCCCCAAAACATACACTCCTGATTGTGGTCGGCGCTGAATCCACACTTTTCGTCAGACCTGCCCATGTTTGACAGATATTGGTGTTTTCAGTTTGTTTTCCAAGTTTCCTGCGCTTTCAGGAAACCGACGGTGCTGCTGAAACGCTGTCTCTGCTCCCTGCCCTCTCCTGCTCTCACCCCATGCTTCCGGTGCCCTCTGCCTGTCCCACTCTATGCCACAACACCCTGCTCCCTGTAAAATGTAAATTGATACTTGTATAGCGCACTACTCACCCGCAAGGGTCTCAAGGCGCTTGTACGAATACCGCTGTGGAACCCATCCTGGCTTTCCCTGTGAGGCGTCCACTCCTGGGCACCCCCAAGGTGGAGGCCAGGCATCCTTAGCGTTGTGGGGGCCGTTGTGGAGATTAAGCAAGCTATTGCCCAGAGTTGCAGAGTGGGACTCCATGATTGGAATAGGCACCGAGGCGAGAATTATCAGGTCCGTGGAATTTTGAGCCCAAGACCCGCCGAGGCGGGGAATTGAACCCTGGTCCCGGGCTAGACCCCTGCATCAGGGTCTGCCGCTCTAACCATTGAGCCACACTTCTCCACCCTGTCTCTACTCTCTACCCCCCCGCCCCCCGCTCTCACCCCATGTTTCCAATACCTTATGCCTGCTTAGCTCTGCCACAGCACACTGCCTCTACTCTCTGTGCCCCCCACTCTCACTTTTTAGTTATGTTTTATATTATTGTATCAGAAAGTTTTGACACTTTTATTAGAACTTTTACATACAATAATATACAACATAACTAAAAACGTATAAAATCCCGAAAGCGAGACCTATTGACTATGCCAATGCCTGTTTATCTTTCTTGTCTTGTTTCTTTCCTTCCTTATCTCCTCGCGTTCTGTTTTTACCCTTCCATGCACCCATTCTTCAAGGCACGCCTCATCCTTTATGCCTTTTCATTCACCATTCCTTCTCTCTATTCTTCTGTCAGCCTTTTCTCCATTTTTCATCCATCCTTCTTTCCCTGCAACTATCTTGTTCCTTCCTTTCTTCATTCCATCCACCACTCTTCTCCACCTCTATCCATCCATCTATCCATGTGTTTGAGACTTTCCTCCTTCCATCATTCTATCCATTCTTCGTTTTTTCCCTATCTATCCATCCATTTATAATTTCACCTTAATTTCTTTCCATTATCCATCCTTCCTTTCATTCACCCATTATTCTCCCCATCATTACCTCAATCGATCCATCTTCCTCCATTCCTTCCTTCCTTCTCTCTATGCATCTATTTCTCCACACTTTTTTTCTCGCCTCCATCTACCTTTCTCTTTCTCCTAATGTACCCTTCTCTTCCTCCACCCGTCCTACTCTCCATCAGTGTATACTTCTCTGCATCATTTCATCCTTCTCTTTTTCATCATTCCATTCTTACTTGAATCCATAAATGCACACAAATATCCCTCCATCCGTCAATACTTCTCCTATTTGCCGTTTGTCTAACCATTTCTCTGCCTATCCCTCAATCTGCCTCTCCATCCATGCATCCATCCATCCAAGCAACCTTCTCTCCATCCAACTGCCCTTTGCTCCATTCATCCTTATATATCCATATGTACATCCATCCTTTTCATGATCCATCCATCCATCCTTTTCAATACCTCTACCTAATTCACTTCCTTTATCTCTAGTTCCATTTGTTACAGCTCTGTCATGAGCTCCATCACGCGATCCTATTGCAGGGGTATTTATAGGCCTCCTTTGGAGACCCCTGCCCCCTATCAAAAGTCAAAGGCCCTCTAAAAAACAATTTAACGTTTTATGTTGCACGGAACTCCCAGGGCCCCCTCCCATCCCCTCACCGACTGTAGGTTAGACACTGTGCTTCACAGCAGGTACAGAAACGAATAAGCTGATGATTCAAAACTGTGACAAGGAGACTACCCAAAGATCTTTGCAACAAGTACCCTGACCGCTGAGCCATCATACCAAAATTAAACCCCATGACTTGCTGGATACGCATATATCTCTGCAACAGGTGCCATAAACCCCCTACGATGTCTTAAAATAGGATCTGTGGTGAACAATATTGTGAGCCAAAACAGCTTTGCAATTGCAGTTTTCCTTATTGCCAATTTCTTTGGTAGACTAACTTATAAAAAATGTGTATTTATTGCCAGAACCTAGGCTGAGAGTCACTGGCACTGCCCTTCATTACTCCACGCTCTTGACTCCATCTTCTTTCTCCTGTTCCAAACTCCCACTTTCTAGTTTCCCAGCATAACTTCTTCCCATTTCCAGCACTGATCCTGAAGAAAGGAGGAAATACGTTTCTGAGTTAGTAATGTATTCACATGTAAGCTTTGGTCAGTGTGAAGTAGATGTATGAACAAGTTTACTGTCAACCTTTTGAGCACTCATGGTTGGGTGCCCTGAGTCATAGCACAGTCATTTGGGTCTTGGAAACACTGTATTGAGGATGAGGGATGCAGTGGAGGGTTAAATGTGGCAGGGCACTGCCCTGTATTGAAATTGGTGGCCAATCTCTTTTCTAAATCAACCAGAGGACTGTCCCTGAATCAAAACACCAAGGCATATACTTTCAACATTCGAGGGGTATCGCAACTTTGTCCACAAACTCCCCCTAATACCATCTGGTCCTAATGTTGTGGTGTATCCTTGTTAAAATATAGTCTAATACACTACCATCAAAGACCTACCCAGCAACTAAAAAAAGGTGTTGGAAGGAAAGAAAGCACCTCACGGTTGCAACACCAAGTGGGCTGCTGACTGGTACTCGCCAGCAAGCCCACTTATCTTCATTGGTTGCTTTCTTTTCAAGAAGAAGAAAATGAAATGTGTGTGTTTTTGAATAAAGAAAGACCGAAACCCAATTAAATTAAACTAAGATAGAGTAAACTCAGTGTGAATGTACTATCTATGCCTGCTGCAATCATGCAGGACCCTTGGACCCCTTGAGAATATAGACAATGCTCAACATTAAAAGTGGATACAGCTTACTGGCTTCCAATGACTTTATTCAATGCCATAATCAATCATTAGCCAACATGTTTCGTTGCCATACCAAATTTTTGAGCAACTTCTTCAGGGCTAGTGGGGTTCCAAATTCGAAACTTCTCGGGAGGTTCACATCTTCATGGCATTACAGCACTTTTTCATATTTGATGTAAAACGTTTTTCACATTGGAAAAATGAGGAGTATTGCCTGTGTTTTTTATATCAAAACATAAGTTATTCCTTACAAAACCTTCTGTGCTGCCTATGAGAGCTTTGTGCATTCAGTCCCGATTTTCCATCAAACTCTTGTGAGGTTTTTCTATGAACCTTCCTCCTGTCTCTTTGTTTCTCTTTTGGTCAGACACATACCTAGCATGGCCCTCCGTCCAAGTCTGCTAATTGTGGTTTCAGTTCACAGATTTCATAAAGCCTGTTTAGGTGGATGGTCTTTTTTTAGTACTAGCCCCCACCCTTTAGAACGCTTTGCCTTTGGCTCTAAAATCCACTCTTGCTCACTTTCGGTTCACAAAAGTTAAAAAACTTTCTATTTGACAAAGCTTCAGCATAATCAATCTTTCGCATCACTTTTTCCTCCATGCCAATAAGCGCTTGTTTGGTTAGCCATCTCTTAATCCTCTATCCATAACATATTTTTTTCTAACTTACTCAGCTGTCTGACTCGTGCAAAAGATGCATCATATGAACTATTTTCGAACTTGAATGCGTTATGCCATATTTGGGTAGGTGTATGCATCATAGTTGTAGACCAAGTGAATGAGTGTAAATAAAACATTCAGGGCTTATTTACCAGCCCCTTGCTCCACCGCTGCGTCGCTTTTTTGTGATGCAGCGGTGCAATCATTGCGCCACATTGCTCCATATCTACAAAGTGACACATTGGGTCCAATGCGTCAGTTTGTAGAGCCCTGTGTCACATTATACCTGCGCCAGGTATAATGTATGCAGGATAGGCGTTCCTACGCAAAAAAGCCACGTAGAAGTGGCGTAGGGAAATTTACAACATTTCACTGCATCACTCTATGATTTGACTGCGTCAAAATCCCTACGCATGCTCAGACCAGGCGTAAGGATTGATGCAGGGCTTTTACAATGGGACTCGCCTATGTGTTCTGACGCAGTGCTGGGGTTGCGTCCGTTTTATGACCAACTCCAGCATACACCACTTCTGTGCCAACAGATGTGTCAGAATTTCTGACGCAGCTGTTAAATCCTTGCTCCATGGAGTCCTGTATTGTTAATACAGCGCATCTATGGTGGCGCAAGGACATTTGGCGCTGGCGCAAGGAAACGGACGCATCAATGCTGATGCCTCAGTTTCTTGTAAATGAGGCCCATTCGTTTTTAGGCCACACAGGTCGGACAGAGTTTGTTTAGACCTAAGTGCTTTCACAATTACATCCAAAGAAGGGTCTGTGTGGTCTAGAAAGACAACATGCCATGGCTTTAATCATTTTGACATAGTAGCAAGTAACCTCTTTATCGAAATTCGAGTTTCTCTTGTTTATTATGAATTTGACAGGGTCCTAGTTTTGGAAGCGTCTCCTCTTGGTAGACCCGCAGCACCTGAATGATGCTCTTTCTCCCGACAGGTTCAGGAAACTGCACTGAACAGAAACAGAGAACACCGAGGCGCCGCAGCCAGCCACCCAAAATGCTGAACAGCCCCGAGGACAACATGTACTACAACCAGCTTAACGTGAGTTCAAAGCGCTAAGAAATATGTTTGGCTGACTTTGTTTCCAGTTCATAATTATTCTATTAACACCTGTGCTGGCCCAGGCCCCCGCCCCGGCTCCTCGGCCCCACCCCCACATTATTCAGCTCTGCTCCTGAGCATGTGCTTATGCTCTTTATCTGTTGCTTTCATGTCAGGATGTCTGCCTTCACGGTGAATAATTGATGTGGTTTATCAAAGAAGAGCAAGATGCAGGCTTCATCAGGCTCACTTGAGCCCTTTGATCAAAAAAAATTATGCTGTGACTTCTGATATTATCAGCATCTGCTTGCGTTCAACACAAAATCACTTTGAATTAAAAATTAACAACTTGCTGCTTTGCTTTGACTCAGTGTTCTTGGCTTTGTCCACAGGGAACACTCGAATATCAAGGGAGCAAGAGGAAGCCAAGAAAACTTGGGTAAATATCTTCCTTCCAAGTTCTGAGCCACTCCGAACAGAAGAAGCCCTTTGAGGGGCTTGTGAATACACTGGGCTTTCTAAAGACATTGCTGAGCATGAAACATTCTGACAGTGGCAGAACAGCTATGGATCTGTAGCTAATTTGTCAAAAGGGGAAAATGTAAATCAACCTAAAAAAGGTCTTGCAAAAGTCTCTCCTAGAAGACCAGATATAAAACGACAACACTGGCGGCCCAGGTTATAAGTGGGCCCGAATCAGGTAAGGTGTATACACCACCCAATAAATACCGAAACCTTGGAGTGATGTATTTACTGGTCACAGAAGCTACCTACCATTTTGACTTTTCGCTCGGATAATGGGGAATGGCGTGTAATCCATTGCTTAGTGCACCACATTCTGCCTGTATCTGTATTTATATGTTCACCCTGTTAATTTTGGCATTTTTGACCTGCAAAACTTGACCAACGGAAAATTGCAGGAGGTGCAGTAATTACTATTGTAGTTGGAATTCCCATATGTGTGGTAACAGAAGTTACTGCATATATCAGAATCCATTACACCACTTAAAATCAGAGCCAGATGAGAGCCCCAGTGATTGATGATGTATCCCCTTCACACACCAGAGGCTGGATCAGTTCAGTTGCACCAACGACTTAGAGCCACCATTACACAGACTGCACTGGTGCAACTTTGCACCAACATTTGCTCTACCAAACCACTGCACAAAAAACATTTTTTGCTGATCCATTGCTCCTAACGTTGGTACAAACAGCACCCTATCAAGTGAAAACTATGTAATTTAAAACTGTACATGCAAAACTGCACCAGCACCGGGGTAATTTTTACAGCAGCTTAGTAAGGATGACATGGGTCTAATGCAAGACAAAAAAGCCCCCTGTGGCTTCCCTTTTGGGAAGTACAAAAAAGCAATAATTAGTGTTGCGCCGCTCGCGACTGTGGCCCGGGTGCAAATGCATTTGCCACACTAATGATGGCTACGCCCCTGAATCTCTGCAATCTGGCCCCATTTAACATTTATTCATTGGATTCAAGCAATATTGAATTTAAAGAAACCTTATTTTGTGGAGCAGTATTGATCTTCACAGAGACTAGTTTTACAGATTCATCCGGTTCTCTCTTTTTGTCATAGTCACATCAAAGTGTTGGACAAAGAAGACGAATATTACAAAGCGCTGGCAGCGGCCGACCCCATACCCGAGGAGGACGGTGCCTTGGTCGCACTTGCATCTGTGATCCCGTCTTCATCGCAGGAAATACTGGCTGGTGCTGCTGAGAGCTGAACACCACCGCTCAGTGTACTTTAAAACATTGGTAAGGGTATATAAGATTTATTTTGACTAATCGGCTGCAGTCCCTGTGATAAAACAGAAACCATAACTCAAAATATATTACTTTTCCCTGCACTTATGTTTTATTAGTAAAGAAAATCGGCCTTCCTTCAGAAATGTGATATCATTTAAATTCATCAGTGCCTTGCTGAGGGAGGGAATGTGTTCCTTTTTATGTCTTGCATAGTTCAGATTCTAGGGAAGTAATCTGTTCAATAAAGGATGTTTAATGTGGTTTCCATACATCAGGGCTGAACGCTTTAAAAGCCTATTAAAGATGAATATTCAAATAAATGTTGCTACAAAGTGCAATTTCAATAGCTAGCATATCAACCCATCTTTCTGCATCCACAGAAGTTTTTTTCTAGTAAAAAGCTGCACTCCTTATTGTGTGGTCTTGTCCAATTAATAGGATGCCATCTAATTTTATCAGGCGTGTGTGAAAGATTCAATCAAATTCGATTACAGTAAGGATGTACATTCAGGACTCCACCCTGATCAATAATGCCATTAACATTCTCAGTCCCGCCTAATAAACAGCCATAATGAAGATTCCATAACACCCTCTCGGAGCCATTTATGACAGCGGTGGACAATATCATTTGTAGCACATAATGGATCGCCTGTATTGCTGGACAAACATTCTCCACTAGCTGCACACACAGCCTTTCACCTCTGGATTGGTGGACTGGTTGGCAGGAGCGGCTCCTCCGCAATGGCAGAGGTGCGTCGCCCCACTGGTTCAGAGTCAGCAGCAAAAAAAACAATATTTCATTATTGTTTTCTTTTTAGGCCGCTGGCTCAGCCAGCATTTGCAGGGAGGGGCGGGGCAAAGGCATGGGAGGGGGAGAAGGAGTGCTGCGTTTACTCCCTAAGTGCTCATGTGGGTGTGGCCGACCATCTCAGGCTGACCAAAACACACATGTGCACTTAGGTTTCTCTAAACCGGCTGTATGGAACAGCAGGGTTAGAGAAACCCCACAGATTCCCTGAGCAGAGCAGAGCAGCTTTCCAGCCAGGTCAGGCGCGGGGATTGGGCAGGGAGTCTGTGACGTATTCAAATTGTCAGCAGGGACAAGGCAGTCCCAGCACTGAGGTGCAACGTGCGACGCATCCTGCAACATGTTAGATTAACTTTAAAAATATATACATTATTATTATAGACAGTCCCTCGTCCCCCCTCCCCTGCACCCCCATCCCCTGCTCCCCCCTCGCCCCCTTCCCCACCCCACCACTTTTGGTTGAAGAGGCTAATTTGCATTAGCCGTGGCCTATGCAAATGAGCCCGTCCACCTTCCAACACCAGTGCGGATTAGCCAATCCTCATAATGGAACAGGAAGCAAAAGGCCAACACAGCAAGTATTGCACCAGCCTTTGTTTTGGTGTTATTTAGTGCAGTGCATGCAGGGAGCTTCACATGTGCTGTGTGAGACCTGGTGGGATGTGGAGGGCTCATCTCCCTGCCTCCATGGGACCTGAGGGGCACATCAAAACTCCCTTCTGGCAAGTTAAGTAATTTCCATCACAAGGGATCTTGCAAATGTACTCTGCACTGAGAATAATAAATGTAAGAGGACAGTAATTATCATGTGATGAAGACCTTGCGTTTTAGAGAGAACTGTGCAGGTTGATAATTATATGCCACGAAACATTTTTCATCAAGTTTAGAATTACCATTTTCTTCCGCTAGGCGAAAGTGCTTTTCATTTGTGTTTTTGGACTGGCAAAAATATTGTTATTTCCATTCATTTATATAAAGCTGTAGCATAAGCATGAATTGGAGAGCTAAGCATCTGCGTAATGTTCAAAAATGCTTCAGCCTTGGTGTAGTTGAGGGAAGGAGAGTTAACTTCAATACAAAAAGGCTAAACCATATTCAGTTAGAAAACCTTCAACAATTATGTTGGCTTGTCTGATTGTAATCTGACTGATCATCTCACCTCAGGTTTAAGGGACAATTTATGATGAATTGTTACTATTTTTAGGCCTCAGCTAGATAGAACATGCCTGTCTCGAAGAGACATGTAGTGTTCTATCTGTGAGCTTCAGCCTGCCCATAGGCTTTTCGTTTACTTGCTCCATCGTCGCTCTCAAATACCTTGTCCTCATTAGTCCATGACATGCATGCGTCAACATTCTCCCGTGTTTGCCCCTCACCCCAGAGCAGCAGTACAGCTCAGCATTTTCCCCATTACAGAACAGTGTCACCAAGGACTGAAGAGGTAGGCGCTGTCCTTGTGCAGCACATAATTCTACAACTGGTGTCGCTATTCTGCAAAACGCTATAATTGGAATTTAAAAAATGCTCTAGTCAAAAAAAAAAAAAAACAGGAAAGAATTCCAATAACAAACCTACAAGATTTGGACACCAATAGTCAATTTTATGGAATTTAAAGCCTTTTTTTAATGTTTTTCAACTCCACATAATAACACTGCTCTCTATTCCACAACAAAACACCCAACATAAAACCACTCAATGTCACATAGCAACAATCCACATAAATAAACTCCACACCATGCCACATAATCCCCCTCAGTTGAGAAAACAAGTTTCCCCTCAGTATTCAATAAAAGTTGAAAAGTACAATGCACTCATCTGTCATTCACACCGGTTATAGAGAAGTAATTAATTACTATGAAAGAAAGTATTTTATATACTAAATATTATCCCACCAAGCCATGAATCAAGCTCAAAGATTTTTTTATTCTATATCATAAGAACTTAAAGACCTGCTAGCAACAACTCTGTAGTGATACACAGAGGGGTCTTTGCCCGAATACATTCAAATATATAAAATTCATGTATCGCATACAATTTTTAATCCAATAATAATATGCAGTCAAATTTAAAATTCGGCGAAAAAATTGTCACAATCAGGAAATCAAAATAATTATTTTCATGAAAACACAATAATACAAAAAACAAAGGAAACCCTATCTACACAGTTACACACTAACTGTTGTGCGTATTGATCCAACACTTAGGGGCCCATTAGGATGGCGCCCGCCATGCTACCCTTAATAACCCCTCCGCCATATTAGCATGGCGGGGGTGACCGCGGCGGACGGAAAGACCGTCCACCGCTTTTCTGCCCCGGTCGCCTTGCGGCCGGGGCGGAAAAGGTTTAATATGGTGGCGGTGTCTATTAGACACCGCCAGCCATATTAGCATTGCCCAAAACAGATGCCTTTCCGTGGCGGCGAATCCACCACGGAAAGGCATGCAGTCTTAACTTCACCCCCCTGCATTTACATTAACAAAGCGGCAGGCACCTCGCGGTGCCTGCCGCTTTGTTAATGTAAATGCAAATGTGCATTTTTATCATTGTGGCGGGCGGTGCTTAGAGAACCGCCCGCCACAATGATAAAAATGCAGGATGTGCCCGCCACTGTGGCGGGCACATCCTAATACCCCCACGGGACCCCCGCCCTTAAGGTGGGCGGTCCCGATTTCCGATAGGATGGCGGGCGGACTAATTCTGCCCGTCATCCTAATAACCCCCTTAGCATCCAGTTTGAATTCTGATAGGTGTTATAACTTTTTTCCTTCCCAACAATTCCTCTGGTTGGATTCAAAGTCTTGTTGACGTTGATGCGTTTGGGTGGTACACTCTACAGTACAACATTCTTCATCAGGACTCAAATCTAAGGGAACTGTATCTCCTTTCAACTTAGAAACCGTAATCTAAAAAGGGAAGAAGTATATAGGAACATGTTTAAATTACTAAACTCCCCATCCTTATCCCTCCAACCCTGCCACCTGTCCCAAACCATATGCCAATAAAGAACGACAGGAGGAAATATACTGTTTTTTAAAAATTGGGGATCAACATTTCTTGCCAAGATCATTTAAGTCTACAGGACCTATAATCCCGTTGTGCTTTAATATCTGTGCTTGGTGGTTTATAAATTAAAGTCACCATAGTGGTGTACAATCAATATCTCTTCATGTAAAACTCTCCTCTAGCCAGTGTTAACATCCACATTCTTACCAAATACAAGAGAAAAGAAGAGAATAGAGAAAATTATTTTTTTACAAAAAGATGGACTGAGATAGAGATGAAAACATCACTCACCACTTCAGGTTAATGTTAATTATTAAAAAAGAGATATCCAGCTTGTAGTTATTTGCTCACAGCTGTGACTTGGCGTCTTGATTAAAGTCACAGAATCCCAGTTTCTGTAAGAAAGAGAAGACAACAATTTGTAGTGCGACGGGTACCTTAAATGTTCCAATCTTATAACTAGAGAGGGTTTTTAACCTTTCTTACCTCTTTAATTCTGGTTGTGTGCCTCGCACAATTACTTATTCGTATTTCTTGTTGTATTTATAGGGAAACTAGTTCTCCTATGTTGTGTCTGCCGTTAGGGACTCATGTACCCTTACTCCAAACTCATTCCTTCGAGGAGTATCGGTATCTAGTGCTTGGTAAAGCGCTCGAATTCCAAAATAAAGGTTCCCAAATTGAATACCCTTTAGGGGGTACGACATGGCACAACTTGTATCAGTGAATGCATTTAAATTCTCCCAGAAGGCAGTACTTCTCCTCAGGACGCCTGTATTTGTTTAATTGTGCCCTTTCCCTCGTTGGCAGTAGGGCCACCTCTCTAGTTTCTTACACATAATCCCCCTCACAATAATTTCACTCAGCTCCACACAGTTGCATGCCACACAATTCAATTCCACACATTATATTCCACACCACATAATTCCACAACAAGCCACACAATTCCACACCACAACATAATTACACCGCACACCACATACATCCAATCCACACCACAGAATTCAACATCATGCCACAAAATTCAACACCACACCCCCCACATAATTCCACTCCACTAAATGCCATTCCAAAACACACAATCCCACCACACATAATTACACTCCATGACACATATTACCACTACACATAATTCCAGTACATTCAATACCTCTTTATTACTATCCTCATATTCCCACTACACACCATGCCACATAATTCTGCTACACATAACTCCACCACACAATTCCACAACAAATATTTCCAATCTAACCCACATAATTACACTACATACAACAAACATCCACTCCACTCCATAACGCATGACTAAAAGACATTTGTCATTGACAACTCCAATAGCTCTTGGATTGCCAAGACCTATTGGCTTTGCCGATACTTGTTCATGTGGTCTCTAGTCATTCTTGAGGCACAGCTCTGTTTATTTAACTGCCCCTCTTCTCTTGGGCGCTGTGGTGTGCGAAATCGGAGACCTCCTCAAATTGTGCTGAACAGGGCCGGACTGCGAACGGAAACAGGCCCTGGCAAACTGCTCGGCCAACCCCCCCCCCCCCCCTCCCCCCGGGATGCAGCCGAGCAGTTTGCCAGCCAGGGCCGGGTTCCGCTGATTTTGTTACAGGGGTCGATATTGCCGACTCCCGGTAACAAAAAACGCCCCCCCCCCAAAACCGGCCCCACCATCTGGGCTCACCGGAGAAACGCCAGGTGCCCGCTACGGCCAGTCCGGCCCTGGTGCTGAGAGACCGTCTTCTGCTGTTAATGTGGTGGGGGTAGGTAAACTAGCATGTGCCCCTTACCCCACTACCTGTGACAAAGATTCCAAGGCTCCATACATAACCTAACAAAATATGGTAATATACTCTCTCTCTCTTGCCTTCTCCCCTCTCTCAGGTTACCACTTACTCCTGTGTTCTCTATTTCATACCACACCCTCTCCTCTCTATGGGCCCTCAACTACTTCCATCAATGAAGTACAGAAAATTATTATCACAACCCAATTAGAGCCATACTTACAACTAGCCCCATACCCATTACCAATAATCAGTCGGTTGGCAGTGTAGAAGGTCCAATCGTTTATTATAATAAACAAACTCTGCCAGAGGAGCTCCTTGCGACCTAACCCCACGAGGTCCGCCAAGAAGACTGCTGGCACATTGTCAGAACATCACATATATACTGTTACATTTCGAAACCGTTACTCAAGATGGAAAAATAGAAGTTGGTACAGGTTAGTGCAGAGGGAAAGACCATATATGGGAGACAAAGCGCTCTTGGTTTAGCTCATCTCATATTAGCAAGGTCGTGAGGGTGACTCCCTTTTGCTAACTCCGAGAGAGTCTGTACCGCACCCCTCGGAATGTGCTTATCCAGCCTCCTCCTTCTACCTATAACCTTGACAGGCCTAACAAGCAAAGACAGCAGTTTGTAATAGTTGGGTTATTTCTCAGGGGAACGGCTTCGGTAAAATAAAAGGATAGGGCTTGCTAATGTAGGGATCGAGCGAGGCCACAAAATGGCGTCTGTCGTGTCAAGCAAGTACAAAAACGTGCAATGCAGTGTATGTTAATTCCTAAATTACTGCTTTTCGTGTGTATATTAGTATTTGCGTGCTTTTAGTAATTATTCTAGATGCATCACGCTAATTTTCAAACAACGATTATATGATTCAAGGAACCGAAAGTCAATTCCGGTTCCTCAAACCCTCCTTTTAGCGTGATGTAGCTAATAAAAAGGAAATCCTAATCTTGGAAAACCTCCTCATCAATGGCCATTAGTTCATGAATCTCCTGCTGGAGCATCTGAATTTTAGTGGGGACAGGAGCAGGGACGCACATGGCCGTCACCCTGGTGGCACAATAGGAGCAACAAGCCGGGCCACATTGTACAAGGATGCAACAGGTGAAAATGACACCGGCTGCCACAGCCAGTATCAACAATAATTTCCAACCCCACGTTGTCAGAAGCCCCCAGAACCACCCAGACATTGACCAGGACCCATTTTCGGTATGCATTACAGCCGCAATGAGATGTAGCTTTTGGATAGCCAAATGAACAGTGGGGGCGGAGTCGGGAATATATACGCAACAGGAGCTGCCAATCACCCGGCATGCTCTGCCTCGATCAGCCAAGATAACGTCCAAAACCATCTGGTTTTGGAGCGAAACGAGCCTCGTCGCCTGAAGCTCTACTGTAATATTGGTCATGATATCTGTAGTGATATCAATGACATTCACTACTATTCTGGACAACCGTCTGATTTCTCTGCTATTGAATGTGGGTCCCCAGAATGGTACCAATCCCTTACTAAAGTCAGTGAACTGTTGTAAGGAGGTGTCAGTTTGATCGACTTCCATTGCTATGAGCTGTCTACGTTGCCTATTGGGTACTGTTCTAGCTGTATGGAGTTGGTGTGTTCTATGATAGTCTGATGGCGTAATGTATACAGGTGGGTACAAGAAAGACAGATAACACTGTCCTGCCTAACCTCGGGGTAACCAAGTGTAAGCATTTTCCCCGCATACAAAATACACATTTGGTGGCGTTAACAATGGCAGGCTACTAAATATTTTCATGCGATAAGTATAGTTACAGACACTGTCACCAACCTGTACATGCCCCATCCCCTGTACACAGAAATCGGAAGAAGTATTCAAAATGGGAATGGGTATGGTGCGTTCACTAGTAACATTTCTGACCACAAAGTGTTGGAAATACTGCGAATCATTAAAATTAGCAAAATCATAGAGTTCATCTTTTAACCAAGTACTATTCTCACTCTCCGTATACAGATTCATACAGGCTTCTGGATCCAACGATCCCTGTCCCCCATTTCAATCTGGGTCAAATCCCTGATGTTTTTCAATGTATGCTAAAATCATATTGTCGTCTTTCTCGGTGTATTGTTTGTGATTTTCTACATAATGATTGTACATAGCAGAAAACATTTTAAACCATGCCTCACAACTTCCTAAATAGGACAAGGGTAATGAGAGGAACAGGTCATGTTAATGCATAACAGATGGCAGGAGCCCACAAACTCAACAGTCGGTGATGTTGGTAACACTTTGTGTCTGATGGAGCGTTTCTATAAATACATTTTTCGCATAAGTCTGGCGATGTCTTTCTTTATGGGGCGCTAAGGTGAACATAAAATGTTCAGGTGGGGCAACAGTAGAAGGCAGAAAAGTTTGCAAGGGGTATTTATGTTCTAGATATATGAATAAGCCCATAAAAATAGCTAATATAACAGTTATAACCAACACGAAAGCTATCTTGACCCTTGTGGTCCATGTAGAAAACATTGGTTCATAAAATGGCAAGTATCGTGGTGCAATGGGAAGTTCTTCTTCAAGTATAATACGACCAAAAGGGTACATTCCTAGCTAAAAGTCCAAAACTAAACTCGGGCCTAGCAGTCCGTCCTGCCAGAGGGTTCTTCTCCCTGTGTCCGTCAGAGTCTCACAGGCAGACTCCTATCGTTCATCTCAAGAAAACAAAGCGTCATGGTCAAAGGGATCCTGGTGTACAACCTGGCCGTTCACAAGGGTTAGTCTTTCTTTCTGAACAGAGCACAGTAACCAAAGTTCCAGCTCTCAACGAGTTCAATCCAGTGTCTCGCTCAGCACCTCAGACCTACAATCTAGCAAACCCTGTCTATTCAATCGAGTCTTTCCTTATCCCCTAACAGTGGGATCTGAGGTGCCGTGGTGCTTTCTTGGCCGCAGGTTGTATCGCACATGACCCAGAGCTTTCTGATCAGAAAACAGCACAGAAGGTATCTCTCCTTCATTAAAGCTTTCACTTGCTGGGGTATTCAAAACAGGATTCAGAGCAATTGCAGATTCAGCAGAGACCGGTTCACCCGATCTCGTCAATCCCTCTTCTTGCCTTTGTTCTATCTCGCAGGCGTCAGAAAAGGGTACGAATTCAGTGGCTCTCTCGGTCTCCTGGGTCAGAATTCCCCCTGAGCGTCGCTGATCATAAGGAAGCGGGAGCGACAGCCTTTTCATATGGGAGACATGTACTCAATGCTTTCTCCCATCCACCTTGACGGCCGTCCGGGTTGCAAGCAAGATCGGACCACCTTGGAGCCAGGCTGGAGTCTCGTTCGAACTTCTTGACCAGCACCCACTGGCCAGGTTGCAGTCGATGTCCGGGGCCCTCTGGCAGAGGCTGCAGCACAGATGCTACCTGCTGATGAATAGAACGGAGATCTTTAGTCAGGGCATACAGATAATCGATCAACATAGGATATTCTATATCAGAAAAGGATCGTGGTCTGGGTACCCCCCATATATTAGCTGGTCGCCCGAAGGTTATCTCATAAGGAGAAAGACCAGAGCGAGAATGAGGGGTAACTCGCAATGACATGAGGGCCAAGGGCAAGGTGTCAGGCCATTTCAACCCCGTGCTTTCCTGAATCTTAGCCATCTTTAGTTTCAGAATCCCATTGTATTTTTCCACAAGCCCTGTTGACTGGGGATGTCGGGCTGCATGGAATTTTTGTTTTATCTGTAATCCATTCCAAATATGCTTAACAAGGGCCCCATGGAAATGCCCCCCATTGTCCGACCAGATCAAACGGGGAAAACCATAGCGTGGTACAAATTCCTTGAGAAGGGCCTTTGCTGTGGCCAGGACAGTGTTCTCTTTTGTGGGGTAGGCCTCAACCCATTTGCTAAAAGCACAAACCACCACTAACACATATTTCAAATTGTTGACACGCTCCATGTGGATATAATCCATCTGGAGCACTTCAAAGGTTAACGTTGGAGGTGCAAAGTTCCCACTCAGAACATTTTCTGTCTTCCCCGCATTGTGTTGTAAACAGACCATGCAGTACTGTACCAAACGGACAGCTGTTCTTTGTATGTTAGGGTTATTCCATACTGGGTCTAGCAGGCCACAAATACCTTTAGCTCCTACATGGGCAGGACCGTGGGCCATAGTTACAACGGCCTGCACCAATGCATTAGGTAACAACCATCTCTGTTTTTCTGTCACATCGACCCATCAATTATTCTCGTCCAATCTTCCTACTTCCTTTTCCCATCTTTCTAATTGAGCAGGGGTGGCCTCCTTCTGTAATTCTCTCACACTTTCCATAGTGTTATCAAACAATTCAGATTCCTCCACCCACCTTGCGGAGGACATTACAAACATAGCTGACATTGGAGATTGGGCTGTCTGTTTGGCCACCTGGTCTGCGAAAGCATTCCCTTCCCTTACTTCATCCACCACTGCCTTATGTGCGCTGCATTTTATTATGGCTAATTTCTTGGGCAGAGTGAGGGCATCCAACAATCATAATACCAGGGGGCCATTCTGTATTTTCTGACCATGAGAAGTAAGGAAGCCCCGTTCCTTCCACAGCCGCCCAAAACTATGGGCCACGCCAAAGGCGTATTGGCTGTCTGTGTAGATATTAACTTCGAGTGCTTCACTCAATTCACAGGCTCGTAATAATGTCACTAGTTCAGCAGCTTGGGCTGACTGGTGGGGTACTCGAGATGTTTCAACTACTGTCTTCAAGGTCGTAATTGCATAAGCAGCTGTTGTTGTTCCATCTCCTAATTTAAAACAGGACCCATCCACATATAACTCCCCCTGAGGGTCAGATAGAGGAATGTCGGTAAGGTCAACCCTTCCCTTCGTTTCTTCTTCGGTTCGAAATATGCAATCATGTATATCATTGGTAGTTTCACTCGAAGGGAGTGGTAACAGTGTAGCTGGATTTAGCGTAGCACATCGTGTAATCGTGATGTGCGGAGCAAATAGTGTCAATTCAAACCCAGTGAGGCGTGCGCTCGTAAGATGCTGTGTTTTCGTTTTATTTAGTAGTGTGTCCACAGCATGCGGCACCATCACTGTTAGATTGGAATTTAGAACGAGTCCTTTCGACTGCCGGATGGCCACCGCTACAGCTGCAGTGGCCCTCAGGCAGCTAGGAAGTGCCCTTGCAACATTATCCAATGTGGCTGACAAGTAAGCGCAGGGTCTTTGCCTACCGCCAAATTCTTGCGTTAACACTGAAAGCGAGCAACCGTCGACCTCATGCACGTATAGTACAAAGGTTTACGCTAATCTGGCGTACCCAAGTCAGGAGCATAACAGAGAGCAGTTTTTAAAGAGTCAAAAGAGTGCTGACATTCATCCGTCCAGGGGTGGGGTTCATGGACGTCATTTGGTGGTTAGATGCAACAAAGGCTTAGCGAGAAGAGAAAAATTAGGTACCCATTGGCGACAGTAAGAAGTGATGCCAAGAAAAGCACAAACTTTGCGCTGAGTGCAAGGGACAGACATGTTAGAGATGGTAGTAATGCGTTCAGGAGTCAATCGCCTACCCTCCTTCGACAGTAGATGACCTAGGTAGGTTACCTCCTGTCGACAGTATTGGAACTTAGACAAGGACACCTTATTCCCCTTCGCTGCCAAATGGTGCAATAATTTAACAGTGGCAGTTTTGCAACCTTCTTCCGTGTCAGAGGCGATCAACAGGTCATCCACGTATTGCAAAAGCACATTGCCCTTCGGCAAGGCTAGGTCGTCCAACAGAGCCTTAAGGGCCTGGCTATAGATACTCGGACTTTCAGTATAGCCTTGAGGTGCCCGACGGAATCTGAAGCTTCGGCCAGATAACGAGAATCCGAAGATCTGTCTGCTATCGGGATGAATAGGAATACTGAAGAAAGCATTCTTCAGATCTATGACCGAAAAATACTGAGCAGTGGGCGGAATCATAGTAAGGATAGTGGTGATGTCTGTTACCACAGGATACTGCGGTACGACAATCTTATTAACAGCTCTCAGGTCAATCACAAAACGGTAAGCATCACCGTGTCCCTGTGTGTCAGAATCAGAACTTTTCTTTAAAATTGGGAGAATCGGGCTATTACAAATATCTGCAGCTGTTTCTTCCACCACCTCTTTGTCAATGAGATCTTGAATAATTGAAAGCAGAGCCCGTTCACCGGCTGGTGAGATCTTATACTGCGGTATGCATGGTAATTTTGCGCCAGTTTTCAACATAATATGGACTGGGGGAATGTCTAACTTACCCACGTCCGCATCCCCAGTTGCCCATAAAGCAGCGGGAATGCCGTTAAACTCAGGGGGGAGAGGTTCATTTTTAGCAAAACATTGTTTCATGCAGTCAGTGTGAGGTTGTATCGTCAAATAAACCCCATCAGGGGAGCAGTATATTTTTGTGTTCAACCTTTTCAGCATATCTAAGCCCAACAGATTCTCCCCACAATGCGAAGTTAGCAGGAAAGGTGATTCAACAGTAGCGGGACCGATCGTGAAGGGGAGTGGTTTAGAGATGGGACTGACTACTGGGACTCCTGAAAATCCCACGGATACATTATTCTGCCCGGACTGAGCCGCCCCTGAAACCAATGATCGAGCGACGGAACTATTCATTGCCCCTGTGTCAATTAGGAAATTCTCAGAAGTCCCCATCAATTCCTCCTTCACATAGGGTCGTTGTTGATTGACTGGGATCAACACTTGGCCCCTACTCTGTCCCTGGCTGTCCTATGGGTGGACATACCCATCCTGATCCTCAAGTGCGTAATCATCATGATAATATTGTCTGCCTTGGTGACCATCAAAATGATTCCGTTCAGACTTGCCTGATGCTTCCTCTCTGTGCATATCACTCCGATCTGGGCCACCTCGTCCTCGTCCTCGGACTTTGCAAGTAATAGCGGACACTGCGCTTTCCAGTGTCCCTCCTGTTTACAATACGAGCATTGGTTTATCCCTACTGTGGGAGCCCCGCCTGCGCCTCTGCCTGTTCCCGCCCCCCTGGACAGGGGCCCTCTGGCTCCTCTCCCTCCTCCTTGTCCTCGGACAACTTGCTGAAGCAGCACCCGTGTTTTAAGATCCTTGGCCTTTTTCTCTACTTTATCCTTGCTCTCGTTCTCCCTATGCTCGTAATATCCCAGGTCCCCCCTAGTTCACCATGATCGGAGTCTTGCACCTGCCGCCATATATCAACAGGAACTAGTAACCCAAAGAATAGCTCGACATCTGCCAGGGTCATCACGGCCGAGGCCACAGTCTCGGTCAGTTCCTTGTAATAGGCGGTAGGGTTCTTGCGGGGATCGGGAAGTTGTGATTTCAGGGCAAGAACCTCACTTCGTTTCCACTGGGTGTACACCCATTGTTCCTGGAACCGGGCGTCTACTCGAGCCCTTATTACTTGGTCAGCACCATCGCGTGCTTCAGGAATTTCAGGATGAAAAATAGGGTGTACTTCTCGCATGGGATGCTGGGAAGTCCAATTGGGGCTTTTTATGAACATTCTGCCTCGATATTTCACTAAGGTGTCGACATTCTTGTAGACCTCCGTGGGTCCATATTAAACTTATGAGTCAAGTCCCGGATGGTATATAGTATCTGTGGGGCCCTCCCATCCCGGAAACATAGTTCCCAAGCACCGATGAGGTAGCAAGACATCTGATATAGGGCATGTTGCTGCATCACTGGCTCCAAATCCTTATTAGTACTCCATATATCAGCTACTGTATATATATCCTTCCGCATCCATTGGGCGGCCTGATCTGCTACTGCTTCTTTTTCGCCGTACCCTACAGACGCTCTGGTGAATAGGCGCTTACTGCCCAGGCCTCCCAGTTCCCTTTTCGGTGTTTGCCCCGGATCTCCGGGTGTTGTACTGGCTGACTGGGAGGTCCATATGGGGCTTGGAGCTGCTAATGCCACATGGGGCGATCCCGGTGGTTGTCTGGGATCAGGGATGAGGGTAGCCAGGTCTCTCACTGAGGTAGGTGAGGCACGGTTAGTCCCCAGAGAGGTGAGAGGCACGTGTTCCTCCGGTGCGGAGGGTTGTGGCGCAGCCATCATCTGAAGAGGGTACCGCGGGGTATATGCGTTGCGGTGCATACGGTGGGGGAGGTCTTTTATCTAACAAATCCTCTATTTCGTCTTCTGCTTCATTCCGCGTCACATAACTCTTATCTACTTGCAACCTAAACTGTCTATCTGCATACTCAATATTCTTCTCAGTCTTATTCTTGTCATGAGCAATGGCTTTCTGAGTTACAGTCTGCCCTTGCTGTATTTTCTGGAGTTTTTCAGACCGGATGCGTCTCCGCTTCGCCTCATTCTGCCTTTTATTAAGGGTATCAAACATGGCCTGTCTACTACGTTTAGCAAATAGATGTTCTTGCAGGTACTAGATCTTTTTCTCGTCAAAAGACACGGTTTTTGGCCATTGCAGTTCTACATTGTCCTTGGTATACTTGTGCCACAAGGTATTAAAGAGGAGGGGTCCTATCCTGTGCTTACAATACATATCATGGCTGGGAGTTCCCTCCGGAGGGGCTGGCTGGCTTTCATCCAACCTCGTGCTCCCTCGGTGAACACAGCCAAAGCATAGTTTACTAAAGCACGGCATTGCCCCTTTCTACCTAAATTGAGCTGAAAAGGAATCAAGAATCGTTATCATTACACTCTCAAACACATGGCCATGTCTTCATTCAAATTCACTCTTACACAAATTAAGTAACCGCAGCGCGAAAACAAACCTTCAATTTACATCAACATAAAAGACAAAACGAAAACACAGATATTTGCAAACAAAAGGTGGAGCCCGTCGACTCCCACCTATGGAGAACCTTTTCCAAACCTTCAAAGCTCAAAATGCCTCCATACAACAGTCTTGTCCTTAGACTGCCTAGAGATAGCCACACAGGTTTCTAAACCACAGATCGATCTACGGGCCATCCGACATCATTCATGGTTCACCTCCCGAACTATTCTGGCTAAGCCCGTTTTTTCAAGCGCCGCTCCAGATCTGTCCGAGTGCTACACAATCTCAACTGCCGGCATCCCGAGAGCAGTCCGGCCTGGTGAAAAACCGCAATTCACACCAAGGCCTCTGGTCTCTATCTCTAGTTACTTTCACAAACCAAAACAGGGGCGTCCGTACGTGCAGTTTCAATGCTGCCCCGTCATACCCCCTTTCCAAAGTTCTCCGTGACCGAGGGTCACCACATGCCAAGTCTCAAATCCAAAATTCTAAAGATATTCAACACAAGTCAAGACAAGACACTCACCTGGTGCACGCAGGTCTGATTGTACGTTCTTCACTGCCAACTCCCGCTAATGCCAAAGTAGCTGGTTCTCGGGTTACACCCGAAGGACTCCGGCGTGGGGTCACTAGCAGCTGGGGTTTTCGCGATCGGGAGAGCGGAGCAGACCCCAAATTCTTTGGTCTATTCTTCAAACCACCGATCAAAATCGCCCCTTTCAATGTCCTGCTTCTTTTCGGATTACAGAGGGAAGACCCCAACGCGGAGCCCCGGTGGAGTCGCCAACTGAAGTACCGAAAATTATTATCACAACCCAATTAGAGCCATACTTACAACTAGCCACATACCCATTACCAATAATCAGTCGGTTGGCAGTGTAGAAGGTCCAATCGTTTATTATAATAAACAAACGCTGCCAGAGGAGCTCCTTGCAACCTAACCCCACGAGGTCCGCCAAGAAGACTGCTGGCGCATTGCCAGAACATCACATATATACTGTTACATTTCGAAACCGTTACCCAAGATGGAAAAATACAAGTTGGTACATGTTGGTGCAGAGGGAAAGACCATATATGGGAGACAAAGCGCTCTTGGTTTAGCTCATCTCATATTAGCAAGGTCGTGAGGGTGACTCCCTTTTGCTAACTTCGAGAGAGTCCGTACCGCACCCCTCGGAATGTGCTTATCCAATCTCCTCCTTCTACCTTTATCCTTCACAGGCCTAACGAGCAGAGACAGCAGTTTGTAACAGTTGGGTTATTTCTCAGGGGAACGGCTTCGGTAAAATGCAAGGATAGGGCTTGCTAATGTAGGGATCGAGCGAGGCCACAAAATGGCGTCGGTCGTGTCAAGCAAGTACAAAAACGTGCAATGCGGTGTATGTTAATTCCTAAATTACTGCTTTTCGTGTGTATATTAGTATTTATTTTAGATGCATCACGCTAATTTTCAAACAACCATTATATGATTCAAGGAACCGAAAGTCAATTCCGGTTCCTCATCATATGCATCTTGTCTGCCTCCTTCAAATAAATAACCTTTACTCACCTTTTCTGTGTTTAACCCACCTTCACCGTCTGGATTCAACCTACAGCCTTCCACTTCAGCCTCACCTCTTATTTCTCCAGACCCTCCTGCTCCTCAACCCTGCCTTACTACTAACCCTCCCAAACCACATCTGAGCACTTCCAAGCAGTTATTTACCAGGGTGGAGTAGGGCGTGATGGCTTCAGTGTAGACTGATGGTGGCATTGGCACGTGGTTAGGAAGTATTGTTTTGGATAAATTGAGAATTAATTGATTGTGTTTATGGTTAGGATCTGAGAGGGTGTTTGTTGTTGATGACAGGGAAAGTGTGGGGTTTTATGGATATTGGACATATATTTATCATTAGGCAGTGTATTTTTTTGGGTCTGGTGTTAATGTTGCCTTGGATAAGCTGAGCTAGTTGTACAGCTCATGTGCTCTTAGGTCTAAATGGGAATTGAGGGAGAGCAGAAAGTCTGGTTCTGGTATGGAATAGCTTCAGGTAGGTATAGAAATTATTTAATGTGTAGAGTGAAAAGAGACCACTTGGAGACGGTAAGGTTTGAATTTGTAGAAATGTGACTGAAAAGAAGAACATCATGCGGTGTTACATGGGATTACTGTTGAGGGTTTGGTGATAAGACAAGGAGGACTAATGTAGTGAAGTGAACACTTAATTTAATCTTATGTGGTGCATTATTTGTAGCGCCATGAATTGAAGCTGGAATTTTGTTGAGGGTTTATGTGTGTATTTTGTGTGGAAATAGTTAGGGTACAGATAGCTAGACATAAAGATGAAGGGGCATATGTAGATAGGCGTTTGCGTTTCGCAAACGCCGGAATTCCGGCGTTTGCGAATCCCAAACGGCAATTTGGTATGTAGGTGCCACATAGCAAAATAAGGAATCGTAAAAATTGCGATTGCTTATGTAGGGGTGCCTTTAAAATAGCGATTTGGGCTTAAGGAATCGCAAAATATGGTATTTTGCGATTTCCTTTCAAAATGATTTTTTTTTAATTCAAACTGCCATGTGGCGCATGCCATAGGGCATGTATGTGCGCCACATGTACTTACAGGCACATTCCAGGGGTGCAACAGGTGTCCTTTGGGTACCCTGGCACCCTTGGAATTGCTATTCTTGAATTGCGATTTTCTCATAGAAAATCGCAATATGAGAATGTATTCCCATTCCTTCCTATGGGCCTCTTGGTCCATAGGAATGAATGGGACACTCATTCCTTAATTGCGATTCGCAATTTGCTAATCGCAATTAAGGAATTTTTGAGATTCTCAAAAAAATTGTGAATTTTTACCTACATTCCATTTTGCAATTCTTAAATAGAGATTCCTTAAAAATCGCTATTTGAGAATCTCAAAATGTGAATTACCTACATATCCCCCGCAGTGTTCAGACAGCTATGTATCATCAGCAGCCATTAGGCAGATCTATTTACAGCTCTATTTGATCATATCTGATGGAGACAGTGTTATGTAACTATCTATACCTCACCTGAATAATGTAACCTGTCATACAACCTTCCCAAGACTCATGACATTTTGGGGATGTGGCCTTTGCAGCATATTTTTAACAATGCAGTCGTACTGGAACATTTAGCACAGGCAATGTGGCCTCTTTGTGTAGCCAATTTGCTCGCCAGGGCTCACAGTTAGCAAGTTTCCCTTTCTACGCTCACCAAATTGTGTTCCTTTGCACAGGTCTGCTGCTGCTGTCACTGATGGAAGAAGTTGCTATTCCTCTTCTAAGGAGAATTTTGGCCCAGTCGATGATGACCTACTTTGGTACCTGTTGACTCCAATGGGGATGCAGTAGCTGGTGCCCTCCGAAGATTGTCTGCCACACCAGGAGACCCCCTCTCTGGACTGCACCGTGCATGTACTGTGAATAACATCCCTCACAGTGCAATTGAGGCTAGTTTTGTTATTTTGCTGGTCGGATTGTTTGATGACAGCCATTATAGGAAAATGTCAAGTGATGAGATGTTGTCCTATTGCTTAAAGATTACTACAGATTGTATTTTGTCCACAGAATGAAAGAGCCTATTGCACCCAGGTTCCTTGTGTTTACACAGTTGGGCATATCGATGCCTTTTGCAGCAATATACTCATTATGCCTTGTTTTTACATTTCATATTTATGCTGTCCATAACATCAGCAATGACCCTGAAGGTCTATTTCATGTAAATGTGTGATTATGTAAAGTATGCCTTAATAAAATATTTTAATCACAAAAATGGCTGTATAGTTAAAGTCTGTGTTAATTTGTGAATAAAATTGACAATAATCAACTTCGGACTCATTCAAAGCATTGTGTGCTAGAAAGATAACAGAACACCCATCTATCACAATCTCAATCCACTCTTACACGCCAGTGAAGCAAGTATTCAGAATGTTTGCCTTGGTCTATGCGTTTATTGTTTGAAATCATCATTACACTCCTTCTCATTTGGGATTTTTTATCCTCAATGCTTCCATCAGAGACCAAGATGACTCTGCATATATGCTGTAATCATATAAACATGATATTTTTTAGCTGATATTTTCTGCTTATATGCCTCATATCCGAATGTTTATCACCTAGCACTTCACAATATTGAACCCTACAATTGTACTCATTGACTACATGGATAGAAAAGAATCACTTCAAATATCCAAATCAACAATATTGCTGCAAAATAGAAGAAGAGTTGAACGTTCCTCCAGTCTGTCTTTCCTATGCTATGTTTTTAGCAGAACGGGCTTTCATCTGGCCAACGGACACCGTGGCCTGTTACTGCAGTATTATCACAGTATTAAAACATTAAACAGGCTCAGGGGGAAAGGTAGTAAACTGTGGCAATCTGAATTCTGGTGATCTATCTTCTGATTGCATAACATTTCTTTCATTTTTACTTACGCACCACTTTAAGCAGGACTGCAAAATGGACCCAATTCACAAAAGAAGAATGTACATGTGTAGATCTACTCACATTTAAATCTACTCCTACACTTTGATGGACCTCTGTGCTTTGTGGTTTACATCAACGGTATCAATCAAAATTATTTTTTCGGCGAATAGGCCATGCAAGCACACATAAAAAACAAAAAAAATCATTCAATATGGAAAACAATCCAGTAAAACGTATAAGCCACTTTGATACACATGTCCATATAATTTCATCGTTGCAGGAAGGATAAATACTGACAACATAACAAGCAATCCACTAAAACATTAGAGCATCATAATTAATTGGAGTACTGTCATGAGCCATATCGTTTCCTAATTCTTATGGCCACTAATAAAATGTAAAACCGAAAAACATGCTTCGGGCGTTGCTAGTTGTTGTAAAAAGAAAAGGGCAGGGTAATAAAGCCTGAACTTAGCATCATGTAAACAAGGTACTAATAAAAAGTACTTGCGAGGGAATGTGTAAAGGGAACAGAAAACCATATGATGACTAGTGCTTTGCTGCTGCGTCTGGGCACAAGGGCAGAGGGAAGCCTAGCAGAAAATTGCAGATTTTAGAGTCCCCACCACCAATCAAAGGAGGCGGTGGAGACTCTAACTACAGAATTAACAATTGTAAAGTTGCTATTAATGACTTTCCACAGGTTTCTGAAAATCTTTGCCCCCATGAAGGAGATGGCCTACTGAAAACTATAGAGAAATGTGATATAGTTTATTATTTTCGAAAAATAATCAAATTAATGCAATGTAAAATGTTAAATAATTGTGTAGTCATTAATTACCCACACTCCCCCTTGTCCACTTTCTACTAAATTCTATACTTACTTGTGGAGGGATTTCTGCCCTCAGGGTGGAGATCTCCGTACAGAAAAGATAGGATAAGCGGAGCGTGAGGTTTCTTACTGTAGGTTTGTGAATTCCATATTTTAGTACAGGATTAGTAGTACTCTATACTTCAAAATACCTTTTGTGAATGGGCTCAAATGAGATTGCGTTACTGTATGGCATAGGAAAATTACTTCCTAGTCATTTTTAGCAAGATTATGATGAAACTGGAATTTCTTGTATTTTAGGCTGCAAATTTTAAGTAACTTTTATGCTTTGTAATACTGTTGTAGTGTACGTTTATGATCTTCAATTTAACGATCGAATAACGTTTTACGAACATATGGCATAGGTCTTGGGACAAAAGATGTTCAGCATAGAAAAGTTCAGCATAACAGTAATTAGAATCACTTCAGGCTCATTGATATGAATACCTATAATACATAATGGCACTTTGATCAGCTTTCCAAGAGTGAAAAACTTTAAGCCAGTTATAGGTATACTTATTCAGGGTAATTCTTGGTTATTTTTATGTTCAATTTTTCTTAAATTAGAAATAAGGGTATGTGTCCTCTAGTGCTTCTCTTATTATAGGTGCTTTTTATTTTTTTATTACCATATTGAATTATTTGCTTTCTTTTTGGTAGTGTGGTGCTGTTTGTGCATCATTTCAAAATGAGGACATTAGAATTGTAACTTTCATGTATTTCACTTCATCTTACTTTTTTCGCTGGTGTATGTTTATGAATTAACAGAAGCCATTTTTTTGTAAGCCTTTTTATTCATTTTACATGTGCATACAGCGTTTACAGTTCATAATGCCATTGATAGCTATGTACCATTTGTCTAGTTATATTGCCATTAAAACAGAAAAACCTCAGGGTCCATTTTTGTTCTGGTAGGCATCTCGTGTTCGATCATGTATGGGTGCCTAGTGAGACTGGGTCTCCTCCCAACTTGTTAGTTACCAGGGCCTATTCAGTGCAACTGACTGCTCTTAAGATTAGCTGTAAAGAGTTCACCTATTTGGACCCAACTGGGGTAAATAATTTGAGAATGGAAAGAAGGGGGGCTGGGAATGAGGGCATTGGTTGCTGCTGGTCTATTGGCACCGGGAATCACTTTCACACCGGGACGTATAAAGTGTGACTGCTGGGGAATTCGTGGGAGTGTTATGTGTCTGTTTGAATCTGTGGAGGAGCATTGACCACTCCATAGATATGGGACGTCTTCGTGTGCCCCGTGCCTCCTCGAGCCTGATTGCATCCTCTTTGGCGGCTCCCCATTTTTGGACTGCCCCCCTCCATGCTGCTATCAGGGGCAGCTTGGAGAGCGCCAGTGCAGTGTAATATTGCGCTCAGCGAGAAGTAGAGCCAATATCGCAAAGCGAGTCTCCACCTTCCTCTGCTTTTTTCGTTTAAAAATCCCCAGGGCGCTGGCTTCCCAGGATGTGAGGCCTGTCAGACCTTTGACGCCAATATTGCGGCATACACCACTGCCCAGGAGGGCTGCAGGGCGGGGCAGGACCATAGCAAGTGAACAAACGGAGCCTCTGGTGTGTGGCAGTGCGGAAATTCAAAGGGACTCGAAGGGAAGAAGCGTTTGAGCCGCTCCGGGGCGAGGTACATGCTGTGTAGTATGTTAAATTGGATGTTTTTAAAGCGTTGGTTACGCAACACTTTTTTTTTTAATGCTCTAGGGCTGTTAACCCTTCCTGATCATGTAATGCCCGGCCAAATTCTTCTTCCCACTTGAGCCGTAATCTCGTTAGAGGTGCACATGTGAGGTTTATGACTGATTTGTAGATCCAAGTGATAAGGTGTCTCCCAGCTCCCATATTCAATATCGCATGTAGTGTGGGGTGTGTTTTGGGTTCTTCCCTGTCATAAATGCTGTGATTGATTGATTGATTGTACCCTAGGTAGACCCGCTAGTGGCAATAATGGGGAGTACATTGGTGTCATTCGAGAAAGACAGTGGATCCGCATTATACAGGATCTGGCTACCATCACCAAATCAGAGTGGGAGGGATTGGGTCTAGTCCCCGGTAAGAGCATTCGAGTGATCTCTGCGGCTGGCAGTGTCCCCGCTGATCTTCTGTTTCCTCTATATAACGTCCTGCTGTCCAACGCAATATCCACTGCAGTTGTGCTGTGAGGAAGTAGGCCTAAAATGATGAGGCACCCAGCCCGCCCCGGTCTAATGGGATTTGTAGTGTCGTCAGAGCTACTCTGCGGCGACCTCTGCCCCAAACCAGCAGTAAGGAATTTAGTTCCTGAAAAAAAGCCCACAGAGGGATCACTGGGACATTCGCAAAAAGTAGGGAAGATGGGGGACTATGATCATTTTTGATAAAGCCACCATCCCTATTGGGGCCAATGGAAGCGTTCGCCAGAAGGGCTCGAAAGTGGTTGCCCTCAAGGAGACCCCTCAGAGTATGGTAAAGCCCGATTCCTAGATACCTAGGAGCGGTCCCATTCCAGGCTAACCGATTTCCTCGGCCGTTATCTCCCATTGAGGAGTGTCTGGATGAAGGGGATAAATAGTAGATTTGGCCCAATTCACCCTCAAGCGCGTGACTCTCTCAAAGTCACCAAGTGTGGCCCACAAAGGTGTGAGGTCTGCTGTGATGTATCTCGCATATATTAGGAGGTCATACGCATAAAGAGGCACACTGTGAATTCGCCCCCGAGTCGTATACCCCAAAGCTCGCCCCCTTCCCTAAGTCTGATCGCAAGCAGTTCCATTGCAAGGGCGTACAGCAACGATGAGAGGGTGCATCCTTGACGCATCCCACGGGTCACCTGAATAGGTGGAGAGATATGTTGGCCGGATCACTGACATAATATCGAGGGACAGAATATCGACTTGCAAAAATATCGATGACAAAATATAGACAGACAGAATATCGAGTTTGTATCTACAAACAGGTAAGTACAAAAATATCGAGTACAAAATATCGTTTACAAAAAGATAGTTTATAAAAATATCGACTTTATTAAAAACAGTGTTAAATTAAATTAATATTAAAAATTAATTACTAAAATATACTTAAAAATACTTAAATTAACTTATAATTAAATAATTAATGAAAGTTACAAAAAAAATTACAATCATATTTGTTAAAACATATATATATAGTAACATAATATAATTAAATAATATCCAATATTATTACCGTACGATAGCAGAAGTGTAAAAATACTATTCCCACTCCAGAGAGTGCAACAGTGGGGAAAGCGTTGGATAGCGTAGGGGTTAACATTACTATTCCCACTCATGTGGGTGCAACAGTGGGGAAAGCGTTGGATAGCGTAGGGGTAAAAATTACTATTCCCACTCCAGTGGGTGCAACAGTAGAGAAAGCGTTGGATAGCGTAGGGGTAAAAATTACTATTCCAACTCCAGTGGGTGCAACAGTAGGGAAAGCGTTGGATAGCGTAGGGGTAAAAATTACTATTCCCACTCCAGTGGGTGCAACAGTAGGGAAAGCGTTGGATAGCGTAGGGGTAAAAATTACTATTTCAACTTCAAACGGTGCAACAGTAGGGAAAGCGTTGGATAGCGTAGGGGTAATAATTACTATTCCCACTCCAAATAGTGCAACAGTAGGGAAAGCGTTGGATAGCGTAGGGGTTAAAATTACTATTCCCACTCCAGTGGGTGCAACAGTAGGGAAAGCGTTGGATAGCGTAGGGGTAAAAATTACTATTCCCACTCCAGCGAGTGCAACAGTAGGGAAAGCGTTGGATAACGTAGGGGTAAAAATTACTATTCCCACTCCAGTGGGTGCAACAGTAAGGAAAGCGTTGTATAGCGTAGGGGTAAAAATTACTATTCCCACTCCAGAGAGTGCAACAGTAGGGAAAGCGTTGGATAGCATAGGGGTAAAAATTACTATTCCCACTCCAAATAGTGCAACAGTAGGGAAAGCGTTGTATAGCGTAAGGGTACAAATTACTATTCCCACTCCAGTGAGTGCAACAGTAGGGAAAGCGTTGGATAGCGTAGGGGTCAAAATTACTATTCCCACTCCAATGAGTGCAACAGTAGGGAAAGCATTGGATAGCATGGTGGTAAACATTACTATTCCCACTCCAGAGAGTGCAATAGTAGGGAAATTAAATACTTCATATATTATTTCAATAAATATAAATTAATATCTTTAAAAATTAATTAAAAGTAATTACCAATTTAATATAATATAACAACTAATCAATTAAAATTACAAATTAAAATTAATTATTACAATTATTTACCTATTAATACAAATTACAAATTAACAATTAATATTTTAACATTTAATAATTAATTAACAATTAATTCAAATTAAATACAATTAAATAAATGTATTTATTTAATTAATTATAAATAAATTACTTCCCACCCTATTCCCCTATAAACCCACAACCCCCTACAGAAAATAAATGATTAAAATTAACATAATTAGCAATTAATCAATTAATTAAAATTAATTGCCAATTAAAATTTAATTAATTACAAAATATAAATTAATTTAACAATTAAATAAAAATGAATATCAATAAAAAAAATTACATATTTAATTAATTTTCATTAAATTATTTCCCACCCTATTCCTCTATACACCCACAACCCGCTACAGAAAATAAATTAGTAAAATAAACATAATTAACAATTAATCAATTAATTAAAATTAATTGCAAAATAAAATGTAATTAATTACCAAATATAAATTAATTAACAATTAATTAAAAATGAATACCAATAAATAAATTTACACATTTAATTAATTATAATTAAATTACTTCCCACCCTATTCCCCTATAAACCCACAACCCGCTACAGAATTAAATTATGCAAAAATTTAAAAAACTAATTTCATTAATTAAAATAAATTATAACATAAATACACACTTTTCACACATATAATAACATAAAAACACTATAAAATATTCGATATTATTAAAAATTCGATCATTTTAATAACCTATAATATATACTTCGATATTTTAACTGTCTATATTTTTAACATTCGATATTACATTACTTACCTTAAAAACGATATTTTTGATGTCTATATTCTGCCCAGTTGATATTTTGTCCATTCTATATTTAAAACTCGACATTATGTCCATTCGATATTTTGTAGTCGATATTTTGACTGTTTACCATGTTCGCCTATACGGACCCGGGTGGCGAGGCCAGTGAATAGCAACTTAATGTATGCCAGGAGTTTAGGTCCCATCCCTACTCGTTGCAGAATCGCAAATAAATACTGCCATAAAAAGGTGTCAAAGGCCTGTTCTAGTTGAAGTATAAGGCACGCTGCATGCGGGAACCGGTCCTGCACCCCATCCTGAACATGAAATAGCCGACGTATATTCTTAGCGGTGTTTCGTCCTGGCTCGAACCCGCATTGGTCCGGGTGTACCAAGCGTGGGAGCACTCCTGTTACTCGGTCTGCCAGGATATTCCCCAGTATTTTGCAGGCTGCCGTCAGTAGGGTAATAGGTCGATATGATGACCTAAGCAGTGGGTCTCGGTCCGGTTTGGGGAAACTCACCTGTATGGAGGTCCGCATGGATTGGGGGAGTTTCCCGCCTCTCATGCCGCCCTATATACTATGTCCAGTTGGCGGGCTAGATGCTGGGAGAGTGTGTGGTAGTATTCTACTGGGAAGCCGTTATCTCCCGGGCTTTGTTTTTGGCTAAATGATGTATCGCATGTTTGATCTCCGCTTTCGTGATGTGCTCGTCTAGTGAGGTCTGGACGTCTTCCGTCATCTGTGTTATAGTAATGGAATGTAGTACTTTTTGGATGTGTTCTTCTCTGTCAGGGGACGGTTCCCTATACAGAGCGCTGTAATATTCATGGAAGGCTAGCATATCTGCCTGTGCGTAAATTACCTTGCATGCCGTGTTTCTGATACTGTTGTTGGGTTGGGTGTTCTGGTCTTGCTGGACTAGCTACACCAGCAGGTTTCCAGCTCGGTTTCCCCTCCCTGTGAGCTCAGACGGCGTAGGCACGGAAGTTGTATCTGCGCAAATCTGCGCAGACCTCTGCTTATTTGGTCTTGGCTTTTGCTATTTGTGTGTGGAGATTAACCTGTGTGTCTGCTTCTTTGGATAGTTGCACCAGCAATAGCTCGTTTAAATCTGGTCCTGAAGAAAGCCGCTGATACATGGGTATTGATCAACAGGCTGAAACATGTTGACCATTAAGTGACAGTGGTTCTATATCCATACCACTGTGCTGTTTCATTTTAATCCTGTCAGGTAGAACACACTAATAAAGTTAATCAGTGATTCTACCTAGGCAGTTTTAATTTCTCTATTCTATTCTTTCACACAGCGCTGCATACCTCACTACATCCATCATCTCACATATGGGATTACCATCCTGCCCCTTACCAAACAAAACATCTCTGAGCTCCTTCCTTAAATTCCAAAGTAGCAGCTCCCAGTGTTGACTTGGTTTTCCACACTGGTAAGGAGGACCCATATGATGAAGCATGTCACCTTCGGGTGAGTGAGGGTTCTTATCCTTAAGGGATGTCTTCCCCAGTGATTATCACTTGTTGTTAATTTTCGAGAGAGACAGTGCAATTTTGCATATTTCGCTTATATACACATGTTTGAGACTGTAGGTGTACACTTTGGTATTTAGTCTGTATGAGGGAACGTACACCCATAGGTCTATAAACTTTCCCTTCTGACCCCAATCTACGGTAGTGTTACTATGCGGTGCCTACCACATGGTGCAAGGATGTTTAGGCGGGAACCATAGGTGTCCCCCGGGCTCCATAGCGGAGGGCCAGAGGAGAAGGGGGGGGCCGCTAGCAGGCCTGGACTGGCAGTTGCGGGCACTGGGCAATCCCCCAGTGGGGGCCGTTTTTGTTACAGGGCCGTTTTTGCAATGTTGCTGCAACAACGGCCCTGTAACAAAATCGTCCGAAAACCGGCCCTGGCAAAGAGCGCAGTCGCACCCCCATCCCCCCCTGGGGGGTGGGGGAGGCCGGCCGAGCACTTTCCCAGGGCCGGTTTCGTTTCCCAGTCTGGCCCTGCCCGCTAGGGGCCCCCAAAGTCCCTTTCCACCTGCCTTTTCATGGCGGGTGAACTGCCATGAAAGGGCAGGCGGAAAGGGACATTGTAATCCCTACGGCGGTGCCTGAGAAGGCACCGCCCCTATTGAAGGGATTACTAACAGTCCGACGGGCTTCTTGAGCCCATCGGAAAGCGTCAGACTGCCCCTCCCCCTCCTGCCTCCGACTGCATGCATTGTAATGCGTCGATCGGACAGAAGCTGCAGATGGCGGTCGGACCACTTCCGATGAGTCATCAGATGCGGTCCGACCGCCATCAAAATGACCTCCTAAAGGTGAAACTCTGGTGGAAGGTATGAGGAAATGTTGACAAAACAATTGAATTGTGCTTCGCCCACCGTTTATTTTTTCTCACTTGTAAGGATCAAGACAAATGTCAAAATCTTGGAGTCTTGTTCAATTTACAAGATGCAGAGAGGGGAAGGAACTCTCATATTTGATTTGTTGAAAAATCATGCTTTTTCCTGGTGGTGTTCGTGAAAAATTTGCTGAAAACAAAATGGTGGTGTTGGGAGCTTTAGTGACACTTGTTTGGACTTTAATTTTGCATTCAGGTATGAGAAGGATTCGGCATTTGGTTGCAGTTTGCATGTAGTAATAGCTGGATGTGCCCAAGCCTTCTTTTGGTGTGATGAGTGACAGAACTTGAAAAGGTTGTGCAGTGAAACTGTGCCACATCAGTAAGTTGTACAGTCAGTGTTTCTGTATTTGAAAATTGCTTGGCAGAAGAATAATTGAGGTGCAGCTGAACGGAGCCTTATTTTTGCTTTAGGGTATGTTTTTGAATGGTGTTGAACTCGAATGCTATGCTTTTGTGTTTACCTTTCCGCTGTGGTCTGTCTCTGTCATGCAGTGTCTGTTTTCAATTGGGGAAAATTCTCGTGCCAGTCAGAAAACCACTGTGGTCTATGATGTCACTGTGGAATGTTGGGCTGGGGCCAACTGAATGCTGCGTGTGAGGTAACCGACAGTTGATCTAAAGAATGTTATAGAGCTGGTGGAGAGGGACGCCTGTAAAGTCTTCATTTAGGTGCTCCCAGGATAAAGTTTTGATTCAAAATCCTAACCGAATCCCTCCCTGCTGAGAGCTGTAAGAGAGGTCCAAAGCTTCTGGCTCAATTATTCAATAAGAGCCAAACTCTTACATTCATTTGGCACTGCTGGAAGAGGGTAGACCCCATGATCACAGGTGAACCATCAGGGACCTAACTCAGGAGCATTGATGGAATGTTATCCTCACTTCAGGCAGACAAGGCTGCAAGTAGGAGAGAGTGAATGAGGATGTGAGTGATGGCGAGTGAATGCTCCGCAGAAAGCAAGAACTAATTAGAACCATCAAGTAGTGTTGGCATGAGTCTTATGTAGTGTTAACTATAGTCAGTGCTTAAATGGGCCGGTACTCACTAGTCCTGAGTACCGGCACTTCTCAGTTTTCTCCTCCTGAGTACCGGAACTTATTTTCGGGCAAGGAGAGTACCGGTACTCCCGGAAGCAGCAGGGCTCATGCCCTGAAGTACGGGTACGTGTTATATAAAACCTACTGAAAATGACCCTTTCAGATGGAGCGTGTTTATGTGCTGCTCTGGCAGGCAACAGCCAGTGTATTCCTGCACTGGGTTGCTCCTGTAGTGTTAGGGTTCATTGGCATCGCAGCGACAATTAGGATGTGGTCAGGGCTACCGACAGTGGAACTTGAGAACCAGGTTCGAATCCAGACATGGGCTCATCATCCTGTGATTCTGGGTAACTCCCTTAACCGGTGGTGCTTAAAAAAAAGCACGCCTTAATGCAAATGTTCTGATTGTCATATAGAGCGCTTAAATGCCAAACGCAAATTCGCGCAATATCAAACTGCCAAAAATTAGGCCCTGCACCTATGACATAGAAGCTGATGCTTGCAATGTCTCCTATGTAGGGAGCTGCTATTACCAGTATTGTAACTTGAGTGCACTGTGCACTGTTCACTGAGTCCGAAGAGGACTCCTGAGTTTGCAGCACAATAAACTGGTTTAAACTGAAATGTAATCAAATTGAATTTTCATATGTCAAACGATTTTATTCAAATGGTTATGATGACATTACAAATGTTATTTCCAATAACGAATCATAAATGAAGTACAAAATAAACTCATTGAAATGCATTGTCATTGCATATATATTAAACAATTCAACAATTGATATGGTTCTCAATAACCATTGTTCCCTCCTGTAACATTCAAATGAATGCCCGATGCATTCCGGGACGTATCAGGTATCAGTCCCTTCCTCAGGGAACAATCTACAAAGAAAAATAATATACTAAATAAGTCATCATCGTACAAGGACATACTGCTTAAGCATCATTGCCCAGTTGCTAATGCCTTTACTAAGGTCAAACCTAACGATATATTGCCAAACGAAGTGCATAGCAAACTTTCATCTACATAGTAGTTGATGTTGTTACTACCATATAAGCAGGGAAAGCAGGGGGATTCATCATACAGTTGTATGCCGAATGGCTAGCGGCATCGCTGCGTTAATTCTTTATAAATAAGGCCCTCTGTATTTATGGACCACATTGTGGTCTGAGAGGAATCATCTGCGGTCACCACTCCTGTTTGTAACATTAACAACATTATAGTTATAAAGAAAGAGGGTGCGCTTTCAGGTGCTTTGTTGCGGGTTCATATGGCAGCGTTACTGCAGTGGTGCCAGAGTTTGAGGCATCAGGTGCTGCACCGGCAGCAATATTAAAGGGGGCCTGACGCCATTTGTTTCTGTACGGGAACAATAGGTGATTGCAACATGTGCATTTCAATCGAAATGACAAAAGGGATTTTCCACACCCAGGTCTTACAACGTTGATAACTACTGCTGGATGGAGGAAACTCAAACCCGTGGTGCAAGAGCTGATATTACGACAACGCTGGGGTGTAAAGCCCAAGGTCCTAGGGTAAATGGTCCAGTCTAGCTGAGAAACGTACACCCTGCTGGGTCACAGTGCAAGATGATATAGTACTCAAGCCGCTAGAAACATAGCATCATTACACATTTTGACTTCTAATTAGACTGTTGCCTTACCCTTAACAAGACCACATGGGCAACCCTGACAACTGTGTTATGCTTTGCTACTCACTCAAGGCTAAAGTCTTAAGAGAGGAGCCAAAGGGGCATTTAGGAATTAGGAAGCACAGACTGAAAGAGAAGGAATGAGATTTCCATCAAGAGGTTTGTTTTGTTTAAGGAACAGGACATTAAATGCCCAGTATGGGTTCCACCTTGATATTTTGGGTAGAGGGCGCAGCCATAACCTGCTCATCATAGATATCATCCCGATGATTAGTCCAATGCACCATGGGCAGGGTTCCCGCTCTTCCCAGAATAGAGATATGTGAGGAGGGGGTGATATTAAAAAGGGGAATCGATTCAAATTAGAGAACCCCTATCAATACGGTGTTGTTTACGGATGGAGGATGGCATAGCCTAACAACGTACCTTTATCTTCCAGAGGTAACAGTAATAGGTTACTAGAAAAGAGTGAAGCGGGAGATGTTGAGAGCGTTATCATGTTGTTGGATGTGATATAATAACCTTCCTTTCGCTTTCAGATGCGAATGTAAACATATTTTTAATGGGAGTGAGGCAGGAGCTGTTACAGGGATGGGATGTGGAGGCAGATGGGCAAGTTCTGGTAACTTTGCTTTATCTTCCACAGTGAGATTCTGCTCTGAAGGTTAAACACTGGGTATGAAATTAATGATGGCTCTTCAGGTGAATAATTTGGGCTTTGGGATACTGACATCTTTGCACTTGGTTTCATGAACTGAATAAAAAGAATGGTATTGACAGTTAACAACAAACTCACTCAATTAGTCCTGCTGAGCAATCCACCATTGCTAAGAACAATTGCCCTTTGTATTACTTTAGAAAAAGTAAATAGAGTTAAACCGCAGTTCCAATGTCCTCAAATTCACTTTGAAACCAAACTGGACGTATGAGAATAAGCAAAGCCCTTCCGTGATCCCACAATCATGTTAACAGCACCTTACTAAACATCTTGGTCATAAAATAGTGAATTGGGATATGGTGGTAGCACTTAAGATATTCCTTTTCTTCCGTCTTGAATGCTATTATCATCCCTACCTACATCCAGAATGCAAGAACAATACCAGACTCCAAAGCTGTGTTCTACCAGAGAAACAGGCCTCATAGAGCAGCACCTACATTGAAAAAGGCACCAGGACACACTCAGGCCAGGGATTTTGTCAGTTGTCTGCATTCTTCGTGCCTTATGGAGTTCCAATACGGAAAATGAGACATTCTTTTGAATTATTTGTTGATTGCTATGCATATGTGTATTACCATACATAATAAATTGCAACTTCCTTATGTTGGCTCAGATATTCATTTCCAAAGCCTTTTCGTGGTCTGATACACTACCAGCTCTAGTCACAGTTTTCCAAAAAAGAGATATGTCCCCAGCTAGAATCACATTTTCTGTTATAAACGATTTTGTGAATAGTAATTTCCTGTTTTTAAGTGGGTACTTGCAAATATCTCGCTTTCTTACGACTCCCAATCTATAATTAGTGTCTCCTTTCATGCAGCCAGGACTTATTTTCAGTTTTTTTTAAAGTAAGTAATGCTTTTTGTCTGATTAATAAAAATCATCAAAAAACTGCACAAGATAAAAAGAACAACATTTTCCCAGTGAAACATTCACTATGAGCAAGAATAGAAGAAATATTTAAATAACAAAGACGAGATATTTAAAACAATTTGTGCATATTAACACTAAAGTTCATAAGTGCAGATAATTTATTAACCTATTAAATACCAATATGATGTAAAAAATAGCACCATCTGATCACAGTGTTTAAAGCTATACAACTAAGAGGCTCATTATGATGTCGGGTGAAAAGCCTCAGCCCGACACATCCTTGGATTTGGGACCGACTGACTTGCAGTTGGCGGTTTCAACAACCGGATTACTATGAGACTGATCACTGTTCGGTCGGATTCCCATTGTTTCCTATGAGAGCACGTGTCATGCCTGAGAACCGGCCGCAACATAGGCTCCTTTGGGTAAATGGGATGTGTATGGAAAAGCCTGCACCCTGTAGCAGGCACCCCATTGTGCCTGCTACATGGTGCAGGGTTTCATAGGGGGGTACCTTAGGTCCCTCTTCGGCCACCAATTGTAGGCCGGGAAGGCAAGCGGGCCCTGCTAGGGGCCCCCAAAGTCACTTTCCGACAGCCTTTTTGTGTCAGACAGTTGATACGCCGAAAGGCAGTTGGAAACTGACATTGTAATCCCGATGGCATAAAAGCCGTCCATAGGGGGATACGGTGTGGTTCCGACCGACAGACTTACCCACTCATTGTTTTTTCCATTTTCTCTGATTGCAATTATAGAGTGTGTGTTTTCTGTTTATTGTGTGTGTGTCTCGTTCGTCCTCATTCATCCCAACAGGTCACAGTCATTTTTGTTCAAGGTTACAACTAAGGCTAATAACACTACAGTCACGTTGTGGCTCTTTGTATTTACAGGCTACAAGTGTTTGCACATTGGAAGGCGCAGTTGTATTACTAATTGTGCTTTCTCTTTTCAGACTTACATTTTAGAAATACCAATTGGGTACTCTATGAAGTGCATGATAATTAGCATTCTTTCACTATTCTGTATATAGCACACTATATAATTCACATCTTGATAGTAACATAGTGAATACCGAGTTCCCAGTCCTGATGAAGAAGCCTTGATGCTTCGAAACATGTCGACTTGATCAGGAGTATCCGCACATTACATGCAGGACATCTCCGAACCACCCCTTTTAATAGCACCAGCCTCAACGACCTAATAAAGTTTTTTAAGACCACGAGGCCAGGTCCTTTTTAACTCACTCCTCACATTCACTTTTGACCCTTCCTCTCACTACCCCTACACCACACATATTACTGCAATATCAGTGCTCCTGCGTAGTAGTCGCAGGTTGAAGCACCCCCCATCCCGCAGCGGGGCGGGAAGACCCCTATGATGAAGCATGACACCAAGGGCCCTTTTGGTGTGTGAGGGGTATTTAAGCAAACAATGTGTGCGTCCTACCAAGATAGGTCACACTTTCTTTTGAACCTCCTTTAAGGTGGGTCTCTTTGTTTTGTTCAGTGGCAGACCTTCACCTACTGCCTGTGGATGTCTAAAGTTTATTATAACAGTATCACATGGGAATTGTTTTTCCTTAGGCCCAATACCCCCCACCAGACAGACGAAGATAATCACATTTAATGGATCTCATTGAACGCTGACGTTATTTTTCAACCAGTATGCCACCTTGTTTCTCAGTGCTAGTGATGAATCTACAGAACCAGCAGGTAAGTGGAGGCCATTTACTAGAAGAACTACAGAGGGGCTTGCAGCTGGTGGAAGATTAATGTACATCTATTGTGGTTCTCTTCAGATGGTATTAAAGTAATAGGATGCCTAGCACCTGAGATTAAAGGCTTTGAAACTGCATCCGTGGTTATCCACCTAGCTGTGCATTAATGCTACCATTCTCTGTCACCACTATGGAATTAGTAGTGTTAGTAGGCAGTGTCTCAGTCTGCATTGTGCAAAGATCTCCATCAGCCCACGGTGACTGTACTTGCAAAGGAGTTTTTGTTTGAGTCTTTACAAGATTAGTCAAGGTTTTTAGGTTTTTCCCAACAGTAGCAAGCTGTTCATACATAGGATGCCGTTTTCGGTCTACTAATTCACCAAGTTACCCACTTATATTGACCTAAAGGCCAGGCCCCAGATGTGTTGGGAACGGTGCAACCCACTGATACTGTGTTACCTATGACCGATTTGGGTTACTCAATCTAGGTTTTTGGGACCCTTTTCTTTGTTTCGCTACTGGTTCTGGAACTGGTGAGCAAACAAAAGTCTCTTGCCTAAAGCCGGCACTCCATCCCTTTCATCTCTCTCATCCTCACCCTCAATTTCTTCAATAACCTCGTCTTGCTCAGCATGTGAGGTTTGTACAGTAGATGTACAGGACAGAGGCACCATAACTAATGGGTTGGCAAATGGCGAAGACCTAGATAACCTGGGTGATGTGGACAAAGCTAGGTCCTCGGCTGTCATAGAAAGATGACGTTCAGCTAACTTTATTTCATTTGATATAACATCCACTGCCGCACCAGGATATTATCAATAGTTGTCCTGGGTTTGGCCTGTTTACTCACAGCAACTACGGGAACAGCTTTCTTTTTCCCCATTTCCACCAATATCAGCCCCAAAATGGAATGACAAGTATGTCACACTGTACCTTCTGCCTAGGCTGGGAGAACAAGTCGTGAGAGATGAGCCACGAATAAAGGGGAGTGGCCCTCTGCCCATTTTAACCCAGTCTTTACCTGGACGCGTTCTACACTGAAGGCTCAGGTGCAGCGCTTGGTAGCACTGAGGATCGGGGAACCCCAGCCCTCTCTTTGCATTGGGCGCCCTTGCGGCACATTGATCCCTGGATATAGAGGATATTTGTGGGGCCAGTGAGGAGGATGAGCTTTGGTCAGTTCCCCAGCTAGATTGGTCCCCTATTAAGAAATGGTCACAAGCGGCCTTGCAATTATATGCTCTGACCTTGGAGAATGGACTGAGAGCCACTAATGGAAGGACAAAATTAGACTTAGGGGGAGATAACACCTAAATTGGCCCTAACGGTTCGAGTCGTATCGATTACTTGCTTGATTTATGGCTCTAGCCACGTTTACTGGGTATGTCAGTGGGTAAAACCACCGACAGTGACCATAACTCCTTAAGTCTGAGTCTGGTATCCCCCTGGGCCAACACATCCACTACACCTAGAGACCACCTTCAAACAAAAGAGTTGTCACCCTTGAAGGACAAACGTCCACTCAATGGGCACAGGTTAAATAGGGACGAAAGCAAACTCCCGCTAAACAAGCAGGACGTAATAACTTGTAGAGAAGAGATTGACAACCAGATGAAGAAATCGGGAGGGGTGGCTATGATTAGTGATATCCACAGTCAGCACTTTAAGCAGCTGGCCCTACATTTTGTTGCCCACTCACGTTGCCAAAAGTATAGACAGGAAACTAAATCGCAAAATACATGGTTCTCAAGGGAGTAAAGATACTTAAAGAGCCAACTCTTCATAGCAATTAAATCCAAGAACACAGACCTTGTGAAACAGATAAGAAGGGCCTACAAGCTAGCTATAATAAGAGCTAAAAGGGAATGGGCTGAGGCCAAGTGGAAACCTATCAGGGGATCATGTGCCCGGAAAGACTTCTAAACATTCTGGTCTCTAGTTGCTAGGCGGGACCTCGAGACCCAACCGCCACTAGCCAACAACATCTAAGTCCTTGCCTGGCAAGATCACTTTAGCTCCTTATACACATGACCAGGAATCCTCAGCTCCCAGTAAACGTGTCCCGAACTATCCCAAGCCAACACTATGAACCTCTTCACTTTGAGCGATATCTTGGTCTCAATTGAGTCAATTATATAATCAAAAGCCCCAGGTCCTGATGGAATCCCAGGCAACCGCTTCCTGCATGATTAAGTTGATTGGTCCGAATATATCTAGACACTCTAATGCTGTAGCAGGGGGCGTGCCAATACCAGAATTGTGGGGGTTTGAGTGAGGTAAATCTTATTTTCAAGAAAGGAGACAGGAGCCTACCAGGCAATTATAGGCCTATAAGCCTTATTGATTCCATTCAATAGGTACTCTGTTGCTCCCTTCTGTCTAAGATACAGGAATGGATTAGTGATAACAACATACTCTCCCCATACCAAGCAGGATTTCGCCAGAAGATGGGTACATAGACCAGGTGTTCCGTTTTCTCCTTTTATACTGGAAAACAGTGCTCATTGACAAAGAGAGTCTTTATGTTACTTCCTTGATTGATCTGAAGACTGCCTGTGACCTCGTGCTTAGCAATACATTATGGCAAGTACTAAAGGGACTGAGTTTGCCTATGGATAACCTGTGCCTGATAATTCGCCTCCATGAGGCCAACTACGCCACAGTGTGTTGGGGCAAACAAGGACAGCTCACTGACCCCATTCAAATTAATAGGGGTGTTCGTCAAGGTTGTGTCCTGGCTCCAACTATTTTCTCCCTCTACATCAACTAAGTAGATGAGTTTCTAACGCAGATCCCAGCGGATGCACCAAAACTGTGGAGGGATAGAATTGTGACCCTTTTATTTGGGGACGACACCTTGCTAGTGTCTAAAACTCCTGGGGATCTATAACTGCTCTTAAATTAATTTAAAGTATTTTGCGAAATGCGAGGCCTAGAGATCAGCAAATTAAAAACAAAGTGTATGATGATAAACCCCCATAGAACCTATAAAGGGCAACTGACCTTAGACGCTGTCTCACTAGAAAGGGCAAGCAACTTTGACTACCTGGGCATTAAATTATCTGCCAACATGTCAGGGAAATCACATATAACTAAGGCATCCCTAAAGGACTAGCAAATAACAGGGGCCCTGAGGAAGGAACACTGTACCTCATTTAGCAAACCAGCCACAGCCGCTCTCCAAATTTATGATTCTAAGGCTGTGAGCAGCTCCTTATATGGGGCTGTGGGGTTTCGACAGGCTGGCTGACCTCACTCTAGTGGAAAACAAGTTCTTTAGGAGTTTGATGTCACTACCACAGAGTACACAACTTCTTCCACTACAGTTGGACATGGGCCGCAAATCCATTGTTGATACAGCAAAATTGCGCCCGCTGCTTTTCTGGCAGAGAATCAGATCTACCCCTGAACTGAATTCCTATGCTAGCGCACTTGAGGAAGTCAGCACCTTTTATGTATTTAATAAGATAAGTTGGATAAAAACCATGAAATGCTTATTGAAATACATTGGGGTAAATGATCAATAGGATAATGCCAAGCCCCTACCGGCTCCCAGTAAAATTGAAGTGAAAGCCATGTACTGGGACTGAGGACACATGTCTGAACTCAACACTTCTCGAGGGGTAGGTTATCAGCGGAATTTTTTGACTTCAAAATGTCCAGATCACAATAAGGTGGTCACTTCCCATATGAATTGCTCTTTAGAGTACCAATGTATGTGCCTGATCTTGATGCACCTAGAAAGTTAGCAGAGTCATAAACACCTGGGCCCAGATTTAACAATATTTGATGCAATGTAGCAAGACTGTGCTGGGTCAAATGGAGAGGGCAGGAAGCTATGTTCCCTTTAGGCTGTGCACGCGCACCTACCTTTCCTCTTCGTGCGCCCAGACTGAAGGATCGAGACGCATTCTATTAATTTTGAAGCATCGGTGGGAAGGAGGTTCTCACACACCAGCACAATTGATCATATGACTTAGTCCTGGTTACCTATATTTTGACCAGTAGGAGATAGGCACTTGCCGGGTCGTAGCCCGTTGAGGTATGTTTCTTGCCTCTAACATTTACCCAATAACTCACACTGGCGCAAGAGATATGTGAAACACTCACTCCTTGGATATTGCCTTTTTCTATGGACATACCGGAAGACAATTAGCGGTAAATGTGGTCCCGCTATTGATGGTTGGAAGCATGCCCACTATGCAGCGGTACTATAGATAAAATAATAAGGTTGGATGATAAGACAGCCGGCATGCGATATGGAGACAACCAAATGAATTGCCTGAGTACTACGGCTCCACCCCACATAAGCGATCTCCGGCTCATCCCAAAGTAGCAAAAATATAGCAAGTATAGCATTGTCTTCAATGTCTCAGAGTACGCATGTGTCTGTTTTGTGATGTTATGCATGAGAAGCATGTGTCGATCAGGGCTCCACTCACTTGAATGGGACTTGCGTGAAGAGCACAAATGAAAAGGGTTTGCAGCTGCTTAAAATGTATGTGAGGCCTGACATCAATGGACTTTCCACATACGCATATAATGGGATTATGTGTACTAAAATATTTGGATTTAGACCACAAAGGGTACATAAGAATATGGCTGTTTTTAACATTAACAGGGCGAATGGTCCTTTTAAAAGATATATATATGTTAGGCACTCCACTGTATATCATTTTAAGAGTCATGAGCAATTGTGGATCTATGTTGAGTAAATATCCATTATAACATGGGTATTTTATGTTTTATTCAAGGTAACACTCACCTTGTATTGTCCTGAGGTGGCCAGGAATCCAATAGGCTGAAATAGGCTGAAACGCGTAGACTTTTCCTATATAAGGAGTCGACAGGAGATGGAAAAGAATAACCACAAAAAGCACCAATCTAAGGATAACACTATATAGGTTTTAGACATTAGATTGGGTGACAGTTGTATGCACAAATGGCCATCCTTTAACGAAAATATTGAGTTGGAAATATCAAAGGGACAGAATATCGACATCAAGAATATCGGTGACCAGAATATCGACATAAAAGTAAGAAATATCGTTTTGTTAATATCAAAGTCAGTAATATCGTTTATAAACAATATCGTTAATAATATCGAGGTCTATATTAGTGTTATGTATTTTAGTATGTATTTTAAATGTATGTGTTCTATATTTTTGATTAAGTATTATATTTTTTTTAAATATATGCATTACATTTTCAGAAGTAATTTTTTTTATAAAGTGCGTTTTGCATTTTTATTCCATAGAGGGTTGTGGGTTTATAGGGGAATAGGGTGGAAAGTAATTTAATTATAACTAATTATTGAATACTTTTTATTATTTCATATTTATATACTTAATATGTTATATTGTTAATTGTGGTAATTGCTTTATTATCAATTAGTTATTAATTAGTTAATTATTCTTAATTATTTTGTCAATATCCTAATTGTGTTATTTTTTTAGGAGCGGGTTGTGGATTTATAGGGGAATAGGGTGGGAAGTAATTTAGATATATTTAATTAATTAATAATTTATATTAATTAGTAATTAAGTATTTATTATTTTATATTGTTAATTGTGGTTAATAGTTTGTTATTAATTGTTAATTAGTTATTAATAATTAATTCGAAAATATGTAAATTGTGTAATTTTTTTAGGAGTGGGTCTATAGGGGAATAGGGTGGGAAGTAATTGAATAATAATGTATTTATATTTTTAATTTAATATTTATGTTTCTAAAAATGTATGTTGTAAATTGTGGTAAATATTATATTTATATGTGTTTATTAATTGGTTATCAATAATTATTAATTATGTTATTTGTGTGATTTTTTAAGAGCAGGCTGTGTGTTGATAGGGGAGTAGGCTGGTAAGTAATTTAATTTCTATTTGTTTTTTACATTATTTTATTTTTAAAAGTATTCTAAATTGGTTTATACTGTTATAATTCGGTGAATTAAAATTATTATTCATTGTTTGTTTTTAAATTGCTTGTTATTTTAAATAATTATATAATTATTATTAATTAATAATGTTAAACTGGCTCGACGCCGAGTGGCCATAACTTGGATGGGACAGAGGGCCCCCGGGATGGATGCTTGGCTTAGGGACGTGAGGGAATGGACACTCACGGAGGAAACGCACATGCAGGCCACTCGGAAGGACGAGAAATTGCAGGATGATCTGTTAGCATGACGTATAATGTGTACTGAGACATTAAATACTGACGAACAAACATCACATACTGACTCGGATGGGACCAGTGGCGAACTGTTCTCTGCACCAGGATCAGAGTCTGAAGGGGAGGGAAGGGGGAGTGCTGAGGGGATGCCTGTAGCAGGTGCGACATGGGGTCTGACTGTTTACCCTCACGTTGTCCACAATACTTGGATTCATGCTACGATTATCACATGGACTTCCGTGCTGACTCTTTTTGCTGTTCCTGATGTTGTCCACACCTATAAAGTGCCGTAATGAGTCTATCGATCTGTGCCCACAAGTTTTATGCCTGTAGGGGGAGTGGGGGGAGGTGGGGCTGTGGGATTGTATTTGTGACTGGAAAATAAAATAAAATAAAGTTTTTAAAAAAATGTAATAATGTTAATATTGTTATGTTTTACAATATTGGTGGTGTCATTTATAGGGGAATATGGTGGGAGGTAAAAAAAAAATTAATTGTTTGTTAAATTTGTACATACTTTACTGGAGTGGGAATAGTAAATTCTTCCTTGCCGCTATCCAACACTTTCTCTCCTGTTGCACTCTCTGGAGTGGGAATAGTAATTTTTACCCCTACGCTATTCAACACTTTCCCTACTGTTGCACTCACTGGAGTGGGAATAGTAATTTTTACCCCAATGCTATCCACTCTTTCCCTACTGTTGCACTCACGGGAGTGGGAATAGTAATTTTCACTGCTCCGCTATCCAATATTTTTCCACTCTTTGATTTAATGTAGTGTAAAATGTTTTTGAAAATGATTACAAATATTTTAATATTTTAATTTAATATATATATATATATTTTATTTTTATTTTTATGTAATTGGTGTATGTATATATATATGTATTTGTAATTTTTAATATTTTCCTACAATTTATATTTTAATACAATAATCCGTTATTAATGTTAATAAGTAAGTATATATATATATTATTCTATATATATGTATGTTTAATTTTTTTTACATTACATGTAATATTTTTAATTTTAAACATTTTCTAATAATTCTAACTATGTTTATTTTAACTATGTGTATTATTTCCTTCATTTTAAATTATTTTGTAAACATTAAAAAAAACGATACTTTTAACAACGATATTTTAGACAACGATATTTTTTTACGATATTTTTGTACTTATCATTGTGCAGATAGGACTTCGCTATTCTGGACATCGAAATTTTTGCATCAATATTTTTGTACCTCAATATTTTTTATATTCTGTCAGTGATTCGAGGTCCATTATATAAAAAAAGGAATGTTGTGCTGTCAATTTGTTTTGAAAAAGAAAAGTAAGAGGCAAGAGTGTTTAATTTTCCGTTTTTTTCTGTATTGGTTGTATATTTGCTGTACTATGGAATATGGTAACTTTTTTTGAAATTTTTCATTAAGAAAAAAATCAATATGAATAAGAACTAGATTTGCAGTTATTCGGAGCACTTATTTTTGGCATATTGTTTTGACTAAGTTAAGTTACTTTAAGATTCCAACACTAAATTAAATATTGTTGTTGATGAAATAATAGTTACAATCTATCCCTCAGGGGCCACTTCTTTATTGTGTTACTTATAGTAATTACCAAAGGCCTCAGTTGGTTATTTGGCTTCCCTCCATCGTTATAATCAAACACTGAAGGCGAGGCTGGATTATTTTAATAAACAAACTGAATATGAATTATGAGTGTTTTCTAGTGAACATTTTCAAACTAAATTAACTAGTTCAGCTATGATTGAAGCCCAGGCTTGATGATATTGATGTGTGCGCTGGTCGGCATTGCTTGTAGCATCGATGAATAGTTCAGGGAACTGTGATCAAGTTTATATGAGGGAGAAGCACACTTTCGAGTGGATCTCTTAAGGTATGTGCATTGACCCATGGATCAGTGCAACAAGGGCCGTAGAAGGGCTGGGGGGCATTAAACGGCCCGAGGCAAAGGGAGGGGGGGGGCAAATGTGGAAATGAGGGGAAAGCATCCCCCAGCTAGACTTTCGTAGCAGCGGATTGAAGACAGGGGCCTGAGGCGCCACATGAGCGGTAACTTACCCATGGGGAGAACAGCGAAATGGGTACCATAGCAGGATGATAGTGTACAGCAGAGGCCTCAGCGAGTCAGCAGAGGCCAGTGTCTGAGTTAGGAAGAGGGACTCAGCAGATTCAGGAAGATGTGGCCCAGGGAGCATCAGTCACCACCAGCATGGGCAGGCTGTGCGGCAGCCACTTGGACGGGCACATTGACAAGACAGTCCAGGTTGAGTCAAGCAGCCCAGTGCTAGGAAGGCTCACTGCCCAGAAATGTGGGCAAAACAGTGTGGATTGTAGTTGACATGAACAGACAAGAGTGACTAAGATTGTTAAATCAGGAAAGGATGTATAAGAGACTGACAAGGGACCCTACCAAATAAAGTAATGAAATAAATAAAGTTTCTGGTGGAGAGAGGCCTAGACAACGGATGGATTACTGAGAAAGAAGGCCAATTTTTAACCAACCGAAAACCTAGGATACCATATTTTTATATCCTTCCTAAGGTTCGTAAATAGGTTTTTCCACCACCTTGCTGGCCTATAGTGTCAGGTATTGACTCAGCATTGGAGCCTCTGTCTAAATTCTGTGATTTTTTACTAAAACCAATAGTTGAAAGAACTCATACGTATCTGAAAGATATAAAAGAGGTACTGAACCTCCTAGGAGAGATGAGTTTTGACCCTGAAGATGAACTACTTATTGGCTTGGATGTAGTGGCACTGTACACGAGCATCCCCCCAAGAAGAAACATTAAGGTTTGTAGAAGCCATCCTTTCGGAAACGACATCACGCCAAAGGATTCTATTCTTGATTGTGCTCATATGCCACTCATGTGCATATATATATATTTTGTATATGAGGGTGAATTTTTTTCTCCAAATACATGGGACATCAAAGGGCAAAACATTTCCACCCAGTCAAGTCTGCCTCTATGAGTATCCTCTGGAAAGATCGTCCATCCTGAGACAAGATAACCCATGCGGTGAGAGGATTAAATTATGAAAAAGACATATTGATACCGTGTTGTTGATTTGGCATGGTAGGGTAGACGAGGCTATGGAATTTGAGATCTAGCTCAACAGTGTGGATCCATTCCTGAAATTCACTTGTACTATGAGTAACAGAGAGTGGAACTACCTGGACCTGAGGATTTATGCATGTAAAGGCGAACTACGAACAGAGGTATACTATAAACCTAGACACAGAAACAATCTTCTGAAGTTCAGTAGTTTTCACCTGTGAAGCCTACGAGAAAACCTCCCTTTAGGTCAGTTCCTGCACCTCCACAGAAACTGCACAATGAAGAAAGACTACAAGAAACTTGCTGATTTCCTGACAACAAAGTTAATTGAACATTGCTTCCCACAGAACATTGTTGCTAGGGCAGAGAAAAGAGCTCATAATACCAATTGTGACTTACTGCTGGAGACACGAGTAAGGGAACCCAAAAACTGTTTGATATGCGTTACTACATACAGGCTACTTTCGAATGAGATGAAGAAATTGATTAACAAACACTGGAGATTTTTGTCTTCGGGTCCTTTGGATCTAGAGAAACCAATGTTCTCATTCAGACGAGTTAGCAGCCTGCGTGATCACCTGGTACACACAAGACCACAAGCCCTTCCAGAAGGTCGAAGTCAAAGTGCCTTTTAGAATCTGCCCCAGGCAATAGGTCCCTACCCATGTGTATAGTGTAATGTATGCCACCCAACTAAGAAAACAAAAGAGTTGGACCTAGGTGTCGATACACCATGGGCCATAAACGGCTTCAATAACTGCAATACGAAGAACGTGGTGTATGTGATCATATGCTCATGTGGACTAAAATGTGTAGTCAAAGTCCGTATTAACGAGCATAGGAATTCTTTAAGCTGCAAAAGGACTTCAACCAAACTGATGTACTACTTTTTGGAAGTTGGGAAAAGTGCAGATAACTTTGTCTTGTTCATTATTGAAAATAAGGACATGAGAGGACTATCCGTCACATTCTTTATTTAGGGTGGAGCAAAGGTGGGTGTACCACCTTCATACCAACAAGAGAGGACTGAATGACACATCCTATGGTCCCAGTTACACACCAAATAAATATCGTCTCTGTATCTCACTTAAGATTCCCCTCCAGTTTTGAGTCTTTTCAACAAAACAGGGGGGACTGGTTAACCTGCAATTTTTTTGACAATATGCATTTGATGATGCTGCAACATACCAGGATTATTATAACCCCACGTGTTCAGCGTGCCATCAATGGACAGGCTACTTGTAGTAAAATCTTGACATAAATAACATACTCTGTTGTTGAGGTTTTTTCCTTCATTATCTCAGAATTGATGCCATGAGCCCTAGGACGTCTCATGATCATGGATGACATGTGTATAATAGCGCACTGTGAGCTTCTTTGGGACCTTTGAACTAAGAATAAGACAGCAGCACTCTTGCAACCAAAAGAACTGGAACCCAATTCTGTTTTTTGAGTATTATTGACCTACACATGCTGATTAGGCATTAAATATGAGAACCCTCAGCAAGCCTGAACACCAGTATACGCCTTCCTTGTATAAATAAATAACAATAAAGTATGCCTTCTCACCAAAACTGATTGCTAGAAGGATAAGAATCTTGAGAGTGCTAAAAATGTTTATACGGAATAAAGAGCAAACAATGTTGAATTAAGAAAGAAATATAACTATTATATTTCTTCCTCTCAGTTTGGTGAGTACGTTCTGTTGAAACCCATGTCAATTATTGTCAAACTGAATGATAGGAGGACGTTCCAATAACCATTCCATCCCTCTTCTGAGGGAACAGGAACTACATTTCCCAATAGGCTTATGTGTCCCCTGTGACGCACCTCATGCACTTTTAACAGAGGCAGCCAGGCAGCACAGAGGGACATGGCAGCACTATAGAGGCATGAGAGTATGCCACCCCCGGGGAGAAGTAGGGTCGCAGACCAGTCTTCCCCGGGGATCTTCGTGCATGGGCCGGAAGGACATGGTGGGAAAAGGGTCCACGGGCTGGGTAAAGAGAGAGATTATTGGGGATATAAAGGTGCAGGAGAGGAGGGCTCATCCACTTCCTGACACCTGGCACCACCGAGGAGGGACAGTTGAAGTTAATGGGGTCAGTTGTAGTTAGCCGTTAGGTAGTGGATTTAGTTAATTAGAGCAGTTACACAGCGTGCAGTGGGGGCCCCGGGTGTAGAGCAGTACCGTGGGAAACCAGGAACACCTACCTGAATGGATCCGGCAGGAATGACGATGCCCGATCACGAGGCAGTCAGGGCCGCTCTGCGGATATTCGTAATGGCGGTCCGCGAGGACCAGGCGTGGGTCGGCATGGTCCAACCCCGCGGTCCGCTACTGCGGGTGTTGCAGCAGCGGTGGCGGCTTGTCAGGAAGAGCTGCCATCCGTGAAGAAATCGACTGCAGGCAGAGGGCGGGGCAGCTGAAAGAGCCAAAGTCCAAGTGCGGCGGCCAGAGACTGAGCCTGCCCACGCAGTTGCAGAACGAGCCGGCCGGTGATTCGAGGGCGGGGCTGAGAGAAAATTAACCGGCCCAGCAGAGCAGAATGCAATTTGTCTGGGACATGCTTAGTATGGACGGAGTTTGTGCCTCGCAAAGTATGGAGAGGGGCTGTTAAGCATGGAGCCATTGAGAGAGCTCGCAGGAAATTGCACAGGGCAATGAGGGTCTTTGGCCAGGCAAGAGGCATACAAGTGGGTGTACAGACAAAATATCGACTCCAAAATATCGACTGGACAGAATATCGAGTTTTAAATATAGACTGGACATAATATCGACTGGACATAATATCGACTACAAAAATATCGTTTTTCAGGTAAGTGAAGTAATATCGACTGTATAAAATATAGATAGCAAAAATATCGAATTTTTAATAATATATAATATTTTATAGTGTATTTTTATGTAATAATATGTGTGAATAGTGTGTATTAATGTTATAAAATATTTTATTTAATGAATTTTGTTTTTATAATAATTGCGTAATGTAATTCTGTAGCGGGTTGTGGGTTTATAGGGGAATAGGGTGGGAAGTAATTTAATAATAATTAATTAATTAATATATGTTTGTTAATATTTTTAATTAATAATTAATTGATAATTAATTAATATTAATTAGTTAATTAATTAATATAATTTTGAACATATTTTGTATTAGTAATTAATTGTTAATTAATTATTTGTAATTAGTTAATTACATTAATTAGAGTAAATTTTTAATATATTTAATTTTGTGTTATTTTTAAGTAATTAATTTGGAAAAAATAATATTAATTATTAAAATAATTACAGCTAATGTTCTAATATATTTACTTTATTGTTATTGTTAATTAATAATTAATTGGTAATTAAATAATATTGATACATTTTGGGTAAAGGAGCATTTTTAGGGTTCAGGGTCAGTTTTCAGTTTTAGGGTAAAGGGGTATTTTTGGGGTTCAGGGTCAGTTTTCAGTTTTAGGGTAAAGGGGTATTTTTGGGGTTCAGGGTCAGTTTTCAGTTTTAGGGTAAAGGGGCATTTTTAGGGTTCAGGGTCAGTTTTCAGTTCATGGGTAAAGGGGTATTTTTAGGGTTCAGGGTCAGTTTTCAGTTCATGGGTAAAGGGGTATTTTTAGGGTTCAGGGTCAGTTTTCAGTTCATGGGTAAAGGGGTATTTTTAGGGTTCAGGGTCAGTTTTCAGTTCTTGGGTAAAGGGGTATTTTTAGGGTTCAGGGTCAGTTTTCAGTTTTTGGGTAAAGGGGCATTTTTAGGGTTCAGGGTCAGTTTTGGGTTTTTGGGTAAAGGGTTATTTTTAGGGTTCAGGGTCAGTTTGGGGTTTTTGGGTAAAGGGGTATTTTTAGGGTTCAGGGTCAACTAATAAGATTGTAAAAAATTATTTTTATTATTTTCATTTATTATTTAATTATTATAATTTAATTTAAGTAGTTTTAAGTATATTTTAGTAATTTAAATTTAATATTAATTTAATTTAACACTGTTTTTAATAAAGTCGATATTTTTTACATCTATATTATTGTTAACGATATTTTGTACTCGATATTTTTGTACTTACCTGTTTGTAGATACAAACTCGATATTTTGACTGTCGATATTTTGTCCACGATATTCTGGCAAGTCGATATTGTGTCCGTCGATATTTTTTCAGTGATCCATACAAGGGATTGCTCATGTGGGTCTAAATTTGGAAGAGTCGTTATTGTTCAGGGAAGATTGGGTGCACCTTTTTTCAAATGGGGAATGCCTACTGCTTGATGGAGATGAAGGATGCGATCAGTAGGCTGTGGAATGAGTCCATCTGGTGCTGCAGAAAAGACTGAGAGGGGGTGAATGGTGCACAGGATTGCTTGGGCTGTGGGCAGGTAACCGCCCTACGAGGGTTCCTTGGTTGGCAGTACTTTGGAGGGGTGGTGAGCCACATACGGGTGGATCCACCCTTGGGGGGGAACAGGTGATTGATGGCGGGGTGTGGAATGCAAGGAGCGATGGAGGAGATTCAAGAGAGGATGTTGGCGGGGAAAGTGAAGCGGAGAATGAGGAGATGTAGGAGATTGCAGAGTGAAAGGGGAGGAGTGAAACAGGTGTGATGGTTTGAGGATGGATGGGGAGAATGAGGGGTATGATGATGGAAAGTGTTACACTTGCATTGATGTTTTGGTTAATAATGTTAAATGTTACAACCTTTTCCTAATAAAATGGCCTTTTACACTTCAAGCAACAGCGTGGAGTTTAGTTATTGCGCGATGTTGGCCCCCGGGGGACATAGGGGCGCAGACCAGTCTTCCCCTGGGGATCTTCGGCTTGGGGCGGTTCGACATGGAGGGGACGGGGGCAAGGGGCTGGGTAAAGGGAGGGATTAGGGGGGTATAAAGGTGCAGGGGAGGAGGGCGTATCCTCTTCCTAACACCTGGCACCACCAGGGAGGGGCAGTTGAAGTTAGTCCACCCACCCACCGTACAAGGTACAGGGGAGGGGGGGGCAGTGTTGTTAGCATGCCAGTTTAGGACAGGTTGCGGGTGATTGGGGTGGCAGTACTTTGGAGGGGTGGTGAGTCACATACGGGCAATCCTCCCCTGGGGGGGGGGACAGGTGACTGATGGCGGAGTGTAGAATGCAAAGAGCAGCAGAGGAGATTCAAGAGAAGCTTTTGGCGGGGAAAGTGAAGCGGAGAATGGGGAGATTGCAGAGTGAAAGGGAAGGAGTGAAACAGGTGTGATGGCTTGAGGATTGATAGGGGGAATGAGGGGTATGATGATGGAAAGTGTTATACTTGCATTGATGTTTTAGTTAATAATGTTTAATGTTACAACGTGTCCTAATAAAATTACCTTTTACGCTTCAAGTAACTGCGTGAAGTGTAGTTATTGCGCAAATGTAAGATGCCTAATCTACACCTTGATGAAGTAAGGAGGAGGCGGGGTGACTTGGGGCCGATTTCACTTTTTTCCTCACCATACGAAGACTTTAACCTAATTAACAGTTTCTCTGGGCGATGTGAGATGGGCTACTATGCTCCGCTATACATCATGCACTCTTAGAGCGATAAATGGGACAGGTTTATTACATTACTAAACAATTTCCACCATGTGATGTGTCATATTACCTGTGATATAATATACTGACAGAGGACTGACACCTAATAAAATAAGAATGTGGGCAATAATGTATCTGGCTGTTATAAATAAACCATGGAGCCTTTAGAGGTCGCACCATGTGTGTGACGTTGATATCTGATGATACAATAGAGAGGCTTCATTATTTGCTCTTTTGTGGGACAGAGAGGGACTGGTAGAACCCTCAGTTACATCAAGAGATTGCCATCCATGTATGAGAATTGCAGTACTGGAACACCTGATGAGGTGCATGCTGGCTTGGAGGCGCAATGGGGAAATGGCAGGGTGTTCCCACTTACGGTGGATTTTACAATGAACAAACATACAGTGAGGAAAACGCTAGACCTGTTGTTCCTCCGAGAGATCTTGGCCCCGTTTTAGAGTTTGATTCACCCACAGATTTGGCTTGATTTTGAACACTTTGGGTTTTATAGGGCCTGGATTTATGGACTGATTGATACAGGGACTTTCCTGTACCAAGCCAAATAACATAGTGATCAACGTATACTAATTTTTACTGTTTATTTCTGATTCCCAATTTGTAACTACAGGCGAGGTCCTATTACATAGTGAATGATGAGGTTTAACCCTGACGACTGCAGGGTAAATCTATATTAACATGTGTGTTGCAAGTTTGACACAGTACAGTGCAATCACAAGGAATGCAAACAATTATTATAGATGTGGATCACACATGATTTTTCCACTGTGCGATATTTTCACTGTGTGTGCTTACGAGTGATGCACGCCACTGTATTTTTTGCTTAATCTCCTATTTTCTACTTTAGGTTTTTGGACTTATGATATACATTATGCTGTTATTTTATGGTTGGAAATGGCCCTTTTTTGCAGGGTTTTCCCGAAACATTTTGCTTCTTCCTCCTATTTTTCCTGACCTGATTTTGTGGGCTTTGGGACTGTGGGCACTTTACCACTGCTAATCAGTGCTAAAGTGCATATGTTCTCTGTGTAAATTGTTATTATGGGTGGTTATCCGTGATTGGCATATTTGATATACTGTGTGTGCCCAGTGCTTGTAAATCAAATGCTACTAGTGGGCCTGCAGCACTGATTGTGCCACCCACATAAGTAGCCTTCCAAAGGTAACTCAGACCTGCCACTGCAGTGTCTGCTCGCAGTTTTTACTGCCATTTCAACCTAGCAAGTGCAGCCACTTCTCAGGCCCCAACCTTCCCTTTTCTTACATGTAAGGCACCCCTCACGTAGGTCCAACGTATCCCCCAATGAACAGAGTGCAGTATAGGTAAAGGATAGGACATGTGCTGGTGGGTTTTACATGTTTTGATAATGAAATACTGCCAATTTTGTTTTTCACTATTAAAAGGCTATCTGTTCCATAGGCTAACATGGAAGTTACTTTGTAACATTTTATAAGTCTAACTTTCTATTGGGACAAGATAGAGAAATGGAATTTAGGCTCACTGAATTCAGATTTTAATAACACGTCCTTTTGGGAGATGGTTTTTAAATTGTGTGTTTGAAAATACCACTTTTAGAAGGTAAAGCAAAACCAAAGGGGATGATGGATGGAGTGTTGAACATTAGAAGCACTCATCCCAGTCACTTGATCTGGGTTTAATCCATCATCATTCTTTAGCTCACTCCGCCACCCCAGTTCAGACGTGGCCATATGCAAATCAGTCTGACCCTGTGCCTCACGAGAACAGTCCAGCTCAAACTGCCAAGCCATGTCTTCCCTGGACAGGAAAAGAGCATCCTGGGACCGGTTTCTGGCTAATCAGCCGTCATCAGCAAGGCTAGCTTGAATCCAGTGGCAAAGTGAGCAAGAGATCCACGTCTGGGCATACCCTGCCAACTTAGGGCGAACAAAGCAAAACCAAAGGGGGTGATGGATCGAGTGTTGAACATTGCAAGCACTCACCCCCAGTCAACTGATCTGGGTTTAATCCATCATCGTTCTTTAGCTCCCTCCGCCACCCCAGTTCAGACATGGCCATATGCAAATCAGTCTGACCCTGTGCCTCATGGGAACAGTCCAGCCCAAACTGCCAAGCCATGTCTTCCCTAGACCGGAAACAAGCATCCTGGGACCGGTGTCCGGCTAATCAGCCATCATCAGCCAGGCTAGCTTGAATCCTGTGGTAGAGTGAGCAAGGGCTCCACGTCTGGGCAAACCCTGCCAACTTAGGGCGAACAAAGCAAAACCAAAGGGAATGTTGGTCGGAGTGTTGAACATTGCAAAGTCAACTGATCTGGGTTTAATCCATCATCATTCTTTAGTTCACTCCGCCCCCCTAGTTCAAACATGGCCATATGCAAATCAGTCTGACCCTGTGCCTCATGGGAACAGTCCAGCCCGAGCTGCCAAGCCATGTCTTCCCTGAACCGAAAACAAGCAACCTGGGACCGGTTCCTGGCTAATCAGCCGTCATCAACCAGGCTAGCTTAAATCCAGTGGCAAAGTGAGCAAGGTTCTCACGTCTGGGCATACCCTGCCAACTTAGGGTGAACAAAGCAAAACTAAAGGGGATGATAGACAGAGTGTTGAACATTGTAAGCACTCACCCCCAGTCAACTGATCTGGGTTTAATCCATCATCATTCTTTAGCTCACTCCGCCACCCCTAAAACCAGTCCCAGGATGCTTGTTTCTGGTCCAGGGAGGACCTGGCCTGGCAGTTCGGTTTGGCTGTTCCCATGGGGCACAGGGTCAAGACTGATTTGTATATGGCTGGGTCCAAACTGGGGTGGCGTAGTGGGCAAAAGAACGATTGATTTAACCCAGATCTTTTGACTGGGGGAGAAGGTTTGCAATGTCAGAATTCCGTCCATCATTTGTTTGCTGTAACACTTTTCTCCCTCAGTGGGATGGGTATGCCCAGACGTGGGTCCCTTGCTCACTGTGCCACTGGATTCAGCTAGCCTGGCTGCAGAAGGGTGACATATCCTGAAACCGGTTCCAGGATGATTGTTTCCGGTCCAGGGAGGACCTGGCCTGGCAGTTCGGTTTGGACTGTTCCCATGGGGCACAGGGTCAAGACTGATTTGCATATGGCTGGGTCCAAACTGGGGTGGCGTAGTGGGAAAACGAACAATGGATTTAACCCAGATCTTTTGACTAGGGGTGAATGTTTGCATTGTCAGCATTCCGTCCATCGTTTGTTTGCTATAACACTTTTAGAAGGTAGGCATTTTTTATTTAACCATTCTGTGTGCCTCTCCTGGTTTGTGTATTGACTGTCTGGTTTTGGAGTGACAGGGGCTGGGGATGTGAATTCATTGTAGTCAGCCACAAAGGGGGTTGAGGTGTGTCCTGTCTTTCCTGGGGGACTGAGATGAATTGACCTTGGATGCATTTAGAGCGGTGGGAGGAGTTTCACTTACATCTGACTAGGCAGTGTCTCCTCTCACAATGCTGTCTCCACCTCCTGTAGTGATGCTGCACAAGAGAGGACAGAACTGGTTTGGACTGGGCTCAGAGACCCTTGCCACAAAGAGAACAAAGACAAAATGGGGTATAAGTAGTGGGTCTTATATCTCAGAGAATTAGATCACATTTGGACTCAAGAGGGACCTTTTACCAAGGAGAAGAGCTGGAGAGCTGTAAGAAGGAGTACTGCCCCATTGCTGTGTACTTTGCTGGGATGGCCTGCAGTTGCTGCTTCTGCCAAGGAAGAAGACAAAGACTGAAACTTTGCTGAGAACCATGCTTTAAGAATAATCTTCAAGGGCTTGTGTGTGCCGGCTTCCTATTCTGAAGTCTAAGAGACACAAAGACTTCAACACACGCTCTCCTGAACTCCACTGTTGGGAGTTCTGACCTGCCAGGAGGTGTCTATCCCAGTTTGGGCCTCTAGAGGTTGTTCCTGCTTTTGTAAGCTGGAAGAAACTTAAACAAAGCAAGGAAAACAACTCCAACACCTTCAGCGACGCAGCCAGTGACTCCGCGACCCGCACCGAGGCCAGGGGCACCGCTCGTGAAGTGCACGATGCACTGCCCCTCCTGCACCGCAGCTTTGATGGTCTTCGATGCCTGCAGTTATCGGCCTTCCTGATGCCAGCACTCCCACAGACGCCGTCACCGCCAGCACCTTTATCCAGTTATCGCAGAGCCGATAACCGACGAGGGTGACTTCACAAACTCTTTGACTTCTCATTGCCTCACTGGAACCGCCATCTTGACACCACCGTCTCCTCCTGTCCTGGACTCCACACGTCGCCTCCTCGTGGACACGATGCCTCGCCTCCCCGTGGCAACCAGGGAACCGGCCTTGACCTTGGCACTGATGCCTCACATCCACAACACCGTGCCTCGTCCATGGACTTAATTTTCCAAGGTACTGTTGTTTTGGGAGTCCATGTGACTCCGTGCACGATGCCGCGCACCTCGGGGTAGGCACTCTACTGTGTATTTATGTCTCTCACAACTTCCTATTAGCCCCAAGTAGAGGTATTTGTTTCTACAAGTGTTATTTCTCCAAGTAACTGTTTTTAAGTGCTATTTTGATATGTGTATTTTGGGTTTTTCGCATTTTGGTCTTGTTTGTTTTAGATAAAGATATGTTATTCTTCTAAACTAGTGTAATGTCCCTTTGTGGTGTTTTCACTGTATTATTGTGTGTTTTGAGTACAAATACTTTACACATTGCCTTTGGGATAAGCCTGTCCGCTCGGGCCAAGCTACCAAGGGGGTCAGCGGGTGTTATCTGATGTGTGAAATCCCTCTTATCCTGAATAGAACCAAGGGTCCCTACTTGGACAAAGGTACATGCCTATGCAACTAGAGACCCCCATTTCTAACATTTATCATTAGGTGTGTCAACAAGGACTAGGTAAGAATTAGTATTACCTATATGCATCATTTTAACATATATGACAGACAGTAGGGATCTTGTGCCGGACGTGCCCTGACTAAGGCCCAAGAACTTGCCCCTGGAAGTAACATTGAAAAACATTTCTCCAGGTGGGTATCCTCTTTCTTGGTGGGCCGAAACATGTTGGCATTAATTGACATGGGGGTGTAGTTAATCCTTATCACTTCTAGACACCCTTCTAAGGTCGTTCCTGAGATTGGAGCAACAAGTTTTTACCTCTACCCTATGCGATCATATGAATAAAGAAGACATCTAGGGTACACACAGTGGCAGTTTTTATTATTTTAAGTTCTGGTCCCCTACATTTACCAGGACATACTTTATTCTGGTCTCCCTTCTCCCACAAATGTATTTTTGGGTTAAGGTTGAGACCGCCGGGTTAGTACCATCTTAACCCGACGGGCGGATTAGCCAATGATGAAGTATGCCACAATTACGTGGGTCAGACCTTTCAGTCCATAAATAACATTTGTTCATACAGGGGTGATAGTGGAGAATTAGAGTATAGGAGATCATGACTCTAGAAGATAAGGTTGTGTGTCACATACTTGCCCAGCCTTGGTGTGTGGTTTGAGAATCAGATTAGGAGACTGTGGGGGCAGGGTTGGTTTTGGATACCTCTCTATTTGTGTCATTTTATGGATTGCAAAGGGCCAGGAGCTCCAGCCCGTAGAAATAAACCCAGGCTACTACTACCACAGAGATCTAGCATGACCAGCGGCCTCAGCAGGAAAGCTGACTTTCAAGAAGGCACAGTACCAGCCAAGAGAGCATCCTTGGAGGGAAAAGGGTCACAAGGAGAGTACTCAACGCAGAGGCTGATAAACTAAGCCTATGCTGCCGCAGGACAACACACCTGGGACTGGCTCATCCGGCAAGTCTTTGGGACCGTCAGCCACCAGTGGAGGGAAACAATAATGGGAAGCAGCAGAGAGGTGAGGGCAATAATGAGAGGCAATATGAGCAACCAAGGACAGCAGCAACAATGAGGAGCCAAGAAGCAGCAGCACCTGACCAAGTGAGTGGCCACAGGACCACAAAAACATGGAAAAAGAAGGGATCAGCGAACCAGCACCAGAAGCTTCCACAGAAGCGTCCAGCCTTGACAACCAGAGCAGTGAGGGAGGGACATAAGCATGCAGGATAAGTACCTGAGTGCAACTGAGCACACCTAGCTGCTAGGTCATAGGCTGTGGGGAACGCCAAGCGGGGCCTGGAGCAATAGAGTACTAGCCTAAAATAGTAACTTTGGTACACAGATGGGTATGCTTAATAATATGCAGCAATGTGGTTGGTAGGCGAGCCCGCATGGAGCCGGGGCAGCACCAGGAAAAACAGAGGCAGGAACTAGGGGCATATTATCAAGACAGACAATACAATTATCGCCGTTTTAGCGGCAGAAAAGTGCCTCTAAAACGGCGATAATGGGCTTGATATTATGCTCTATGGAATTCCAATTGAAGCCCATGTTAGATGTCCTTCACATCTAACATGGCCTTCAATTGGAATTGCCTTTAAAGATTGTTTATGTGCAGGAAGGTTTTCCATCCTGCACATAAACAATAGCTCCTGCAGTGCAGGTACCCTTGCAATATGGAGCAAGGATGCCTGCAATGGCAGCTTTTTTAGCGCCATTGTGATGGGAAACGCAGGGCTGCACCATATTTTTGCAAATACGGCGCATCCCTGCATTTAAAAAATGTCGGAGGGCAGCTTTAACAATTTTGGATTAACACAGCACTCCGACATTTTATTGTATATATCTCCCAGGGTGTCCAAAATGGCAGGCTTTGCCAGCCTTACACCATTAGTGGGGAAAGAACAGGTATGGCATAGGGAGTGCATCAATAAAATTACTGCTCTGGAGTTGCAGCAGGTACTGTCAGAAAAGAAAAAAAGGATGAGACCAAGAATGAGAGACACAGGTTCAGAAAAGAGAGGCACATTGAGAATAGGCTAGAGGCATTCAGAATCATGGCATGCATCATCATAGAGAAATCTCCTCAGAAAGCAGCTGTGCTCTGGCTCTACCAATCACGGATACACAAGGCAAAAAGCCTGTTTCAGGAGGGAGGCATGACGGTCGTATGCCCAAGGTTTCCAACAGAAGATGTAGGCATAGCCAAAAATAGAATGGGACAAAAAGGGTATATCAGAGTATATGCATAAGATTGTGAAAGTCAGGGAAGCAGTACGTCGAAACAAGTACACCTTTCACAAACCCGCCACTAAGGGCAGGCAATATGTAGGGGCCACGGCCAAGAGCCAACAGAGCTACAAAGATACAAATGGGGCAGCAGCCATCTGCTGGAAACTTTGTGAAGGTGATTGCTCATGGCGGGCAGCATGTAAGTTCAGGCATGTATGTAGCACATGAGGGGCAGGTCAGCCTGCCAACAAGTGGGGAAAAGCACAAAGCACAAGGGAGGAGAGAGGCCCACTAAGAAGTAGTAATGATAGGGAGAGGCCTGGCCAGGGCAGGAAGTAGCATTGGGGCTGGTGGGGCCCTATGGGAATGTTCAACAAGGGACCCCCACAACTGGGAAAAACCCCATTTGCATTGAGGGGAGACTGTAAACAGTTATCACTGAGTGAGACCTAATGGAGTTAGTTCTTCAAGAAAGGCTTCCAGACACCATATGAATGAAAAAAAGGCGGGGCTTGCAAGAACCTTAAGTCAGTCTTGGTGCACACTTTTGTAATGAGAGAGAGCACTGCTAAAGAGTTGAAGCTTGGGATGGTAGCGAGACCTGTTCGAAATGGGGTTTCTGGTTGGCAAGGGTATGCACCTAAGCCAGGCAGAACGCACCTCTCTAGTCAGGGCAAGGGAGTTACACATTGAAGATAACCCCTGCTCACCCCCTTGGTAGCTTGGTAGAGCAGTCAGGCTTATCCCAGAGGCAATGTGTAAAGCATTTGTGCAACACCCTCACACAACAGTGACATACTAGGCACACCACAAAAGAGACTCCACACAAGGTTATATAAAAATATCCTTTGTATTATTCATAAACACATTAGTCCACAATCACATAAATTACTGTGCCACTAGGCACCTGTCATGACGTCACGTAGATTACACAAATCACTTTGCCAATTGGGCAATGGTCATATTGTCCTCAGCAGTGCACTACAGTAAATACTTGCAGAGTGCACACATTAGAAAATCACCTTCACACTGTGACTATCCCTGAAATATGCAGCATTACATCAGGGCACAATACATACAAATTACTGGTGTACACACTACCACATGTGAGAACAACAGTACGCACGGCACCTGCGCTCCTATGAGGGTACCTGGTGTCAACGTGTTCTTCAAGTAGGCTTCTGAGCCACGTGCCCACCTACGACAATTTCATTCTGGGGCCTCCGTTGATGACTCCCTCAGTAATGCCACCCTCACAGAAGACGTGCCCCCATGTACGTGCCACTCAGGCAGCTGCCTGCCATCATGTGGAGGAGCTGCTGACACCAATGCAGCGCGGGGGCCTTCTTGTAGGCTCCCCTAGTATGGCGTAACAAGATACCATGCTCCCCTTCGGTATACGGGCACAAAATACCCTGGGGAGGGGAGCACGCCAGCCCTGGCTGCCACAGATGGGGATACCTTGCTCGGTCCCCCGTAGGCAGAACTCATACGAGGGGGGGCTGCCCGTGACCACGCTTTGCAGCTACCGTCACCCAAAGCACCTCTCCAGATCTCAAGCGGCCCATCCTGCAGCCCTACTTAGGCTAGGCATGGCCGCAGCTCATGGAGCCGGCCTTTGCAGAGAGGTGTGGCTGCGGAGTGCAGCTGTCCTTCCGGTTTCATTTTCTGGCCGGCACTTAGGGTTGCAGCTCCTACATTGCCAAAGCAACCTTCAGAGGCTGCTGTCAGCTTTCTGTCGTGCTGCACCTCAAGCAGAATCCTCTGGCATGGCGGTGCCAATATGCACACGGCTATGGGTAACCAGCCAGGGACCCAGTGAGAGAGCACTAAGGTTTAGCACCTCAAATGCCCCAAGGCACACTGGAAACTTCCCCCTAGAGACCAAACCATGCACGCGTTTCTCCAGAAATGCAGCACAGGGAGGTTCTCGGCAACCCAAAGATTAAGTGCTTCCACCTGCACTCAAACTTGCTAGGAAAATGGGCTTAACAGCTCTCCATGGAGAGCACTGGGGGCACACCAGCAGGGTGCCTTCAGACAGGCCAGCACACATGGTCACTCAGCTGAGTGACAGTCCCTTCAGCCACACAGCAGGCAGCAGGTAGTCCCAAACGGCGGTTCACCCTGGCAGACAGAAGTCCTCTCAGTACAAACACCACTCAGTGGCTTCTCATCTTCACGGGATCACATCCCTTGTACTTATAGTGCCAAAGTCTTTGTTCTGGGTGCCCTTCAAACACTATATTTAAGTGCACAACACCCCATTCACATTTCCAGCCCAGGCACCAGACACACCACAGGGGGTGGAACCAGCATTGTGGAAGGCAGGCACAACCCTATTAAGGTGCAGTTGTAAATTCTCCCACCACTCCAAATACAGACCAGGCCTATTCAGGTGCAAGGAAAACTCCTCCCATTACTCTAAATTCAGCCAAGGTCTATTCAGCCTAGCACTGAGTCACCCAGGATAGGCAGGAACACCTCAACCCCTTGTGACTGGCTGGAGTGAATGCAAATCCCCTCCCTCCTGTCAGTCAGAACCAGACGGTCAATACACATCCAGGCAGGGCACAAAGACACATTCAGACAGAGAAATGCCCACTTTTAAAAGAGGCATTTCTAAAATAGTAATAATAAATCTGCTTTCACCAATAAGCAGAATTTATCACTACTATTCCAAACATACCAAACATGGTGACGCTACCCCTTTCAGATCTGAAATTACCAGGGAAGCACATGGGAAACAGCCTTAATTACGAATCTTTAACAACGACGGTACTAAACAACGAATTTTAACAACGACCTTACCTGAACAACGACTCAATTAAACTACGGCTTACATGAACAACGAAATTAACTTACCAGGTACGATCTCGGAAGTGGTTAATGGAGTCTCCTCTCCCACCCCTATTTCCTGGTTTGGAGCGAGGCGGAAGTGGTTTGCAGCATGGACAGGCGAACAGCTTCAAAGTTCTGGTGTCTTGTATCGTGTTGCTTGAAGTTAACGTGCACCAGGATTCCAGCTCGGATTTGTTTTCTGTGGATTCTTAGTTTTAGCTACTTTTCCGATGGATGACAGGCATGTGTAGTTTGGGAAACTTGTAGCTGCTTTTGATTTCTTTCTATTTTGCACGTTCGTTGGGGGGAGAGCAGAAGATCAGCCTGCGAACTTTAATCTTCCTGTACCGGACATGTGCGGTGCAGGCCTAGCAGACAAGCTGTTCTAGTGGTACCCAGAAAAAGGTAAATCTCCCCACTGTGCGTGCATAGCTGGATGTAAAGTGACAGCCGACGAGCCCCCGCTTTTGTTTCTTTTAGGAATCGTGCTCATAGGCAAACCATTTTCTATACTAGAGATTAACCTTTTCGCTCGTGATTTTTTAACGAGAGAGTACATTTAAAATAAAAAAGCAACTTGTGCACAGAACGTGCATTTGCAAATCTACCAAAAGAGTGTTTTTATAATGTTGGTCGGAGGCCTACTGCAAACTTAATTAACTTTTGGTGTTAGATTCCACCACCATAGTGCTGCGATTTCTCTCCAGAGTGACCCGTAGTTGGGTCACCAGTGCCCTCTTAGCCAGGTCCTACAGGTTTGCTGCGGGCCTGCGGTAGTCCTCATGCTCACTGTTTCTAACAGGGCTCAACAATTCCAAATTATTTTATCCCTTGTTTGCAGTATTTTATTGTTTATAACTGTTTATTACTGTCGTTTTGTAGTTAGAACGGCATTATAAAAAAGAAAAACTAACAAATTCTTTGATTTTCTTGATGCTTCAAAAATGCGTTTTTCAAAGCAGTGAGTGGTATCGGGTAATGAGATCACTGTAAATTTATCTTGGTTCAGGAAGTCGTTGTTCAGGAAGGTAGTGGTTTAGCATTGTTCGTGGTTAGGAATTTGTGGTTTAGGAATTCGTAGTTTAGGAAGTAGTGGTTTAATCATATAATCGAAGCATATATCAGGGAATCCCCAATGCAGCCATATCAGAGGGCAGCCTCACAGCAGTGAGACACCCAGTAGGCTGTTTGTCACTGCCAGGACATGGCACACCATTAAGGCACATGTCCTACCTATTACCTACACAGCACCCTGCCCATAGGGCTAGTTAGGACCTGACTTATATGTAGTAAATGGGGAATTTGGATGTGGCAACAACTTGCCATGCCATGCCACGTCACTGCAGCAGTAAACTGCATGTGTTGGCCCTGAAGTGGCAGAGGACTGAGACAAGTTTGAAAGGCTACTTCGGTGGGTGGCATAAGAAGCGCTGCAAGCCCACCAGTAGCATTTAATTTACGGGCCCTGGGTATATGGGATACCCCTGTACAAGGGACTTACAGGTAAATTAAATATGCCACACAGGTGTAGACCAATCTTGCCATGTTTACAAGAGAGAGCAGATGCACTTTAGCACTGATCAGCAGTGGTAAAGTGCCCAGTATCATAAAACCAACAACTGTGGTCAGAAAAATACAGGAGGAAGGCAAAAGGCTTTGGGATGACCCTGCAAAAAGGGCCAAGTCCAACAGGACCATATTGGGAACCCCCGATGCCAGACCTAATGATATCACCAATGGTAATGGTAATGGTACCAAACTAGGACCCAGACAAATTTAGGCTGACCCACCACCGATCATGCCCTGAAGGCACCTTTGTGAGTGTCATGGTCAACGTAGAACACACCACAGTGGCACATACCACCCTGGATGATGCCATCGACCAATTAAGGGTGATGGAAAGAAAGAAGACATTGAGACAGTGTTTCACCTCCTGTCGGTACATACGGACAGCTTAAGCCTATTAGGTTTTCAATTCATGGGTCAAATCTACTATGACAGGTGCCTACTGCTGGGTTGCGCTAATTTGTGTGCATTCTTTGAAATGTCCAGCATATTGCCTGAGTGGGCAGTGCACACAAGACACTGGGGCAGGCTCAAGCTACACTATCTAGATGGCTTCCTTTTTGTCCAGGCACTGGGTAATGCAAGCCACTGCTGAACACATTTGCAGGGTTAGCCAAGGAGTTAGGGACACCACTTGCACAGGACAAGTCTGTAGGCCTATTGTGCAAAGTAACTAGGGGTAGAGCTGGATTCGAAAGAGGGAGTCTGCACAACAAAAACTGGTGGATTTTCACAAAGAAGTGCATAGGGCATGTAGCAAGGCAAAAATGACCCACCAAGACGTGCCGGAGCTGTTGGGTAAACGCAACTTTACAGCAAGGGTAAAAATGAATGGTAGGGCATTCGCCATGTGCCAGGCCAAGCTGACAGGTAAAGGGACCAAGGGCCACCACCACGTTAGTCTGAGGGCAGATGTGAAGCATGACCTCCCGATATGAGACAGATTCCTGACAGACTTTAATTGTGTGCTCATTGGAGGGAGACCTAGGTCTCATGCAATCAGGTGTAGCTATTCACAGATGTTGCAGGCAGCATGGGTTTTGGAGTAATACTGAGGAATGCTTTGTGTACAGTGGTATGGCCGGTTGAATGATAAGCATGTTGGCTAGCTAAGAATATCACAATGCTGGAACTTTCCCAATCATGGTCGCCCTTCATATATGGGAGGGCAAGCTGTGGAACAAGAAGATCACGATGTGGTTGGATAGCCATGCAGTGGTGCAGCTCAACAACAATGGCATAGCGGACTACCCGTATGTACTGCCTCCGTTCTGCCAGCTAGTCGAGCACTGCTCAAAGCAAACATGGGAAATCAGGGCAAGACATGTGTGTGGCAGTGTAAACTCAACAGAAGATGCCTTTTCTCATCTATATGGAGACATTCAGATAGCTCGCCCCAGTGTTGACAGGCAAATGACGTGGTTGCCCCAAGAGCTTTGGGAGCTGATAGACAGGATCTGAGCTTCTCATCAACAATGCGCTAGCACCCAAGATATTCACAAAGTATCGTAAGTACTTCATGCCATTCAAGAAACTGATAAGCTCTGCATTGTTAGGGCACTCGTACCAAACTCAGCTGGCGCAGCGGAAATTCATACATAGGGCATTTACCAGTGGGAAGAGCAAGTCATAGGCATAGGTATACCTGGCACAGTAAAGCATTTCGCCAAGCTAGAGACAGGCGCAGACCCCACAGGCAACCACTTCTGTAGGATGGCCATGAACAGATGGGGCCACATGTAGGGCATATTTAAGGATGCCAAATTACCCGTAGACTTTGGGAGGTTGGCACAGCTGCTTTGTTTGCTGCTGACATTAGCCAACTTATCTACGAGTCTACGAGGTCAAAATGTTGAGTGCAGCTTTTTGACTTGCCTTCTTCAGGGCCATGCACATGAGCAAGGTAGTGTTCGCATCCAAGACCAAGGAAGGAGCGCATGTGTACAAATGCACAATGGGCACTTACACATGAAGCACATGTTGATCAAGCTGAGAAGTTCTAAGTCAGACCAGGAGAGAAGGCACACATATTTTCACCTGGAATGCATAAAGTCAGCTAAGTACTGCCTGGTGTGCCTGATCTGAGCATCCCTGGCAAAAAGACAAGTAGGGAGGCCCCCTTTTTCATGCATAATGATAGGTTATACCCAAGCAAAAAACAATTCAAGGCGGTCATGGGCATGGCATTGAGAGGGTGGGGCTACCACCCATGCAGTTTAGCACACACTCCTTCAGTATTGGGATAGCCATCACATCATCAAAGAGCTGCAGAAATAAACCATAATGAATGTAACCCATACTTATGAGGACTGTGGTCTTCCTATATATCCCCTAACTCTCCCCTTGTATTCCTACTTTTATGTTATGTTAAAAATATTTATATAGTGCACATACACTAACCGGTTTCTTGGTGCTAAGTAAAGAGACATAACTTGCAGTTCAGTATCTCATTCATATGCTTGTGTGAACAACCAAATTTTCAGAAGTTGTCTGAATATGGAGTAACAGGCTGTCATTCTAATGTTGAGTGGGAGAGAATTCCAGAACTGGGTGGCTAATACAGAGAATCTGGAATCTCCTAGTCTCGTCTTCTTAAAAAGGGGTATTAACCAGAAGGTTAAGATTCAGGGACCTCAAATTACAAGAAGGTGTGTACTTATGAATTCGAGAGGAGATAAATTCAGGACTGATGTCATAAAGAGATTTAAAAATGATGCATCCAGTCTTGAAAGCAGAGCACCGGTTCACCGGCAGCCAGTGAAGTTTCCTCTTTAGGGGGGTGATGTGGCAACTCCTAGGCTGTTGGTAGCCCAGTCTGACTGCCTGGTTTTGTGCCAGTTGTAGTCTCTTCATCATTCAGGGAGGCCAAGATAGAGTGAATTTGCATTGTCTATTCATGAAATACTTATTTCTGTTTGTCCCCTTGTCCATATCTCATCTGTTCCTTATATTTGTGTTTTTCTATGTCCATTTCCCCCAGTTATGTTGAATGGTGTGCATGTTATGTTAAGACGTAGTTTTGCAAGGCTTGGAACATTGTGTTATGCTATGGTGTGATATGGTGTAGTGTGGTATTATAGTGCCTGGTGTAGCGTGATGGGGTGTGCTTATTGTTGTAGCCTGAGGTCTGGCTATGTAGTATACAGTGCTCCTGTTGGGTGTGATGAGTTATGATGTTGGAACTTGAGAAGTTGTGTTGTATTGGATGATATAGCGTGACGTAGAATCGGTGTTGTTCCATGTGATGTGGTGAAGGGTGATATGATGTGGCATGTGGAGACACACTGTAAAGTAATGCTTTGTTGTGCTGTCTAGTAAGGAGTGTTGATCCTTTGTTGTGTTATCTAGTACAGAGTATTGTGTGGGATGTTGTGGCACTGCAATATACATTTTTGGTAAGTGTTGGATAGTGTGGTGTGATGTACGGTATGGAAAGGTCTTGTGGGGTGTAATATGGTATTTTTAAGATGGCGTAGTAGGTTGGGGTGTTTTATGGTGTAGCATTAGATTGTAAGTTGTAGAGTGGAATTGTTTGCTGCGATACAGAGTTGGAAAATGTAGGGTTATATTTACAAATGATGTGGTGGTGCGAGGCGTTAGCCTTGTTGGCTTAACACCGCACTCCACCACTTCTGAAACACAAGGCTACACCATATTTACAAGAATACAGCATACATAGACAAAGGAAAAACGAGAAGAAATAAAGATATTTCTCCTCATTGTGCCACCCTTACGCCTCCCCTGGGGAGATGTACGTTTTTGGCGCTGCCTCAGAGTTATGATTTCTCGTAAATCAGGGGAAGTGTCAAAAAGCCATGGATGTTGCTGGGAATGCTTCCAGCAACACCCATTGCATGCCTCTATAACACAGAAAAAATGCCCTACATGGAACGATATTTATGTGGCAGCATTAAGCCAAGAAAAGAAACTTAGTGCTGCCTCGTAAATATGGAGCAAGCTCCTGTGTCACGCAGCATCACAAAAGTGATGTTCCAGAGGTGCAAGGGGTCTCATAAATGAAACAAAACAACAGCATATGCCCAAGCTAACTCAGTGTGTGCAGCATCCACTGCAAAAGATTTGGGTGGAACATGCAGGCCATTACTTGGAATTCTACCTAGGGCGGCATGGCCTTATATCCTTCCAGTGCCTATAAAGTGCCTACCACTGTGTTGAGAAGTAAATGTCTAAATATAGAACCAAGAGAAAATTTAATGTCTCTGCTTTATAAGATGGATCAACAAAATTACACTACTCACAGTAATTGAAGAGGAAGAATTTTTCCTGGTCTTACCAATCAGACACTCAAAAAAAAATATTCTACGTCAGTGTATGCAAGGTACACACTGGCTTTAAAATGTATAATTTAGACTGGCTGACTTAATCACTATGTTTTATCCCTGCAAGGCTAAAACTTGCCTGACCACCTCCACAGTGAAAACACATATGTCATATCACTTGGATATCATGACACAAGTAATACAGAACAGCAGACGAGCACATACTTATTTGTAGGAGAACATTGGACAAAAACACAAGAGACTAAAGCATACCTACCTGCCGGTTCTGGTACGAACGCATGCTTCCACTGTAACTTAAATGTGACCCCGGGCCCTTCAGCCACATACACAAATGTGCAGGTCAGTACAGTAACTTGACCATAGACACAAGTGATAGGCACATATCACACCACGTAAGGTAGATGAACCAGGCATTACACATTGCGAATGTAATGTTGTACAGATTTATAGGGCCTGCATATCATCCCTGAGGGTACGCTGCCACCAGAGAAGGAAGCAGCACTGGGTCTATCTGAGGAGGGCCTATTGGAAAAGTCAGGTTTCATTATTTTCAACCACGCAGTCTGCACCCAAGGTCGGCTTTAGGGCAGTGCGACGCACTGGGCGCTGACCTGTGGAGAGGGCGCTGACCTCATGGGGTTTTTTTTTTATAGCAATAACTTGTAATTGGAGAGATGAGGGGCACTTTTGCCAAGTGGTAGTGAGGGAGTCCGAGGAGGCGGTAATTGGGTGTGGGGGGGGCGCTAAAAATAAGTATCACACCGGGCGCCACCAGCGCTAAAGCCGGCCCTGTCTGCACCACGTCATCAGTCAGCTATTCATGAACAGATCTAATTGTAGATAAAAATACAATATATTTTGTGATGTTGCCCCTATAGAACTGTATAGAAAACATGCCTGCATTGCAATGTAAACTCTCAAGATGCTTGTGTGCAAGACCCTGAAGCCCAGTATATTCGGCCATCGTTAGGCATTAATGGGTCCCTAGTCAACTCTGCCATGATGCACTGGCCACTTACCATAAAAACCCTTCCAGGAGGCAATGCTCCCTGAAGGCCTTAAAAGGACCAGTGACGCTTGAGACTGACCGCTGCACCCCTGCCGCACTTTTACAATGACAAATGCAACCAAAAGTGTTTTTCATTCATTAAATATTCAGCAATAACATGTATACGATAAACAAATCCCAGCCATTACCTGCAATTAATATAATGTTGTGCTATCAAATGAGAAAACTACGCTGTTCTGTCTGAGGTGGGTCCAGGAAAGAGTAAAGAAAAGTGACTCTAGTCTTTTTTCTGGGGGCTTATAGCAAAACAGTACTTTTGAAAATATGAAATGTAACCCATCATTTTTCGTGTTGTGCTTAACCAATTTCTTGGTGCAGAAGCAAAGACTGGCATGTTGCTGCCTCCTCTCGCTGTCATTGTAGACCCCCCTAATTCAACTCGCACTTCAAGATCTCCTCTGCTCCTAGAATGTTATTTCTTTGCATATGGCTGGTTTCAAACTGGAATGGCATGATGAGCAAATAAAACGATTGATTTAGGCCCTGATCTCTGTACAGAGGTGAATGTATGACATTGTTCTGTATTCTGTCCATCAATTGTTCTTTTTGCATTATTCACCCCGATTTCTTTAAAGGAGCCATCCAGTGAATGATGCTATAATATCTCCCAAAACTCAATCTGCCATCATTACAGAAATGAACATACTGGAATCATGTAGTAAAGAAACAAGACCAGAAGTTCTTCTCTTCGTTCAAGGTTATTTGTTGCACACACCATAATGACTATTGTTGGTGGCAGTTACCGATGCATGTCTGGATAAACAGAAATGTTTATTTTTCCTACACCTTCTTATACATAGTCTGGGACTGCCACTTCATTGCCAGGTTAACAATGGATGATGGGGGCACATAGAATACCTTGAGTATGCCTAGTCATCTATCCCGAGTTGTTGGAGTATGGCTAACCAATTTTCATGTAACAGAATACAGAGATGGCAAATACCTTTCTGAACAGGTATTTTTTAAATAGTTTACTTGTACAGTTAATTAAAATGATTACAAAAAATATATTCAAATAAATGCATAAAAAATAAGTATCTAGCGTTGTGTGAGAGAGTTATTAGCTTAGCAGCTCACCTAGGCTGGGCCAGGCAGGACCTATTTGATGATTACACCTACTTTTAGGTCTCGCCTTGGCGCATGCGCTGTGCTTGCAAGGGTGTTGTTTACAGTAAAGGGCTTGGAGCCCGCCCATTGCTTACCATTCTTTGGCATCATTGTTACTCTTCTATGCTGTCTTCCAATTAGCCATCATATGCTCGACATCGCTTCCATTTCATTCTATGGCACATGTACGAAGAACCGATTGCTTCCATTTAATTAGTGTTGGTCCACTGCTCACGATGTGACTGAGGTACTAGTTCTTTTACCAGCGTCGCCTTGCTCCATCTCTTTTATCCCCAACCCTACGATATATGTTGCTTTTCTTGCCCACTCGACTCCATGTCTAACACATTTATTTGTAAAGCGGTTCTATGCTGCGCCTCTCTACGCCACTCAACTGTATGCTATTCTGCCACCCCAATCCACTCTTACCCACTCCATTCTACCCCAATCCATGCCACTAACTTTTAGCCATGCTGAGTTGCAGCTTCTGTAACTGTAACACTGCTGTACAACATGTCAAAAAAAATTGGCAAAATAAATAGCTTTTACATAGGCGATACCTATTGGCTGTGCCAATGCTTGTTTTGACATATAATTAAGTATCGGTGACACTTTTTGCTACAATACACCTGTTTCCATTAAATACACAGACACAATATACAAAAAAGTAATGTGCGCTCATCCTAATTTCTGAATGTCTACTCTAGCTCCATTGCATTCTGTACATTTGGCGAATTGGGGAAGGTAAGGTGCCCCATCCAGTCTGTGATGCAAGCATGGGTTCGGACCCCTGTATAAATTATAAACTCTGCAGTCAGACGTGAGTGATTCCACAGGCAATTCGGAAATCATAGAAAAACTTTGAATAGGGGCCTCTCTTCCGACCACTTTTACTCAAGAAAGAGATGGACAATCGGATGCTAGAAGCATGTAAATTTTGAAAAGTAAAGTCAATGAAACGTTTATCTTTTAGATACAGCAACGTCGACACCTTTGAGTACAACAAAGCAAAGTACGCCACATCTTGCCGTTACTCCGATAACTTGCACGTATTGATCTTTTTTTCACTTCAATGACGGGAATGGTCTGATGTTTTAATAATAACCTCAGAAGCGCCATCTTGTCTTACTCGTCTGTGCTGCGGGAACTTTGATAGACGTGAAGCATAAACATTTTGCAGATGTCTTAAAAAGTAAGTCCAAGCCCGATCTATCACACCGTGTCTTAACAAAAACGGCAGAAAAATAACTGGAAGATAAAAGCGAGGCTTAAGTGCAAAAAACTTCAAAGAAGAGTTAATGACAAGACGCGCCATTAGACCTTGCAGTGTATGCACCTGCAGTGCGATGCAAGCCTTTGTTCGCAGATCGGAATTGCCTCCATTAGCACTAACAACAGCGAGCAGCGAAAATAAATCCCCAAAAACAAAGCGTGCGTGTACTTCGGGTCCCCACGATCCGCTACAAAAGTAAAACATTAACTCGTCGGCTTTCTCCACTCACCTCCTCCCCACATTTTAAGGTGGTTTATTTATTACACGGGAATGTGTCCGTCATACAATCTTTTCATGGTAAATGGCTATGGTTGCAGAGGAAAGCAATGCGGTTGGTACAGGAAGAAAGAGGCAATCTGTAACCGCAGTAATCTAAAGATGGCGGGCAAGGCCACAACAGCGAGGAAGTGTTTGACAAAGGAAGAGCGTGAAATTCACATTAGTCCCTCCACAGGCTCCACGACTAATGGGAACAGTATGGGCTGCAGGTGTAACCTGTTTCACTGTTCACTTGGCCCTTGCACATTCCGAGCAGATGTAAGCTCGAAGGTGGTAACTGTCTGTGTGGAAAGTGGGCACTCTCGGTTTGGGCCGAAGCAGAAAAAAAATAAATCCGTTCCATTTTTCCTCTTCCAAATTCTAAAGCTTGGAAGCATTCTGAAACATTCAAATGAGTATCAAGCACGTGTATTTATTTATTACGAATGATTTGTACAAACAGTTTTAGATATATTGGAGAGGCCCGTTCATCCTCATCCAAATGTTCAGTACTAAAGTCACCCCTTATATTATTGACATGGTTTGCATTTCACTCCTGAAACAAAGGCAAAGTAAAATCCAGGTTAGATGTTCAATTGTTCCTTTTTATGTGCCATACAGCTTCTGGCTGTTGAACTATTTTTAAAGTCATACATTTGAGGTAGGTTATGTGAGGTGTGCGCAGCTTCCTCTTCCGGGATTGTACTCCAGGGCCAAATAAATCCACAAGTACCAACAAGCAGCACAATATTGAAGCATGATACATTTTTAGACTCTATCTGAAATGGAACAACCTGAGGTCATTATGAACATCTATAGCAACATTCAGAATCAGAGGATATGTTAGTACATCCGATGTATTCCTTGCACTGGAGGCAACATTGATGCGCTATCGTAGCATAAAAGGATACATTAGAAGGTGATTCCGGATCATGGATGCTTTTTTAATAAAAAAATAAAATTGGCAATATTAAATATGTTTTTTTGTCAACATCCTCTGTTTTGCCAATGTATTATTTTTTTATCCGAGCATATGTGTTCTTATTTGGGTCTAGCCAAAAGGTGTTATGGTCTGGCTAGATAACGCAGCTGTTGCCACACAATTGAAGGGCTGTTGGGAGCCAGGAGTACATGTTCTGATGGGTCTGAAGTTTTATGCTTTCACAAAAATATGCTTGCCCTCCACACAGCTGTGATCATTATGTTTATTTATCCAGCTACCTGAGCTTGAACTTTCAGGGGCACATGCATGACATTGCAATGCTAATAGATAAATAAATACTGTATGTTGTTTTTCTTTGGCAGTAGCACTGACTAGAGGAGGACATTTTCATGTCTGGACTGACAATGCAACTGTCACCTGACCTTTTAACCTAGACCAATATTATTTTACAGTTCTTTACTTCCACAAAACAAATACCAATTCACATGCTCTTTACTTGCAATGCTTCAGATTACCCTACAACATTTCCTTGAAGCCAAATCTATTGGTATTGCCAATACTTGTGAATACTGTTTATGGCAAAGTAGCAGGAAAAAACGCCACACAAATTTCAATGTAGACTGAAGTAGTATCTTTTCTCATGGACCACATTCAGGACTTGTGCTATGTTTAGTACTGTTGCTTCAATGCAGAATCCTTAAAACACACTCTTTAAGTCTCTATGTTTCAGCATTGAGAAAGCCTCGGGCAAGATTGCTATACAGGGTGAAACATGTATCAGATCTATCTTGGGCTTGACTTGATACAAAGTTATAAATCTATATCATATACGAAATATATCCGGATTTTTTTTAATTTGCTACTTTCATTGAGGTTAACTGCATAGTCTATCCTAACAAATGGATTCTTTCTAGCTACCTTAATATAATCTTTAACAACAGTTTTTCAGGTACTAAACCCAATCCCAGTCTTACCACTAAATGGCTCCCCACTATGGATCTTTTTTCATAATCATAATATAAGAGAGCATTATGCAACATCACAGGAGTCCCTTGTGGCCTTCAAAACATTACTCACGTTTTTATGGTCTGGTTTGACCATAAAAACGTTGCCAGACATTTATGAGAGAATCACCAGGAGAGGGGCTTTAGCTCTGCTCACATGTTGGGAGCCAGGAGTACTTGTTTTAATTGGGCAGAAGTTGTGTGCTTCCACAGAAAAGTGCTTGTTCTCCTCACAGTTGTGATCAATGTGTTTATTTATGTGCCTGAGCTTGATGATTCAGGGGCAGATGCATGCCTTTGTAATGCTATTTTTTAGGGTCTAAGCTTACCAGATAATCTTTGGTGTTTTTCTCTGACAGCAGCACAGGTGAAAGGAGGGCAGTAATTAACCTACGTGAATTTTCAGGTCTGGCTTTACAGCACAACTGTCACCTGGTCTTTTCATCCACATCAATATTATTCTACAGTTCTGTGCTTCCACACAAATACATATCTCTCCCATGTGAGCTACTTAGAATGCTTCTCGTTACCATACAACATTCCTTTAAACCCAGACCTATTGGCATTGCAAACGCTTGTTGTATATACACTGTTTCTTAAGCTTTTGCTTTCCAGCCCACACTTCTGTTATTTCTAACGCAAGTGGTACCTCCTCATCTTCACTAAATGAGTATGCCAGTTTCTTTAGAGGAACCTCCTCATGCAGATTTCCACCAGGCCAGCTACACAAGTTGGGGGGACAAGGGGACAAGGACCAGAAAAAAAAGGGAATCAGTGCAAATATTAAATGAATACAATAGAGATAGACTTTGCAGATTAAACTACAATAAATGTATTTGCTCATTAAGTAGCATTGAATATAAAAAGGTGACAAACATCAAATGTTTTTCAAAAATATTACAAAAATAAAACTCCTCTAAGAAACTGTGAGGCCCAGATTTACTGATATGTGATGCAACGCAGCACAGAAGCCAAAGTAGCTGAGTTGCTGTGCATCAAAGGGAGAGAGAAAAAAATGCCTCATCTGCTAAGAAACAGCAAATTTTTTCTCTCCCCCAGCTCTGGCACACATTTGGCTTCCATGCACCAGAGCACATACCCTTGCACCATACTGCAAGAGTGGTGTGCATTCTCTGAAGAGTAGGTTTCTCCTGGAAGAGAACACTTAGAACACAGAAACTGTTCTTCAGGGATTTTCCCACTCTGTATTTATGTTTTACAATGCAGCAAATGGAAAGGGGCGACCACTCGGTCCCCCCGAACGTATGGCAGAGTACCTCGATCCCCCCGGGAAGCCATTTTTGGGCGGGAGGCGCGTCTCGGCTGGTATGCCCGAAGCGGCGTAGCCGGGGCGCGCTCTTTCCCGCCCTGGAGTGGGCTGGCCTAGACACTGACGCGGCTGGCCACGCCCTCGGGGCAGGCAGGGGCGGGTTTACGCCCGCCCAGAAGACGGATAAAAAGGGACGCAAGACCGGAAGACATCCTCTTGTTCCTGTGCTCTGAAGCTGCACCTCCTCGCTGCACGTGAGCTCGAGACGGAACGAAGAGCCAATTTTGAGCGTTTTGATCTTTGTTTTTGTCTTCCAGATACTTGGTCGGAAAGATGCCCAAGAAAGGCGCGAAGAGAATGACGACTGAGCAGATGGTTCGGGTCCTCATGAAGGAGATGTCCGAACTGAAGAAGCGGGTGGCGGAGCGAGACGGGGAGGGGGGGTCGGGGCGTCCATCGGCTGGAGCAGCTCCTGGAGGGAAAGCCAAGAGGCCAAGAAGGGGGCCAGCCGGGGGAGACGTCCCGGTTCCCTGTACCCCGCTCGGGGCGCCAACCCCGGTACCGGTGGAGGGGAATCCGATTCCCGTCATGGTCACCCCGACATCCACTGAGGATATGCCCCCCGAGCTGGCGGCACAGCTAGCAGCGTGGTTGGGCGACAGTAGCGAGGGCGCCACGGCTGCCGAGGCACAAGCGCTGATGAAACAGTTGCGCGAGAAACGAGATGCAGCCAAGGTGCCCGCGCCGGCTGCAGTGATAGACAAGCCGCAAGTGGCGGTTGCGACCGCAGAAGCAGCGTCCGGTGCAGGTAAGCGGCCATTGCCGATTGCGAGGGATGAGTCAGCACCCTCTCGTAGAGAAAAATTGGGGCAACATGTTCCTTTGGCAATAAAGGAAAAGATTTGGGCGGGGGAGTATGTGAACATTTTCTCCTTGCTTGTCGATCATTATGAGGTGGAGCATGTTAAGGGTCAGAAGGATCTAATGCATCCGAGTGTTTGGCGCGCAAAAATGGCCGCCTTTAAAGTGAATGAGAATATTGGCAATTGGGGCAATGCATGGGGGATTTTTACGTCGATCCTAGGGGAACGTAGGCCCGAGTTGCTTTCCGAGTTACCGATCTATCAGTCACGAATCATGGGGTACTCGACGTCTCACCAGGGCAACCATTGGTTCTGTTATGATAATCTCTTCAGGAAGGCGAAGGAGCATAACAAAAGTTTAACCTGGGATTGTTATGATTCTTTGACATGGGATAAAATGAAAGAGTCAGGAATGTTGAAAATGCCGTTGGTGGGGAGCAATGTTGGCGAGTCCTCCCGCCAATATGCGGGGACGCCCTTTCGATCAGGTACAAGTACCGACGATTACTCGAGACCTGCCAGTAATACAGGAAAAAAGGGTTTCTGTTTCAATTTCAACAAAGGTAAATGTACTAGGCCCCAGGGATCGTGTAAGTTCAAGCACGAATGTAGTGGTTGCGGGTCGTCCCATCCTGAGTCCTCGTGCAGAGCCAGAACGGGTGAGAATGGGGGTAGGGGAGGCGCCAAGCAGGTCTAATATAGTCCGAGGGGCGCCTTTACCAACCCCGATTGATACCTTGGCGATGATTCCCTGGCTCAGCAAATACCCAGATCGTACTTCTGCTGGGGTGCTGCGAAACGGTTTTTCATATGGTTTCCGCATCCCGGTAGGGGACTTTCAGGGTGTCGGGACGTGTAAAAATCAACTTTCCGTCCTGCAGCATACGAATGTAGTGCAGGATAAGATCCGGAAAGAAGTTATCCGAGGTCGTGTCGCCGGCCCGTTTAGTGTACCCCCGGTACTGAATTTTGTCTGTTCTCCTTTGGGGGTGGTCCCTAAGAAGGACCCAGGTGAGTTTAGATTGATTCATAATTTGTCAGCTCCACGTGGTCTTTCTGTAAACGATGCAATAGACCCAGAAGTGTGTTCGGTGCGGTACGCATCCTTCGATGAGGCCGTAGCCATTTTAAATCGCCTGGGGCCCGGGGCGCTGATGGCGAAGTCAGATATCGAGTCAGCGTTCCGGTTGCTCCCGGTACACCCGGACGATCAGCGTCTCCTAGGTTTTATCTTTCAGGGTTATTATTACATGGATAAGTGTATGCCGATGGGGTGCTCTATATCTTGTGCTTATTTCGAGAAATTCAGTAGTTTTCTACAATGGGTCTTCACGAGGAAGAGGGGTTTCCAACATGTAATGCATTACCTTGATGATTTTCTGTTCCTTGGGGCAGCCGGGGATCCCGAATGTGGACGGGCCTTAGCCGAATTTTGTGTATTAATGAAACAGTTTGGTGTGCCATTGGCACCAGGTAAGACGGTGGGTCCTACGACTTGCCTCGAGTTTCTGGGGATCGAGTTAGACTCCAGAGAGGGTTGTTTTCGTTTGCCACCTGACAAAGTGTGGAAGTTCAGGGCAGCCCTGCAAGTGTGTCTAAATGGATCTAAAGTTACGCTGCATCAATTACAGCAGTTAGTGGGACAGTTGAATTTTGCCCTTAGAGTTATACCGATGGCCCGCCCATTTTCTCGTTCAATTGCCCAAGCTATGGTCGGCCTACATGAGGGCCATCATCGCACGAGATTATCGGCTGAGGTCCGCCAGGACGTGCGTATTTGGTTAGCATTTCTGGCGGACTTTAACGGTCGAGTCATATGGAACAAACCAGCCGTATCCTCGGAGGAGCTGGGGCTATGGACAGATTCTGCAGGTAGCATAGGTTTTGGTGCCATCTTCGGTACAAAATGGTCGGCACAAAGGTGGCCGACATGGTGGCATGACAATGGTCTGACAGGTAATATTGCTTTCCTGGAACTTTTTCCAATTTTTGTTGCACTGAGAACCTGGCCAGAAGGGTTCAAAGATCACTCTGTGATATTTTGGTCTGACAATATGACTGTGGTCGAGTGCATCAATAGTCAGGCAGCACGATGTAAACTGATTTTAAGACTGCTCAAAGAAATTGTTTTACTGTGTATGCAACTGAATGTGCTGTTCAGAGCAAAACATGTCCCAGGGGTACTGAATCAGGCGGCTGATGCACTGTCTCGTTTTAATATGCAGGCTTTCTCGGGTTTCCTTCCCTCAGCGGACCCAGAGCCGGCACCCTTCCCCGAAGCTCTCTGGTCTCTCGGTGCCCCGAACTTCGTCACCTCGTGGGAGAGAGTCTAGCACCACGGACGAGGAAAGCTTACGAAGGGGCGTTTAGGTCCTATTTAGCCTTTTTGGGGACTGATAGAGAGAGGCTATGGGGCCACGAGGAATGGGTAGTGAATTTCCTGATGTCCTTACGTAGGGTTGGGAAATCTGTAGCTACGGCTCAGAGGCATCGTGCTGCTATTTCCTTTGTTGCCAGGGCTCATAGTATCCAGGACCCGACTGCGTCTTTCGTTGTACAGAAAGCGCTGCGTGGGTGGCAACGCCTTGAGGGTCGCAGAGTAGATGAGAGGCGCCCGATAGGTTTGGATAGGTTGGCCCAGTTGTTGGCTACACTCCCTGCCACATGTTCATCTCAGTTTGAGGCGGTGTTGTTCCGAGCCGCTTTTACGCTAGCATTTCACGGGGCGATGCGAGTAAGCGAACTGGTGGCAAGGAACAAACAGGATGTGGCAGGGGGTTTATGCAGAGAACACGTTCAGATCAGAGGAGAGGCAATGACGGTCTCCTTTGTCAGGTCCAAGACCGATCAAGACGGGATGGGTGACTGCATAATCATACGCAGGATTCCCGGGTCTTCCATATGCCCGGTAAAGTGTTTAGAAGATTACCTAGCACGAAGGGTGGCATTATGGGGGGGGACCTTGTTGAGACACGAGGACGCTACTCCACTGACGAAGTTTCAGTTCCAGCGGGTGCTTGCGATGTCAATTGCCGCTGCGGGCTTGAACCCGGGCGAGTTTGGGACCCATTCCTTTCGGATAGGGGCTGCCACGGAAGCTACAGCCAGGGGTCTTACTGTTGAACAAGTAAAACGAGTGGGGCGTTGGTCCTCCAATTGTTATAAGAGGTATGTGCGGTTACACATGTTGTAAAACTGTAATGACGTACTCACGCCTCTTGTTTTTGTTTGGTTTTCAGTTGCGCAAGCCTACGAGGCGGGGCGGACTTTGCAGTCGACCCAACACCGGGCCAGCGGTCAGACATCACCGGCTGTGAAAAAGGAGGTGTGGGTCGTGGGCCACTCATACGTGAGGCGTGCCGCGGACGTATTCAAAGCAGGTGACATGATTCACGTAGCTGGGGAATACGGGTACAGGGTGTCCTTCTACGGAAGAGGCGGTCTCTGTATTGACCAGTTTCAAGCATATTTTGAGGATTTGTTAGGGCGGACGAGGTCACCGCCGTCTATAGTCATAGTGCATCTAGGGGGAAATGATTTGGTCACCACCGGTAGACGACTTCTCCTGGAGGCAATGCTTTCCACGGTAAGTTGGTTGGCGAGGAGAGTTCCGGGGTGCACAATTGCGTGGTCCCATATGATCCCACGAAAGGTGTGGCGGGGGGCTATTTCTATTCCTGCTTTGAATCAGTCTGTTAGAAAGCTTAATAACAAAGTGTGTAGGTTGTTCCGTTCCGGGACATTGCATTCTATTTCGCATGGCTGTATTAATGATGACAGTATGTATTCGGGGGATGGTGTGCATTTGTCTCGGGTGGGGAATGAGTTACTCATAGGAGACTTCTTAGCATGGTTAAAAACGTTGAAGCATGACCTTTAGGTAGGAGCTTTGTGGGGGGTCCGGATAGCCGGTCAACTATCCGGACCTGTGGCGGTAAGGTCATGATCGGTGAGCAGTAATTGGAAGATCCCTATGAGTGGGCGTCACCCAACACGGATGGGAGCGCTCGGGAGAGGTGGCCATTGGCCCCTCAACGGGGAGGCGGTCCTGTCTAAGGAGAGGCCGCCGGAAGGAAAGGAAAGGCGGTCAAGGCCCCTTCCTGTGTAGGAGGGGTTACAGCCCCCTCCGGGGGAATTTCCCGGGGCCAGTGACGTCTGCGACGGCAGATGTGGTAAGTTGTGTGGGGTTTGGGGGGAGGTCTACGCTACCTTCTAGATACTCACACGAGTCCTCGAACGACCTTTAAGTGGCGTCGAGTTTATTGGGGCCCCCGTCAAGTCAAGGGAAATTGGTAGTTGCACTTGGGGTACGCCTCAGTGCTGTTGCCCCTCCCAAGTGGGGGGGGTATTTCTGGTTAGGGATCTTGACACCGGTTACGACCTTGCCGTTGGCCCTTAAACGTTAGGATGTACAATTTCATTATTTCAAGAAAATGTTTTGCAGGTTGGTAGTTCGGCTAGGAGAACCTCTGTATTAGAGAATCTGTTAAGGTTAGCCAAACATCGCAATGTGGTCATGAAATTGTACATTAATATGAAACTGTTTAAACGTTTAATTTTGTTTTAATAAATACGGCCGGGGAGGGTCACTCCCTCCCTCTTCCAAAAACTTCAAGAACGGTTTCCGGTTTCCCTCCTTTGGGGATTGTGTTGAGAGGGGGTGGCGGGTATCTCAGCCATATGGAAAGGGGCGACCACTCGGTCCCCCCGAACGTATGGCAGAGTACCTCGATCCCCCCGGGAAGCCATTTTTGGGCGGGAGGCGCGTCTCGGCTGGTATGCCCGAAGCGGCGTAGCCGGGGCGCGCTCTTTCCCGCCCTGGAGTGGGCTGGCCTAGACACTGACGTGGCTGGCCACGCCCTCGGGGCAGGCAGGGGCGGGTTTACGCCCGCCCTGAAGACGGATAAAAAGGGACGCAAGACCGGAAGACATCCTCTTGTTCCTGTGCTCTGAAGCTGCACCTCCTCGCTGCACGTGAGCTCGAGACGGAACGAAGAGCCAATTTTGACCCACCCACCAGCCCCTGAGGACAGCCAGTTGTTTTAAGATGGTTCGATAATTCTATTTTCGTTTACAGGTGGTGGTATTATCATGTTGATATTGAGTGTGTAATAAAGTTGGTCGATTTTATGTATGTTCTGTGATTAAAGATATTCGGTTTTTAGAGTCCGTTTATAAGCATGCTTTCGGGTCGTAGTGGCCAATGTAGTGTTGGTTTTAGGTAGCATTGTCGTATTTATTTGGTAGGCGGTAAGGTCATGATCGGTGAGCAGTAATTGGAAGATCCCTATGAGTGGGCGTCACCCAACACGGATGGGAGCGCTCGGGAGAGGTGGCCATTGGCCCCTCAACGGGGAGGCGGTCCTGTCTAAGGAGAGGCCGCCGGAAGGAAAGGAAAGGCGGTCAAGGCCCCTTCCTGTGTAGGAGGGGTTACAGCCCCCTCCGGGGGAATTTCCCGGGGCCAGTGACGTCTGCGACGGCAGATGTGGTAAGTTGTGTGGGGTTTGGGGGGAGGTCTACGCTACCTTCTAGATACTCACACGAGTCCTCGAACGACCTTTAAGTGGCGTCGAGTTTATTGGGGCCCCCGTCAAGTCAAGGGAAATTGGTAGTTGCACTTGGGGTATGCCTCAGTGCTGTCGCCCCTCCCAAGTGGGGGGGGTATTTCTGGTTAGGGATCTTGACACCGGTTACGACCTTGCTGTTGGCCCTTAAACGTTAGGATGTACAATTTCATTATTTCAAGAAAATGTTTTGCAGGTTGGTAGTTCGGCTAGGAGAACCTCTGTATTAGAGAATCTGTTAAGGTTAGCCAAACATCCCAATGTGGTCATGAAATTGTACATTAATATGAAACTGTTTAAACGTTTAATTTTGTTTGAATAAATACGGCCGGGGAGGGTCACTCCCTCCCTCTTCCAAAAACTTCAAGAACGGTTTCCGGTTTCCCTCCTTTGGGGATTGTGTTGAGAGGGGGTGGCGGGTATCTCAGCCATATAAGCAAAGTAGGACAATTAAGGAGAAATTGAACCATTTTTCACGTTTCGCCCGTCTCGAGGAGTTGTAAGATTTAGCACACATCTCTGTCTACGAATGTTAGTAGATAGGGATTTGCATCAAAATCCATGCGTGGTTGCCTGGGAACACCCATGTACGAACCCATGGAATGCCCCTTTGACACAAATGAACACCGAGCACCACAAATTTGTGTTACGTTGGCATACTTTTCAATGTGTTGTCTAGTAAATCCCACCCCAACATTTTGTGCCGGGTTTGCGTCAACTCAGCTCAAGGCATTAGTAAATGGGCCTGAGTTTCCATGTAAGAGGGCCACTGAAAGACTTGCAGGATGTGCATAACTGTTAAGTGGCTCTCATTTGGAAGTCCTAACCCTCATCTTAATCAAATCTGAGTTTTTATAAATGCCCTCATTGCTGCAAATCTCTGACCGATGCCTTCGCATTTAAAGAACCCTGAACCAAAATACTCACATCTCTTGGATCCTGACTGAAAGACCCACAACCAAGACTATCACATTTGAGGGATCCTGAACAACATCATCATGCATGGGTGGTCTGAATCAAGGTCCTCACACTAAAGGGGCCCTGATCAAGATTTTCATAAGTGAGTAACCCTGACCCACACCCCCACATTTAAGGAGCCCTGAATAGGGTGCTCTTTTCCGGGGCTCGGTGATAAGCAGCATTACATCTAGCTGTCCAGTATTCTCAAATTGGAGGGCTATGGCCAAGATGATGGTAGAGGGTGTGGTGTTATGCCCAAAGCTGTCAACTTTATAACTGGAGAACCTAGTTGGAGTCCCCGAATCTGGTCAACAACTTGTGATTCTGGGCAAATCACTAAATCTCCCTGTGCCTAAAACCTAAAAAAACGAATCTCACCTTGTGTAATGTAGCTGGCACTCATGTAAAGCACTCCAAAGCCCTTAGTCTACGTTTGCCCTCACAGCTGAGGGGCAATGATGGAACCCTCTTGTTTTGAGTGATCCACACCAAGAACCTTACATCTGAGGGTTCTAGACCAACATTGTCTTGCTGATGGGGCCTGAGTAAGATCTTCACATTTAGCAAGCGTGATGAAGTTCCTCACGAGTCAGAGATCCCCATCGACACCCTCACATTAGACCAATACACTTACACTTGAAAGAATATGACAGACACAACTAAGAACCTATGGCATTCATGTCTGAGGGGCCCTGACCAAGACCCTCACATCTTAAGGAGAGCGACCAAGATCTACAACAAGTGACCCTGACAAAACACACTTCTGATGCCTATGAAGGCATGAATTAAACCTCCCTTACCTCAGTGGCGAGCAGAGCATTGTTCACAAGATGGATCCTCTTGTCTATGACTAATCTTAGTGGTACAAAAGGGGGTGGTGATGGACGGAGCATCTGAACCAATCAAACACTCACACCCAGTCAACAGATCTGGGTTTAATCCATCACCGTTCTTTAGCCCACTCTGCAACCCCAGTTCAGACATGGCCATATGCAAATCAGTCTGACCCTGTGCCTCATGGGAACAGTCTAGCACGGGTAGGCTCAGACGTGAGTCCCGTGCTCTCCACACCACTGGAGTCAAGCAATCCTGGCTGATGACGGCTGATAGCCAGAAACCGGTCCTAGGATACTTTATTCCGGTCCAGGGAAGACATGGCTTGGCAGTTCGGGCTGGACTGTTCCCATGAGGCACAGGGTCAAGGCTGATTTGCATATGGCCATGTCTGAACTGGGGTGGTGTGGAGTGCAAAAAAATGATGGATTTGGGCCCAGATCTCTGTACTGGGGTGAATGTATGACATTGTTCTGCATTCTGTCCATCAACTGTTGTTTTTACATTTGTCACCCCGGGTGGGACGGGTAGGCTCAGACGTGAGTCCCGTGCTCTCCACACCACTGGAGTCAAGCTATCCTGGCTGATGACGGCTGATAGCCAGAAACCGGTCCTAGGAGGCTTGATTCCGGTCCAGGGAAGACATGGCTTGGCAGTTCGGGCTGGACTGTTCCCATGAGGCACAGGGTCAAGGCGGATTTGCATATGGCCATGACTGAACTGGGGTGGTGTGGAGTGCAAAAAAATGATGGATTTGGGCCCAGATCTCTGTACTGAGGTGAATGTATGACATTGTTCTGCATTCTGTCCATCAACTGTTGTTTTTGCATTTGTCACCCCGGGTGGGACGGGTAGGCTCAGACGTGAGTCCCGTGCTATCCACACCACTGGAGTCAAGCTATCCTGGCTGATGACGGCTAATAGCCAGAAACCGGTCCTAGGATGCTTGATTATGGTCCAGGGAAGACATGGCTTGGCAGTTCGGGCTGGACTGTTCCCATGAGGCATTGGGTCAAGGCTGATTTGCATATGGCCATGTCTGAACTGGGGTGGTGTGGAGTGCACAACAATGATGGATTTGGGCCCAGATCTCTGTACTGGGGTGAATGTATGACATTGTTCTGCATTCTGTCCATCAACTGTTGTTTTTGCATTTGTCACCCCGTGTTGGACGGGTAGGCTCAGACGTGAGTCCCGTGCTCTCTCCACCACTGGAGTCAAGCTATCCTGGCTGATGACGGCTGATAGCCAGAAACCGGTCTTAGGATGCTTGATTCCGGTCCAGGGAAGACATGGCTTGGCAGTTCGAGCTGGACTGTTCCCATGAGGCACAGGGTCAAGGCTGATTTGCATATGGCCATGTCTGAACTGGGGTGGTGTGGAGTTCAAAAAAATGATGGATTTGGGCCCAGATCTCTGTACTGGGGTGAATGTATGACATTGTTCTGCATTCTGTCCATCAACTGTTGTTTTTGCATATGACTAATCTTAGCTAAACGTTTGAATTGGTAGACTCCGGAATTCTTTCAAATCAACATAATATTTATTGGACATTATTATCAAGCAAAAAGTGCTTAGTGATCTGCCTACATTTGACAATGTTTTTCAAGGCACCCAGTCATGTCATAGTATTGTAAAATGTTTAAGGGCCTCAGACTGCCAGATTATTCCTCACTATACCTTTGCCTTCTCTGGGTTATAAATATAGAGTAAGTAACTCTGGAAGAGGGACTGAGTTAAAAGGGTATTACAAGTGATACATGCTCAGGGTTACCTCAGAAATTATAAATTACCAGAGCATTGATAATTCCTGGTCAGATTCCATCATGCATTCTTCATTACTTCCTGGAATGGAATGTAAACCTGAAAACAGCTGAAGTCTCTAACTGAAACAAACAGATCCATGGTAGTCCCACCGATCACAGATTTTTCCTGTTACCAGCCTTTTTGGAATTATCTTAGCACTCACAATGAGGGCCTAAGTGTTTAAGCAGTTCTTCCTTGCCCTGGACTTCTACATTTGTAAGTCCATCTTTCATAACTCAGATCTTTGCCCCTGCATTCACATTTTTTATGCTCTTATGAGATCCTTTGCTCCATCAGTTTCATGTGTTCGGAACAGTTGTGCTCTTTTCTCAGCTGATTAATTGCCTGTGGTAATAAGCTTGAGCACCGTTTTAATGGACGAGGCAGATTAATGGTCACTATTTCAAAGCCACTTCACAAGAAAGCTAGTGCCTAAGGACATGTCCTCAATGTAGTACAGTCATAGTGGTGTAAAAAGAGTCAATAGGCTCTAATACAAACAAGCAAAGAGTCACTTTAACTCTCTCCACCAGTTGTGAAGTAAATGAATACACAACAAAGTCAACATAAACCAACACTTACAGCTCAGGAAGAAATACATGCAAAAATTCTGGATGGCTTGAATTTCCGTTGCCGCACTGCATTTCTGCGCATATTTTCTTCTATTAGAACTCAAACCCCACAAAACGGGGAATAACTGTGTGGAACTGGTTTACCTGGTGGAATTCCCAAGACTATGGACCCATTAGGATGTCGGGCGGATCGCCGATCCGCCCGACATCCTTCCCCGCCCGCCACCCATGTCCCCCCCGCCATAATACTATGGCGAGGAACCGCGGCAGACGGAAAGACCGTCCGCCGCTTTTCCGCCTGGTCAAGGAGTTGACCGGGTGGAAAAGGGTTTCATATGGTGGCGGTGTCTGTTAGACACCGCCATCCATGTTAGGGTGAAGGCGAGGGCATGCAGGAATGTCCTGTGGGGGCTCGTTGAGGGCCCCCAGGGACTCCGGGGGGGTGGGGGTGCACATGGGGGTACCTATGGTACCCCCATGCACTTCACTGTACAACGTGACAGGCACCGCACGGTGCCTGTCACGTTGTGCATTGAAGTGCACAATGTGCATTTTTAGCATTGCGGCGGGCGGTGCTTTCAGCAGTGTGGCAGGCGCATCCTAATGTCTCGCCATGCAACAGCCGCCCTTATGGCAGATGGTCTCGTTTTACGCCATCCTAATGGGCCCCTATGTGTTTTAATGCACACCTATGAGCAGGTGGTATGAGTATGCAAGGAGGCCAATGCAGGGCGGGGAGAAGAGGGAGGGACTTGGGGAGAGTGGGTGGGGGAAGGGGAGGATGTTACCTGGCAGAGAACATTACATTCTTCTCCGTGCCTTGGAAGAAGGTCAGGCAGGACCTTGGACTGGGACCAGGCGTCATGGCAGCCATTTTCATATTAGATGCGTTATTTTATAACACTAACCTTTAGAGCTCTTTCCAGCCTGTGTAGCCTCTGGACATTTTTTCAGGATACAGGACACATGCCTATGCATTATCCCTGCTCGACTCCATTGCAAAAAACACACCAGCTTGGAACCAAAATATCCAGATAGTCACTCCATCACTTTGCCACAGGGCAATCTCTGTGGGAATTGTGAGAAGTCAACCTGCCACCTGCATCTATTGCAGAGCGCGTCACTCAGAAGGCTTGCTCAAAGGGCGCAATGTCTACCTCAGTCACATTGACGCACATCTTCTTTGTTTGCGTTTCCCCCGTAGATATATTTTCTGGCCGAACATTAGTAAAAATGTTGATCATTGACGCAAAAAAAATCACCCCTGTTTGAGTTTTGAGGATTTGTATCTGTCCTCACGTAAACGACAGAAAAAAAACCCACAATAATACTAAAGAAAAATTCTAGCTCTCAATTATTTAGAAAGCATGTTTTATACTTTGTTTCATACTTGTGCAAGCAGCTATTTCTTTTCACAATAACTTGCTAGAAACGCTAAGCACTGGTCTATTCTCCCATTGCCAGGGGAGGTGTTCTGCCCCCAGGCGTGTGCTAATAATTAGATTACTCCGTGTTAATGCATTGCAACATCGGAAATCTCTTTTCAAGTTGAAAGACAGACATGTTGTTTGTTGTTATTTATATAAATGTAATTTTGAGGGCGAACAAATCCATTAAAATTACTCCTATTAGCTGGCTGTCAGTGTTTCAGAATGAAAGAAGATTCAACTAGAAACACAATGCTGCTTTTCATTTATAATTTAATACTGTCATGTTTTTGTTTGCATCGTACACGCTTGGGCGTAAAAATGCGATAAGATATGGAACGAAACTTAATTAGTGGATCTGTCATTGCACAAAAATCCTAAAATCTCTTTCTGCTCTTAAATGACTGAATAAATCGTGCAAACCCGAACTAACAGTTAAATACTACTTTTAGTGTTATATATGATAGCATTTGGCGTTATATGGCGCCAGACATCAAGGTTATGGCGCCCTTTCATGCTGATCACAAAGGAGGAATCATCAACTATACTGCCTGGTGCTGTTTTGGTGTTTGATTGTGTGTGATTAGTATAGAGTTTGTACAATGTTTAATTTAAAATGTGTGTGAGTTATTGTGCAAGTAAAGTGAGTTTTGTCCTTGAAGATCTTTCTGATGGTGTTTATGTGTCGGGTACCAAAGTACTTTCTGTTTTTCTCTTGATTTGGGGGCATCAATTGTCTGTTGTTCAGCCAGAATGCAATGCTTTTTTTTATATTAGCATCACATACAAAGCCATGTCTGTCTCTAATTAGATGTTTTGTTGTGCGGGTGAGGGTGTGTTATGTTTAGGCTAATATTATCTTGGGTGTATGTTGGTAACGTGTATGGCAGTGTTATTGGTCTGACCAAGCTTCACGCACTATAATGCTTTGGAGCCATGTTGTGCAAATGATGGAGAGGGGATTCTGTCTAGTCAGTGTGTACTATTTGACTTTGACCATTTGTAGATGAAATTGGAAGAATGATGTTATTGTTGGCTGGCTTATGCTATTTTCTGTCCGATGAAAGTCAAAATATTGGCTAGTGTGTGCTATTTGACTTTGACCATTTGTAGATGAAATTAGAAGAATGATGTTATTGTTGGCTGGCTAATGCTATTGGATGTCCCATGAAATTCAAAATATTGGCTATCAGAGGAGTGTTGGTTCAGTGTTATGAGGGATATATACAGGCATTGAATGTGGGCTTTGTATTAGTTTTAGATTTAGGTGGCAAGAGAAGATAGATTAAAGCGAGGAGTTCTCCTAAACCAGGCTGCTTTTATATGTATTTGTGGTGCTTAGTCGTTAGTCGTGCTTTCCTTTGGTAAGTAGTCAGTCTTGGTCGTCTGTGGGAGAAATCAAAGGGAGAAAAGTACAAGGAGAGGTGATGCAATCTTCCTAGTCACGGATATACAAACCACAGAGCAGTCGTGTGGTTCGGCTAAAATCATTAATACATTGTGAATACATGTATAGTATTGGTTACACTACACATGACCCTAATGTATTCATAGTAAGACAACTTGGCATGCAGGACCAAGTTACAGATATATGTTGTGGTAGCTGCATTTGCAGATCATCTCCAACCCTTGGTATGTTTCAATTGCTTTCTTACTCTGGGTGTCATTTTTGTACAGTCGGTATGCTTGTGTTTAGAAAGAAAGAATGAAAAGGTAGCAAAAGAGAACGAGAGGCATTGAAATAGGGTTTTTGTGTGTATACCTGTATTTGTGTGATCACAATCCTCGCACCAGTTCATGAAAGATTAATGGAATACTTCACAGAGCCTCAGGAAGTCTTGCTTGAGGCTTTTTTCGGTCGAGATAGAATCTTGTGCTGTGCTTATCTGGATCGGCAATCTGTTTCTGCAACCTGGGTGAGTTTTCTCTCCAAAGCAGGTGGTCAACTGACAGTCCTTATATACTGAATCTTATCACAGATTGTAATTTCTGACAAAAATTGAGGGATGTCTAACATAGATTATGTGTGTCAAGGTATACGTCTCAAACGTTTTCTTATGGGCATATAAGGAGAGAGGACGTCAATGCAGACTACACTATTTTGGCTATGGAAGTTATATGACCTTGAAAAAGGCACCTGTCCCAGACTGATGTTGCACTGGGGGTTTTGTTGCCGTTCCTATCTTGGCTGGCTGGGACGCATCGGACTACTATGAAAAGGAAACAGAGAATCTCTGTTCCAACAAACAGTGCACTGCTGACAACCCTTATAGTTTCTTACTAAAGTATAAACTTTTTTACTCACTCAATCGACATTTAAACATGGTACACAAATCTGATTTGAGAAAATTGTTTCATTTGATATCTTATTGGTTAAAAACAAATATCGTAAACAAACAGAGTATCACAATTTTTTTTCTCCAAAATACAAGCATCAAACAAATTAAAATGCGTAACACAAAGTACTCAAAACATTGTTTTGACATTCAATTAAAGCGGACCCAATGCATTTGGGGTTGTAAAATCCTTCATCAGGGGAAAGTTCTTTTGTCTTTCAAATGTGATTTACGGCCTCCTGCCGGAACAGTACAGAGAAAGGAAGAGGAAGAAAAAGAAACAACAAGTCACTGGCATTGTAGATTACAATATCTTCAAGCAGATCTTAAAGTATCTGTGTTTGCAGCCGTTGTGCAGTGCTTTGGGAAACATGCAACCCAAGTGTTCAAATGCATGCACAAACTCTACACAAACTATCACTGTGTCTAACTATGGTATCACTACCCAATTATGTCAATTCCTGCATACAATCTCCAACTGCTGTCCGGATTACCATGTTTAATTGTGGATTGAGTGAATAAAAAAGTTGATATTTTAGTAGGAAACCGTGAGGGCTGTCAGCAGTGCGCTGTGTGTTGGAAAGGAGTTTCTCTGTTTCCTTTTCATAGGAGTTTTGTTCACAGGACAAGAGGCAGGTCCTTACGCTCCCAGCAGCAGGCACTGTTTAAAATATACTATCATTAAAAGTTCTTGGATACAACTTCTAAATAAGGTGTGCAGGTTGGGACCCACTTTTGTTTCTGGGACACATCGGAGCCAGGCAGAATCCGCGGTCCTAGATAGGATGAGTACGATACAATTGCCGATAACCTGTGCTCACCCTTGGGTAGCCAGTCAGGGTTATCCTCAGGGTAAAAGTGTAAAGTAAACAAAAGACAGAAGCAATCAGCAGCTGACCAGGGTTTCGCACATCCACTTCGTCTGTTTCAAAATTATTAGGCGGTGCGGCTACTCTCACCATCCGCTGCCAAGGATGTATATCAGACCAATGGTTGTATAAGAGCAGAGAGGCGCACACAGTGAAGTCAATAATGTAAAAGAGTCCAAAAATAAGTTGTAGATCTTCAGTTCTTATTTATGAAAGTATTCTTTATTTTCATGTACAGCGGCACAGCCAACGCGTTTCATTCCCTATTCGTGCCTTGGGAATTTCATCAGGGCATGTATAAACAGTTAATCCCGGTCGTACTTCTTCAAGAACAGTGTGTAAAACGGTCACAGTAGGTCACAAAGTGTGCCTGCAAGCTGTTTTGTACTTCTTTCCAAGTAGAGTGCTGATCCAAGGCCCCCCGGAGTTTCTGGTCACAGTCACTCGTACAAGTCAAATGACGGAGAATGTTCCGGACCCCTCGAGGGGAATCCGAAAGAAAAAAGGGGGGGGTTTCTGACTGCCCGGTGAAGTATCCGGCTGCAGTAGAGTGTTGGGTAGCGAGTTAACGCAAAAGGAGCCTTTGATAAGGCCTCCGGTTTCCTCCGCTCCTCCTCGTGGAATGCCTCTCTGCTCTTATACAACTAAAAGTGTAAAGTATCGGCATAACCCCCACCCTCGCAACATACTGGGTGCGCTGCAGAAAGACTCCTCCACCCCGTATGTTTAAAACACTGGCTTTTGTATTAAACACAAATTGAACTCAAAATGACATACACATTGGATATATATTAGACAGTTATATGCAATTGTTGAACTCCTCCATAAGCAGCAGAAGGGCATGAAAATATATATACTAGTCATAGGTATTCACTTGCCCCGTTATCCCCTCGGCCTCATAAGCAACATAAACTCATGTGCGTAATTCCCTGAGGTGTTCACAATCCAAGTAATCCCTCTCACATCAAAAGTGACAGAAACATATATGCAGAGGTATTCACTTTCTTCCACATATTAGCATAAAGTATGACCTTCCCAATATCGCATACCCCGTGCCGTTGTAATATTCAAGAAATCACAGGACTACGCTTCGTAACCCAGCCCCTCAGCCACTCAAACGACACCACCCAATGATACACATCACACCTGCTTGCAACACTTTGATTAGATTGTTAGGACCACCTAACGCGGAAGGAAACAGTTACGTATTCTCATCCATACAGATAAGGGCCTTCAGCATCCAGCAGCACTTTCACGAGGGCGGGATCACTATTCCCCCAACCCCAATGGGTAAAAGACTGTGACACCAGAAACTGGTGCACTTCCAATTTGGAGAAATGTTTCCACTCCGGCAGAGGTGAGAGCTGCAGTTGCTCCAGGCAGAGGCAGCAGTGTGTGCCACAAGGCACAACGAGAACCCTAGGATCCAGTCATTATATTCTCAACAACAGATTACCTTATGGCCTGGGTCCAGGGAGAGGGACTTGGCGACCTTGGACTGAGGCCACAGTGTCATGCACTGTCGTCCTCCTGATCTGGAGGTCGGAGACAGTCTAGGCTGCCAGCTCGGGTCCTGTGGACGTGGCAAACTTCCCCCAACACCCCTCAGTCACCACACACTAAGGAGTCCAAGCTAGCAAAGGTTTCTGGTTGTAAGCTTGGGGCCCTCGGGCTCAGCAAACTTCCCCCACACTCCTCGAACTCTTCACACAATGATTCTCCCAGGTGAGCCGCTGATCGTTATGAGCACACTCCTAGGCACAGTATGATTACTGTACCCATCGGGACAGTCCTTGTCCGAACTGATGATTACTTCCATCCATTTCCACTGCACCCTGTTCGGTTCTTACAATCTCATGGAAATGAGAAGATTCTTTCTCTCCTTGGGATCTTGCGAACATTAGGCCAGCCAACCAGCCCTTGGAGAGTGCATAGGGACCTGGGCCATGACAGTTGGCAATTAGCTGCAGGCCAGCCACATCTAGGCAAATTCCACCAAGTGATAGTCCTCTTCCTAGAGCACGATAAGTTGAAGGCCACCACAAGTCTGCGGATAATCCCCTTGCAGTCCCTCCTGCCCCAATAGTTCCTCTTGTCAATGTCCCAGCATCCGACCAGCTTAGTATGGTTCCATTTTCACAAGCGTCTCTAACTCCTGAGGGCAGAGCCCCAGTAGTTATACCCACAATTGCCTTTGAAGATGAGATCAGTTCAAAAGGCCACCTTTGAAATGCATGGACCCTCTCTAAATGTTGTCCTGTCTGCCATTCTACCCTGGGAGAATTGATCAATTACTTTAGTGGGGACAAGACACTGCCCCTTGGAATGCAGATGCCTATTCCAACCCTCTTATCCATCCCAGGAAGGACCCTCAGAATCAGAGGTCTGCAGTTTCCCTTGAGCCCCTAGTTTATGGCTGTCTTATCAGGAATGCACAGATGTAGCTGTCTCCCCAGCACCCAGATGTGGATTGGAGACAAGCTGACAGGCACCTAGAGCCACGAGCCCAGAAATGCCCTCTAGCGCAAAGTGGTATTTCCATCTTAGTAACCACCAGAGAGGATATGCCATTACTAATTCATCTATATCAAACACTATACTGCCACTCTTCTACACGTAGGAAATATAGCTCAATAGCCTTTCCACAAACCCCTCATGTCAATCCAATGAGAGAAGCAGACCCTACTGTGCAGAACACACCATCCAGTGCCATTCACTAGCAGTGCAAACAGCGTACCCGCACACACGCCTTACCTCTTCCGACCCCGCATCCTACCCCCAGGGACTACTCAGATGTAGCGAGAGACACGCAGAACCTTCGCAAGTAGCTTTTTAAATGGCATGCCGAGTAACAGCAACCTGCACACAGGCCCTGCTATGGCAAACTTGTGGCACGTTTGAAGAGCTACCTCCGTGAGTGGCACAATCAGTGCTTCAGGCCCATGGAGGAGCATTTGAGTTACATGCCTTCAGTATATGTCTTACCACTAGAAAAGGGACTTACAGCTAACTCAAATCAGGCAATCATGCATACACTAATCAGTAGTAAGTGACTGGCAAACACAGCGCTTTGGCACTGAATGGCAGTGTCAAAAGGGCTCAAAGTTCTAAGGCAAGCACATAGATCAGCGGAAAACCAGAATGAACAAAAGCAAGAGTCGACGGAAAACACCTTAAAAAAGGGCCATTTCCAACAATGATTCTGCAACAATTTAGGAAAAACTGTAGCCTCTATTGTCAAAAATGACACCCTCCATTACCTAGGATGGATTTGGGGCCAATGGTAAACAAGCTTTACAGACTTACTAAAATGAAGATTATAGCTAAAATTGAACTTTTCCTGTATGTGTTTAAAAACCTAAAACTAAAACAATGAATCCTAAAAGCAAGTGATTAAAATAGATAAAAGGATAGAATATACGATGCCAGTCGGACTAGCTTTTCCGGTCCTGTCAGAGGTGGTCCGACCGCCGTGGCCTCGTCGGAAGCAGTCTGCCAACCGCAAGATTAGGATGCTTGTCTCCTGTTATCCGACCGACCACTGAAAGACAGCTGACTCCAACAGCCTTTTTCTGACCGCCAAGATGGCGGTCAGAGAAAAAAAGCATCCATAGGGCAGTACAGGGATCTCCAACCGCCATCCAGATTACCATGTGTGTTTCCGACAACCCAATCGTGGCAGTCTGACTGCCTGCCTCAAGTCGTCGGAAACAATGAATTTGGGGAGCATACTCACCCAAGTCAACTTCTCCCAGACAGTCTCTGGCCTGGATCCCTATATCCAGGTCCCCCATACATTGCAGCAGCTGAACCCTGAAGACCATGACCCCGTGGATACCGGAAGGCAGGTAAGTCCATAGGTGGCATGTATCCCCATTGACTGGACTGTGCACAGATCGCCACACTCTAGCAATGGGGTACATGGTGTAAAAGCCACATCCCCACATATGTCATGCATGTGTGTACATATAGCATGCTTCCTGTGATTTTGCATGCACTTGCAGCAACATATTCAGGAGTGTGTGCACTACCATAGATGATATCGTAATATCGTAATATCGAAATCGGATCCTGGCCGCGGTTGTGGGACGGTCAGTTCAACCGGCATCCTAATCAGGCCCTTATTGTTGTAGGTGTTGACTGCAGAAAGGTCCCAGGTTGACTTTTACTGATGTAAGTGGAGGTCTCGCATACACTAACAATGTTTATTTTTTGACATTTTTGTTTAGAAATATTTTGTGATCTGGTAGAAACATGCTTTTTCAAAGCCCTTGGCATCTTGCTTTCTATAACAAGCACTGGCGTTGCCAATAGGTCTCGCAGTAGGAAAGTTGGAGCTATTACAATTGCAAATAACAATGCCATTTTATTTTTGTTTTCATTTTAAAAACATAAAGGGCTTTGTCTTTTACAAAACCAATAGCTCCAACTTTCCTACAGCGAGACCTATTGGCAACGCCAGTGCTTGTTCTTCCTCTTTCTTTCAGCAGTATCTGTCTTTCTCACTCTTGCCGTTGGTCATAGTGCCATGAAAAATAAGCCCCAGACTCCAAAAAAAAAAGGCCAGTGCCCGCCACCTGGAACCACCGGCCCAACTTAAGCACTGTTGTCAACTGTCCTTACAGTAGTGATTCTAATCCTTCTGTAGGACATTTTGTGGACATGCTTCGTGTTCTGGCTTATTTGCCTGAACTGCTCAGATAAATATTCTAAAAGGGGGAACAAGGTCTGGATTTCATGTTTCTGATGTGTACCATTCAGTGAGAAGTAGTCGAGCGAATTTTTTTAAAGGGCACCGACGTGACGACGAACAAAAGCCTCCACCCCCCTCCTCCTTGCTGGGGGCAGGCCGAGCCAAGCAAACTTCACACAAAGCTGCTGCAGCTGAAGTGAGTCACTGAGACACGATGCAAATGCAGAGTAAAACAGTCTTAGGTTTTTTGACACTCATCCATTGACAATACAACTGATTTCCTGTAAAGGGTGATTCACATGAGGGACAGATGCGCGTGAGTCTCAGCGTTTAAAATGTGGTTTGATTGAGGGACGCAGAGACACGACAATGTTAAATAGAAAACAGAAACAAGGGAAGCCGGATGGGGGCGGGAGAGCCTGGTGGGGGGGCGGAAATGCGAGCGAGGGGGGAAGATGTGTTGGGAGGATTCCATTCTCTTTCGGTAGGTTGAACGTGAGCAGACACTGGAAGTTTTACAGATATGTTGCACCCAGTAAAACTTTTCGTCCTGCAAGGTGGTAATTCGACAACCTGTGGAATCAGTGCAGGGTGTTATTTCACAACCCGTTAAATCACAATGTTGCCCAGCTCTTAATGAGACCCAATGACTCCAGATTGGGTGAACAGTATCAGTGCCCCTGTAGAGTGCTTAACTTGTATAAAAAATAAAAAGAAAGAGAGAGAGAGAGAGAAGTGCTAGGACTCTCGCCATGAGCCCATTGCAGCTTGCACCACACAGTGACCCTGCTATGCTGCATGTGATAGTAACAACACAACTACTATCCCACTCTTAAGTGTGACACTTCTGACTATTCCAGGCCCCCGAAGCTACAAGAATGGCTTGGGCAGCAGGTAATAGTCATTTTTATTGTATATTAAATTAACAATTAACTGCTCTTGTGGTCCTCTCTAAATTAGACAGACAGTCGTACCTTGTTGCAAACGTCTCACGCGCCAGTGTTGACAAGTGCGGTGTAGAGCACCAGACACTATCGTCTCAAATTTAGCACTGCTCCTGTCACTTTAAAGAATGCATCTAGTATACTTGAATTTATTGAGATATACGGTTCATGTGTGCATGACAACCACGCCGAGGCGGCTGGCCATGCCCCCATGTGCAGTATTCTAATTCTCAGACCCCACTTCCAAATCGCACCCCCAGAGACCACTTTGCATTTCAAAATGATTGTTTTTTCTGACAGCACATCACATGAAACTCAAATTAGCGGTCAGGTCAATTGGCGAAAGTGAACCGCAATATCAAAATACGCCGCAATGTTGATATAATCTGTCCAAATTCACGCTGGCAACATGATATGGCAACAGTGCAATATGTTTCCCAACAACAGTTATTAACGCAGTAGGGCCATCTGTAGTCTATAATGGCGATGAAATGCAAAGAGGCGGGAGTTCTTAGAAAATATAATTACGGAATAGTTATGCCATTAGCGGACGGTGGGCTTGACTATAAGGGCCGCGTCTCAAGGTTGCACACCCACTGCTAACGTGAATTTCAACAATTCCTCGAGCCGGTGTGAGCCCCGCGATGAATCGACTCCCTGAATGCCGCAGCAGTCGACTGCTTGATTGCAGTTATGTGTATTTAATTAAGTATCTTTCGAGCCCACACTGCGCGTCAGGGAACAAACAATCTCGCTGCAAAACAATGAAGCTCCGAACATCTAAAGCGCCCCTGGCAGCTCTGCGGCTCCGGGTCCAGATGGTCTGGCTGACAAATGTTGGATTTTATTGATGTGACTCCTGCGACGCCTGCTCGTACAAGCATGGGACTATCATGTTCAATTCTTGGTTTTTTCCTATATGCTCCTCTTCCAGCGTATTTGTCCGCATCAAGTGATATGTGGCACAGCCCAGCGGGACTCGCAATTCCGCTTTAATTATATTGATGGGCTATTTGTCAACGCGCCATAAAACTATGCATATTTATTCACTGCAGACCAAATAGCTATGTTTGCTGGCATGTTTGCTGATTGAGTTGTCTGTCATTGGGAGATGTCTCTCAGCGTATCACAAGAGCTGTTGCAGAGGAGGGTTTAGGGTGTACGCGAAAACGGCATATTTGAACTAACCTGGATGAACTGTAGAAAGACGCAGTCATGAAAATAATGGTGCGAGGGCGGCAGAGAAGAATGTAAGCATGAAGCGAAGAAAGGGGAGGAGAAGTGCAGATGAAGCCCTTTGATGTGCTGTGAGCGGCTGGGAAACGGCCGGCCATGAATAATTAGGGGAGGAGAAGCCCTTTGATGTGCTGGGCTGGCCGTGAATGCGCGTGCTTGTTTGCTCACGTGATTCACGTGAACTTCAAAAAAACCGCAGCAGAAAGCCCTTGGTTTGACGAAGATTTTGGCTACTTGAATTCTCGCTCCCTCAATGCGCTTGCGCGCATTGTAGGTCACGAGACCTAAAAAGGTAAAGCGTTATTTTTACAGATAATTTGGATTATGCCACTTTGACCAAGTTGGCATTTTCCTGCCCAAAGTGTCAGAAGCCTTCCTGGGAGTGACCTCCTGCACCTGACATGTTAATTGTATTACCTCTGGAAAAGGGTATTGAAGACAGACATTGGACAATAGGGCCTGTGTGTTCAGTTCAGAGGTTATTTATGACAGGATGTTTAGGGAGGACCTATCCCATGCCCTAACAAAGCATCTAAGGGCTCAGCTCCATGCACACAACAAGGAACTTCACACAAGGCCTACACATAGCATTGTTGCACTACACAATATGGCTCAACACACACACAGACAAGCTAGGAAATGAACATAAATAGTTTGGTGCTACACAAAATGTTTAGCAACCTAACACAGGCTGACAATTATCATAAATGTGGCAACCTCGTGCACAGAAATTAGAACACTCCTCGACCACTGAAGAGAAGATAGAGGAGTTATGAGCTGTCGGTAACTGTGTTTGAAACACTGACCTGCTTGTGTTTTGTCAGGAACCTCAGAAGTAAAGTCAAGAATCAGTTGTCTGACCTCCAGTGTGGAGGACAGGGTTTCAACAAGTTTACATAGCCTTACCTGCTTTACAGCTGAACTGGACCAGACCTGAACCCATCTGCAGGTCCCCGTGGAGTAAGTCATGACATCCCACTACTGTGCCCAAGGTCCTGGACCATTGGTGGGTGTCAGCACAACACAGGACAATACTGTGTCTTGCACAGGTCAACCCTGCAGCTCCTGATCAACAGATACCTTGAAACAAGTGCTCAATTTGGGAAATATAAGTGCCAGGGCCCTGACCAGGAGGCCACTGCAGCTTGTACCATCCATTGTCCCTTCCAGCACTGCCAATGACAGTACCAACACAACTACTAACAATCATACTCCTACAAGTGTGATAATTCAGACTATTCCAGGCCCCCAAAACTATAAGAATGCCTTGGTTGGCAGGTATTATTAATTTTTAATGTAAATTGAATTATTAAATAACTGTTGTTGTGCTAATCTCCAAATGAGACAAACAAAGCCACCAAGTGGCAGATTGTCATAAGTGCCAGTGTTGACAATTAAGTGCTGGTGCGAAGCACCAGAAACCACCAGCTCAAATTAAGCACTGCTTGACGCGATGCAGACAAATGCTGAGCCACATATCGCTGCATCACACGGCCCACCCAACAAAGGCATGACAGTAACTCGTCAAGCAGGACAGCCGTGGTACATGTATACAGCACACACTCCATTTTAATTTGAAAAAACTTCGTCTTCAATTGGTGTTTTATAACCAGACAACCACCTTTGTTGCTTTGGTCATGTTGGCACTATTTGGTAATTACACATGAAATGATTGTAAATCACAATTCCTTTTTTAAATGTTATTCTTTTGTCTAGTATTATTAAAGTAAAAAGAAATTGGCAGATGGTTAGTTTCTTGTACTTGTGTTTTGACTTTATTATGTTATAGTGCTTTAAAATTAATTTACATATTTGGCTGTGCATTTTGGGTGTCAGTTTGTAGTAATGCTAACAGGGGGTTAATCACAGGTTTCCTTCTCTAAATTTATAATTAACCATGACCAGGATGGCGATGATTATCTTAAGTTTGTTCCCTAACCGGCTTATCCCTTGCTGATTTTTACCACATGGTGTGGCTCTGCCTGGTGCTGAAGAGGTTCTGGAGAGGGGTGGAGCGGGAGCTCACGCAAGACCTGGGTTGGGAGGTACCCCACGACCCGCTGCGGATGCTGCTGGGGATCTTTGATGGCCTGGACGGTTCCAGGATGGATAAGCACCTATTAGTGACGGCGGTGGCCGTGGCCAAAAGGGACATAGCGATGTACTGGTTGCGAGCTGCTGCACCTACTGTGGGGGGTGGAGGAGGGGGGTGGACTGGTGCGGCACCCAGGAGCAGGCCCTATTAGAATCCCGTGGCTCTCCAGAATTGTTCCACAAAATATGGGGGAAATGGTTCAACACGATCCCGCCATAAGTCTAGTTATAATGAATGTATTAATCTCTGCCATTACTGTCATGCAAGGTGAGATGCTAGACTGGAATGGACTGACCCCACCTGCATGTCTACTTGACTCAGATCCGCTACGTATGTTGATTTGTGAGCTGCAACCAATGAATTCTTTTTTTGCTGTTTTATATATACACCCAATAAAGTTGATTATCAAAAAAAAAGTTTGTTCCCAACCACTTATAGTAATTATAATTCAGTATAATACACTTGGATTGAAAACATATTACGGCAATGATAATATTGGTGGAAAAGTTATGAATATTTTCTTTTACTACTCTAAGTAGATCTTAAATTGGTCAATTAAACATTCTCATGTGGCCCACTGTTCAGTGTGCACAGAGAAAGTGTTGTGACTGGATCCTAATAACCCTCTCAAATTTTACTTTAAGATAGTTTGAAGCCTAAAGCTAACAACACTGTATCTATTAGATTAAGCAGACCTGGAGTAACTAGTAATTATATAATGCTCAACATATGGCAAATATATTGTTTTATAAAATTAGCGATTAACAAGGCAGAACATCAGCTAATGTGAAAGAAAAGAATGACATACTTATAATTATTTGAAATTAGATTCAAACTGTAACATTAGTTTGGTTGTATATTAAGAAGAACCACCTCCTTTGTGTGGATAAAACTAGATTAATTGTATTTTGAAAAAGACCAACTCTTTTGTGCGGGTGACCAATTCAGGAAAGTCTGTCACAGGTGTTTTGGCTCGAATATTGATATATACAGACAGAGAACATAAGGCACACCAACAAAAATAAAGTGGAACAGTTACTAAGAAATATGTAGACTTGAAGGAAAGCCAAAAATAACATGCAACCTTTTTCTATTTCCTTAACACATCCATGTTCTTCATGAACAATATTTACATAACAGAACAAACATTTACCATCCCAAAGAATTGGTTGGAACAAATGCATTTTGTGAGATGTATTTTATTTTGTTTAATAACTATTATTATATTTAGTGTCAATGATCACAAAAAAATGAATTCAACTTCACTTAAGAGCAAAATCAATCAGAACAAAGATAGAAATGTTTTAAAGCTTTCAACATTTTGATATATACAAAAATACAAAAATTGTCACTATCCAAAAAAAGAAAGCTTTGTGCCTAGACTTAAGGAGAATGAGAACCCTATTACCTAAACAGTGAACTGCACTTGAAGTGGATATCGATGGCATGATAACAAGCGCCAGACAAAAGACATAACTGCCAAGGAGAAATTGACTAATAATCATCTCCCAAACAAGCATCACCAAGTTGGGAATTTTACATCCTCAACCTCTGCAGATTAAGCATGCTCCTCACTTTGTGGTGGGGTTGAAGACTGATGAGAAGCCAAAGGAGGAATGTTTGACAATGCTGACTCAGCAAAAAGAGAAGATGGGGGACATGAGCAAGAAAAAACATTAGTCAGGAAACACAATCTCTTGAAAAGAACTCACTAAGACAACACCCAAAGTGTTATTCAAGGAGTCCCTATTAGACTCCATTCCATGATGGTATGCCTGGAATGTGGAAATGATGTTCTGTAGCTGATTGATGATTTTCTATTTGAAAGATTGTTGAGCATGATTTTCCTTACTCTTTTCTTCCTCCATCACTTCCACCAGGTAAGCTAAGGACGTATCTATTCTGTGGGACACGATGGGTGCATTCAATAGAAGTAGTTGGGCCCTGGTTAGGCGCTAAGACACTTCTGGACTCCTTGAAAAGTGATTGCCAATGTCTCTATCCCGACTTGACCTCTACCATCTTCTGCTAAACCTCACACACTTTTCTTTGAAAGTCAACCTCTTTGTCAGAGTTGGTTCATCAGATACCGCAATGTCTTGTTCCCTTTCAAAATCAAAGGAAAATCACTGATAGTGGCAATGATTTCTTGAAAGGTGCCATCATCCAAAGAGGGCAGGTAGGAGTCAGGGTCAGGAAACACATCACTGCCTGGCTGCAACTCAGGAGACAGTTGGCGGGACTCTGAAACATACACTTAATACGATATTCTAATATATACTATTAGATTTATGATTCCAGGCACAAATTGAAAAAAACATGTAACGAAAATACATTACCACTAAAATACAAAGATCTAATCCATACTAACAACACTAATTTAACATGATTCAGATAATGATTATATAATGTCAATAGACATCAGATTATATTAATCAATCAAATATGGTGCAAAACACTATTTTTCCAAATACATATTACATTTTTTAGCATTCATTTTCTAATACAAAAAATAAAATGACACCAATACAAGTCTGATATATATGTGAAACGTATGCTGTTAGTACATAGTCGCACAAACACTAAAATGTTGAAAAAATTACAACAAAATACAAACACAAGAACATATTGAACTCTAAAAAGAATATTACAATGTCAACATTGATTAGATATTGAAGCTCAAATATGATATTTACATTTTCACAGTATTATCAAGTAAAAACATAATTATATATACAAAATAATGATATTTTAACATTTTGAAATACAATCTATAAGAAAAAGACAGACATCAAAAATATTAGAAGGATCAAAGTATTTGAAGGATTCAATATAATGCTAATTTGAATGCATTGGCACCTGCAACAAACCAATGCCAAACAATACTAGAAATCAAAATCATAAAATATAAGACTCATGACAAATAATCTATTTACACTCAAAAAAGTGATGCCTGTATAAGAAAAGATAGTGAGACAAAAAATAGGATCAATAAAATGTTGACTATTTAATGTCAACAAGCATTTAATATGTCTAACTTGTGTTGGGTCAAACAATTTAAAATACAAAAATAAACAGCATCAAAACATGAAACATTACTGGGTCGGGCTTCAACAGGCTCTTCTCATATTCCTAGCACATTTGTATGTGCCACCTTTGACTAGCCACCACAAGACCAGTTGAAGATAACTAAATCTGCTAACCTCACCACTGTTACTTCAGCAAAAGTACTCAGCCTAATGAGGCCCCTTTCATTCCTCAGCTGCCTCCTTCCTTTTAGTCCTGCCTTCATCATTGGGAGACTCAACCTATCTTCCAAAAACAATGGAGTCCCAGGAGAATTCCAGATTGGTGCATCGGTGGAATAATAATCTAAACCTAGAATTTTCTTTACTCTGTATCATATCTCTGTGAAAGACAGGAGTACTTTTAGCAGGACCTTTTTGAACAATTACATATCCCCATGCATACATAGAAAGTCTTCCAGCCCCAGAGGGTCCAGGATAATAAAATAGAGGCTCCCCCTATATGTGTCCTTTGCATTGGCAAACAGAGCTCCACAATGTTTTAACTGGAAAGCATATAGGTATATCTCCTTTGACCAACCTTCTTAATTTTTTCCAAGTCAATCTGGGACTTTTTGAAGCCCAGATAAAAGCACCTATCTTTCCCTATATGATGCAGTGGTCGAAGTGGGTGGGATCGGCAGGGCACAGCAATCTCCAACATTTTAGATTTAATATAATTCGTTCCCTTACTTTTTTATTTTAAAAATGGGTCCCAAGATGGCAGAAATAGCCAAGGCCTATAGGTAAGGCTTGGCAGTTCATGGCCGTTTGGGGACTGGTGGGGTGGACAGAGAAGGAAAAGGACTCTGTCTTTTCCCTCTTGCTCAGAGAAGACAAGGTTAGTGTCCACTTCTCCTCCTCTGCACTGTGAGCTGCCCCTCTTTCTTCCTCTTCATCTTATTCCCTCTCTTTCTGTCTGTCTCGAGTCTTCTCACTTGCTGAATGAAAATCGTGACTGCAAGAAAGGGATCTTAGCCTCTCTTTCCTCCATTTGTTCACTTGTGAAATAGATCTAAAAAAGAAAGAAACACGTTTGCTAGAACTGTTGTCTTTTCTGACATTTTTCTATCCTAAAGTGCAGCTTCAGGGCGGAGAGAAAAAAAGGTTAAAAATATTCAAAAATAACTAAATAAAATAAGACAGATTGGTCGCAAAGTGACCGGATTGGTTTTATTCACACCCAAACACAATAGCACTGTAGGAAGGGGGAGGCTCCAGTTGGCGCAGTGCAACACTAGCGACAAGCAGGGACTCTCTCTTCCTCGTCAGGGCTGAGGGTTACCTTCCAGACAACCTCTGCTTACCCTCTAGGTAGTGTGGCTTAAGCAGTCGTAGGCTAATCTTTGGGGCACATAGGGTTAAACACCTGCAATATTACACCGTCACAACCAACCCACCACACAATGACACCAAACTGTATTCTGTAAAAATATATATCTTTCTATAGATTTCAAGCAGGCTTAAGAATACAATTATCGACTTTCAAATAGCGGTTCCAAGTTACTTAGTTCAAGTTGCCACAGTTCTTTCTAGCAATAAGAGTTCTTAGGGCCTTCTGGCCAGTTCAACAAAGTTCTTGTGGAGCGGGCGGCTTCCAGGGGAGCTGTCCCACGTCGCGTTGCCTTCCCGGGGTCGCTGTTCGTTGCGGCTCTCAGCCGAGCAGGTCACGGGTCATCCGGGGCAGCGGTGCTCTGTGGCGGCAGGGTCCTTTCCTCGTCGTTCGCTCCGACCCTGGAGGCGGCGGCCGTGTGGTGGCGGCAAGTGGCAGTACGGTCCCCAAGTGCAGGACGTACCCAGCCAAATGCCGGTGCAGCTGTGCGCTCACAGCTGAGCTGTCGGGCAGGATACCGACCCAGAGGACTCTCACAGGGCGACTGTCCGTCTTTGCAAGTGGATTGGCTGCTCGTGGCGCAGTCAACTCGAGAGCTCGGACCGGACGGGTCCTCCTTCGCTTTGCTCTCGGGCTCCCGGTGCAGTTGCGGTCACGGTGTTCGGGCCAGCGGCGGCTGGACCTCACTTTGCTTTCGCTGTTGCTTTGGGCCCCGGTCACGGTGGTCAGGTGGATGTCGTTGCCTTGGAGGAGATTCCTCCGTCGGTACTGCAGTGATAAGCAGCACACACAGTCGCTTTCTTCAGGATGTAGCGCCCACTGGTCCTGGGGCGCTGGTCAGGGGGCAAGTTCACAGCAAGCCCTTGGAGATCTCTCAGCAGAGTTTGGCACAAAGTCTTGTAAAGCAAAAGTCTTCTCGCAGTCTTTCCTTTCTCCTCTCCTTCGGCAGCAAGGCACCAGACACAGGCCAGAGACAGCACCCTTCCTTGTCCTTCGCGGTCCTTCTCGTCGGGCAGAGTTCCTTCTGTAGCCCAAACCGGATCTAACTTTCAAGGAGCAGGGCTCCTCCTTTTATAGGGCATTTCTTTTGTTCTCGCAGGCCAGGGGGGCCTTTGCATAGCTACTTTCAGTCCTTGAGTACCCTGGGGGGTGTACTCCGGCTTCTGCTTTCAGTGTGAGGGGCAGGCGCATCAGACGCCCCACAGGAGGTGGAGCCAGTATTGTGCGGACAGGGGCAGCCAGAGTACCTTGTTGATGGGGGCTTCGCCCTTCCTGGGCCACGTGTCGGCTGAGTCATCAGTCGCTCCCCAGGAGGGTGGAGCCAGCATTGTGGTGGCAGAGCACAGCAAGATCCAGAGTCAAGAGCCACTCCTACCTCCCACTAAGGTGTCATCTGCGCATTCACCACCTGTCATTCCCCCAGCCCTGTCACTCACACATCCCAGACAGTCAGATACACATACCAGCAGAGGCGGGCTGAAATGGTTAGGCAAGCAAATGCTAACTTTCTAAAAGTAGCATTTGCAAACACAGGATACTAAAATAAACTTGGCTACAAGACATATTTTATCATCCTGAGTTCAGGCATACTAAACATGACTCGCTACCATGCTCCTTGAGCCTGTTGGGATTATAGGTTGTAATAATTCCAGCAGCTCAGTCTGGCCTAACGGAAGCAGGTAGCCTTCAATAGTGAAATACGATTTTGGTTGTAAGTCACTACTAGGACATGCCACACACATCAGGGCTTGTCCTACCTTACACCTACAACGCACCCTGCCCGCAGGCCTACCATAGGGGTGACTAATATGTAGTCAAGGGAAGGTTCGGGGGCTGGCAAGTGGGTGCACTTGCCCAGCTAGCGTGACAGTACGAGACCGCACGCGGGTTCGGCGGGCGCAGTTCCCAGACACATCTTTACGGCTGCTACGGTGGGTGGCGCAACCAGCGCTGCAGGCTCACCAGCAGTATTGGCATCTACAAGCCCCGGCACTCTCTAGTGCGCGTTACTAGGGACTAACAGTAAATCCAATGCACCAATCATGGATACCAATCGCATGTACAATTTACAGTAGGGAGCACTTGCACTGCGGCACGGGTCAGCCGTGGCGCAGTGCCCTGAGTATCAGAAAACCAGCAAAACATCGGAGGCACATCAGCAAAAAGTGGAAGGGAGACTCACGCCAAGGTGCCAGGTCTAACATGTGTCCCCTCCAGCTGAAATGTGGGGGGAACTACCCTTCCCCAGGGAGTTCCACATCACTAAGGCGGAAAAATCTGGACAGACCGTCAGCGTTGGCGTGATCGGTGCCAGGGCGGTGTTCCACCGTAAAGTCCATACTCTGTAGAGAAATGGACCACCTCAACAGTTTCGGGTTCTCACCCCTCATTTGCATCAACCATCTGAGGGGCCTGTGGTCTGTCTGAACTCGGAAGTGAGACCCAAACAGGTAGGGTCTTAGCTTCTTCAGCGCCCAGACCACAGCAAATGCTTCACGCTCTATTGCACTCCACCTACTTTCCCGTGGAAGTGACCTCCTACTTATGAAGGCTACGGGTTGGTCAAAGCCCTCCTCAGTTATCTGTGAAAGAACAGCCCCTACACCATGCTCTGAAGCGTCTGTTTGCACTATGAATTCCTTGGAGAAATCAGGGGCCAGGAGCACGGGCGCCGTGCACATGGCAGTCTTCAGGGTGTCAAAAGCCTTCTGACAGGTGTCAGTCCAAATCACATTCCTGGGCTGCTTTTTCGAAGTCAGCTCTGTCAAGGGGGCCACAATCGTGCCATAGCCCTTGACAAACCTCCTGTAATACCCAGTGAGCCCCAGGAAGGCTCTCACTGCAGTCTGGGTCTTGGGGGGTTCCCAAGCCAGGATGGTTTCGATTTTGGGTTGCAAGGGCGCTACCTTGCCACTCCCAACTTGGTGTCCCAAGTACACCACTGAACCCTGCCCAATCTGGCACTTGCTTGCCTTGATTGTGAGGCCTGCTCTGCGCAGGGCCATCAACACTTCCCAGAGGTGTCGCAGGTGTTCTGGCCAGGTGCCACTGAACACTGCGATGTCATCCAGGTAGGCGGCACTAAACTCGTCCAGCCCAGCCAACACCTGGTTGACCAATCTCTGAAAGGTGGCAGGGGCATTCTTCATTCCAAATGGCATAACCCGGAACTGGAAATGCCCATCTGGTGTAGAGAATGCCGACCTCTCCTTTGCCCCATCGGTCAAGGCGATCTGCCAGTACCCAGACGTCAAATCAAACGTACTGAGGAACCGGGCAGCCCCTAGCCGATCGATGAGCTCATCAGCTCTGGGGATGGGGTGCGCGTCAGTCTTCGTGACTGAATTGAGTCCTCTGTAGTCCACACAGAACCGGAGTTCGGGTGTGGCTCCCGGCGCAGCAGCCTTTGGGACCAAGACCACGGGGCTGGACCAAGGACTGCTGGAAGACTCAACCACCCCCAGGGCAAGCATCTTGAAGACCTCCTCCTTGATGCAGGCCCGGACCCTGTCAGTCACTCTGTAAGCCTTATGCTTTACAGGTAAGCTGTCTCCAGTGTCCACATCATGGACGCACCAATCTGTGACACTCGGAACCAGGGAGAACAGATCTGGAAACTGCCCCAGCAACTGGCGGCAGTCCTCCTGTTGTTCGGGGGTCAGGGTGGGTGAGAGGTTAACTCCATCCACTGACCCGTCCTTCTCACAGGCCACTAAGAGGTCAGGGAGAGGCTTCGACTCCTCTTCTATTCCGTCGTCAGTTGCCAACAACATGCCCACTTCGGACCTTCGTAAGTGGGGCTTGAGGCGGTTGACATGTAGGACCCTCAAAGGGTTCCTGGGCGTCTTCATGTCCACCAAGTATGTCACTGGGCTCTTGCGCTCCACAACCTCAAATGGGCCTGTCCACTTATCCTGAAGGGCACAGGGCTCCACTGGGGCCAGGACATACACCTCTTGTCCAGGCTGAAGCTCGACCAGAGTGGCATTCTGGTCGTACCACCGCTTCATCTCCTCCTGGCTCGCTTCCAGATTTGCCTCGGCAAGTTGTCTGAAGCGTCTGGTTTGGTTTCTGAAGGCCAGCATGTAGCTATATACATTCTGGGGAGGTTTCCTGGGAGATTGCTCCCAGCCTTCCTTTACCAAACTCAGCGGTCCTCTCACGGGGTGACCGTACAGCAGTTCAAAGGGGCTGAACCCTAAGGACTTCTGTGGCACCTCGCGATATGCAAAGAGCAGGCATGGTAAGAGGACGCCCCACTTACGCCTCATCGGACCTTCTAGGCCCATGATCATGCCTTTCAGGGTTCGGTTGAATCTCTCAACCAACCCGTTACCTTGGGGATGGTAAGGCGTGGTGAACTTATACGTTACGCCACACTCTTGCCAAAGGGACTTCATATACTTGGATATGAAGTTGGTCCCCCTGTCGCTCACCACCTCTAGAGGGAATCCTACTCGTGAGAAAATTCCCATCAGTGCACGTCCCACCACGGGGGCCGTCACTGTCCTCAGAGGGATGGCTTCAGGGTACCGGGTGGCATGATCCACCAAGACCAGGATGAACCTGTTGCCCATGGCTGTCTTGGGGTCCAGAGGCCCAACGATGTCAATACCCACTCGCTGGAATGGCGTACCGACCACAGGGAAGGGTTGGAGGGGAGCCTTGTTCTTCCCTCCGGTCTTCCCACTTGCCTGGCAAGTCGGACAAGTTCTACAATGAGCGTCTGAGCTCTTGTGCATTTGGGGCCAGTAAAAGTGGGTGACAAGCCTGTCATAGGTCTTGTCCATCCCCAAATGTCCTGCTAAAGGCACATCGTGAGCCAGACCCAGTAGGAAGGCTCTGAACTTCTGGGGTACCACCAGCACACGGGCTGACCCAGGTCCAGCAGCCTTAGGCTCTGAATACAGGAGGTCGTTCTCCCAGTACACATAATGTGTTTTGGCCTGAACACCATTGGCCTGGTCTGCAGCCTGCTGCCGCATACCCACGAGAGAAGGGTATTCTTTCTGCTCCTTGAAGAATTCCTCCCTGGAGGGTCCTCCTTCTTGCTGCCAATGGGTCAGCTCAGGCAGGTCCCCCAGTTCGGCGATCTGTTCCCCTGTAGGCTCCAGGGCATCCCCCTCAAGGTCTGCTTCCTCCTGGACCGTGGGAACTTCAGGGACCGGTTTCCCGCGTCCCCTGCGCCTTCTCCCTAAGGCCGGTTCCTGGGCCTCTCCTTCAGGCCCCAGGACCTCTTGATCACCCCTACTGGCTGCCATCGACCGGGTGGTCACGCACGCCCAGTCAGGCAGACCCACCATCCGCAGGTGAGTCGTTTTCTCCACCTTTTCCCAAGGGGAGTGCTCCAAGTCATTCCCTAGCAAACAGTCAACAGGCATGGTTTTTCTTACACAGACCTGCAGAGTACCAGAGACCCCTCCCACTCGAAGGGAACTTGAGCCATCGGACACTGACTCTCTCAGTTATCAGCGTTGATAACCCTACAGTAGGCATGGGGTACAACCTGCTCTTGAGACACCAGGTGCTGCCTCACTGCAGTCACACTGGCTCCTGTGTCTCTAAGAGCCTCAGCTTCCTTACCATTGATGATCACCACCTGCCCATATTTCTTAGTGTTAGAGGGCAGGTAGTTCGTAGGGATCATCTCACTGTCTCCTAACGAGACCAGGGTCATGTGAACGGGATCTCCACCCCCCGGGACCATCACTTCTTCTCCTAAGTGAACACTAGTCACTTGACGGGGCGGAGCACCGGTGGGTGCGGGTTTTCCCAATAGGCGACACTTGGGGTCACTGGATATGTGCCCAGGCTCGCCACATTTGTAACAATTGAAGGGCCCCTTTGGAACAGGTTTACCTGTCGGGGCCCCATTCTGCTTCGGGGGTGGGGGAGGCTGAGAACCTTGCTGCTGGTTCCCCTGGGAACTACTTTGGGGGCCTTTTTGGAACCCTTTCTGTTTTCCCCCCTTGTCCCCCCCACTCTTCTGCTGGGGACCCTGCCCACTCTTGGCGGAGTCTCCCACGGGACCCTTGTGGACCCTGGTGCTGAGCCAGCGGTCCGCCTCCTCAGCAAGCTTCCTCGGGTTGGACAGCTTGCTATCGATCAGGTGTTGGCGTAACTCAGGAAAACAGTGATCAGACAAGTGCTCCCATGCAATCAAATCAAAGAGACCTTGAAAATCATTCACTTTGCTACCCTTCACCCAACCATCCAGTGCTCTGCAAAAGTAAGTCACATACTCCACATACGTATTCCCAGGCCGCTTAGTACATCCCCTAAACTTCTGTCTATACATTTCAGGGGTAAGCCCGTACCTGTTCATCAAAGCTTCTTTCATGTGGGAATAGGACCTCTGGTTTTCAACGGGCAAATCTAGCAAGGTATCTCGCCCTTCGCTAAGGAACCTTCCCCACAACCCCGCTCCCCAATCCTTGTCAGGGACCTGGTGGGAGGACATGGCTACCTCGTAGGCCCTAAACCACTGTCCTATGTCATCCCCCTTAAAGAACTCCTTAACTACGTCCTTCGGGATGTGCACTCTTGACTCTACCTGCACTGGCGATGTGCTGCCACCAGAGGGAGGACGATCCAAGCCTCTCTCCTTCAGACTCATCTCCCTCATTTTCACTTCGTAATCCATTTGGTGCTTTCGCTCTTCCAGCGCCATTCTTTTTGTTTCAAGCTCCAGTTGGATTTTTAATTCTGCCAGCTTTCTCTCGTGAATCCTTGTTTCTTTCCTATCTGCCAGCTCCTCTGGCGACAGGCCTTTACCAAAGCTGTGCACGCTGTCTTGCCTTTCGAGATCCACCAGATCCCCAAGTGCATTCTGCTCCTCCGTTGCAACTTGCTCCGCGAGGGCGTCTTGATCTTCCGGGGCCTTTCTGGACTCTATCCAGGCTTTCAGGGCCTTGTAGAGTTCTGGCTTGTTCTTGCAACCAACGTGCGGAACCTTGAGTTTCTTGCAAAAAAACTTCAGTTCAGCTCTGGTGTATTTATCCAGCTTCGCGGCGTCCCACTCGACCTCCAACACCTCCGAGGTCGTGGACTCCGCTCCATCCAGGCTCTTCGTGCCCGGCATGGTTCTCACACTCGGAATCTTCTTTTCGGCAAACTCAAAAGCAAAGTCTGTGGCTAAGTAACTGGACTGTAATCACTGGGCAATGGTCAGAAGCTCAGGTATAAATAGTGCAAATGTAGATTCGAAAAATCCCACCGCTGCCACCAATGTAGGAAGGGGGAGGCTCCAGTTGGCGCAGTGCAACACTAGCGACAAGCAGGGACTCTCTCTTCCTCGTCAGGGCTGAGGGTTACCTTCCAGACAACCTCTGCTTACCCTCTAGGTAGTGTGGCTTAAGCAGTCGTAGGCTAATCTTTGGGGCACATAGGGTTAAACACCTGCAATATTACACCGTCACAACCAACCCACCACACAATGACACCAAACTGTATTCTGTAAAAATATATATCTTTATATAGATTTCAAGCAGGCTTAAGAATACAATTATCGACTTTCAAATAGCGGTTCCAAGTTACTTAGTTCAAGTTGCCACAGTTCTTTCTAGCAATAAGAGTTCTTAGGGCCTTCTGGCCAGTTCAACAAAGTTCTTGTGGAGCGGGCGGCTTCCAGGGGAGCTGTCCCACGTCGCGTTGCCTTCCCGGGGTCGCTGTTCGTTGCGGCTCTCAGCCGAGCAGGTCACGGGTCATCCGGGGCAGCGGTGCTCTGTGGCGGCAGGGTCCTTTCCTCGTCGTTCGCTCCGACCCTGGAGGCGGCGGCCGTGTGGTGGCGGCAAGTGGCAGTACGGTCCCCAAGTGCAGGACGTACCCAGCCAAATGCCGGTGCAGCTGTGCGCTCACAGCTGAGCTGTCGGGCAGGATACCGACCCAGAGGACTCTCACAGGGCGACTGTCCGTCTTTGCAAGTGGATTGGCTGCTCGTGGCGCAGTCAACTCGAGAGCTCGGACCGGACGGGTCCTCCTTCGCTTTGCTCTCGGGCTCCCGGTGCAGTTGCGGTCACGGTGTTCGGGCCAGCGGCGGCTGGACCTCACTTTGCTTTCGCTGTTGCTTTGGGCCCCGGTCACGGTGGTCAGGTGGATGTCGTTGCCTTGGAGGAGATTCCTCCGTCGGTACTGCAGTGATAAGCAGCACACACAGTCGCTTTCTTCAGGATGTAGCGCCCACTGGTCCTGGGGCGCTGGTCAGGGGGCAAGTTCACAGCAAGCCCTTGGAGATCTCTCAGCAGAGTTTGGCACAAAGTCTTGTAAAGCAAAAGTCTTCTCGCAGTCTTTCCTTTCTCCTCTCCTTCGGCAGCAAGGCACCAGACACAGGCAAGAGACAGCACCCTTCCTTGTCCTTCGCGGTCCTTCTCGTCGGGCAGAGTTCCTTCTGTAGCCCAAACCGGATCTAACTTTCAAGGAGCAGGGCTCCTCCTTTTATAGGGCATTTCTTTTGTTCTCGCAGGCCAGGGGGGCCTTTGCATAGCTACTTTCAGTCCTTGAGTACCCTGGGGGGTGTACTCCGGCTTCTGCTTTCAGTGTGAGGGGCAGGTGCATCAGACGCCCCACAGGAGGTGGAGCCAGTATTGTGCGGACAGGGGCAGCCAGAGTACCTTGTTGATGGGGGCTTCGCCCTTCCTGGGCCACGTGTCGGCTGAGTCATCAGTCGCTCCCCAGGAGGGTGGAGCCAGCATTGTGGTGGCAGAGCACAGCAAGATCCAGAGTCAAGAGCCACTCCTACCTCCCACTAAGGTGTCATCTGCGCATTCACCACCTGTCATTCCCCCAGCCCTGTCACTCACACATCCCAGACAGTCAGATACACATACCAGCAGAGGCGGGCTGAAATGGTTAGGCAAGCAAATGCTAACTTTCTAAAAGTAGCATTTGGAAACACAGGATACTAAAATAAACTTGGCTACAAGACATATTTTATCATCCTGAGTTCAGGCATACTAAACATGACTCGCTACCATGCTCCTTGAGCCTGTTGGGATTATAGGTTGTAATAATTCCAGCAGCTCAGTCCGGCCTAACGGAAGCAGGTAGCCTTCAATAGTGAAATACGATTTTGGTTGTAAGTCACTACTAGGACATGCCACACACATCAGGGCTTGTCCTACCTTACACCTACAACGCACCCTGCCCGCAGGCCTACCATAGGGGTGACTAATATGTAGTCAAGGGAAGGTTCGGGGGCTGGCAAGTGGGTGCACTTGCCCAGCTAGCGTGACAGTACGAGACCGCACGCGGGTTCTGCGGGCGCAGTTCCCAGACACATCTTTACGGCTGCTACGGTGGGTGGCGCAACCAGCGCTGCAGGCTCACCAGCAGTATTGGCATCTACAAGCCCCGGCACTCTCTAGCGTTGGAACCGGGAGACCAGACGACCACACGCGCACAAGACGTACTCGCCGAATTCAAGGCATTTACATTTAATCTCTTGCTAACTTTTACTGGATCCCGATACGAAAGGATGTCTAACTAAATCTGCCTACTCTTTAACCATAAAATTTCACTATTGGTACACCGGCAAGGACGAATAAGACCTTTAATATAGGATTACACTACGCAAAGCCCTGAAGAAGTCCGGTTTCGGACGAAACGCGTTGGCTATTTTTTATCTGCGAGTGTTTCGACCAATAAAGAGAACAAAACGAAGAAAAATTGGCTTGCTCTAATTTCTTGGGAGAACAGTTTGACTTTACTTTGGTCACAAAATGAATGTTGATTGAATAATTATATTTGGTTTGCTATACAGCCTTTGGTGTGCGAGGTCAACTTGTGTAACTACTAGGACATGCCACACACATCAGGGCTTGTCCTACCTTACACCTACAACGCACCCTGCCCGCAGGCCTACCATAGGGGTGACTAATATGTAGTCAAGGGAAGGTTCGGGGGCTGGCAAGTGGGTGCACTTGCCCAGCTAGCGTGACAGTACGAGACCGCACGCGGGTTCTGCGGGCGCAGTTCCCAGACACATCTTTACGGCTGCTACGGTGGGTGGCGCAACCAGCGCTGCAGGCTCACCAGCAGTATTGGCATCTACAAGCCCCGGCACTCTCTAGTGCGCGTTACTAGGGACTAACAGTAAATCCAATGCACCAATCATGGATACCAATCGCATGTACAATTTACAGTAGGGAGCACTTGCAATGCGGCACGGGTCAGCCGTGGCGCAGTGCCCTGAGTATCGGAAAACCAGCAAAACATCGGAGGCACATCAGCAAAAAGTGGAAGGGAGACTCACGCCAAGGTGCCAGGTCTAACAAGCACCACTTAACAGAGTTTGCCAGTGCTACTTTCTTTTCTCATCTTTCTTTGAACAACATTTTTTTACCCGGGTGGAGAAGTGCACTATTCCTGAAGGTACTGCAATACCTGATTGATGCATGGAGTGGAAATTTTGTAATGTGATCATTATCAGCTGTTTCCCTTTGTTTTAGCTTGTAAATTAATGTGTACTGAGGGTCTGTGTTCATGAATATGGTCTTTTTAAAACATACTGCTTAAGTATTGTAAGGATATAATCAAGGACCTTGAAACGGGTTTCTTCCGGGTCCTCTAGTCATGTCCTTAACTTTTCAGGAAAAAAAACACTCATTGATTTCTGACTAATGAGTGTAAAAGCGTTAGGTTAAGGAAACCATGTTTTTTCTGCTTACATTTCACATGCTGTACTTAATCTTGCATGTGTTTGTTTTGTCCAGGATGTTATTACCTTTGTTTTCAAGCAGTATATTACTCTTGTCTAGTGCATCTTTTGAATTGAGTTGCATCCAGGTGTTTATAGCGGGTCACAATTAGGTTGTAGCTGAAGGCAGTGTGAGTTTCTCTCAGCGGAGCAGTATGGTGTTCAGTGGGAGAGTGGATGGGGAACTATGGCCAGAGCTGCCAGATTTGGAACTGGGGAACTAGGTTCAGCCTCCATGACCAGTCCACCAGACCACTCTCCTGAGGGAGCACATTCCCATGCTAGATCTAAGAAGTCCTGGGGTCTTAGCACCAGCCGGTGGACCCGAGCAGTGGCAAGTGTGGGTTAACCTTGAAGGCCTGTCCACCACAATCCATACTGAAGTTCACCTCCAGTCATGCAGGCAGTCCTACGAAGCAGTACAACCTAGAGCGACAGTGAATCTTTCACTGAGGTCACAGGACCCTTGAGGCCAGTCTGCCTCACCCATTGGTACCTCCATTTGTCTTGTTTAAGCAGTAGTAGTGCAACTCACCAGGGATCAGCAATGCAGGATTTGCACGCACACCAAACTAAGTTTGCAAAATTCACAGTCTCTTTTCTTCATGCACAAGCACTTTTAACATGTGCTGCCTGATGTAGGGCCACTGGAATTATACATCAATGGAGCACAAAATTATGTTGCACTGTTGACTAAATTATGCAGCAAAAAAGGCTGCAGTGTAATGTGGTAGATTTTCTGATGCTTTATTATTTTAACATTTTTACACATACTAACGGTCTCGGAAAAGATTTTGCCTCGCTAGTACCAGTATAAGACACAAATGCAGCAGTGAGAAAGGTGACGCAGTCAATCTTTGCAAAGAGCCCTTCACTTTGCAGCAACACAAGTCATATTTTTAAGTAACTTTTGATCTGCGTGAGCTTCAAACAATTGTTTAGGTAAAATTGTCAGATTATGCAGCAGATGATGTATTATGTGGCAAATATGGAAGAGCCATAATTATTTGGAAACATTGGCAAACTAGGATATTTTGCCATTCATGTTTGAACTACTCTTTTGAAAAAGGGAGAAGTGCTGATGACTGAAACTGCATGGCTCAGAGACAAATAGCTTGTGATTCCACTTTTAAGCGTATATGGGACATTCTGTGATTGTAAACATATCCCACTTTGTGAATGTATTTTGATGTGAATAACTCATATTAAACCTTGAATAAACATGTATCCATTGGTTAAAATAATAATGTAATACGCTGTAACTCCTCAGTGAAATGCCTAACAAATTCTAATAATTGGGATGTTTGCTCTTTCTGGCCACAACTCTGACTCAGCCCACTGACCCAATGCTCGGGTTATTCCCTTCCTCTGATTCTCTGTTCACAGTTCCCCTACTTTGTTTTCTCCACTTTGACCACTGGTATGATGGAAATACTCTTCTTAGGAAAGGTGAGGGGGATATTATCAAATAGGAATGTCAGGTTTGGTAATACTGTCATTGTTTTATCAAATTCACCCTCCCATGTATAGTCAAAGGAAGATTTGCCCAATTAGCAAAGCTCTGTACCTCCTTCATCAATCACTTTATGTTGACTTTTGGCATTTCACTATCGTCTGATTCACCTCGATTCACAAACATATTTTATTTTGGGTCGAAAATGAGATATTTTTCAAGTTCCAACCCATTATTTCTGTATTGGACTTATTGATCTGATACCCCGAACACCTACTAAGCTCTTCTGAGATTTCCTCAAACATGGGTAACACTCTATTAAGATCCACAGTATATATTATTAATTTATCTGCATACAGGGTGATCTTCTTTGCCTGATTCCCACACACAAGAGGAATTATCTTCCTGTCTTCTTTTAGAGCCTGGGAATCGATTCTATATAAATGTGGCATAGGAGCGGGGAGAGGGGCAGCCCTGTCTAGGTCCTCTGGAAATGTTGATTGTTCTTGTTAAATATCCATTTATCAAAATCCTGGCTGATGGAGCAGTGTATACTTGTGTTATAGCCTCTGATAAATTGTGGGTAAACCAAACGCTATTATCTACTCCCACCAGAAATCCCAACATACTGTGTAGAAAGCTTTAGCTGCATTGATGCTAATGATTGCCAGTGGACTACCACTAGCGGAGGCTAAATCAATACAAGAAATTAAGAGATGAGTTAAATCATGCATGTGCCTTTACGGGATGAATCCCCTCTGATCTGAATGAACTCTATGTTTGATTACCCCTGAGAGTCTCCTAGCAAGGATACCTGCATAGCTCTTATAATCAAAGTTTAGCAATGATATCAGGCAATAAGAATCTACCAGTGTAGAATATAGTGGCGTCACTCAGATAAATTTCATCAAACAGTTCCACTCATATAGGAATAACAACTTCCTGCATCTCCTTGCAAAATTTATCAAGTAAGGCACTGGCTGCCTTACAGTTACTATCCCTATTCAATTGTTATCATATATCATCAGCGCTAATCTCCTCCTGCAGAAACTGGCAATCCAAAACTGCCAGTCTCAGAAGCTGCTTATCTTCTAACCACTTCTCCAATTCTGCTCTATTCAATGACGTTGTCCCTATATATAATGTCTTAAATGCTCTCAAAACACAGACCTCCATCTCGTCAAAATTATCAGACCTACTACCCTTATCATTGACTACCAATTCTCTTATATAATTTCTTCCTCTGTCCTTCCTCAATTTCGATGCCAGGAGGCGACCGCTTTTTTCATAATATTTATTATTCTTTTAGCTACTCGCCTCCCATCAAATTCAACTTCTCTTTTCCATCAGCATCTTTTTTTTATACAGAGTTTTATATAGCGCAAACTTGACCCGAATGTTGTATCAGAGCGCTTTAAATAGTATCAGTTGCATTACATGAGGACACATTCATTTTTGTTAGGCACGGGGATATTAAGTGATTTGCCCAGAGTTACAGGATGTTCAGCGTCATTGCCAAAACTCGAACCCAGTTCCCCAGATTCGGGATTGACCGCCCTAGCGGTTAGGCCAATTCCTCTCTTAAAAGCTTCCTCATGTTAAGCCAACTTTAAGGTTACCTATTGCTTTCCTCCTCTAACACTGCCTCAATATGATTTTTTTCTAGCTGCCTGCTCTCTGAAAGGATGACTATAGCCACTGTCTACCTCACATTTATTTTAGGGCTCAGGTGTTTTAATTTCAACATGACAGCTGAATGATCAGAGCAATGTTCTGGGATGAGCTCATCCTCTGTTATTTTATCCAACAGGTTGACATCAACCAGAAAAAAATCTATTCCGGATGAGGTACGATATTTTATTTACTATAAAAAGTATAACCCCCTCTCCTACGTTATACATCACACAGACCAAAATCCTGTATAACATTTCTTAAGAGCTTTCCGACCTTAGGCCTATTTATAGAACCTCTCCAAGCCTACATATCCAAGTCACTATTGAAAGCGATTATAACATTTCCACCAATCAAAAAAGGTCTTGGAAAATCCATTAAATTAATCGCCAAATAAACTCAATGTCTCTATATCGTCGCAACTCGGCCCGTAAGAGCCTGCACAGGTGAAAGTGTTATGCCTTGATACGGATTTACCAATTATCCGCCGGCCTCCAAAATCTGCCTTATGCTATACCAGCTTACCTTCAATGTTTCTCCTAACTACAATCGCTACACCTCTCACACACATTAATTGGCCTGTACTAACCACTTTTTTAACCCAACCTTGTTTACTAAATATCATACTGCATTCCGTAAATGTTAAATGAGTATTATTATCTGTGCAGGTATATCTTTCAAATACAGGCTAAATAATCTCTGCCTACTTTTGGAACAAAGACTGGGTGCACTTTGGCCCCCAACATCTCTATTTCTGCCATTCTCTGTCCCAACTCCCACTGCCACTACTCTGTCATTCTGCAGATCTAATTGTGTATTTTTAATCATTTCAGTCCAATGTTTTGGCTTTGAGCCCAATTCCTAGTATCATCTCTTTAACACTATAGACCTAATTAGGATGTCAGTCAGAGTTGCCTCCGACCAGCATCCCTGCCGTTTCTAAACCAACCGGGTAAGCAGTCCGAGCTACTGTAAATCCATGCAAAGTAGATTTACAGGGGGCACCATAGGTACCCCCCTGGCCCACAACTGTAGGCCACGGAGAGAAGGGGGCCCTGCTAGGGGCCCCCAAATTCGCTTTCCGACAGGCTTTCCATGTTAGAAAGCCCGCCATGGAAAGCTTGACAGAAACCGACATCATAATCCAGACGGCAGAAACGCCATCCATGAGGGGTTATGTGGCGGTTCTGACTGGCCGACGGGCTTCTTGAGCCCGTTGGAAGCCAGCCGGATTGACCGGCTGGTTTGGATTCCGACTGCGGTCATTTTAATACAGGGGTCGGAATTCAAACCAAGGACATTGGTCGATAAGCCTCCAACGAGTGGTCAGAAGCTTACCGACCAACATCCTAATTAGGGCCTATGTTAGAAAATTAATTACAATTCTCCGAGCTTTTTTCGATTCTCTTTTGCCTTGAAGGTATCTCTGTGGATTCTCTGTATTTATTTCTCTAAATCAATTTATAAGTTATTTACCAGGACTCCTTCCTTTAGGAGATCAATCACAAACCATTTAAGGTCTCCCCCATCGAGACCCTCTGGCACATTTAGGATTCTCCCGTCAGGAGTGGTTTTCCAATCTTTCTACATCATCCTGCAGAAATTGGTTCAGGATCTTTAGTGCAATTAATTCTGAGGTGTTCATTTATATCTCTCGCTGCGCTTTTTCCAAGCTAGCTTCCTATACCACTGTTCTTGGTGTAATATCTCTAGAGCATGGCATAAGCTTTGGATGCTTTTTTGGCTTGCTTCCAAAGATTCAAACCTCTTCTGGATCTCAATACAGAGATCCAGGAGCATATTTTCTTTGGAGACACTTGCATAATCATACCTTGAGCACCCAGGGGTGCACTTTCTATATTAAGACTGTCAGCATCCTTGGTTCTGGAGTGAGGACATTTTACTACTCCCTCTCTATACTCCTAATGGTCCACAGCCCCACTCATCACCTCAAATCTGTTCTCCGTAGGTAAACTGTCTCTCCTTCTAGCCACGCTTGTTACGGGTTGAGGGTTCTGGATTTCGCAATTACATTAAAGTAAGGGGCATATTTATGAGTTTTGGCGCATCACTGCAAATCAGCGTCACGCAAAACTACCCTTGCGTCACGCGGATGTGCCGCATTTACAATGCGGCGTGCCGTGGCGCAAGGTTAGGCAGAGGCGTCACGCATCCCATGACGTAAGGGTGGCGCATCGCTGGAGTCGCGTCACAAGCGCGACGCGACTCCAGCAATGCTCGGTTGTGCCCTATACTTAATGTGCTGCGTCAGTCCTTACGCCTGCTTCAAGCAGGCGTAAGGAATTGACGAAGCAGTGTCGCACAAGTGCCTGCGTGAAATCTTGTAGATTTCACGCAGGCACTTTTGCGAGGCGCACCTGCCCCGGAACGCCCACCCTGCGCCGGAACGCCCACATGTGGCGCAGGGCTTTACAACGAGACGCATCTGCCTAGATGCATCCCGTTGTAAATGGGTCGCAGGAATGCGACACGTTTAAGCCGCCGTTGCGTCACGCAACAGCGGCGTAAACGTGGCGCAAGTGCCTTGTAAGTCTGCCTCTAAGAGTTTAGAGAGGGGGTTACTTTTAATATTGCAGCCTTATTATCATAGTCGATATCCTTTCCCTTGTTCCCACAAGGTCCCTTCTTGCCCACCCCTTTTTCCCAGGGTAGCAACAGACAGTTGTTTACCTGCTCTTTTCCTCTGGGTAAGTACTTTTCTTGGTAGAGTGTGCAAACCAAGATCTATTTGGCCTGCTTAGATATCCACATTCACTCCAGTAGAAACTGATATCTGTGTTTTTTTCCTCAAACCCACCTTCTCTGCACAGAAGCGAAAACTGCCAGTCTGATTCTACAAGGAGTAATCGCTTCTTTACCCCAGCCCTCTCACATTGGCCGCTCTTTTCTGGCTTTCCTTACACAAGACTAGTTTTGCAGATCTTTCTCCTACCTCTACTTGTACTGTGGTGTGCTCAGACCTCCTCTCGCCACAACTATCCTCCAACAAGGCCATTTTCCTCCCTATTGGCTCTACACACCTTGCAGGTGCGACCTACTATAGCCAGCAACTTGTGCTGATTCTGTCAATGCCAAAGGTAATCAGCCCGAGAGCTCTGCGTCCTTCCTTTACTTGAGACGCTGCTCTGCTCCAGCCACACACTGAGTTCATTTAAAGGTAGAGAGGAACATAGGGGAGATGGGTATGGTGGGAGTGAGGACTCCAAATGTGTACTAATAAGGGTCCCCCGGTGGAGCCATTCTTCTATTTGTCTCCCCTGCGGCACCAACCTGCGGCTGCACACTTAGCCGAATGCCATGTTCCTCACTCGCCCCGTCTTGATTTAATCTGCTTTAGGAAATAATGGGATGGAAAAGTCCTCTGCATGGTAAGAGATGTGTACCCTTGCCCAGAGTGCCCAACAGTACTGTTGTCTGGATCCCTAATGTTGATTTTTTTTTCATAGGCAAACATAGATCATGCGTAGGCCTGTCTCATTCATTACGGTCTTGTTTGACAAGGAGGGGCACCCAAAATGCTGCCCTTATAATACTGAGATGCTACCGCCTGCACAAGGAGTTAGGCAGCACAAGCGTGGTGGTGGCAGCATACCGTGTAGTAATCAGAAGTACTGAACAGGACCATTTTACCTTGTGCCACTGGCCTACAGGCGCTCTTACCTTTTCAAACGTTACACATCTGTGTACTTAACTCACCCCTGGCCTACATCAGGTAGATATGGAAGAACATGTGTGATTAAAACATGTGCTGAGTGCATGTGTACTCCCAAGTAGTACACTACACAAGGGGTGATGTGTAGTACGGTGCACACATGGTAAACTTGTGTATGCGGGCAGTGGGTGTTTTTAAAATAACATACTCTGGTACAATACAGGGAGGATCCAGTACTGAACAGTGTGTGCAGACTGAATCTGTTTGCTACATGTAGTTATGTTTGTGGTGTATAATACATGAGGATAACAGTGCTGTACAGTAAGTGGGCTGTGGATGTACACCAAGTGAAAGAGTGCCTGCACTGGTACATTACATGGCGGATCTTGGGTTCCATTTTGGAAAGTCTAAGCCTGCCTGGTTGAAAGCATGATGAGTAGAGAAATCCCCAGAGACATATATATATTGCTGCATTCCGGTGAGCTAGGAGGGGTGTGCGCTAGAGGATGGGAGAGCCAGGCACTGTGTATTTCAAAGGGCTCTTTTCATCAATGATAGATCACAAGAAAGGGGCCTGAACACATCTCAGGACAGATGGCCGCTGGTAAGAGCTTGGGGAGGGTGCTGGTGATTCCTAAGTTTGCTGCCCCTTGCGGATCACCCCCATCCCCCCTTCAAGAGCCACCCTTGCTACGCCTCTGTCTCAGGAAGAGAGAGATGGGGGCTGATAAAGAAATCATAAAGAGTAGGGCAGGGAGCCCAGGATTGACCTTTTGATGCACATATCACTGTGCCTGACAACCAAGTGTGCACGCCGGTCACTCCCATGAATCTTGTTGTGGGTAAATCAGCTTTGGAGTCCTGCCTGCTGTGACAGACATCCTTCAAGAGGAAGAAGAAAGGAAAAAGATGTCCATTTCAAAGAAGCAGAACCCCAACATAAAACTTCAAAGACTCAGACACTAAATTACATTTTGTGTCTGGAACAGGACTTTAAGTAGGGTAGTTTTGAGACCCCTTTTGAGACCCCTAACGTTGGCATTTATCGAGCATCCAGAAGTGCTGTGTGAGGAGGGTAAGCTCTGCAAGACTTCTACCTGTCACCTGAACTGGGGGCCCAGGCCTTGTAGTCTCCCTACTGAAGGGACACAAACCAGGGAAACCAAGACCACCTGCCCTGGAGCCTGAAGGACCAGCGTCTGCCTGCTTGCCAAGAACAGTGTGCCCTGTAGGGATGAGGAGAGCATTGGAAGAAGCAAGGTCCATGGGGGAGCCCTATCTTGAGGACTTCCTATGTGAGGTGAGACAAATCCGCTCTTGCACTACACGGGCCATAGCCCATGTGCTGGATTTATTAGACGGCATCCGTGTGCCAGGAGGGGCCTCCGTGGACTGAGTTGAGGAGTGATGGTTGTGTGGAGATGCCAGGCTTGCAATACCTCGTGGTGGGTGCCAGAGAGGGTGCCAACGTGATCATCAATGCCAGGTCAGTGTGACCGGACTTGTGAGTGCGTTTGTGGCAACCCCGTATTCTGGAGGGGCCACTGGAGATGCTGATGCCAAGGGTTCAGTCCGTCACCCGGTGCCGAGAAATTACTGCTCTGGCAAAGGCCAGTCCGGCCCGCATACTGTGAACTGCACTGAAGGAAGACCGAGGAGAAAAAGACATTGCTGGAGCCCCGATGGAGCAAGGAGATCAACCCCCCCACGAAGGGAAGTGTGACTTACAGTGCAAAACCGGTGCAGGAACAACCCTGATCGCTAGAACCAGCCGGTAGCATGGCTCGGAGGAGAGAACCTGCGTCTGCTGGGTTTTGCCAGTTGTGACTGCGTGACTTTGCCGATTCGGAGCAGGGCTTTGCTGCGAAGCTGACAAGTTCCATCAAACCGGAGTGGGTAAGACATGACTGGGCCTTTGGGGCCCTGGGGTACATACTGCGATTGGTACTGCGACCTCATAGACTTTTGTGACTGAATTTCCGAAAAGGATTTGGGTTTCTGTGTATATTTATCATTTGTGCATCACCAAGTAAGTCTCCTGATTCGCTTTGGCATTATTAAAATCTGTGTTTCCAGCACACTTCAGAATTACAAAACAAGCATTTACAATGCAATGGTTTCGCCTTTTGAAAAGTTTGAGCTATTGGCACTGTAAATGACAAAATTTGTATTTATGTGTTGGTCTTCACAACAGATAAATAAATGGCATTGTCATTTACAATGCCAATAGTTTAATCTCTGGCAAATGCCACACAAAGACACACATACAGACACATACAGACACACACAGACCCACACACACCAACAGAGCCCCCCCAACACACACACACACAGAGCCACACACAAACCCCAAATAACCATACAGCCACATGTTTATTACACAGGGCAAAAAAATACACGTTTTCGTACCGGGGTAAAGCAGAACCGACGTAACAAAAAAGATGCTTATACCTCGCATGTAACAACTACAGCACACAAGGAAACAAATCACAGGACCTCTTCCATGTGATTCTACCCTACTGCACAAACTGTACGCCTTGAGCCATATTTTGGTTAAATTATCTTTTTTAAGCATGAACAATGCTGTAGAATAAACCATATATATGTTGCGCAAATTATAACATGCTATTTATACCAATGTAGAGAGAGGAGGGGCATGACGACTCCCGAGATGCAAATATCAAATTCCCACAGTCCGCAATTATGATAAATAGCATATATATATATATATATATATATATATATATATATATATATATATATATATATATATATATATATATGTATATATATATATATATATATATATATATATATATATATATATATATATATATGTATATGTGTGTGTGTGTGTATATATATAGACGAAGATAAATACACACACTATATATATATATATATATATATATATATACACACACTCACCATACACAAATCAGGTGAATCCATACTTTGCAACAACAACAAAAAAACAAGCAAACAAAAATGTAGAGGCTGCGTTTTGTGCTTAAATGTGTTCGAAACTCTGCGCCCAACTCTCCCATATCTATACAGAGGGAAACATATTTATCCATGCATGCAGAGTGTAGACAAGCACACTTACGTATGTATCGATTGTACAAGGAACATAAAGGTAAAACACAAAACGGGTTATACGAGCTCCTACGTCAGCTTTGAAGTTACTCGTCGAGATACACTAACAGGTACTAGAATAAACAAATAATTTGCACACATGAATATGTTTCTGTGCACATCCTAGACAAAAAAATATAGAACTATAGATGTGCACATCCTAAAAAAAATGTAGAAGTACATATGTGCTTGCAAGTGTTTATACAGAAATGTGTGTCGCATCCATGTACAAGAACATGTATGCAGAAGATCCGTATGAGTTATTGTGTACACTGATACGTGTGTGATATTTTGCTATTTACATATAAGAAACAAACATTGTAAATCACACAAGAGCGAAGTACATGTATTTTGGAAGATGTTTACTTATCTCGCGTGCGGGAATCGTTAGGTTTGTGTGTGGTTGTGTATAGCTGTGTCTCTGTGACACTTTGCTATGGTAAAGTCATAGGCTAAAGTGTGCATCATCAATGTGTATAATCACTTTTTTAGCGGGGATCCGATGTGTCCCTGCGAGAAGCTACGCTGTGCCCCTGTCTAGCGCCCAGAGAGTTCGCCTGGTCTTCGAGGCACGGCCGTGTGCAGCCTCCCACGGTGGGAGCTTCCAGCAGGGCTGGGAGTGAGGGACAAGGCTCGGTAGCACACGCGTGCCGCCCGCGTGTCACTAGTGTACGGCGGCCGGCACGTGTCTGTGCTGGCTCGAGGGCCCCGGTACACATGCTGACAGAGCTATATTTATACCCAGGAAGGCCTTCTTAGAATTAACTATACACTGCCCGACTGCCTGCTTAAAGAAATGGGCGCTAACATTGAGAGGCATTCTCAGGCGCCTGTTTGTGTGCAGACGCACAAACCGGGGGACTCCTGGCTGGAGCCCTGAGGTGACGCACCCGGAATTAGAGCGAGCAGACCCTTGCCGGCCAAGGACTCCCGCGCACCAGCCTCTCTCTCTCACCTTGTGATCTGTGGCATGTATCCTCGGGTGGAGAGACCGAGTTTGGAACGTCCCGCGGGGAGGCAAAGCCGATATACCAATAAGGCCAAGTATACAAAAGAGAGCGATTAAGAATCCGGGAAGATCGTGCTTGGCCTCCTCCTCCGCCTTCTTCCTCTGCAGGCCCCGGTCCGCCAGGGTCATCAGGTAGGCCCACACCTCGCTCCTCGGCCGGGGGGCACGAGCGGGCCCTGGGGGGGCCTGGAGCGGCCCGGGAGAGGTCCAGACGGAGCCGCTGTGTCCCGCCCGCCTCCATGGAGCTGTGTCCAGGCTCAGCCTCCAGGAAAGAAGCGGGAGGGGGCGGGAAAGGGGGAGGAGAGAGCTGACGACGGCCGGCCGGGGCAGAAGGCGGGCATCAGAGAGAAGCGGGAGGGGGCGGGAAAGGGGGAGGAGAGAGCGACGACGGCAGGCCGGAGCAGAAGACGGGCACCAGGAACAAGCGCGGGAGAGAACGAGGGGGGCGGGAGAGTACACGAACGGCGGGAGGGGGGCGGGAGAGGACGAGGGAGGCGGGAGAGTACACGAACGGCGGGAGGGGGGCGGGAGAGGACGAGGGAGGCGGGAGAGGGGCAGCTAGGAACAAATAAGGAGACCCGTCCCGAGCAGCAAGGGAGGTGCCGGCAATGCCGGAACAGACTCGGGGGCGTTCCCGGCGTCGCGTGACGTCGGCAAAAGCCAAAGAATCTCGGGAACGCCCCCGTGTCTGGTCCGGCATTGATGGACAGGCCCCTCGTCCAATGGCTAGGCTCCATTTATGGAGCTAGCCAATGGGACGGGGGGCGTGTTCCAGAGTGCCTTACTGTACTCAATAGATTTCTCTGGAGGAGGAGCCTAACGGCTCCGTCCCCCAGCGAAACCTAAAAAGGACTTAATTTATTCTTTCCTAACTGCTGTATGCATACATTTCAATTACAGGCATTTATATTTTGTTGAGTATTGTAAAAAACAACATCCTACAGTGTCACTTAATTCAATTTAAAAATCCTCGTACTTAGCAGCCTGCGAAAGAAAAGTAAACATCAATCTCCATGTTACAAGAATAAAGTAGCCTGACATTTGGCCTCCAGCTTTGAAGCACTTGTAAATGTAACAAGTTAAATACAGAACTGAAAGGCATCTTTATTTTTTGCCCTGACTTTCACTACCCACCGAAAATCAGCATGCGAGCCACCACTGGGTCGTGCCTTAAGATTTGGGCACCAGTGCTCTAGAAGATAACCTCCTTTGTCCTTTGTGCAACTATGGTTTTGAATTAGAGGTCGCTGTGTACAGGCACTAGAACCTAGGAGAAACACTATGGTAACCATTTGGGTGGGTCTAAACTGCAGCAGGGAAGGGTTATTTGCAAACCAAAAGATGACTAAAGACTCATTTCGACCACTAGCAAAAGGGTGTATGTGAGGTGGTATTCTATGCAAAAACAAAGAAGAAATTTACTGATATACGAGTTTGGTGTGCAGCTTTAAAAATCTCAATACACAAAGGCTTGAATAATATTTTGAATATCTTTGGAAAGCATTTATAACATTTTAAATATCTTCTGAAAATCCTTGTATGCCATTGTTGAAGTATGAGACATTCCACTATGGTATCTATAAATACAAGAGTTTTTTTTATTCTGTTATTACAGGTGATTTGTGAATACTCATGATAGTTTTGGGCTTCACTCAAAATGGCTGCCTGAAAATGTTGCAATATTTGGGTCTTCTGAATACATTAGAGAGTTATTCTTGGCCTAGTTGTTGAGTCCTCTGTATCTGTGATGTCCTGAACTGCCTTGACCATTGATAAGAAGATTTTTGGAAGGAATATAGCGGCTTGGGCATTTTTCCCAAGTTCAGGCCAAACCATGGCACTCCAGAAAAACCACCTCTGTAGAAATATACATGCATGAGAAATCACCCAGCAATTACCAATGGGACCAGACAACTCCTGGAAAAGATCGGGACTGGCCAAGAAAGGATGTTCACTGAATCTTAGATGGATGTTGCGTATGTTGGAGAGGGAATAATAACTCTGACCTCTCCAAAGTCCAACATTTTTATATATATATATATATACATACATATATATATATATTTATTATAGGTCATGTAATGTAATTTTATAATTTTCTACTTTTCTATGACTCATTTTTCTAATATCTTTTATTTCATATAGCATATTACTTTTTTACTGTTTTGATGAATTTTAGAAGGTAATTTATATGATTTTAACTAAATTATTGCAGGGCTCTGTAATAGTTGTTAGTTACAATATTGATACGCCTCATATATCAAACGGTCACATGCACTTTATATTCATACCCAATTCTGTCTTCTTTGCACTTCCCAAAATCTGCACATCTGTCTGCACTTTATATATATTTGCTGCTTTGCACATATTTCACTTTTATATCAATGGACGCTTCTTTACGCATTATATATTGGATAACCACGAACAAGCACATATGCTGTCCAATAATTGAGCTCCCATTTACTTTGTGATGTATTCATACAGACAATTGCTCAATGTTAAATAGCCAAAAGTGGATTTATCCAGTGATATTATGATTTTAGAAAACTTCTGTTTTATTGAAAGAAATGTAATGGCATTCATGATGTTAAAAGGTCTGTCTTTCGTTATCTTCACAATATAAGATTAGAAATGTTTTCTATGTCCATGACCATGTGATGTATGATGTCACTGTTAGGGGCGAGCACACTCTCTTTGCATTAACATAAAAGCAACAAAAAACCTTATTGACTTGCAGCGTGAACAAGGGCTCGTGAAAGCCTGAAACGCGTAGCTGTTCTGTGCATATAAAATTACTGCACCTGATTCTGTGGTCCGTCTCCTTCTCTCGCTGGCGTTGCAGGATTGCTTGCTGGAAGTGGTGTGGAGTTCTTCGAATATATATATATATATATATGTATATATATATATATATATATATATATATATATATATATATATATATATATATATATATATATATATATATATATATATATATATATATATATATATATATATATATATATATATATATAACCTACTGGCAGTCGCCAGTAGGTATATATAGTTAGGACCTAGTTTCCATAGGAAATCCCAAATATTGTATTGGGAATAACTTTGGCGCCGATGGACAAATCTTCGCGAATTTCTCAAAGAAGATGGCCTGTTCCGCTCCGCGTCTTCCCTGAAAGTCTCGGGTAGATTCGTCAAGCGGGGACCGAGAAAAAAGGGGAGTCCCAAAATGTGTTTTCCCCATGTTAATTTCCATGTGACCTTTAGACACGGCTACAGCCCGAACCGCTGAACGGAATTACACCAAATTTGGCAAAATGGTAGAGTCTGATTCGCAGATCACGCTTTTGCTTAAATGGTGTAAATCCCTCCAGTAGTTCCTGAGAAAATCAAAAGAGAAAAAATATACATATCTATAAGCGCGCACTGTGCGCGCACCTTCCCGTGCACGAGCTGCATGCTGATTGGCTGCCACTGTCTGTCAAAACTCCAAAACAGAAATTGATGGCAGCCATCTTGTGCCTCTGTAGACTGAGGCACAAGAAAGCAGAAAAACAAACGTGTAGAACTCAAAAAGGGGGCAGGGTAGAAGCACCCTGACCCCCTAGGCCTGCTCAGGGGGTCCCACAGGGACCGCCAAGGCAAAACAAAATAATTTTTCTTTTCAGAAATCGCGGGGTGCGCGCACCATAGGCGCACCCCGCGATTTCCCTCCCTCAAAAAAGTTTTGGGGCCTTGGGGGTCCTTGTGGGACCCCCTGAGCAGGCCTAGGGAGTCAGGGTGCTTCTACCCTGCCCCCTTTTTGAGTTCTAAAACTTTCTGAGCAGGAGCTGCATGCTCATTGGCTTTCAACACTTCAAACCAGGAAGTGTTGGCAGCCATCTTGTGCTCGGTAGACCGAGTCACAAGAAAGCAGAAAACCAAATGTGTGGAACACAAAAAGGGGGCAGGGTAGAAACACCCTGACCCCCTAGGCCTGCCCAGGTGGTCCCACAAATTGTCATTTAAAAAACCTTCGAAATTCAATGAAAAAAACATAGGTTTCAGGCCTGATATAGTTAGGAATTAGCATTTAAAAAACCTTGCAAATTCACTGAAAAAAACATAGGTTTCAGGCCTTATATAGTTAGGAATTAGCATTTAAAAAACCTTGCAAATTCACTGAAAAAGCCATAGGTTTCAGGCCTTATATAGTTAGGAATTAGCATTTAAAAAATCTTGCAAATTCACTGAAAAAAACATAGGTTTCAGGCCTTATATAATTAGAATTAGCATTTAAAAAAACCTTTGAAATTCACTGAAAAAAACATAGGTTTCAGGCCTTATATAGTTAGGAATTAGCATTTAAAAAACCTTTGAAATTCACTGAAAAAACTATAAGTTTTAGGGGTGTTATAGTTATCTGGACATTTTACATATACAAAACCATTGAAAATGCTCCTATATAGTTAGTTGTACTAACTATATTTCGCGCACCCGCAATCCACTGCTGATGATGTCACATATTACATCATTCATGACATGGTCAGTGACATCTCTGATGACATCTCAAATGACAGCACTGATGACATCACTGATGACATCATCCACGTGACAATCACATACACCTTTTCATACACTAGTAAAATCTTTCATCACTCTTTGAAAAATACAGAGTATCATATTTGAATCCATTGACACAGCAATACAATTATTTAAAAACCCACTCAGTGATTCCTAGATGTATACACACATTTAATCACTTACCTGTAGATTCACTCATACATGCTGTCAATGAACAATAGAACACTATCAAAAATACTTTTTACACCTATATCGACATTACACACCAGCACACAACCTATTCACATATGAAGTTATCCTACTCACTTATGCAAACAATGGATCATATTTACATACTTACTTAGCTCCACACTTATACAAACACCACTTCATCTATTCATTTAGATAGTAAGTCATACTTGGTGTATTATAAAATCATTATTACAAGTATACAGTTATCCATACAGTAACTCACACAATCATTGAGTCTTATGTATACTTATTTATATACAACAACTGACACATACACTGCCTTTTATTTTTGTAGTTTGTTGGACATGTACCATTGAGAAATATATTTGCTCATCACCACACCCATAAAGATATTCACTCACCCAAACAACTGTTAGAACATGTAGTTTTAACTTCATATATATCTACTGAATCAACTATTCACACATCTTTGGGCAGTCACACACCCCCCACCGAACCACACACACATTCACTCTCCCATACAAATACTCAGTTAACTAATCAATAACTAATATAGACTTTCACATAGCTAGTAACCAACTGGAGAACTAGTTTACACAACAACTGACAGAGTGATACAGATATTCACGCAGTTTAATCACTATCCACTATATTTAGTGAGACACTATAAATTGGTAAAGTAAACAGTGAAATACACTGCTACTAAAACCTCCATCCAAATATTTATTTTTATATATCCACTCATTCTTCAATGCAAATTGCAATATATATAATGCATATTTAAATAACGAAGCAAACCACATTCACTGGATGATGTCATCAGTGATGTCATCAGTGATGTCATTTGAGATGTAATAAGTGATGTCACTGACCATGTCATGAATGATGTAATATGTGACATCATCAGCAGTGGATTGCGGGTGCGCGAAATATAGTTAGTACAACTAACTATATAGGAGCAATTTCAATGGTTTTGTATGTGTGAAATGTCCAGCTAACTATAACACCCCTAAAAATTATAGTTTTTTGAGTGAATATATATATATATATATACAAAAAAGAATGAGAGAACTCTGGGTAGTTTTCAAGTTAAAGTGGAAAGCAGCTCCTGTCAGAGCACTCTCAACACCAGCGACACTCTAGATCTGCTCATCTCAAATGTCTGTTTTTCTATCAAAGTCTTTAAGCATTGGATTAGCACAGTGCCATCCACGCCGAGATAGAAAAGGACAAAGTCTTTTGCCATTTTTACAGCAAAGTCTTTAAGTATAGGACTAGCACAGTGTTGTCCTTGCCGAGCTATAAAATGACAAAAGCCATTTATCACTGCAGGCACAGTATTACAGCTTTGAAATGGTAAAATACCAACTCAAGCCAACCTGAAATGAATAAAAGCACCCCCTGGCACAGTGTTTCACTCTAATTAGAGCTCTTCAGAGAGGTATATCTTTGTCCAAACACAAGGGAGCACCCAGTATAAGTATATATATATATATATATATATATATATATATATTCACTGAAAAAAACATAGGTTTTAGGGTTGTTATAGTTAGCTGGGCATTTCACTCATACAAAAGCATTGAAATTCCTCTGTTATAGTTAGTTGTACTAACTATAACTCGCACGCCCAAAATCCACTGCTGATGATGTCACATATTACATCATTCATGACATGGTCAGTGACATCACTGATGACATCACTGATGACATCTCCAACGACATCACTGATGACATCATGATGACATCATCCACATGACAATCAGATACATATGATCATACACTAGTATAATCTTCGCGAAGTCGCGCTGGGTGCGAGCTGCGTGTGCGCACCATACGCGGATCCCATGTGACCAGAAAAAAAGAGATTTGATTGGTTCCTAACACTTCCTATTCTAACTATTGAAGAACCCCACCCATTTCAATCATTCTTCTTAGACCTTCTTTGGAACAACAACTCTACTAGGAAGAACCTACTTTTTTGCTGTTTGGAGACCTGATTTTCATTTTTATTAAAGAACAATGGCTACTGGACAACAAAAATCATATGATTCTGAACATTACAACATTGAAGAATTTCTAACGGAGCCTGCACGTCTTGAGAGATACAGTTCTATCGTATGGAAATTTTTTACATTTCCTAGAGGACTAAAATAAGTGAATGTTACCAAGATCATTTGTAAAATATGCAAAGTTGTACTCTCATGTGGCGATCCGAATAAAACGTATTCTTGGGGACCGCAAGCATGCTTAAACATTTAAAAAGTTTACATCCCAACAATCTAGCACGTAAGGAGTGCCGAAGACTCAGAGAAAATCCACCATCAGCATTAGAAAGCACTTCGGGGACGTCTTCATCAAGTCAACATCTGGACATACGTCCACAATTGGCCAATGCAAAAATACACTGCATTAAGTGTAATAGGCTACTGTGCTATGGAGAGCAGTCTGTGGACTTGGTTTGCCGGGCTTTAGAAAATCATCGGTGCTAGATTTTTTTTTTGTTTTACCCCCAGAAGTTCATTGTTTTGTTGCTCCAGTTCTCTTTTTTTCTTTAAAAAAAAAAAAATCAAACAATCGTTCAGAAAAACACAAAAAAAAAATATTTTTTAAAAAGTTATTTTCAGAACTAACTTCTCTGGTTAAAATAAGAGCTATATGTGTATGATAGTGTGTGAAAGTTTGCTTGAATGTATGCGTACTGGATAATTGACTGAAAGAATGGATTTGTGGTGTATGGTGAATGTATAAGTGCAGAAATATAAGGAAGTTCTGCAGCATGACACTGTAAGCTCTGTAGCTGCAGCATGCTGTGGTACTTCCGAAGCACATGCATGCAACATATGTACATAAATATGTTGCTTCCCTCTGCACTGCTGCTTAAACTGCAGCCATGTGGTGACACAGGCACCCTTGCACTATGGTGCAAGGATATATGTGTTGTGTGGAGTTTGTTTTTGTGCAAAAAGACAATCAGTGAAAGCATTTTTCTCCTTCAATGTATGCTGTGCATTTTAGCATACATTCAAAGAGAAAAAATGAGGTGAAATGGAAATATTTCTCCTTGTTGTGCCTTACTACACCAATTGGAGGATGCTCAGCATTCACACACATGTCCAGATTTATAATTTCTGATAAACTCGGAGATGTGTCTTGTTCTATGAGTGTTTTGTGCAAACACGCACAGCAACACCTATAGAACGCCCTTTCAAAGCAAAGTGGTATGAATGATGAGGTCGTATTTACATGGAGGAGAAAAGATAAACAGACTGCCTTTTCCTCTCTTTGTAAATATGAAAGAGTGTCTTGCGCTATAACTATCTTACAAAAAGTGACATATTGTTGTACACATTGCTTCTAAATTTGCCCCATAAGTGCTTAGGTATTGGCAGACTGTTACAATAACAACATATTGCTAGTTAATTGTTTGAAAAATTGCATGAGAGTGCTGCACGCATCACACTGCTGCACGCCACACACTGCTGCACGCCACACACTGCTGCACACCGCACACTGCTGCACACTGCTGCATTAGTCACGGTGCTGCATGCTACACACTGCTGCATTACTCACACTGCTGCATGCTGCACACTGTTGCACGCCTCACACTGCTGCACGCCTCACACTGCTGCACGCCTCACACTGCTGCACGCATTGCACTGCTGCACGCATTACACTGCTACATGCCTCACACTGCTGCACGCCACACACTGCTGCATGCCTCACACTGCTGCACGCATCACACTGCTGCATGCCTCACACTGCTGCACGCAGCATACTGCTGCACGCCTCACACTGCTGCCCGCCTCACACTGCTGCACGACACACTGCAGCACGACACACTGCGGCATGCCTCACATTGCTGCACGCCTCACACTGCTGCACGCCTCACACTGCTGCACGCCCCACACTGCTGCTGCCACACACTGATGCACTCCTCACACTGCTGCATGCCTCACACTGCTGCACTCCACACACTGCTGCACGCCACACACTGCTGCACGCCACACACTTCTGCACACCTCACACTGCTGCATGCCACACACTGCTGCACGCCTCACACTGCTGCAAGCCTTACACTGCTGCACGCCTTACACTGCTGAACACCACCACATCACTCAGGGACACCACCACATCACTCAGGGACACCACCGCATCACTCAGGGGCACCACCACATCACTCAGGGGCATCACTCAGGGGCACCACCACATCACTTAGGGACACCACCACATCACTCTGGGACACCACCACATCACTCTGGGACACCACCACATCCCTCTGGGACACCACCACATCACTCTGGGACACCACCACATCACTATAATACACCACCACATCACTCAGCCCAACCACATCATCACTCAGCACCACAACAGCACTGTCCTTGCTTGCTACCAACAAGCATTGCCATAGCCAATAGGACTCGCATTAGGAAAGAGTAAGCTACTGGCTTTGTAAATAACAATGCTATTAATTTATATATTTTCAAAGCCAACACATATTAAAGAAATTGTCATTTACAATACCAATAGCTCACACTTTTCTAGTGCGAGACCTATTGCATTGCAAATGCTTGTTTTTCTTGTTCATCACTGCCCAAAAAACAGCTGGTGTTGAGGGACAGGGTAAACATTATGAAACGAACACCCTGGGAAAATTCCCAAGATATAGGGTCATTAGTCTTTTGGTATTCAGGAACAAACTCTGGCTTTGGGAGTTTGTTTCGGAAAAACAAAAAAAATGAGATGTTTGGTGGACACCTGTCAAAACTGACAGCAGCCGACCTCTAAGCTTTTTGTACATTGAAAGAAACGTGACGTGAATGCATTCCTTTAAATGTACAGACATGACCTTTGGGACCACAGTCATCTCTAAATTTGGCAGACGGCAGACTGTAAGGGTGGTGGAGGAAATGTACTCTGACACCCTGAAGGGCTGTACTCCATCCACCAAAGCTGAATTCAAGCCCTTTGTGTTGAGTAATATATTGGAGCAGATTTACTAATATTTCAAGCAGTGCAGCAAGCATCATCGCTGGGTGAAAGGAGATAGCAACACAATGCTATATCTATCAAGATATGGCACGATTTCCGCTCTCTCTGTGCTGGCATTCTGGCTGTGCAATGCTGACGTAATGTCAAGCATAGGTTTGGTTCTGGAAGTGTATCCTGCCAGTAGAACATACCATACTTAGACATATTTTGATATTTCTCCCACTTTGTACGCATGGTCTACAGTAAAGAACATATGCAAAGTTTGAAAAGTTTGGAGATATAAAAACTTTTCTCTACGTTAACGTCAGCCTCAAAGAGGTGTCATATTTTGGTGCAAAGCCTTGATTACAAAGGATAGTAAATAAGGCTTTGCATAAAACCCATCCGAGGTTGTACTGCTAAATTCATGTACCGAGGTCCTCATCTTCGGAGGTAAACAGGAGGTCTGGTAAGCTGACTGGTGGCCGTCTGCCCTTGGAACCTGTACCACACCCTCCCTTGCCGCCCGCAATTTGGGTGTAATTCTTGACACCACACTTTCCTTTGACTGGCAAGTCAATAGGACTGTTTCCACCTGTTGTGGTGTCCTAAGGACTTTGAGAACTCTTTCACACTACCTCTCCCTGGAAGCTCGGAAACAACTCTCGGTAGCTCTCATCTCCTCATGGTTAGATTACTGTAACGCACTCTATTTAGGCATAAATAAGAGGCTGGTGCAACGCTTACAAGTTGTGCAGAATGCGGCAGCTAGGTTCATTGTTGATGCCCCCAGGCGGTCACCAGGCTCCTCCATCACAAAAAACCTTCATTGGCTTCCTATGCAGGCTAGGATAAACTTTAAGGTTCTGTGTCTTACCCACCGTGCTCTCCATGGATCCGGTGCAGAAGACATTAGGTCTCTTGTGTCCTCCTATACCCCGGGCAGGGCTCTGCGCTCTGCCAACAAGAACCTTCTGTCGGTTCCCCGAACTGTTAAGGCCAGATGGGGAGGGAAGGCCTTTTTTTCCCTTGCCCCGAAACTCTGGAACATGCTTCCAGTGTAACTCAAGGGCCATGCGTCCCTCGCTCTTTTCCGCAAAGCCCTAAAGACCTGGCTCTACACAGAAGCCTACCTATAGTCGACATCTGGTTTTACCTCTCATTTAGCTGTACCATCTGATGCGCCTTGACGCCTTGGGGCTAAGTAGCGCAATACAAATCTCATTTCATTCATTCATTCATTCATGTATTCAACCATGGTACGCGCCCTGGACGCAAAATATCGAAAATACTTTGCTTTACTCTAGGGCCACTTTCCAGAGTAGATTTGCACTGGAAATAAAATCTCTATTCTACACTCAGGGCAGGTTTCCGTCACTTTTGTGACGCAAACCAGTTCCAAACTGGGACTACAGACGGTGGTCTGGTAGTTTAAGAAGTTGCATTTTCGATCCAGTGGGCCCCTCATACACCTGGTCCATGGTACCAATGCACCTGCTGAACTATAAATGTCTACGCGTCTGGTGACTTTATGCTCTTGCCTAAAGCTGCAAAATATAGTAATGCCAATGTTCAGAAGTAAGCAGTTTAAATAATGAATCACTCAGATTAATTCATTTAAGTTACAAACATGCTTATTCTGCAAATGGCCCTTCTTATTGGTTTAACAAAGGCAGAGTGTGGCATTGTTATATAACTTTCTTTGCAGCGTCCCCCTCCTACATATTACTCACACACACACACAAACATAAACACACACGTTCGTGCTCCAGTTTAACACGTGAGCTGCTGCTTGCAGTCACCAATAAGTGTTGTGCACACATCCTCAGGCAGTCATCTTTACTGGGGCCTTAAAATGCATTCCTGCGGGCACCGTCTGAGCACAGGCTTTGATTGGCATCGTGTATATTTATTGCTAAACAAGCAGCTGCCTGTGGGCAAGACCTCACCAGCACGCCTTCCAGTGACACATCTGTGAAATCGCTGTTTCCCTTGGTGCATAAATCGTCGAAAGCTTCCCTTCTCGTCTGCTGTCAGGTGGCGAGATACGAGGAACCACCCAGCTTGTGAGGAGCCTGTAAAAAGCTGCCGGGGGCACAGAAGGGGCCTCGCCGCACACTACTGCCAGCTTTAAAGTGCAATATTCACTATCCATCTGGGTGCCTCAGGCCACTGCTTTTGAGACTTGCTCTGTGTATTTTTATTTAAACCTTGGAAATTGCTGAGCCTCAAAGGTGGGGAGGGGGAGGGTATCAGATTACATGAGGGGGGAGGGAAGGCTCTGAAAATTGGAGAGGGCAAAGTTTGATCTTTTCCATGTTGAGGGTTGGGAACAATGGACGCTTTCTGCCTGTGAAGCACTTCAAAGCGCCCAGTGAGTGACTGCTTTAAGTAAGACTTTGTAGTGGATTACTGTGGAAATTCACAGATGCCCGCTCCAGCGCGGCGCGTCTTATCACAGCCTAAGGGCACGGTAGCCCGGGGCTCTCTTTACAGGTTGGGCACGTGGTGCCGGGCAGATGTGAGCAGAGGGGGTCGAGGGGAGATTTCAGGTGGGAAGTAGGAAACCATTCTGTAGAATGTTTGCCTGCAAACAGGTGTTTGTGGCGAAACGGCTAGCAGCAGCACCGCAACACGTTGCATGCAACCTTGTTTTAATGACAGTATGGGCCATATGTATCATTCCAAATTGCGATCACAAATGCCGATATTCACAGAATTTCGTCGTTTGCGATCCCAATTGGGCTTAGTGGTATGTATTAATGAAAAACTGCTTCGCAAAATAAGGAATCACAAAATTTGCGATTCCCTATTTTGCGATGCAATGTAAGAAGCACAGAAAAAGTGCAATTTGGCCTTAAGGAATCACAAATCACAAATTACCACCTTCAATTTGGTGGTAATTTGCGATTTCTTTGAAAAATTTATTTTTTTGCATTTTTCAAAGTGCAATGTAAGGGCATGTATGTGCGCCACATGTGCACCCATGCTTATTTCAGGGGTGCAACAGGGCGTCCTTTTTACACCCTTTGCCACCTTGAAATTGCATTCTCATTTTGCGATTCTCTAATTGCTAATCGCAAATTGAGAATGTCCTACCATTCATTCCTATGGGCCTCTAGGACCATAGAAATGAATGGGGAGGGTTTCCTTAATTGCGAATCGCACTTTGCGATTCACAGTTAAGGAATATGTAGGATTCGCAAATCTTTTTACAAATCCTACATACATATTGGTTTGCGATTCACAAATAGCGATTCTCTAAAATTCGCTATTTGAGAATTGCAAAACCAAAACTTTCATACATATGCCCCCAAATCCCTTACTTAGAACCAGTATCTGAGCCCCTCACCTTTAATGGCCGTTACATTATATTCAGTCACATGTACGAAGTATTTCTACGGTTGGAAACAGATGTTTGGGCCTTTTTGACCACAAAAATGCTTTTTCATATTTACAGAACACAAATTACGATTCAGTATTTGGAAGGGGCATGTTTAGAGCGTCCCTTCCAATTACCAACCCTGAATGGGATGTATGAATGTTTTGTGGCCAAATTACAGGTCGCAAAACATTCATATTTTACTCACTCCGTGAAGGAGGTGGTAACTCATTCGCAAATTATAAGGGGCCACTTCCCCTTCGAGAATGGAAAACAAATATTTTTTAAGAGCAGGAAGGGGTCCCACAGACCACTGCATACTCTTAAAAATTTTTATTGCAAAGCTTCAATTTTTTCTTTTTAAAAGCATTCCTTAAAGGAAAATGGGCTGTTTTTCAAAAATAAAATGATTGCTTTAAAGCAGTCACAGACATGGTGGTTTTGTGTGTCAACTGATATGCATGAACTACACGAATGCCCAGATGTACGAAACTTGTTTTTGTTCACAAACGGCCAGATTCGCAGAATCTGGCCATTTGCGAATACAAAAGGGCATGTTATGTACAAAGGCCCAATTTGCAATTCAGTACCCTGTTACCGCATCACAATTTGGGTTTGCGATTCGGTATTAGAAAGGGGCGTGTTTAGGGTGTCCCTTGCTCCTACCGAATATCAATGGTATATGTGAATGTGTTGCAACCGAAATGCGGTTGCAAAACATTTGTATTATACCACCTACTTCAAGTAGGTGGTAACCCATTCAAAAATGGGAAGGGGTTCCCATGGGACCCCTTCCCTTTCGTGAATATTTGTGAAAACTTTTTTTAAGAGCACTTAAAAAATAAAAATAAAATTTTTCAAAAAATATTTTGAAACGCAACCTGTTTTTCTTTAAGGAAAACAGGCTGCATTAAAAAAAGCTTTATTGAAAAGCAATCACAGACATGGGGCCGTATTACAGATACAGAGAATTTTCCTTGTTTTTGCCGGGTGCACCTTTTAAAAATTGTGCCTGCTGCAAACAAGTAAAATGCACTCTATTAGGATGAATGCACTATCCCCAGGGCAGCCGCGAAAGTTCGCTGCCCTGGGGACAGTGCATTCATGTGAAAAACAGAGCAGCTGCTTTGAAGTCACTCTGTGTTTCACTGTGCAGGTGGGAACCCGCTAGCACTTCGAAGGGGGATTAGAGATCCCCTTGCAGGCGGGTTCAGTGAGTGACTGCACCTGCCAGCAGGGGGATGTCTGGGGGGTCCATGGGAAGCGCTTTCCCCCCTCCAGAGGGCTGCCATCAGGGGGTGCACTGATGATGCGCCACCTGTCAGCGCACCTACTGACAGCTTCTTTGCCTCTGCGCCCACTTCCATAATATAGCACGGGTGCAGAGGTAACAGTATTATATAATTTGCATGGGCCCACACCCCCATGCAAATGCGGGAACACCCTCTGATGATAGCGCTGGCACTTTATGTGCGCCAGCACTTATCAGTAGTACAGAAGGAGACATACAAGCGTCTGCGGCCTCTTCTGTAATGTCAAAGAGCCCCGGGAGCATACAAAGTGGGCGCAAAGGTCCGTTGTGCCTCGGGGCAATTCCGTAATACTGCCCATGGCGTTATGCTGAACCCAGCAAGTCACCATCCCTGTGATATTTGTGGTTCCCATTGGGTTGCAAACAGAGAACAACCTCATGAATATTAATGAAGTAGATCTAGATCTATTTGCGACCCACTGGGAATCGCAAAATGTGTAAAGCACACATTTGTACATAGTTTTTTGCGATTACCAAATAGCAAATAGCACAAATTCACTATTTGGTAATTGCAAACCCTCACCTACATACATCTGGCCCGAACCACTTACAATTTAGATCTTTCATCATGCTGGCTTAATGTGAACTAATAGAGGCATTAAATGTTGTAGGTATGTAGAACCATCCCTTAGCAAATACTGACAGCCAGTACTACTGACCTTTTTTTTTTTTTTTAAATGTAAAGTGTATAATGGGATTGCAATTAAGGTGTGCTGTCTGTCAAAGCGGCTACTTTCACTGGCTATAACTGAGGGTAGGAAATTGGTAGTGTCTCAAATCACATTTACCCACCAGAGCAGGATAGCGTGCCCTAGCTGGAAGTGAACAAAGCTACTCGTTGTTCTCTGAGGGCTGCTATACACTGTATTGGGAATGTTACAACACTACCTCCCAATGCAGTCATGGTACCAGTACTGTGCCCTAAACTGGACGTTACTTTTAATATCCGTGAATACAATGTCATTACACACCATGATATATGCAGACCCGACCACGCCATACCAATAAATGAAAATTCGAGGCAGGCCATAAAATGTGCTCGTATAACAATGTCGATACCAGAAAAAACAATGCCAATGTATGCCATAATCTATATACGCATAACAATGTCGATACCAGTAGAAACAATATAAATGCATGCCATAATCTATGCATCCATAACAATGTCAATATCAGTAAAGGCAATATCGATGTACGGTATGACAACTGTAGGCACAATACTGAGGATGTTGGTAAAAATTATATCAATGATCACCATGTTAAATGTACATATTTTAACAAACTCTTACCATTGCTGTCGGATTCACCAAAGGTGAACTCCCCATCAACCCTGAGTCAGAGATATGTGATCAGACAGCCCCTGGCACCTAAACCCAAGCCTACATATTGACAGATCACAGGTGGGGTTACACTTAGCCCAAAGACAAACGGGCAAGAAGGAAAACCTTGATCAATCCCACAGATAGGCAGTAACACCACAAACAGGTCTGAGGAAATTGGCCCCAATAAAATACGTTTGGTCAAAGGCAAGCATGGCACATAAAGTTAGGGACACTCAGCAATCAGGCCACAGCATACACACCACACATACTGGTCAAGTGCTCCCAAGGCCGGACATCTGGACACATACACACTGGCCCACACTAGCTATGTGTCCTCCTTATCAGATGGTTGTATTCGTTGTTTATGACTAGGCCAAGAATGTCAGATCGGTTTATTGTACCTCACAAACGGTATAAATGGTAGGCCAAAACCTCTGTACAATGAGAGACTTTCTTCAGATGCTACTCTGCAGATACTCTTTATCATTTAATTTAACCAACGTTTTTCTGTTTTGTCAAAAGCCTCTTATCTTTTCATTTTTTAAGGTAAATTAATGTCAGAGCAACACTACTTAAGAGGGTACTCTGCTTGTAATAGAATAGTATAAATACTTCCCTGTAGAGGAAGCCATACTCTGAATCATACAGAACTTGCCCTTCTCAACAAAGCAGCTGAAGGTTTAAAGGGCAGTAGTTTCACTTCTGAGCAGAACTATCATATGTGAGTTTGAATAGTATGGACACGTCTTAGCGGGGATGTTTCCTTTGAAGTAGGATAATATTGGCATTTGCCAGTTTTATTTATTTATTTGCGTGCTTATATAGCGCTATGAATAAACCCCCGAAGGAGTATCTCCGCGCTTATGACACCTGGGATGAGAAACTTAAAGGAGCTACATGGAATATGATTTATAATCAAGGGCTTTGTATGAACCAGCAGATGATTGTTCAGCATGAACTAAACAAAAAAGTTTTCAGGCATTTTCTAAACTTAAGGTGATTCCTACACTGTTTTAGGGAAAGCGGGAGGGAGTTCCATAAACTGGGGCCTACCACAGACAGCGCCCTACCTCCTTGCCTGGACTTGTTAATTTTGGGAATTTTTAACAAAAGTTGTTCGCCAGACCTAAGGGTGCGGGTAGGAGCGTATGGAGCAAATTTTTTTGCTAAATACTCTGGTCCCAATTCATTAAGGCCTTTGTGAATAATACAGCAGGTCTTAAACTTTACACGTTGCCGTATGGGCAACCAGTGTAGTTTATGCAACAACGGTCTGGAAGGAGACCTCGGAGGTGCATTCAGCACCAGCCTCGCTGCTGTATTTTGTACCACCTGTAGGCGGTTAAGAACCTCTTCGTTAGCACCTGCCAGAAGACCGTTACAGTAATCAAGACGGCTAATAATCAGAGCCTGAACCAGGGTTCTCCTATAAGAATCAGGGAGGAAAGGAAAAATCCTCCGAAGGAGACCTATTACGTGAAAGCATGTTCCTACAGTAATGGTGACGTGATGTTTCATAGTCAACTCTGGTTCCAATCTGACTCCTAGATTCTTGATCACTGTTTTGGGCTCAGGAACCGGGCCCAAATCAGGAGGCCACCAGTCAGGAGACCATTGGACCTTTACATCGCCGAAAAGCATCACCTCCGTTTTTCCAACGTTGCATTGAAGGAAATTGGAGGACATCCACCTTGCAACTGCCTTCATTCCATCGGAGAAAGATTGTATTATCTCTGATGTAAGATGTTTAAAAGGGAAGAGCAGCTGCGTATCATCAGCATATGATACTGGGTGGAATCCATAAGCTCTGGTTACAGCTGCCAAGGGGGCCACATAGGTGTTAAACAAAGTCGGGCTCAAACATGAGCCCTGTGGAACCCCCTTGGAGATGTTAACCTCCTCCGACCTAAAATCACCCATGGTGACAGATTGGGTGCGGTTGGAGAGAAAGCTTCTGATCCAATCCAATGCAGTACCACCGATTCCACTCTCAGACAGGCGTTCGATAAGGATGTTATGGGAAACAGTATCGAACGCTGCCGATAAATCTAGCAGTACCAGGATTACAGAATAACCTTGTGAAGTGAAGTGAAGTGGATATGCACTTAACGCGGTAAAGCCACACTTCCTATCAGCACTTCTATATCTACCCCTCGAGAGGCCCAGCTCTCCTGAGTAGGCCAGGCATGTTTTAATGGTTGAGTTTCAGAGCACATCACCAGACTCTCTACTTCTACTGGGGCATTAACACCACCACACAGCAGTGCTTTTATATTCCAATTGGGGCACTACTGCCACATTTCAAAATGGATGCTAGACCTGTAACTGGACAGTATCCGAATTTCTCAGTCTGACTGCTATTCTTTCAAACTGACAATGTTAGAACATATGAGCAGAGATTATATATTCTTCATGGAACAGTAGCATATCTTCTCAACAGAACTGTTATTTCTTTAATTCAGAAGTTTCAGAAAATCTGAGAAGGGTTGCTACACGTTTAATAGTTCATTGCAGATAACTGCAGTCTCAGCAAAGAGATCAGCCCTAGAGTAGGCGTGGAGTGTGGACGTCTCCTGTACACTACAGAACAGGGTTGAACTATAATGGTACATTGTACATAAAGTAGCTCAAAGCAAGCAGTTCTCATACACAGAACAGTTGCACCAAATGCAGCAGCAGTAACACGGCTTTCAAAAACTCAGAACAAGTACAGGGCATACTTTAGCAGTGTAAGCTCCCCACACACACAAGATACAGTACAGGAAGTAGATAGTCTTCTTATTCGGCATGGCAGGTACAATATAGGAAGCCCATGGATAATTTGAACTCATGATTATATGTACTGGTACTGTCAATGATTAATTGTGTTCAATATTTGTTTCAAATATTTGTTTCTACATTGAGTAAACTGCATTATAAAGATTAAAATGAAAAACAAAATGCTTTATTAGAGGTTCAGTTTCATGTTTGTCTTGTAGCTTTCTCAACATTAAGAAGAAACAAGCACTGGCTAAGCCAATAGGTCTGGCCATGGCAAGCCTGCAATGTTTTTCTTTTATTTCTTTTTTTTCCAAACAGAAGCGAAAAACATTAAAAGTCCAAAAGTAATAAAACGTAGAAATGCTGCAGTTTAAAGGTAATATGCATTGGTTTCCAAAGCAAAGTAAATAAAACATGAACCATCACAAAAATAAAGTAAAAACGTGAATGAAAACAGAAATGAAAGCAGAGATTGACCTACTAGTCCTGGTGCTGAAGTGGACAGCGTTCTTGGTGGATGTGTTTATGTGCAAGAGCAAATAGGGGCATGGCCAAGCCAATCAGGATGGCGTACGTGACCTGCTAATGCTCCCTACTCCAGCCCAAACATCGACCTACATCCAGGCTGTAACACAGCGGGTGGCTGCCGGCGAGTGCAGCTGACCCTGTGAACCTCGCCTTTCCCATGCTGGGACTCCAAATCCGCCTCTGCGGCACCTGAGAGGAGTCCTTGTGCCTTGGGCACCACTCCCGCAACCGTGCGGCCGCAGCCACTGCCACAAACTGGTGCGCGCCACGCTGGGGGTGGGGGAGTGATCACCCCGGAAGCCCCCTGCAGACGGGAGCAGGGTTCCCCTTACGCCAAGCCTTGTGGCCGCTAGGTTCCCCCGCTTTAGGGCCACCATCGAGACGCATAGGGAGTGCTGCTCTCCTAATCGCTGAACTGCACAACCACACACTTGGTGGCTCCTTATGGTGGATGCAGCCCAATGGCCACCTCAGACACGACGTTCTTGCTCTCCTCCCTGCAACCGCAGAGCTGGTTCTTGGACCTTCACAACAGCCGCAATCTCTATCCAACCACCCATTGGGGCTCCAGGTGAGAGGCAATACCATAGACGGCACTCCAGCGAGGCCCCCCACTTGGGCAGGCGCCCTGTGGACCACCTCCACCATTATCCGTGGTCCTCACTGAGGACCCTCTCCCAGTAAGATCCAGGGGTACCTGCCAATCTCTCTCCTCTTGTTCTCTCATCCCCCGCATCGGCGTCATATCTGAGGCACACGAGGGAAAGCAGCAACACGTGGTGGGACAGTGGAACTTTCATCCTTGCACCTGCACCTTGGACATCCCTGACTAGCTCGCCTAACCTAGAGCAGATAACCACAAGTCGCAGGCGAGCTCTACAACCTGCAGCTAACCTGGGAACTAGCACTACAACCATGCATATTTTCTCATCAGATGATGACACTCCCAGACTGATGACTCTCAATGGAACTCACAGACCCCCTATTGGCAATGCCACTGACAGCGGACAACCTTATCTAAACAATGTGCTCCCAGAGCTTCCATGGATGACTGCTTCATGAAATTGGTTTGTATGAGTCAATAGTTCGACACTATGTACACTATCTCTGCCACAGAGACCACCATCACCTGCTTTTCTCGCTCGAGCTCCTTGTGCCACATACTTCCCCTCTCGCCCCAGATTCTCCAAGCCAGTACTCTCCCAGAGCAGGGCTCTGGCATTGGACAGAACGGGCGTAATTCGCCCCAAACACTTTAAGGGCTCCATGGCCACTCTACTATCTCCAAATGCCTGGCCACACCTCCACAATACACTAGAGCTCATTAAACATGCCTCATTTTGACGTACTATCAGTTGGGGGAGGTCCCCAGGATTGGGATATTAAATTCCCAAGTTGACACAGTTACCGCTATTCACTCCCCCTCCCACACTTGCTCTGTCCTGGAGGGTGGACTTTATGTGGTTTATAGAGCATGGACCGGATAACACGATAAGGTGGCATTAACCCTGAGTGGCCAACCCCCATGCACTACTCACTTTACCCTTACATCTCCAGGGCCCGCTTAGCCGATGCTCATTTCCTCACCCTTAACGTCCAGGGTATGCACACTGCTAGAAATCGCTATGCAGTCTATTAATTTTTCATGCGTCAGGAGGCACAGATCGACTTTCTACAGGAGACTCATATCACAACTGGTGAGCTGAACTGCTTGTGCAATCGTTGGAGGGGACTTATTTGTACCACCACCTACTCAGCGTACGCATAAGGTGCTGTGATGGTGTCCCATTTCAGGATACAAATTTCAACCATTGATAAAGAGATGCACTCCTCGAGGGATGCCTCAATGTCCGGCCATTACTCAACGGTAGTATCTATGCTACCAATACCGACCGAGCAGGGTACCTTTTGGAATGCCCTCTCTGTCACTCTCGTCCATAGAACCGCATTACCATGGGATTTGGGTGGTGATTACAACTTTGTGCTCAACCTCACTTTGGATAGATCCCATCCCCTGTTACCCCGCTCTCCCCCACACATGCTGGCAGATCGCTTCCGAAGCTGGGCACACAACTGGTCACTCCCGGATGCACAGCAATCTAGAGACCCTGTATCCCTGCTATACTCTTTCCACTCCATACCCAATAATTTGACCTCTTCCTTTGCTCCACCCCCTGTTGTCCTTTGTCCAGCACTCAAATTTCCTGGGGCACGTTGTCTCCGACCATGATGCACACATCATGGACCTCAGGTGGGCAATCTTATCCCTCTCGACTCCTACGTTATTTCTCTGAGAACCACAACATAGCCTCCAGAAGGACGCTAAAGTGGGATGCCTTTAAGGTGGTAATGAGAGGAATCTGTATTAAAAAGATGGTGGGAGTTCGCAGGACCCTGGAGAGGGACATGATGGAAGCTGAGAAGAAGCTACCTAAATTGGGTAAAGCAGCGGAGAGTAATCCCACGTTCTCACCAGAACTCGCGGAGGTGAAAACCTCCTACACTACAGTTCTAGAAAACCTGCAATGCGATAATTTTATAGCCCATACAGCCAAAGTCCACATGGAAGATGGCAAGTCTAGTAGACCTTGAGCTGGCTAGTCCAGCAGTAGTTTGCAGCTCGCCCATTCACTGAAGTGGTCATCCTCACGGGGGTCAATGCCCGCACACAACCTGACATTTTGCAGGCCTTCTACGACTACTATTGATCCATTTACAGGGCACCACTGGATGCCTGTCTGGGTCACTCCGATGCACTCCTAGCAGAAATCACTCTCCCATGTATCTTGGCTCCCACTAGTCTCTTCTTAGACACTGCATTCACGTCAAGTGATGTGGCGCAAATGATTTGAAACCTGCCCGGAACAAAACACCAGGACTGGAAAGTATACCCCTGGAATATTAAAGCACCTTCTTGTCACATTTGGCACCCTTCTTGCAGAAATGTATAAGGCCGCAATAAGCACTGGCGAACTCTAACACTCACTCTGGGAGTCCGTCTTGATCCGGATAGAGACTCCACACAGTTGCCATCTTATAGACCCATTGCCATTCTCGGTGCCAGCTATAAAATCTTGGGCAAAATACTTGCTGACAAATTCACCGAAATCCTACCAGAACTTGTGCACACAGACCAAAATGGCTTTGTTCCGGGATGTGGCAACTTCCAGACCATCAGTTGTCTCTTTCACGTGCAGGACTAAGTAAGAGGATAGTTCCGACGAGCGGCCCCTGTCTTATTCTCGATCTGGAGAAGGCATTAGAAACTCTAATGTAGCATTATCTTTTCACTGTACCCGCCCATATGGGGATTGGACATAGGCTTCTAGCCTACACCCTACTACTGTACTCCAACCCAATCTACCGGATTTGTCTGGGTCACCTCGTTTCAGCCCCTTTTCTGGTTGGTCGCAGTACGAGAGTGGGATGACCACTTTCCTCGCTGCTATTCGCACTTGCAATGGAACCCTTTGACATAATACTGCGTGGGGCGGGCCCGGGGTTGAGCACCCCGCTTGTGGACAGGACACATGCTATGTCTTTATATGTGGATGACCTGCTTGTATATCTGTGGGATGTAATGGCTGACCTTACACCACTACGAGATACTCTAGCCGACTATGCCTCTGCAGCTGGGCTCCATGTCAACTATACCTGCTCTGTCCCGACCAACAACCTCAGGAAATACATCTAGGCGGCACCCGCCTAAACAAGCATGCTCAAGCAACCCATCACCTAGGCATCTATCTGTACCGTACTCCCTGAGGCCTATATGAGGGGAACCTCCGCAAGGCCTTAGTGGGAAGCAGAACCCAAGTACACTTTTGGCAGTCCCATCCTCTGGCCCTCACATGTAAAATCGCCCAGGCAAAGATGGTTATTTTACCCCGCCGTCTGTATTATTTAGCAAATCTCCCAGTTATACCATCACGTTCCATCTTTAAGGAACTAGATGCTCTTCTGTGCACACTCACCTGGGGCGCCAAGCGCCACTGAGTTGCCCTTACAAAATTCCAGCTGCCAGTGGACCTAGGAGGCTTAGGTGCTCCCTCCTTCTAGTTATATTCTCTGGCAGCACAGCTCCAATGGTTATCCCGCTAGACCGCTGGTAAATATCTGGGCGAAGCCTGCACCGGGACAAGGTCCCCTGACGATATCAACGATTCGGAGCCTCCTCCTATCGAAAGCTCTGCCCTCTTCCCCTTGGCCCTTGCAAGTGGCATGGGCATGCATGACTCGGATACATCGCCTCTCCGGAGGGGCCCCACTATACGCCCCAAGATTATCTCTGGTTGGTTTAGCCCGTGACTCAGAATTTGTTTTTACACCGCCAGTGAACTGACGGTCTGGACAGACCACCTCCGCCCCTTTGACCAACTGGTATAGGAACATGGCCTCCTACCGGGGCAGTTCCTTTTGCACAGACAGCTCATACTAGTCACACCCTTTGGGACATCTCGGAGGGGGAACCTGCCACATGACCTGTTCTACAGACCATCCTAGCCTTGGGTGCCGGCCTTCAACTTTTCTCTTGGCTTTATAAAACCATTCCTGAACTGGCAGTCACCCCCTTTGCTGCACTGCGCCAAAAATGGATGACTTTGGGAGGGTGCTGCATGACAGGGAATAGAATCAGGCACTCAAATTCCCCAAATTGGTCTCCTGCAACTCCTGTTAAAAGAATATACTGTTCTTCATGCTCCATACTTAACACTGGTTCAACTAAACCGCTACTTTCCTGAGACAGAGATTGAATCCCTGCGCTGCTGAGCTCCATATGCGGACCTCATGCATATGCTGTGGTCCTGTCCTGCTGTCCTGCTCTACCGAGTGATTGACACTCAGTCCACACCACCCTACACAAGGTCACAGAACTACCATACATTCACACATGGGAAGCATGCTCCCTAGGCATATTTAAGAGTAAGAAACAACAAAAAGTACACACCCACTTTGCTGCCCTAGCACTTCTACTTGCCAAGTGCACACTTATGCCCACTGGTGCTCCTCCACAGCCCCCCAGTGGCCGCATGGCTTGGAGTGGTGTCTAAATGGGGCGCAGAAGAAGAAGACCCCCTCCAATACGAGGAGGAACGCCGGTGGTGCAAACAACCTATCTCCCCCCAGTGGGTCACCATACTCGCACTTCTAGCGGGAGGTGGGGAATGACGATCTACCCCGTGAACTTACCAAAAGCTCCCCACATACACTACAACCACTACCCTGTTTGGGAGTTCATGAAACAGCACTCACCCGCAGTCCTCCCGTACCCGCCTTCACACGGTTAACACAGCCCCAAATGCCAATCCTCCCATCCCTGCCGCAATGCCAGCCTTGTCTTCACACTTTGCCACCATCACCAAGCCCGCCCACCCTCCACTCGTCCCAACTTCTATGTTCGTCCCCAGTTACACTGTTGTGACGATCTAGGGCTGTTTTAGTTTAACATATACCAAGGACATTACAAACCTCTGCATATTTATGTGCCTTGTGCTGTATGCAAGACAATTAGACACAACTAGACGGCATTTTCTGTGCTGCATTATAGCCCTTTGCTGTAAGTTGTCAAATGCTAATGTTGTTTATACTGTAAAAACCAATACAAATATTAAAAACATATATATGTGGGGGCGTGGCTACGGAGGCGACCAAGATGGCCGCATCCGAATAGAGCTCTGCCAGTCGGGCGATTCCAGCAGCCCTGTTCCGCATTGCTCGAGCCTCTTAAGCCGCCAACATCTTCCCCCGATGAACGCGGGGCCCTGAGCCCAAGTTCGATGCCGCCGCTGTAAAGAAAGAACACCCGGGGACGAAGTTGGAGCCAGATGTCTCCGGGCCCCGCCTTGGGCCTTCCTGTCTGCTCTTCGATGCCGCCGGAGTCGAGGTGAGCCCTCGCCCTCTTTCTCCCTCCGCCCGCCTGCCTTTCCCTGCGCCCGCCTGCCTCGTGGCCTTCTCCCGCGGCTCGCTTCCTCGTTCCCTCTCCCTTGCCGGGCCCCTGCAGTTGGCGCGGCTCTGTTGGCCCTCGGGACTGCCGTGCTGCGGGGGCCGGAGCCTGGGTTAGGGGAGCAGGTCGGGCTTGGGTGCGGGAGGCGGGCGAGGTGTTCTGGGGCTGGGGGGGGGGGGTCGGGGGTAGGTGGTGGGCCGGGGACGGTGGGCGTTCGTGCTTCCCCCCTTTTCAGCATCCGGGGGGGGCGCTCTATGACCGGTTGGACTGGGGGCCCTACTGGTCCTCATTTCCTCCCGGTACTGGGGCCCCCCTTGTTTGCGACAGGGGGCCCGACTACCTGGTTGTGCCAATGACGATAGAGCCAGCAAGATTGACGGCACCCCCTACTATTTGGCCCTCTCTACGACTGATCCTTCCAGTGTGGTGGTGGTACAATAGCACTTCCTGTACGCGGGTGAGCCTTGAGCGGCCATTACGGACTGCCAAGCGACATTCTCCTCACTGCTCTACACTCTGGTGGTGCCTCTGCTGCTACCGACATGCCACTGGTTTCTTCCTGCTCTCCTGGCCGCGTGGGTGTATTTGCTCCGGACCAAGGGACCAGAGGTTCATCGCCGCTCCTGCCCCCCGGCCTGGCGCTGCCCTTCAACGCAACTTGGCTGTAGCAGACTCGCCACGATGGTCAAGGAAGACCCCAGGCAGCCCAAACTCCAATTCGACAAACCGCCAGCTTCCACCTCGGACCCGGCGGCGGACGGGACGCGGAGGCCCCACTTCTGCAGGAGGAGGCCGACTCAACCCCCCCTGGCTGCTGCCATGATTGCTGAAATGAGAGATGGATTCAAAGCCCTTGATGCCCGCTTTGACGACCTGGATAAGAAACTGGCTGATATGAACGCGAAAGTGCAAGGGCACGATCGCAGGTTAGACGTGTTGTAGTCCAGAGTTTCTGACCTTGAGGACGGGGCCTCCACTTCTCTGAAGCGACTGGAGAGGGTCGAGAGGATCTTGAAGGAAGTGGCTATAAAGAACGAGGACTTGGAGGCCCGGGGGCGTCGCAACAACATACGCATTCTCGGCATTCCAGAGACGACAGCCACTGGTCGACTGGATACTTTTGTAGAACAGCTTCTCTCTGATTTGTTTGGTAGAGAATCCTTCACCCAAGGCTTTGTTGTTGAACAAGCTCATCGATCCTTGGGCCCTCGCCCCAAGCCCGGCCTCCCTCCCAGACCAATTGTCACACGATTCATGAATTTTCCGAGATCGGGACACTGCCGTCCGGGTGGCCCGCGAAAAGGGCGAGATCCAGTGGCAGGGGTCCAATCTTTCCTTTTTTCCGTATTTCACGGTCATGTACAGGAGGCCAGGCGAAAATATAACAGTGTCAAATCAATGCTTCGCAACCTGGGGCTCCGATATGGCATGCTGTACCCGGCCCGTCTCAAGGTGGACATTAATGGCAGGCAGAGGATCTTTGACACCCCTCATGCAGCGCAGGGATTTTTTCGGGACTATAAGAACAATAAAAATGGGGCGTCGGGCAGTCCCCGGTCCCACTATCCTCCGTTGCTTTCCTCTCAAGCCAGCGCAGACCTCTTCTCCCAGACGGGGAACGCCTGATCTGTGTCTTGCTTTGATCATTGGCTCTAACAGTGCCTTGTAGATTTTGGCTTGTTTGAATTCTTACCCACTATCTGATAGTTCTGTTGTTTGATTGCTGGGTTGCCCGACTGGCGTGGCGTTGCCATGCCCTATGCTGAATACCTCCAGGGTTTGTTTTCTAGGATGTAATGTTAGAGTGTTCCTCTTTCTGGGTAGTGAGAGGGTGGGTGGGGTGTGGAGGGGGGTTTTGTTTTGTTTTTCGATGGATATTTTAGATTCTTGATGATGAGGATTGTTTTTCATGATGTGGTACGTTATTGCACTGACTCCCCTTCTATTGTATTGCATGCATGGCCCAGTTAGGTAATGTGCCCGGTTCTTCCGGGCTTTTGTTATTAACAGGGAATGTTCGAGGCAAGTTTTGAATTATGTTGCTCGACATAAGACTGATATCCTCTTTATGCAAGAAACACACTTGACAGACACTGGCACCAACTCTATGGCCTCCTGTTGGGGTCCTCATAGGTATTTCTCCGCTTATAGCTCATATTCACGGGGTGTCGCAATTTTTGTACATAAAAAGGTTCAATTTGCACACTATGACACGCAGCGTGACCCTGAGGGCCGATTCCGGATTGTAACCGGTCAACTGATGGTTAATAGGGTTTCACTTGTGTGTGTGTATGGCCCGAACTCTGACTCTCCCTCATTTTATCACTCCTTGCTGGCCCATCTCCTTGCTGTCGACACGGGGCTGTTGATCATGGGCGGGGACTTTAACCTTCTCCTGGTCCACTCTAGGGACAGCACTGCCTCTACTCCCGACTCCAAGCCCCACGCCTGCTTCGTGAGATTTGCACACAATATTCCTTAGTAGACATCGAATCCCACCTACACGCACAACATACTGCCTACACTCATTATTCTAGGTTTCACAACATCTGGACCAGGATCGATTATTGGCTGGTCTCCCCTGTAGTCGCTGGCTGGTTGGGATCGATCCAGACTCTCCCCCACACTCTTTCCGATCACTGCCCGGTTCTTCTTCAGCTCCTTATTCCTCGGGAAGGGGGTTATGAGAGACAGTGGCGCTTTCCTGGGAGGGCTCTGCTAGACTACATTTTCAAAGAGGAGGTCAGACAGGCCATAGAAGATTATTTTGAACTAAACACGGGTACGGTAGACACGTGGGCGGTCTTATGGGAGGGATTTAAAGCCTACATCAGGGGGGTCTGTATCTCTAAGCACGCCGGAGTCCTTCGCGATTTGCGCACTACTCCGGACCAGATCGAGAGGAAAATCGCTGCGGCTGACCGCAAACTACTTGTTTCCCCCTCTGACTCTCTCTCTGCTCGCCGCCTGGAGTTGTGTGTCGAGTTTCGGGATGCAGCTGATAGGGAATTGTCGTTCCTGCATAAACATTGCGTGGCTCGGCGGTATGGGGAAGGCGAACGTCTGGGACGCCTTTTAGTCAATACGCTACGCCCCCCCAGAGGCCCCATTTGTATCGTCTCGATGACAGGACTGGACGACGCGCCGGTTTAATCTACCCCCGCAATTTGTGACCTGTTTCTTGCATGCTACAAGACCCTTTACGCTTCGCGCCTTTCCGGAGATCTCCGCAGTCAGGAAGATTTTCTTTCTGAAGTGGCACTGGTTTATCTGGAACGCTACTGCAGGAGTTCCTTCTGACCCCCATTACCTCTGACAGTATCGTTGAGGCGATCGACGCCCTGCGTGCATCTTATGCCCCAGGTCTGCACGGCTTTTCGGTCGATTTTTATAAAGCATACAAGGACCTTCTGGTCCCGCGCTTGGTCGAGGTCTACGCTGAGGCGCTAGAGGCTGGCATCCTCTCCCCGACGTTTCATGAGGCTGTCATCATTTTATTGCCTAAACCCGGGAAGGACCCCATGCAATGTGGATCATACAGACCACTGTCACTGTTAAATCTGGATTACAAGATCTTGGCCAAAGTCATCGCCATTAGGCTGTCGCTCTTGATGGAATCTATCATATCCCCGGTGCAGTCTTGTTTCGTCCCGCATAGGTCCACTTCCCTTTATTTTATTTATTTATTTACGAGCTTATATAGCGCTGGAATCGACTCCAGCTGGAGTATCTCTGCGCTTTTGGGCCAGTTAACAAATACAGAGGAGAAAGTACAGATGTGGATTAGATCTCATTTTTAAATATAACAGTTTTAAGGAGTTTTCTAAATTTTAAATGAGAGGTACAGAGTCTGAGAGTCAGGGGAAGTCGATTCCATAGAATGGGTCCTGCTACGGACAGCGCTCTGCCTCCGTGTCTGGTCTTTTTGACACGAGGAACCACCAATAGATGGCTTGTACTAGATCTGAGTGACCTGGAGGGGATGTAGGGGGTGAATTTCTGTTGCAGGTAGGTGGGGCCTTGTCCATTTATGTTTTTCTTAATCTCCGCACTTTATTCACGGTGTTGCACCGTATTGATCCTACCACCCCGGCTGCTGCGATCCTTTTGGATGAGGAAAAAGCCTTCGACTCCCTTGAATGGCCCTTTTTTTCCAGTCATGCACCGAATGGGAATGCCGGAATGTTTCATTGCCGCGGTCACTTTATTATAAACCAAGCACACGGCCCGGCTGCGTCTTAATGGTATGTTAACTGACCCTTTCCCCCTATCAAGAGGCACTCTCATTTATTTTGGCCATGGACCCCTTGGCTCGACAGTTTCAAGAGAACCATCTTCAACGTGGGTTGCAATTCGCACCGGTCCTCTATTGATGTCCATGTACGCGGATGACATGGTATTATACGTTCGACAGCCTCAGGATCATTTGGCATCGTTAATTCGGGAAATTATACGATTCGCCACTTTCTCCGGTCTCCATATCATTTGGCACAAATCAGTCATCTTCCCAATCACGGCCTGTACTACACCTTGGTCATTTGAGTTCCCGTTAGAATGGTGTGATGATTCCATTAAATACCTGGGTATCCACATCCACCTAGATACTGCATCATTGAATCGTGTCAACTATGGCTCGGCTATAGACGCATTGGAAACATTGATCACCCGATGACTTTGTTTGCCCTTGTCAATGGCGGGTAGAATCGCAATTATTAAAATGATAGTGTTGACCCGCTTCCTGCATTATTTTAATAACATTCCCATTCCTTTAACTAAGGCATTTTTCACTCAACTCCGCACTCTGCTGCTTCGCCTGGTCTGGGGTGATAAGACATCCCGGACCAGGTGGAAGGTATTAACTTTGCCACCAGATAGAGGTGGGTTAGGTGTACCAGACTTTTATTTGTATTATCTGGTTGCGCAATGCGCTTACGCTTATGCTTGGTTCCATCCAGAAGCGCGCATACCATATTTGCGGCCAGAGGCGGATCTGGTCCTCCAGAGACGGTTACTCACACTGCTGCCCACTGGTTTTCCTCGTGATCCCCGTGACATCCAGACTGTCTCCACTACATGCTGGGCCTGGATTAGGCTCAGTAAATATTTGGGGCTTGACCTGTTATATTCACCGGCCCTCCCCCTTCCCAATTCATCTCTTTTCCAAATTACAGTGGAAGCTTTGTTAGAGCGCACCTTGGCGAAGTTCAACATGCGCACCCTTGGGGACTTATTCCCAGATGGACATGTATTCTCCGCTTCAGAGGAGGCACGGTTTGGCGATCGCTTCTTCATGGACACATTCATTCTCACCCGGATCCGCTCTGCTTTGAGGGCGTGTTACCCCTCCTTTCCTCTGGCACCAGATGATACACCTCCCCTCACTTTAGTGATTCAAAGAACCACTAACGCACACCTGATTTCCAAACTGTACAAGCAGTGTGGGACACTCATACCAATTAATGATGCTAGGCTTAGGGCTACTTGGGAGGAGGACCTGGGCGGGCCTATTTCTGATGATCAATGGGCATATTGCTGTAGAACCACAACAGACGTCTCATTGAACAGCCGCCACAAATTGATTCAGTTCAAATTCCTTCGCAGGATGTATTGTACCCCGGCTCGGGCACACAGAATCGACACCTCCCGCTCCCACCATTGTCTGAACTGTCTTGCTCCCTTTGCTGATTTCGCACACTTGACCTGGACTTGTCCCAAAATACACCAGTACTGGCTAGATATCCACTCCACCCTTGGGGATATACTGTCCATGCCACTCCTTCCCACACCTGAGATAGCACTGTTGGGGTATGTTGAGCGCTTCCCAAAGAAGGTTTGTAAGCTGGCAGCGCTTGGCTTCCTATTGGCTAAGAGGGAGATAGCACTGCTATGGGGTTCAAGGCGCGCCCCTGCCCTTTGCTCCTGGCTGAACAGCTTAGCATTCTGCAATGTAAATTGCGAAGAATTCAGCACTTTACTTCCCTCTTCCTCCAGACCTATTGACATCTGGGGCCCATATAAGGATTATATGTCCCGGCACCCAGGACTCTCAGCTACAGTCCGGCATCACACCTTCCGGTATAGGATAGCACCTCTGGGACTCGGGGTGGTACAACGGGGTAGAAGTTGCCCATACATATACTTGGTTTTTGGTCTCCGTGTTTTACAGTGATTATTGTTTACAGTATTGTAATGTATTTGATGTTTTCATTGAGTATAGTATATCTGGCGTTGTTAGTGCTTACGTATCGCATAATATGTTTTCTTTTTAATTTTCTGTCCTCAAGATTTGTAATTATGTTTTATGTATATGGTTTCCAGACTTTGGATAATTTTCATTTAATGTTTTCATATTGCAATCACATTGTATGTCTTCCTTCTCTTTTTTTTTCTTGTTTGGAACATTGAAAATAAAGTTTTAAAAAAACAACAACAAAAAACATATATATGTGCAAGAGCAAAATGTCATCGCCCACAATGAAGAAAGCCAGTGGCTGAAGCTGGCTGTCCCACTGACCCATGCAGTAGGCTGTGGTGGGCAGAAGCAAAATGTGAATTACATTTGAACCGACCATTGGATGAAAAGGGTTAACTCAAAGTCACTCTATTCTTTTTGGGGAGGGGGAAACATGAAGCTGGTGAGACAGTTAAGGCAGTCTCTAGGTCAGACCTAATAAACGGAATTGGTGGTTTCGTTTTAATCTTTATGGATGGAGGCAGACACTGGAGGACAAGCCAACTGTGGAATGTGGAACTTTGCGGCTATGATAAGCAGGTTGAGCATATCTCAGTTATATTTACACAAACATTAAGTGACTGTTAACTTCTGCCCAGTCCTCCATACCCAATCACTGTTTGCACCACTTAAACAAAGAATACAAAAACTATTTCATGGCAGCTCCCAGTACTATCAACTCACTGATTTCAGCACCAGCCTCCTGACTTCTTCTAGGTCACTGGTGCTACATAGACAAAGTGCACTTCCTGCCATCACTTTAATTGTCCTATTAAAACATGATCAATGCTTTGTTAGTGGCTTGAAGGCAGGGCTATCAATCTATCAATGGTACAGCGGGTGCAGTGGCACCAGGACCCAGTTGTGCCAGATTATTGCTGCATTTCACTACCAACAAGTGGTTGGGGGGCATTTTTAGGTCTCGCCTGTTGTCGATGCGCATGCGCATCGAGCAAAGCGAGACTATTGCGAGTTATCCACTCTTTATCCACACTGCAAGGAATCGTGGCGATTCCTTGCAGTGCACGATAAATTTAAGGTCAATGCGCATGCGCATTAAGCTTATGCGCATGCGCATTGACCTTAAAAGTCACATGCGCGTGCACGTCCGTCGTGTTTTACCCCCTCCGCCCCCTCCCGCCGTGTCGCATTTCTCCTCCCCCCTCCCCTCGCGCCGTGTCGCATTTCTCCTCCCCCCTCCCCTCTCTTCCCTCCGTCTTGCTTGTTTCTGTTTGGGGGCTTGGCACCTCGAGCCGCCGTGGCGGCGCCACACTTCCTGGATGACCGCTCTGTAGATAACGGAAGTAGGGGCGTGTTGCTGATGGCCATCGCCTTGCTGCCAGGTCGCATTTCTCTTTCTCCTCCCCCTCCCCTCTCTCCCCTCCGTCTCGTTTCACACACACCCTCTCCCCCGCTCCGCCCCCTCCCCACCAACACCGCCTCGCGAGCTCGTCATTCCAAACCCGCCCTCCCCCGCCTGACCCCGAGCCTAGTGGTCCCGCTTCACAGCGCATTTTTTAACCAGGTCTCTCTGTGGCCCAGTCCCTCTGTCCACAATGCCTCCCCAAAACTTGTTGCTGAGCTGCGGCAACTGTCCACCATACAGTTCCCAGTTTGTGGCTCTGTAGCGCGCCTGCGCCTCTGCCCGTGGCCCCATGCCAACACCCAAAATGGCGGGCAGTGCCAGTGCTTAAGCAGCCATCACGACTCCAACATCCAGTCTTTGTTGACTGGGTATGTTAGTCTGGCGAGGGAGAGGAGCGGCAGGTGGAGGGTGTTGCCACCCGCCAAAGGGTTTCCGACTAACTGGGAGGCGAGCCACCCGCCACCACAGCTCGGTGCGTGCAGTGGCTGTCTCGCGTCTCAGCATGGCTCTCCCCGGCCCCTTTACCTCTTTTGCCTCGCAACAGCGCCTCTTCCGCGACTGGACTCCGAAGGTTAGTTTTGTGTAGTGAATACCGGTGAGGTTCAGGTCAGCTCTGATGTCCCACAGCACGCGTCTCTCCACCTGCGGCAATCCGCTCCCCTCTGCACGCCATTCTGGTGCCGTGCACCATCTGTCAAGGCCTTATGCGCACAGATCGGCAGCAATCTGATTTCTCCTACTGTTTTTTTTGGCGTGTGGCACTTTCCAGCACTCTGCCCTCCAGAATATGGGCACTTGTAGCTCTCGATATATGTTGTGGAAGGCAGGATAATGCTGTTGATTTCTCCCAAACTGCAGGAGCCTATCTAGTATGCGCCCATCTTGCTAGCCCGCCTACTAGCGCCCCGGGTCCCCAGGCATTGACCTTTTACTGTGGGACTTTTTTGTGGGGTTGTTTTGCTTCTTCGATTTTCCCCTTCAATATCTGTCTGAGCCATGGGTTAGTCATCAGGCTATTGGTCACCCCACCATCACCCCCCTCACACCCCCTCATTCACCCTAACACACACTCACATTCTCACACACCCTCTCACACACCCCTCACACACCCCATCACTCACGCTCTCACACAACACCTCACACACTCCCTCACTCACACTCTCAAACACTCCCTCACTCACCCGCTCACACCCGCTCAGTCTCACCCTCACTCTCCCTTACACTCCCTTACCCCTCAACATCACTCACTATGCCTACCCTCCCATCACACTCACCCTCACCCTCTCACACTCAAATCCCTCATACTAACACCCCTCATACACAACACCCTTAACACTCACACCACTCACCCACACACTCTCACACACCCCCCTCACCCACCCTCAACATCTCACCCTCACTAAGACTCAAACACTCACCCTCACTCACCCTCAAACTCTCACCCTCACCCTCACTCATCCTCACACTTACTCACCATCACTCACCCTCACCCTCACTCACCCTAACTCACCCTCAACACATCACCCTCACTCACCCTCACCCTCACTCACCCTCAACACCTCACACGCAACTACTCACTCACCCTCACTCTCACTCATCCTCACTCAACAACACTCAACTTCACTCACTCTCAACGCCTCACCCAACACCTCACCTTCAATCACCATCGACATCTCACCCTCACTCACCCACAAAAAATCAGCCACAACACCTCACCCTCAATCACTCACCCTCAAACATTCACCCACACTCACCCTCCCTCACCCTCAATTCCTCACCCACACCCTCAACACTTCACCCTAAACACATCACTCATCCTCAACGCCTCCCCCTCCCCCTCACTCACCCTCACTCACACTCAACACCTCACCATCACTAACACTCAACACCTCACCCTCACTAACTCTCAATACCACAATCACACTTCCCCTCACTCACACTCAATACCTCACCCTCACTAACACTAAAACACTCAATCACCCTCACTCTTACTCTCACTCACACTCTACACCTCAGCCTCACGCTCAACAACACACCCTCAACACCTCACCCTCACACCCTCAACACCTCACCCCCTCAACTTCACTCGCCCTCACCCTCAAACACTCACCCTCAACACCTCACACCCTCACCCTCAAATCCTCACCCTCAACACCTGAACCTCACTCACTCTCCACACCTCACCCTCACTCACTCACCCTCAACACCTCACCCTCACTCACACTCAATCACCCTCAACACCTCACCCTCAACACCTCACCCTCAACACCTCACCCTCAACACCTCACCCTCAACACCTCACCCTCAACACCTCACCCTCAACACCTCACCCTCAACACCTCACCCTCAACACCTCACCCTCAACGCCTCACCCTCAACGCCTCACCCTCAACGCCTCACCCTCAACGCCTCACCCTCAACGCCTCACCCTCAACGCCTCACCCTCACTCACTCTGACTCACCCTCACTCACCCTCACTCACAATCACTCACACTCAGTCACAATCACTCACACTCAGTCACCCTCACTCACCCTCACTCACCCTCGACCCCTCACTCACCCTCACTCATCCTCACTCATCCTCAACACCTCACCCTCATCCACCCTCATCCACCCTCATCCACCCTCACCCTAACTCACAATAACACTCTCTCACCCTCACCCTCAACTCCTCACTCACCCCCACCCTCACTCACCCTCAACACCTCACCCTCACACAGTGCAATAGGTCTCGCAGGATTTTTAGTTAAAGCTTTTACATTTGCTTATTGCTTTTTTGATTTGTAATTCTTTTGCATTGCCTACAAAAAAATAAAATGCAAAAGATTTACAACAAAAAACCTATAAACAATTCTAAAAGCACTAACTCTAATGCTGCGAGACCTATTGCATTTCTAATGCTTGTTGTTATTTGCTCTAGATACCTTGGCATACTTGATACGCCATTGCGTGGGGAGATAAAGACACATGAGGAGGAGTAAGAGAGGGGCCATCTTCGTTACCGACAGGGAGGTTAAAGACACACCGAAGCAGTTGTCGCTTATGGTTGCTTTCACGGAGGCGGTTTTGTCTTAAGTTACAAGTGCCCCTCAGTGTGCAGGCACCCCGTGCGGCTGCCCAGCTCGCTGATGCCTCAAAGCACTGAGGGTGCATAGCACAGAAGTTATAGAGGGACCAGGAGAGCGCGGGAAGGAAGGAAGCATGAAAGGAACCATGAGAATGGAATGATCATCCGCAAAACACTTGTATGTGTTGTCACCTCGTTATATGGCATATCTGGAGCATTGTACGTCTCTGTGCTACTGAGAGGGTGAGTGCAGTGCTTTTGTTCACTGTGGTGGACAAATTCTGAAAGTTAGAACACACATGGCAACTATTTTCGGCGAATGAAAAGGTAAATGTGGAACTCACGACATCCTTTGCAAGGATTTGTGTACATCAGCAAGTATATATATACATCTTCAAGAGAGGCGTGGTACTTATGTGAGCAAGTCAGAAATGTTAATCTGACAAAATCTGATAGAGTATGTTTTACAAATAATCGTTAAAAGGAAAAGCATTTTGGTCATAGAGGCGGTGGCCATCAGAATAGTGAGCCAAGAAGAACATCTACTGACCTGGTCCCTTTAACTCAACTATGGGAACAAAGTTCACCCACTCATCCCATGCAGTCTCCTGGCTAAGATGCAGCATTGCGAGACAAGCACCTGAATCTTATCTCTCGTTTGTGGCCAAATCTCGTGATCTTGAGCAAAGTATTTAGTCTACCTTATTGAATTGAATTTATTTATTTTCGTATTCTTTCTGCAGTGCAGTCCATTCCTCTTGAGGTTTGGAGAATTGCCCAAATTCTGTACAGGAGTGCATGAATAGTCTCTCTCTCATAATCCTAAAAGCAAGGGATGAAGAACAACATTAATTCGGTAATTTAACAACATGGAAATAAAACACAGTGAAGGACATTATAGAATGAGAAGAGAGTGAAATAAGCTCGCTCTGATATTTAGAAACAGTCAGAGCAGGAGCTGCCTGTTTCTACAGTAGGTTTAGTAATATATAAATACAAATATAAAAGGTTTATCATAATAAGCAATATTACAGATGTCATTCCAGTCCTAAGGAACCGCGGCAGTCACACTATTTACCCTTCTCTTGGAAAGCTTTCTTTGGGAGACTTTCAATTCAGCTTTAAAACCTCGAGAGTAGGTGCCGAATGCCTAGATCTGATTCAGTTTGCAGTTCACGCCACACAAGAAAGTTCATTAAGAGTTAACATACAGTGACGCCGAAGACGTAAGACACAGGAGCATGTGCAAGAAGAAATCCAGTACGGCAAACTAGAAGGCGGTTTGTAGTGGTACTGCTTCTCTGGTGATTTACTCCTGACAGGGCTGGAGTCAGGGCTTTAAGTGGGAAAAAACTGGTGGTGCTCTAAAAGGGGCGTGGCAAATTTCTTAAAGGGTGTGGCCTATCTGAGTAGGGGCGTGGTCTAATTCAAGATAACTAGCATTGTGTGCAGGCCATCAGACGCACCGCAAGAGGTGGAGCCAGCATTGTGGCAGGCAGGCACAGCCCTATTGAGACCCAGGTGCTACTCCTCCCACCACTCTACATGCAGATGAGTCTATTCAGCCTTGTGCTGACTCAACCAGCCCCCTGAAGCCGCCCCCAGCCCCTGTCACTCACAAACCAGTCAATACACAACCAGGCAGAGGCACACAGAAAGGTTGAACAGGAAAATAGCCACTTTCTAAAAGTGCTATTTCCAAACTTAGAATTTAAAAACCATCTTCACTAAAGGATGTGTTATTAAATTGTGAGTTCAGGGATACCAGATTCCATATGTCTATCTTGCCGTTATGGGAAGATATGCAGGCTTTCAATAGTGAAAAACGAAATTGGTAGTATTTCACTATCAAGACCTGTTACCCACACTAGTAACACCAAACAAAAACCGGGACATCTGGTCACCCTACCTTTGACCTCTGAGGCCTGAAAATAGAGCCCCCTAGAGCCCGCTTTCGAGGCCCCCCCAAAACAACTGAGGGGGGCTTAGACCCCCACAGACTCCCTCCCACTTAAAGCCCTGGCTGGGGTGTTTTAAATTAATTACTTGTTTCATGAAACAGCAGCCGGTTAGTTTCATTAGACTCATTTTTAGAGAAATGTTTGGTAAATTGAGCATTTTTAAGCTTACAGAGCCAGTAACATTGGTGAAAACTAGAATCATTATGAAAAAAACCAACGAAGAGCCACAATGATGAGGCCAGGGTTGCCACCTTGCAACATGACTGCAATTTTGATTTCCTGGCTTTTACTAAAATAATGAAAATCATCCAAAGCCTGCATTTTTTCCTCTCATCATTTTGTTCAAAAGCTACCTTATGACTGATAGTTAAACTAAACAAAGGCATAAAAGCCAGGTAAAAAAGAAAGACGGATATTTTTATATAAATAGCCCACTTTAATTATCATGCTCTGGCCTTTGTAGAATCTTACAACATGATCAAAGAGCAGGTTATTTATTTTTGTAGTTTTATAGAGCATGAATGCAATTGACGAGTTACATTACACAAGATCAAATACATTTTTATTTCAGGCTTAGAGAGATTTGCCCAGAATCACAGGATTTTGAGCTGAGGCCGGGACTCCTCGAACATAGCTCCCACTTCGGAAGTCGTCAGCTCTGATCTTAACACCACATCCTCTCTTTTCTTTTTCCTCTGGGAAAGGTATTATTGGAGCAGGCTAAGGCAAACACACACCCTCATCCACCAAGACCTGAAAGACATTGGGGCCCAGGTGATAGGAGAAGGGGGTCTGAAAAAGCACACCGGTTGTTTCCTAGCCAATTGGCTATTCTCTTTATGCACAGGTGAAAAGAGACAAAAGAAACTACTGAGCCTCAGTTGAATAAGACCATCAGCTGTGTGTCGTCCGCATAATTAATGTAGTTCATTCCCAGCCCACGTATGTGTTTTATGAGAGGTTTGATGTATACATTAAACATGGAGAGGAGCCCGGCTGAATTCCCTGCTTTAGTGGGATGAAGCAGGATTGAAATGTTGGGATTTGTACAGCCTATGTGCAATCAGATAGATATGAGCAGCACCAATCCAAGGTTTTTCCCTCTATACCAGCTTCCTCTAATCTCTTAAGCAGGATGGAGTGATCCACAATAGCGAATGCTGCGCACAGGTCCAGAAGTACCAGAACCACTTGCTGACCCCTGTCAACAGCCATCCGGATATCGTCAGTGACTGCAACCAGAGCCATCTCAGCAGAGAAATGGGTCTAAAATTAGCAAAGCCTTTAGGGCTTTCAGAGAGTTTCTTTAAAAAGGGTGTAACTAATGCCTGCTTCCAGGCCGTGAGAACCTTAGAAGTGGCCAGGAAAAGATTACAGATGTATCTTAAAAGCTTGGCCAGCTGTGGTGCAAGTGCCTTCCGGTATTTTGGAGGGAACGAGTTGAGCAGACAGCCTGAAGTAATGGCTCCCACCAACTCCAGGAAGTCTTCCTCCATAATTGGAGTGATGATATCAAACCTTTGATTTCTGTTATTCCATCCTGTATGGTGGATTCTAGATTCAGAACGTGTTCAGGTGGAAGGGGGTTTACTGTCTCATTTTTCCTTCAATTATCTACCATGTTCATTATTTTATTTTCGAAAAATTAACTAATCCCATTACACAGCTCTTGAAATTACACGATTCTTTGTGCGACCCAATCCAGGGATTGCAACGTGTTTACTAAGGAGAACACCGCTTGGGCCATATTGGGTACATACTATTTGTTCAGGATAGTTTGTCTTTACCTTTTTAGCAGATTTTTATAATCTCTTAATACCAATTTCCAGTTTGTTGTCTCTTGGTCTGTGTATTTTGTCCTCCATTTTCTTTCTGCCCTTTAACATGAAAGCTTAGTTTCCCTGAGTTGGTCATTGTACCAGGGGGTGGATGGAATTATCCTGCTGTGACTTTTTTTACCAGGTGCCCAATATCAAGGGATTGTGTAATCTAATCAGGATAAGTATCATAGGCTTCCGGAATATACTATTTATATGGTCGTGTGGAGGGTTAATAAGAGTATTTAAACAGAATAGCACCAAAAAGTGGTCGGTCCAGACTAATGGTGTTATTTCTGTTTGAAAGTCAGTGAAAACCGCTGCACTCCTATTTTATGTGGAGGTGGTCAAAATGTTTATCAGGAAATTCAAAGGTAAGGGTGCTCAAGAAGGTCGCCTTCTGTCCGTGGAGGCGCAAGGATGACTGAGAAAGTTTGATGCCTTACAAGTGTAAGGGAGGAAACTTGAGCACACCTACATGCAAAGTTATTTGCAGCTGTATTTATAAGTTTAAAATGTCCAAACATAGTATGACTGAATATATAAAGTTTTACTCAATCTGTAATTGGAGTCATATTACTTCATATGTTCCAAATTAAATCCAAGAGTTGAACAAATCCAAAGTAGCTGTACAATTACATTAGTTGAGATTAAAGCAGTAGCATGAAGTTATAGCGGTCACCCCGATGCATTTCGAGCCGTGGGCTCTTCTTCAGGGGAAAAGCGTCTGAGGAAGAAATACAAATAGCAATTTTGAGAACAGGAGCTGGAGATAAGTATGGTAAAAAGTATGGAGATTTCCAGTTTGTTGTCTCTTGGTCTGTGTATTCTGTCCACCATTTCCTTTCTGCCCTTTTACATGAAAGCTTAGTTTCCCTGAGTTGGTCATTGTACCAGGGGGTGGATGGAATTATCCTGCTGTGACTTTTTTTACCAGGTACCCAATATCAAGGGCTTGTGTAATCCAATCAGGATAAGTATCATAGGATTCCGCTACATTAGGTGCTACAAGATTTTCCTTGGTTGGAGGGGTGCAGGCCTTTAGAAGCACAGGTCCTAAGTTTAGCCCAACTTCTGGAATATACTATTTATATGGTCGTGTGGAGGGTTAATAAGAGTATTTAAACAGAATGGCACCAAAAAGTGGTCGGTCCAGACTAATGGTGTTATTTCTGTTTGTGCATGATATTGGTATTATCAAACACCAAATTCAGAGTATGACCCAGCCTATCTGTTGGACCCTGTATGTGTTGATTAAGCCCTATTGCTTCCATAGAGGTAAGTAATTCAGTCGCTTTTTTGTCATCCCTGTTGTCTACTCTGAAATTAAAGTCTCCACACACAATCAAATTGGAGTGTGTGATAAGTAGTGGGCTGAGAAAGTCTGCTAAGTTGTGATCAAAATTGAAATCAGGATCGATGGCATAATATCACTAGGATTTTTTATTAGCAGACAGCTGAATATTAAGGGCCATTATTAATTCACAGTTTTGTGGGTGAGTGACAGGGAACAGCGTTGTTTTTATATTATGTCTGAATATCGCTTCTATATCACGTCTCCCAACATTTCCTTTCTGGGTATCTGTTTGATGACATATCCCTCAGGGCAAGCCTCTTTAAATTCAGGATTTACGTCTGGTGAGGCCCATGTTTCCATAATGAATAGCATATCTGTCCATGTGACCACCAGCAGAAATTTAACTTTTATGGCATGTTTACGGAGGGATCTAGCGTTAATAAGCCCACAATGGAGGACTCCCTTGCCTTTACGTATTGGTGCTACCCTTGTTGTAGGTGCTGCGGAGCTGACATTATTGTTGGCTTGGCGACCTGGATCGTGCACTGTAGTTGAGCAAAAGGGGGTCTCAGGGCAAGAAGCTCTTCCCTCGTGTAGTTTCCCTGCTTTACCCAAGTGCTAGGGTCCTGAATATCTCTATGCTGTGGGGGAGAACCGGAATAATGGCTTGCACTGTGTGCAGTTGGTGCACAGACAGGCTTGCCTTTGGTGCACCCGCTGTGCACATTCACGGCCTGTCTCCCATTAAATAGGGCAGGACGTTTGGTTTTCAAAATGAATTAGACCGCCTACTAAGATGGCATCTGGTGGGAGTGTTTCTGGCAGAGGGGGTAAAAATGGCAGTAGGTTATTCCTAACAGAAATTGATTTTTGAAGAAAGTGGACTAGTTCTGGCTCGTAGTTTAAAAGTGCAGATGTTTAGTGCAAAGTACAAGATTTCTAGCAACTAAATTGTTTTTAAGGCAGTATCATTAACACTAATACAAATAGCGTGCAACACAATCAGATAAAACGTTAATAGGCAAGGTGATGACTTTCCGCATTCATTCAAAAGCCCACGCACATACTTCCACCATTCACAAACACACATTAATTCACAGCACACACTCACAAATACACATATGTTCATATATGCAGGCAGACCATTCGAGGGGAAGCAGAAGGCACTGGAAGAAGTTGGACTCTTCACGCAGAGAAAAAAAAAGATCCTGACGCCTCCTCTCATTGTCTGACTTTTTGAAATCAACCAATGAAAGGATGACCTTTCCTCACTCGTAACAGAGTGGGTTGGGTTTCACTGAGAGTTGCTAGTCCCACCCCACTCTGTGAGGAAGTATCACTGATTGACAGCCTTCAGCATCTTAGCGCTTAAAATTGAAGAGCCCAGGACCAAGTCTATTGGTGGAATGCCCCATCATCATGAGAGGGGAGGACCTAACTGGGCTTTACCAGGAGGAGGAGGGTAGACACTCACCCTGATCAACGTTGGCTCAGGCTTCAAGACCCCTGCGCATTTAGTGCATGTTCAGCACCTGACCTTTGCTCAGCATGACAGACAATCTTCATGCTTTGTAAAAAGGTGGGGATGTGGGCCCTTCCGCCCATAATGAAAGGCTGTGGATGGGGAAACATGGCCTTGTACAAGGAAACCCCCCAGACCAGAGGTGCCACATCCCCAACTTTCCTTTTTTTAACCCAGCCTGCTAGTTGTGCCATTTCTTTAAGTGGGGCAGTGAGGACGTTTAGAATAGACTGAATATAAATCTGTTTCCCAGTGTGTGGAATGTCTGCAGTATCAGTGACTGCTTGATCCCAGACTATTGAGGGCAATGTGTTTCAAGTCAAGTCAAGTCAAGTCAGAAAATGTATATAGCGCGCTACATACCCAGAGGGTCTCAAGGCGCTTGAAGAGGGGTGGGGAATTACTGGTCAAATATCCACGTTTTAAGTTGCTTTCTGAATGCTAGGTGGTTCTGAGTAAGGCGAAGGTGAGTGGGAAGTGAGTTCCAGGTTTTAGCTGCCAGGTAGGAAAAGGATCTACCTCCCATGGTGGTTTTGTTGATGCGAGGTACAGTGGTAAGGGCTTGGTTGGATGATCGTAGCTGGCGTGAGGGGGTGTAGAAGGACAGTCGTGTGTTGAGGCATTCTGGTCCGATTTCGTAGAGTGCTTTGTGTGCGTGGGTTAGGAGCCGGAAAGTGATCCTCTTATTGACGGGGAACCAGTGGAGGTTTTTCAGGTGACCAGAGATATGTTCTTTGCGTGGGATGTCTAATATGAGCCTGGCTGAAGCGTTCTGGATTCGTTGGAGTTTTTTCTGGAGTTTAGCGGTAGTACCGGCGTAGAGGGTGTTTCCGTAGTCCAGTCGGCTCGTGACCAGAGCGTGGGTGACCGTTTTCCTAGTTTCGGTGGGGATCCAACGAAATGTTTTTTTGAGCATGCGAAGGATGTTGAAGCAGGATGAAGAGACGGCGTTGACTTGTCTATTCATTGAAAGTGAGGAATCCAGGATGACGCCCAGGTTCCGTGCGTGGTCCGTCGGGATGGGTGCCTTTCCAAGGGCCTCTGGCCACCAAGAGTCGTCCCAGGCAGAGGGGGAGGTACCTAAGATAAGGACTTCTGTTTATCTGAGTTCAGTTTCAGACAGCTGTGTTTCATCCATTCGGCTACTTCTTTCATTCCTTCGTGTAGGTTAGTTTTGGCGGTGCTAGGGTCATTGGTGAGTGAAAGGATCAGTTGAGTGTCATCCGCGTAGGAGATGATGTTGAGGTTGTGTTGGCGTGCGATGGCCGTGAGGGGGCTCATGTATACGTTGAATAGGGTGGGACTGAGTGAGGATCCTTGGGGTACGCCGCAGATGACTTCAGTGGCCTCGGAGATGAATGGTGGGAGGCGGACTCTCTGGGTTCTTCCGGTGAGGAACGAGGTGATCCATTCCAATGCTTTTCCTTGTATTCCGATGTTTCTGAGGCGCTGTAGAAGGGTGCTGTGGCAGACTGTGTCGAAGGCTGCGGAGAGGTCAAGGAGGATGAGGGCGACTGTGTCTCCATTGTCCAGGAGAGTTCGAATGTCGTCTGTTGCTGCGATGAGGGCGGTTTCAGTGCTGTGCTTGGCTCGGAAGCCGGATTGTGAGGAGTCGAGGGAATTGTTTGTTTCAAGGAAGGCGGCGAGCTGGTTGTTGACCGCTTTCTCGATGACTTTGGCCGGGAATGGAAGGAGCGAGATGGGGCGGTAGTTTTTGAGTTCGGTGGGGTCAGCTGTGGGTTTCTTCAGGAGGGCGCTGAGTTCGGCGTGTTTCCAGCTTTCCGGGAAGGTTGCGGAGTCGAGGGAGCAGTTGATGACGTCTCGGAGGTGCGGTGCTATGATGGAGTCTGCTTTGTTAAAGATGTGGTGCGGGCATGGGTCTGTGGGGGATCCTGAGTGGATAGAGTTCATCAGACGGATGGTGTCCTCAGTGGAGATTGGTTTCCAATCATTGAGGGTGTTTAAGGGAGGTGGGGGTCCTGCAAGGAGTTGGGTGGGTTGGTCTTCGGGTTGGTTGTCGAAGCTGTTGTGGATGTCTGCGATTTTGTTGTGGAAGAATGAGGCTAGGGAGTCGCAGAGGGCTTGGGAGGGGGTGATGTCGTTGGAGTTGGCCGTGGGATTGGTAAATTCCTTGACGATATTGAATAGTTCTTTGCTGAATGGAGTATACCCATGAACAGACCCACAAAAATCTATCATTCCAGCGTTACAAACAAGCACAATTTGAGTAAATCTAAAGTAGAAGATTGCATAACAAATAAGTAAATAGCACAAAGCACCAGACAGGACATAAAAAGAAAGTGAATATCACATACATGAAATTACATAGCTGCAAATGGTGGAATGGCATAAATGGCAGCCTGAGAAGTGGAAGAAGGCTAAACATGGCATGGAGGCCAATATTCTTAAGTAGGATATGAATGTCTAGCTGGCATGAGATCAGGTGAAATAATACAAGGGGTGTTTTATGCATTTAAAAAGGATGAGGGCCTTAACCCCCAGGCTTAGAAAGAGGGAGGTTACTCTTCCCAAATTACATGTCCTGATTCTGGGAGGCTCTTGAGACAGCAATAGTTCATTTTTCATTACTGGAGGGTAATCGTAAGGATAAATAAAATACTGAGCACTCATGCAATTTATTTGTCCTGATGAGGACACTCCAATAACGAGAGCAGTTGAAACACTGCTGATTTCATAAGCAATCAGGCCTGTAGGAAAGAGTTTTTTTCTAGCACACGACAACATTTAAATGAACTCTAAGTATTTCAAAATATATCAGAATTAGGAACACAAATGAAGCACGTTTTTTGTTATTTCTGAAGCGTGTTGGAAACAAATACCTTAATATGATCAGAACAAATCATTACACTAGGTGATGCAATTTCTACACATTTTCGACTGTGCACTGTATAGTTTTATTAGTAAAACTGTATGTTAGTTCAAATGTAATATTCATTTAAATTGAAAATGTGCTGTCTGTAACAGCAGTGTGCTACCACACCATGAATACTCCACTCTGTGCCACTCAACTCTGCACCACTCCACTTTACATCACTCCACGCACTGCGCTCTGCACCACTCCAAGCTACTACTTCTCTACCCTGTACCAATCTACTCTATGCCAATGCACTCCTCGCCACTCTACTCTACACCACTGCACTCTACACCACTCCAGTCTAGGCGACACAAATCTACTCTAAACAACTCCACTCTACGTCACTCTGCAATACTGCACTATATGCCAATGCACTTTACTCAGTAATGCTCAAGTCCATGCCCCTGCACTCCATGCCAAGCCACTGTATGCCACTCTAATCTACTCTACATTACTTTACTCTACGCCACTCTACACAACTGCACTCTACCCTGCACCACTCCACTCTACGCCACTTCACTCTGCTCTGAAACAACCTACTCCACAACACTGTACTCTGCGCCACTCTACTCTTAACCACTGCAGTCTACATAATTGCACTGTCACTGCACTCTATGCCACTGCACTATACTCTGCATCACTGCACTCTCCGCCACTGCTCTCTTCACCACTCTGCTCTACTCTACACCACTTTACTCTACTTTGCAACACTGCACTCTCCACTATTGACTTCTACGCCACACTACTCTTCCCCAGTGCACTCTAAGGCATTATAGTATACTCTGCACCACTCTACACCACTGCACTCCATGCCACTCTACTCTACTCTTCACTTTACAACACTGCACTTTATGGCACTCGATTCTGTACCACTGCCTTCTGCATCACTCAACCCTATGCTACTACACTCTGCTCTACTCTGCACCACTCCACTATGCACCACTCTAATGTATGCTGCTGCATTCTACGACGCCAAATTGTATGCCGCTGAATTCAATGCCACTACACTGTACATCCACCACTATACTCTGCAACACTCTACACCATCATACTCTACTTTATGCCACTCCAGTGTCCAGTGTATGCCAGTCTACACGACTCCACACTGTGCTACTCCAATACACAACACCCTCTGCCACTCCACTCCACTCTGCTCTTCACCATTCCACTCCACCCCACTCTCCTCTGTGCTACTAACTGTTACCCATGATAAACAGCAGCCACGCTGGTGTACAACATGGCACATGGCTAATATACATTGGTAAAGCCAATAACTTTTGCATAGGCAAGACCTTATGGCTTTGCCAATGCTTGTTTTCTGTAGCTGCTACAGTAAAACATAGCTTATATATTTATTCCTGGGTTATACTTTTAAATGATATGCCTAAATTGAGTTATTTTATTTATTATTCATTTGTGGTGTAATATGGCAAGCCTCTTGAAAAGAAATCGGTATGTTAAGATAATGAATACAAATAGTCAAACATCGAATCCTCCAGTGAGATTGTGTTAATAATAGCTGTAAGTGATACATTCCAGAAAGTAGAACCTGGACACATATCAACTCTGCTTGAAAACTATTTCAGAACACGTTATTTATACATTCGTACTTGTTAGACTGTGCTCTGTGATTATTAAAATATAGAATTATGTTCATGGAAAGATTACTATATTTCACTGTGCTCTTCACATTTTATCGACAAGTCAAATGATAAACTAGGAGAGACAAAAAAATACCTGAAAAAGCAAACAGAGGAAGAGTCCCGGATGATTGACAGCATTAGTGCTTAACCTGCAGCAAAGAAGTGCAGGGGGCCAAAGCATTTCCAAAGAGCCTAGCACCTATGCTGACCAATGCTGTTCCCGAGTCAGAAGGCTTCCTTGTCTTGAATTCACAGCAAGCCTTTTTTCAACCACCTACACTTTCTCTATGTCTCCCTTTTATAGGATCTTTTATTCTTGGGTTCTCCCTTTGTCACACTTTCCTATTTTTCTCTTGCTGATGCTAGCGCAGGGTCAAGACTGATTTGAATATGGCTGGATCCAAACTGGAATGGCATGGTGAGCAAAAAGACGATGGATTTACACCCAGATCGCTGTACTGGGGTGAATGTATGACATTGTTCTGCATTCTGTCCATCAATTGTTTTTGCAATTGTCACCCTGAGTGGGACGGGTATGCCCAGACGTGGGTCCTGTGCTCTCCATGCCACTGGAGTCAAGCTATCCTGGCTGATGAGGGCGGAAAAAACCCCGAAACCGGTCCTAGGATGCTTGTTTACAGTCCAGGGAGGACCAGGCCTGGCAGTTCGGGCTGGACTGTTCCCACTGGGCACAGGGTCAAGACTGATTTGCATATGGCTGGGTCCAAACTAGAATGGCATGGTGAGCAAAGAAATGATGGATTTAGGCCCAGATGTCTGTACTGGGGTGAATGTACGACATTGTTCTGCATTCTGTCCATCAATTGTTTTGCAGCTAATTAAATGAGGCAGCAGGGGGGGCTTTTGAGTTCACTGGTCAGTCCCTGACTGAGCAGTGACTGGCCCCTGAACACAACCGTCACTGTACCTCCGCCAGCTCACCAATAGATTAGCTACCTCACATTGATGATAGTTGTGTTGTTGTGTGTCAGCTGGGGTGAGACGGTGAAGGGAGGACAAGGAATGGGGTGTTAAAAATATTGCCCACTGTATGATAATGAAGGTTTAAAGCCACTTACTAGCAAATCAGACAGAAACTAGCATGCAGGGACACAGACAAGGCTGGAGCAAGATGGCAGGGGTGCTACTGTTGGCATTACCTTAATGCACACAGCTCTGTGCGCCCCTCAGAATATGGATGCCCTGGGCCTGGGCCCAGCTTGTTCCTTCCCGGGCCCGATTTTGGCTCTGCAGACTAGCCTTTTTGCCTTGGGGAGGGGGCTGAGGGCACTGCTCCCCAGGCTGATTACGTCCCTGGCAACCCCATCCCCCGAGGCCAAGCCATTATACTGGGGGGAGGGGGACAACGTGGCCCCCCTCCCAGGGCCGATTTTGGCCCTGAGGACCCCATTGCCCGAGCTTTTTGCACTGGGGAGGGTGGCAATAACATGACCCCTTGGACCGCATCCCCCCGGCCCGGCTATTATACTAAGGATATGGGGGCCGCGTGCCCCCCTACCCGGGCCGATTTTGCCCTGGGGACCCCATCCCCCGCAGCCCAGCAGTGATTTCCTGGGTCCCCCCAAGGCACCCAGTCTGCACTGGGATTGCAGGGGGAACCTGAAGGCCCCTGCCGGCTCCCTGCCTCCTAAGGGAGCCAGCATTGCTTTGACACACAGAGAGCTACTAAACATGCAGCAACCTGTGTGCGAATGCAATTCGTCTGGTGCCCTGTTTGCTTGACAGCGAGTAGGGAAACAAAGGAATGCTCCACTTCAAGCAAGCGAGAGCATTTTCACTGCTCTCGCTTGGTGGAAGAGAAGTGTTTGCTGTGGCTTGGAGAGAGCGGTTAAAGATTCCCCTAAGCCACAGCAAACAGTTATGTCCCAGAGGTGGGCACCCCGGGACACAGCAGGAACCGGCCCTGGAGGGTGAAGGTCCCAAGTGCCATTATTGGCTCTAGGAGGGGGCCAGACTGCCCTCCTCCTCTGAAGTAGAGGGACCAGCCCCAGGAAGGTCCCTGGGAAGGGGGGGGCAGGTGGCCCCCTTCCCAGTTTAAATATTAATTTAACCCTAGGAAGGTGGTGGTGCCTGGGGGGTGGTTCCACGCAGCCCTCGTTATCTTTAATTCTGCCTTGGGAAGTGGTGGTCTCCGGGGCCATGGGGTCCATGTGCCACCCCCAAAAAAAATTATTGATTCAATGTGGCCCAGAGGAGGTGGTGGTTCACAGGGCCCCTGGGATCCAAGAGGTCCCCCATTATTAACACAAGTCTCAGGAAGGTGCTGGTCCCCGGGCATCCTTCAATTCCAACATGCCCCAAGGACCTGGCCCACCTAGGGGCCTATTAGTAAAGAAGCACTTCTTTTCTTGTGGGGGAATTTTCGACTGAGAATTTTCAGCTGGAACTATTATTTTTGTATACTTTTTTGCCCTGCTGAGCCCCCTACACCCACAAGAGGTCTAGGGGGTCAGGGTATTCCAACCCTGACCCCTTCTTTTTTTTTTTGTGGGGGAGGAGGGGGGTGACTCTGCTAAGGCCAAGTCCAAAAATTTTGCTGCCAAAACTTCCTGGCTTAAAGTGTTGGCAGCCAATCAGATTTGAGCACAGGGACAGTCGGATCCTCGGAGGATCCGCGTCCCTATATATACAAATTTGAATTTATTTTATTAACTCTACAACTATTGAACGGATTTACACCAAATCGGAAAAAGAGCACTTCTCTGGACCGACAGCTGCCAAATTTGGTGTAATTCTGTTCAGCAGTTTGGGCTGTAGCGGTGTCTGAAGTCCCTATGGGAAATTGCATGGGGAAAACACGTTTTGGGCCCCCCAATTTTCTTGGCACCCCACTGGACAGGTCACCGAAACTTTCAAGACAGCAACTGAAGTGAGTGTGAAACTAGTTTTGAAAACTTTGTTAAGATTCATCAAACGGCGCCAAAGTTATTGGCAAAACAAATAAAAGCTTTTCCTATGGAAACTATGTCCTAACAAACTACCTACTAATATATTTATTGAAATTCATGAAGCGTGAGGTATTGAAGCACGGAAATATGCATTTGCATAAGTTGTAAATTCAAGGAGTGCATCCCTACCTCCACAACAAACATGTTGGGATTGTAACAAAGATATAGTGCCAATAAGTGTAGTGTAAGAAGTGTACTGTACATTAAAGTGGAAAAGGGGAGGGTGGACACAAGTACATTGGGACTGGGCGCTATGTGATCTGCTCCACCGCGTCATCTGCAGTTTCTGGGCGCTAGTTTTCAGGCCTGGGTGTAAGGTGGGCCCTGTGGCACTGGATCGGCGCTGCAGACTGGCCAAGTAAATCCTCCCCGCCCCACTCTCGGGAAGGAGTCGTGGGAGAAGAGGCACGTTAATCCCTTCAAAGAAACCGATCTGATGCAAGCCTTACCGCCCTGGCAAGGCAAATCTGTGAGAGGACAGCGATTGTCCTTGCAGGAAAAGCCAGATAAAGATCTCAGTGTGCAGGCATTTAAAAAGAGCCGCGAAAGCCTTGTGAACAACCGTTGAACCCAGGCAGGCCTCCTGTGATCCTGTTACCGACAGGCAATGCGAGCTGGAGCTGGCGAAAGACCCGGAAATAGGCACCGCACAGGACACCGCTACCAGTAGCAGCCTATACTGCCCGCGCGCCCCACAGGAACAGGAGCACAGTCTACAGCTGAATATTGATTTATAGGTAGTTAATAAAATATGCATTTACATTAACACGCAAAGCTCCGTGCATTATTCACATCATAAGACAAGTCCTGTAAACTCAAAAAAGCATTACTCCATCTAGTCCTCTAAAGATTAAAGAAAATCATACTGGGGCCGATTCATTTAAGTTTTTGTTAGAACAGGAAGTAGTACCACAAGAGTACCCTGTAAAGTACTCTTACCAGTCCTTTCTATTTCTATTAATTGTACTGAATATTCACTTCATAATTGTAGTTGTTTGGGGTCAATTCACAAAGGCAAGTAAGCGAATGTAAAATAATACTACATGAGTACTACTTTATGTTCTCTAAAATGCTTAAGTGAGTAGATATGTATTGGTTATTCAATGCGCTTTCGAAGTAAAATTTGAGTTATACTGATGTTCAAACTGAACGAACCAAAATATGAACTCCACAATTTGCTTTCCAATAAATACCTGTTCTTTTTTTCATTGCAGAAAATTCGTTTGTGTCGAGGCATGTACCATCCTCCGGAGAATATATCATGTTGTTTTCACTCAGCCAACACACTTCAAGTGCCTCTCCAAACACGTTGTCACCAAATCATTAAACACAGCCGTCTATCCACATTTCTTCAACTATCTTGTCTAAACAAGAGACATTACTCTCTGGCTTTTATTCACCCTATTTCGACGCTGTATTAGTATTCCCTGTACTAAAACACGTGTTGGCAAAGCCTACGAGTCTGTCTAGGCAATCCTATGTAATGAGTATGTATTCTTTTATTTCAAGCATACACCACAAAAACAGTGAAAACCATCTCTAGAACTGACCTTAAAAATAAAAGAGCAATCCAATTATCTGCCTGGATTTCCAAGTACTAAACTGTCTTCTTACTCAAAAGCACAGGAATGTGTGCCTACAACCAATATACTGTCTCTTTCCATCAGTAACTTTTACTACCCATTTTCCTCACAATACACTCCACTGAAATACCAGGTACATCTCCGACTTCATAACCTCTTTCCACCACTACCCATTCCCTGCACCACCACCATTTTTACCAGCTCTCCGCCACTTCAGATGTATCTGATATCTATCACTGACAGCTATATTCATTTGGGGTAGTATCAGTGTTTCACTCTTCTGGATCTCCTCTTACCCAGCATGCAGATCCTACTCTGTGCCTTGCTCCTCCAAACTGCACTCACCATGCAATAGTCTCAAGCATCTGTATTTGCTCCTTCCAATTTTCAGTGCATATTCTCTCTTAGTGACACAATTTCTTCGTTTTACTTTTACCACTCCTTACCAGTGATACCTCCATCACAGGTTAACCTTTGTGCACCGGCTGACTCCCTGTCATCTGGTGCTTGGTGACGGTATATGCTAGAACACTTGTACACCAAAATTCAATGCACCCCTTTCTCTACTACATCTATAACTTATTAAAGCTCTGGAACACATTAAACAGGGATCCAGAAACAGATTCCACCTAAGCTGCCCACACACTATCCCCAAAAAATGTGTAACTTGTCAAGCCCACCTCCAAATTCCTTTTCCGACACCAGGCGGCGGGTTGGCTCACTTAGTATAACACACTCATCTTTTAAGTTCCTCATGCAAGTGTTCCAATTTGCCCTTGACCCAACAACGCCACTCCCTTCCTTACTCAGATCATTTTGCTCTATACCCCAGCCAACCTTCACTACATAGAGACACATACTTTACCACCCTTAAATTCTCCTTTATCTATGATCGCTTTCACCCCTGGCATGTTTTCATGAAAATAGCCACCTCCTTAAGACCTGATACCACCCTGGATATCTCTAAATCTACCCTCTACAATCAGATCATGTCCATCAGAACTGCCCCTACGGCGACCATCATGTGGTAAGTGTTCATCACTCACTCTCACAACTGCTGCATAACTGATGTCACTCTCCACCTGCTGGTTTTCGAGAGTGCTAGTGACCCCATTCTTTCAGGGTAACCACTTACTTTCAATGATTCTCACTCAAAATAACTAATAATTGCATCAAATTTGGATAATATGAGAAACATGACAAAACTATATTTATGACTGGAGATGGATGCAGCTTCATGCTTCCACAACCTGTGCTTGTGTCACAAAAACCTTTACTCAAAAGTGGAGGAGTAGAATAGATGTAATCCACTGTGAAAAAAGCTAAAATAATAATGCAAGGTCTTACAAAATTCCTGATTACAAGTGGGTCGGAGTTTTCCGATACCTGCACAAAACTCTGTTTGTGCAGGAGCCCTTATTATGAGTTTTGTGGAATTTACTGCTCTGGAAATTACCAGGTGTAATAAAAACTTCACCCTCTGAAAATGTTCAGCAGGTGAAAAGTCGACAGTTTTTGACATGCAGACTTTGGACTGCTAAGCACCAAAATTCAAGATACTCCCCAAAACTCAGAATAGAAGGAAGATCTACAGACAATTGCACAGTGTGTTTGTGCTGAAGTAGTACGACGAGTCTGTTTTTCAAATGAAATAAAGATTTTGAGTTAATTTGCAAAAACTGTTTTCTAAGCCCACTTGGGCAGAATTGTTAAAGACAGAGGGTTGCATAATGTATGCCCACTTGGGCTGAATTACAATCATGTATATTGTATATAATGTACATATTCTATATCACTCATTGCAACATTTTTTGAGAATTATCGTGCTACAACTCATAATAATGTGATTATTATCGCACATTTATGAAATAATTCTGCTAATCATTTGATACATTTTGTACTTAATCAATTTAAGGCACGAAAGACCATTACAAGATGGATGCCATGTTTATGTTGTCTTCAGTATGGTGTTGGGGCAGGTAGCCCTACTTTGATTGTTAGTCATCATCACTATATGTTTTCACTATTTCCGACCAAAAAGTTACCCGTGACCAAGGTGCGGCTACACCGAAATGCATCGGCGTTGTGTTCGCTATTTTGTAAATAAAATTTTCACGCATACGAAGTTGGGCTCAAGTTTGCTTTTGAGCCCGCCACTGATCAAATGGCAGGGAGACCAGTGGACTATTGCTTGATATATATATATATATATATAATGTTTTTAACAGGGCGGATAAGTCTACAGGGCAATCAGGCAGTGCCCGAAGGGCTGATCTGAGAGATGAGTGGGTGGGTTTTAGGTTTCACTTGTGCTGTGCTTGAGAAATCTATTGCTTTTAATACAAACCTAAAAGGGACTTACATCCCGCCTCCTCTTTCCTGCCTTCTCATTGGTTCCTGTGTGTGCCACCTACCGTTCCTCCATTTCTTTTGGCTGCAGCATATTTTCCTGCAGTTACCAATGCTTGTTCCTCGTCTGCTTCTCTTATCAGTTTCCTACCACCGAAATACTGTTAACATCCGCTTTAGTGGAACTATATTTTCATAAAGTTTTGCCTTTTATTCTTGCACCATATCAATATAACAATTTATTACCCGGAGAGATTAAGTGATTTGCATAGAATCACAGGATGTTGCTCTGCCCAACGAGACTCGAACCAGGATCCCCAGCTCTCACTCAGCAGCTCTGCCTGCTGCGCCACATTCTCTCAACTCCTGTGTATTCTGTCAGGGAGCTCTTTCCTTCTTCTGGGCAATGATTGATGAAAACAGCTCTTTATTCTTTACATAGGCGAAACCAATACATTACCAGTATGTTGTAGAAGTAACCCACTTTCTATAGGCGCCAGATTTAACTGCCAGCTGTTGCAACCCACAAACCCCACGTGCTAATTTAACCACGTTATAAAATAGGCTTGTGCATCCAACATATGCTCCAAGGTTCTCTGGACCTTTTAAAAGATAAACTATACAAAGACAGCACCGAAACATTCAAGGGTGTCTACAAACGGTCTTTGGTTGAACAAATCTTTAGAGGTGGGAACAGTATGCGCAAGGCGATTACTTCAATAGCTTCATTATAAAACATTTCAGTGTTGGTTTGAGGATTCTTGAGACTTTTGTAATCACAGATCCGTTGCACAACAATCAGTATATGAACATACAAACTCTATAGTATTACCAGAAAAAAAGGCTTGGTACTATCCGATGCTGTTGTATTATTATATACAGGGCTTTAAGTGGGATGAAAAAAGTAGGAAGTCCATAAAGGGGCTTGGCCTACGTATTTATAGGCACGGCTTAAACATGTAAAATACATTTCTGTTATTCCCATAGTGTGCCACCCGACTGCTATTTTGGTGCCGCTCTCAGCTTTCTGCTATTGCATCCCGATAGTATAACACAGCTACTGCCATACACCTAAATGCAGCCTGGGCTATTCACTGTGTTAGTAGTTGTTTGTGTGCGCTCTCGAAAGGAGCCAAGGATTGGATGATCATGTTTTCTAAACACCTTTTTGAGCCACTGGAAGGCACTGCGAGAAATTCGCACTGCCTTCAGCCTGACCACCAGAGTTCTCTATAATGGTTCTCTATAATGGTCGTTATAAACATCTGGAGGCGACTAAGTTTAAAGTATGAACCACACAAGAACACGCTGAACGAAAAGAAAACACAAAACAGGACATCCTAGGAATAGCTAATATTTTAATGGCTCGCAAGATTCAATAAAACATGTTGGAAGTGAAATGGGAACTAAATCACATGACATAGATTACCTTGAACATTTCTTATATTCATTGCTCGGAAATCGTCAATAGTTTTTCCAAATAAAGTTAAAGACATGAGACATGACTATACAGCCCTGAATATATAGCCGGAAGAGCATCATTGTCAATGGGGCAGCCAGGCATTTTTATCAACAATTAAGATACGCTGGCCGGTCTAATATTGTGTTTAAGATCTGCTGTCCTCCTTGGCAGGTGCGAAGGGCCTCATCACAGTGGCTTTCCTTCCGAACCCAGGAGAGGTTTTATTACTTGTAGAAGAGAGTGACTGGATGCGTGCTCCCTCATGTGCAACCCGGATGCTGCAGGAAGACTTCTCAGGAGATAACAGACACACGTTGTCACTTTGGGCTTTGCTGCAAAGCCCTGTTTAGAGTAAAAAAAACGAGGGAGGGCGGAGAATCCTGCGTCGGGCAACCAATAGATGGGGTCTCCAGGCTGCCATGAGCCCTTTGATCAGGGGAATCCAATTATTTGTGTATATACATTTCCCACAAAGTGATTACTTCATTAATTGTCCCGCCTCTCCCCCTCCCCGGCCGGCCCCCTGATTAGCAACTCTTCTTTCATGCAGCCCAGCAAACAGTGCGCGGTCTCAGCACTTCAGAGGGGCCGCCGCTTTGATGATTGGGCGGCGCGGACTTCAAAGGGCTTAGCGCGGCTCTGACTGGCTGCGGCCCGGGGAAGCTTAGCTCCCCTCCCGGGGGTGATCCTAGGCCGGGCGGGGAGCGCCTCAGCTTCGCCAGGCAGAGTGTGAGGATAGCCCAGCTGGTGCAGGTCTATCCCACTCAAAGCCGGGGCCGCAGGCAGTGGGGAAGCTAGACGCCTCATTCTCAGCAGGAAGAGGCAAAGTCCACCCTGGACCTCAGCAGCCCATCCATGCCTCACCTCCGCAGCCCAAACCGTCCTCAGGAGCGCTAGCAATGGCCGCGGTGGCGCTGCTGCGCGGGGACCCTCTCCACGCCTTCTTACAGGTAGGTGCGTCCCACGCGCGCGCACTCCGCCCACCGCCAGCGGGAGCGCCCAAGGATCCTCTGCTAGAGGGGGTGGTGGGTCCTGCCCGCTCCACACTGTCTGTCCCTCGTCGAAGCTGCCCCGAATCACCACTGCCCGCACCTTCGACTGACGCCCCAACCTGCCTGTGACCCGCGCTCTCCTCGCACCCGAAACCCGCTCTTTCAGTGAAATTGCGTAACGTAAGGGAACAGCGTCCCTGCAGAGATCGTACAATGGTTCTGCTCTCTTTCCGCGCAGGACCGCTTAAAAGTACCAGAAGTTTGACCACGTTTGTGACGTATTAACGGGAGGGTCACCCAAAAGTGCGCTGCACCATGGTGGCAGCAGGAGCCTAAACGAATGTAGATCCGCCGGGCCACCTTGACCTGCTTGCCCTAAACACATCCTCCTTATTTCCACTTCATTTCACGTGCATTTATATTCTGCAAAGTCGACTTTAGTTGCATTACCTAACGGTTATCTGGAGCGGACATTTTTATGCCACCCATGTCAACTTGGCATATTTATTCCAAAAACGTTTGTATAGTTCTACCTGTTACACGTGCTACCATGTAGAATTTGAAGCGACAAGAAACTAAACGTCTATAGACCGTCTCCTTATCGAGTGGCATCTTCATTTGTGGACTGTGGATCCGATTAGTGAAAGTTTTTGTGCCGCTATGGTCAATTGGGGAGAGGCAAAATGGAAACATTTAAAGGGTAAACGTGTAATATAGGAAAGGTACCTTTGTAGTTGGATGTTCTACCAATAGGATGCAGTTTTCTCATTTGCAGAATTCGCATTAGAGAAGGGTTGCGTGTGTGTTTCTCTGAAAAGTCTACCTGCCAAGCTTGGTGAACACCTCCAAACACAAATGCGTGTGGGTATTTACAAGTGACTTGCAGGTATTTTTCTTCGCTGGAAATACACAGAGATTTACTCCTGGTGTGGGCAGGAGTTTGTATCTTTCTTGTTTAGGAATGGGGTTTGCTGCCTCCCAAAACTGATGGGAGCATGAGGAAGGTTCCACATGGCGAAACAAATGTTAATGCCAAATGCATATTTGCATCCTATTCCTATTTCCACTGGTGGAATTGTAACTGAGTACTCAGAAGTACGCATCTTGGAAATCTGCAACTGTCATATATTTCCAGAAAACAGCTTTAAGTTTGAAGTAACCTACAAAACATCTGGAAATGTAACCCGAACGTGGAAGTAGCCACAGACTAGCAATTGCGTGTTTCTCTTAAACCTTTGTGAATCAGCGTTGTTTACTTTTTGAAATTGGGTAGTGGTAAAGTGTAGAGCTCTTCTATATACTGTGACTATTTCCCACCCTCAATATTTTCTGTTTCTAAGGATGTGTTTTTTTCATTGGACGAAATTATAGATTACCAGTTACAAATGGTTTATACTGTATCCAGTTATGGTATAAAAGTACTGGAACCCGAGGGAAACATGGAGACGGGGAGAATTCTACTAATGCAAAAAAATGATTGATTGAGACCTGTAGACATAGTTACCCTTATCTAAGGATGGTACCAAGCCACTTCTTCCAATGAATGGTGACAAGTGCATGGAATGCTGGCCTATTCAGATAGTTTGCATCATTACTACTTCTAAAGAAGCTTACTGCAGTGACCTGGATCTTTGCTTTTGTTGAAATAGTTCTCTATCCTGCTAAGAACATCCGCAGAACGAAATTTGGCAGAATGAACTAGCTTGTGTTGAGAAGTTTAGGTTTTTAAACTAGCTGGATTTAACAAAAGTATCCCTTTATATAGTTATTAGGGAGTAAACATCCCCACAGGCAGCAGAGCAGTGCATTAATTTGTATGCATAAAGACTTATGCAATAAATATAAAACCGTGTCCATTAAATTTCCAGATAACCTTGCAAAATAAGGCAGAAAACAAAGGTCCGACCTACAATTAGGAAAAAATCATTGCAAATGCTAAAAGGAGACAGCACAAGAGCCGTGAACATAATAATTTAGCAAAATTTTAATTCATCTAAAAAGTCTTTCAGTGAGACTGCCTAGAGGTACACTGAGCTGCGTGAAGGAAAATTAATCAAAGGCTTTAAGATTACAATGAAAGAGTGATGAGATCTTGTAATAGATAAGTGCTGTCAGTATGCAGGGTCCAGATATGAAACACATTAGCTTGAGTATATGTGCTTTCTTTTTTAAACCTAACTTCACCTATATAAAGTGGACCTTCACCTCTGGTGGAAAGTCACCCAGTGAATTGTGAAGGCTGGCTCCCCCAAAGTTATGATGAAGTAATTTCAAGGCCCTAAAGATATTGCATCTGATTTTACATGCATTGATTACTTACATTAGAGTGAGTGAATGCAAACTGCTTGTTATTTGAGCAACTTGGGAGTCTGTATGAGCCCCTCAAATTAATCCCGTAGCCGCATGTAAATTGTAGACAGATTTTCAGTCTTCATGGATTCAAAGATTAGGATGATACTTCAAAAGTCTTCGCGGGTGTGATATGTTTTATATTTCACAGTCTTAAATTGAAAGCACATAAATGAACACATGTGATTAGATTTTGTATGCGATGAAGTGTCAGATGTGAAGCCAAATGATTTGGTTCTGGGCCATAGGATGGTGTAATCCCATAGGGTGACTGTGCCAGTTGTGAATAGATCTATAGCAGCAGGAAGCAAAGGCGAACAAGATATTAGCCTTTGGGTTGAAATGAAGAAAAGGGCTGACATCCATCGCACCCTAATTGAATGTGTTGCTGTACTTTTTTCAAATGCTTCAGGTTCTAGAATCCAATGTTAAAAGTTGACCACACAATATAGTTGTTTGACTTAGCCTTTTCGATTGAACTGCATTTACTAGTTCTGGACATCGATTCTAGCTTTCACTTTATCGGAGATGCAGTTAATTGGGAATAATTATCAACTTTTGCGATCCTGTTGATTGTTTTTCTGTCCCTAGTTTGTATTTGTGTTGTTAGTCTAGATTCTTGTTTTGGTTGGGGCAATAGTCAATTTTTAATTGCTTGCAAAAGGGTATTTTTGTACATTTTTGATTATCGGTTTCTGATTCAGACTCCTTTTGAGGTGCATATGTAACAATGTATTTCTTCTCTCCACAGGACCGCACCCCCAGCACATCCCCAGACGGGGCCCACCACTCGCCACTTGCTCTCCTGGCAGCCGCCTGCAGCCGCATTGGGCAGACTGGTGCAATGCCTCCAGAATACTTCCAGGTCTCCTTCGACCCATCTCTGGGATCTCCATCGAGGATCTTCCACCCTTGGTCTAGCGAGATATTGTCTCATTCTCCCGGGAGACTTCCTCCCCACAACAACCTGGGACTTGTTCCACAGAAAACCCAGCGTGCTGGCCATCATCAAGCTTCCTTCGGCTCTCATGAGCTTCCTTTGACACCCCCAGCAGATCCCTCCTATCCATGCGAGTTTTCTCCAGTTAAGATGCTGTCTTCTGCCATGCCAGCTTTGCAGTCGGGCTGCTCTGCCACCTATGTGCCAGCTGTATCTTATGCTGCAGCTTCTGCCATCCATAGCTATGTTCCCGGACACTCAAACCTCATCCACCAGCAGCCCAGACAACTATCCCCTCATACAGCCGATGACATGTCCTGGTGGAGCATTCAGCAAGCAAGCTCAGTGAGCCCGCATCCCTGCATGACCAGCCACCATTTCCCCCTGCAGAGCAGCCTTGTCCTCGGGCCCTCAGACTTTGCACAATACCAGACTCAGATTGCTGCCTTGCTGCACAATAAGGCTCCCATGGCCACAGCCAGGAGATGCCGGCGATGCAGGTGTCCCAACTGCCAGGCCTCCAGTGGGGTTGAGGAGCCAGGGCGGAAGAAGCAGCACATCTGTCACATCCCTGGCTGTGCTAAGGTGTACGGCAAAACCTCGCATCTTAAGGCGCACTTGCGGTGGCATTCTGGTGAGCGGCCCTTCATCTGCAACTGGCTGTTCTGCGGCAAGAGCTTCACCCGCTCTGACGAGCTTCAGAGGCACCTGAGGACTCACACTGGAGAGAAGCGCTTTGTGTGTGCGGAGTGTGGGAAAAGATTTATGAGGAGTGACCACTTGGCCAAGCATGTGAAGACCCACCAGAACAAGAAGGGGAAGAGTGCAGAGCGGGTGGTGAAGCTAGAGCCTGTGAGGGGGCACTAGGGCCTGTCCTGCACATGACTGCAACTCATCACCTCCCTCTGCAGGCAGAATCCTTTGCTGTCCACTGACATCCAAGTGCAATGCAATGAGAGAAGCAAATTGACTAGGGAGTGCCATGATTCAGCTCCATCCACTCCATTGTTAGAGCGGGCGTGGGAGGCAACCAGACAACTAAATACACAGCAAGCTTTGCGCCCACGTAAACAGATAGCAGCTGTGCAGGCTTCCACCAAACACTCGGACAGTATCAGGGTGACAGTCAATGAAAATCGGAATATTTGGCAGAACATGTGCGTCATTGGCAGCAACAATTCATTCTTCATTATGCAGAACAGATACAGTAGGCACAGCTTTTCTCACACAGAACAGGTGACAGCAGTTTCAACAGAGTATGCAACACATGTATAGTGCAAGGTGAAGCAGATTGAACATCCAGACTTAGCAATGTGAGAAGTACAGGTCACACAACACACTCACGTTACAAGCCCCCCAAACAATAGGTAAAGCAGTGGCAACCGAAGTATAAGCTTCTCTCAAGCACAGAAAACCTGCCCAAAACCTCAATTTAGGATATTCTCATTTTCCTTAATTTTTGGTGCTAATATAATGTACGGAAAGACAACTGAATGACGTTGTTGGTAATATTTCTTTGCAAACCTTTCCTTTCTCCATATCATATTAGCGTCGAAAAAAATCTCACACACTCAGAAAATGTGGAGGGAGCCTTGAATTAAATGATTTTGACTCGAGGGGGGCTTGATAACGAAAAATGCGAAGACCAATGGCATAGCTGATGGCCACAGTTACTACACACACACACACACACTTCTTCCACCGCTGGCACTACAGCCGGAAAGAAGTGCCCATCCCCAGGCGAAGTTTTAGATCTATCTGTGTGACCGCTAATTGCGAAAATACGTGAAATTGCATTTTTGGGACTTCAGAGACAGAGCATGCATTTTCTACAAGCCGGTGTGATTACAATCAGGGAGGGAAGACGTGTGCCGCCCATTGAGATGCCCTGTTGAATCGAAAGGGTTGTGTAGCCTACGACTCCTGAGGGGTTGAGTATACATCAAGGGAGGCCTGTTCCGTAAAAAGTTCACCGAAAACGGCCTAAAATAACACAGGCGAAACGTTTCAACTCCTGCCAACCGAGCTGGACTCCTGCTGTGAACGTTTCCGCACTAGATGCAGTGGAAACCTCCACTCTGGCCCCAAATCAGTTTCTTTAATTGCATTTTCGGATGCGCTTATCAGCTGTATCAGTTAAGCAGTGTATATATGAACCCTCTATGTCTATGGAAACGCCTTCTTAGGCGAAGACATTTGTCCTTTACTGGTAGAATTCGTAAGGGTATGAAAGTAGTGTTTTACACATAGCTGCCTGTTTCCAATGTTGGAGAGACAACTACGAAATGACGCCGCGTCTCGTTTTAGGTAACATTCGTGTTGTTTCTTCAATTCTGACAGACGGTGTAGGCATTCTTCCTTCCAGTCAAATATTTTCACGCCTGGTGGAAGCTTCTGTCTATCGAAAACTGTACGTGTTTTACACCACGTGCGGAATGCTACAACCACCACCATAGAACAAGCATGCATGGTGCATGTTTAACTCCACGTTATGTTTTTTCTGCAAGGCCAATGAGACTAGCAGAGTGGCAGTGTGAACAGCCTTGGGAAGCATGCAGGGGTCCCTTTATACCTGCCGTGAAGTTTTGTCTGTGTATATTTCATGTTTTAAACCACATCAGATCTGGGGGGATGCTTTTTTTCTCTTGAGGCATGTACATATAATTTGTAGATACCCTGTATGTTTTTTTTTAAAGACACATGTTTTCACTAGCTGCTTGTATTGAGTGTGTGCCATTTTGTTACAGTACCAAACTGATGAAAAGTAACTTTTCTGCTTCTTTGCAAATGCTGTATGTGGGCGTATGTAATCTTTGTGAGACTGGAGGGGAAGGTGTGACACCTGAGAATTCCTGATAATATGGGAAAGTAATAGCGACCTACAATGATTGTGCATTGAGTGATCAGAAAGGTGGTGGAGGTTAGGGTCCGCAGCGGGCAGGTGAGTGGGCGATATTCTCAAAAGTCAACAACATTTTTGTTCTCATTAATATATAGAACCATGAGGATGGAACGCAAGCCTGTTGTAGCATCGTGCACAGTGTAGATCCAAACAGTCCCACTAAATGCCCCATAAGTGCTTGGTGAATGCAGTCTGCGAAATTGATACTTTAACATTTTAATTAATTCATTTGATTGCCAGTAAGCCTCAGTTTTGTGCAGCACCATACACTGCTAGGCCACTGTTGAGCCCAGCTCTTATCCTGATCTGCCGCAAGCGCATTTATTTTACTGCTGAGACTGCCTAAGAAATCTTACACAAAGCACCTCTATTCCGCCTGTGTTTGTGCATTTACACTGTACTTAGATATTCATAGGATACTCTTAAAAAGCCTATCTCTTGATTGCACCATGCTCTGAAATTCAGCAATGAGTTATTGACTGTTCTTTCAAGATGCACCTTTCTGGTAACCTGCACCATGCGCCACCATCTCACTGCTGAGACATGCAGGGCTCTCATGATGTACATCAAGCCTGAATGCACCAGCTTCTCATGGCTCACGCATTCCTAGAGAGCTCACAAACCGGCTTTGTGATGAATTAGTTTGTACTGGAATCGCAGTTCCTCCACACTCACCACGTTCAGTAGCTAGCGGAAGCAAGCCCCTCATTTTGATAAGATAGTTCAGTGGTTACAAAGTTTTCAAAGAGACCTGACTAGTTGGCTGGGTCACAATTTCAAACCCTGATAGGTTTAACTCCGATGTTATCCTTTTGTGGTTGATAAAAGTCTTTCTCTGGTTTTTGTTGGTTGATAAAATGACTACTATAGTGTATAGCCATATACTTATTAATTTCTTCAAAGAAATTCACATTATATATGCTGAATAGCTTATGTGCATTTCATTTGCATAACTCTAGTACTTTCACGAATCAATTTATATACTGGGATACATGAATCTGCTCAAATTCATCCAATAATTGAGGTTTTCTCTTTTTGTGTAAAAATGGCTTTAAAAGATGACACTGAATTATTGAATTGACAGCCAGCGGGTTTCAGGTTCCTGTCCTGATGAGATAGCATACCAAGTTAAATACCCGCTCCAGTTATTTGTGCAAACTACATGTTGCAGATTTCAGTGAAAGTAAAATAGCTTGGTGAGCTTTTTCAAGGGCTCCACGTGTTTGTGTGTTGGCAATGGCATCTCAATATTTGTTAGATTTTTGATATAGTGTGAACCTTGGAGCAGTGGAGGATTTTTATATGAAACACTTGTATGGCAGTGGGCGTATCTCAGACGTGAGCCAATGTGCAATAGTGTTGTGTATATGTTTCGTGGTTGAAAACAAGATACAAAAAACAAAATGGGAAGTCTGGGATAACAAGGAATTATTTGTATATTACTAGGCAGCGCACTAAACACTCCCTGGTGATAGTGCAGATTTTTTTAATGTTAAATATTTTTACAATTTGAGGCACAGGGATGTGCAGTAATTAGTCCTCAATCGCACTCTTTTTGGGCATGTGCATAAACTAGGTTTAAAGCTTATGTCTACTTTTTCTGTGTTCTAAAAGAGTGCTGTTGGCTGTAGTAATAATATATGCTGTTTCTTGACTTGGAAACTGTGCGCACTTAATGGGCTGCATGTTTATCCAACAGCTTGGCTCTCAAATAGCTAAAAATAAAAAGGTGCATGTCAATATTAGAAAGGATTTGTAAAGAATGCGAGAGAGCAAAATCAATGCGCATGTGCCAGATGTGCATTTCATCTACATCTCGGGGCATCCGGAAAGCATATGCTAATATATGAAGTGCTGTAAGCACATTCTCTGTTCCTCATAAGCCGCTCAAAAGATAAAGAAGGAAAAAGTTCTCTCTGCCCAGAAAGGGTAAAAAGTGCAGTTTTAGAACCTGAAATGTCAGCTTTTTATCCCTCAGTATGTCCTTTACTGTTTGTGTGTATTACCCTGTTTTCTGCTGCTCTTGAGTTGGGGTGGAGAAGTGCATAGCTGGTCTAAGTGTACACACCAAATGCTCCCATGGACCATGCACTTATGCATCAAGTAAGGCTAATCACAGCTGAAACCGACACAAACACACCCAACTCCCAGTGGATGGAGACCCCCTGGAGGCTGCCAAGAAGCAATGCTGATGTACAAAATAGAATGTTCTACACAGCACGCAGTGCTAAATTCCAGCCGGTGGTTTCCGGAACTCGGCCTGGCACTTAAATGCCAACACTGGCGCTTATGAAGCTGTCACATGGTAGAGCTGTTTGTCTAATTTTAAGATTAGCAGAACAACAGTTGTTTATTAATTCAATACACATTAAAAACAACTAATACCTGCTCCCCGGCCATGCTTGGAGCTGTGGGGGCCTCGGACATTCTGAATTGTCACACTTGTAGGAGTGTGGCAGTTAGTAGTTGTTTTGGTACTGTAATTGGCAGTGCTACCAGTGGCAATGGGCGGTGCAAGCTTCAGTGGCCTCCTGACGAGGGCCCTGGCACTTATTTTTGTACAAGTAAGCACTGACTGCACCACTATTGTTCACAAGGTTGCATGGGCTGCAGACAATTAGTTAAGTTGGATGCTCCCAATACGTGGCAGTTTATCATTTAAGTGCTTCACATGGGCGTTTTAGCACACTTGAGCCTACCTGCTAAAACAACACAGCCTTACACACTGATCTATCTACTGAATCCCATCATTCATGCTATCTAACATGGTCACAAACGTTTTTGCTTTTCAACTACAAAAAGAGTATGACAATACTGGGGGTCATTAATTTGAGTCCCAGAAGGCAAAATAAAGATTCCTTCTACCATCGATAACGTGAGTACCATAAGTTGAGTAATAACAGCATCTCTTATTTACAGTGCTCAGAAATGGCAGATGTGTAGTATGAAGTGATATGTAAACATCACGATAAATAGAAATATAGACGAGCAGGTACTCACTCTTTGGAGTACCTGTTTGCTCCTGAGAAGGGCAGATACTCTCCAAATAAAAGTATTACAATAGGGCTGAGAAGTGCAGGTACTCTTCCTCTCAAATTAAAGAAGTGCAGGTACTCGGTACTGGACAGTACCTGCCAATTTAGAGCACTGTAAATAAAACAAGTCATATTTATTAATACATCTCAAATGAAAGAATAGCTAACACTATAGGAAAGATTCAGAAAATATATTTCATTGTTCAAGTATGACTAACAGTACATACTAGGCAGAGCCTCTCACACACGTCCAGCGCAGGTCAAGCTATGTCATTGTGAGAAGCTAATATGTTGGGCAGAGGCCTACAGTCCTGTACAATGTGGTAAATATGATTATTTTGAGTTAATTGGCTCAACTTTGGTAGCTAGGCCAGAGCGACATAGCAGCCCTCAGGGAAAATATCTCGTATGAGGAAGCAAGGCCAAAAAAACAATAGGGTTAAAACATATAAGCCTTTAATAGCCAAACCAACTTTAGTTAAAATGAAAAAAACAACTTCACTTAACTAAAAACTTCAAACGGGTAAGACAAGATCAAGAGATCAAAAGTTAGAGCATACACGAACTGGATTAAAACCTCCTTAGTTGAAGTGGAAACAGCCATCAGTAGGATTGCAGGTACACAGACAATCATCTCAATTTTATGCACAATATACTTACGGTGTTTTCGCAGTTGTAGAAGAATTTGAACACATTCAAGATTAAAGCAACACCATTCATTTGCAGTTTTCGCACTGTTAGCAATTTCCCACAGAACTGACAGGCATCCACAAGTAAACCATATATGGAACAAGTCAAGTCACACACATCTCACACTGCTCAGGTAAGCCACATGGCTCACATCAGGAATAAGCAGCTAAAAAATAAACACATTTCCCCCACATATCCTATACATTCAAAATATGCAATTTATGGTCGCTTTAGAAGATGCCCTCTTAATTAGAAGGGTGGTAATGAGGATGGAGGTAAGGATCCCTGCTGGTGTCTACCCCCATCTCTAAAATTAAGAGACATCACAAGCTGTTAGCCCCAGAAATGGGAATAACACAAGGGGGGCCTTCAGTTACTGGTTCAGACACCACAGGCAATTTCCGGTTCCATACCAGTTTCTGCCTCATGTTTCTCCTACTTCCAGCTAAAACATTTGGTTTGTCCGGCTGTGTTCCCACACACCTATACAACGTGTAATCAGGAGAGCGGTATACTGCTCCATCCCACTCAATGGCCTTAGTCGGTAGCCTTGGTGCTCCCATCAGCATTTAAGAGTCACAGATATAACAGACAACAAAGTATTTCACATACTTGCTGCACAGCACAGGGTCCAGAGGTGCAGTTCAGTCTCTGTGGTTAAGGTTGATATCTCACTTCATAGGACATTTCGCTTTATCTGGAAATATCCTCTTTAAACGATACACCGACTTAATGCCACGCTCATTAAAGTTCAAAACTGACAGTTGCACCACCACATCAAACTCAACCTTGAAAAGAATGAGATTATTGCACTGCTAACAACGCCCAATCACCACAGGACCAAGAATGGCTAAATGACCTGGACGCTCTAAACTGAAAGCTGACTCTGACTAACTGTGCCAAATCTCTGGGTATCACCCTGAATTCTTGTCTGATCATGAGCAGCCACATAAGATCCATCGCGGAAGGCGCTTTCTATAACCATAACCTAAAACTCCTCAACAAAATTAAGCCCTTCCTCCCTCCAACCGACTGACTTCAAAATCGCCACAGAAGCTCTAGTTTTATCCAGGTTTGACTAAGGGAATGCCACCCTCACAGGTGCCCGAAAGCACACCTAGCCCCCCTGAGAACTGCTCTTAATGCAGCAGCAAGGTTGTTCACCAGAGCAAATACATACTATCGCATCTCCCCTCACTGAAAAATCTAAATTGGCTACCAATCGAACCAAGCTGCTGGTTCAAAACTGCTTGTCCCAACCACAAAGCTTTACACACTGGTAAATCACCCACCCTACCTCGCATCTAAACTCACAAAAGGAGGCCAAACAAGAAAACGTAAAAGATCCAACACCTCCCCAAAATCATAAACAAAAAGCCCTCTCCTGCTCTTTTTCAGGCAACACACCTGAAATCTGGAACTCTCTCCCAGTGCATATTAGAAATAACCCTCTCCTTTGTGAGCTTTCAGCGAAAATTAAAAGAACTCCTAAATCGATACCATTACCCTCCGGAAATTACTCCTAGCGCACCCTGAAAACAATACCTCGCGTTTTGCATTTCTCTCTCAAGATCTACCCTGTGATCCGCCGCTCGACACCACACGTATTCTGTATTGTGATTAACTGTTAATGATGCACCTCTGGATACTTCAATTATACTGTATTGCGATTGACTATAAATCTGCCCTGACAATGCTGTAAATGGTTCTGATAACCTTGGGTCTTGCCAGCGCTATATAAAACCCATTAAATAACATTGGAAATATCTTTTTTGCACCCTTAAAAAATGTGCATGCTATTGACCAAAATGAGCCAAACTTGAGAGAAGTGGCCTTCAAAACTGAGTAATACACCTTATTCTGATGGTACTAGTGCTTGACTCTGTTCGATACTTTTTCTTGGTTTGGTAAATTTTGAGTTATTATGAAAAAAATAACCATCCAATGAGCATGTGCAAGTTCTGTAAATACCCTTATAAAAGTTCCCATTCATCGCATAACCCTTCATAAGAAAATCCCAGTGCACATGTCCTGATTGGGTACTTCCTCGTTTTCACACCTACCACAGATGGTTGAGAACATCACGGCGCGCAAACATTACAATCAAAGCCATGCTGAAACTTGAAATGGGTGAAATCCATGCACTGGCAGACTCAGGTCTTGGACATACATCACATACACATGCCACAGATGATGCTGAGTTCACAAACCAGGCATACTCCAATGTTTGCAACCGTGAAACTGATCAAATGAATTTGCTGTCGGTAAAGTAATTGCTCTGCTCTGCTAATTGTAAGATTTGCCACAGACACACGTATAGCCCACAAGTTATGTTGGGGTTTAAAAGTACTGCAGTGATGATGGTCATCAAACAAAACATGTTAACAAATTCTGCATGAGTGAATCCCTCACCCTGGCACTTCGATCTGTCAAACCGACTACGTTCAAATGCAGGCCCCAAGTTATGTTGAGTTTTAACATCAAACACATTCAAGTGTTCATGGACATCAAATAACAGGTTCGGCGTGCCTGATGCCCTCATCCTGGTCGCCCCAACTATCATTCCTAACTCATGCACATGCTGGCCACAAGTTGTGTAGGGGGTCTTCTAACATCAGACTTACTACAGTGATTCCTAAACTCTGTCAAAACACACAAGCAAAGTGGGCATGAGGGAAGCCATCACCGTGGTGGGCCCATCTGCCATACCTTGCGCACACAAGCCGTTATCTTTGGTTTAAAAACAACAAATACACCGATGTCAATGAACATCACTCAAAACACACCAACAGACCAAACGTAAACCGAGTTTTACAAACTTCGATAGGTTGATGATATTTTATGTCCGTTTCTAAAAGATCACCAACTAGATATTTGTGAACATTGTAAATGTGTAGACAAAAAGGGAATAAGCCAGGTAAATTAATATGATCTGAGCAAACGTGTTTGAACCAAAGAGGTAAACCTGATTCTTACCCGATCATTGTAAGGCCCATAAGTCTATAAGACAGAGGAAATTCACTGAATGTAAATTTAAAGGCAAGTCAAGTCTAACAGAGGTGTCTTCGTGGCTTCAACACAAACCTAAAACACCGAAAATTCACAATTTAAAGTACCATCGCAACCTTATTTACCCATTCATTCATTATTTACCCATTCATTCATTATTTACCCATTCATTGATTTTGGGAGGGAGGCTGGGGCAGGTATGTAATAAGCTGGCGCAGTTTTTCTTATGCACCTAGGAATTTTTTGAGCGGGGTGGGGGGTTATTTCTTGCACAGGTGGATGAATGTGGGAGAGAAAATTCAGAGGCTGGTGAAAAGCTGTAGAGGGGAAAGGTTAAGTTTCAGTGTGATGAATAGCAAGGGGTAAGATGGTAAGAGGTTGATTGATGAATCTGGGGGGGGCATTTATGATACATGTTTCAGACACATCTCGTGCGTTTAAACCCAGTACAGAAAGCCAGTCTGCAAGAAGGCAAATATGTGCACATTTGTATGTTTTTTTCACTGAACGATTCCCAACATTTATGTACTTTTGATAGATTCCCCGTTTTGGAGATTCGAACAGCTGACTGAAGGGATTGGACCGAGAACTTATAAGATCTAATATGCCAAACCCTGTAGTTATTTTAGTTCAGTGTTCACTAAAATTCACTAATGATGTAATGAAAGCTCTGTCTTACTGCCTCAGTCAAGCACCACACTTCTACATCAGAGAAATAAAAGGGTGCTGGGTTACCTCATTCCAGACAATTGAACTTTGAGCTTTTCCCTCACTCCTTGCGGATATTATTTATGGTGCGTTTGATTTTATTGCTTTATTGCTTAATGGACGGGTGTCAAAAAGTGATTTGACGCCCAAGTATGCGGGCACTTATGTCACTCCCCACTGGAGCAAGCTGAGAAACCCCTTGTACTATTTTCTGAGATGCACTGGTGCAATACCATCGCCCTAAGCAAATTCCCTTACAGTTAAAAAAAGATGGAGATACCAGTCCCATCTGGTTTGGGAGGGGCGGGGGTACTCCCTTTGCGTTCCGTCTCCAGATCCTCGTTCCATAAGCTCATGAGAAAATGGAGTGCCTGGGGAAACCTCGAGAGAGAAGCCTGCTTGACTCCATCTACTGAGGTGAGGGGGCATGGGGAAGCTGTGGAGCTCAATGGGCTGCTTGACCTTTTGGTTTCCGGAGTGGGAGACTTCATGGGACAACTGGGCCATATTTTATATAGTGCCTTGGGTGGGCAATGAGAGTGTGCACCCGTTTTTTTGTGCCCCCTAAGGTACTTTAGTATTGTAGAGGGGATGCAGACGGTTATGCGGCTCCGTCTGTTATACTGACTGTGTGATGCAGATACAACGCAGGTGCTATCTTCAGAAGGCATTCCTTCATTTGCCTGTATTATGGACATGAGAAAAATGGCACACTGATTGTGAGCCACAAAAAGGCACTGAGCAGGTCGGTGCAGATACTCACTGCACCCCCCTGCAGGGGGGATCCCTGCCCCCCCCCACCCATTCGTTGAAGTGCAGCTAGGTACCACCTGCGAAAGACAGAGCGGCTGCTTCAGTCTACCATTTTGATTTTCACTAATGCGCTGCCCCTAGGGCAGTGCAAGCTAGCGTCTGCCCTTGGGGCTGTGCGATACCAACAGTCAGAAGGTGTGCAGCAGCGCAAACAGGAACAGTGCACCCTCCTTGTAATACATCCCCCCCCTGGCACCGTATATAATGATGGCAGGTTTTCATGCCCAAGCACTAGGATATAATGTTGGCAATGATTGCAACATTAAGGGAGGACTGCTGCTTGACTACCAGAGGAGTCTCTAATGGTGGTCATTTGACAGCATCCCCTCTATCACAGCTCCGCCTTTTTTACTTCATCGAAAAGGACAACCCTGCGTAGGGTGCGCCTACTGATGCTAATTTTTACTGCATGGATTTCACCATGCAAGACAATGAGGCCAGAGTAGGGAAAATCGAGGGTATTCCCCACTGGAAGAGAGAAAGCGCACCGCATTCCAGGGCCATTTTTTTTTTGTTTCTCAGAAAACTACACTTTGAAGGTTTGTTTTTGAGAAACAATAAATAAAATGTTGTGTTGTCAACCGCAACAGAGCTGCAATACTGGTATTCACATATGACACAAATGCGATGTGGTGGGCGCGCGTTTAACTCCCAATAGTAGACAGTTTGCCATGGGTGGTCAGAGGAAGAGTTTCCATTACTCGACAGCTGAGGGGGATGGTCTGCTATGGTCTTAATCCCCCCTAAGATTATAGCCCCAGCATTCCAAAATGATTTTAAACCTGACCAAAAGATACCATGACATGTGGAATGAAGAGTGTTTGAAGCCATGTGACACCAACAGTAAACAATGGCGGCCATCACTGATACTAAAGAGTAACCACCAAACACAGTGGTATGAAATTCTTTATTTCCTTTTCTGCAAACAGTGGGGACACTTGGAACAAGCTCAGTTTAGGTCGTGTGCGCTTCTCAAAACTTTGTAAGGGCATCAACAAAACTGATAACTTTGTTGGGCCGGGAAGATATCAGCACTCCCTCAGGGGGTGTAGTTAAAGTTTATCCTCAGAGCTCGACATTCTAATCATTGTTGCGCTTCTTATCAAAATATGCTGGTAAGGAACACTGCATTATTAAATCTGGGTAAGTATCACACCAGAGTGTTGTTTCAAAAGGAGCAGGGGAGGAGAGGCTCCCACCAGAGCCACCCGCCACAGTTGTGCTCTAAATGGGGGAAGGAATCTGGAACGTGATGACTTAAAAAATAAAAACACCCACTACCATGTTGTCAATTTTTGTGCTCTTGTGTAAATACTCCTGTTTTGCAAAGAACGGGAGTTCGCAGAATTCTGCTAAATGCTCCTTCAGAAGGATTTTTTTTATAAAACTGGATTGGTACCAACGGGCATTGCACAGTACCCAGAAGAAGACAGACATGACCAGGTTGATTGATCTGGGGTATATTGTTTCTCCCCCTTATCTTTCATTAGGCTGAAAATAGACTCAGTACAGGAAATAAACACCAAAAAAATGTTCCCATGAAAGCCCCCCGCTGTGGTTTTCCTTCATACATGATTCAGATTTTTTTTTCATATTTTCCTGGCTCGAAGTTTATAGTTGACAGATAATACATATATAATATTTTCAAGTGGTAAAGGGTTGTAGACTACAGATAACGACTGCCTCATCTGCCACTGCCCAAGACTGGTAAAACCATGTATCACATTATTTATTTAGGGTCAAGTTCTGTCTTTGGTCTCATATTACAGAAGACTTGTCACTCACCTGTTCCCGCCCTATCCTCTTTCAACTTCCAGTTTGTGAGGAATTGGGCAGGTAACTGGAGAAACATGAGGGTCTGGTTTTCCTTATTCGCCAGTAATGGTGGATATGTGCATGTTTACTGATTGAAACAGAATTATCTGCTCAATTGGGTGTAAAGCAAGTATGACGTTTTTAGTTTGGTATAAAAGAGGTAAGTTTATATACAGTATGCAATCAACCAAGTGAAGCCTGAATCATCAGCCCGCCCTCTGGCGACTTTCCCATGCATTAGACTACTTTTGTCTCTTGCGTCACCAAGTTCTCTTAAAACACAGTTATCAGACTCCAATTGGGTCGTTTAAGACTGCTAAAAAAGGTTGTAGCATGTACAAACCCTATTTTGCGAGTCAGTAACCTATTACAGACTTGCAAAATACTGTTTGCGAGTCGCTATTGGGAAGGGGCGTGCCAAGGTCTTCCTTTACAAATAGCGAGTCCCAGGGGGGTGTACAATTGTTTTGGGACCGCAAATACGCTCACAAAACAATTGCAGTTACCACCAAGTTCAAATTGGTGGTAAGCCAGTCACAAAGGGGAAGGGAACCCCTCCCCTCGGTGTTTGGCAGCAAAAAATATATTTAGGACCAGGCAGTGGTTGCAGAGACCTTTAAAAAATGAAAATAAATCTTGTAATTTTTTTTTCTTAAACGCATCCCGTTTTCCATTAAAGAAAACGGGCTTCATTTGAAAAAAAAGGTTGCTTTATTTAAAAAGCAAATACAGACATGGTGGTTTGCTGTTCCCAGCAGGCCTTCATTCCTGTGATTGTAATCCATTCCCAATGGGTCACAAATTTCGACCTAGCACATGAATATTGAAGAGACAGGTCATTTGCGACCCCATTGGGAATCACTAAGTGTGTGTGAGAAACATCAGTGCATTCTGTTTTGTGTTTTGTGAGTCGCAAATTGGGAGTCACAAAAAATCGCAATTTACAACCCGCAAAACGGAATGTCCCCAAGACCCTGAATCCAACACGAAGCACTAGACATAACACCTTGCACACATCAAACACAATGCAGATATAGCAAGTAAGGAGGTACAAAAGTGCCCTCCTACCAACAAGAAACAAGCAAACACTCAACACATTAGAAAGTAGCCTCAAAAGCCACCCAGCACAGCACAAATATTTCACTTAGCTGGTTACCAACGAGCTTGCGAAATCATGCATGATATTAAGCTACATGCAAAACTGGACACACCTGCCCATGGGAGTGGAGAGTTGTGCAGAAGCGACTGGTAATTTGAAGTTGCTGTGTACTCAAAGCTACAGTACAGCTCTGTCCAATATATTACACAGAACACTGTGCTCACATGCAACACAGCTCAGGTAGCTCATTAAGAACCTCATCCCAAGTAACACTGCCATACTAAGTATTGTAGTAATTCCCAATGCAGTAATGCCACACCCTCATTTCAGAGGACACATTAGGTTAGGTCAAAGTTAGCAGAGGAAAGCGCCCCCTAATTTTGGATTTATCTGTGGAACTCTGTGCAGTAGCACACATTCACCATTAATTGCCGATTCCATAGGAGAAACACTGAGAAAGGTGAATGTCACAAAGCTACCCACCCCTGTGGTAGCAGATATTCATTTCTCCAAGATACCAATCAAAACCAGCACCCCACAGGTAGTTTTATTTAAAGTGAATCTGTGAGCAGTAACAAGACAATGCAGCCAAACCTCAAATACATACCCCTAGCTGGCAAATACACAAACCAATCCTTCAGGTGAAACTTACCTGCAGTGGTGAAGGTCTCCAGCTGTATGCACATACTAGGCACACAAAATATGAATCACATTCACACGACTAATGACCCTAAAGCAGACTCTGACGGCATCCTTAAACCAGGATGTGATACCCAAAACAGATAGCGCTGCACGACCCTACTAATGGTATTGCAGCACTTCACAAATTTGTCTTAGAGTAACACACAACACACACATGGCGCCAATGAAAGATTCATTAAGCGGCGGTGGTAGTTTTATACCTAGAGCAATAACTATACCTCAATAAAAAAAGAAGCATTGGCAAAGTCGACACAACTTGCGTTTGAAAGACTGAGCTGTTGGCTTTATCAATGCTTGTTTCCATTGACATAAGGTGATTCAAAAGGGAGCACCAGTGGGTGACGAAGCATGTGAATGCAAAGATGCCATTGTGGAATGGGTTTTCTAACTCCAAAAAGCCATTCTGAGATGTGTGATGAATCATGTTTGAGAAAGCTTCATGATACACCAATGACCATTTTGGAATTTCTATTACCGTTCCAGCATAGCTAACAGTTATTTTAACATGACACATAAAAAGATAAAATAAAGTGTGCAGGGATGTGAAAAATAGGAAGCAATCTGCCCCTATGTTAGACCTCAATGGTCTTTGTGTAACCTCCTACACAATAGAGAGCTTAGGTGCCCCTGAATGGCCATCTCTGGAAGGATGGGAGGGCAAAGCTGGACACAGCCTGACTAACAGCTAAATAGGCTATGTCCTGCCTTCACACAAAGAATTGCATTCTCTCTGAAGTTAGTCTAGCACCAGGGGAGACCGGATTCTAGAGCACTTCAAAGGGAATCTTCTAGAAGTTTCTCCCACTTCAAAGAAAGCCCCAGGTATAGATATTGGACCTCAGACACTAACTCTTCAGTACAAGTCTGGACCGGTGGAAGACTCTGCCAGGAAGAAGGACTGCTGTGCTGCCGAAAAGACTACTACTCTCTTGGATTGCTGCCCTGGATGACTGCTGCCTTCTTCCCTGGGAAAAAAGATCTGTACCTGTACCTAGGACCACCAGAGTGACTCCAAGGGCTAGTCTCTTGCAACCAGCTCCTGCTCTCTGTAACTGGGAGTCCTACCCTGCCAAGGAGTGCCACCTCAGTCCTGGAAGGTGCTCTGTTGCTCATCTGTGGTATCAGCAGAACTGGTGCATCTACTTTGCTGCGCAGTGCAATCCAGAGCAGAACCAATGCATCACCCTGCTGTGTGAACTCTCCCAGCATAACAATTTCAAATTGCAGTCTGCAGCCTCATTGGAACCGCCGCTGCATGCCAAAATGTCGATGAAGGCCCTCCTATCTCAAGCCACTCTTCAACGGCAGCCTGGACAACGATTGAGAACATTACATTACAAGCCCCTTAGCTTCTTTGAAACCAGCTGATGCACGACGCATCATCAACATAGGACTTTGCTCCGCAGCATTGCATCTCACTGGAACTGGCGCAATACAATGCATCTTCAACCCGAACCTCACATCGCCTAGGCTTCGCAATTCATCTTCGATGCAGGACCTCGCATCACTCTGCAACCAAAATTTAAGGTACTCTTGTTCAGTGGGCCTAAGTGGGTCCCTGTAGCAACTCCACACTCAATCGCAGTATGCCTGAAATTGTGACTTTGTTCAGGTCTAGTGTGATCAGATATCCACAGTTGGCGCTTTATGTATTTTGAATGCTTATTTCACTTAAATCTTTAAAATTGCATGTCTCCGGTCTACTGTGTTCACACTCCAATGAGAGGTTGAGAATGTGGCATTATGGCCAGTGCTGTTGACTTTGGAACTAGGGAAATCGGTTCGATTCTCAGATAAAGAGCTCCAATACTTCCCGGTGCAACAACAAAAAATGAAACTTTCACCTTAAAGAATAGGCAAATACTTTTTAACCAATCCTCCTTTTGGTTCAGTATCATATACGAGGGCACCTTCAAATACATGAGCTCTGGCTTTGCACTGTACACAACAACCTTTGTGTTGGATTTAATAGCCTATAAAGTTGCTCCATCTATAATTATAAACAAAGCCACATATAGGGTACACATGACCTCCGACTTGCCTTATAGTACACTAATAGCATTGTCATCAGAGAGGGGTGGGGGCAGAAACGTTTCTCAGATCATTTTTAAAAACTCACTTTTAATGAATTCTTCACACATAATCTGATGTACTAAGGTAAGCTCCTTCTGTGTTTTAACCTCTTGCATGCTGATGACGAGCTGAGCTCGTCATGCAGCACGGTGGCGCTGTGCTGATGATGAGCTGAGCTCATCATGACCTCCGCGGAACGCCCACGCGGGGATAATTCCCCCGCTTTGCTGGGTGTTCCATTGAGCGGGCGTGGCCATGACGAGCTCAACTCGTCATCAGCACCGCGGCGCTGTGCATGGCCCCCCGCGCTGCAGGGGTATTAGCCCCGCGGCGATGGGGTTAATATTTTTTTTAAGTTTTAAAACACCACACCATTTTGTAGCATGATTTGTGCAGCATGATTGAGAGGCCACATATTTACAAGGCTCAGCTCATGAGCAGGCTCTTAAGGACAAGATCTGAGCCTTGGATCAGCTCTCCCTGTTGATTTGTTGCGCACCTCTACCCTGCACTATAGTAATGGCCACCGAAATTGTGTGTCAGAAGGGACCAATTACGCGGTAGGGTTGGATTATGCGGTCAAGAATAGGTAAGTTATGCAGCATAATGCTGCACTTTTTTGTGATAGTATCACTTTATTAGTGTGTCATTTTTACACATGCTAACACTGCCCAGTTGAATGTCTCACCTCATTAGCACCAATCTAACACACAAATACAATTAACAACAGAAAGGTGACCAGTCAACGTTTGCGAAGGGTCTTCCACTTCACAGCGATACAGGTTTTCCTAGTTTTAATAACTTTTTATGCATTCATACTGCAGATCATGGATTATGTAGTACATGTGGCAAGTCCATCAACAATGCGGAAAGGCCACACCTGCAAAATCTGATAATTCCAGTGGTCCTGATCTTAGTACAAGGGTCAAACATACACTTTGTACTGGAAGGGGATCCTTCCAGTTAAAAACATGCCCTTTAATATGTTTCAGACTGTATGTGTGGTGTACAGTACAACACACTTCCAAAGTTTGAAAAACATGCAGACTTTTTAAAATTGCTCTACCGATACCCTGCCTTGAGGAGACTTAATTTGTCGGCTCAAATCGCTGTTAATAAATGTTATTAGTCAGGGATTTGCCTCAGATCCATGGTTGGTTGCATGGGAATGCCCATGTGCCACCCATATGTATGCCCCTCCAATGTAGGGCATAGTGCTACTTTGATTTGCTGTGTGAACTTTCCCACACAATCACAATTTGCGTTGGAAAGTAAATCCCACCACAACACTGTGTGCTGGCTTTGTATCACTTTCCTGATGCAACCTCAGCACAAAGTGTTAATAAATCTGGTTCAGAATCTCTAGAAAGGTACTTGTCAATATTATGAGGACGATGTGTGTTTTTACTGATAGCTTATGTACGGTTACTAGATGACTAATGCAGAGCTAATGTTGCTGGACTTAAAATTTGAAGGCAATGAAGATGCCAAAGAGAAGGGGCCCCTGAAGGATGGGAATGAATGGTTTGCGCCTGGCATTGCGCATGCCAATTTTCTGTAGGCTTGTTTTGGATTATAAAGAAGATCTAAAGTTGCTCCAATAACTACCAGTTAGTTATGGTTCTTAAAGAGTGATAAATCATAAAAAGTACAAACACCTAAAATTTGAAAAGTGACTAATAATGTGGCTGTGCCAATTCACTTGACTGGAGTGACGTTCAGAGAAGCATGTTCGAAATATGTCTTTAAAATCCATGACCCTCACCCAACATCTCCCATTTAGGCCACACTACATCTATGCAGTCCAAAGGGGTTCCCAGAATCACAAGGCAAATCAGATTACATCACAGCTTTGTCCAGAGTATTAAGCACTATATAAACACATGAGGGCCAAACAACCACATCAGTGTTCCTGATCGGTAGCCATCACAAGTGGTGAGGTGTGGATGCATGCCTCTTAGTGGTAGCAAGGGAGGTGGTACCTGGCATGCCCAAGACCGTCTGCCCCAGTACCTTGAGAGGAGGTTAGATAAGTTGGGTAGAGGAGATAGCGAGGGCCACATGTTAACATGTGATTTTAGTCAGAGGCGTGGCTATTTGTACTGCAGCCAGTGCAAAGGCACCATGACCCAGACATGAGAGAGGCCCAGTCTTCTCTGCACTTGCTGCAGTTTATTTAACATCAGAGACACAAAAGGTAATGGGAGGAATGCTTGCAATAAGTCTAACGACGGCAATCACTCTGGGTAGCATTCGAAACTATTGTTCTTTTTTTCGCCATGCCACCTCACCTTGGACCCAGCCATATGCAAATCAGTCTTAAGCCTGCTTCAATAGGCTTGGGGTTGTTTGTGTCCTGTTCATTGATGACCTGGCCTGGCAGTTAACACTGGGCTGTTCCTCAACTGGTCCATTAAGAACAGTCCAGTCTGAAGTTCAAGTCCAGGTTCTCCATAACCCAGAACACAAGCAACTTAAGACAATTTTCACCCTGATTGGGATTCCTCAGTTGGGTGTAACTTGGTTCGAGTGGCACAGTGAGTAAGAGACCCACGTCTGGGCATACCCTAGGCCATCTAGTGTGTTACATCAAGCACACAAAATGTGATTGGAGGAATGCTTGCAGTAGGTCTAACCAATGGAACTCACTCAGGGTAGCATTCCAAACCATTGATTTTTGCCCACCATGACAACTCAGTTTGGTCCCAGTCGTATGCAAATCAGTCTTGACCATAGTACAATAGGAAAAGTTGAGTCGACCTGTCAGACCACGTCCTCCCTGAATCAGAATAAAAGGAACCCAGACAAGTTTGCCACAAATGTTTTTGAAGTGTCTCTCTGGGTTTAGCTCTGCGTGGTCTCTTCCTTTGGAAGGGGTTGGGGAAAGTCATTGCCACAGAGAGTGAAAACGGTCCCAGGCATGCATTGGTGAGACTCAAAACAGAGGCTATAGCGGAGCAGAGGCCAAACATTCATTCAATAGGTTTGTGACGGAGCTTGCCATGAGGTGGAAAATAGGACACAGAGATATTGTAGAATGGGATAGATGAGCCAAAAAGGCAGCAGAAATGAAGAAAAAAACAGAAAGGTGGAATGAAATAGAGGTGAATACAATGGGGTTGGGAGGAGTAGAGCAGCTATGGAGGCGATATTTTAAGAAGGGAAAGAAAGGAGGGGTTAAACTGGGATTGGAAGTTGAGAGAGTAAAGGAACAAGAGAGACAGCATTAGAAAATGGACAAGAAGATAGGATAGACAGATTGGAAAGAAAGATGGAAGAGTTGAGAAAAGATAAGAATGGGGATTGGAAAGAAAGAAAGGGTACTGGATAGGAAAGGAGAAAAGTAGGAAGATGGAGAGGAAAGAAGATTTGTGAGGTAGCGGGGAGATATGAGTGTCAAGAGAAAAGGAGGCATGCATGGAGAATATGAGCTATGGAAATGAGATAGAAAAAAGCTAGAAATGAAGAGGAAAAGAAAGAAAGGGGAGTGAAACATAGAAAGGAGAGGAAAAAGGGAGGGAAAGGAAGAATTAAGGAAAGGGCAATAAAACAACCAAAGGTGATAGGTACACCAAGAGGTGATAAGCAAGGAAATCAGAGACAAGGCGAGGTACAAGACGAGTGAGAAAGAAGCATAATCAAGATAGAGATTTGATAGAGTAAGGGTGGAATGAGAGAGAACAGGGAGATTAGAGGGACTTTGTAGGAGAGATAGGGGTAGGACATAGATTGAAGAGAGGGGGCAGAATGAGGAGGAAGTGAAGCTGAGAGGTAATAGAGAAAGAAAAGTGGGTAGTGTAAGGAGGAGCAAGGAGAGAAGAAAAAACTGAATAGGGAGGAAGGAGAGAAGGGCAAGCAAGTAGATCAAATGAAAGTGGGCAGGGATGAGGAAAGGCATGAGGAGGTGATAAGAGTAACATGGAGATAGCAAAAAAAGAAGAATTTTAGGTAGAATGATTAGGTCACAAGATGAAGTGGCACCAATTCCCAGGGATAAAAGGAGCCCTCTGTGCCTCAGTAATGGTGTCTTTTAATACCAACCGAGAGGTGAGGGGAGGCATTTTTTCTGGTTTTGATTTAGGGCCCATTATACCCTTACTATGTCACTGATTTTGGTAGCTGGCACACCCCACATGCTTGCACATTAATTTGTTGCTTGTCTTCAATGCATGCAGCCTTATATGAAGTGCACGGAGTACCTTTATTGCAGCACATAGAGGAAATATTACTACCATCCCAGATAAATAATCTAACACCAATCAGCCTTTTTAAATATTCCTTTCTTGGCTTCTTTTTTCCCCCAAATCTACGTTCATTGCTACCTGACTGTCTGTGACCATATCTGCAATAATGGAACTTGAGCTGGCCAACTTGGAAAATTACACTGTGGTGGAGCTCAAAGAGTTTTGCAAGGAAATTGAACTCCTCGCCAAGATGAGTGCCAAGAAGTTGGAGCTGCAGAAAGCTCTGAGGGCCTGCTGAGAGGTTAACAGCCACTAACAGCAGCAGCGGAGCAGGATGATGAGGATGATATGGAGGAGCAGGATCAGACCGGGATATCATTCCTGAAATACAGTCTCCAGCTTAGGGGCAGGACTCATATCCCGAGTTGGACCTCCCTGCAGGATGCAGTGTTTCTTCACATGTCTGTCCTCAGAAGAGCTGGCAGACAGGAAGGCAGAGAGGGAGTTGAGGCTACGGATAGCCAAGCTCAAGATGGAGGAAAAAACGTGCTTTGGAGCGATTGACCTTTGAAAGTAGCATTTGAGAGCGGGAATTTAAGGCAAAACAAACAGATTCCAGCAGCAATAGTGGCAGCATAAACTCAGTGTCTGAAGGGGACCAGAAGGTCTGCATCCGTAAAGATCTGGTGCCTATTTACGTTGTGGGATATTACATAGATAAATGTTTTTCTGCTTATAAAGTGACCACAAGAGTGCTCATGATTCCCGAGGAGCACAAAGTGAGAGGTTGGGGGAAGGGGAGGCGATTGTGGAAACATATGCCTCCAGAGGGGAGGGACACATTTCTTACACCAGAAGTAGAGGACCAAACCCGTTATTCCCTCATGAAACCCATACTTATAGCTAAATTTGTCTGACCCCTGAAAACTACCGACAGAGGCTCAGGGACAGCTACAAGCTCCCAAATCAGTCTTGAGTGTACTACTTGAATTATGCCAGCAAGGCACTGAATGACTTGGTGAGGGGCAGCAAATGTAATGATTACAACAGCAGTACAACTAGTTTCTCAGAGAGTACATGCCCAATATTTGTTTTACAGAGATTCACCAGCATGTAGTGGACAGCAAGTTGACTATTCTCAGGCAGCTTCCTGAGGAGGAGTACCTCTGGACCAGTGCCAGAGTGTCAATAAAGGCATCTAAGGGTAGTCCCAGAAGGGTGGTCATGGACTCCATCAGAAGAAAGAGGGGGGAGAAAAATGTGAAAAGAATGAGTTCACAAGAGGCCCCCAAAGTAATTCCCAAGGGAACAGCAGTAACCAACCTCAATCTGAGACAAAGAAGGGTTCTTTGATAAACAGACAGAGAGGTGTGTCCCCCTATGTACTGAGTGCTGCAAATGTCCCAAGACAACACAGCCCCCCACCAGTGGGCAGACATCTGGTTTGATGAGTGTAGTACTTAGAGAGTAGAAGGCCCCAGTTCTCTTTGTGGAGCAGACAGAGGTTACCATAGTGTTCTTGGGGGATAAGGAGATGGTGCCAAAAGCCCATATGCCTTCAGAAACGTCTAAGTTTAGGCAGCGGGCCATCATCAATGGGCATCGGATGAAAGCTCTGAGGGACACAGGAGCCAGCCTGACTACTGTGAAGTGTCTGGTGACCTCCTCAGAGCAGGTCCCCTGTAGCACATTCCACCGAGTCATAGTTACAGAGAACTTCAAGAGTAAACTACTGGTGGCTCTAGTATCTCTTTGAGTGGGGCGTCCTAAGGTTCTCTAAAACAAGCCAAGCCTATAGATTGTCTGATTGGCAACACTCTTGTAGTGTAGTTCCTATATTCCCAATAGGCTCTGCACATTTGAATAATATATCCTATATATGTGACATAGGACTTATGTCGACTAAGTCTCTAGAGAATATATTAGACTTAATTGTGAGTGCCAGCTAGCTCAGAGGTCACTAGAAACTTTCTCGAATAAACAAGAAGGGATTAGTTTCCGACAACCGCATAAACATGACAACTTTGTTTCCCCAAGATAAAACGTATCTTCAGAGTCGTGGAAACAATAGATAGATATTTTACTCAGTCATTTGTGCATGCTTCGTTTCACCAGAGGTGCAAAGAAATAGAGAGACGGGCATTTTCAATAAAAGTATTTATTGAATAGTCTTCTTTCTCATGCAGAAGAAATTAACTGCTACAATCGTAATACTGGCTGTAAAGTATAATGCGTACAGCAAGAAGAGTATTATAAAAATATTCTGTAAAAGCATGGTATGGTTTCTAAGCCATAAAATACATACATAAATAAATAAAGACTAAAAGTACTCAACTAGTGCTTCTAAAATATGCCTACCCGGATGTACCTAACCTAAGTCTAGTACGAGGGAAGGAGTAAGTGTGGTGTAGCATAAGTTTAGTATTCTTTTGCCAAGAATCTATCCAAGATTTTTCTTAGGGTCTAATCAGCTCCGTACCTTGGTTTAGAATGAAGGAGGTATTGTACCTCTTTGTCCCAGGACTCGATTTCCCAACACCCCGCAAGGGGAGCTTGGAAACACTGGAGATGGATTTCTCGGCAAGAGAAAAGACAGTGTCTCTCTCAGTGCGTCAGCTGGAGGGTCAGCTTCCTTCGGCACTTGCTGTAGCGAGCTGCGTCGGGCAAGTAGATAGACGAACTGCTCCAAACCACAGTGTGTTTGCTAGGGCAAGTGTGGGCATATTTATACCTTGAAGGTGCTGAGTTTGACGTAAAGTTGGACATAATAACGTCATCAAAGAGTCGTAGTTCTTTGAAAACTCCATGAGTTCTTGGACAAATCAATATTCAAGCAAGGGGAAGTCCCTAACTCCTGAAGCCGAGTTTTCCAAGAAATTGTTGTGGCTTTTCAGAACTAGTGGAAGTATCCATGCCTGTATTTGGACTGCATGGGCTATGTCTAAATATGGTTATGATTTCTATGCCTATATAAGGACAAGGTGATTTATACCTATATAAGGGCATGAATCTGGAAAATGTCTCTAGGGTCCTAAATTGCTATACAACACCCACTCCACTTTGATAAAATCCTGAGTCGGATATTGGCGACTCGTCTCCTACAGCATATGGCAACCTTGGTCCATGGGGACCAAGCTGGGTTCATCCCAACTAGGAACACAGCTACAAATATACGTCGATTGCTGAGGATTTTGTGGAGGATCAACGGGGCTCGCGTATCCCTGCAATATTGTCAGTGGACATAGAAAAAGCTTTTGATAGTCTCGAATGGCCATACCTATACAAAACATTGGGTCAGTTTGGACTGGGGGATGCATTTGTAGGCTGGACTAAGGTGTTGTACACGTTCGCAGTAGCAAGAGTGCGAGTGGGGTCGCTGATCTCGGCCCCAATATCAGGTGGCAAGGGGTACGAGACAGGGATGCTCGTTATCTCCGCTTTTATTTGCACTGGCAATAGAGCCTTTAGCGGCTAGAGCTAGACTGGGGGAGTGTTTTGAAGGTCTAAGGTTTAGAGGGGAACTGTAGTACATATCACTCTATGCGGATGACCTACTGCTGTTTTTGACGGACACTGAAGGAGCGCTGAGGGGGGATGCAGATTTATTGTCACAGTTTAGAGACATCTCAGGGCTGAGAGTGAACTGGAACAAGACGTGCTTGTTCACGCGAGACCTGGCGGAGTGCCGCCGGTGTTCCTTTGGGAGGTGCGCTGGGAGCCGGTATGCCTGACCTACTTAGGAGTTCGTATTTACCATGATGCCGTAGTTATGTTGGAAGGGAATATTGGGAGATGCATAAGAGCCTTGAAGGGAAACATGGCATTTTGGTTGACGCTTCCATTGTCGGTGATGGGTCGGATAGCATTGCTGAAATGGTGGCTCTACCTCGGTTGTTATATTTCTTTAGGACATTGCCGGTATGGATCCCGGCTTCGGTTTTTAAACTGCTGAAGTCAATGGTTGCTCCTCTGGTGAGCTGGAAGAAGGAGGGTGGCACAAGCGACATTAATGAGACCAAAGGCTGAGGGTGGAATAGCGGTTCCAGACTTCGAGCTCTATTATTTAGCAGCCCAACTCCAGGTTTTGACGCAAGCAATTGTAATGGAGTTCAGAGGTCCGGAGCACTTGAGAGGGAGGGGAATCCAGAGACACATATTGTCCTTTATGGTTTTTCAGCAAAAGCTTAACCTGAGGGATCTTACACTGGAGGAGAAGACACTACGACTGTGTTGGAACCGTAGCCAACGTAAGGCTCAGGTGCTGCACCCATATGCTCCGGAAATCCCATTGGAGATGATCACAGCGTTAACCCATGGCGGAGACTGGACGCCCTTGATGGAGTGGGAACAGGCAGGGATACAAGTGCTGGGTGACTTGTATGAAGAGGGGGAATTATTGCCTTACCAGATGTTGCGCAAGAGATATGACCTTCCGGGAGGTGGATTTTTACTACATGCAGCTCTAGTGGCCGCAATTAAGACACACTAGAGGGAGGGATCGGTGGAGCCCAAAACAACAAGGGCATGCCAGTATGTGGTGATGGCAGCGTGGAACTACAAAGCGGTTACTTGCCTTTGTTCCAGAATGCTTAATGAGGGGCTAAAACCACTGGACACGCTATGACAGAAATGGGAGACAGGCATTGGGAAGCCCATACCTGAGAACATGTGGGGACAGGTGATTCGTAGGGCCTGGAATAGGACTAGGAATGCACGGTTCCAACTGGTGCATTTTTTCATACTACACAGGGCATACCTAACACCGGGTAAGATCAGGAAACACTTTCAGGCAGAGGATGCAGCGTGTCCTAGATGTGCAAGAGAAGGGGTAGAGCTGGAGCACATGCTATGGGAATGCACAAAGCTAGGGGGTATTGGGAAGAAGTGGGAGACATGTTGAATACAATTACCGACAGAAGGCTGGATTCCGATATAGCCACGTGCTTGCTGCATTGGTTCCCTCACACGTTCAAGACAAAGGTGACCAGTAAATTTGTGGATATGGGATTGCTACTAGCGAAAAGGGAAATAACAATGCACTGGAAGTCGAAGGAAGGTCCCAATAGTAGGAGATGGAAGGCAGAGTTTAGTAAATGGGCCAGTAGTGAGAGTGCCATTAGATTCCAACAAGCCCGACGCTCGAACAATGAAAAAGCTCTAGAAACAGCAACGGCCTGGGAGATGCTGGTGCAATCGCTGAATGGACAACAAACAGAGGAAGAATAACTGCAGTTGTTGGGGAGGCCCTGCACATTGCAATTATGGGAGCGATCAGATTGCAGCTGGTCCTAGTGACATGATTTATTTTGACACTTTATGTGATACACACCAGTGGCAGGGGGAGGGATTTAAATGAGGTTAGAGGTAGTTTTGGAAGTTGGTGGTCTTTACAAATAGGGTAGGATGGAGACCATGGGTAGATTACAGTGCCGCTACTGAGTTGGAGATATGATACTACAGCTGATTACATTGAAAGTGTTGTAGCGTAAAGTTCCAGACATTGACTTGAAGTGTTATATCAATGACTCGCACTGTATCATGTACTTTGTCACTATGCAACTAATAAAATATGTTTACAAAGAAAAAAACACCCACTCCACTTTATTATGTTCGACATTACTAAATTTAAGCACTAAAAAACATCTAAAGCATGTGTTTACAATCCCACCCAAAGATACATAAAATGCTTTTGAAATGGTTGTACACGAAAATGAGCATTTGTACTGTATGCATTCGTAAGCAATGATTTAATTTTAAACATAGACTATGATATTGGCAATGCTAACTGAATAAATCATGAAAATTACATAAATGAAATGTCTCTTAAATACAGAATAAAAAATGTCCAGACCATCCCATAGCAGAATATATAAGCTGTTTTGGTTTCTGGATAAAGTCAATATTGTTTCTAGGAAGTATTCAAAGAATTCTTGTTCTCTAAGAATAGTTCTACTTTAAGCAAATTACTTTGTACCAAAGTTCAGTTTTGGAAAAAGTCAAATCAAATCGTAGAAAAATAGAGTTCCAAAGTTAGAAGTTTTTTGTTTTGAAAAGCGAAGGTCGAATTCAAAGTTGATAGAACGCTGTGTGCTAATTTGAAAAGTTATTCTCGGTGTCAGGAGAAAACATTAAATTGTCTAAGCTGGCAAAGAAATAGTCTACCACAGTAGGTGAAAGTTGAACTACTTCATTAAGTAGATCAATCGTACACAGATGAGAAGCATGGCCGTCAGCATCAGTTGCATTAGCAATGTTCACAGTAGATGGTACCTGTGTGCCTGTTGGTCCACGTATCTCACCTTCAGCTGGAATTGCTGGTTAGACCTCAATGAATGCCGTCATCAGGATTGGTAGCCGCTGGGGACAACACAATGCATGAGCCATTACCGAACCAAGCAAAGCGTCAACATCCGTTGGCAGTGCTGATGGAAGTGTCAGACAAATATCCAACACGCATCCTCTCCACAAAGAAGGCATCGTAGAACAGGTAAGATTCAATCTTGCCAGATTGATCTGAACAATAGGAACCACGTGGTATTCAGATCTCTCAAACGAGCCAAGCCAAGAATCTGTGTTATGCGCTCACGATACTGCATTGCCAGAAGAGTGTTCTCCATGGTAATCGGTATCGCTGGTGACTGGAGTTGCCAAACCTGAGCAGAAGAAACAAAAATAGTATCCCTGTTACGAGTCCCAATAAGAGAGACAGGCCGCCGAACACAGAGTGCACGAAGTTTGGAAAAATGCCTAGGACTGCTTCAAAGGGTGCTAACAGTCCTGAAAAAATTGTCTTAAATACATGTACAATACCACTGGTATCAGACATGTTTAAGATACGACCTAACATTTCTGCGAAATGTATAGGGTAGTTTGTTGATAATAGGGCACGTATCTCTGCAGAGGACCTTGCAACTTGCAGATCATACGTCTCTTTGGACGAGGTCAGTGGCACAGTTTTTTGTAAAAGGATGGCTTTCATTCTGCTTAAAATATCAATCTGTATAGAAGAGATGTTCAGTGAAGGCCATAGCGGCGACTCCCCATCTGTCTTAGTTTTAGGAAACAATACATCTATACAGCAAGTGACCCTGGCTGACACACTAAAGAGATAGGCTATTCCGGGCATCATTCCACAACAGCTGGGATCATTCAACATTATGTAGCTCCCATTGGATAGCTGCCCAAAAATTGGAACTATCACTGCTGCTGGAGAACCTTGCAGGTGGCAGGATAAGTTGGTCGAAGAACCATCACAAGCTCCATGCAAATTAATACCCTGACATTAAAGTGTACTGCTCAGTGTGCTTTTGCAATTTTTACCACTAAGAAATATCTCCTTTTCCCCACTCCAACATTTGTGTGTGTGTGGTAAATCCCAGGTCGACTTTATGTATTCTTTACCCAACCTTTCATACAAGCCTGCTGGTATGTGTTTCAAGCAATACTGAAACTGAAAAATCGTCACTAGCATCGTGATGGTGCCATGTATTAGCCAATCTACGGCTGGTTTCTCAGAAACGGTTAATGGTAATCTTTCCAGTTTTTCTATGCTCAGCACCGTATAGTCTGCTCCCCTCTGTGCCAAAGAGATTTGTTTATCTGTAAGGTTAAACCCAGTAAACAATGATGTGGTGTTGATTAGACGTCAAGGCACATAGCCTGAATGAAGATTTTGCAACGTCCAGCCTAGCAGCATTATAGAACGCAATTGAGACTGTCCATGGTGTAACATGAGCAAGTCCTGTTCCATTATGTCTATGGCAGAGGATACAATGCTATCCAAAGAATATATTATGGATGACAGAGTCGTTGACCCATTGTCAACTACAGAGAGGGCTTTCTCTAAATTAATACGATCAATTTCTCGTATTCGTTCTGCAGTTTCCATTTGCGTGACTTTCCATGCTTCATTATAAGCAGCATAAATACCGGCATATATGAAACGTTTATGACGTGGTTTACGAGGTCCTAGTAAGAAGTCTCTCAAATCAACGCCATCTTTAAGTAAAGTTAAGAGTTGTTTTATTTCTGGGAGTGCGGATTTTTGTAGCCACTCAAGGCACAGTTTTCCTACACTGTATGTTGTTATTTTCCCTGGATGTTGTCTCTGGACATATCTTGGATCTGGCCTAGTTACTGTAAACCCTTGTGTCTTATTCAGGAATCTATCTTGACAGGGATTCGTGTCTGTGGGCCAGATTAACCATTTCTTCCAATCAGGATTAGTTCTGTTCTGTTGTAAAATATATTTCACGTCTACCTCCTCATCTGTAGTTCCATTACTATCAGGTTTGGGCTTAGGTATGGACGGTTTGTTTAAGTCTTTTATCTTAGCCAGGCCAAGACAAGATGTCTGTTGAACAGTGTCATTTAAGAACATTATTTGTTTTGGGTTGAAGCAGGCTCTTAATAAGGCTTCTAAACCTTGCACCTGCCAGCCTTTTGTGCAGCCTTTTTGAGCATAAAAGGCTGCAGAATAAATTTGCTTACTATTAGTCAACATACTTTTCATTCCTGCCTTATTAACATTTTTAAAGTAAAATGTTTCTGGATTTGTGACATTAAAACCTGAGAAGTATGTCATTTTTCATGAAATGTTTTTGAGCCACCCTTTGGTGGTGTCGGACAATGTTCCCATTGATTATAAGTAAAAACATTTATAGGGTTTGCAGATTTGTGCAAATAATGATGACCATAATGATTAAAACAATACATTTGTTCATAATCTGATGAACTTTCCAAGTATTTATGTTTTGTAAATTTTGCTGACATTTCTAAGTCTGTCATTATGTTATTAACAGTCTGTTCTGACAGAGTTTTTGCCCCTTTTCCTGAGTGAAGGTGACTGAAGGTGACTTTAGCCTGCTATCATTCTAATAGGAGGACTAGAACCTTAGACCGGGCCTATTTACAAGGCGTTTGATGCAATCCCCTACCCTTTTCTTTATTCTAGGGCTTATAAACCTATGTTAAGGGATAGATTCCTTAGTATTAGTATTAACCCGTCCTTTTGTAAGAGTGCTAGTACACTTCTAATGGAGTTATACTTATTTTGGGCCTTGTAGGCCTCGAACGGGAGAGACTCCATCTTTCTTTCTGCCCTGGCAGCTTGAAATGCTTTTAGGTCAAATGTAATGTTTTAGTTATGAGGTGTTGTTCGCTTGGAGAGAACCGGCTCAGGCTGGCCCTTATCGAAGAACTGTATTTTTCTTCGTATCGAAGACATAACATCAGGCCGGCCGGCTGAGAACGTGTCCTTGGTACGGGGAGGTACAAGAATTTGGTGGGCGGCAAGTTACTGGCCGTAACTTTCCATGCATGAACAAGGTTCCATATTAGCGAAAGCATGAGGTAGTCAGAGAGTCAGCTCGTAGGCAGCAGCTAGCCGTTAGCATCATTGCAATTAATCATTTTAAGGCAGACAGTCACCATTTTGAAGTTCGAGAAAGACCGAAAAAGCTAATACTCTCTTAGAAAGATTGAAGTTATTTTAGTTGGAGCAGCTGGCGAGCTTTGACATTAAGATCAGAGCATACAGAGTGAAGCAGTTAGTAGAGAGAACGAATACCAGAGTGATAGAAACTGATTTATAAGATCGAAGCTGGAAAGTGAAGATAGTCCGTGATTGAGAGGAGAGAGGAGTAGTGCAGAACAGAGAGAGAGCAGCTGACGAGATAGAGAATAAGAGGAACGTTCCAGTGACTTGGAGGGAAACGGAGGAGACAGAGCATAGCGGTGCAGACGTGTATCCGTGACTGCAGAGGTGATCCTATGACGAGCCAAGGCACAGACGAGAAGGGAACCCAGATGACTACCGAGTCCAGACTTCATACTCATAAGGTGACGTCGACCCTTTCTTATTAGTGTGCACACACAGTCTAACCTTTCGCTTCTCAGGCTATGTGTAATATTGTAGTGTTATATTGTTGATGTTATTAATGAATAAAGATACCCTATTCTTAGCGAACTAGTGCGTGATGGTTGTTTCCTTATGATAAAGTTAACCTTTCTTCTAGTCAGATGCTGTTATGTGAACGGATGCGACTCCCGTCCAGGTAAATGGTAACTGATCAAGGGAGTAGAGGAGCACTCAAAATAGGGAATAACCTTTACACAGTGCAATTCGGCCATTCTTGTGTGGGAGAGGATCGACCTGTCTATATGTCCCATAATCTATAATATCGTATTATCCCAGTAGAGGAGAGAGAGAGTTCCTAATATGGAGAAGGTATTCATAGGAAAGTGATTGTCGTTGTGTAGCGGATTTATAGAGAGCATTGACCGTGGTGATGTGTATACCCACAGGATTGTGGCTTGCGAGAGCACCAGGAGGACCTGGTGTGTAACGAGAGCACTGATTGTGGTCAGTGTGTATACCCACAGGATTGTGGCTTGTGTATGTAGGAAATAACGAGAGCACTGATTGCGGTCAGTGTGTATACCCACCAGATTGTGGCTTGCGTGAGCACTGATGGTTATCAGTGTGTAATGGTAGATAATCGGAACTGCCTCAGGGTAGTCTAGTCTGGGCCCCTGTTGCCGCGAGACTATAAGGTATGAGTGTGGTGTTGTAGAATATCTAAGCTTGTATATTGCTAATTCCCCATCCTTAGGTAGGTACACAAGTGCCTTTTGTAAGTAGGTCCTGAGGAGGGAGGTGGTTACGTTTCGGCTGGGTTAGTGGTGTTCTAGTCTGATTCTATCTGGTCCGAAAATCCGGTCGTTACACAGTCTCAAAGTCCCAATCATCAGAAAATGTGCTGGGTGAAACAAAGTCACTCAAGGAAACCCCTACATTGGTGTGGAATCTTCAACAGCTCTACAGGACCATAAATGTCATAATCAGTTCTGCCCCATGCGATACCACCAGGTAGAGGAACGGCTGTGATGTTCACTGATGACAGGTCTCTTTGTTCACGATGAGATGATTTGTGTAGCTTCAGGAGCAAGTTGATGTTCTTACTTGCTGTGTCCATTTTCCTATATTTTCCATCTATCAGCTTTCCTAAACTTAAAACAAGAATTAGCCTAAGTAGGAGAAAAGGTACACCTAACACAATCCGAATTTCAACCCTTGGTCAAACCAGATTATATATTTGCAAGCTTGTGAAAAAGTTCTGTTACTTGTTCCTTGAAAGTTTTATTTGCTGGCATTGTTTCGGGCTCACTGGGATCCTCAGAAAACGTATCAAAATTGATGAACTAGCCAGAGGCAGTTCTGTCAATTGTTGGTATTGCATCCAGATTATTTGAAATCGCTGGAGCTGCTTGGTCCCTTGACATATTAGTATAGTCAGATGCTGCATCATTGTAGACGGGAATTTCATGACGAACTGTTATTTGGGTTTCAAGAGGCACAAGTTCCATGGCTTTGTTGCATAGTCCTTCTTTTCTTACTGCAGGTTCTTCAAAGGTGATGAGTCTCTCAGTTTGAACCTCTTGGATAGTAGCAAGATTTGGTCGTCTGGTACACCTTTGGAGTCCACTGAGCCTACTACTTATTATCGGCCACATGATGTGGTTTTACCAGGTCGATAGACACAAACTGGTTCTCCTTTCTTCCAGCAAGGGGCAGCAGTAACACTGTTCTTGATCCGTGGATTGCTAGCACAGGTACTGGTTTTCTGTAACAAGGCACAAATTCCTTCTGATCCACAATTTTTTCTCTGACCAGATCCCCAATCTTTGGAATTCAGACAGGTCTTGCTGGGACAGGTGGTTTTTCTTCAGTGGTTGGGACCGCATTCGTCCATAGTGACGTTTGCGTGTAGAAAGTCTAGTGCTGTCTAACCATGGTGTCTGTACTGGGCTGGCTATACTGTAGTCAGGTATCTGACGGCATTATATGCTGTGATCTCTGTAGCAGACATTGCAAATAATTGCAAATTTGTAAATGTGGGCATTCATCCCTGGCCAACAATAAATCTCTTTTAATTCAAGTAGAGGTTTTGAGATCCCTTGATGTATCAGACCCTCTCTCATATGTGCTTCTTGTATCAAAGCACCTCTACGTTTCCTGTTTGAAATGACCCTATCCCCCACTCCAGGGATTCGAGCAAAAGGAACAGAGTTTGCATCAATTATATATGAATATTCGAGTGGATAGTTTAGAGGTAACTCTGCACTGCTGCCTTTGCTTGTGGCATTGACAGCTAGCATTGTTTCGCTGTCTATTTGTTTTTTTGAGTGAGTGATTGCAGCTACGGAAGCCGTTTGCACAGCTGCCTTCGCGGCTTCATCAGCCAATGAATTCCCCGTAACGTGAACGTCATCACGCTAATGACTCAGTGTATGGATCACGTGAGTCTTTTGTAGTTCTTCCTGTAATTGAACTACTTGTTCCCGAAGTATTTTACGCTTCATTGTGCCACCCTTTGCACCTTTGAAACCGTTTTGAACCCAGTTCAGCAAGTATTCATTGTAAGATTGGACACAGTAATACGAATCGCACACTATGAGTGTGGGGAATTCGCAATCGGTATTTTCACACGCCATCTTGAAAGCCTGTAGTTCAGCTCGCTGAGCTGTACAATCGCCTAGAGATTGAGTTTTTGTGACCATAGGTCGGAATTTACCATCGTGCCAGAGACCTTTAAAAATCGCGCACGCAGCACTATAAGCTTGTTTTCCCCCAATTGCGGGCTGTGCTGATCAGATGTATAAATTACACATCCGTAATGTTCTAAAGGCAGAATCTCAGTGGGCAGAGGACATTCTTGTTCGTATTGTAGAAATTCTTGAGTTTTCAAGTAGAGGTCAAAAACATATTTAACGTCTTTTGTAGCAAGAGAATTAACCCATTGTATCCATCTCGGATGTAAAGCTTTTGCATTCGGAATGCTCGCTTTTGTCACCGCCTCTAAGGCAGGTACAGGCGTAACGACCATTATGCGTTTTCCCTGTGTTAGGGCTCTCTCTTTTGCTACTCCAGTTTGAACCGTTGTCAGAATTTTTTCTGTTGAAGTGAATTTCATTTTAGCTTGTGTGTACAAGTGTGATTTATAAGCTATTGGTACCTTTTCACCTTCATTAAAGGTTAAGTATGTGAATCCACATCTTCCTGGGATGATTCGGATTACAAGGTTGCGTACGTTTACGCGTGTCTGTAAATGGGTTGTTGCTAACATGTCTGTTTGAACTGAACGCAAAATTTCTGTGTGTTTTTTAGTCCAATTTGTTGTTTTAAAATCAGGTTTGATTAGTTTGCAGAGAGGTTTAACCCTTTCTGCTTAATTTAGAATGTACGTTCTTCCGAAATTCATGAAGCCTAGAATTGACTGTAAGTTTTTCAGCGTTTTTGTAGGTTGGAGCAGCGCACACTTTTCTAAAAAGTTTGCTGCCAGGCTTTTGCCTTCACTTGAAAGTTCGTATCCTAAGAATAGGATGTTGAGATGGGCAATTCTTGATTTTTTAAAGTTGAATTTATACCCTTCAGAGGCGAATCCAAGTATTATGGTGTTCACCCGTTTCAAGTGCCTGTCCAAGCCATCGTCTGTTAGATAGATGTCATCGACATAATATAATGCCTCATCATCATACGTTTGTAGTAACTCTGTTACTCTGGCTGAAAATAACCCTGGACTATTCTTAAATCCCTGGGGGAGACAACAGAAGTGACGCTGTGTCCCCATAATTGAGAAAGCGGTCAAGTACCTGCTTTCAGGTGCAATGTTTTGACATAAGAAAGTGTTAGAAATATCTAATGTGGTTTTATATTTTTTGCGCACAATGTTATTCATCAGCGCTACATTGTGTGCCTTTTGTACAACAAAGGTTTTGCAACAAGAGTTTAAATGTCTGTAGACGAGGTGCATGTTTCAATCACCCCTTGGTATTCAAGTTGATCTAAGATCTCCCTGACCTGTTTTTTAGCTTCTTGCTTAACTGGATACTGACTCTTTTTTTAACTGGATCTTATGGTGAGGAGAGTCCTTATCCCATCCCACGTGATTTTTATATGATGCTGGAGCCTGGGCTACAGTCCATTTTCTGGCATAGGTGTTTTTTTATGAATAGGAATATGATTTGACAAGGCTGGCATAATGATCTCTTCGACATGTGGGCACTCCCTGACTAATTCAGGTGGCCAGCCTTTTTCAGCCAGAAGGATGTCATAACCCTTAGAGAGTTTTTCCCAAAAGAGTGCTCTTATTTTTCTAGTTATGTTCCCCTCTATCCGGAGTGTTATTTCATATAACTTATGGGGTACACTAACCCTGGTACCAGCAGTTTCAACTTGAATGTATTCATTCAAGTCCATTGTCTCCAGATGATCCTTCAGGATCTTGTGAGCTATGATAACTTCTGCTGCGCTGTCCAGCATTGTCTGGGCCCACTCCCCGTTCTTGAGTTGTGTCTTCAAGATCCTCGGCATGTCTGATTTTTAGACCTGCTACCTTCTATTTGGTGAATTGAGTTTTCTTATTTTTGAAACGTGGTGATCGTCTTTGGACTTCACGTGTTCTTCCTTGTGTTCTGATCGTCCTCTTCTTTCCGATTTCTGTGAGGAAGTCTGAAAGGTACGAGAGGAACGTGTATCAGATTCTTGATATCTATCAGGTTTTCTCAAATTATCCCTGTTTCTCAGGTTATACCTCTTTTCAGAGGGCTCCTTTTGAGGAGACCTACCTCTGGATTGAGAACGCTTCTCTTTAGGAAGTGTCTGTCTAGTATTTTCCCACTTCTTTTTAGGAGTAGTGAGAGTGTTTTTAATAAAAACTTTTTCAGGATTTTCTGTTAGTTCGGGCTTTACTGGTTTCCCACCCAAACTATCTCTTCCTAGTTCTTCATAGGATTTTTCTATTATTCTGGCCAGTTCATACGGTTGCTCAGTTACATCAAGTTCTTTTAGTTTTTGGTGGATTGCCAAGGATGCTGCTTCACCTTTAATATTAGCTAATATTATAGCTGAGACCTGTTTGAAATCCGTCAGTAACTTCATACCGAGATTTAAAGCAGGCTCTGCCCCGTATTCATTTTGAATCTGTTTCAGGACGTCTGGTATTACTGCCATAGACAGAACACCATGTGCTTTTGTGTAGATTGCAGCAAAGACTGTACCACAAGTGTCACAGTCCTCCAGGTGTGGTACGATCCCCATTGGTAAACAGATTGTTAGAATCCTGAGTTTCTCTTGAGGTGTACTATAGGGAAATACTGCCTCGATTTGAGTAATTTTTTGAGCTAACCAGAATGGAATTTTTTCCCTTATTGTGGGTAATTTACCAATGACCGACTGTATAGTCTGTGGTGTAATTTTGTTTGTGTTCCCCTGATGAGGGGTGTGCTGGGGAATTCTTATAGCAGGTTGGACTGTTAGAGTCCGCATGACATATTGAACCAATTGTCTATGTATTTTAATGAATTGTTTTAGCTGAGCTAATAGTTCTACATCTGTCATTCTTTCAATGTCAGGATGTGGTGTATAGCTGGCTAGTACCGGCGATGTTGCTCCTGGTCTACCTAGTGGACCGAGCCTGGCAATGTGATTTTGATGTTGTAGGGCGCCTTTAAACCAGAGCGCATGCTTTTGGTATGTTAATGGAATTTCAATGTGCTCGAAAGGAGTGTATTCCGCTGGAGGTTCCTCTATCTTGTAGAAGTGGAACACGTGTTCTTGGATTTGCTTCAGGGAAGATAATCCATGAATAGAATACTTCTGTCTGCCGATATTCGTGTGCCTCTATGACAAAAATTACCCTACCACCTCTTGATGATAGGCCATTTGTTATAAGCTTTATAGTGATGGTTTTTCTTAGATTTTCCGGGATGATTATAGCATCTGCGTCGTCTTCATTAAAACCTGTAATGTCAAAGCCTGGTCGGGCTGCTGTTGCAGCTCCACCGGTCTCGTTTTCAGTCATTTTGTTGACTGAAAGTTTGCAGAGCAAGTTTCAAGGAAACAAAGATAATGTGCACAATATTTTGGAACAATGTGTCCTTCAACGTTGAATAAAACCAAAGACTAATAAATAGGATTTTCGTCCTACTCAGTTATGGCGGATTTTTTATCCTTTAACCAACTTCAGACATCTATTGGAGTATTTCACTGGAAAAATGGGTCTCTGTGAAAAGTACGACTGACTCTAGTATCTAGCATTAAATTAGTGCCTTGCACCACGTTGGGCGCCATGTAGTGTAGTTCCTATATTCCCAATAGGCTCTGCGCATTGGAATAATATATCCTATAGATGTGACGTAGGACTTAGGTCGACTAGGTCTCTATCGAACATATTAGACTTAATTGTTAGTGCCAGCTAGCTTAGAGGTCACTAGAAACTTTCTCGAATAAACAAAAAGGGATTAGTTTCCGACAACCGCATAAACATGACAACTTTATTTCCCCAAGATAAACCGTATCTTCAGAGTCGTGAAAACAATAGATAGATATTTTACTCAGTCATTCGTGCATGCTTCGTTTCAGCAGAGGTGCAGAGAAATAGAGAGACGGGCGTTTTCAATAAAAGTATTTATTGAACAGTCTTCTTTCTCATGCAGAAGAAATGATCTGCTACAATCGTAATACTGACTGTAAAGTATAATGCTTACAGCAAGAAGAGTATTATAAAATAATACTCTAAAAGCATGGTATGGTTTCTAAGCCATAAAATACATACAAAAATAAATAAAGACAAAAAAAGTACTTAACTGGTGCTTCTAAAATACACCTACCCCAATGTACCTAACCTAAGTCTAGTACGAGGGAAGGAGTAAGTGTGGTGTAGCATAAGTTTAGTATTCTTTTGCCAAGAATCTATCCAAGATTTCTCTTAGGGTCTAATCAGCTCCGTACCTTGGTTTAGAATGAAGGAGGTCTGGTATCTCTTTGTCTCAGGACTCGATTTCCCAACACCCCGCAAGGGGAGCTTGGAAACACTGGAGCTGGATTTCTCGGCAAGAGAAAAGACAGCGTCTCTTTCAGTGTGTCAGCTGGAGGGTCGGCTTCTTTCGGCACTTGCTGTAGCGAGCTGCGTCGGGCAAGTAGATAGTCAAACTGCTCCAAACCACCGTGTGTTTGCTAGGGCAAGTGTGGGCATATTTATACCTTGAAGGTGCGGAGTTTGACGTAAAGTTGGACATAATAACGTCATCAAAGAGTCGTAGTTCTTTGAAAACTCCATGAGTTCTTGGACAAATCAATATTCAAGTAAGGGGAAGTCCCTAACTGCTGAATCTGAGTTTTCCAAGAAATCGTTGTGGCTTTTCGGAACTAGTGGAGCAAGTATCAATGCCTGTATTTAGACTTCATGGGCTATGTCTAAATATGGTTATGATTTCTATGCTATATAAGGACAAGGTGATGGCGTGGCTTGGGCGCCGATGGCGATGGTCGCCTGAGAGCTCGGCTCCGGGACTGAGCCCGTGATTATCCTGTAAATCGGAGGCTGCGGGGCACCCCAACCCCCGCATTCTGTTGATCGGCCCGACGGGGACCTGCCGGGGCCCTTGGCGCAGTCCGAACGTGTGGTGACCCGGCGGAAAATCGAAGCCGGTGGAACTGCGGAGTGCGACCCAACATGGCGCCCGGACTTCATTGTCCCCTTGGCCGGGTCCATTAGACTGGAGGAGCATCACTGGCAGCGGCGCACCCTCTGCTCTACCGTCTCGCAGTGATATGAGGGTCTGGATATCGGTCTGATTGGACTCTTTAAACGGGGATCGCACCCAGATGGGCAGATGCCCTCGCTATAGTGGATCTCGGCACGCGGACGCCTGGAGGCCCCGACGGTAGCCCCGCTCCCTGTGCCGCACTTGGCTGCTTTTTCCTGGCCGACCCACTTCCATGGGAGGCGCATCCCTTTGGCGCCACAAATCATCCGGCGGAGTTGGTGACCCTCATTCCGGGACTTTATCAGCCACACGGGCCTGCCCGACCTGGCGCCGATTGTCTCCGCCTCCTCCTCGGTGCCCTCAGACGACGTGGTGGTGGCGCGAGCCGAAGCTGAGAAGGTCCAACGGGCCCTGGAGACGGGGATCTCCGGCACTCGACCCGAGGACCAGCAACCGGGAGAGTCATAGCCGGCGCCCGCACTCGGTGGCGCCTGCTCCTGGATCCACATTGTGTGCTCCCGGCGACATGGGGAAACCTAGGGGAGCCAAGGGGACTACCCCAGCCGCCTCAGACTCGGAGTCCCAGGACAAAGAGGAACGTGTGGACCCGGAGAGTTCTGGTGGCGCACCAATGCAGCAGCAATTTGACCGCGTCTTGGAGGCGATTGCGACCACGCGCTCGGCCCTCCAGCAGGGCATTGCCCAGGTGGCGACGAGCCTAGGCCTCCTTAGAGCGGATCACGGCAAACTTTCGGACAGGGTCAAGGAAGTGGAGAGCTCGGTGAAAACTTTGGAGCCGGCGCAGCGAACCTTGGCCGCGACTATGAAGGATGCCCTGTCCCGGATTACTGCCCTGGAGCAGCGAGCGGAGGATGCGGAAGGCCGTAACAGGCGAAATAACATTCGTGTGGTGGGCCTGCCGGAGAAGATTGAGGATGGCGACATGGTGGCATACTTGGAAACCTGGCTCCGAGACACGGTGGCCCCGGAGGGTCTATCCTCCTTCTACACCCTGGAGCGAGCTCATAGAGTCCCAGCGAGGCCACCACAACAGGGACGTGCCCCGCGACCGGTGGTGGCACGGTTATTGGACTTTCGAGACAGAGACCTCATCCTCAATGCCGCCAGACATAATGGTCCATTCAAAGTGGCGAACAGCCAGGTGAACATCTTCCCGGATTACACCTATGAAACCCAACGCAGACGGTTTTCCTTCTTGGCGGTCAAGCGCGAGCTCCGGAGCGAGGGCATCCAATACTCGCTCCTATTCCCTGCAAGGCTCCGCATAATTGTCGATGACAAGACTCAATTCTTTGATACCCCGGAGGATGTCTGTAACTGGCTTGAACTCTATAGAGCAGGGAAAGATGGCTTCGGCTGCTCATCTCAGCTGGCGGCGGAGCCGGAGCAGAGACGGCGGTCTAAAAGGATTCGGAGTCGCCGTGGCCGCTCAGGCGGGCCCTCAACTGCGGAGACATCGACGGAGCGGAAGGGAGTGCTGGAGGTGTTATCTGCGCTATCTGGCTCACGGGACGGTGCCATTGCAGAGGAAGCGGACCCTGGTGACGAGGGGGTACCGACGGACTCCGAGGAATCGGTGACTGATAGCGTCCACACGCCGGTGATCACACCGAAATCGGTGGAGGACCTTCTGGATGGACAGGGTTAACGGGGTGAGCTACTTCAGTTTGGGTGGGGGCCCGACACGGGGGTGGCGGGTGCCGACGATTGCTGCTGACTCCCGGGGAGGAGGGGGTGGGGTGCCTTGCTTTTGCCCGAGGGTTTTGAGCACTGTTTTGGGCTTGCCATAGTCCTGGTGGCCTGGGCATCGAGGGCCCACTGCCAACGCCCGGCCCGCACCTGGCCCTTAAGGCCTTCCTACGGTGGCGACCGCAGGATTAGTCGGGGACAGTGGGGTTTTGGTGGGTATGGTTTGGATGGGAACTAGATGGTGCTATTTGGGTCCTGTTCTGGGGAGGGTGGATGGGGGTTTGGTTCGAACTGGGGTTGTTAAGTTTTGGTTGGGGAAAATGGCCGCCATCAGTGCTGGGTTGATTGATGCTCTTTCTTTGTTGGGACCCAGATGGGGAGACTTTGCGCGAACGATATGGGACAATGGCTGATGTTGCTAATCTGAAATGTATTACTTGGAACGTGCGGGGGCTTCACACCATGTCTAGGCGTCACAAAGTCCACGCTTATTTAGTGCGTAGGGGGGTACAAATGGCGCAGCTACAGGAGACCCATCTGGACAAGGTGGAAGGGGTGGCGCTACAGCGTAGGTGGAGGGGGCAGGTCTTTTGCACTTCGTACTCCACGTACGCCAGAGGGGCGCTGATTTGGGTTAGAGCTGGGGTTCCCTTCCAGGTCACGAAAACAGTGATAGATCCAGAGGGGCGTTATGTGGCCATCTCGGGCACTTTGGGAGGGAGGGACCTAAACGTTTGCTGTGTGTACGCTCCCAATATAGACCAGACTGCCTTCCTTTCCAGGTTATCGGGCTCGTTGGCCCACTTCTTCTCCGGGCCCCTCCTGCTCGGTGGAGATTTCAACTCAGTAGTGGATGTGGACACTGACCGCTCGCATCCGCCCCTCCCTGATTCTCCGGTTCGCCGCGTGGCTAAGGGCCGTAGGGACTGGCAGACACACTGCGGTCTAACGGATATTTGGAGGGCGCAACACCCCACAACTAGGGATTATTCCTATTTCTCGGGCCTCCATGAGTTGCACGTTAGACTTGACGGATTTCTTGGCTCGCCTGAACTGGTTTCGGCAGCGGCCCGGTCTGAATATTTGGCCAGGACCATATCAGATCATAACCCCCTCCTGCTGGACCTTCGTTGGTTTCCCGGGGTGCCTGCAGTGCCCACCTGGAAGTTACGGCCCGAGATCCTTGAGGACAGTGTTTTCAAAGCGGACCTAGGCGATAAGATCTCGGAGTACTTTGCGTCCAACGGAGGCACCGCGAGCTCGAGAGCGCTAGAGTGGGACGCTTTTAAGGTGGTGGTGAGGGGATACTGTATTTCTAAAAAGGTCGGCATGAGACGAATTATCCTTGCGGACCTAGATACAGCGGACCGGAAACTCCGCGAGTTGGAACTCCGCCGCCCCGGGCGCCCTGAATTACAGGAACGCACAGCGGAGGCGAAGGAGGCGGTAGCGGCGGAGGTCGAACGGCTGCGCTGTTTTGACTACAAGGCCTATACGGTTAGATCCCTCGCAGAGGGGGACAGGTCGAGCGCGTTGCTGGCATGGCTAGCCAACCCTACGCGCCAGACCTCATTGACGACGTCCATGCGCATGGCAGACGGGACTGCGGTGCACACTCAACCTGAGATTCTGAGCTGCTACCTGCACTATTACGAACGTTTGTACCGCAGCCGCTCTGTCCGAGACCCTGACCTGCTGGATAATTATCTAAGGCCTCTGGAGCTCCAAACAGTGGAGCAGGACGTGGCGAAAGCCCTGGGGTCCGACATAGAACTGGGAGAGATCTGCAGCGCCACTAAAAAGATGGCGAGAAATAAGACCCCGGGCCTGGACGGCCTTCCTGTGGAGTTTTATGCGGCTTATGCTGATCTCCTAGCCCCAAGGTTATTAATAGTATACAGAGAGGCGAAGAGGCTTGGGCGGCTCCCAGGCTCGATGTGTGAGGCCTTAGTGGTTCCCCTCCTCAAGCCCGGAAGGGACTCATCCGATCCGGGGTCTTACCGTCCCTTATCAATGTTGACGGTTGACTATAAAATACTGAGCAGCATTTTGGCTTCGAGGTTGCTGGGGCACATGAGCTCTCTGGTACATGAGGACCAAGCTGGATTCATCCCCAGGCGTAACACGACCATGAACATTCGCAGATTGTTCCGCTTGCTGGGAGAACCGCTCGCCGACGCCCCGTGCCCGGTAGTCTTATCGGTAGACTTAGAGAAGGCTTTTGACAGCCTGGAATGGGACTACCTTTGCACTGTGTTACGGAGGTTCGGCCTCGGGAGGGCTTCATCAGATGGACCACGGTCCTATATGCCTCTGCATCGGCCAGGGTTCGGGCGGGCCCGCTAATTTCCTCACTATATCCGGTGGAGAGGGGCACGAGGCAGGGATGTTCGTTATCCCCGCTTCTCTTCGCGCTGGCGGTGGAGCCACTCGCGCAGCATCTCCGGTCGGGAACCCATTATACGGGCCTGTGGACTCCTTCGGGCCCACACTACATTTCGCTATATGCAGACGATCTGCTGCTCTTCCTTGAGGACCCGTTTGCTGCCTTGCATGGAGCTGCGACGGCGCTCACGGCGTTTGGGGAGGTCTCGGGCCTCCGGGTGAATTGGGCTAAGACCTGCCTTTTCCCGGTTCGCAAAGGCACCCCTAGCCCTGCTCTCAGTAGGGAGATTAGATGGGCACCCGACTACTTTAAGTACCTGGGGGTGTACGTCTATCATGAACCATCTGACCTCCTGGATGGGAACGTTGCCCGCGGCACTCGAGCACTTCGGGGCAGTATGGACTTTTGGGCTACACTACCGCTCTCGGTGGCAGGGCGGATCGCTTTGCTCAAAATGGTGGCGCTTCCCCGGTTGCTGTATTATTTCCGGACGCTACCGATCTGGGTCCCACCGGCCACGTTTCGACTATTACGATCAATGGTAGTCGGATTCCTCTGGGGCTCGGGCCGCCGAAGGGTGGCCCTCAAGACCCTGATAAGGCCGAAAGCTGAGGGTGGGCTTGCGGTGCCGGACTTTGAAAAGTATTATTTAGCGGCGCAGCTCCAGACCTTCACCCAGGAGATCGCCCGGGAATTCCGGGGCCCAGAAGACAGAAAGGGTACGGGTATGGCCAGACATGTTCTCTCCTTCATAGCGCTGCGACAACGTTTGGCCCTACAGGACTTGTCGCTTGAGGAGAGGACCGTTCGCCTGTGTTGGAACCGAGCTCACGCCCGGGGCCACCTGAGAATACCGTATGCGCCCGAAATACCTTTGGGGATGCTGACGGCTTTGCCCCATGGCGGCGATTGGTCACGGTTGGCGAACTGGGAGGACGCGGGCTTACAGTTGATAGATGACCTCTACGAGGACGGGGCGCTCTTGCCCTTTCAGGAGCTCATTGATCGCTTCGAGGTTCCTCGCGGCGACTTTCTGTTGCACTCGGCCCTAGTCCGAGCGATCCAGGCGCACTGGAATCGCGGGCAGGAGAACCCCCTATATCTCCGGTGTGCCAATACGTCATGATGTCTGCGGGCACGGTGAAGGCGGTCACTTGCCTTTACGGCAGACTGATCAATGCGGGGCTGGCTCCCCTCACTACTCTGAGAACCCGTTGGGAGGAGGACATTGGCAAGGAGATCCCGGAGACGACCTGGTCCCAACTGGTGCGGCGAGCCTGGAAGGGCACCCGCCACGCCCGCTTTCAATTGGTCCACTACTACGTGCTCCATAGAGCATATCTGACCCCGGTGAAAATCACGCGATATTTTGCTACGAGCTCGGCGGACTGCCCCAGATGCCCGGCACAGGAGGCGGACCTTCTCCACATGCTGTGGTCCTGCCCGGGATTGTCCTCCTATTGGGTAGAAGTGGGGAAGACCCTGGAGGAGGTGACAGGGAGATCCTTATCGGTTGACGCGGCAGTGGGACTCCTGCACTGGTTCCCTCATACCCCCAAGAACAAAATTACTAGCAAGTTCATTGACTTGGGGCTTCTCCTTGCTAAACGAGAGGTGACCAGGAACTGGAAGGCACGGGCTGGTCCGACAGGGAGCCGGTGGCACAGTGAACTTTTGAAGTGGGCAGCGGGGGAGAGTACACTGAGATACCAGCTAGCTAGGAGACAGCGTAATGAGAAGGCACAGGAGGCAGCGCTAGAGTGGGAGACGTTAGTGCAGGCCCTCAGGGATTATTGCACCCCCAGCGACTCTGAAAGTGAGGAAGCAGCTTGCCCCAAGTCCCGATAGACGATTGCACTTCTCAGCTCTGTTGCTTTCCCCATGGGTCCTATCGCAGATCCTGCTGCGGTTGTTACCGTGCACTGATGGCGGGGTTGGGTAGGGATTACTTTGGTTCATAGTGTTTTGAGGATGGGGTTTTCTTTCTGGGTTTTATAGGCTTGTTTGGAAAAGCAGATGACGGACAGTGGATCATCCGGACCAGCTTCGCCTTCCTGCTGAGCCCCCATTGAATTTCGCCGCCCGACCGCAGGGCTGTGGGCTGAATGGCTGTGTACGAGAACTACTGCTGGGGGACGGAGGGTTGTGTTTCATTGATTTTGCTTGTTCTATAATGCTGGTCGATTATGTAACGATTTACTGATTCCTGCAATAAAAATATATTTAAAAAAAAAATAAAATAAGGACAAGGTGATTTATACCTATATAAGGGCATGAATCGGGAAAATTACACTAGGGTCCTAAAATGCTATACAACAATCTAGAGCACACTATCTGGAAAGAGGTGGACTTCAGGTCACACTTGGAGATGCTGGGCATTGCCGGAATGGGTCTGTATGGCCACAAGATTCATGGATACCCATTGTATCCATCTCGGATGTAAAGCTTTTGCATTCGGAATGCTCGCTTTTGTCACCGCCTCTAAGGCAGGTACAGGCGTAACGACCATTATGCGTTTTCCCTGTGTTAGGGCTCTCTCTTTTGCTACTCCAGTTTGAACCGTTGTCAGAATTTTTTCTGTTGAAGTGAATTTCATTTTAGCTTGTGTGTACAAGTGTGATTTATAAGCTATTGGTACGTTTTCACCTTCATTAAAGGTTAAGTATGTGAATCCACATCTTCCTGGGATGATTCAGATTACAAGGTTGCGTACGTTTACGCGTGTCTGTAAATGGGTTGTTGCTAACATGTCTGTTTGAACTGAACGCAAAATTTCTGTGTGTTTTTTAGTCCAATTTGTTGTTTTAAAATCAGGTTTGATTAGTTTGCAGAGAGGTTTAACCCTTTCTGTGTAATTTAGAATGTACGTTCTTCCGAAATTCATGAAGCCTAGAATTGACTAAGTTTTTCAGCGTTTTTGTAGGTTGGAGCAGCGCACACTTTTCTAAAAAGTTTGCTGCCAGGCTTTTGCCTTCACTTGAAAGTTCGTATCCTAAGAATAGGATGTTGAGATGGGCAATTCTTGATTTTTTAAAGTTGAATTTATACCCTTCAGAGGCGAATCCAAGTATTATGGTGTTCACCCGTTTCAAGTGCCTGTCCAAGCCATCGTCTGTTAGATAGATGTCATCGACATAAGATAATGCCTCATCATCATACGTTAGTAGTAACTCTGTTACTCTGGCTGAAAATAACCCTGGACTATTCTTAAATCCCTGGGGGAGACAACAGAAGTGACGATGGGTCCCCATAATTGAGAAAGCGGTCAAGTACCTGCTTTCAGGTGCAATGTTTTGACATAAGAAAGTGTTAGAAATATCTAATGTGGTTTTATATTTTTTGCGCACAATGTTATTCATCAGCGCTACATTGCGTGCCTTTTGTACAGCAAAGGTTTTGCAACAAGAGTTTAAATGTCTGCAGACGAGGTGCATGTTTCAATCACCCCTTGGTATTCAAGTTGATCTAAGATCTCTCTGACCTGTTTTTTAGCTTCTTGCTTAACTGGATACTGCCTCTTTTTTTAACTGGATCTTATGGTGAGGAGAGTCCTTATCCCATCCCACGTGATTTTTATATGATGCTGGAGCCTGGGCTACAGTCCATTTTCTGGCATAGGTGTTTTTTTATGAATAGGAATATGATTTGACAAGGCTGGCATAATGATCTCTTCGACATGTGGGCACTCCCTGACTAATTCAGGTGGCCAGCCTTTTTCAGCCAGAAGGATGTCATAACCCTTAGAGAGTTTTTCCCAAAAGAGTGCTCTTATTTTTCTAGTTATGTTCCCCTCTATCCGGAGTGTTATTTCATATAACTTATGGGGTACACTAACCCTGGTACCAGCAGTTTCAACTTGAATGTATTCATTCAAGTCCATTGTCTCCAGATGATCCTTCAGGATCTTGTGAGCTATGATAACTTCTGCTGCGCTGTCCAGCATTGTCTGGGCCCACTCCCCGTTCTTGAGTTGTGTCTTCAAGATCCTCGCCATGTCTGATTTTTAGACCTGCTACCTTCTATTTGGTGAATTGAGTTTTCTTATTTTTGAAACGTGGTGATCGTCTTTGGACTTCACGTGTTCTTCCTTGTGTTCTGATCGTCCTCTTCTTTCCGATTTCTGTGAGGAAGTCTGAAAGGTACGAGAGGAACGTGTATCAGATTCTTGATATCTATCAGGTTTTCTCAAATTATCCCTGTTTCTGAGGTTATACCTCTTTTCAGAGGGCTCCTTTTGAGGAGACCTACCTCTGGATTGAGAACGCTTCTCTTTAGGAAGTGTCTGTCTAGTATTTTCCCACTTCTTTTTAGGAGTAGTGAGAGTGTTTTTAATAAAAACTTTTTCAGGATTTTCTGTTAGTTCGGGCTTTACTGGTTTCCCACCCAAACTATCTCTTCCTAGTTCTTCATAGGATTTTTCTATTATTCTGGCCAGTTCATACGGTTGCTCAGTTACATCAAGTTCTTTTAGTTTTTGGTGGATTTCCAAGGATGCTGCTTCACCTTTAATATTAGCTAATATTATAGCTGAGACCTGTTTGAAATCCATCAGTAACTTCATACCGAGATTTAAAGCAGGCTCTGCCCCGTATTCATTTTGAATCTGTTTCAGGACGTCTGGTATTACTGCCATAGACGGAACACCATGTGCTTTTGTGTAGATTGCAGCAAAGACTGTACCACAAGTGTCACAGTCCTCCAGGTGTGGTACGATCCCCATTGGTAAACAGATTGTTAGAATCCTGAGTTTCTCTTGAGGTGTACTATGGGGAAATACTGCCTCGATTTGAGTAATTTTTTGAGCTAACCAGAATGGAATTTTTTCCCTTATTGTGGGTAATTTACCAATGACCGATTGTATACTCTGTGGTGTAATTTTGTTTGTGTTCCCCTGATGAGGGGTGTGCTGGGGAATTCTTATAGCAGGTTGGACTGTTAGAGTCCGCATGACATATTGAACCAATTGTCTATGTATTTTAATGAATTGTTTTAGCTGAGCTAATAGTTCTACATCTGTCATTCTTTCAATGTCAGGATGTGGTGTATAGCTGGCTAGTACCGGCGTTGTTGCTCCTGGTCTACCTAGTGGACCGAGCCTGGCAATGTGATTTTGATGTTGTAGGGCGCCTTTAAACCAGAGCGCATGCTTTTGGTATGTTAATGGAATTTCAATGTGCTCGAAAGGAGTGTATTCCGCTGGAGGTTCCTCTATCTTGTAGAAGTGGAACACGTGTTCTTGGATTTGCTTCAGGGAAGATAATCCATGAATAGAATACTTCTGTCTGCCGATATTCGTGTGCCTCTATGACAAAAATTACCCTACCACCTCTCGATGATAGGTCATTTGTTATAAGCTTTATAGTGATGGTTTTTCTTAGATTTTCCGGGATGATTATAGCATCTGCGTCGTCTTCATTAAAACCTGTAATGTCAAAGCCTGGTCGGGCTGCTGTTGCAGCTCCACCGGTCTCGTTTTCAGTCATTTTGTTGACTGAAAGTTTGCAGAGCAAGTTTCAAGGAAACAAAGATAATGTGCACAATATTTTGGAACAATGTGTCCTTCAACGTTGAATAAAACCAAAGACTAATACATAGGATTTTCGTCCTACTCAGTTATGGCGGATTTTTTATCCTTTAACCAACTCCAGACATCTATTGGAGTATTTCACTGGAAAAATGGGTCTCTGTGAAAAGTACGACTGACTCTAGTATCTAGCATTAAATTAGTGCCTTGTCCCACGTTGGGCGCCATGTAGTGTAGTTCCTATATTCCCAATAGGCTCTGCGCATTGGAATAATATATCCTATAGATGTGACGTAGGACTTAGGTCGAATAGGTCTCTATCGAACATATTAGACTTAATTGTTAGTGCCAGCTAGCTTAGAGGTCACTAGAAACTTTCTCGAATAAACAAGAAGGGATTAGTTTCCGACAACCGCATAAACATGACAACTTTATTTCCCCAAGATAAAACGTATCTTCAGAGTCGTGAAAACAATAGATAGATATTTTACTCAGTCATTCGTGCATGCTTTGTTTCACCAGAGGTGCAGAGAAATAGAGAGACGGGCGTTTTCAATAAAAGTATTTATTGAACAGTCTTCTTTCTCATGCAGAAGAAATGATCTGCTACAATCGTAATACTGACTGTAAAGTATAATGCTTACAGCAAGAAGAGTATTATAAAATAATACTCTAAAAGCATGGTATGGTTTCTAAGCCATAAAATACATACAAAAATAAATAAAGACAAAAAAAAGTACTCAACTGGTGCTTCTAAAATACACCTACCCCAATGTACCTAACCTAAGTCTAGTACGAGGGAAGGAGTAAGTGTGGTGTAGCATAAGTTTAGCATTCTTTTGCCAAGAATCTATCCAAGATTTCTCTTAGGGTCTAATCAGCTCCGTACCTTGGTTTAGAATGAAGGAGGTCTGGTATCTCTTTGTCTCAGGACTCTATTTCCCAACACCCCGCAAGGGGAGCTTAGAAACACTGGAGCTGGATTTCTCGGCAAGAGAAAAGACAGCGTCTCTTTCAGTGTGTCAGCTGGAGGGTCGGCTTCTTTCGGCACTTGCTGTAGCGAGCTGAGTCGGGCAAGTAGATAGTCAAACTGCTCCAAACCACCGTGTGTTTGCTAGGGCAAGTGTGGGCATATTTATACCTTGAAGGTGCTGAGTTTGACGTAAAGTTGGACATAATAACGTCATCAAAGAGTCGTAGTTCTTTGAAAACTCCATGAGTTCCTGGACAAATCAATATTCAAGTAAGGGGAAGTCCCTAACTGCTGAATCCGAGTTTTCCAAGAAATCGTTGTGGCTTTTCGGAACTAGTGGAGCAAGTATCAATGCCTGTATTTAGACTTCATGGGCTATGTCTAAATATGGTTATGATTTCTATGCTATATAAGGACAAGGTGATTTATACCTATATAAGGGCATGAATCGGGAAAATTACACTAGGGTCCTAAAATGCTATACAACAATCTAGAGCACACTATCTGGAAAGAGGTGGAGTTCAGGTCACACTTGGAGATGCTGGGCATTGCCGGAATGGGTCTGTATGGCCACAAGATTCATGGCTACCCAGAAAGGGAGTGAATGGAGCTTGGAATAGTGGCCAAGACAACTGTCAAGAAGAGTAAGGGCAAGGGGCATTAAAAACCAGCCCCTCAAGTTACTGCGGTCCAGGTTGCCTGGGCACCTGAAGTGGATACTCCTGAACCTACATGGAGGACACTGTCTCCATGGTAGACCTGCCTGAGCTTGCTGGATGGCCAGTTGGGGGTGAGCCCACCAGGGAGGAATTATGCAAAGCACAGAGAGAGTTCCCCACTCTAGAAGGTTTGAGTCAGCAATCTGAGGCCTAGACAGCAGGTGTTATCTCAGGAGATCACCTTATCTTTAAGAGAATGACCTCCTTTACTGGGAGCCTAATGTTCCTGGACCTGGGGCAGCCCATGTAAGCATGGGTGAATTTTGTGAATTCGCGATCCGCGAATTGGCGGATTTGCGAATTCGCGATCCGCAAAATTCGCGAATTTGTGCGAATTTGCGGATTTTTGTTTTTTTGCGTGTTCGCTGGGTTTTTTGCGTGTTCGCGGGGTTTTTTGCGTGTTCGCGGGGCTTTTTGCGTCTTCGCAAGCGGCTTGCATAGCGAAGTTACCCATGCAGTCGTTTATGGGAGAGGTTGAGAGAGATAGATAGATAGATAGATAGATAGATAGATAGATAGATAGATAGATAGATAGAAAGAGAGGGAAAGAGAGAGGGAGAGAGAGAACAAGAGAAAGAAAGAGAGGCCGGATCTCTGAAGGGCCAGGTTCCTGAGTTGCCCCTACAGAACATACAGCTTTTTATTTTTAGCAAAATGCATATGAAAATTGTGCTGTAAAGGTCTCTTTTAGTTTAACCCCTCCTGACAACTCAAAATAGGTGTATTTGCCATCCTCTCCCTTCTTCCTGTTTTTTATATCTGTAAGTGCTTCCTGATGAGGTTTAATTCTTTGGACAGGTGCCTCGTTGCCTACCTGTAACTATTCTCTGACCCTGCTTCAAGGGTCAGAGCAGGGTCAGAGAATAGTTGCAAGTAGATAACGAGGCGCCAGAAAGCAATTAGCAGCAGGTGTCCAAGTTGAAGTTAATTTGTTTGTAACCCTTTTGTAAAAGGTTACAAAGAAATTAGGTTCAACTTTTGCACCTGCTGCTGTAACCCTTGCTTGGCTGAAAATTCGTCCCCGCTGATTCGCGGATTTTACCGCGATTTCGCGAGATTCGCAGATCGCGAAATCGCAGAAAATCCGCAAATTCACCCGCGAAACGGATTTTACGCCCACGCGTAAGCCCATGTGCTGGTGGTCCCTAAGTGTTACAGGACTTTCCTACTGGGTTTGGATCGCAGGACACATGGGGCAGAACAAGACCTTCGCCATGCTTGTCCCCTCTTCTGTTTGCCCTGGATGAAGATGGCCTCAAATGCATTTTGTAGGTCCTATCCCACTTTCGAGGCCACTGGGAAGTCAAAGAAAAAGCTCAAGGCTCCCCTGGCCCCATTACCTTTCATTGGCACTCCATTTGAGAGGGTGGACATCAACATTATTGGTCTATTGGACCCCATGTCCGCTTTAGGCAACAGGTTCACCCTGGTCTTGGTGGACCACGCCAGCCTCTACCCAGAGGCCATTCCTCTGAGTTCAATGACTGCACCTTCAGTGGCCAGGGCCCTGATGAGGAGTTATACCCACATGGGGTTCCCCAAAGAGGTATGGTGTCACAGAGGCACCAACTTCATGTCTGCAGACATGTAGTCCATGTGGAATGAGTGTAGACTGACTTCCAGGTTGCCTATGCCCTATCACCCCCAAAGCAGCGAGCTTGTGGAGCAATTCAACAAGACCCATAAAGGCATGATAATGGGCCTACCTGAGCCTGTGAGCGATAAGTGGGACGTCCTCCTGCCATGCCTTTTGTTTGCTTACTGGGTGGTGTCACAGAAGAGGGTTGGGTTTAGCCCATTCAAGCTCCTCTAGGGTCACCTTGTTAGGGGACCTATCGGCATTGTGAGAAAGCGTAGGAGCAAGCTCCCAGGAAACTCCCTCAGGATGTAGTCATCTACATGCTGGCACTCCGCAACCAGATGCAGTGCTTATGGAAAAAAGCGAAGGACAATCTTGAGGCCTGACAGAAAGTAATGAAACTCTGGTATGGCCAGATGGCCCTCTTGGTAGAGAATCAGCTAGGCGTGGGTTATGGAGCCTGTGGAACCCAGAGCTCTCCAGGATTGCTGGACAGTTCCATAAGAGGTTCAGGAGTAGAAGGTGTAGTCTACCTACTTGGTGGATATCAAGACTCCTAGAAATCCCTTAAGGGTGCTCTCCATAAACTGTCTCACACCTGACTTTGAGAGGTCTGAAGTCAACAGATGAAAGAGTGGAAGAGGAGAGTGAACTTCTCCCTGACCTCCTGGCTACCCAGGAACACAGTGGGTCGGTAGAGGGTGTTAACCTCTCCCCTATGCTTACTCCAGAGCAGCAGAGTGCCTATCGCAGTTGCTGGGGCAGTTATCTCTCACCCCTGGGATTACACATTTGTCTACCCATGACCTAAATGCTGGGAACAGTATGCCTGTCAAACACAAGGAGGATGTCTCCAAGAGGAGGTGGTCTCCAAGATACTGCTGTTAGAAGTTACCGAGCCCTCCGAAAGACCCTAGTCTAGCCCTGTAGTGCTGGTACCAAATGCTGCTCCACTGGGCACCACTCCAGAACTCAGGGTCTGGGTAGACTACAGAGGGCTCATTTCCTTCCCCAAGCTGATGAACTCATAAAGAGGCTGGGTGCCGCCAAGTTTCTTAGTACCTTTGATTTTTCATCAGGGTATTGGAAGATTGCTCTTACTGAGGGGGCAAAAGAGAGGTCTGCATTCTCACCAACAAAGGGCCATTTCTAGTTTAGGACCCTTTGGCTTGAAGAATGACCTTGCCATCTTTCAGAGGTTGGTCAAGAGGATCCTAGCTGGGAATGAGGCATTCTATGCCACCTACCTAGACAACACTGCTGTCTTCAGGTTCAGCTGGGAGGAACTCCTGCACCACCTCCAGGAGGTGCATCTAGTAGGCAGACCAGATGGTCAAGGCCAGTAAGTTCCAGATCAGGCAGGGTTGCATTGTATATATGGGCCACGTGGTGGGCGAGCCAAGGTGCCATCCTTCAGGCCAAGATTGAAAATATATTGGCAACCCTTTAAAACACAGACTGAGGTGAGGGCCTTCCTGGGCCTGGCAGGATACTATAGGAGGTTTGTTACGGGATATAGCACCATGGTTGCCTCCTTAACAGAGTTGACTTCTAAGAAGCAGCTCAGAAAGGTGATCTGGATGGAGGCCTGCCAGAAAGCCTTTGACACCATTAAGGAAGCCATGTGTACAACACCTGTATTCAAAGGCTCCTGACTTCCTTAAGGAGTTTATTGTGCAGAGGGCTGTCTTATCACAGTTAAATGAGGGCCAACCCATAGCCTTCATTAGTAAGAGGCTACTCCCCGGGAACATAGGTGGAGTGCTATTGAAAGGGAGGCCTTTGCTGTAGTCTGGGGACTGAAGAAACTGAGACCATACCAGTTTGAGACTCACTTCTGGGTTCAGAAAGACCACAGGATCCTCAGATGGCTACTGCAGATGAGGGGGGAAAATCTCAAACTGTTGAGGTGGTCCAGCTCCCTCCCGGGAATGGACTTTACGGTGGAACCCCATCCTGTGTGGCTATATAATAGAACAGCTATAAGGAGATGGTTCCAAAAGCTGCAGAGGGGCTCAGCTCATGCTAGGGCACCCTCTCACATAAAACCAAGCACTCTGCCTCCAAGATTGTCAAGGCCTGCCAAAGGAGTGACTTATAGATGTATATGTGTCTATATGTATATATAGATATAGGTATCAGTCAGTCAGTCAGTTCAACTTTATTTTGGCTAACTTTAGCCATAAAAGCACAAAATAAAACATTGCATGCTATTATCTCCATAGGCCGAGTACAAAAATTTGGGGCAGAAGCAATATACAATTTATCAGATTTGTAAAATATGCCCTAAAACATCGAACTACTATTATAAATATAATAAAAATGTATCTAAAAGCCAGTTATTAAAACATATTACACAGCAATTAATATATACAGATCAAGAGTCAATGAAATCAGGTCAATTGCACTATCATTTTAGCCCAGCCTTCTTTCTGATCAGGAAAACATTATATAAGAACCTAGATGTACAGAACACCGCCAGCTGCGTGGTATTTTACCTCAGTATACGTTCGGCTTCTTTACATGACCTAACACCCATATTCCTGCATAAAGGTCTAATCCATCGAACCCTGGGCAACTTGTATGACAGGCAAAAGAAGAGTAGATGGATGTCATCCTCCTTCGCCTTCTGCGTGCAAAAAGTACATAGGTCAGTGCCCGTGTTTCCCCCCCCCCCATCTGGATGTGTTAGCATTTATCTGTAGGACCCCGTATCTAAACTGCAAGAATAAAGTTTTTGCTATCGGTGGTCCGATCTCGTCCATAAAGGGTTCAAAGGAAACAGTATCTTTGAAAGTTAGAAATTTCTGGGTTAGTGAACCAGTGGATGAGCTATGTAGTGATGAGATGTTGACGTAAGACCAGAATGCTGACTTTAGAAACTTTTTACAAGAGGATGTCAGACTCATGGGCACATCCCAGTAATGGGATAGCCCTAGTCTGTTTGCCCCCAAAAAAATGTGGTTTAAGCCAGGCAATATTTTTGTGCCCATCAATTTGCATGATTTCTGTCAGGCCACATCTATAGTTGATCAATACAGGGGTGGTCCATATCTTGATCCAATACAGTAGGGGCCTTAAGATAGCTTGATGGTATGTACGTTTTGGCAACATCCAAAAACACAGGAACTAGGGCAGAGGTCTTCAAACTGTGGGGCGCGACCCCCAGGGGGGTCCTCGAGTCCTAGGAAGGGGGTCGCAGATTCCCCAGCTTCACTTGTCCCTGTAAAAAGACAGCCGTCTGCCACCCTGAGATGACTAATTGAGATCGTTATCAGCTGTTTGCCTGAATAAAAGGCAAACGTGCTGGTAATCTGCCAGTGTAAAGGATGCTTGGGAGCCTTCTGGCTCTTTGTGAAGACAACAATGTGTATTTATTTGTGTTAAAGTGCAAATAGTTAACTACTGGGCTGGGAAGTTCTTTCTTTTAAATGTTTGCATTTACACAGCCCTTTGTGCCCCTAAAGAGGTCTTGAAGGGATAGTTATGTTAAAAAAAAGGAAAGTGCATTACATATGGTCTGGTATTGTTAAAACCTACATTTTGAAAGCACCCTTTTATTGTAAAACCATTCATACGTTTTGCAGCATTGTATCTTACCCTGTGTGTAATGCAAGTATAAAAATTTGACTTGCCTATTTACAGTGCTTTCTGTCACAGGCTCTGACTTTGTAGCACTAAAACTACACATCACTTATCCACTGCATCAATCAAGATTTAATTCTGTGGGTCTCTGGTTGCACACAGACCTCTGCAGTGCAATAACTAATAGAGGTTTCATAATGTACTACTGTGCATTTCCCACTGAGCAATAACTTCATTTTTCATTTATGCTGCCCATTATTTTATATGTGAATACCTGAAGGTGAAAGAGCCAAAAAACGTATAAAATATTTTGGGCTTATTTATGAGAGGTTTGCATCGCCAGAGCATCACTTTTTTGATGCTCCGGTGGCGCAACCATCTCAACCATACCTATGAGGCGGTGCAAAGTCACCCTGCATGGCTTTGCATTGCCTCATATGGAGTAATCAGTAAGACATAGCAGCGCAAGTCACTGCGTTGCTTTACTCTGCTTCAAGGAGGTATTCCATGGGCTTTGTGTGGGGTTCCCACGCTAAGCCCATGGATTTTGATGCTGCCCCATATTTACAAAATCATGTAAACATGGGGCAGCTCCAAAAACTGACGCCTCTCCAGTGGAGGCGTAACTAGGAGAAATGTTCTAATTTCTCCTCGTTTTTTCCTCTTTCCACGTGTGCTGCATTCTGCAGCTCTCATAGAAATAGGAAAACGCCCCACAGGATTGTTTTGGTGAAGGAAGGTGCCTCTTCCCGTACAAAAACAATTCTGCCTACGTTGTGCTAGACACCAATTTGTGAAGGGAAAATAACTGGAATGCACTGTGTTTCATAATTAGTTTATTCCTGCCTTTTCACATTGACATTGGGTAGTTCCGCAAGAAGACTTGCAGCGCTGTCCTTCGCCAATTCCTCATAAATAAGGCCCTTTGTTTTTAGCTACACCTTTGGCTACACCCCTACACTCAATGACCTTTGGTTTGGATATGCTCTTATAATGTTATAAGTAAACTCCTATTCTATCCTATGGGACAGATAGCCTTTCCATAGTGAAAAATGAAACGACTGTAATTCATTACTACAACATGTCACACTCACCAGTACATGTCTTACCTATAACATACACAGCACCCTGCCCACAGGGGTACATTGGGCCTATCTTAGGGGTGACTTACATGTAAGAAAAGTGAAGATTAGGGCTTGGCAAGTGGGTGCACTTGCCAGGTTGTCATGGCAATTACAAACTTCACACAGACACTGCAGTGGCAGGTCTGATAACCCTTTTAAGGGTTGCTTGGGTGAGTGGCACAATCAGTACTGCAGGACCACCAGTACCATTTAATTTACAGGTTCTGGCACCCTCAATGCACTTTACTATGGACTTACCAGTAAGTCAAACATGCCAATCATGGAAACACCTATCAGGGCCGGACTGGGAACCAGAACCGGCCCTGGCAAAGTGCTCGGCCGGCCCCCCTACGGGAGGAGAGGGGAGGGGGGAGGTGCGACCACTCTCTATGACAGGGCCGGTTTTCGGCCGTTTTTGTTACAGGACCGTTTTTGCAGCATAACGGCCCTGTAACAAAAACGGCCCCAGGGGCCCAAAACCGGCCCCCAACCATGCGGCCCACCAGGGATTTGCCCGGTGCCCTCAACGGCCAGTCCGGGCCTGACACCAATCCATAATACAATTTATAATAGGAGCACTTGCACATTAATACTGAACAGCAATGAGGAAGTGCGCAGAGACACGGAATTGGCAAAAAAAGAGTCAAAACTAGGTCAGAAAGAATAAAAACAGGAGAAACATGCCAAAATATGACAGGTCTAACAGGGGCATTTATAGTTATCGATATATGTTAATGACGAGAAGAACCAGTTTCTAGAAAATTTTGTCAGAAGGGGGTCCTTACGCCTAAAAAGGTTTCACAAGGGGGTCTCGACTACAAAAAGTTTGAAGACCACTGAACTAGGGGGTTCTGGACAGAATTTTTAACAGTCTCCGTATGAAATTGTTTTCATCCCGTTCAAAGTTCTTTTTACAGGATGGCCCCCAAATCTCAGCCCCATACGAGTCCGGCTGATTGGGCCTTTGCTTTAAGTACTTCCAGTGCTGGAGTGATGGCCTTGGATTGACTGCCACCATGTACTTTTAGAACAGGCATTGAATTTTGGCGAAAAACTATCCTGCTCTTTTCAAGCTGCCCCTTCCAGGATAGCTTGCTATCCAGCATAATTCCCAGATAATTAAAGCTCCCCACATGTTCTAGTTTTTGGTTGTTTAGGGCCAGATTTTTCCTAAAAGCTTTTTGAGGGTTAATTGACATGTATTTCGTTTTTAATTTCCAGTCCCTTATCCACACAGTAACTATGAAAGGAATTCACCAAATGTTGGAGTCCCTTTGGGGTCTGTGAAATGAGGATGGTGTCGTCAGCAAAAAGTAGTGCTGAAATCGGTTCACCTCCAAGTTTTGGGGAGTCGTGTGCACAGTTCCCCAAATACGTGGGAATATCATTAACATAGAGTGAGAAGAGCGTAGGTGCCAACACGCAGCCTTGGCGTACGCCCAGTCTCACAGGTATGGCCTGTGTTACCTCCACTCCCTTCCCCCATCTTACTTTGGCGTAATTTCCTGTGTGGAGTCTAATTATTTCTATAAGTAGTTCGCAAGGGACCCCTATATTTGCTAATGTTTCCCATAAAAGTGTGCGAGGGACAAGGTAGAACGCAGCCCTCAGGTTCATAAAAGCGACGTACAGACTACGCTTCCTTATATTAATGTATTTCCAAACAATACATGTGAATCTAAAGACCTGGTCTATTGTGGTATAGGTATAGGTATACTATATCTAAGTAAGGGTTGATTACACCACCTTACCCAGGCTGTGTGAACGGACCTGTGATGTCAGTTTGGAAGGCAAACCAGGGGTGGCACAATACATGCTGCAGCTCCTGGTAGGTCTAGGGTGCACCTATGCCCTGGGTACCTATGGTACACTATACAGGGGCTCACAAGGGTGACCCAGTACCCAATCTGGTATGTACCTAAAGTACATGGTATCAATTTAGAGAGAGAACAGCTGGGATATTGGCCTGATTAGCAGGTCCACAGCCACACTAAAGTTGAAAAACCAGAGAATCACAGCAAAAAGTGGGGGTAACCATAGGAAGCAGACCCTACTCTCCTACACCCCCCCCCCCCAATGCAGGGACATTAAACTAACCTTGATCAGTTGAGTCTTCATGTTCTAAGTGGAAATATCTGGAGAGTCCATCTGCATTGGCGTGGTTACTCCTACGTCTGTGTTCCACAGTATAGTCCATCCCCTGTAGGGAAATGGACCACCTGAGCAGTTTGGGATTTTCACCCTTCATCTGATTTAGCCACAAGAGGGGCTAATGGTCTGTCTGAACTGTGAAGTGAGTACCAAACAAGTATGGCCTCAGCTTCTTCAGGGCCCAAACCACAGCAAATGCCTCCCTCTCAATAGCTGACCAATGTTTCTCTCTAGGGGTCAGCCTTCTGCTAATAAAAGCTACTGGTTGGTTTTGACATTCATCATTCAATTGTGATAGTACAGCCCCTACCCCCAACTCAGAAGCATCTGTTTGGACAATTCATTTTTTGGAGTAGTTTGGACTTTGCAGAATATGAGCAGTGCACATGGCCTGCTTCAGGTCATCAAATGCCTTTTGACAGCTGACTGTCCACTGTACTTTCTTAGGCATTCTTTTAGAAGTTAAGTCATTCAGGAGTGTCACAATGGAACCATACCCCTTGACAAATCTTCTATAGTACCCAGTCAGGCTCAAGAAAGCTCTGACCTGAGTCTGGGTGGTTGGAGCGACCCAGTCCATTATGGTCTGGATTTTGCTCTGCAATGGTTGAACCTGGCCTCCACCTACAAGGTGGTCCAGGTATACAACCTGACTCTGCCCTATCTGGCACTTGTTAGCCTTGATAGTTAGGCCTGCTCTTTGCAGGGCTTCCAAAACATTTTTCAGGTGGATCAGTTGATCGTCCTAGGTGGCACTAAAGACAGTAATATCATCAAGATAAGCTGCACAGTAGTCATCCAGGCCTGAGAGGACTTTGTTCACCAACCTTTGAAATGTGGCAGGTGCATTTTTCAGACCAAAGGGCATCACCACAAATTGATAATGCCCACTACGGGTTGAACATGCTGTCTTTGGCTTGGCCTCATCAGCTAACCTGATTTGCCAGTAGCCAGCTGTCAGATCAAATGTGCTCAGATATTTGGCAGAGGCCAACTTATCTATGAGCTCATCTGCTCTAGGTATTGGATGGGCATCTGTCTTAGTGACAGCATTGAGACCTCTGTAGTCTACACAAAACCTCATCTCTCTCTTACCACCCTCGATGTGAGGTTTTGGCACTACGACTACTGAACTAGCCGAAGGGCTATCTGAAGGTTCAATTACTCCCAATCCCAACATTTTCTGGACTTCTATCCTGATACAGTCCATGACATGATCAGGTTAACTGTCCCCAGTGTCCACCTCATGAGTGCGCCAGGTAGTCTGACTTGGAGTCAGTGAAAACATATGTCTGTATGCCTGCAGAACTTGTCTGCAGCCACTCTGCTGTTGGTCAGTGAGGCTGCCTGCCAAGGCTACACCATCAACTGAACCATCATCAGGGTTCTGAGAGAGCAGGTCTGGGAGAGGGTCACTCTCTTCCTCCTGTCCTTCATCAGTAGCCATGAGCAAGCCCATGTCTGCCCTGTCAACATATGGTTTCAGTCTGTTGACATGAAGCACCCTGTGGGGGCTCCTGGGAGTTCCAAGATCAACCAAATAGGTGACTTCTCCCTTCTGTTCAACAATAGTGCGGGTCCACTCCACTTGTCTTGGAGAGCTGCTGGGGCCACTGTCTCCAACACCCACACTTTCTGTCCTGGCTGGTAAACAGTCAGTACAGCCTTTTGGTCATGCCAGGCCTTTTGCAATTCCTGACTAGCCTCAAGGTTTTTGGATTCCTTTTTCATATACTCAGCCATTCGGGAGCGGAGACCAAGTACATAGTGCACAATGTCTTGCTTGGGAAGTTTAAGAGGTAACTCCCAGCCTTCGTTCACCAGACAAAGGGGTCCTCTTATAGGATGCCCAAACACAAGTTCAAAAGGGCTGTAGCCAACCCCCTTCTGTTGGACCTCTCTGTAAGCAAACAAAAGGCTGGATAGTAGGATATCCCATCTCCGCCTGAGCTTTTCTGGGAGACCCTTAATCGTACCCTTTAAGGTCTTGTTGAACCTTTGAACTAGACCATTGCACTGTGGGTGAAAGGGTGTGGTAAACTTATAGTTCACTCCACACTCTTTCCACATTGCAGTCATGAAGTTTGCACCTCAATCTGATGCAACCTCCTTAGGGAACCCCACACTTGAGAAAACTCCCAAAGGGGCTCTTGCCACAACAGGTGCTGTAGTGGTCCTAAGGGGAATAGCTTCTGGGTATCTGGTGGTATGAACCACTACCACCAGAATAAATCTGTGCCCAGAGGCTGTTTGGGGATCCATTGGCCCAACAATGTCTATCCCAACTCTTTCAAAGGGAACCCCCACCACAGGTAGTGGTATAAGGGGGGTCTTTGTAGTGCTCCCTGCTTTGCCACTGGTTTGGTAGGTCACACAGGAGTGACAAAACTCATTGGTGTCTTCTGACATGTGGGGCCAGTGAAAATGTGGAACAAGCCTGTCCCAAGTTTTGTTCTGGCCAAGATGTCCCCCAAAGGGAATATCATGGGCTAGTGTCAAAAGGAAGCCCCTGAATGCCAAAGGTATGACCAACCTCCTGGAAGTACCAGGCTTGGGGTCTCTACCCTCTGAATACAGGAGCCCTTCATCCCAGTAAACCTTATGGGTTCCACTTGCATTCCCTGCAGCCTCAGCAGCAGCTTGCTGTCTGAGGGGTTGAAGAGAAGGGCAGTCCAACTGCGCCTGCCTCAGATCTGCCCTAGAAGGTCCCGCTGTCTCAAGAAACTCAACCTGATCAGGCTCAAGCTCTTCTAGGACAGTTCCTTCTTGGGGCTCATAATCCGCTTCCTCTGAAGGCTGATCCTCATCCTGAGGCAGGGGGGAAGGCACAGCCTTAACCCTACTGCTCCTTTTCCTGGAAGACAATGGGTCCATTATTCCAGAATCCAGTGCCTGTTCAGTGTTGCAATTTTTCACCAGTGACCTGGTCACAGCAAGAACATGTGCTGATATGCCCAACATTTCTGAATGTGTCCTAAACTCCACTTCAGACAAAGCTGAAGTCTTCTAGGTGATTGCCAAGCAAACATTCTACAGGGAAGTCTGAACTAAAAACGACATTCCTAAGGCCAGTTACCCCTCCCCAGGAGATATTTACAACTGCCATACTGTGTGCAGTAGTGACATTTCTAGCATTGGTCACTAGGTAAGTTTCACCTAGTATGATCTGTCCAGGGTCTACAAAGTCATGTATCACCATGGTGACACTAGTCCCTGTGTCCCTGTAGGCCTGAGCCTCTTTTACATTGACTAAAGGAGTATGTCTGTACTTGCCCAAGTTATTGGGACTCACAGGGAAGAACATATCCATGCCTCCATCACAGATCAAAACAGCTTGAGTTGGTACTCTGACTAGGCCAGAGTTCATCTCAGTTCCTAGGTTAACTCTACTACACCCTTCTGTTGAGAACCACCACTTGGAGCTGAACTAGGGGGAACAGTTGCCTTAGGGGCAATGGTGGCAGGAGCTGTCTCCTTTTTGGTGCAATCACTGGTCCAGTGAGTATTACTTTTACAAACTTTGCACCATGGTTTCTTTTGGCCTTCTTTCTTTTTATATTGTTGGGAACCCCCTCCCCCCCAATTAGAAGCTTTTTGGAGACCTTGAGAAGGCTTCTGGTCTTTTGGTTTCTCCCCACCCTTTGGGTCTTGCTTCTTCTGGTCACCACCTTGGTTCTGTACCTTCTGCTTCACCCTGGTTCTGACCCATTTGTCTGCCCTCTTACCCAATTTTTGTGGAGAGGTCAAATCTGAGTCACCCAGGATTTGATTCAATAACTGTCTCTGACAATTATTAAGAATCTGTTATCTCATTATAAGGTTATACAATCCTGTATAGTCACTTACTTTACTGCCCGGTAACCAACCTTCCAGAGCCTTAGTAGCACAATTTACGAAATCTGTCCAGTCCCGATTCTGTGTATTTTGGGTATCTCTGAACAACAACCTATACTTCTCAGTGGTTAGGTCAAACCCATCTATTAGAGCACTCTTCAGCACAGTGTAGTTGTCAGCATCCTCTTCTCTAAAAGTGAGTTGCTTGTCTCTTTCTTTGTTTGCAAAGGAGAGCCACAAGATTGCTGCCCACTGACTCTGGGGTACCTGCTGTACCTTGCAAGCCCTCTCCAAAGCAGTTATCCACTTGTGGATGTCATCCCCAATCTGATAAGGAGGGACAATCTTGTTTAGGTTTCTATGGTCATAAGACCTATCCCTACCACTAGGTATTATGCTGCAACCAGTGGGCTGTAACCCACACAATTTTCTCTCTCTTTCAAGAGCTAAGGTCTCTTTCTCCAGGGCAACTTGTTGCCTCTGGATCCTAAGCTTGACTTCTTTCATTCTAGCTTCGTGCTTTCTTCTCTGAGGGGATGCTCTCCTCCTGTGAGATGAGGCAGATGACCCTATTGATGAACCAGAATGGTGATATTCACCTGAGTGAGATCTCTGTCTTCTAGGTACACCAGTAGGCCTACCTGGGGGAATGAAGGAGGGACCCTCATGGCAATCTCCATCGCCAGTTAGTCCTGCTCTCCCAGGTCTGGTTCATCACCCAGGTCCTGGTCTGCACCTTCCTCCTCCTCAAAGTCCTGGTGGGATGCCCCACTTGGATCCTCCTCAGATGAGGGGTGGCCCCCCTCCCCACTACCTAGGGTATCTGGATCTGATGCTTTTGCTAAGTCATCTGCCACCAGGATATCTAGGAGGTGTTGGGTGGTCGCCTTAATTTTCTTGTGACACACAATCCCCTTAAGTCTTGGAATGTGAATGTGTCATATTTAGATGTCTGCTCTCTGCTGACAGCTGACAGAGAGACACCAGCTCATGTCCTTAAGGCAATGACTAGTGAGGTGTGGTGTGTGCACTATCTACGCTACTTGTTTCCTACTAGAACCTCTTTAGAAGTTGTAGTCAGGGTGTGCTAAGCCCTTACCACCTACAACTGCTAAGTTCAGTAGAACTTATGTATTATAAGTCTTAATTCATATGTACCTACAGGTACCTTAATGTGATTTTTCAAATGATATTCTCAAGATTATTTGGTAAAACAATGCAAGCTCTTATCCCATCCGCTGCACACCAATGTGAGAAGTTAGCCTGGCATATGATGTTCACTAGTTCTAGTGGGCACCTTGCACCAGTCTAATCGACCCTTATTGATGGTGGTTGTAAAATCAACCTTATAGAAAACTATCCTAGGGGTAGCAATGGCAGGCAGTCTTGAGGCTAAGACTTTAGAGAGCGAATTAAGCCAGTTGTTTTACCAATTATAATCCCTTGAGTACCAAATGAAAGGACATCACACAAGGTATATATCAAATATATATGTATTTAATCTGAACACAACCCCTCTGCAGTCTTTATGAGGTCAGAGGTAAAAGTACAATACAAGGAACTTAATTAGCATACGATAAGTTGCACAGTATACGTTTTGCCCTAGGGGCCTCACAAACCATATACTAAAATAGTGGTATAAGAACCACGTGAGAAATAGAAAGCAGGCCTGGGGCCTGTGGAATCGCTGGGGCTACTCAGGACAACCAAAAGCTAGGATGTAGGAGGCCCATGGGAGACGCGTGCAGTGTCTAAACACAGCCGCGTGTTACCATTGACTTTCTATAGAAAACGAACACGTTACAATTTTACAATTTAATCACACTTCTAAATGAACTACAATGGAACCTTTTAGACTTAGACACTAGGAGGGCCAATACCCTTGAGACTACCAGAGTACTTGTGTTACCTCACCCACGGAAGCCGGGTGCATAGGTCTCTTTTGGTGTCGGGTTTCGTCATCAATTTCAATGGAGATCTGCATAGAAGTGCTGCAGGCGACCAGAGGAAAAGTGTCCTGGTGGATCGAAGATCTGAAGAAACTGAAAGCACTTGCCAGTGACCAGCGCAGCGATAGAAAGATGCCACCAGATGTCGGGTGATTTCAGGTGAAAAGGTAAAGTTTGTCTCTTTAGCCACGAGGACCAGGAGGCATCGATGACAACCAGGAGCTGGATTCGAGCTGTCCCACAAAGGATCTAGTTAACTGCGGTGTCGGTATCCGGATTGGACCCAAAAAGCCTCGGCAAACGCAACCCACGTAGGATGTTGAGATTGGCTTCGGTGCAGACCAGCAAGGTCTGTGGACTTCTCCTTTGCAGTGAAGTTGGAGCGAGCCTGGAGCAACCAGGCAAGCAAGTTAAAACAAAGGATTGTCTTTTTTGGTGCTCACTAGCCAACGGACTTGGAACACCAAAGACATGTTGAGCGAAAATGCACAAAGTGGCCCACGGGCCACGCGTGGAGTGTGGGGCTTCGACCTTCAGTGCAAAAGGTGCTCAGGTCTGGGGCTTCAAGCACCCTAATGCACAACTTTGGGATACCTCGGGAAGCCGATGCAGGTAGAAAAATGCAGGATGTCCAGGAGTTCTGGTCCCACGTCTCTCGTGTCCGCCATGGGTCTCAGCTTTGCTGTGAGCGAAGGTCGGGCTCAGAGATGTCTGGAAGTCCATGTCCAGTGTCGCAGATTCTTCAGGATCCGACGGGAGCCTTGAAAATGCAGACCGGCAATGATGCTGTTGGTGCCTGTTTGAACAGGGTGGTCACTCCTTGACCACAAGGGAGATTTCTTCCATCTTCCAGTTGATATGGAATGTCGAAGGTCTAAGATATATGTTCCAGAGTTTCGTCCAGGGTAATCTAAAGTCCTAGGGACTGGGGTTCTATACTTATAGTAGGTTTAGGGGTTGGACTAACTCTAAGGTCCCTCCTATGGGTGGACCTGGGGTGGGGGTGGGTACACCCCTTCCCCTTTGTCCAGTTTGAACTGGGAAATGCATGGAGCACCTAGTGTGCCCAGGCAGTGTCTGAAAATCATTCACTGAATGCAACCCTCCCTGCCCTAATACACTAAAGCCTGTCTAGGGAGGTGTCAGCACCTCCCTGGACAGGAAACCTATTTTCCAGGCCTCCCCTGCCTGAGTTTCGTCCAGCAGCAGGAGGGCAGACTCGTGTCTGTGGCAGCAGCATCCATTTTGTGATGCTGGGGCTCTGTTTAACTTTAACCGGGTAAACCAGTAACTACATGTCTTCTCCCCCTAGAAGGGTGGAATGTTACCCCCAATGCCAGGACTGGCGGGGGGGTGGTAGTATTCCAAAGTGTTTGACACCTTACACAACATGTTTTGATAAAGCAAAACCAAAGTTATCATTAACCGCAAGGATTATAATGCACTTATGGTATGGCTATTTCATAGAACAGCTATAAGGAGATGGTTCCGAAAGCTACAGAGGGGCTCAGCTCATGCTAGGGCATCCTCTCACATATAAAACCAAGCACTCTGCCTCCAGGATTGTCATGGCCTGCCATAGGAGTGACTTATAGGTGTATATGTTTCTATATGTATATATAGATATATGTATACTATATCTAAGTAAGGGGTGATTACACCACCTTACCCAGGCTGTGTGAACAGACCTGTGGTGTCAGTTTGGAAGACAACCAGGGGTGGTACAATACATGCTGCAGCCCCTGGTAGGCCTAGGGTGCACCTATGCCCTGGGTACCTATGGTACACTATACAGGGGCTCACAAGGGTGACCCAGTACCCAATCTGGTATGTACCTAAAGCACATGGTATCAATTTAGAGAGAGAACAGCTGGGCTGTGGGCCTGATTAGCAGGTCCACAGCCACACTAAAGTCGAAAAACTAGAGAATCACAGCAAAAAGTGGAGGTAACCATAGAAAGCAGACCCTACTCTCCTAGACACCACAGAGTGCCTGACAATCTGGTCTGAGATCACCAGGATGTGAACTGCAGCGGGAGTTTCCATAAAAATCTAAAGAGTGCCACAAGCATTGGGAGAACCTATGGGATTGGACCCACATCAAGGCCTAGACTATCTTGGCATGATCCCATAAGCACACCCCAAACAGAGGAGGTCATTGGTGAAAAACTGGTTGTAGTTTTGGCTAGTTCTCCTTGCTCATTTCTAACTTGCATACATGTTGAGTGTTAATGTCTCATGTCTATTTCTATTACAAGGATAAGGGCACAGGGGGTTATCAGGCCCGATAAACTCCATTGTGGGACCAAATCCTGATCGAAGAAACAAATGTTCTGTAATGGGAATGTTGTACATTGTTTTGACACTTTGTTCTGTTTCCAAGTCTTCCTAGATGTGTAAACAAAAAACATGTAAGCCTAGTGTTGTGCTCACCCCAATATTATTGGAGTTACACCTAGTAGATCCCTTTAGCCCATAAGGAAATAAACACTTCTTTTTTTTTAAGAAAGGCAGAACTGGCAGTTGTTTCTCACACCCTCTTGGTGAATAAAGTGCAAATAGACAGGAGATTTATGGAATCCGACAAACCTATCAGAGAACCTGTTATCTGCAGATAATGGTAAAATCATGACCCTACCTTGTACCCCCTAATCAGTACACACACAATGGTTGGTATTTTACTATCGTAGAGTCTTTATTTTGAGGTATTTACCAACTGTATCAGAATGATTATCATTATTATAAACAACTTAGCAGATAATATGCAGATTAGCACGAATGTTAGACCTCAATTATGTTTTATCACACATTGCTAACCTGCTAGACTATTCCCTACCCAAGATGTCTAAATATTGTCAGTTAACCAGCGTATATCACTGTATTTGTTTACTAAGCCTAAATTACACCAAGCCACGTAAAGTTTCCCTGCATACCTTACACTGTCATTGAATCCCCTCAAAACCTCTCTATGTGTCTAACCCACCCATACATTGCTTTCTTATATAACTGTTTCATTAATGATGTCTTATGAAGAAAGGATAGGTGTTCACTCATGCTTGGCGTATTTTTTGCTATCAAAGTGCGCAACTAATGCCCATTGCAGAGGCATAAAGGCCAATGGAATCTAATGCTACTTTCTCCTTCTTCCTTCCTTCCAAAACGGAGCTCTACAAGGTCATCTTTTTTGCAGCTTTGGATACAACACTTGCACCAGGGAAATGCAAATTTCCTTCTGTGCCTCGTTAGTTTGGTTTGAATGGTGCCAGAATACATGGAGCTTCTCAACTGAAAACCTGGTCATTGAAGCGCACATTTGTTAGAATTGCCATTCAAACAGTCTACTTTTCTAGGCCCTACACCTGTTATATGCATCTCTAATCTTTAAAGTGGTATCATGTTTACATGCAATCAGGTTTGCCGTGCATGTGTTATGCTTTATTATCACATGAAAGCTCTGCCACAAACGACAATAGGGAGATAAATGACAAGCATGAGTAATTTTGCCAAAGACATGTATTTCTCTAATGTTACTTCTAACATTACCTTACCCATGTGGTCATGCAATATGTGACCTTGTGTGTACATGCAATATGTGACCTTGTGTGTACACACTATTTGATCTACAGTGAAAATGATTATTACAACACATTAATGTTTCTAAGACATGAAGTGGATTTTTTTCCGCAAGAAATGGGATTGTAGGATGCAAGCATGCATACCTTAAATTTTCCACTGTGACGTCTTGCAAGCAGTCTGACATATTTAGGATCTTGTCTTCTTCTGAGATACTAACTAAAACAACACTACTGGGTTTGGGCTCCCAACAGGACACAGCTCGCCACAAGCTAGTAATTAACAAAAGAAGATGCCCGTGCTGTTATTTAATTGATCACCTTATTTTTGGCTAAACATAAGAAATTAAAACAAATGTTTAATTCGATCAAACAGATTCGATTTTCTTTTCTTTTCTTTTAATTTCGTTCATTTATTCATTTTTTTGTTTGGAAAATTAAATTAAACCAAGTTTATCTTTTAAGACCTTATGTACAAAAAACATGAAATCGCATATATTTATTTACAATCAAGAAATCAGAAAATGCATATCAACGTAATCTCATTCAAACAGTCAATCACACCACTTTCACACCACAATATATACAAGATATATATATAAGAACAGACAAAAACAGAAAACATATTAATTATTTTCAAATTGTAATCATATGAATTACAATTAAGCCATGAGTGTTTCATATATTTAACAAAAAACCATTGATATTTTTACGATTTTTGATTCTTTTAGGGCTTATAGAGTCTACGCGTTTCAAACTCATATGATTAATGAGTTCTCATCAGGACCATCGTCTGAAAAAAGAGAAAAAATAATTTTTTGTGTTTTTTTACGTTCTCTCTAATCCTGCTACGCCCTTTCCTACTGCAAGCAACTGCATCTTACCTCTCAGTTAACTTCGAAACCAGAAGGGGTGCGGATGTCTCCGTCGATGACAACAACCATCTATTGTAAGAACATATATAGCCATCAATCAACTGCCATGTTTGATAATCAACAAACGCCATTCAATCATACACTATGTTCAAAGCTTACTTGATGTGGGGGAACACGGACCCAGCTTGTGTGAGGGCGATCCGAGTGTTTGTAGTTTCTGTGCTCTGCAAGAGAACATACGTGGGGCATCAGTCTTCCATACCTCTGTGTCTCGTGTTAGGCACTAGAGGGCAACAAGACAGTGTTTACCTGATTGCGGCAGGTTGGAGTGTCTAACCTGCGCCGGCGAATCTGGAAGGGAATTATGATGATCCCGTTAGACACAGACTGCGGGGAGGACCAGGCGGGTCACTATGTGGGGTGAAACGGTGTGATTCGAGCGGTTGCTCTTACCTTTGTTTCGCGTGTAAACGAGCAGTGGTCTCTTCCGTGAGTAGTGGTTCGCGTCCTCGTTCGACGATGCTTCCGGGTCCGCAAAGGATCCTGGGGCATGTAGTTTGGTCTGTTGACGTGGTTTTAAATACCATGTCGTGATGGAATTCCTTTCCAGGAGTTGATGTTTTAAAATTACATATTGTATTTACGGTGACATATGCATAATTAAATTTGAGGAATCTTTAGTTTACCACTAAATACGCGATTCAGATACTTGTTTACAAGAGAAGTTATCTCAGAGTTTCTTCTGCTGGCTGCCGGTACTTGTAGTGTTTCATAATACAATGAAAGTTGATTTATGCGGATGGAAGCAATGAGACAGACCCACAATCGTTTCTATCCCGGATACCTTATGATGGTAATTTGGTGGCCCTCGGCATTCAGAGAATCCAATCCTATCATATGCCGATGGGCATTGGGATGTCATGCGGGCGCCAGTGTGAATCTGTGTACTAGTTTGGGAGTGTAGCGGATGTCAGCTGTCAGTTCTGGCAGATGTGGCTAAATGGTGCAGTTGGCATAGATCCTTTTTCGACAATCAACATGCTGAATTATGAATAGGTGGTTAAAGTTTGAACAATTCTGACATCTCATTCAATCCTGATAGTGCTGTATTGAATTTGACAATTAACATCGCTTCCATTCTTGTTAGTTTTGCATCAAGATCACCACCTCTGGCATCATTTTCCACTTTTGCGATAACTGTCCAAATTAGGTTGTTCTCTTTATGTTGTTTTTCTCTCCAATGATTGACTAGGGGTGCTGTTGCCACATTATTGAGGATTCTTGATTTGTGTCGTTGTATACGTAAACGTACTTCTTGATTTGTTTTTCCGATATATGCCAAATTTTATGGGCATACAATTCCATAGACCACGTAGCGCAATTTGCAATTCGAAAAGTTATCATGTTTCCAACTGATTCGATTGTGTGTGAACACTGCTCCTTCTTTCGTGGTATCACAACATGTACATGTCCCACATCTATGGTGTCCCTGAATTGGTGGTAAACATAACATGGTCCGCAAATTTGGATTTTTTCTTTGTGGTAATGCAGCTCAAACAAATCAAGAAGTACGTTTACGTATACAACAACACAATGTGTGTCTCGTGGAGATTTCCATGAGGCCATGAAGCAGATGTTCACTAAGCAGCAGGCAATCTTGTAGGGTATGGATGATGTTGTGGCTGAGTGCTCTGCAAATGCCCTGCTAGTCAGCCTTGTCGTATCTTAATAGGAACATTCCCACCAACCCTGTTCGTCTTCCACCACTACTACTTCATCAATCTCAGTGTGTTCACAACTTCAGGATATGTCCAGTTCGGCTTGTGAGTTCTGAAACTAAATTCCTGTGGTGGTTGTCTCAGTTTAGTGTTAGTGGTGCGCTCCACAATATGAGATAAACTGACTGGGGGCTTAGGGTACATTTGGTTCTGCAGTGCTTGAAAAGCTTGTTTGTGAATTAGTAGGACATGATGATGGGATAGTCATGAATCACTGGTGGGGCTCAGATAAATCTAGTTTCTTCCACCTGCAACAGGTTTGGGAGAAACCAGAGATTAGAGACAATCTAGCTGGGTAGCGCTAATGGAGCAGGGCATGCATGACATGTTTTCTATATACCACACAGGATTTTACAATCTGAGTAAAAGCAAAGCTGCATGAAATTGTATTGTATTGTAATTTCTGTAGGGCATTCCTACCTCTTTCTTCAGTCTAAAAGCACTTTTACACCATCAGCAGCACACCGAGGGGACAAGTATGTTGTTGGTTGAAGTGTCACCAATTAGTGTTCTTTTTTGTTTTCTTCCAAGAGACCCCATTCTTTCTATGGCAGAAGATATTTTAGGAAAGGTTCTTTTAGAAAGTTTTCCTGTCAAAAGCCGCTGAATAGCCCCAGTAATGAGTTAAAACTGCTCCCAGAGGAGGACAAATGCTTGGGTGTGGGTAGGTGTTTCTGTTCCTCTGGCAGGATGACCATCTGGGCTGTACCTAGGAATAAGATTAACTTTAAAGAAGTCTACCCTGTCACAGGCAAATGTTAACTGACACATAGGCAGGGCCCTTTTTTAGGTCTCGGCCTGCGATGGCTGCGAATGCGCAGTATCGCTGGCGAGATTTCATGTTTCTGAGTACGTTTCACTAGCGAGGTTAAGCCCAGCCCCTCTTTTCCATTGGCTGGTGTCACATTTCATGTTAAACGGTGACCAGCCATTGGAAAAGAGGTCACAGTGACGTACTCTTTTCTCTTTTGAAGCCGTCCCACTTGGACAGGCTTCCTTGACTTACGTGTGTGGTAAAAGGTTTCTTATCTTCTTTATGGGGCAAAACAGATGGCCCCATAAAGAAGATAAGAAACCTTTTACGCCAGCACCTCTCTCTTTACTCTCCGTGTTGCCACTCTCATTTCTATTCACCCTCCTTTGTCTGCATCCCTCCCACTCGCCTCGGCCGTGAGCAATGTGGTGTGGCCGGGGGTCGTGGCGAGGGCAAGAGATCCCAGCTGGGCCGGTGGGGCTGCATCATATCATCCTTCAGAGGTGAGGACTGCTGAACCCTCTTCCCTTCCGAAAGTGTCCACGGTGTTTCTGGAGTGCCCCCCCTGCCATTGCACTAAGCTCTGTCCTCAAATCTGATTGAGCTTCCAATAAGTGTCGGCAGCAGGCGGCATGGCATGCGACTGAAGTTATTGCCGGAGGTCTGACCCGCAAGAATGTCTAAAGACCGTGGACATGGCACCGCGCCACCCCGTGACAGCAGTATAATATGGTGGGCGCTGCAACCGGGAAACGGCTCTGCATCTGCGCCCCTGGAGGCTGGGAAAAATGCTGACGGCTACCATTTTAGATTGAAAAATACACCTGGAGAGCATTTTAAATGGTCATAGTGAAGAAGATATCGCTGCAACGTGAATGCGCAACCTGGATAACCTTTGGGCCTAGCAAATTGTGGAGCAGCTTATCACCCGCTCGTACTGGGTTTAGATGAGGATTCTGCGTTGCCCACAGAGGGGGAGAGGCATAGGGGCAGCTCCCCTCGATAGCATGGGGAGGGGGAAATACCAGGTGAGAGTCGTTGGTGGGGGCCTCGCCGTTCTGTGTGATCCTCTTACAAGCATTGAGTCAGCCGATGCCTGTTCATTATGGGCACCCTTACGAGGTCATGCTGAACTTTGTGCAGCTTGTTGAAAACAGAGAAAGGAAAAGATCTAGTGTTGCGGCCCGAAGAGGCAGAACAGGCCGGCCCCCAAGCAGCCGGCCATTGTCTACCCCTGGATGAAGAAAGTGCACATCAACACGGGTAAGCACTGCACCGCTCCTTTCCGCCCCAAATAATTTATGAGGCTGCAGCAATTGCACTCATCCTAAATGTTTATTGCTGGAGAAGCAGGCCAGCGACCATGTGCTTCTGCCGGTGCGCAAGGCACAGTGGAGCAGCGGGTGTAGTGGCAGCTTGTTTTTTTTTTTTACTGTTGCTGCTCATGCACTTTGTGGTTCCAATTTATCTGTTCACGAGGTGTGCGCCTCCTTCCTACCTGCGGGTGAAATGTATGCACCTATCCCAGTTGTTCATGCCCCTGTCTGAGCTGTCCAGTCTGCGTATGCTATAGGTTTGGAGGGGCACAGCGGTTTAGGATACTGTGACTTCAAAAAGATGAAGATAAGGTAGTATGAGTTCGTGTGCACTCGTGGGTCGTGTTTCCGTCGAAGCACGTTTAATTAATGGTGAGAAGTGTAAGCATCGTGATGCAAATACATCCCCAATGGAGGCACTACGGTGAAGTTCAAACAATGATTCAAAGAGAGTTGATGTCGGTTTGAAGAAGTTTAATCTTGAGTCATGAAATTTAATGCATAGATATTATATTCATATCAAATCTTGATTTAGAAACGAATAGAAATGAGAGGGGAACGCCTCCGATACATTTCGGGCTGGTGGCCCTTTATCAAGGAGCGCTGAAAGGGAGACAAAGAATGCCGTGAGGGCAGAGGTCTGACTGAAAGAGTGACCATTAAATGTTATCAGTGCCGATCAATTGTGTGGGCGGAATAAAATAAGGGATGGTGAGAGGAGTGAATGGGTCGGGTAGCGTCAGCGCGTGACGAGGGTAAAGGAAAGTGAGGGAGTGAGGTCGCAATGCTACCGGCACAAGCGGTGCGGTTAAACACTTACTTCGTTACAAAGGTGGTAAACCTCGCATGATTCGTGTAAGTCCGGGCGGGACGCCTAAACTGTGTCAAGATTTGATATGAATATAATATCTATGGATTAAATTTCATGACTCAAGATTAAACTTCTTCAAACCGACATCAACTCTCTTTGAATCATTGTTTGAACTTCACCGTAGTGCCTCCATTGGGGATGTATTTGCATCACGATGCTTACACTTCTCACCAGTCTGCGTATGCCCCTACTCTACCTGTTCTTGCGCAGTGCCCCCCTCCCTCAAAGCTGGCGCCATGTGTCCCCAACCTCTAGCTTCCCCTGCTCTCCGCTCCCAGCTGCCCCTGCAGCACGTGCTCTCTTTTAGGAGTTGCTCCCGCTGGAGACCTAGCCCCCTCCAGACCCGCTTCTCTGGTACTTGTGAACTTTGACATTAGTCCGAAGGTGCGTATTTCCCCCATGGTCTCGGATTGCTTTGTGTCTCTCAGGGAGGGGCGGGACTCTTTTTCTCACTGCCCCCTGCGCTTTTCTGGCTCATTGGAGATGGTCGCTCAGGGCCCCTGCCTGGAGGGTGGACTTCTCTGAGCTCACTAGCATCTCCGTGCCATCAGGGTCTTAGCAATATAAACTCCCAGCAGGCACAGGTTTGAGGTACTGTTTTATATATTTATTTTATTTTCATTTTATGAATTTTATATAGCGCTGGCTAGACCCGAAGATATCAGAGCGCTTTACACTACGCCAACATCTTGTACGCAGGAATTCCTGCATGTCACCTTCATCGACTTCAGTTGGTGCAGAACCAAGCTGCCCGCTTGATTTTCTGCCAGCCCAAACACCAGCACGTCACCCCCCTACTCCGCAGTCTGCATTGGCTCCCTGTCTCAAAACGGTGTATCTTCAAACTGGCATGTACCACCTTTAGGGCCCTAGAGGATGAAGCCCCTGAGTTCATTTCATCAGCCTTGTCCCGTCATATTCCTGCCAGAGCTCTGCGCTCAGCATCTTTGAATCTCCTTGAGGTCCCCAGATTTAAAAGAAAAAGGCACGGTGGCCTGAGCTTCTCTGTCCTGGCTCCCGCCACCTGGAACTCCCTACCCCTCTCTCTCCGTCTCTGTCCTAAGTACGATAGCTTCCGTACTCTCCTAAAAACTCTGCTCTTTCAAGCGGCATATGATTAATCCCCCTTTCCTGGATCACCGCAATCTTTATCAAGAGCGCCAAGAAACCGATGGTGATAGTGCGCTGTATAAATATTTTTAATAATAATAATAATAATAATAATAATAATAAGGAAAAAGCGAGTTGCAAATTACAAAATATAGCGCCCACTCTATTTGTTACACACTTTATTTTCTATAAAACTGCAGGTGCCTTAAAGTATGCCATTCCTGGTAGCAACGACTATTCTCTGCGAGTTCCTTTACTTTTTATGGACGTGACACATCAGATATGCAATACTTGGGTTATCGAAGGACAGGGGCTTTGGTGTAACCCCCTCCATGCTTAAATGTCATTGTATTCTATCTCTTCTATCCTCATCTGGGTCCTCTGTCATTGACAAATCCATAAGGCAACTAATGCCATACCTGCTGGCTTTGTCAACTCGTGTATCTTGTAGCAAGCACTTGATGAAGAGAGCATGTGAGTCTCTCCCTAGCGTGCCTCATTCACCCCGCTCTGTGTTGTTCCCTCCCTCGTGGCCTCCCGTCTGCGTTCCTTTCTCTCGTGACTGCTTTTCCTCTAATAGCCTTATTTGACTTTATTTGTGTTGCATGCCCCTGACACCCACTCCTGATTTCTTGTTTGCACTCTCTCCCACCACCTAACATAAAAGGGCGAGGGCGCTCGAAGCACCTTTTTTTCGCCCTTAGGGCATGCTGCACAGCAACCCTATTGGTTTTGCCAATACTTGTTTATTCCTGCATTGTTTCCCATTTTCTTGATCTATTAGTAGTACGATTTTGCCCCTCTGTTATGTTTGTAATACATCCATGTAATGGTTTTCTAGACAGCTCAGCCACAGGAACTCTGACCCCATTACTAATATTAAGAGATAGCTCTGATGTACTACATAACGTAGCCATTGCTTCATCCTATATGATGCTACCCAAGTTGCACACAGCATTTCTGTCCGATACCTGGCATCCATTGCCGTAGTGTGTGTACTTTGTGTGGTATAAAAGGAGTGCCTGGCTGTCAAAAGGATAACTTCTAAAGAAAGAGGTGTGCTTTATTAGGGATAGGTGCGTTGTGGAGGAGATGTGCAATCTGATCATAGCAGTGGGATGCTGTTCCAGCTGTGAACCTCCAAAGTGTGCAAGGGAAGCTCTTCGGTCTATGGAGTAATCCTGTCAGACGTTTACAACCTATGTCATTGCTCTGCTGCCTGAAATGTAAGGTGTTCTAAAATCTGTTTGCACATGGATAGCTTTATTGTTCTACTGTTGATCATTGTATCTTCAGGGGTAGCACCGCTAGAAAAAAGCGGCTGGCATCTGTGACCAGAGACATAGATTTGTTCTTCTACTGGTGGTATTGTGTAGCCAAAGGGATATTACTACATTCACAGCATGTGGGATGTGTAAAACCTCATAAATGGGCTCCCTAGCGTGAAACAATAGGGTATTGTTACAGATGGAATGTAACAGGTCTCACCATTCAATAAGTTAAAGACATTTGCTTTGCTATACAATACCATTAGCAAAGTAAATGGCTTTAACTTTATCAAAGGCGAGACCTGTTGCATTTTCAATGCTTGTTTGTTGCTCCAGTCAGTCAGGCACCAATCACAGTGGGACAGGAGCTGTCCCCAGAACTGATTTGAAGTGACCACGGATGAGGATTTGCTCATTTCCCTGGCCACGTCTCTGGGGTGGGCTCACATGCTCTGCAAAAGGTGAGAAGGGTTTCACCTTTATGGGAGTGGCCAGAGAGGGGCACTCTAGGATTGTTTGCAGGAGGGCACTCCCTTAACCCAAAATGCTTACTACCAATTAACGCTATCCTGATGTCAACCTTGAAACCCCTTACTACTGGTTAATGCTACCCTTTCATGACCACTAAAACCACTTACTATTCTTTGGCGCCTCTGTTTCCTGAACACTAAAAACGTGTTATTACCCCATAACACTTCCCATACCTGAACCCAAAAATCTCAATACTATCCATCCCATAATGCTAAAAATCCTTACTACTCCAGAATGCCACCCTTCCCTGGAGCCTAAAACCCTTACTACCCTTAACACTACCAATCCCTAAACTCTAAAACATACTTCCTGTCCCTTAGCGCTACCTTTCCATGAACCCTGAAAGTTCTTACTACCCTGAAAGTTCTTACTAACTCTAACTAAACACTAAACAATCTTACTGCCACTTATAGCTATACACTTCTATACCCTAAAATCCCTTACTACTCCTTAATGCAACCCTTCGCTGAACCCTAAGAAACAATTACTACTCCTAAACACTCACCTTCGCTGAACCCTAAAAACTCCTAACTACCACCTAACACTACCTTTACCTGAACTCTCACAACCCATTATTACTATCCATTAACACTACCCTTCCCTGAAATCTACAAACCTCATAATGCTATCGTCCTCTGAACCCTACACACCCGATACTTTCCCATAATGGTACCCATATTGAAACCCTGAAAGCCCTAACTACCCCTTAAGGCTACCTTCCTTGAACCCTAAAAACCTGTTCCTATGCTGTAAAGCTAGGCATACATGAACCCTAAAAACCTTTACTATGTCTTAACAATGCTCTTCTTGGAACCCTAAAACTCCTTGCAACCCATTAATGCAATGCATCCCTGAACCCTAAAAACCCCACAACTCCTAAAAACTCTTACTGCCCCTTGCAGCTCCCATCCCTGATTCATAAAAATCCCTTCCTTATCAATACCCTTCCCTAAAAGGTCTTGCTACCCCTTAGGACTTTCCTTCCCTGACCCCTAGAACGCTCTTAAGTGGGCCATCCCCCGGAACCCTACAACCCTCTTAATGTTACCCTTCCCTGAACCCTTCAGACCTTTTACTAACCCATATGCTACATATTGTATTGTAATTGCATTTATATAGCTCTTACTACCCCATATGAGGCGTCAAAGTGATTTTTCGGCGAGCAGCATGCTACTCCAGAACCCATAAAGGATTAGTGTTGAATTAGTATAGCGAAATACGAAAGTAATTTGAGTGGTGGATAGGTTAGTCAGTTATTTGGATTCAGAAGGATAGCGGAGGGATAGAAGAGGGAAAAAGGTTTGCATTTATATTGCGCTTGTTACCCCTGATGGGGTGTAAAAGCGCTTTTTTCGGCGAATAGCACGCTACTCCCGAACTCATAAAGGATTAGTGATGAATTAGGTTAGTAAAATATGAAAGTAATTTGAGTGGTGGATATTAGGCAGTTATTTGGATTGAGAAGGATAGCGGAGAGATAGAAGAGGAAAAAAAGGTTTGCATTCATACAGGAGGGGTAGAGTAGAGGAGAATCTAGAAAGGGCTACTTTGGGGATCATAGTTGTGGTATGGGGTATGAGATGAATGAAAGAGTGGATGTAGGGGGTATTGACAGAGGTATAGGGTGAGAAATAGAGCAGTGCATTGGAAAGTGTAGTAGAAAGAGGTTTGAGATGAGTCAGACAGTTAAGGTAGAAGATATATTAAGAGTGTTATTGGGTAGTGCATTGGATATGCTGGATTAGAATAAAGTAATAAATATATAGATCCATAAGTTCATGGAAAGTTTATAGATGGATAAAGGAAGGAAGTATATGTAGATCAAAGATATTGATAGAGGTATAGGGTGAGAAATAGGGTAGGGCATTGAATATGCTTGGTTTTATTTTTTGGTTTTTTGGGGGAGGAAAGTAATAAATATATAGATCCAAGTACATGGAAGGTGTATCGATGCATTAAGGGAGTAAGTATAAGTAGATTAAAGATGCATTCGAAAACTCAGGTTTTCAATTGTTGTACTTAACTTTTTTTACAAAAATTTAACAATTATTCTACATGTTTATACAAAGCAATACACATATATAGGTACATATCTATAGTGCAAATAAATGCTTATATAGAGAGGGATATGCTGTATATTTCTGTTTGCATATGGTGCTTATGTGGGGAAGAGCTAATTCTCTAGTAGTTTTCTGAAGATAAGGTGGTTGTTGGGGGATAAAGAGTTCCATATTTTTGCTGCTTGAACAGAGAAGGATGTGCCACCCATGGTATTTTTCTTGAATCTTGAGGATTTTGAGGCGAGGTGACATTCTAGAGCGGAAGTTCCTATGATGAATGAGTTTTGTGATTTTATTCCATGTATCGCTTTGTGGGTGATACAAAGCAGCTTGGATCTTCTGGCAACCAGTAACCAATGCAGGGCTTTCAAGGCAGGGGAGATGTGGTCTTGCGGTTTGATATGCAAGAGTAGTCTGGCCGTCGAGTTCTGAATCCTTTGTAGTTTTTTTTTAGAGTTTTATATAGCGTGAACTAGACCAGAGACATCGGGTATCAGAGCGCCTTACATGAGCACCAGTTTTGTTATAGACAGACATTTTTGTAAGGCACGGGAAGATTAAGTGATTTGCCCAGAATGACAGGATGTTGAGCGTCGTTGCCGAGACCTCGAAGCTCCCCAGCTTCGAGGTCAACAGCTCTAACCGCAAGGCTACATCCTCTCCCCTAGTAGTCTTTTCATAGTCGTTAAAGGTGATCCATGGTAGAGGCTATTGGCGTAATCGAGTTTAGACAGAACAAGGGAGATGATAGCTTGGACCTTATGTGGAAATCCCCAATGGAGGAAGATTTGTTGCAGAGTTTTTATAGTAAAAAAGCTTGATCTTGCTAGTTTGTCCACTTGGACATTCATCATTAGCTTGGAGTCCATGGTCATTCATGGTTTCTTACTTCCTTCGATACTTTAGGTGGTCTCAGTTCATCAGGCCAAGCGGCACGTGGGTCATAATATTTCCAATTGCCACACATGAGTCTTTCCGTTTTGGAAGCATTCAATTTGAGATGGCTCGAAGTCATCCATTGATCCACGGCTCTGAGGCAACTGAAAATTGGCAAGTTTCCACTGTTTTTGGGGCATTCCAGGTGAAGGAGTATTGCAAGACATCTGCATAGTTATAGCACGTGAGGTAAAATTGATTGATCAGTACCGGTAATTACTTCATGTAGATGTTGAAAAGCATGGGCGAAATGATAGAGCCTTGAGGGACCCCAGCTTTTGTGGAGTACGGTTTGGACGAGAAAGGTGGGGCATGGATGACATTAGTTCTGTTTCGAAGATAGGATGTGATCCAGTCTAAAGCTGTCCCCTCTATGCCGGCTTCGTAGAGTCTTTGTATCAGTGTGTCATGGTCAATAATGTCAAAGGCAGCCAAGAGGTCCAAGAGAAGTAGCCCAGCAACCCGTTGCAGTCAAATGTGTTCTTCAGCTCATCCCGGATGGCAAGGAGGGCAGATTCTGTGCCTCTTGCCAGACGGAATCCTGTTTGGAAGTCTGAAAGTATGGCAATGTCTTCAATGAATTGTGACCTTCTGGGTAAACACTGCTCTTTCTATCAGTTTGCCCAGGTAAGGCACATTTGTTAGGCTCTGTAGTTGTCAGGGTTCAGCGGGTCCAAATTTGCTTTCTTCAATAAAGGGTGCATGTATCACTTTTTGAGTTCTTCTGGAAATATTCTGATAGTTAATAATTCTTGTTACTGGAATGGCAGCAAAGGTTGTTAGAAACATTGTCTTGAAGGTTTGCGGTGGACACAGGTCAGAAGGGCTGCAGGCAGGCCGGCTTGCTTTGACCAGGTCCATAAATTCATTGTGTGAAATGTGTTAGAAGGAACGGAGAGGATGAGTTAGAGTATTCTTGTATTGTTGTTTTGTAAAAGGGTTAGTGCTGGTGCTTTGTCTCTCTTTGAAGTATGAGTCCATCATGTCTGCTTTGTCCATGTAATGATCTGCCAATTTATCTATGAAATCTTGAGTAATAGGATGAGTTCCTTCTAAGCAATTTGGTTTACAAAATTCATTGAGTATTTTATAGAATTCTTTATTTGCACATTTAGCATTTTGAATCCTGTCTGAATAGTTCCTTTTCATTGCTTTTTTTGATAGCTGACTTTTATAATCGGTTAATTTTCTGTAGGTGAAGTTTGTCTTGTTTGTTTTTTGTTTTGAGCCAGGCATGTTGCAGCTTTCTAAATTGTAGTTTTATGTCTTTTATATCTGTATTTCTCCAAGGTGCTTGTTTTCTTTTGTTCTGTTGTGTGGTTTTGAGTGATATCAGGATCTCAAAAGCTTCCTGTAGCCACTCATATAGTTTTTTAACTGAATTTATTGTTTCCAGATCTGTATTGGATGTTAGTTGTATTTCTAAGTGTTCCAAATTGAGGTTCTTCCACAGTCAATAGGTGGATACATGTAAGGTGGTTTTAGGTGAATCACTTAGTGTTGTTTTATGTTGGAAAGCAGGCAAATGGTGGTCTGACTATGTGACATATCGACGAACCTTAAAATCTCCTAACTAGCCCATTAAGCAACCCTTCCTCGAACCCTAAAAAACTTGTACTGCTCCTTAACAGTACCCATCCCGGAACCTTAAACTCCTTACGACCCCTTAACGTTAACCTTTCCTGAACCCTAAAAATCTCTTACTACCCCAACGCTACCCTTTCCCCAATACTAAAAACAAATTGCTACCCCTTGCCATTATCCTATAGCTACATCTTACCTCTACCCTTTCATCAACCCTAAAAATACCCTACTACCGATTACAGCTACCCTTCCCTAAGCCCTAAAAAACCCACACTACCTCCTAATGCTACCCTTCCCAGACCCTAAATTATCTTTACTACTCCTTAATACTACCATCACTAAACTCTGAAAATCCCTTACTACTTCTTATCACTACACTTCCCTGAACCCTAGAAGCCATTGCTATCCCTTAATGTTGCCCATCCCTGAATCATAAGGACCCTTACTACCCTTTATTGCTACCCATTCCTGAACCTGAACATTCCTTTAAAACCCCTTAACCCCTTAGCTGCGGCGGCTATTCCGCCGCAGTGCTAAGGGGGAGGGGGGGCCGCGCTGCACTCCCGTGCTCGTGACTGTACCGCTCCGTCATGAGCCTCGGGTGGGCTGTGCTTATGACAGAACGGTTCCTTCACTGCCCCGCCCGCCTAATAGAACCTTCAGCGCAGGCGTGGAATACGCGCCGCGCAGGCGCGGCGAGTGGGCCATGACGGAACCGTTCTGTCACCAGCACAGCCCACCCGAGGCTCGTGACGGAACGATTCCGTCACCAGCACGCAAGGGGTTAATGTTATCCTTCCCTAACCCTTTAAAAAAACATTTACGACTCCTTAATGCCCTGTTCCTTAAAAACTCCTTACTACTGCTTAACACTACCCCTCCATGAACCCCAAAAACCCTTTACTAGCCCTTAATGATACCCTTTCCTGCACCCTCCAAGCCCTGTAATACTACTATTCCCCAACCTTTAAAAACCATACTCTCTCTTAATGCTACCTATCTCTGAATCCTAAAAACCCTTGCTACCCCTTAAAGCTACCCTTCTTTTAACTTAAAAAAACATTACTGTCCCTTAATGGTACCCATCCCTGAACCATAAAAACTCCTTACTACCCCTCCACTCTACCCTTCCATGAACCGTGAAAGGCCCCTGGTACCCATTTATGCTACCATTTCCCAGGAGCGGCCAGTCCATTGGAGCTGAGGGGCCATGCACCTCCACCTTTCTCCCTTCATGAACAGTGTCTGGCAGGCTGCACTAAGGTCAGCCTGACAGACACTGTTCACTTTCAGTTCAAGAAGCCAGGAGCCAGACATGCGCATTTAGCGCAGGCTCCTGGCTGCCTGAGCTGAACTTTGCAGGGCTGAGGAAGTCACAGCTCCTGTGGGCGTGACGTCCTCAGCTTAGCAAAGGTCCCTGAGGCCCTCCCCTCAGTGACGAGGAGTAACGTCACTGATTGCCTCGCACCTGGGCGCCTCATTTTTAAGCCCTGAAGTGCCCAGGGTCGAGTGTCAATCAGTTACACTTCATCACAGAGTGGGGTGGGCAGTCTCACTGACCCTATCCCCCTCTGTGATGACGTTGGGACTGCTGCCTTCCCTCATTGGTTGACCTTAGGCCAGCCAATGAGGGAAGGCAACAGTCCTAAGCCTACTGGAACCTCCAAGGCAGAGCTGGTTACAGGTGTTTGTTTTTCTTTTAAACTGTTTGGTGCATGCGTGTATGTATGAATGTTTGGTGAAGAGTGTTGTGAATGGATGTGTTTGTGTGCGTGGGGGTATGTATGACTGTTTGGGGAAGAGTGTTGTGAATGGTTGTGTTTGAGTGTGTGCGTGTGTGTGTGAATACATTGCGTTGAGTGTTAGGTGTATGTGTGCATGAGCGTGAGAGTGTGTACCGCCAACCTCCCTCCAAAACTTACCGGCCGCCACTGCCATTTCCCTAACCATAGAAATTCTGACTGCCCCTTAATGCTCACTCAGGGACTCTGGCTAATGAATGCGGTGGGACAATAAGAGTGAACTATCTAGAAGTTTTGGGCATTAAATTACTGATTCTCTGAGTAATTTATCATTTCTAAGTCGACCCTTGGGTCCCACTAGCAGTCCTTGTTATTTATATTGCCTCTGCCCTCACTGCAGTTATCAATGCTTCTGGGTTTGGCAGCTCTTGGAAGGAGTTACCGGTTGATATCAGGGACATCATTAGAAGGACCGTAATAGTGTTGAGCAAAAAGTAAAAAGCTAACCTCTTTAAAAAGTTAGAAGAACGGTTTTAGAACAGCAGTAGAAGCACTTTCAGGATTACATTCTGCTGTTTATGCACAGAGGAGCTGTGCTGCATTGCCATTTGGATGAAATGTGCACCACCCCAATAATGGAGCCATTTGCACAATGTCTGATGTTATGATGTTATACCACAATTTTATAATATCATTGCCATAATCGGTTATGATTACATTACTGCAAATTTAGAGATAACTGTCCAAGAATTGTTTTTGCTCTTATTTTTTGCAATTTTTGGTGTCAAATTAGTACCAACCCGAAAAAATTATGTCTGTGAATGACAAAATACACCAGACATTAATACATAACTATTTTTCATACAAAAAGGTCTATGTAAGTAAGGTAAACTTCTCTTTTTTGGTTCGGCTTCACAGCCCAGCTGTCTGGGTTACATATTTTAGCAATCCTTTAAAATATACATAGAGCAGGCTTTGGCTTGGCTCCATCTAGATGAGTATTACGCTTTCATCTCATGCTATCAGCTGGCCATGCATCAATCCGCCTTCCAGGAAGTGTTTCCATTAGAATGCACAAGGGATTATTTATTGTAAATTGTAAAAATAAACTCAACTATGTTTTTGTCACGGTTATTTTACTCCAATCTACATACATTCTAGTATTTTAGAAGAGGAAAGAAATAATAGGGAAAATGTATTTCTCCCAGTGACTTCTATTGAAACAGAGGCAATTTCAGGTGGGAGACAACCAAAATTAAGAGATTTTGGCTTAATAAATCAGAGGCCTCCCACTTGAATGGGGCCTATTGGGTTATAATGATTGCACACTAAAAGCAACATGATTTGCTACTTTTTCCCAGGATTGTCAAGGGCAGTAGAACAGGCTTTAATATCATAAACCTCTGTGTGCACAAAGCATGCCAACAGCATTTTAAATGGCTGTGTTTACATTTACATCAAAGCCAGACCTAATGATTTTGCCAGTGCTTGTTTCATCCCTTTAACACACTGAATGCAGTGCAGCAGTAGTTCTTAACATGTGGACAGGGGACCCCTTGAGTCTGCGAAGCCTACTCAGGGGGTTTGCGACTGCTTAGAAAATTAAATATTAGCAGATTGGTAAATTCTATATAAATAAAGAAACAAAACGAAAATGTAAAATGTTTAAATGTTCTGTAAATGTGAAGCAATCTAAAAATGGGGGGCTAAAAAGTACGTTGGTTTCTTAAGTTTTGATGATTTGTGGGAGTAGAGCAAGGGCAATGGGTGGCCTAAATTGAATTTAGAAAAGCTCCAACATTCCATTAAAACTAAAATGTATATTTTTTTAAATACAAACCTTTGTCCTCCTCTATCCTTAAACTATCATTCCAAATCCAATTAACTGACAAACCTATTCACCACTTAAAATGTACTTGCATGTTTCACTATACTAATTCAACACTAATCCCATATGGGTCCCGGAGTAGCGTACTACTCGCCGAAAAAGCGCTTCGACGCCTCCTAAGGGGTAGTAAGCGCTATATAAATGCAATTGCACTTACAATACAATACACCCGCTGCAGACAACGCAAAGGCTAACAGGCCTCGTTGCCCCCGGACCTTTCATTGCAGTGTACGTGTTGCTGCCCGAGACTCTATGGTTGCTGCACAGGCACGAGCGTGTCGGTGTCCATGGAAACGGTGTGACTTCAGACCACGCAGCGCGGGATTGGAGGTGAGAAGAGCCGGTGTGAGAAGCGGCCAAGAGGGAGCACTGCGCTGCATATACTCGCCAGTCTGCTTTTGCAGCCCGGCTTTAACGGCAACTGTAACGCTTGAAGTGCAGCTGAAACCTACACAGAGCACCGGGACACCAACGCCTCCCTCTCGTTTCTGCTCTCTCCTAGAATGGAAGTGTGGGGTACCCCAGTACGGGGAACAGCCGTGCAGGTGAGGAGGTCTACATTATTGAATCCCACTTTTCCATTTTAAGACTTTCTAGACTGCTGTACATTTTACTGTGACGTTTAAGTGTACCGATATTCACTGTACAATGCCACCCTTGCTGGCCACTCGATGCACCTTGCATTTTTCAAATGTTCAATACATAATTTAAGTCGCGACATTGTTTTTTTTTTCTTTTTCACGCAATGGGGGAGTCTCGTGTGTTTTCTATTTCTGATACGGATTGTTCTAGAACTGGAACTGTTATGACGCAAACATCGACTAAACAATAGACGTTTTAATTCTTACCTAGGATACTACATGCGTTCCAAGTTGCGGTGCTTTTTGTGAGATGAACATTTAGTGTTTGAAAGGGCACATTGCCTGATGGGTGGATAGTTCCGTGCCAATAAGCATTCTGCAAATCATTTGTTTATCTTTTTGTAGGCCACTGGAAGGCTGGAAGTCATTGGAGCTGAAGGTACGACAACAAAACGTTGGCTGCATGCATGCATATTGAAATACTACAAATGTGATGTTTTGATGTTACAATTAGTCTGAAATGATACGTTCTGATCCTTTGGCTGTGGTATGTTTTTAGAAGCGTGGGTGACCACCCCGTAATCGTAGTTACTTTCCCCAAACTATCACACCGCATTCTTGCTCACTTTCCTGTCATAGGATTGCTGCTATCAAGGTGTTTTAGTGATGTCAGTTTAACGTTCTTAGTAGTGTGTACATTTTGCGACTTGTTCTTAATACGTATTAAGTGAAATTGTTAGTATTTTCTGAACGTGTTTAGAACTCAAAGAATTGTATGAGTCGCTGTCTTTCTGAGGTTAAGCTATATTTTAAGAGTTATCACAACATACCCAGTAGAAGATCTAATAGTTTATTACCAAGGTCCCATTTATTTTTACCGATAGCCTCGCCTGTGTGTTATATCATGATTTGGGTGCAATGCATTCTCTCCCTAGTTACCTTGTACCCAGTGGCGGCTGGTGACATTTGAAAGCAGTGAGGAGTACATTTTTTGCCATACTGCACTATGGCAAGCGAGCATAGTGAGCAAGCACAAACAACTTAAGAGGGGCTCGGGGGGTTCTCCCCCAGGAAAATTTTGACAAAAAAAGAGTGGACAAATGGTGCATTTTCAAGCAAACTTGAGGAAGCAAGAAGGTTAATAAAGCAATACGATTGAGATATTTATCATTTAAGAAATTGCCAATTTGTATGCGTTATAGTGGACAATCTTTTCGTATTTTACAAGCAGAGTGCCTGCGCTTTTACTAAATGGCCTGTCAGCACTAAAACGAGTTTCTTCCCGAAACCGCTTTTCAATAAAGAATCTTCAGTCTGTTCTTGTTTTCCTCAGAAGATCCCTCAGCTTTCTGGTACGTTTTAGTGCAATTTCTAAACCATTTTAATATGCAAAGCAAGAGTTTCCCAATATTTATCTTATTTCATGGTTATAACTGCTTTATTCAATTCACAATAAAGGGTCACTCAAAGTCTCACACATATGACCTTAAAATGTCACAGATAAGCAAACCCAATCACTGGAAATGTCACACATAAGCAAACTGGAAACTTGGCAGCTATGTATGCATGTAGTTCGCAGCTTTTTAAAGCGACCTGCCTCCTGTGCAAAATACTAGCCCACAAAAGCATACATGCGGGAGAAGTCCAATCACGAGAGCGGCGAGAGTCTTCTCAAACACCGATTCAGTCATCAGGAAGAGCATTCATGACATACACTAGACTCTGGCTGCAGGGCAGAGCAAATCAGCCACAGCACAATTCAAGTATGAATAAGAGTCCTTCTAGTTTGCCCTGTTCCCGGCCGGCAGCTATAAGCAGTAGGGAGCGTGAAAAACCAGCTCCCTGTAATCTCCGAACCTTGACAGCCCTGCCTGTCACCAGTAATGGGATTTCTGATCATTATCTGTCCTAGTACTCAGGTAATGCAGATCGCACATAGCCAATAGTGTGTGGTAAACTTTCTGGGGGTCTGCAGTTAATGTGTACAGAATATGGATTCAAAGAATTTTTCTGTGTGAACCCAATTTGTAAAGGTTTAAAAAATATGCCACTTTTTCCACGCTGTACTCCAGCTGCATAATATGCTAACAAACAATCTACAATCTCCCTGTTCTCCACAATAAAATAATTTGTTTAGTTGTAGTACCCCTCCAATCCTCCACAAGAATCAAAGCAGCAAGCAGCTGTTCTGCTCCGTAATCTTATGCTCCTGTTGGGCTGCAAGCAACCTACCTCTTGCACTATATTGCAAAGAGTTGGTCTCTGACCTCGGGTACTTAAATCATAGCATGACTAGGCATAAAGTGAACTGTGACAAGTGGCTCTCTTCGGCTTAACAATTGTTAAAATGTGATACTTGAAGCCAGTAGTAGGTTTTTAAGAAACATCCCATCGAAAACTATGATTTGTGGTTTTGCTTTATAGAAGGTTTTAGATACTAAGCCAGAGCTGAAAGTGTACATGCCAGTAGTATCATTTTACCATGGGCTTTAGGATGGTGAGTTCCGACCTATTTTTATCAAAATGTTATATCCAGTGTTGGGCAGAAAGTCGATTCTCCAACATTACATACACTGTAAAGCACATGGAGTTCAAATGTGTTTATCACATTATGTAGACGTAGTAAAGTGACACCAAGAGTGTCACACATAAGGCACTGACAGGTCACACACAAGCACACTGAGGACATGGAAATGTCACATATAGCGATTCTGCAAACTTGGCAGCTATGATTTATACTTATAACCTGAAATGTGAAACTGAAAAATACCACTGTACAAATTGATGAGTCACAAGTCCAGACTTGCTGCTTGTATCCCGTATGAAGTGGATCGCTAGTTAACACCCAGGTGAGCCATTGCTTCCTCTCGCCCCTCACACACACAAGCACCTTGCTACAGCTGTCTCAGGCTTCTCACACATAGGTTCAGTGAAGGATACAGATGCCCAGAAGCACTAAGGCACCAATGCCCAGCCCGGTAGCCACGTTTTCCCCCCTTATGCACATTCTTCTGCCAGTGCACCAGTTCCGCTCTCCTCATCGAAGCTCTCTGATCGGGCTCAAGATGGTCCCGCATGGGGTCTATCCTCTGCGCAAACTTGGCTGTCTTCTCCCCTTCACTCGGCTTCTGCGCCATCTTTCAGAATGTCCGTGAACTGTAACTCGGTAATGCACCTCTAGAGACGCCTTCTCGTTAACATACAGGGACTTTTAAATGCTTATGAGGCGAATTAACAGATGTCCTGGGAGCACAACAACAGGCTTCCCGCTCTGTCGGTGTACCTCTGTCATCCCTCGACCAGTCACCACACTCTCCTGAGGTTCAAACTGGGCTCTATCGATGCACCTCATCCATACCCTGTAGCGCTACCAGTGATGGCAGTGAACCCTCATATATTGGTGCCAACAATCTGACAATATACCACTGAGGCCCACACGCCGCTCTGCCAATGGAATTCAGTCCAGCTCTAAAGCACTAAGTTACTAAACACTACCACAGCTCCATCGATGAACCTCAATCATACCCTGCAACCTAGCAGTGAGACCCTCATAATGGCGCCAATGCTATGCCAATCTATCACGCGCAGCTGTGCCAATGAAAGTCAGTCCTGCTCTGCAGCACTGAATTACTGAACCCAAGCTCAGTTCTATCGATGCACCTAAGTCATACCCTGCAGTGCTGGACAAGTTTTACTAAGCAGCAGTCGCGGGCGGCATTACGGGCGGGTGGGGGGGTGGAAATGGGGTTGTCGCGCTGCGGAGGGGATTGGGGGGGAGGCGGGAGGGGTTTAAGGGAGAAAAAATTATATAAAATAAAAGTAAAACTTACCGTCCTGCTTTTGGTTAAGTCCCAAGACTCCTGACTCCCGCCGTCCTGCGTTTTGAATTCCTGCAGTTCTCGTCATCAGAAAGGCTGCAGGCAGCCTCCCTCCCCTCCACCAATCACAACTCTGCAATGGCAGCGTTGTGATTGGTGAGGCTGCGCCCCACCCGGGTCATTTTCTCTATGTATAGAGAACAGGGAGAGTGGGCAGTGTTGCTCGAGGGCAGGGGGAGTGGCTTGCCCACTGTTGTTCATACTGACTGTTTGGGCGGCCTCAGGCTCCTCAGAAGCTAGCTATCATGGGCAAACAGGACTCCAAACAGCCAAAACTGACATTTGATAACAGAAGGACCAGTAGGCCAACGGAGCCCGACCCAGAGGGAGGCCTGGATCTCATATCTGACTCGCAGGCAGAGACCGGGATGAAGATTTACGTACACTAATGCTAGAAATGCAGTCAAACCTCCGTACCATTGACACAAAACTGGATGTGCCCACCTCCCAGTTAGATACTGTCGAAAAATAGGTGGATATGCACTGAAACAAGGTTAGACCTGCTTGAAAACCGCAGTTCGTACTTCCATGAGTTTCAGGTCGAAACAAAGTAACAGCTACTGCACATGGACAATGTACTAGGTCTGATCAGAGCAAAGAAGGAGAACTTGGAGGCCAGATCTCGCCGAAATAATCGGACAATCACAGGGATTCCAGAGACAATCGCTTATCCAAAATGGAGGTGTACATTGCTGAGCTACTGCGAGAACTCTTTGGCCCTGATCTGTCCATGGTGTTCACGATCGAGAGAGCGCACCCCACACAGGGCCCCAGTCAGAGCTACTCCTAGGCCTATTCTTGCTCAAATCTTGAATTATCAAGATAGTGATCTTATTCTGAGACTTGCAAGGGAGCATGGGACCATCATCGATAAGGGACACACTATCTGATTTTACCCCGACTTCACCTCAGCAGTTTCGCAGGAGTTTTTGCCTGCGAAACGCATTTTACTGCAAGCCAACACCCCTACTCCCTGCTGTATCTTGCTAAGCTCAAGGTGACACACGAAAGGTACGGCTCATCACTTCACGGACGGCAAGTCTGCACTAAAATTCACCAAACACGTGGGGGGTAAGAAGCAAACACACGGTTCGTCTCCTGGAACACCTCTGAAGCCAGACTGAGTGATAATGACTAATTAGGGTTTTTACAGATTTGAGTCCGTCACTGTGATTTGATATGACATTGTTTGGGCACCGGATTGTACAACAACCACCTCTGACTGGCGTTCTCTAACCAGCGTTATACAGACCTGGCTCTCTATCACCCTCTTGGCTACCCTGCCTCTGGCAGGATAGTATGCCCCTCACGCCATGCCCCCCAGCGTAAGGTCTCAGTTATCGTATTTGTTTAAACGGTAACGACCTTTTGTTATTGATAGTGGCGGCTGGTGACATTTGAAAGTGGTGAGGCGTAAATACAATACTGTGTCGAGCGAACGCAGCGAGTGAGGCCGAACCACCTATGGGGGGTCGGGGGGTTCTCCCACAAGAACATTTTGAAAAAAGTGGGCAAATGGTGCATTCTCAAGCACATTTGAGAAAGAGATGGCTTGGCTAATACATCTCTGGGAGTAGCCAGACAAGTCTCTTTGCACTTGCACAGATACATCTCTCTCCCTGCATTCATATAGGCACAGTCACCCTGCACTCATAGACCCATTACTCGCCCTTCCCTGACACATCACTAAGCCAGCATTCACTCATCCACATCACTCACTCTGGACTCACACAGGCACACTGCTCACCCTGCACTCACACAGACATCACTCACCCTGGACTCACACAGACATCACATACCCTGGACTCACACAGGCACACTGCTCAACCTGCACTCACACAGACCATCACTCACCCCTGCACTGTCACAGACATCACTCACCCAGGACTCACACAGGCACACTGCTCACCCTGCACTCACACAGCCATCACTCACCCTGGACTCACACAGGCACACTGCTCAACTTGCACTCACACAGACATCACTCACCCAGGCTAATTCTAAAATGTGGGAACTCATTTTAGAGATGTTTATAAATGGTCACAAATTAGCATTTCCGGTTTCCCCTATGGACTTTGTACAATTTCTGTGGAAAAATATGCCATGTGACGGAGACTCAAAGCACTGGAATGTCGAATTTGCTGCCTTGTACTGTCAAGCGTGGTGTTTCATAAAACTCATGTGTAAGTAAGAATACATTAGTATGCTTGAGATTAGGCTGCATTTCAATAAACTGATGCGATAATGCCGTGTCACACAAAGCAAGTAAAAGATTCGTAATTGGGTGCTATTCTGCGACATGGATGGATGGTGACACTTCACAAAATTATAAAAAACAAAAGCTTTCTCTATAAAACTTCGACACAGGCACAGCAGTACTATAATTATTAAAACATATAATAATCATGTCGTACTTCCCTCTAGGGTTAAGGGCTGCTGTTGTAAATCTCCCACTAAAGAGAATCGGGGGGGAGGGGACAAAACGAATGAAAGAGTAATTTCCCTCCATTTCATATAGGATGCTACTACCTCTTCTCTCTCTGTATAAATAATCATTGCGTGCTCACGCACTTTGAACACGTCCTTTCCCCAATCCAGTCACAACATTTATATATATTGAGAGATGTTCCTAAGTGAAAGTGAGGGTGAGGGAGGGATGTAATTAGTAAATGCTCACAGTGTCCGGCTTTGATGTCCCCAGTTTCTTCAGCCCGTCCAAAGGCAGCAGGTCGGCTGAGTCATTGTCATTGTGCATGAACTGCACAAACTTCTTTATCCTCCTCTATTGCTACTTTCTCCCTGATCTCGACCTCCTTCCTCCCCGAGTCCGACAGCATGCCCGTCTGTCCGAGTAGAACATCTTGGTGGCCGATCCCAGGGGGGCATACACTTACAGCGCTCTCTCATCCAGTGTCTCAGCTTTCCTTAACAGCTCAGCCTTCCGCCCTCATTATAAAGCAGTAGACTAGGTCGGATCTCACCCAGCTCTGCCGGTACGTACTCAGAGTTTAGGCGGGGCCACGGGGAGTACAGTTTGGCTTTGTTTTTTTGTTGTTGTTAACTTCTAAGTGCCACATCGGGGCTTGCCGTGCCCTGTCGCTCATCCTGGTGGTGGTGTCCTCAGTCTGTTCTGGTGGTCTTTCAGGGCAGCTTTCATGAGCTGCTCACTGACACTCGCGCAGGCGCAGCAATCTTCCGGGCCTCGCTGACGCTGTGGGACTGGGACACCCAGCGCTGGAGATGCGGGTTTCTGTGCAGCGCTCCTCGTGCCCTTGGTGGGCCTAGTTTAAATTCAAGGGCACGCGCAGCGGTAACTCAGCCAATCCTGGCGCAGCATAACATCGCCACTGCGCCAGGATTGGTTAAAGAGCAGGGCTAATACTGCCCATATTGAGACCCGGCTCCCCCGGGTCTCTGCCTGTGTTCGTGCTAGAGGAGGGAAGGGGCTACTGCGTGTGTGCGCATGCGTGGGCAAGTCAAAAAAACGACTTGTCCTAAACACGCACACACTGCTGCTGCCCTCCCTGCCACGCTGCTATCTGCCTGCCTGCCACTCACTGCTGCAGGCCCGCCCCCCACACCCTTCCGCGATCGCGATGAGGTTACTACAGTTAGTGACTCACTCCGACCGACCTCAAAATAAAAAAAGAAATCATTATGACTGTCGGCGCTGCGCTCATAATTTTAATTTTTGGTATGCGCAGTGTCAGTGACGTGACGGTCGTCCATGGCTAGTGGGGCAACGCCCCAACGCCCCCAATGGACAAACCCCCCACTGGTTATTGATGTTAAAGGGGGAGGGGTTCACACAACCTGTTTGTGGGGTGGGAGTGGATGGGGGGGTATGAGGGGGGAACCTAATGTTTTGTTCTTAGCCAGTGTCTTGTCACATAGCCAGAAAACCCACACGGGGATATTGCAGATCGCACTCAATTTGTTCACAAATGATAATAGGGGCGGGTATCATGATAAAAACATCAACATTTCGCACCATACTGTTACTGGGAGGCTCGAGTTACTGACGGCCCAACATGAGGCATCACATCTGATAACCATAGTTGTGGTATGTCGAGTCTAAACTTTTTAACCTGGAACATTCGTGGTCTTAGCGATCACAGGAAGACCAGACTAGTTCACTCCTACTTATTAAGGCATCATATCGACGTCTGCCTATTACAAGAGACCCACTTGAACAGCACCCCCCCCCCCCCCCACTAGACTACAACACAGGTGCTGGTGTCATGTATACTCTTCCATATATTTAAACTACTCCAGAGGTGTGTCAGTGCTCGTGAGGCTGGGGCTAGATTGGAAGGAGTGCAAATCTCATATTGAACCAGAGGGCAGATATGTTATATTGCTTGGGGACCTTGGGGGAATCAGAGTGACAATTGCGGCAGTCTATGGCCTAATACGGACACCCCAGAATTTTTCCAAAACATCTGGGCCAAAATAAAAGCAACGGGCTGTGACACTATCATCTGGGGTGGGCACTTTAATGCAGCGCTGGACGACGAAATGGACAGGAAGGGGCTGTCCCGCTCCCTTCATCCTAACGCTAGCGCCACACTCAACGCTGTTGTTTCGGACGGTAACTTAATTGATATATGGCGCCACCAACACACTAAGGAAGGCACATGTACTTCCGAGCACCGCAGGGCCTGGTCCAGGCTAGATTACTGGTGGAGACATGGAGAAACGAGATATCTGAGCTTCCCAGATCCCTGTCGGACCATGTCACTTGTCTCCTGCGCCTTACACTTCCGAATTCTTGTAACAAAATGTTCAGCTGGTGGTTACCTCCCAATGCCCTACTGGACAAGGCTTTGGAAGAGGAAATAAGAGAGGACATACAAGACTACTTTATTCTGAATAATGGCTCAGTCTCAACACACTATATGGGAGGCCTTATACGTGGTCATCAGGGGCAAATATAAAGCACGTCAGGCCGGGGTACTGAAGGCAATCAGGGTTACACTCGCCTCTCTCAAGAAACTCATCAGGGAACTCAAAACACAATTTTACACTACTAATGACCCCACTCTCATCGCTCAATTGAAAGAAAAACTGCTGGAATTTGAGGAAGATACCAAAGGGGATGATGGACAGAGCATTTGTGCAAATCAAACAGTCACCCCCAGTCCGTCCATCTTCCCCTTTTGTATCGCTTTGTTCGCCCTAAGTTGGCAGGGTATGCTCAGACGTGAGTCCCTTGCTCACTTGGCCACTGGATTCAAGATAGCCTGGCTGATGAGGATTATGGATCAAAAACCGGTCCCAGGATGCTTGTTTCCGGTCCAAGGAAGACAAGGCTTGGCAGTTCGGGCTGGACTGTTTCCATGAGGCACAGGGTCAAACTGATTTGCATATGGCCATGTCTGAACTGGGGTGGCTGAGTGAGCTAAAGAATGGTGATGGATTAAACCCAGATCAGTTGACTGGGGTGAGTGTTTGATTTGCTCAAACGCTCCGTCCATCATCCGCTTTTGTATCGCTTTGTTCGCTATAAGTTGGCAGGGTATGCTCAGACGTGAGTCCCTTGCTCACTTGGCCACTGGATTCAAGATAGCCTGGCTGATGAGGATTATGAATCCGAAACCGGTCCCAGGATGCTTGTTTCCGGTCTAAGGAAGACAAGGCTTGGCAGTTCGGGCTGGACTGTTCCCATGAGGCACAGGGTCAGACTGATTTGCATATGGCCATGTCTGAACTGGGGTGGCTGAGTGAGCTAAAGAATGGTGATGGATTAAACCCAGATCAGTTGACTGGGGGTGAGTGTTTGATTTGCTCAAATGCTCCGTCCATCATCCCCTTTTGTATCGCTTTGTTCGCCCTAAGTTGGCAGGGTATGCTCAGACGTGAGTCCCTTGCTCACTTGGCCACTGGATTCAAGATAGAATGGTGATGGATTAAACCCAGATCAGTTGACTGGGGGTGAGTGTTTGATTTGCTCAAACGCTCCGTCCATCATCTCCTTTTGTATCGGAATTTGAGGAAGAGGCACAGCTGGAAGTGAAGTTTATCGGTAAACACATGCAAGTCACAAGGTACGGGGAGGGGAAACCTTTGCAGGTATGCTCCGGGCTCCTCGTTCCACTGCGTATGTCACAGAGATCCCGGGGGATAGCTCGTCTGTGACCAGAGGCCCACAAGAAATTCTAGATCAATTTACTCAATTCTACGCCAATCTATACACGGCATGCATGGCTCAGTGTCAGAGGGTCTTCAGCCCTTCCTAGACTCCCTAGAACTTCTTTGGTTAGGACTGGGGCACATAGAGTATTTGGACGTCCCCTTCTCTATCGAGGATGTCGCCCAAGTGATTCGAGGTCTTCCCCTGGATAAGGCTTCTGGCTCTGATGGCTTAACCACAGCCTTTTACAAAACGTATGCAGAAGAACTGGCCCGCACCTAATCAATGTAAATGAAGAGGCCCAATCCACAGGTATTCTACTGCCTTCGATGCTTGAAGCCATTATTATCACTTTACTAAAGTCAGGGAAACCTAATGACGAAATTGATTCATAGAGACCTATTTTGCTCATAAACATAGATGTTAAAATACTGGCAAAGCTGGTTGCAAACCAATTCCAGCCTCTGCTCCCACTGATAGGCCGCCCTGACCAATCAGGATTCATCCTGGGGAGATCCACGTGACACAACCGTCGAACCTTCTTCACAGTAGTACACTACCTACACACTAATCTGCAAGAGATTGCGTCATTTCTCGACACCACGAAAGCATTTGATACGCTGGAGTGGTCATACCTATTCGCCGTTATGGAGAGAATGGGGTTTGCACCCTCTTTATGGGATTTATATGTTTACTCTACACAAAGCCATCTGCCAGGATCTAGGGGAATAGTATGCTGTAAGACCCATTTTGTAGATCCAGTGGTACAAAGCAGGGGTGCCTCCTATCTCCTTTGCTATTCGCGATTGCGATGGAACTATTGGCGGTGCGTATTCGACAACACCATGCTGCTCTGGCGTTTTGATTTCGCTGTATGCAGAAAAAATGTATTTATTTATTTATTTATTTGAAGAGTTTTATATAGCTCTGGCTAGACCCAGAGGTATAAGAGCGCTTTACATGAGGATAATTGAGTTACGAGTTACAAATTACCCCCCTTCCAAGAGCATAATAAGACTCAAGGAAAAAAACAGTGTTACTGTAATTCATCCGAGGGAGGGGCAGGAAGGGGACACCACGAGAAGACAAGGAAGAACTGCACCCAATGTGTGGCTGGGTAGGTGACGGCCGAGGGGTTGAACCAAGGTCGATCTCCTCTATAGCTGTTAAGCAGCTCCACCGGGCATCAGCCACGTGGTTCAGGTCTTAATGATCAGACATAACAAGAGTGACAGTTTATGCATAGTTACATTAGTTACAGTTGGATAGTAGACATAGATGAACAAGTCCCCAGTAGCAGATATAGGGAGGGGGAGTGTAGTAGAAACAAGGAGCTGGGAAGCAGATCCGATTCTAGCCTCGGATCAGCCACCATCTCTAACAGGCAAGTACGCGGGGGAATGCATCCGAAGCAGTTGGAAGTCCTCTCGAGGGTAAACTATGACCTCAACATGTGTTGGGCACCATCTTGTCCGCAGAGCACTTGTCTGCCTTGAATAAAGGGGGACTAAAGCGAGTAGTTTCGCAGTTGCAATAGATTGAAGGCCCACCAATGAAGAAAGTACTAGTGATTAGTTATTTGTAGTACACGTGAAACAAGTATTGCTGCGATATGAGTGCAGATGTAGATCGGACCATTTTGGAGTCCGGCAGGTACAGGCAGCATCTTGGGACCGATCACTATGAATGGCAAGTGCAATACAACCTAGTCCCAGGCCCGTCCTCTTACTCCACCAGCTCTGATGTGCAGCTGTTCCTGAGGGCGTCTTTTTCTCCTCACTCGCTAATCCCAAGCCTCTTAACGCATCAGCTGAAAATGGGTCCTAATCTTAGGCTGCCATCCCAGCTACGAGGGACCCCATTCAAGGGTGCACCCAGCCATCAGCCCCTGCACGCATCCCTGGTCTCCTCTCTCTTCAGGCCACTGTTTGGGGGCAGTGAGGTCAGGGATACTGCTTCACTGTGACAGGGGAGCCTCATCGGGGCAGCTGCGCGGCTCACCTTCATCAGCAGAAGTTTTCATCTCCGCGATCATTCGGGAAAGTACGCCGTTAGTGGCCCACCCGCCATTTTGTAGAAGGGTTGGAGCTTCAGCCAGCGCGGACAGAACCACTGGTTCTGGTTGTTTTTTTGGGAATATCCAGTTCCTTACTCACTTTGCCACTGGATTCAAGCTAGCCTGGGTGATGACAGGTGATTAGCCAGAAACTGGTCCCAGGATGCTTGTTTCCGGTCCAGGGAAGACATGGCTTGGCAGTTCGGGCTGGACTGTTCCAATGAGGCACAAGGTCAGACTGATTTGCATATGGCCATGTCTGAACTGGGGTGGCGGAGTGAGCTAAAGTATGATGATGGAATAAACCCAGATCAGTTGACTGGCGGCGAGTGCTTGCAATGTTCAACACTCCGTCCATCATCCCCTTTGGTTTTGCTTTGTTCGCCCTACGTTGGCAGGGTATGCCTAGACGTGGGTCCCTTGCTCACTTTGCCACTGGATTCAAGTTAGCCTGGCTGATGACGGCTGATTAGCCAAAATCTCGTCCCTTGATGCTTGTTTCCGGTCCAGGGAAGACATGGCTTGGCAGTTCGGACTGGACTGTTTCCATGAGGCACAGGGTCAGACTGATTTGCATATGGCCATGTCTGAACTGTGGTGGCGGAGTTAGCTAAAGAATGATGATGGATTAAGCCCAGATCAGTTGACTGGGGGTGAGTGCTTGCAATGTTCAACACTCCGCCCATCATCCCCTTTGGTTTTGCTTAAGACCGCCTCCCTTCGGCGACTCATAACACGCCTTTACAGTAATATGCAGACCACTGCCCCTCTTTTGACACCTAAAGCCTTTCAGTCCTGGAACATTTGCACACACAGATAACGGAGGATCAGTGGGCCTTTTGTTGCAGCCAACTCACGGTTTTGTCTCCCATCTAGAAATTGCGCCTGATCCATTTTAAATACATTAATCGATTTTTACAGGACTCCCGCCCAGATACATCGCATTGGGATTAGGGCAGATGATCGCTGTTGGAGATGTGGGTATGCCCCGGCCACGTTCATGCACATGGCATGGAGCTACCCCCTCCCCCGCCTCATTCTGGCCAAAGATTTTCACTACAGTCCGAGACATAATGGGTACGGCTGACCCACTTATTGGCCTATTAGGATATGTTAGAGATACGTGGGCTGAGACTTGTAAACTACACGCTATGCTACTACGTTTTGCTAAGCGACAGGTACCCATACACTGGGGGAGTTCCGTCTGTGGGTGCTTGGATCCAGGATGTAGCCTTTAGTCACACAGCTTACAAATTTCTGGAAATTAAGCCGCCAGCCCCCAGGTCAAAAGATATATGGGGCCCGTTCCTGGACTGGGCATGAACACGTCTTGAAAGAAGGGAGGGATCTCCAGAATTGGCCAGAGCTATGTAGGAACGGATAAACAAGCCTGAACTGGGGTGGCAATCCAGAGTAGGAGCTGACTTTACCCCACGCTAATATTCTGATATCAGACTAGTTGATTATGGCCTTTTTAGATTGTTGTTCCCTTACGCAGTGGGTGCTTAGATTGGACTCCGTATCTCTCGCCTTACAAGTTGATGTTTTCATTACTTTAAACCATTTCACAATGCTCTATTTCACTCATGTATAGAACGTGACATTGCTATGGGCAACTGGCAGTTGTTTGTACTGGTTGATGTTTTTTGAAATGCCAATAAAGAAATAAAAAATATATTAAAAAAAAGGATTACGGATGGAAAAAGGTAATGGCTGGGATGTCGGCCTGGCTCTTTTAAACAAGCCAGTTCTTATGATCAAGAGCCTAGGGCCAAACAATCAGTTCGAGCAAAGCTTCAAACTTTCTTGACTCGTGCCCTATATGCCAGACGATATTGAGGAACAAATGAAAAAATAAGGGGTGCACTAGAAAGTCTCTCTTAGTAGTAGTATTCAATAGGTGTAGTGTAGAGTTTTCTGTTAGTATCCATTGTTAGAAAAAATTAATTCTGATTTATATAGCAAAGCTTTTTAAAATGTGAGGGTGTCCAGGCACAGTCCATGGGCACTGGGAGAATAATGATTTTGCCAGAATGACAGGATGTTGATTCGCCAAGACTCGAACCTGGATCCCCAGATCCAGAGTAGACTGCTCTGTCCGTTGTACCAAATTCTCTCCTGACACTTGTAAGCAAGGGTTAAACTTTAATCATAAAGACTATGGCATGGAAGAGTGGATGGCAATGGTTTAATCTGCTCTAATGAAGTCTCCATGAAGTAGGTCCATGTTGCAAACTTTGAGACAATTGGAAAGCAAAAACATTTGTCAAACACACACGTACAGGAAAACGCCCTGTCTCTTAGTCATTTATTACTTGTCACTGTAAGCAGATATTCCTAATTCATACAACGTGATGTTATCAGATGGCTTCATGTCACGGTGCAGCCAAAGCCCGAGTCCTAGGCTTTTCTTTAAAACTAGCTAATTTCAGGGTAATTCATACATCAGGAACAAATGAAGTGTCCCATGACTAAGAAACGCAGAATTGATTAAAATTGATCCACAGGAGTTGTTTCATGCGCCCTAGGTAGTAAGAAGTTATTATCAACCTTGGCAAAACTAAGGTTAAAAATAAATGAATTAAGCCGAAAACCCCCCCGCCCCCCCCCCACCCCCCCCCCCCGGTGAGGACAAACATAACGAATTTGCTTAAGCAAAGTTTTGGTCCTAAAACCAAGTTGCCCAATGCAGCAGACCTGGGACCCAAACAACTTCCATAACAGAATTGCAGTCTAGTGCAACTAACGTTACTTTGGGCTCGGGATTACCCTAATATATACTAATATGATTCCAAAAAGTGTTGTTGCACAGTGGCAATCTGTTAGTCTGGGATCTGGTCCTCGGCACTCGTCATGGGTCAGCATTGCTGATAGAGCTGCAAAGCCAAGATTCCATTCCGGTTTCTTCAATAGCTTATTCTAATGTCCTCTTCTAGGATGGCCATCTTAGTTGCATTTCTACTTCAACCCTCTACCGAAGTTCGCATGGTTAGGGAATAAGCGAATGTTGCGTTTATATCAGAAATGGTCACAGTGCTCATTGTGCAATAGTAATTACCTGTGTGGCGCGTGAGAGAATAGACCTCAATGGGCTAGTGCGCTGAACTTGGGGACAGAGTTCAAGTCTCAGCAGGACATGTGCTTATGTAAACTGGTGCTCATGTAAAGTGCTCCGATACATTAGGTCAAGTTAAATTGATAAAATGAATGAACAGAAGGTTGGGAAAGTGAAACAAAATAAAACATAACTAAAGGTAAACCGCAAACACTGTAGCCTTAAAAAAAAAACAAGCTCCAGCCACCAGAGCGGATGAGAATCAGTACTTGGGCCACAAGATAACTGATAAGAGAGAAACACAAGAAAGAATGCTTCGACCAATAGAAAGGAAGGAAAAGTAAAGTGACAAGTACACAGACAAATCACAAGTGAAGACGGGGTGTAAGCCCCTTTTAAGATATATTCAATACAATACATTTCACAAGCACTCTGTGCAGGCAAAACCTAAAAAGTGATGTTTTGTATTCCCAGTTAGAGCAGTACATTTTACATTTAAAGAGAGGAAATTATTTTTGGTGTCTGGTGTAGTTTGGAGGTTTTCCATTTCCCCCCCCAAACTTCCATAGTTTGCTTGTAGGATATTCGCTATACTTTGCGTCTGACATACTTCAAGATTTTGAATTATTTTCTTTCTGATAGAGTTGTTGCATTAGATATTCAACCCATGTTTATTTTTCCGCATTTATTTTATACTTAAGTAGTCTTTTCCAGTCGACTATGATGTTATCCAGTTGCATCATGGACAAAGAGCGCTATCTCTTTTGGTCTTTTGGTCATTCTTTGTGTGTCAATGGTCTTTTTGTGCATTTTGGTTTTTATTCTGCCAGAATTTCTATGGATTATATATCAACACATTTTGTATATCTGCATATTATTGATATTTCTTCTATAAATCTCACTCCAAAGCCCTTTGTTTGCGGAGTGATCCAGATAAATTTCTGTCAACCGCAACAAGGACTTTATCTACATCAACTGTTATTATTGAGTATGCTATATCAAGTTCTACTGACATGTCAATGGTTCTCATGACAGATGAGGTTAGTTCAGCTAGCAGTATGCCAGAAAAGGGCTGTTTTAATCGTGTGAACTAATTTTCCATTTAGAGCATTTATTGTTTTTCATTATATTCTATTTAATATTTTAAAAATTGTTGTTTGTAAGTCGTATGTGTCTGCATTTCACACATGTTTTTGTTGTTGCTAGTTTTGTTTTTGGTTGGTATATTAGTTATCAGCGATTATAGCAAAATGGCCCTGCATGTTATACCTTATTGACAGACCATGTCAGGTTAGTGCCAATTCAAGTCATATGATTCTGTTTTAAGTATTTGCTTCTACCATAGCAGATGGAGTACATCGCTTGGCCTATATCATTATTATTTAGTGAGTTCTGTTATCTATGATTATGTGAGAGGAAATTTGTGATTCATATGTCTCATTTTTGGTCACCACAAAACATCAATACAATCCTGAGATAGTGTGGGCTCAGCAGTATTACTCCCTGACATGGTTCCTCAATCCAGCCTACAGATTTTCCTAGTTCTTTACTATTCACTCGCTGTGGCATTTTTTAATTATATTATTTTATTAGCATTTTCAAGGACATAAAAAGGTTTTACATTCAAAGTGTCATAATCAAATAAATTACGCCTTACAAGAAGCACATGAGCAGGCCCAAACTGCTGTGCTGCTTCCCCCAACAGCAATCACAACTTAAACCATTTGAGTTTCATAAGTGAATACCTCTCTGTCCAGGGTCCATGGCTAACTGTGAGAGGACTCGAGCCGTATCCCCCTAAGCTGACTCTAGTCCCATCATATTCTATTATGTTTATATGGGCATCCCCTAGTGGCATACATGGATCTCTCCATACACATGCAACAATCCAGCCCCTTTCTCCACTCTTCAAATATCTTACCATATTTTGGCAATGTCTCATTTAGCAATAACCAGACCTAACTGTAACAGGGCCCTTTGTATCTGTTGCTATCTATCTCTGTTGTTGCATGGAGTAGGATAAATCTAGGATTCATGGGAAGTCTCCAACCCAGCACCTCCCCCAGACAGCCAAGCACTGCCTTACAAAATGGAATGAGCTTTTCACAATTCCATACGGTATGGAAAAGGTCTTCCCTGTGGGCAAAAAGTGCTGCGTCGCCAAATGATGGACGGAATGCTGAATAAATCAAACATTCTCCCCCAGTTAAGAGATCTGGGTTAGATCCAATGTTCTTTTGCTCGCCACCCCAGTTTGGACCCAGCAATATGAAAATCAGTCTTGACCCTGCTCCTCATGGCAACAGTCCATCCCGTCCTCCTTGGGCCGGTTACAAGCATCCTGGGAATCGCTTTTGGGTACATTACCCCTGATCAGCCAGGCTAGCTTGAATACAGTGGCACAGCGAGCAAGGGACCAAAGTCTGGGCTTACCCATCCCACTTAGGGTGAAAAGTGCTGCAACAATAAATGGTTCTGTGATCAGCATGCCACTGGAGTCATCCGGTCCTTCAGTTCCTGCCTGTTAGTTGTTTCGAAGCGCCTCTTCTACCCCCATGGGCGTCCTCAGGAGGGGAATGCCGCCGCCCAGTCCCAGATCCTCTCTGCTGTGTGAAGAGGAATGTCTTGATCTTTTTCCATTGTAGTCATCGGCGATTATGGTTCACTGCAGAACTGTGCATTTTATCTTTTGTCTTTTTCATGTGATTAATGCTTGATTTGTTTACAAAGATTTGTGTGCTTATTGTCTGTTTTATAATTATTAGTAAGTGGAGCACCTGTTGAAAAATCTTTCTATAGAAATCAAATTGTACTAGATTTATTTATTGTGGGGCCAGAACATAACTTAATAGCAATGCCAATTGTGGCCTAGAACCAGGGTGATTGTATTTTTGTGCATGCAAATCGTGGATGGATGATAAGAATCGCAACAATTGAGGATTTCTCAAAATGCAAAAGCTTTTTTTCTTAAAACAAACAAAAAAGTCTTATTCTTCTTTTCCTAGACAGTTGTCATAATGTCGCCTTAAAAAGCATAATGCAGACGGCTAGAGATAAAGCAGGTTTGTATGCTGTCATTCAGGGTAGACTGTGGGAGTGGAAGATGGCATCTTTGAATAGGGGGCCTACTCATTCTTCATGTTTTCACTTGTTTTAAACCTGCAGGGGAACAAGGCCATTTTCATAAAAGTCGAACTATTTAATGTTCCCATTGCCTCTGCCCTTGACAGGATCTGAAGGAGTCATAACCCCTTGCCTGGTGATGACGAGCCCAGCTCGTCATGAGGCCCACTGGAGCTGTGCTCATGACGTGCTGGGCTCGTCATAACGGCCGCGTCACTCCCCGTGAGGTGAATTCCACACCTGTGCGAACGTTCTATGGGAGTGGGCGGAGTTATGCGAGCCCAGCACGGCATAAGCACAGCTCCATTGTGCCTCATGACGAGCTGGGCTCGTCATGAGCACTGCGGCGCCACACGCGGCCCCCTCCCCCCGCACAGGAGGGGAATAATGCCTGCTTTTAAGGGGTTAAAGAAATGTTAAATGTGATTAATATTTTTAAGTTTAAAAGAGACTTTTGTTTGGTATATATGTAGAACATAATACAATAAAATAGAAAATAGCAAATAAGCATACAATATTAATGTTAAGGTATAGAAGAGAAAGAACTAAAAAAGGGGGGGAAGGTGGAAAGAAGGGGGAGGAGAATCATATTCCATCAATCAAAGCAAAATAGTTACACATTGAAATTCCTAAATGCGTAAAAATAAGAAAGAACCAATAAAATATAATTGTTAAACAACAAAAAGTATGCAATTCATGGGGGTTTGGGTACTTCTTCAATATAAGGGTTATGGAAAAAGTCTTTATGGCTGAAGAATTTAAGAAATGTATTATATGTAACCAGAGAAGATCTCTTTCAATAACAAGAGTAATAGGATGAACATAGGCTCTATCCAATCAATGATTGTAACAGACTCCATACCACCATGCCTGAAAAGACACAGACAATGAACTGTGATTAATATTAAAATGATGATATACCACACTAGAGGTATGTTACCCATGCTACAGTAACACTTTTTCTACCTTCAAGGAAATTTCCTTTCCAGTACACAGTTAGACCACTAACACGCATTATGTCAGATTTAGTAAACTTATAGATTAAAAAAAAGGATTTTTACAGCTAATCGGAGAAAAATTTAAATTACGAGTTAAGTTTGACTATACTTTAAATAGTGAAGAATGGGACATACAGGTTTCTAGTTTGCAGAGGGTCCATCAGGCCGAATATCTCGCGAGGAAGGGATGCACATAGCAAGAAAATTATAACATTGAGATCTAATTGTGTACCTATTTTTGATAATGCAGACATTGATTGGTCTCTTACAGTGTAGTATGCAGAGGTAGCACCGATGGAATGAGTGAGTCGCAGGTAAGCCAGGCAACTGATGCTTCCAGATACCTTAACTGGGAGTGACTGCAGTAGGATCTGCAAAGTTCTGTGCTGTACATGGACCTGATTTATAGGATGCGATGAATGTGATATAACAACTCCTGGGCAAAGAATACACAGAAAGGAACGTCCCATTAGTTATGTTTAATAAAAATAGACCTCTGGTCATTTTTTGGAATCAAACCAATTTGATAGCCGCCAGAGAAGCATACATCTTCTAGCAGAACTCAATAGTTGTCATAGGTTCGCAGGAGGCTCGCTTTGTCACATTTGGATTCACAAGTGAGCTTTACAGTTCAGACAGTAAAAGGACCTAGCTATTTTCACATACAATAAATTCCCTCGAACCTCTCATTTATGGCAGCACCTACTCCGTCTGGTCCCCTGATCTCTTTTCTCTGACTCTAGTCACAGTGATCATCCATTAACCTTTCTCATTGCAGCCATTGTAACAAAGCTTCCATGTGTTAGTGGGGGCTTTGGTACCCAAACGTTAGGGGCAGTCCTTTATAGCTCTACATCCCTTCTTCAAACGTTTTCACCTCCAAAATATACCTAAGTTATACCTTAGTTATATCTGACTCACCCAGGCAGTGCAAAGAAAAACATTGCATGACTACAGTCTTTATCTTTGCTTTGTGGAAACACCAATGTCCAAGCAAAGAAAGCATTATGGATGGTTACCTTATCAAGCGGATAGGACCCGCGCTCCTCCACTTCATATGCCACCTCCTTGCTTGTCAAGTGGCCATACATTCTTTATGAAACCTTCCACCAGGGCTGTATGTTAATACAACTGCGCTGGGCATGCTTGGAAGTGTAGTTCATAATTAGAATAAAGAAAGTGAAACTTCAAGCCCCAGGATGCAAAGCGAAATTGGCTAAAACTCCAGGACTGTTGAAAGGGTTGCTTGACAGATTCGAGGTGAAAGACCAACTATGGCTTATTGCATGTAGCTATCTACATAGTTTGTGGTCACGCTCTATAGCTCGCCATTTGCCACTTTTGTATTGTATTTTGAGGAAGGTCTGGTACAGAAGCATTTTCATATGCCGTAAGAATTGTTTAATATTTTCATATGCAAATTGTTTCCTTTTAGAGCAATTTATGAGACCGTAACTTTGATATGTTTTTTTTAATTGACTCCTGAGTACATTACTTTGAATATTTCCTCATTCAAATCTATGAACGAGACACCCGAGGCAATGTTTCGGGGAATAAACTCTGTGTATCTCTAAGGTCTTTTGCACTTCTTTAACCTCTACCTAAATTACTAGCTTCTTTTTTCTGGTTGCCTAGTTCATTGTTAACTTGAGTTTGTTTCTTTTCTGACACATACTCATTATACTTTTGTTGTTGAGGGGTTGCGGTGGTATAATAGGGAAGCTTCGAGGCTCGTCTCATCCCTTTATTATTCTTGGGTCACATCTTTGCAAAGTTATGTTATTGTGTTGTAAATGTGAGCAATGTAGGTCTAGTTTTAATAACCATTTTTGTCATGGGTCATATTTTGCACACATTTTCTTTTAAAGTGGGTAGTCAACAGTTGAACATCTTCCAACAAAAGATGGTACTTAACTGGGTTTGCTGAAACAGCCAGCACTAGCTTTTTTCGGCCTAATAACCACATATATTTACAATGGTACTCTTGAGCGAATGTAATACATTTCCCAAACCATTTCTTTAGTATAATTGCCTGTTTTGTCTTACTTGGTGTGGACCACGATGCCTTAATCTCAACAGGTAACAACAGTTGTTTTTAGCCTTGCTTTAAGTACTGATAACTGGTATTCTAGTCCTTTCATCCTCTTGTAGACGTCAAAGTACTCCCCTTGGGAGAGGAGGAAATCGAATCTTAGAGCTCAAGTAATACTTCATATCTTTCCCTGTCCAAGCGCTAACTAGTCTACCATGTGCATCACTAAATAATTGAGCTCTGCCTTGGCGTCCATCAGGACCCGCATACTGCGAATAGCTTCTCCTACAACCTTTTTTGATCTGATGATTAATAAATTGTGATTTAAATCCATTTCTACCTCTAGCGTTTGTCAGCACTACAGCAAGTCCTACACAAGTGTTTTTAGGTCTCGCCTAGATGAAAGCAAAAGCGAAGCTTTTGCTGTCTATGCGAGACAACCTATGTTGCCACTTTTCTGGGAATGGTGTGGACATCAGACTGTTACGAGCTTTTTCTGCTGTAGTCAGGCTGTCACGAGCTTCTCCTTTGGAGATTTGACCTCGTGAGCGCGCCTTGACTGCATCTAATGGGCCGTGCGCTTCCTTTAGTCAGTTTCACTTTGTTTCATTTCACTTTGAAAGTGCAGGCGTCAATGTGTCTGGTAGTTGTTCATGTGGAGTGCCTTCTGACCTCGTGAGCGCGCCTTGACTGCATCTAATGTGTGTGGCTTTTTTTTTCAACGTGGCCCTGGCGCTTGCTTCAGTCAGTTTCACTTTTAAGGTGCAGGCGTCAATGGGTCTGGTACTTGTTTTATTTCCATTTAATGCTCTTTGGAACAACAATTTTATATTACTTGTGTGTATTACCACTGGCCAGAATTTCAAAGACTTATATTCACGCAGGTGAAATAATACTATTGTGATTAGGGCCGATTTTTGGAGTCTGACCGTTCAGAGTGCAGAGTGGAGCTTCAGAGTGGAGCTTCAGAGTGGAGCTTCAGAATGCAGAGTGGAGCTTCAGAGTGGAGCTTCAGAGTGCAGAGTGGAGCTTCAGAGTGGAGCTTCAGAGTGCAGAGTGGAGCTTCAGAGTGGAGCTTCAGAGTGGAGCTTCAGAGTGGAGCTTCCGAGTGGAGCTTCCGAGTGGAGCTTCAGAGTGGAGCTTCAGAGTGCAGAGTGGAGCTTCAGAGTGGAGCTTCAGAGTGCAGAGTGGAGCTTCAGAGTAGAGCTTCAGAGTGGAGCTTCAGAGTGCAGAGTGGAGCTTCAGAGTGGAGCTTCAGAGTGCAGAGTGGAGCTTCAGAGTGGAGCTTCAGAGTGCAGAGTGGAGCTTCAGAGTGGAGCTTCAGAGTGGAGCTTCAGAGTGGAGCTTCAGAGTGGAGCTTCAGAGTGGAGCTTCAGAGTGGAGCTTCAGAGTGCAGAGTGGAGCTTCAGAGTGGAGCTTCAGAGTGGAGCTTCAGAGTGGAGCTTCAGAGTGGAGCTTCAGAGTGCAGAGTGGAGCTTCAGAGTGGAGCTTCAGAGTGGAGCTTCAGAGTGCAGAGTGGAGCTTCCGAGTGGAGCTTCCGAGTGGAGCTTCCGAGTGGAGCTTCCGAGTGGAGCTTCCGAGTGGAGCTTCCGAGTGGAGCTTCCGATTGGAGATTCAGAGTGGAGCTTCAGAGTGCAGATTCAGAGTGGAGCTTCAGAGTGGAGCTTCAGAGTGCAGAGTGGAGCTTCAGAGTGGAGCTTCAGAGTGGAGCTTCCGATTGGAGATTCAGAGTGGAGCTTCAGAGTGCAGATTCAGAGTGGAGCTTCAGAGTGGAGCTTCAGAGTGCAGAGTGCAGATTCAGAGTGGAGCTTCAGAGTGGAGCTTCAGAGTGGAGCTTCAGAGTGCAGAGTGGAGCTTCAGAGTGGAGCTTCAGAGTGGAGCTTCAGAGTGGAGCTTCAGAGTGGAGCTTCAGAGTGCAGAGTGGAGCTTCAGAGTGGAGCTTCAGAGTGGAGCTTCAGAGTGCAGAGTAGAGCTTCAGAGTAGAGCTTCAGAGTGGAGCTTCAGAGTGGAGCTTCAGAGTGCAGAGTGGAGCTTCAGAGTGGAGCTTCAGAGTGGAGCTTCAGAGTGGAGCTTCAGAGTGCAGAGTGGAGCTTCAGAGTGGAGCTTCAGAGTGGAGCTTCAGAGTGGAGCTTCAGAGTGGAGCTTCAGAGTGCAGAGTGGAGCTTCAGAGTGGAGCTTCAGAGTGCAGAGTGGAGCTTCAGAGTGGAGCTTCAGAGTGGAGCTTCAGAGTGGAGCTTCAGAGTGGAGCTTCAGAGTGGAGCTTCAGAGTGCAGCTTCAGAGTGGAGCTTCAGAGTGCAGAGTGGAGCTTCAGAGTGGAGCTTCAGAGTGGAGCTTCAGAGTGCAGAGTGGAGCTTCAGAGTGGAGCTTCAGAGTGGAGCTTCAGAGTGGAGCTTCAGAGTGGAGCTTCAGAGTGGAGCTTCAGAGTGGAGCTTCAGAGTGCAGAGTGGAGCTTCAGAGTGGAGCTTCAGAGTGGAGCTTCAGAGTGGAGCTTCAGAGTGGAGCTTCAGAGTGGAGCTTCAGAGTGGAGCTTCAGAGTGCAGAGTAGAGCTTCAGAGTGGAGCTTCAGAGTGGAGCTTCAGAGTGGAGCTTCAGAGTGGAGCTTCAGAGTGGAGCTTCAGAGTGGAGCTTCAGAGTGGAGCTTCAGAGTGCAGAGTGGAGCTTCAGAGTGGAGCTTCAGAGTGGAGCTTCAGAGTGGAGCTTCAGAGTGCAGAGTGGAGCTTCAGAGTGGAGCTTCAGAGTGGAGCTTCAGAGTGCAGCTTCAGAGTGGAGCTTCAGAGTGGAGCTTCAGAGAGGAGCTTCAGAGTGCAGCTTCAGAGTGGAGCTTCAGAGTGCGGAGTGGAGCTTCAGAGTGCAGAGTGGAGCTTCAGAGTGGAGCTTCAGAGTGCAGAGTGGAGCTTCAGAGTGGAGCTTCAGAGTGCAGAGTGGAGCTTCAGAGTGCAGATTCAGAGTGCAGATTCAGAGTGGAGCTTCAGAGTGCAGAGTGGAGCTTCAGAGTGGAGCTTCAGAGTGCAGAGTGGAGCTTCAGAGTGGAGCTTCAGAGTGCAGAGTGGAGATTCAGAGTGGAGCTTCAGAGTGCAGAGTGGAGATTCAGAGTGGAGCTTCAGAGTGCAGAGTGGAGCTTCAGAGTGCAGAGTGGAGATTCAGAGTGCAGAGTGGAGATTCAGAGTGCAGATTCAGAGTGCAGAGTGCAGATTCAGAGTGGAGCTTCAGAGTTCAGATTCAGAGTGGAGCTTCAGAGTGCAGAGTGGAGCTTCAGAGTGCAGATTCAGAGTGGAGCTTCAGAGTTCAGATTCAGAGTGGAGCTTCAGAGTGCAGAGTGCAGCTTCAGAGTGGAGCTTCAGAGTGCAGCTTCAGAGTGGAGCTTCAGAGTGGAGCTTCAGAGTGGAGCTTCAGAGTGGAGCTTCAGAGTGGAGCTTCAGAGTGGAGCTGCAGAGTGGAGCTTCAGAGTGGAGCTTCAGAGTGGAGCTTCAGAGTGCAGAGTGGAGCTTCAGAGTGGAGCTTCAGAGTGGAGCTTCAGAGTGGAGCTTCAGAGTGGAGCTTCAGAGTGGAGCTTCAGAGTGCAGAGTGGAGCTTCAGAGTGGAGCTTCAGAGTGGAGCTTCAGAGTGGAGCTTCAGAGTGGAGCTTCAGAGTGGAGCTTCAGAGTGCAGAGTAGAGCTTCAGAGTAGAGCTTCAGAGTGGAGCTTCAGAGTGGAGCTTCAGAGTGGAGCTTCAGAGTGGAGCTTCAGAGTGGAGCTTCAGAGTGGAGCTTCAGAGTGGAGCTTCAGAGTGGAGCTTCAGAGTGGAGCTTCAGAGTGCAGAGTGGAGCTTCAGAGTGGAGCTTCAGAGTGGAGCTTCAGAGTGGAGCTTCAGAGTGGAGCTTCAGAGTGCAGAGTGGAGCTTCAGAGTGGAGCTTCAGAGTGGAGCTTCAGAGTGGAGCTTCAGAGTGCAGCTTCAGAGTGCAGCTTCAGAGTGCAGCTTCAGAGTGGAGCTTCAGAGTGGAGCTTCAGAGAGGAGCTTCAGAGTGCAGCTTCAGAGTGGAGCTTCAGAGTGCGGAGTGGAGCTTCAGAGTGCAGAGTGGAGCTTCAGAGTGGAGCTTCAGAGTGCAGAGTGGAGCTTCAGAGTGGAGCTTCAGAGTGCAGAGTGGAGCTTCAGAGTGCAGATTCAGAGTGCAGATTCAGAGTGGAGCTTCAGAGTGCAGAGTGGAGCTTCAGAGTGGAGCTTCAGAGTGCAGAGTGGAGCTTCAGAGTGGAGCTTCAGAGTGCAGAGTGGAGATTCAGAGTGGAGCTTCAGAGTGCAGAGTGGAGATTCAGAGTGGAGCTTCAGAGTGCAGAGTGGAGCTTCAGAGTGCAGAGTGGAGATTCAGAGTGCAGAGTGGAGATTCAGAGTGCAGATTCAGAGTGCAGAGTGCAGATTCAGAGTGGAGCTTCAGAGTTCAGATTCAGAGTGGAGCTTCAGAGTGCAGAGTGGAGCTTCAGAGTGCAGATTCAGAGTGGAGCTTCAGAGTTCAGATTCAGAGTGGAGCTTCAGAGTGCAGAGTGCAGCTTCAGAGTGGAGCTTCAGAGTGCAGCTTCAGAGTGGAGCTTCAGAGTGGAGCTTCAGAGTGGAGCTTCAGAGTGGAGCTTCAGAGTGGAGCTGCAGAGTGGAGCTTCAGAGTGCAGAGTGGAGCTTCAGAGTGCAGAGTGGAGCTTCAGAATGCAGAGTGGAGCTTCAGAGTGTCAAGAGCAATGCCAATAGCTCTAACTTTAACAAAGGCAAAACCATTGCATTGTAAATGCTTGTTATTTTACCGAATCACATGCTCATGCTGCTGCCTGGTTTGTCTACATGCACACAGGCAGAATCACTCGGTACAAAATGGCTCCTTTTCACTCGTCAGTACGGTCTTGCGCCGCCCCACCTTCCCCCTGCCAAATACATTCATTCCAAATACTGCTTATTTTCATATCAGACTGACTTCTCACATCTGGGATAGCAGGGGCACCTTCCACAGTGATTAGTGCTTCACAAAAAATAATTCTCGGCTAGCGCTCAGAAGCCTTGAAGCTTTGATTGAATGACACTGCAGTTTGATGCCCCGCTCGTTTTTTGATGCTATGCGTTCCAGACACTGATTTTATTAAGACTCACTTGGAGCTCTAAACTGTCACTTGATCTTTCTTTGGGTCATTTCGTTTGCCCGGAAGGACTAACATATCTGTGAAACCCTCTTCTTTTATAGTTTGAGCATCGTCTTCGTTTAGCAGGATAACATTATACATTTGAAAATACAAATATCCGGGAAGAGCAGAGAGCAAATCTCCGCGATGTTGGGCATTCTCCTATCATAAAGGAAGCGTGTTGGTGGGACCTGTGGCATCTAACGCATCATTTAACCCTATATGCGTGGGCACCTACCACAATAATGTATAGGATGAGTTTGTTCCGTTCCTGTTTTTAATTTGATGTAAAACTCAAATCACTGCACACTCTCTACTACACACTCTCTACTACACACTCTCTACTACAGTCACTACTCTCTACTACACACTCCCTACTACAGTCACTACTCTCTACTACACATTCTGCTACACACTCTCTACTACAGTCACTACTCTCTGCTACGCACTCTACTCTCTACTACACTCTACTACACACTCTCTACTACACACTCTACTACACACTCTCTACTACAGTCACTACTCTCTGCTACGCACTCTACTCTCTACTACACACTCTACTACACACTCTCTACTACACACTCTACTACACACTCTACTACAGTCGCTACTCTCTACTACACACTGTACTACACACTCTACTACAGTCACTACTCTCTACTACACACTACTACACACTCTCTACTACAGTCACTACTCTCTACTACACACTCACTACACACTCACTACTACAGCCACTACTCTCTTCGACACACTCTATACTAGACACTCTCTACTACACACTATCTACTACAGTCACTACTCTCTACTACACACTGTACTACACACTCTACTACAGTCACTACTCTCTACTACACACTACTACACACTCTCTACTACAGTCACTACTCTCTACTACACACTCTACTACACACTCACTACACACTCAGTACTACAGCCACTACTCTCTTCGACACACTCTATACTAGACACTCTCTACTACACACTATCTACTACAGTCACTACTTACTACACTCTCTACTACACACTCTACTACACACTCTACTACACACTCTACTACACACTCTACATTACACACTCTATATTACACACTCTACATTACACACTCTCTACTACACACTCTCTACTACACACTCTACACTACACACTCTACTACACTCTACTACACACTCTGCTACACACACGCTCTACTACACACTCTACTACACACCCTCTACTACTCTCTACTACTCTACTACACATTCTCTACTACTCTACTACACACTCACTACTTTCTACTACACTCTACTACAGACTCTCCACTCTCTACTCCACACTCTCTACTCCACACTCTCTACTTCAATCTCTCTACTTCAATCTCTCTACCTCAATCTCTCTAATTCAATCTCTCTAATTCAATCTCTCTACCTCAATCTCTCTACTTCAATCTCTCTACTTCAATCTCTCTACTTCACATTCTGTATTACACACTCTCTACTACACACTCACTACTCTCTACTACACACTCTCTACACTCCCTACTACACATTCTCCTACACACTCTACTACACACTCTACTACACACTCACCACTCTACTACACACTCACCACTCTACTACACACTCACTAGTCTCTACTGCTCACTCTCTACTACACACTCTCTACTACACACTCTCTACTACACACTCTCTACTACACACTCACTACTCTCTACTACACACTCACTACTCTCTACTACACACTCTACTACTCACTTACTACTCTCTACTCACTCTCTACTACTCACTACTACTCACTACTACTCTCTCTACTACTCACTCTCTACTACTCACTCTCTACTACTCACTCTCTACTACTCACCCTCTACTGCTCATGACAATGCCATTTATTTATCTGTTTCCAAAACCAACACATAAATAAAACATTTGTCATTTACAATGCCAAAAGCGCTAACTTTTGCAAAGGCGAGACCGTTGCATTGTAAATGCTTGTTTAATTTGTTTTGATCTCACCCTTGGCACTTGAAACTGATCTGCAGACTTGGAAACTGTCATTGGACTTGCTGTTCATATGCTAACCAATATATGGCTGTTGGTGTGTGATAACCATTTCTTCTCTCTCTGTTATCCTCTTTCATCTTTCTGTAACATCTGGATGGGTGCAGAAGACTTTCTTCAGGTAGTTTGTCCAACATGTTAATGTATGAACGTGAGCCACTGGAATGTGCAATAGGTAATTGTGGATCAATCCATAGCTATCAGAAAGAATTGCAAATCCTTAACATGCGCATTACAATACTGTTCACAAAAACGTATTTATCAACTGTAGCCCCTGCAACACTGTGGGTGATCTGAGCTCATCTATTGCATTCTTCCACAGTAACCTCTGTTAGGCCTGTGATGACAGTGGATCCTAGCCTGGGACAATACACGACAACGTTACTGTTCTTTTTACTAATAACCTCATGCCTTCTTTGGCTCTGTAACCAGGTCTATACTTAACTTTCGATATTTGGGAATCGATATTTTGTGCTCTATATACTTTTACCCCTATATTCCACCTTTGGTATTCTGGAAGCACACCTTCAGCAATTTACAGGGTGTCTCTGCTTGTTAGTCTTTGCTGGCAGAGCATTGGACCTGCTTTAAGTGGCACATGTCTTTATTTGTGGGCCCCAGAAGAAATGTGAGCAGAGATAATGGGCAGCCTGGCACAGTATTCCACCCATAAATTTATGGTTCTCTAATAAAATATGGATAAGAGATCCTGTGATGAAATGGGCTGTGATAGTAAGAGTCCTACTCGATTGTTACTGATAACTAAAGGGGCATATACATCAAAAGTCCATCACCCCGAACATTGTAGAAGTAAAAGGACCCTCAATTAAAAGTAGATTCCTCTGTTTCAGAAATAGAACAATAAAGTAAACAGATATTTGCAGACATCAAAAAGAAAACAAGACATATCAACAAATATGTACCATTTACAAAGCATGCGAGCACACATAGGGCCTGATAACGAGTTTGGCGGTGCGGTGCCGGGTCTGCCCCGCAGCCGCCGCACCAAAACTGTGGTTGGGCCGCCTGCCAGATTACAAGTATTTCTCGTTTCTGGTGGGCTTTTTTTAAATGTTCCCAGGGCAGTACCCTGTAAATAGGCACCCCAATGGGAACGCCGGTGGTTGGGCCGCCTGCCAGATTATAAGTATTTCTCATTTCTGGTGGGCTTTTTTTTTATGTTACCTAAGCAATGGGAACACCAAAACCTGTTTCTCCAAGCAAGGCATGAACATGGACTGTGGTGCATGCACATGGTTGGCACGTGTTGTGCCCCCTGCATGAACACCACGACACAGAGGCACAAGGTGGCCTGTAGGGCCCCCTTTATTGCCTCTTCGTAATGGTTTTCATGGAGGAGGAACCGCCATGAAAACCGTGGCGGAAAGGAAACTCGTAATATGCTTGGGAGGACTACCATACTGCGGCCTCCTGACCGCCGCAACATTAGCAGAGCAATGGCGGTCCTACCACCCTAATTGTAATAGGGAGGTCGGAAGACTGCCACTGCAGTGACCCCACAAGTCTGGCGGTCCGTGGACTGCCAGCTCTTATAGTAAATACATTGAGAGGTCTGCCCTCATCTTAATGGTGCATATGGGATTTGCAGTCCGACTGATGTACCTTTCTGAGTCAGGGAAGGGAATTACAGGCAACCAGGTGGCATATTTCTCATCCATCATATTGAGCCCTTGGCTCATACAGTACTATTTACAGTGGAATTCCGCCTGCTTTGAGCTTCTGTCAGAAGTAATGAAACCACAAATGATTGTTTTAACTCCTGCACTTGCTTTCTCTACCTTTCTATTTAGATAAAATGTGTCATAAACCTACAGGGCAGGTTTTGTTTTCAACAATGGTAGAGTGCACATTTCGATCATTACATAAAATTTGTGGATATTTTAAGACTGCTGATACTTGGTACTGCCCGAGTGGATTTCGACTGACATCACTGGAAATTATTCTGCTACTACTGACAATTTGTTTTGACTAGGATAATGATCTTAAGTCCGTCCACCACCACACACTGGTTGTTACCAATATACTGTTAGTGATCCGGGAGTGTGCTAATGATTTGTGGACCATGTGGGCTGACAGCGTAACCAGGTGGGAATCAGACCACTGGGTCATTCCTTCACGCACCATGAAAGTGGAACGCTGGATCTTGGGGCAGCTTTCTGTTGCACATGGCGGTCCATTTTGTTTCTTTATATGGTTGGTCCCAGAATGTGTTGAAATTGTGTTGGAATAATACATCAATCTTCCATTTTGTTCAGAATATTCAACTTAATTTCTACTAACATCAGCGCCTCCATGCTTTGTTATGCCTCCACAAGAGACAATGAGAAAGTAGCAAATGTGTTTGTAGTACGTTTTTAATATCACACATTTTAATTAATATTTGTTTTCCAGACGGATTCATCAGAGAGCCTTATGTGTCAGTGAGACGGTAAGAAACCTGTTTTGACATAAGTCTATTGTTTGTGTCCACTGTAAATGTGAAAAATAGATAATACTCTTGTCACTATACATGCAGGATTCAGAGATGCACATCAATTGCATCAAAGCATCATTCAGTGGGCAACAGCTATGTGCATTTTATGTGGGGTGTATGTAGGAGAGATATCGGTTGGGTTTCCTCAGTTTAGGCACAGATGTTTACATGGGATCTTTTAGAATTGTGTAGTGTTACTCCCTTGTACATGCCTGTGCTATGCTTTTTCAAGATATCAAAATGATATTCTGAGAGATGTCTGACAGAATATCAGAACAAGTATCATGCAACCTAAATATCAAGTCAAAATATTGATGACAAAAATATCGTCTATCTATATTTCTAATGAAAAGTACAAAAATATCTGACCAAAAATATCGTTGACGCTAATAGCATTAAAAATAATAAAAAATGTTGATTTTCATTAAATATATATATAAAATGGAATAACACTCCCAGCAACCTCCAGCTGTCCGAGACCGGCGAAGTAGATATATATATATATTAGTAAATATTTTACATATAACATTAATATAATGTAAAATATATATCTGTAAATATTTGAAATATATACTCATATAAAAACACACATATGTACATGATTATATATACATATGTAATGTAGCATCAATAAAAAAAATTAATTTATATTGCATTCTAAAATTATTCTTTTAAATTTACTATTCTAAAAAGCATAAATATATGCATATGTGGATATATTTAAATGACTTACAAATATGAAAATACAAGTGCAAAACAATAACAAAATTAATATATCAAATTAATTAAATATAACAAACAATACAATTAATAAGAATAAATAAAGATATTATAACAACTAGAAACAATATGTATAAACAAATAATATAAAATAAAAAAAAAACTAATTATAATCATATATATATTTCAACATTTTTTAAATAAGTATTTAAATCAGAAAATAAAACATACACTATTCCCACTCCAGTCTATCCAACAGTCGGGAAAGCTTTGAACTTCAGAAGAGTAAAATTTACTATTCCCACCTATACCCCTACAGACACATCAGCCCACACCTAATATATAACGCACAACATATAATTATTAAACAATTTACATAATTAATCAATTAAATAATTTAACATTAATAAGTAATTATAAATCAATTATAACTTAACTTCCCTGCACCTAAAATACGACTTAAAAAATATAATAATTACACAATTGACATAATTATCAATTAAGTAATTAATAATAAAGGAAAAATTACTTATAGTAAATTATACTTAATTAACTTCCTCCCCTCTACCCTTACAAACCCCATTAGATGCTACGACACTATACATTACTATTAACATTTAAAGTAAAAATTATATATCACTTAAACTTACAAACCATATTTAAAAATATTTCCAGCAATAATACAACCCATACCTAACATATAAAATTAATATATGACCTAAAATACATAAAGATAATTAAATTACATCTATATTATTGAAAATGATATAATCGATGTTTTTCTCAACAACATTTCTGCATCACAATATTTATGTGTCATGATATTTAAAACTCTATTTCTATAGCTCGATATTTCTAAATCGATATTTTGTCCAAATACCACAGATGTTCCTTTGACAAGTCAAGTAAGCCTTGCTTGCTTAGGCATTTGAATGCAATCAGGGAAAATGGTCACTTTCTGAATATCTATCTCAACAGTTCCGTGTGTTATGCACACTTGCAGTACTTAAGTAGTTTATAAAACACAGTACTGAGTGAAGCATTGTTTTTTCAGCTTGCTGAACTAATGTATAATCCCTCTCAAACTCATAGCTGTTCGGTTTTTATGTGTCTTCGTTTTTGCGCTCAAGGGCATCTTCAACTATGTGCTGTAAATATTTGTTTCTTTTAGTTACTTTATGGATGAGCTAGCCTACCTAAAACCATTAGTGAAAGAAAATCATAACAATACAGCTGATGAGTGATTAATAAAGTTACTTCCCTGTTTCCAACCCTCTTACATTACATATCATTTGAATTTTAGTATGAGACCAAGGAGGATTTTGACTACAGGGACAATTAATGGCTTGGAGTGTCACAAAGTTAGTTGTATTTTGCATGACACGTGTGCTACATGGACAGCAAATGTGATTTATTGGCCTGGGTTCATACACTTGGTCACAATATCATAATGAAAAAAGCTTTGTAAAGGAGCTAATGCTTACCATTTTCATCATGCCAAATAGACAATTTGACTACTGAAGCCCCACTTATTGTACCCCTAGCAGTTTACTGGAGATAAACTTTAGGAGACTAATACGTGAGGAAGGGTTTTAAGTTGTGTAACATATAAAATATTCCATTTTACCAAACTTGATGTAGGTGGGCTAATACCGGTCGGTAACAGCCAGAAATCAGTAAATTTAGCCCTTTGTGATATAGGAGGCTGTATTTTAGGATTCGGTAATTTACCAATTCGTTATTTTAAGGAATCTGTAAAATACCGATTCCTTAATTTAAGGAATCAGTAAATTACCGAATCCTTAAATCCTATGTAGGGAGCACTCAAGTGAGTGCATTTTTGATTTAAGGATTCGTTATTTACCACCAAGTACAAGTTGGTGGTAAATACTGAATACCTTTAAATAAGCAATATTGTGCTTTTTTAAAAGTGCCATGTGGCAGACATACATGCCCTTAGGGCATGTATGTGCGCCACATGTGCACACATGCACGATTCAGGGGTGCAACAGTGTGTCAATGTGACACCCTGCCACCCTTGAATATGCCCCCCCTATTAATAGTGAATGGCTTCCCATTCATTCCGATGGGCCTCCAGACCCATAGGAATAAATGGGAAGGTATTCCTTATTAACAATTCGGTAAATACCGAATCAGCGTATATCTTTAGAATTGCAGAGAAAGCGTTCATCCCTAGGGACTATTCAATTAGTAAAGACCCCCACGCACGTTAGTACTCCCTCTGATCAAACTAATGTCATAGGCATCCCCCTGCAATTACAAGATCTCCCAGCATCCTTACCGATTCAACAGGATCTTTCAAGTACAAACATTAGTCTGGCCTCTAAATCCCCCTCTTCGACGGAAGATTCTTTATTAATCATCCCTAGTAATCAAGTCCAAGAAAAGCCTGCAAGCACTAAAAAATCAGGGCCGGACGTTCCTATGAAAAGAAAGAGGGGTGGGGCGGAGCATAAAGGAAGCCGAGCAAAAGCTTGTAGGGCTGACAGGACTCCAACTAAATCTAAAGGCTCAGAAATAAGTGACCCTACTCAGGGCCATCTAACATCATGCCTTGAGCAAGCGCTAATGACCAATGTTGAGCATTTAATTAAATCATTGCTCCTGCCTTTAATTGAGAGGGTTAAACGCATGACTGAGCAACTAGGGGCTATCTCAGACATGGGGATTGCCAACTCTAATTTACTTAAAGAGTTGATGAATAAAAGATCTACCCCGATTGCCACCGAGCCGAGGATAGCGCCCAAGCCTCCCAACAAAGTAACTAACGAAAATCTGCAGCTTAAAGATCAAGATAACACCACTAAAGGTAAAGACATTATGAACATAGCTCCTGAACTCTCTAATCCCAGGGAATCCTCAGATAAAGGGCGAGTTTACACGAAAGGCCAGAAGACACCGGCTAATTCACAGAGGACCACCAACAACGATAAACAGATTACAGGGCCAGCCCAGCATATAGACCTGCCACCTGAGGCCGAACCATTTGTCATCGTTTTAATTGGGGTACCAGAGTTGACAGCAGGAACATTTGAAAGTTACCAGATACTCAAAAATAAGGCCATGTATTGGCTAAGAGTAAATAGGCCATTACCCCCTAACCTAAACGGTGAAATTTTGAATGTTAGAAGGCTGGACTGGGTGGGAAGAAGACCAAAGGATCTACCTGGTTACATAATTATCATAAACATCAGAGACTGCAGGGTGACAAATTACATTCGAGACTGGTTCCAGGGGGGTGATGAGGGAGGTATATCTACCAGAGATCTAAGCTACTTTTATCCAAAAGCTCTGGTGGGTAACCCCCGACGACCAGGAAATCAAAGTACCTGCATTATAGTGCCACCCATGTTTAACATTGCCACCTCAAATCGCTTTGCTCCATTTATGGGAATGGAGGGGGTTGATTGACAGCCATCTGGTAGTAATACGATAGGGAGGGATTGTGATCTTCTCCTAGCCGTAGGCTGTAAAAAAATAAGCAAGACAAAAAAATCAAAATGATATAATTAGTACTACAGGAGAGTCAGATTCACTGGAGAGGAGTACATATAAAAGCCAACTAGTTATTTCCTGGAATATTGCGGGTCTAAGGAATAAAATGGACGATCCCGAATGGCAAGAGACAATCTTTAAATACAATATTTTATGTCTCCAAGAAACATGGCTGATCCATGAGGTACATTTGAGGGGCTATCGAACCTTCCACACACCAGCCATCCCAAATAAAAATGGAAAACATGGAAGAAATAAAGGTGGGTTATCCACTTACATTTCAAACACATCCGACCTCAAAGTTTTATTACCAACTTTTATTGGTAAGCGGGTCAGGCTTAAAAAAGCTAGTAATTATACATTTTTATAATAACGCCCATGCTTCGTCATGGGAAGGCATTATTTTTACTCTGCGAAGACACATAAAATTTCTAGAGCAATCAGGTGGTGGAGATTTGATTCTCTTAAGGGTAGGCGATCTTAACTGTTTCACCTGCACCGGCAACAATACGGGTATATGTCCCCTGAAGGGAAATAGGAATGAAGTCCTGACTCACTTTACTCACTCAGGGATAGGGGGTTTGTTAAATACCTTGATTTTTGAGTTTGATATGGGCTTCTTTAATGAAATTTGTACTCCTATGGTGGATTTCAAACCGACCTTTAACGGAAGAGGAGCGAACTCTATAATAGATTTCGCTCTTCTATCACGTAGGCATAGACTATTAGCCGGGTCTTGGGAGACATTAGATCTTGCTTTTAGCGATCACTATCCAATAGTGGTATCTTTGAAATCACAAGCATTGATAAAACCTAATGAGCTGATTTACCGTACACCCATCAGCCTAGGCAGTACAAATGGTTATTACATAAAATGGGAGAGAGTAGACCCAAAAACCTTTATGAATAAATTGGCGACCAAAGTCCTTGATCACTTACTAATTTGTTTGTCTATTACTGAAAGCCATAAACAAGTTCTTGATTCCTTTGGGGTGATTACGGGTGAGATAAAGAAATTGTTGACCATTTCCCATAAAAAACCCTTTGACAAACCGAAAGGTTGGTTCAACAAAGACTGCTCAAAGGCACACAAAAAATTAATATCCGCCCTACATGAATCCCCAAGATCTTTGGAAAAGGTTAGACAGACATGAAAATCTTATAGGGATGCTATAGCCAATAGGAAGTCAGAATTAAAACACTAACTCTGGCAGAGTCTTCACGAAGCGTGCTTAAAAAATGATAACACAATGTTTTGGAGGGTAGTAAACGCTCCCTTCTTTTTAGATAGAGACATAGACATTATTGATGTTGTAGTACCAGGAGATGTATGGGTTAAACATTTCTCTAAACTGTTTAAAAACTCCAACACAAGGGTCAGTAACATTTCTAGTAATAATCAGAAGTGCTCAGAGCCGTTCCGTTTGGGGATCGTCTTTGATCATAAAGAGGTAATGAGGGCCATTAAAGAAAGCGCCCCAGGGAAGGCAGAGGGACCGGATTGTGTCCTGATTGACACATACAAATCAGAACCAAAGCTGTGGACACCTCTTTTAACAAATGTTTTAAACAGTGTTAATGCCTCTGGCTTCATTACTACTTGGCCAGAGGCTATAGTGGTGCCCATTTTTAAAAAGGGGGATAGAAACGATCCTGCCTACTATCGACCAATATCTCTTTTGGATGCCCTAATGAAGGTAGCAGGCAGGATCGTTCTTAACAGACTACAGGAATGGGCAGATGAAAACCAGATCATCTCCGCCCTACAATACGGTTTCCGCTCAGGTAAGGGACGATAGAACAGGGCCTCAATTTAGCATTGTTGATTGCGAAATATACCCAAGCTAAAAACGAATCCCTTTTCATAACGTTTGTGGATCTAAGCTCCGCGTTCGACTGTGTAGATCACTCCATGCTATGGGATACATTAGCTGATCTAGGCATGGAGCAGTAGATTATAACATTCATTAAAGAACTATACAGGGACGCAGGAGCAAGGGTAAGGTACGGGAGAGAGGGGGCATGTTCCGATAAATTTGCTATCAAAAGAGGAGTTAGGCAAGGGTGCATTCTGGCACCCTTTCTTTTCATCCGATAGATAAATAGTGTGGGACGATACCTTAAGTCTTTCCAATGCGATTATCCGGCGTTAGGGGGAAGTTCTATTCCCATCCTCCTATACGCGGATGACACTGCAATTATATCACGCTCTGTAATTGGCCTCAAAAGGGCGGTAGTTAACTTCTCGGACTTCATGAGCGCGCGGGGGCTAGAGATTAACGTCTCAAAAATATACTCCATGAGATGTGGTTCCTCCTTAAAAACTAATAAGGCAATCTTCTTAAATAAGAAAAAAATTGAAAATACTACCAGTTTTACTTATTTGGGAGTAAATTTTGATAGCAGGGGAAACTGGTCCAAAGCAGTAGAGGCCAGAAACCTCGCAATTAGTAGAGCAAAGGGTGCCCTGATAAACCTCTCGAGGAAGTTAGGTGGCCGTCCAGTAAAAAAACGTATGCAAATATATAAAGCTAAATGCATCCCTACAGGCATCTACGGTGCGGGCATCTGGGGTTTCGTTAAAACCGATCAGATACAACGCACGGAAAATGATTTCATACGCTATTTGTTGGCGATACCGAAATATATGTCCATGTTTTTTAGCCATAGAGAACTGGGGATTGCATATATAGAGGACACAATTAAATCCTCCCCGCTTCTCTTGTGGCACAAGATTTGGGTCATGCCAGAGACATCCCTTAATAGAGATGTTATATGCGATTGCTTACAGTTAGATGGTGTGAGAAACATAAAATAGCTGCAACACATAAAAACCATGGCAATAGACATTGGCCACATAGAATACTTTGAGAACCCAACGTGCTTAGAATCTGTCCCAAGGCGTGTGCTTAAAAAGTTGATTATGGACTATTTAGATAATAAAAGATGGCTCACAATAAAAGATAAATTTACTGCTAAGATGGGCCAAGCTTTCACCTTTCATACAGGCATACAGCCATACTTATTACTGGTCCCCAGCCCTTTTTTAAGAATGTTATTGTTCAGGTTTCGGGCGGATACCTTTAACCGTCTGGTAACATTCCCAAATCGTAGCGATTGGTCAAAGTATCTGGTGAAATGCCCTTGTGACGACCTATCAGACCAATCGAACATTCATACGATTCTTTTTTGTAAATTTTTTGAGGCACCAAGGAAATTGTTTTTAAAACCAATTTTTATCAACTGGGGAATTAGAGGATGTAGAGCAGCGTATTGTAAATTAAAGTGGCTGGAATCAGTTTTGGAGGTTAATACAGTCTCTTCTTATTGGAGAACTTTAATTGATTTAAGGAAGACCATGTAACCTATGAGAATTACCTGTAGTGCCTGCAGATTGATGCCCATAAATTGACCTTACTAATTCTTTAACTTTATCCCCTTTTATATTAGTACTGAATTTTCTTTGTTTAAATCATATATCTATGGAATCATTTTACTGGTGTACCACCTGATCCGCCAATTCTTTTAAACATGTTTAGTTATTTTTAATATAATGCTTTTTTATGCTCACTTTGCATTTATTAACTTTGTTGCCAAATGATTTTATCAAATGCTATTGTACATTTGTGCTTTTATGATTTTGTTTAAAAATCGAATAAAGCTTAATAAACTGAAACTGAAACCTACATCTAGCCCTTTGTTACAGCCCTTCCTACCAGTACTTTCACAAACTGATAGCTTCCGTGAACATAGCAGTAATATGAACATTAAACACTTATTTGAAATCAAAATTTTATGGATGACAATTACTCTAAATTTTCAATGCTGCAATTATTTTGAGAGTCTCAGATAAATGTAAATCTGATATTCTATATCATTCTGTGTCTTTCTTATACATAATGCAGGGTTATTCTACAGATGTTCCATACCCAATAAACCAGTTATTTTCCAGAAATTAGTATGATTAATTAATATCTGGAATAGTCATGCATCTGTAACTGGTAATGCTTTAAAACACATTATCGCCAAATGTTCTCTAAAAGAATGTCGGCCTTCTATAGTGCATCCTACGCACAATTAAACCAATTTTCTTTCGAAAGCAACTTGTAGACTTGGGGTTTGATTACTGGCAATTGTTAAATTGCGACTCCTGCGCAAACACCAGCTTTTTTAATAGGGGTTGGCAGTTATTGGAGCTACCATTTTTATTGCTCCTGATGATTACCAGGTAAGGTAAAGTCTGCACCCTTTGCTAAATTCTTTCTTAAGAAGTGGAATGGGCCTAGCAGAACCATGCGTATTTTGCATGTTATTCTTCTTAAAGTCTGAATAGGTAATAATTAGCACATTATTACATTTAGAATACCTCGATGTTGGTTTTTTCTGATGTTATAATTATCGCATCCAAGCAGGAGCCACTTGTAATAAGGCCCTTAGTGACTATCAATGAAACTTGATGAAAGAGTTGTTACCTGATATATCTTTAATACTTCCCTCAGATTTCTCCATGATAAAGCTAAATGGATCTGAGGGAGCATCGCTTTCATGAGCCCTACAAGAAAAACATATGGAAATAACATCATTTGGGTCCATTGAGGCGCGAATTGGCAAAATCATTCTTTGTTCTGTTTCGTAGTTTACTGTACCCTAAAAACAAAATTATTCTGTTTTTTGTGAAATTCTGAATTTTGAGATTTTATAAACGAGACTTTTATTAAAAAGGGAGCTATAGGTGACTTTTATCTGGTGGGCTGAGAATGACACCAGTTCCGACATGCAATCAATTGCTTATGTATGTATACCATTTGAAATTCTTGGGTAATGCACTGTCAATATGTAATAGTAGCTGTAAAGCAGGCCACGTTTCAAACTTGGTTCTATTCAGTAATACGAAGGATACCAAATTACACCTATGAAGCTACAATGCTTGGGTCACCTAATCATACATGGCGACATATCTTTATATATCTTCTAGGCACCCAAACCAAACATATCTTCTAGAACCTAGAGAATTTAACTAAAAGAAACATTGGGCTATCTATAGATGCTGCAGCATGGTTAGGCTGATTGACTTTGAACATATAACTACCATTTTATTACATTTGTGTAATAATATAAAGATCCATTTAATAGGAATGAAAGGAAAGACAGACCATCACATCGCTGGTTCTGATCAGCACTTCGCTAGTAAAAATCTGATTAACAATGCAGATGGAGAAGAATAAATCACTTGCACAATCAAATTGTTTTGGTAAAATTGAGACATACTTAGGAATTACATCTTGATTACAAAAATACTGCATTTTCGAATTAAAAAAGGATGAGTTCGTTTTGTAAAGTTATTTCGAGTCTTAGAAGACATTGAGACTCCAGTGGAATGTATCACTAAAGTAAAATCATTAGGTGAAACCTTCACAACTAACCTGTAAAACTTATAACACCTGAGAAGGAGTTTAAAAAAAAGACAATAAGTCACCTTTGTGTGAAATAAGTTTCATGCTCTTATCCTCCAACCAGATCTCTTCTATTAAAATCATGTTTCGCCAGAAAAATAAGGAATATCTTACAAGAAGCCAAGCTTACTGTACACAAGAGTGGTTTGAAACCTGCTTGAAATGTAACTCAAAATGCTGAACTTTGTGACCCTTTCATTGACAGTATCACGAAGTTCACGTAAATTAAGTTGGACTTCTACTTTGGTAAAAAAAACACAACACTCTTCGGATATGGCTGTTGACATACGTTTTAGACCCACAGTATATTTCATCAACTCCATACAAGTAACAGTGACTCTGTGTTAACCAAGGAACACTCTTGAAATCCGCCCAAGCTAATTCATAAATCTTTAAAGTGGTATCCCCAAAGTCATATATAAACTCCTTAGTAGAATATCAGATGAGAGAAGCATGTACACTCTTGAAAGTAATGCAACAGTATCAGGATTATTACTTGATGTTATGGAGAAAACATATGAAGCGTCCAGCCACACGAGTAGAGGCAGAACACTAAGGGCCTTAATACGAGTTTCACGGTCTTCCAATGGGACTGCTACCACCGCAATCTCAGGAAGACCGCCAAGCCCGTGGTGAGCCCGCCCTTCGAATTACAACTTGAATCCAGGGTGGGCAGGCAGTGCGGCGGTGGTGCCACGTGGTGGCTTGTTAGGCTCATAGGAGAGCCTAACAAGCAGATTGCCGCTATGAGAGTGTCTACTGCATGTTTCTGCACAGAGTGGCATGCACCATGTTGTGCATGCCACACCATGCAGGAACAAGGGTGCAAATCCAGGGGGAGGGTGCACACCATGCACCCCCTCATGCACCCCAGGCCCATATGCAGCTGGTGGCCCTGATAGGGCCACACTACCTGTATGTCCGCCACCCTTTTCATGGCGGGGTCGCTGCTGTGAAAATGGCTGTGGATATGCAGGTCGTAATATGCTCTATGGTGCGGGCCTTAGCACCGCCAGCATATTCAGGCCATTTGCAGACCACCACCGCAGCGGGACCCTTGATCCTGGAAGAGGCAGCGGTCTCGTGACTGTTCCACCATCACATTCCAAATACGGTAGGCAGACCTGTCGTAGTGGTGGTCGGACTGCCACAGTGAGTACAGTGGTCCCAGGAACTCCATACTCCTAATAAACCCCTTACTGCTTTGTTTTCCAAAGAAAAACTAAAAACTTTTGGGAGCATATTTACCAACATTTGCACGAGTGCTCATGTGAGGCTGTGCAAACTTGTGTTGCATTCATAGGTCTTTATTTTGTATGCTAAATCACCGTTATTCTCTGTACACAAGCAAGCATCCAAAACCTCCATAAAGATATCTTTTTGAGGTTTTTAAAAATTATTCTTTTTCTCATGTTAATGGCCTTTCTGTTTAGACTACTTGTTTTTTATTGTTCAGCTCTCTTTATTAATTTATGCCACGAAGGATAACCAATAGCAACGTTGTATGCATTATCATCTAGAAAATCTACAAGTCTCTGCTTTATGTAAACAACAAACTAAAACATACCCCCTATCTCCCAAAACGCTCTGCTTGTTTCATAAAATTACATCAATAGCATCCTCATAGCCCATCGTGTGAAGCCCTCTCAGTGCAAATGTTAGGGGTGGGTTCAGATAATCTCCAGATACAGAGGTATTTAAGACAGGTCAATTCCAGAAAGTCCCAGGACAGGAGAGAGAGGTAAGGGCGCCAAAGCTCCCTGAATGATATCCCTCGGTTGGCACTAGAGAATGGGATTTTTTCCTTCCCAAGGATGTGCCAGAGGTGGTTGAGGTAAATATGTTGGTAAATGTGTTGGTTCCCCAATGAGAGAGTATATTCTGAATCGCCGCCCCTAAAGCTAGAGCTATCTGCCTCCTCGTCTTGACTTCAGGGGAGAAGTAAGACAAGCCCCTGTGTCCAGTATGTTTGCATTTGCGGGCATTCCCATATGAGCTGCACTAGAGTCCCTGTCGTGCCACACCCCCTCCAACAGACCGCACTCCTGATTGGGTCGATCCTGTGAAACCGTTCTGGGGTCAAGTACCAGTATGCAGCCACTTTGGCGAATGTCTTGGTGGTGAGGGCTGAGTTACTGGCGGTGTGACGGGCCCTGAAATATGTCCTCCCATTCCTTACAAGTCAATTGCCTCCCAAGCTCCTTTTCCCACCAGGTTTGATTAGGTTTATATAAATGTCTAGAGGGTTGGAGTAGGAAGGTATAGAGGTTGGAGATCAATTGTTTATCAGGCGTTTTAGTGATCAGCCATTTCTCATAAGGGGTGAGGTGTCTGTGCATAGCCGTTTTATTGTCAGGATGAAGAAGCCAGTGGCGAAGTTTCCAATAATGTAGGCGCTCTGTCTCTGGAATGGCAAAATCCGCTTTCAACTGGGTGGAGATCACCCTCTCCTCATCCATCATGTGTCCCGCTGAGCGGCAGGGGGTCTGTCGCCAATTAATATATGTTGCAGGACTGCTACCAGGCAGAGAGTCAGGGTTGTCAAACAAGGGCATTCAAGGGGAGAGGGAAAGGACGTTAGTCCGTATCTGGTGCTACATCGATCCCAGGCATCTATGGTCGCCTTCGTTACCTGAGAGAGGTAAAGGTTTGGGGGCCTGTGTGGCCTCTTCAAGAAGGGAATCCTACATAGGGGAGTGCCCGCCACTGCACGATCTTGAAAAAGCCAGTGCCGTTCTGATTCACTCTTGTTCCACTGATCAAGATACCCAGGTTGAGCTGCCTGAAAATATAGCTGAAGATGCGGAATACCAAGACCCCCATTGTCTGGATGGAGATAGCTAACTTCTCTCCTCAACCGGGGCCACCTCCCAGCCCAAGCAAAATGATGCAATTCGGTTTGCAGTTTAAGGATCGTCCGTGAGGGCTTGGTGAACTTGCTTCACCACTTCGGGCCGATGTAGTAACATGTTCCTCATTCGCCAAGTCTGTGTCGGGTGGCTCGTAGAGGCAAGTGTCATCATGAGCATGTTCACGGCAGTGGGGAGAATCTCTGCATCAGAGGAGGTGTGATAATGTCCTACGTGCCCAGGATGAGATCTAGCCGGGTGTAGCTTTTATGTGCGTGGGAAAAGTAAGAGTGATTGCAGGCCCTTGGGTCCAGAGGCTCCATGTACAAGGTAAACCGCAGGGGCGACGACGGGCACCCCTCCCAAATGCCCCTACTAATGGTGAAGGTGGCAGAGACACAGCTATTCACCCTGACAGACACTGTGGGGAAGTGGTAGCAGTTGAACACCCAGGTCCTACATTGCTAGGTCATTCCAAAGTGGAGAAGAACTACACTGCTTCTTGTCTTTGCCTGGTTTTGGGATGACCACCACCAAAGCTGTCAACATCGAGGAGGAGATAGCCCCTGGGACAGAAAAGGAGTTGTATAGCTGCGTTAAAATCGGGGCGAGCACCATGCAGAATGTTTTATAAAATGTGGACGGTAATCCGTCGAGATCCGGGACTTTCAAAGTCAGTTAGCGAGAATTCGCTGAGATCCCCTCTTCCACACTGACATTGCGCTCCAGCGTATCTGCCTGGGATGGAGTCAGACGTGACGTGTGACTGTCGGCCAGGTACGAAGCGCAGTCTGCAGGGTCTAACGGTTGGCCCATGTATAAGTCTGCGTAGAAGTCTTTAAATAACTCTGTGATAGAGGCGTCATCTGTGATCTGCTGGCCCGTAGGGTTTCAGAGTGATTGCACTACCTGTGTTTATTGCTGAGTACGCAGTTTGTTAGCCAAGAGATGGTCACTCTTGTCCCCCCTACATAGAAGGCATGGCGCAGTCTCAGCACTGCATATTGAGCCCTGTCGAGGTCAATGCTTGCCAGTTGCTCGTGAGCTGCAGACATTCTCGGAGCCCTTGTATGCGGGTGTAAACCCTCCAATTCTTTCACTTGTCTAGATAGATGGGTGCTCTTGTCTTTGCATGTTTTATTTTCCGCAGCCGGAATAGCTCTAAGCTCACCACAGATGACCGCCTTCAGGGTCTCCCAGAGCATAGCTGTAGAGATGTTCAGAGTGTCATTCAAGGCAAGGAAGTCAGTGAGGGCTTGGTGAACTTGCTTCACCACTTCAGGGCGATGTAGTAACGTGTTCCTTATTTGCCAAGTCTGTGTCGGGTGGCACGTAGGGGGAAGTGTCATCATGAGCGTGATCACGGCAGTGGGGAGAATCTCTGCATCGGAGGAGAGTGGGAGAATGTCTTAAGTGCCCAGGAAGAGATCTAGCCGGGTGTAGCTTTTATGTGCGCTGGAAAAGTAAGAGTAGTCACAGGTGTGGGGATTGAGTGTTCTCCAGATGTCCAGTAACCCCATTTCCCTAAGCCATTGTTGTCCCTCTTTCGTTAGTGCCCCGGCCCCGGCCGTGCCTATGTATGGACCTGTCTAGGTAGTTATCAAAAACCAAATTAAGGTCCCCTCTCACTCATACCCATCTTTCCTTTGTAGATAGGACTTCTGACATTGGCAAACGTAAAAACACCTTGTGACCTTCAGTAGGGTCATACACTGATGCTATCCCGAATGAGCATTCATTAAGGGTGAGATGAAATGCAAGGAGGCTTCCCTTAACTTCTGCTACTTTGGGACCAGTTTTCCCCTTAAAGGCGTGTGCTACCAAGAACCACCCCCACTGTCTTGGTTCGTGTCGAGGAAAAAAACTGGAGCCGGAAGGCACATCATTGGAGCCTGTGATTGTCCTGTTGGAGGAGGTGTGTCTCTTGAAGTAGACACATGTCCCGCCGAGTTCTCCAAGTATGGTAAGATCGCTTTACATTTGACCGGGCTATTGAGGCCCTTCACATTAAGGGAAAGGATCCTAAGGGAAGTGCTCTGCACGTTTGGGAAGGTCTAACAGCTACCTCTGATGGCTTTCGATGTGTAGTCTGGAAGTCAGCTTGGTATCTCCCTGGACGTGTTCCTGCTTCGCGTGCATCATGGGGTCAGTACGGGACCACCCTTCCCTGCCCCCCACCCACCCCAATGCCCGCCAGCAATGGAGTCAGCGAAAATACTTGCCCAACAACGTTCTGGGGAGCCAGTCTTGGCAAGATTCTCAGGGATTGACTCCAGCGCTGCCTGCTGTCCCTTGGCAATTGTGGCTGGGTCTTGCCGGGCTGATTTTGTTTGCCCGGCCTGCAGGAGTGCTAGCGTTGCCACTCATCTGTAGAGCGTGCCGAACATGCCCATGCTGTGGCACCGCCTGCCAAGGTTTCAATACCCAGGATGTTGCATGTTTCCTCCAGAGACTGTAGCTGGAAGAGTTTCACATCTAGGTAGAAGACATGGAGGAACGGATGCTCCTACGAGTAGGGTACCCCATATTCCAGAGGTGAGAAGTTGCAGGCGCGAAGGCACTTCGCCTTTACAGGCTTGACACCACCAGGTCTTGATATAGAGTGGGTGTTTGATCTCTGAATGTAAGAGGATGTTTCTCCTGGGCCCTGCGAAGGACTACTTCCTCCACCTGGAAGTCGTGCATGCAGACCAGAATGTCCGCAGGTGGGATCGTCTCGACCGGGGGGAGGGGGCAACTGTGCACTTGATCCATCTTAATCTCCAGGGTTCGGGGGTGTCAAGAACCACCCAAAAAAGGTCTTCAACAAAGCCAGCAAGGTCCTTGCTCTCAGCTTTTGAGGAAACGCCTATGATCGTAATGTTATTTCTGTGTGAACTGTTCTTGAGATCCTCTGCATGTGATTGGGGGTCTAACTGTTGATCATGTAGGCAAAGATTTGTTGCTGCAATGCCTCAACATCCTCCACATGGCTGTTATCCTGCCCCTCCAAGGTAGCCACGCGCTCCCCCAGTGAGCCGATGTCTCACTTGAGTTCCTTGATGTCCCTGAGGGATGTGAACAAAGATTCTAGGAAGGAGCGGGTCACTCGTTCCTCCGTACCCTCCTCGTTCTTGGCGTGGTGTATGGAAGGTGCTGAGTGATGATTCCCAGAGGCTCCCCCAGCTGAAGCATCTCCTTCAAGTTGCGGGCCTTCTTAGATTTTGATGTAGCCATCACTGGGGCTCCCACTCCCCCAGGGTCCTAACACAAATCAAATCAAAACCTCGATGTGTCCAACCATAGTTGTGGGAGGTGGCCCCGGAGCCCCCAGCCCCTCGTGCTCTCTCCCAGGGATGTCCCCGTGGACCGGCCACTGGAGGTTCAAGGTTCCACTTATAGCCCAAAGTCAGTCGTGGTCAGATGCTTAAAGAGTTGGGCTAGGAGGTCAATCTTCCGTGTATCGGGGAGGGAATACTACTGGTTTTCGTCAAACTTATTTTAATTAAGGATTTTAGCAAAGTACATCGTATTACATTATCATCGCGTCCTTCACATAAGTGATGTTAAAAAATGTTTACAAAAATTGACAATGTGAAGAGTCGTGCAGATCGCTAGGGTCAGACCCCGGCCCAAACATAGTGGAATGTACATTTAAAGGGTACAGCTTCTAACATAATAGGGCTTAGGCCATGCCCCCGCTCATCGCATAGTGCGGCAAGTAGTTCTAGAAAGTTCCCATCGACCTTTGTGGTTGTTCTATCTCGAGTCCTTCTGAATTGAGGAAATTGCATAGATAGTACTACAGTGGAGGAAGAACGGCTCCCAACCGTGGAGCAATAAACAGAAGGTAAGTAACCAACCCTTTTCCACCCCCCCTCCCATAACATGGTGGCGGCATATAAAAAGAAAAAAGAACAAAGGAAAAACATATGCTGCAAATTGCTTGGTAGGTTGTACATCATAGCTGGAAGAGATGAAGTGCCCTAATGGAGGAAGGACAAACAGCGGATGGAAGACCACGGGAGAGAAAGGTGACCAGCGGACCCCATTTAAATTCAAAATTTTAAAGTCATCCTTGAAGATATCTGACATTCGCTCCAAACTACGGAGCTTCCATAATCTAGCGTGCCAGAGGGAAATTGCTGGGGCTTCTCTCCTTTTCCATGCTGCTGCTAACGTAATCTTCACAGCCCCAATACAGAGCCACGTGATCTATTTGGCCGCCCGGGTCTGGTGTTCTAAGGAAGTGTCCCGAAGTCCCAACAGGATCTCTGCCATGTTAGTTGGGATAGGATATCCTAGCATATCTTTGATATGGGCGAGGATTTGTTCCCAGAAAGGCCTTATGTGTGGACAATCCCACCAGATATGCTGGAAGTTTCCCAGAAATCCACATCCCCTCCAGCACCTATCGGAAGACCCAGGAAAAATGTGTCAAAGTTTGGAGGGATATAGGTACCAGTCCATCATGGTCTTAAGATGTGCCTCCCTGAGATCGATGGAGTGGTTGAACTTCGTGATATCAGACCATAGATGGGACCACTCTTTGTCTGTGATACCCCGTTGTAGAATACCCTCCCACATTGACATGTAGTGTGGGCCTAGAGAAAGTGTGGTAGTAAGGATACATTTATATATAAAGGAAATCGTGCCCTTTATGGACTTGGCCTTAGTGAGAAGAGATTCAAATTTTGTCAGGGGACGAGTAGCCGCCTCCCGGACTTGTGGTGTGAGGGCCCAGTGTAATAGCTGGTTGTAGCGGTATCTCTCTGAATTCTGTAAATTGTACTCCCTTTTACAGCTATCAAAATTATGAAAAAGGTGCGTTAGGGCTAGGCATCCCTCCTCTTGCCAAGCATCGAATAGGCCTAACTGTAGTCCCGGAGGGAATGCGGGGTTAAAGTGCGATGGTGTAAAGGGGGAGGGAAAGGAGGTCCATCGCTTGTCGCCCGACACCGAATTCCAGACCTTAAGTGTTGTGCGTGTAGGAGTGCTAATATAGGGGTTCTTAGGTCTATCGTGTTTGGGGTGCCAAACCAAGTCCCATATGGTCCGACCGGTCACATTGCAATCCATTTGCAGCCAGTGTTTATCTGACTCGTATTTTGTCCATTCTGTAAGTACATGTAATTGGGAAGCCTTGTAATACAGGTGGATATCTGGAAGTCCGACTTCACCCTCCTCTCTGGAGCGGCGAAGTATCGTAAAAGAGAAGCGTGCCCGTCTCCCTTGCCATATAAAATTCAAGATCATAGTCTTGACTCGTTGGAAAAAGTCTCTCTCCAATTCGATGGGTAAGGCTTGAAATAGGTAAAGAAGCTTACGAAGGAGAGTCGTTTTTATGGCATGGATACGACCCAACCACGATAGGAAGAGGGGTTTCCATTTGTTGAGCTCTGCTTGAATACGCGCAAGTATAGGAGGGAAGTTGGCAGAGTAGAGACCTCCCACTTTTGGTGTAATCTGGACGCCCAGGTACTGAATGGAGGAGGTGGACGACTGGAGGGGTGTGAGAGGTTGGAGAGCTTGCCTCACAGCTGGCGGGAGTGTGAGGTTAAGAATAAAAGATTTACCTAAGTTTACTTTGAAGCCTGCTACTTTTTCAAATCTGGCTAATTCCGATTGTAAGGGTGGGAGTGATGTCGCCGGATCCGCAAGGGATAAGAGGACATCATCGGCAAATAGGGACATTTTATGTTGTTCTCGCGTGAAGGGAATCCCTTGGATTGTAGGGTTTGCTCCAATTGCCGCTGCAAGGGGTTCGATACTAATGGCAAAAAGTAGGGGGGAAGGGGGCACCCCTGTCTGGTACCTCTAGGGTGGAGGAATGAGGTTGATTGTGTACCATTGACCAGCACATAAGAACGAGGTTGTAGGTAGTTAACTCGGATCATAGTGAGGAATTTGGTAGCAAAGCCGAAAGCCGACAGAGTGTGGAACAGGAACTCCCAATCCACCCTGTTAAAAGCCTTCTCTGCGTCTAGCCCTACAAGGACTGCGGGGATCTGGCGCCTATTGGCCTTCTCGATAAGGTGCACAATGCGACGGGTGTTGTCGTGAGTTTGGCGCCCTTTGAAAAAACCTGATTGGTCTGGGTGTATAAAGTCGGGCATGAGTTCGTTTAAGCGTTTAGCTAAGATGGAGGAGTAAAGCTTTGCATCAAGGTTGAGTAAAGCGATAGGCCTGTAGGAAGCGCAAGCCTCCGGATCTTTCCCCGGTTTGGGAATAACAGTAATTACTGCTTTTGATAAAGAACCAGAGGTGGAACCTTCCTCCGCCATCTTGTTAAAGAGTCAAGTGAGATGCGGGGTGATATCGCGGGGCAAAGGTTTTATAAAAGAGAGCTGTAAACCCATCCGGGCCAGAGGCTTTATGTAGCTTGAGAGCCTTAATAGCCATGGTGACATCTTCAAAGGTGATTTGGAGCAGTAAGTAGCTCGTTCCAATCTGGGAAGACCTGTGGAAGCTGAAGGGATTGTAAATACTCTCATTGGGCTTCAGGATCTAAATGGTCGGCAGTGTATAGGGCTTTATAAAAGGACCCAAAGAGTTCCGCTTTTGCCTCGTCGCTATGGGTGAGATCTCCCTGTGGACCCCAGATACCGCCAATGTATTCCCGTACCCAATTATCCTTGAGTGGCCTAGCGAGATGTTTGCAAATCTTATTGCCCTGGGAATAAGACAGATGGCGTAATTTCAACAGTGTAAGTTCTGCCCTATTATTGTAGATGGCTCGAAGTTTACTCCGTAATGCTGTGAGATTACGGAGGGTCTGCCTAGTGGGGTTCAGTTTGAGCTTGTTCTGTGGAGGCCAATTCCGACTCCAGGGTTTCCCTTTCCGTAGCGCGTTGTGAATTTAATGCGGAGTTAAGGGAGATACATTTCCCAATGAAGACTGATTTGAAAGCGTCCCAGGTGATAAATTCCGATGTATCGTCTGGATTGTTAATATCAAAGAATTCGGTGATAGCCTCCCTTAATTTAGTACAGGAATCCTTGTCACGTGTAAGGCAGACGGGAAATACCACCTGGAAGAGGCAGGGTTGCTGACCCTCCAAGACAGAGAGATCGCTAGGAGACTGTGATCAGAGATGGAGAGAGAGAATATTTGAGCTTCTTGAAGATCGCCTAGGAGCACATGGGAATAGAATGTGAAGTTGTGGGAAGTAGGGTGTGGGGTGCGCCAAACATCTAGAAGACCCATATCGTGGAGTCGTTGCTGAGTGTCTGCGGAGAAGGATTCAGTGTCTGAGCGTTGTGGGTAGGTGCTATCCAAGTTGTTACACCAAGTTAAATTAAAGTCCACCATGAAAATTAACTGTCCTTCTGTAAAATCTAATAGTTTCCCCAGAAAGGTGTGTAGAAAGGCTGTCTGGCCCTTGTTCGGGCACACACCGCAACAAAGGTACTGAGTTTTCCCCTCAGATGCCCTTTTACCATAACCCAGCGTCCATCCCCATCCTGTTGTACCTGCAGGGGTTGAAATTTAGTGGAGGAGTGGAACAAAAGAGCAACCCCCCTGTGTTTCGTTAATGCGGAAGATCTGTAGGCCAATGGGTACTCTTTGTAGCGAAGCCTTGTGTCCTCGGCTCTAACGAGGTGAGTTGCTTGGAGGGCTACCACATCAAGATGGTGATCTATGATGTATTTCCAGATCTTCTGGCGTTTCTAAGGGGACCCTGAAAATTCGCCCACCCTTCTCCAATGCAATAACAAGTTGTTGTGCAACCCATTAGATGTGTTTTACAGAAAGTTAAAATGCCGCCACCATGACCCACCTGACCCCTCCCTACAACCCCCAACAAGAGATAATTTGAACCATTGTAAAAATAACATGGAAAACATCATTAATAGCTCATTAGGGTTAATTAAAAACTCCACGGGAAAAGCGGGGAGTCGAAGGACCGAGGTCTCCGTCCTTGCCCATTCACGAGCAGTGCCTAGGGAATCAACAGCAAAATGTCTAAAAGGCAACAGCAGCTTATTGATAAGGGGAGCCTCTAACTGTAAAAATTCTAGCCTTGTCTCCCGTGTCCACCTTGAGGCGAAACAGACTGACCTCGACATAAAGGGGGTATTTGGAATGTACATATGGGACAAGCATAGTGTTGCATCCACAGCGTAAAATGCACCAACCATAATGTCCTGTCACACGGGTGTCTGGATGCGGGATACTCGAGACAAGGTTGCTGATGTGAGTTCCAGAAGGCCAAGACAGTGAGTAGGGGTGGAAGCCCCCATCTTCTCCAGCCATGTCGGATGTGCGGTTAGAGCAGCAACCAGGGGATAAAAGAAATTTGGATGCAGAGCAGATATGATGGAATGTTGCAATTTGTCCATAGGTAGACACGAAGGATTGACTTGCGGCCGCCTTACTGGGGTCTTTGGCCTTGTCCTGTGCAGGAACATTATCTTCAGTGGAAATGCCAAGGAGGGTCAAGCCTTCCTGCAGATCAGAAATGTGGCGCTGCCTATTACGAAACTCGAAACTTAATCCAAATGGGAAGGTCCAATGGTACCTAATCTCATTGTCCCTTAACTTGGCGGTAATAGGTCTAAATAGCTGTCTCCGCACGAGGGTGGCTGGTGCCAAGTGCTGGTAGATCGTACAGGAGTGGTTTTGAAAGGAGATGGATCCCTTTGACCTGGCTGCCACAAGAACCACCTCTTTCACTATAAAGGAGGGAAATTTTGCCAATATGTCTCGAGGTCTTCTCTTTTCGCCGTGCTGCAATGCCCCCACTCTGTGTACTCATTTGAGTTTTATCTTGAGCGTTTGAGGGCTCAGGATTTCTGCAAAGAGTCCTGCCAGGAACGTCCCCAGGTCGGGTCCCTCCGCTCCCTCCTCCAGGTCATTGATTCATATGTTCTCTCTCCAGGCCCTATTTTCAAGGTCTTCCGACTTGAGTTGAGACTGCAGTACTTGGTCGCGGAAAGATCGTACCTCATCTCGAAGTTCTGCTGTGAGCTTTTCTTGATCTTGAGAGTGCGCCTCCAGATCTACTATTCGGGTGCCCACTTAGTCCACATCTTGTTGGAGAGACGTTAGCTTTTCGGTCAGGTCGGCTCACTGCTGTTCCATGGATGATTTAATGTCCTGGCCCAGCTCTTTGCGCAACTCAGATTTAAGGTCTTTAAACATGGCAAGAAGATCTGCTTTTGTGAGAGCCATGCGCCCACTTCGTCGTCCGTGCGCAAAACTGGATGCTTGCCCGAGGCCGTGAAGAAATCGGAGACTTCAGTGGTGGTTCCGGTCGTCCCTTTCTTGGGCGGCATGGGCCGACCCTAGGGGGCCCCCCTTGGTTGCGGTCACCGCGGGCTCATGAACTGCTTATTAGGGAGATGAGCTGGAACACCAGGATGCGGAGCACGTGGTTGTAGCTGTAAAGCCAGGAGCGAAGATCCAGGGGTGAGGGTCCCCGCGGGATGAGAGAAGAGGCACGTGGAAGGCAAGCAGTCGCTGATGAGGATGGCGCCAGGCACTCAAGGAACAAGAAGTCCGCCCAAGAGGCCGCGGGTGATGTGCAGATAAAGGCCTCCCCTAATCACACCATCCAGAGGCCTCATCGGGGGTGGGTAGGTGCTATAAGAATCACCTCCTCAGGGCACAACCCAGAGTTCCTCTGTGGGTGGGAGTCTGAGCCAGCAGGTAGGAGATAGATGCGTGCAGTGCAGGAGGGCTGCTGCATAACAGGGTATGTTCTTTTATTCCAGGGGCCTCCAGACGGTGAACAGCCGCAGTGAATCACCGGGCAGCCAGCAGGAGTTAATGGCGCCCAAGTTCGGGGTCCGCCGCCATCTTGAGGCTAGGCACGGCGGCCGCAAGGCAGCGCCGTTGGGTGCAATGCGCGCGGAAAAGCCGAGAGCGCCCGTTGCTATTCGCACTGGTGGCAGGCTCACCTCAGGTGCGAGGGCAGGCACAGGGGAGCTCGATCAGGAGGCGGTGTAGAATGTTAACAGCTGCGGGGTAGGTGTTCAGGTCCGAGTGGCAGCCGCCATCTTAGGTTGCGGCTCGGAGATCCGCTCGGGCCGCTCCGAGAGTGCTTCCCCGGATACAAATTCAGGTGAGCGCCCCAAGCTTGTGTGCTACATATTCCGCTTTCCGATGTTGCCGTTTTCAGCCCCCGGGTGTCCGGGGGACCAGCGTTAACTACTCCTGAAGTTTGTGCGGACCTGGAGCCGAGTCGGATCACGACCGTTCAGCCATCTTGCCTGACCACGCCCCCAATACTACTGGTTTTGAAGGGCTCTGTTGCTATTCTCTTCTCACGCAGCGCCCCGGGCATGCATCACATGGCATATGCGCTATGCCTCAGGGTCCAGCAGCCAATCCTCAGCAGTGGGCCCACAAGTCACAAACACTGTCTGTGAGGCCGGCTCATCTGCCAGGGCTGCCTGGCTCTTCCGCATCCGCCGCCGCACACACTGCAAAGCCAAGATGTCTCGCCCCTCCATCCTGCACCACCCTACGGAACGATGCGTTCCTCTTCCGGGCCCTGTCGTCAGCTCGGTCGGGCCCGTTGCTCAGTCCTGGCGGGATGTGGGAGAGGGGAGCAGCCTCCTCCTTGGTGGCCTCTTCCAGGAGGCCCACCAGTGACGGCGTCAGGTCTCAGAATTGTTCAGGCCCTCTCCGGCCCCTGCCTTCCTTCGGTCCTGAGTCAGGACTGCCAAGGCCCCGGGCCGGTCTGGCCATGCGTCCTCCACAAAGCCCCAGGGCGGGCAGGCACCAAAGTGTATGGCCACACCGCCACACCACTCGCTCACGGCAGCGGGGTGTCTTGATCGCAATATAGAGGCCCCGTCTGGGCAGACCTTTCACCAGGCCGCGCTCCGAGGTCGACCGCAGCGTCTCCCAGCACCACTCGGGAATACACCGCTTTGAAACTCCGGCTCCATTGACCCAAGCAGGCCCGGACTGGCCGTAGCGGACACCGGGCAATCCCCTGGTGCGCCGTACGGCGCGGGTTTTGGGCCCATTGGGGCTGATTTTGTTATAGGCCGTTTTTGCAGCATCGCCCGAAAACGGGCCCTGGCAGAGAGCCTGGCGGCACCTCCAACCCCCGGGGAGGTGGGGGGTGGGCCGGCCGAGCACTTTGCCAGGGCCGGTTTTGGTTCCCAGTCCGGCCCTGGATCCCAGACTCTGGCGGTGCAGGGGTGGGTCTGGCAGGGCAGTTGTGCTGTGTGTGGTGGCCCAGATCAGCGGTTGCGCCAGAGAGACGGAAAGGAGCTTCTCACTCTTGACCATGCCCAGTACTTGTTTTTTAAAACATATAACCGGAACTTTCTTTTTTTGTATGTAATGTACGTTTTTTCATTGATAAAATGTGGCACAGTTGCTGCTTTGCTGTTTGAAAGAAGTAAAGTGCATGATTAATGTATGCACTGTTTACCCTCTAACTTTGAAACTTCCAATTACAAGTTATGTAAGGTGTTGAAACGAAAAGCTTTGAGGCAAACAAAACATTTGGTCTCTAAGATGATGTGAACTAGAGTGACCTTATGTCCTTTGTTAACTTGTTTGTCACTTTTCCTGACAAGGAAATAAATCCATATTCTGAAAGCACTGATACAGTTTACTTGACACGCAATTTAAAAACATAGCGTGGATAGCATGTCTTCAGATATAACTATTTTAAATAAAGTGAAGCGATTGAGTAAAAAACAATGCTAACTCATGTAACGAACATGCTTTACCTTTTTAAGCCCACAAAGTCACACAGATCTCCAGCAAAGAATTCCTACAGACAGCGTTCACTTCTTTTTACATGGAGTCTCTCTATGGCATTAAATATCGGTCCTCAATATATAGAATATCCACACAATAGTCAATAATAAACATTTCATTGAAGTTTGATCTAGTTTTGTCTTGTAACTTGAATATTTCGCAGTGGAGTCTGTAGAAGAGAGTATTAGGAGTTGGAGGTGGAGGCACACATTTGTCCACAGATTTAACTGGCGGGCAACCTACAAAAGTGTGTGTGTGTGTGTATATGTATCTATGTATATATATATATCTCCAAACACACCAGCCTGCCGCACTCTTGAACGGGTGCTTGCCTGATGGGGGTGTACCCTTCTACGTATCACTGCTCCCAAGTTTCTCCAGGTAATCGTACCTGATAAAGAAGAAAGCACTCTCAGGGGGAGTTTCCAATCGAATTTATTCAAAAGCAAGGAAACCTTGGCACTCCAGACGCGTTTCGACGCGTTTCGGTACTCCGCCTTTGTCAATTGTTGCACGACAATGTCGCGGCCATCATTGTCTTTATCTACTTTACAAACAAGTTTTCGGCACATCGACAAAGAAAGAGGACTTCACAATCAATACTTCCTCATGCCTCTTATAACATGCAAAATACGAAGTAGTACAGAATCAACGTATATCTCGTCCATCCTGTCAGCTATATATGTAAACACCAAAATAAATCTTTAGAAGACATATTTACAAATAAAAACTCAAATGGGTAAACAAATGTAAGAAGCTTCCATGTATCTAATCTCGCCCTGAATGGGCATATACCTCCATAGTACCTGGCCAAAAACAATGATCATCATAAGCACGAATCATCCCTTTAAATACAAGGAAATTATATAATATATTACAGTAGGAAGTCAGATCAGAAACAAGAATTACATTTATAAATTCAATTAAAAATTCAGAATGCCCAAAAATTGGCATCCAGAATCAAACAGACTTTCTAGCCCAAATGTATCGCTAATTCCTCGCTGCTATTCAGGCCTGTAGGACTTTTGCAATGTAGGTCAATGATGTATCGTGACTCTAAGCGCCTTAGTTTTTGTATACTGTCTCCACCTCTAGGGCTTACTGGGACACTGTCTAAACAGAAGTACGACAATAGATCCCTATTGTGCCCATGTACCTTGTTATAGTGCCTTGCTACAGGATATGCCTCATCTATATTATTTATGGCTCGCATATGTTCTAGTATACGTATTTTTACTGGGTGGATGGTACTCCCAATGTATCTAAGCCCACATGGGCATATCAAACAGTAGATGTCATAGGGAGTAGAGCAAGTTAAGAATGTGTTTATTTTCTTCGGTGTTCCCAGCCCAGGTACATCATACGCTAAGGTGCGTTTACTTATTTTACAGGCCTTGCAACCGCCGCAGGGATAAAAACCATTTAGTGGTCTCCGAGAGGGTTGGACGGGTTTCACATCATGATGGCTATGTACCAAATGGTCTTTGAGGGCCCTAGCTTTTCTGAAGGTGACCAATGGATTAGTGGGTAGGTCCTCTCTAATGATGTTGTCTGTGAGGAGGATATTCCAGTTCTTACGCAATATCCTTTTTAATTGTCCCGCATTATCTGAAAAAGTGGTAATCATCCTAAATGTCCCACTATCAGCTTGTTTCTTTTCTTTGATGGCCAATAACTCAGTTCTCTGAAGACCATTTACTCTAGATAGAGCGTGTGTTAATACTGCCTCCCTGTGGCCTCTTATTCTAAAGCGTTGCATACTTGATTTAGCAGCCTTCTGAAATTGAATGTCACTCGTGTTGTTCCTTTTAAGTCTCAATAGTTCTCCATAAGGGATACTATTTATACGTTTTTCAGGATGATTACTAGTGGCAAACAGTGTGGAATTTCCTGCCGTACATTTTCTGAAGAGTTTAGTGGGTATATGCCCTTCTTCAGTGTATACTGTGAGATCTAGATAGTTGACTGTTAAAGTGCTAATTTCTCCTGTGAATTTCAAATTGACATAATTTTCATTAAGTCTTTCAACATATGATGCCGCCAACTCTGGTGGACCATCAAATATAATAAAAAGATCGTCAATATAACGATGCCATGCTATGATTTTCATGTTCCATTGTTGATTAGAATACTACTTCGTATTTTGCATGTTATAAGATGGCTGCTGCAAAAACAACAATTGATGGACAGAATGCAGAACAATCTCATACATTCACCCCAGTACAGAGATCTGGGCCTAAATCCATCGTTTTTTTGCACTCCACACCACCCCAGTTCAGACATGGCCATATGCAAATCAGCCTTGACCCTGTGCCTCATGGGAACAGTCCAGCCCGAACTGCCAAGCCATGTCTTTCCTGGACCGGAATCAAGCATCCTAGGACCGGTTTCTGGCTATCAGCCGTCTTCAGCCAGGATAGCTTGACTCCAGTGGTGTGGAGAGCATGGGACTCACGTCTGAGCATACCCATCCCACTCGGGGTGACAAATGCAAAAACAACAATTGATGGACAGAATGCAGAACAATGTCATACATTCACCCCAGTACAGAGATCTGGGCCTAAATGCATCGTTTTTTTGCACTCCACACCACCCCAGTTCAGACATGGCCATATGCAAATCAGCCTTGACCCTGTGCCTCATGGGAACAGTCCAGCCCGAACTGCCAAGCCAAGACCGGAATCAAGCATCCTAGGACCGGTTTCTGGCTATCAGCCGTCTTCAGCCAGGATTGCTTGACTCCAGTGGTGGGGAGAGCATGGGACTCACGTCTGAGCATACCCATCCCACTCGGGATCAAGGGCTGCTCAGCCCGAAACGCGTCACTGCTTGAAAGTGGTTGAAATAAAAACGAATTTGCCTCAACTGAGTGGTCCGTCCTCCTTCGCCGGCGCTGCTGGAGGTGGTTTGGAGTATTATGTGGAATATATGTATATATGTGTATATATATATATATATATCTATATCTATACTACTATTATAAAGAGAGAACTGTGTCCTTTGAGCCAGGTAAACTCGAAAAGTACACCACCAATCACAACACCCAATACAGCGTTGGAAAGGGGAGGTACAGTAGATGGACATAGGCTATATAAAAAATAGGTTATTTAAAAAATTTACAATAAAAAAAAGTAGTCCCTTCGAAGTAGCGCCGGCCGTGTGCGCTAACCACGTACGTGCTGACATCATCATCGGAGGACAGGAGCGCGAGGATAAGCGGCGGACAGGACCGCGGGGAGGAGCGGCGGACAACAGCGCGGGGAGGAGCGGAGAACTTAGCCACACTGGAGCGGCCTGACGTACGTGAACCGCGGGGAGGAGCGCTGAAGTAAGGAGGACTGGACTGCAGCAGCGGCGGACAACAGCGCGGGGAGGAACGGAGAACTTAGCCACACTGGAGCGGTCTGAGGTACGTGAACCGCGGGGAGGAGCGGTGAAGTAAGGCGGACTGGAGCGGGATGACAGGTAAACTTTAGCGCTGCAGCGGGGCGTGTATACTGACTTTGTTCGTTTGCAGCGCCGGATGCGTGGCCACAGTGTTTGGGAGCAGGGCGTGTGCGGATGATTGGGGGCACTGAAGGTGGCGGTGAACTTGGGCTGAGGAGGTGGTTGGGGGCCTGGGTTTCGGCGACTGGGAGCAAGCCTGATTGCCCCCGGACAACGTGGGAATGGAAGTGAGCCTGGGGTTAAGCAGAGGTAAGAATAAGTACCAGCGCCCAAAACTCTGCTTAAAAGTACGGGACCAGTGCAATTACATGTCGGCGGGTGGAATACCAACAAGCCTGATTGCCCCCGGACAAAGTCGGGGCGAGCTGCAAGTATATATATATATATATATATATGACAACACACTCGTTTGGCGTTTAACTCTCGCCTCTTTCCTCAGCAGGCTCCCGGCGGGATCGCCACCTCCCAAAACATCAACAAACTCCTGGCAGTTCAGTCGCTAATAAATCAGCATGACACCAGAGCCGCGGCCCAAATGTTCGTTCAAGGTGCAAATATTTATTGGCACACGGAAAAACCCAACGCGTTTCAAAGCTTTCGCCTCTTGCTCACGGGAGCAAGAGGCGAAAGCTTTGAAATGCGTTGGGTTTTTCCGTGTGCCAATAAATATTTGCACCTTGAACGAACATTTGGGCCCCGGCTCTGGTGTCATGCTGATTTATTAGCGACTGAACTGCCAGGAGTTTGTTGATATATATATATATATATATATATATATATATATATATATATATATATATATATATATATATATATATATGTATTTGTATGTATATTTAGATATAACTGTACGCACATACATACAAAGCCACATTTTAACATTTTACGCAAACAATGCTGCTTTGCAATGAAAGGTAAATGGTCATATTATGTGTATGGCAAGGTGCGCTTTTTTTCTGTGTCGCAGCCTGGCACATTCAGTAGCTGCGGTGGTGGTGGTGTTGGGGCGGCGGGGGATGGGCAGGACAAATAGAGAAGGGGCATGGGGTGCATATTATACGTGGACAGTAGTGGGTCATAAGTCCTATATTTTGCCATGAATGCTAATGAATTGCTGTTTTACATGAATACACGCATATGTTACTTTGTAACTTATGTGAAGCACTCCTGCCAGTATATCCCCATTACATTTAAAATAATACACTTCTCTCTTCCACTTGAAATGTGTCAGAGAATAACAAGGGTACAAAAGATTGCAGTTATCAAGTGTTAGTTTTCTGCTGTTAAAGTTGGAAAAAATGACAGGATTTCAATTAAAAAAAGTAAAATGACTTGTTGGTATGGAATTTTGTTATCTGTATCTTTCGCAATGTAACGCAGTATAAATGTATCCTTCGTAAACAAACATTAAATGGAGCTCTGTGGAGGAGTACAAAACAAAATGATTTCAGCTGGTGGGGCCTATATATGGTTCTATAGAAAATATCTAGATGGGATAATCATTTGTTGTAGGAAAATAAATTAAAAATGTACTTTATCAATCACGTAGTCAAGTAGACCGAGGTAAAGCAAAACAAATAAAATAAGATGCATTTAATGTTTAAAGAGCTAAGACGATTGGTAATGTGTACAATTAAAAATAAACATAGCACAGTCATATGTACAGCCATGCAATACAAGTTTTAGAGTCAGACACAGGTGGTGGGTTAAAATGTTTTCCTTACAGTATTGTGAACTATTGTGAAACTGAGAGACATCTTTTAAGTAAATTACTTTCAAGCCTTGGTGAGCTACCCTATTATCTCTGGCAAAGTTTTTTTTTTTACCGTTGGATAAGAAAGTAGGGTAGCTTAACAAAAGCCTTGACATCATGGACTGGAAGTCAAGAGATGCAAAAATAAAATGATCGGAAGAAAAGCCTTATCACGACATGCACTCTGGATTTTGAATAAATTGGACTAAGGCTCCACCATAGTCTGTACTTGACTGTTGTCTCCTACACCTGAGAAAGAAGACAAAACTCAGCTTGTCTCTCAAAGGGAAGCTCTCAGCCTCATGAGGAACCTCCCCGCGTTCTTGTCCCTTGTTTACTACATGGACAGATTACCTCTCATGCTAAATAAGTGTTTTAGTTCACCTCTTTAAGTGTGTTTGTTCAGTAGATCAGGTCACCGTCCAATGGCAGTTAAAGGCTGTTTCAATTGAAGGACTTTAATTATTGACAAGTTTTTCTCTGATCTTCTCTGACTTGCATTACAGATTTTAATTTTAATTCATTTTTTCAGGATGAGTTCTTCAGAGAAGGCAGATGCTTTAAATAAGGTGAGAGAATGGAGTCTCTCTATGGCATTAAATATCGGTCCTCAATATATAGAATATCCACACAATAGTCAATAATAAACATTTCATTGAAGTTTGATCTAGTTTTGTCTTGTAACTTGAATATTTCGCAGTGGAGTCTGTAGAAGAGAGTATTAGGAGTTGGAGGTGGAGGCACACATTTGTCCACAGATTTAACTGGCGGGCAACCTACAAAAGTGTGTGTGTGTGTGTGTGTATATGTATCTATGTATATATATATATCTCCAAACACACCAGCCTGCCGCACTCTTGAACGGGTGCTTGCCTGATGGGGGTGTACCCATCTACGTATCACTGCTCCCAAGTTTCTCCAGGTAATCGTACCTGATAAAGAAGAAAGCACTCTCAGGGGGAGTTTCCAATCGAATTTATTCAAAAGCAAGGAAACCTTGGCACTCCAGACGCGTTTCGACGCGTTTCGGTACTCCGCCTTTGTCAATTGTTGCACGAAAATGTCGCGGCCATCATTGTCTTTATCTACTTTACAAACAAGTTTTCGGCACATCGACAAAGAAAGAGGACTTCACAATCAATACTTCCTCATGCCTCTTATAACATGCAAAATACGAAGTAGTACAGAATCAACGTATATCTCGTCCATCCTGTCAGCTATATATGTAAACACCAAAATAAATCTTTAGAAGACATATTTACAAATAAAAACTCAAATGGGTAAACAAATGTAAGAAGCTTCCCTGTATCTAATCTCGCCCTGAATGGGCATATACCTCCATAGTACCTGGCCAAAAACAATGATCATCATAAGCACGAATCATCCCTTTAAATACAAGGAAATTATATAATATATTACAGTAGGAAGTCAGATCAGAAACAAGAATTACATTTATAAATTCAATTAAAAATTCAGAATGCCCAAAAATTGGCATCCAGAATCAAACAGACTTTCTAGCCCAAATGTATCGCTAATTCCTCGCTGCTATTCAGGCCTGTAGGACTTTTGCAATGTAGGTCAATGATGTATCGTGACTCTAAGCGCCTTAGTTTTTGTATACTGTCTCCACCTCTAGGGCTTACTGGGACACTGTCTAAACAGAAGTACGACAATAGATCCCTATTGTGCCTATGTACCTTGTTATAGTGCCTTGCTACAGGATATGCCTCATCTATATTATTTATGGCTCGCATATGTTCTAGTATACGTATTTTTACTGGGTGGATGGTACTCCCAATGTATCTAAGCCCACATGGGCATATCAAACAGTAGATGTCATAGGGAGTAGAGCAAGTTAAGAATGTGTTTATTTTCTTCGGTGTTCCCAGCCCAGGTACATCATACGCTAAGGTGCGTTTACTTATTTTACAGGCCTTGCAACCGCCGCAGGGATAATTTATTTATTTTATTTATTTATAGCATTTGTAGAGCGCTTCTGCAACCCTACGGGCATCCTGGCGCTGTGTACATATTGCTGAAAATACTGTGCATCAGAGGAGGGGGATAGTATAAAGTTCTGGTGAGATTAAACTTTGGGGAAGAGCCATGTTTTCACCTTTTTACGGAAAGCCATCAGTTCGTCTGTTTTCCTGATGTCGATAGGCAATTTGTTCCACAGATGGGCTGCGGCTATGCTGAAGGCTCTGCCACCGTAGGTGGCTTTCCTGATCCTGGGTATGCTTATCAGGTTGGAAGATGAGGAACGGAGGGGCCGTGTGGGTATATACCATTTGAATTTCTTTTGAAGTGGTCGGGGGCCCATTCCGTGTACTGCCCTAAAGACAATGCAGAGGGATTTAAAGCAGATCCTTTGATGTACAGGTAGCCAGTGAAGATCGGCTAGAGCGAGGGTGGTAGAGGATCTTCGCTCTCGGGAGAGTGCCAGCTTCGCTGCTGCCGCCTGGATGCTTTGCAGTCTGGAGATCAAATAGGCCGGGGATTCCAGAAGCAGAGCATTACAGTAATCCAGGCGGCTGAGAATGGTGCTCCTAACTATGGTGGTTCTGACCTGCGCTGGTAAGAGGGGTAGCAGCTTTCGCAGTCCTCTCATTAAAGCAAAGCAGCTACTCATCTGCTTGTTGACATTGGTCTCTAAGCTCAGACAGTCGTTAAAGCTGACTCCGAGATTCTTCACTGATTTCACTGGGGTTAATGACTCCCCCGAGTCCAAGGGCCAGAAATCGGTGGGTAGACTGCTGGTAATTCTGCCAACTGCGCAGTGCATTATTTCCGTTTTATCACTATTAAATTGTAGTGAGTTCTGGTTTAGCCAGAGTGTCATTTCTGCCATGCAGGTATGGAAAGCCGTGAGTGAGTTGGCCTGGGCACCATCAAGGGAAATCATCAGCTGCGTGTCGTCCGCATAGTTGATCACGCTAATACCGTGGGCCTTGATAATGCCCAACAGGGGTTGCATATATATATTAAAAAGTATCGGACTGATTGCGGACCCTTGTGGGACGCCATGTGGGACTTTAACAAATCCCGACTGATATGGGGGGATGGCTACTGCCTGCCATCTGTCTTTTAAATAGGAGTGAAACCAATCGAGCGCCACTCCGCCGATTCCAATGTTTTTTAGTCTTGTCAGCAGGATGTCGTGGCTCACCGTATCGAATGCGGCGGACAGGTCCAGCAGAATTAGGATTGCTGATTCCCCCCTGTCCGCCCTCATTCGCAGGTCATCCAGAACTGTCAGCAGAGCAGCCTCGGTTCCGTAAGCTGGTCTGAAACCGAATTGCTCCTCTTCCAGGATGTTGTTGGTTTCTAGGAAGAGGGCAAGGGATCTGCTGACCCACCGCTCTATGATCTTTATAGGGTATGGCAGGAGCGATATAGGACGGTAGTTTTTTTTGCAGTTCGGGTCTAGATTAGGTTTCTTTAATAGGGGGGTAACAACCGCCAATTTCCATTCTTTTGGTACTGTGCCAGAAATGAGGGATTGATTGCAAAGCTGTTGCAATACTGGGAAAAGGTCATCCCTGAACTCCTTTACTATTTTGTGAGGCAAAGGGTCCAGAGGGGACCCTGAGGTTGTATTAAGAGCAGTTTTTGTGAAGTCTTGTTCTGTAAGGACTTTAAAATTTTCTAAGGTGGCCTTTGGGTTGGGTCGTCCTGCGTTGTCTTCGCTCTTCTCCCTATTCTCGGGGTTACTATTATCCTGCTCAGAGGAGATGATGGCACCCTTCATTCCCTCAATGATTTTAGTGATTTTTTCCTGAAAGAAGGAAGCTAAGTCATCGCATAATTCTTGTGAGGGCTTAATTTGACTGTTCGCACAATCCGGATTGGATAACTCTCTGATTATCCTGAAAGTGTCACGGGACTTATTAGAGCTGTGGAGTAGTAAGTCGGCGAAATAGTTTGCTTTGGCTGCGATGATATCTTTTTTATATCTTACAATGGTTTGTCTCCATATCAGTTTCTCCGGCTCCGAGTAATTTTTTCTCCACATCCTTTCGGCGTTTTTACAGGCTCTTTTCAGTGCCTTCAGGTTATCCGTGTACCAGGGCGCGGAGGGTCTTCCTCTTTTCCTGATTACTTTCAGGGGTACAGTATCGTCAAGCTTTTTGGTTACTTCTTTACACAACGTGAGATAGTTAGTGGTGATGTCGTTCTCTGGGTTGAACGAATTCCCAATGTGATGGAGATTGAACTTTCCTTTCTCTTTCCTTTTTAACAGGCCTTTCCAATCGCGTCCAATAAAGGATCTGCTCTGTGTATTAGTAGGTCCTGTATTAGTCAAGGTGTGAATGTTGAAAAGTAGGAGATGATGGTCTGACCAATCTACTGGGAGCGTTGTTCTCATTGTAATAAGATCCTCTGCAGCAAATATTAGATCCAGTGTATTTCCCTGTTTATGTGTGGGGGTAGTTATCCACTGTTTCAGCCCTAAGTTTTCCCAAGAGTGGGTGATATTGTGGAAGGCCGTGTGTAGTTGGTCATTATCCCAAAGATTGAAATCTCCTAGTACCAGTAGTTTGCTGTGTGAGATTGATATGTTGTTGATGACGGCAATCAATTCCTGCTGTTGTGTTGCGTTTATATGTCCCGGAGTCCTATAGCAGATTAGGCTTGTGAGGCAGTGGCCTGAGTCATGTCTGATCGATATCCCAAGTATTTCAGCACATGAAACCGTGTCGACATCTAAGGTAGCAATATTTAGCTCCTCTTTAAAGATGATCCCTGTTCCTCCTCCTCGTCCTATGGTCCTAGGTTTATGAATGATCTTGTATCCTGGCGGGCAGGCCAGCCCTAGCTCTAGTTCCATTCCCGCAGCCGTCCATGTCTCAGTCAGAAATAGAATGTCCAAATGGTTGGACTCGACCAAAAGTTGTATTTCAGTGGCGTGTTTCGGCAGAGACCTGACGTTTAATAGTCCACTGACTAGTTCTCCCTTAATGGTCTGTTTGGGGACGGCGTGTGTTGGCAGGAAGTGCCTATATCCTGTGTTCTGATCAGGGTTCGAATGTAAAAGTAGTGGAAGGGGATTGATATGATAAAAACCATTTAGTGGTCTCCGAGAGGGTTGGACGGGTTTCACATCATGATGGCTATGTACCAAATGGTCTTTGAGGGCCCTAGCTTTTCTGAAGGTGACCAATGGATTAGTGGGTAGGTCCTCTCTAATGATGTTGTCTGTGAGGAGGATATTCCAGTTCTTACGCAATATCCTTTTTAATTGTCCCGCATTATCTGAAAAAGTGGTAATCATCCTAAATGTCCCACTATCAGCTTGTTTCTTTTCTTTGATGGCCAATAACTCAGTTCTCTGAAGACCATTTACTCTAGATAGAGCGTGTGTTAATACTGCCTCCCTGTGGCCTCTTATTCTAAAGCGTTGCATACTTGATTTAGCAGCCTTCTGAAATTGAATGTCACTCGTGTTGTTCCTTTTAAGTCTCAATAGTTCTCCATAAGGGATACTATTTATACGTTTTTCAGGATGATTACTAGTGGCAAACAGTGTGGAATTTCCTGCCGTACATTTTCTGAAGAGTTTAGTGGGTATATGCCCTTCTTCAGTGTATACTGTGAGATCTAGATAGTTGACTGTTAAAGTGCTAATTTCTCCTGTGAATTTCAAATTGACATAATTTTCATTAAGTCTTTCAACATATGATGCCGCCAACTCTGGTGGACCATCAAATATAATAAAAAGATCGTCAATATAACGATGCCATGCTATGATTTTCATGTTCCATTGTTGATTAGAATACTACTTCGTATTTTGCATGTTATAAGATGGCTGCTGCAAAAACAACAATTGATGGACAGAATGCAGAACAATCTCATACATTCACCCCAGTACAGAGATCTGGGCCTAAATCCATCGTTTTTTTGCACTCCACACCACCCCAGTTCAGACATGGCCATATGCAAATCAGCCTTGACCCTGTGCCTCATGGGAACAGTCCAGCCCGAACTGCCAAGCCATGTCTTTCCTGGACCGGAATCAAGCATCCTAGGACCGGTTTCTGGCTATCAGCCGTCTTCAGCCAGGATAGCTTGACTCCAGTGGTGTGGAGAGCATGGGACTCACGTCTGAGCATACCCATCCCACTCGGGGTGACAAATGCAAAAACAACAATTGATGGACAGAATGCAGAACAATGTCATACATTCACCCCAGTACAGAGATCTGGGCCTAAATGCATCGTTTTTTTGCACTCCACACCACCCCAGTTCAGACATGGCCATATGCAAATCAGCCTTGACCCTGTGCCTCATGGGAACAGTCCAGCCCGAACTGCCAAGCCAAGACCGGAATCAAGCATCCTAGGACCGGTTTCTGGCTATCAGCCGTCTTCAGCCAGGATTGCTTGACTCCAGTGGTGGGGAGAGCATGGGACTCACGTCTGAGCATACCCATCCCAGCATACCCATCCCACTCGGGATCAAGGGCTGCTCAGCCCGAAACGCGTCACTGCTTGAAAGTGGTTGAAATAAAAACGAATTTGCCTCAACTGAGTGGTCCGTCCTCCTTCGCCGGCGCTGCTGGAGGTGGTTTGGAGTATTATGTGGAATATATGTATATATGTGTATATATATATATATCTATATCTATACTACTATTATAAAGAGAGAACTGTGTCCTTTGAGCCGGGTAAACTCGAAAAGTACACCACCAATCACAACACCCAATACAGCGTTGGAAAGGGGAGGTACAGTAGATGGACATAGGCTATATAAAAAATAGGTTATTTAAAAAATTTACAATAAAAAAAAGTAGTCCCTTCGAAGTAGCGCCGGCCGTGTGCGCTAACCACGTACGTGCTGACATCATCATCGGAGGACAGGAGCGCGAGGATAAGCGGCGGACAGGACCGCGGGGAGGAGCGGCGGACAACAGCGCGGGGAGGAGCGGAGAACTTAGCCACACTGGAGCGGCCTGACGTACGTGAACCGCGGGGAGGAGCGCTGAAGTAAGGAGGACTGGACTGCAGCAGCGGCGGACAACAGCGCGGGGAGGAACGGAGAACTTAGCCACACTGGAGCGGTCTGAGGTACGTGAACCGCGGGGAGGAGCGGTGAAGTAAGGCGGACTGGAGCGGGATGACAGGTAAACTTTAGCGCTGCAGCGGGGCGTGTATACTGACTTTGTTCGTTTGCAGCGCCGGATGCGTGGCCACAGTGTTTGGGAGCAGGGCGTGTGCGGATGATTGGGGGCACTGAAGGTGGCGGTGAACTTGGGCTGAGGAGGTGGTTGGGGGCCTGGGTTTCGGCGACTGGGAGCAAGCCTGATTGCCCCCGGACAACGTGGGAATGGAAGTGAGCCTGGGGTTAAGCAGAGGTAAGAATAAGTACCAGCGCCCAAAACTCTGCTTAAAAGTACGGGACCAGTGCAATTACATGTCGGCGGGTGGAATACCAACAAGCCTGATTGCCCCCGGACAAAGTCGGGGCGAGCTGCAAGTATATATATATATATATATATATGACAACACACTCGTTTGGCGTTTAACTCTCGCCTCTTTCCTCAGCAGGCTCCCGGCGGGATCGCCACCTCCCAAAACATCAACAAACTCCTGGCAGTTCAGTCGCTAATAAATCAGCATGACACCAGAGCCGCGGCCCAAATGTTCGTTCAAGGTGCAAATATTTATTGGCACACGGAAAAACCCAACGCGTTTCAAAGCTTTCGCCTCTTGCTCACGGGAGCTCTGGTGTCATGCTGATTTATTAGCGACTGAACTGCCAGGAGTTTGTTGATATATATATATATATATATATATATATATATATATGTATTTGTATGTATATTTAGATATAACTGTACGCACATACATACAAAGCCACATTTTAACATTTTACGCAAACAATGCTGCTTTGCAATGAAAGGTAAATGGTCATATTATGTGTATGGCAAGGTGCGCTTTTTTTCTGTGTCGCAGCCTGGCACATTCAGTAGCTGCGGTGGTGGTGGTGTTGGGGCGGCGGGGGATGGGCAGGACAAATAGAGAAGGGGCATGGGGTGCATATTATACGTGGACAGTAGTGGGTCATAAGTCCTATATTTTGCCATGAATGCTAATGAATTGCTGTTTTACATGAATACACGCATATGTTACTTTGTAACTTATGTGAAGCACTCCTGCCAGTATATCCCCATTACATTTAAAATAATACACTTCTCTCTTCCTCTTGAAATGTGTCAGAGAATAACAAGGGTACAAAAGATTGCAGTTATCATTTGTTAGTTTTCTGCTGTTAAAGTTGGAAAAAATGACAGGATTTCAATTAAAAAAAGTAAAATGACTTGTTGGTATGGAATTTTGTTATCTGTATCTTTCGCAATGTAACGCAGTATAAATGTATCCTTCGTAAACAAACATTAAATGGAGCTCTGTGGAGGAGTACAAAACAAAATGATTTCAGCTGGTGGGGCCTATATATGGTTCTATAGAAAATATCTAGATGGGATAATCATTTGTTGTAGGAAAATAAATTCAAAATGTACTTTATCAATCACGTAGTCAAGTAGACCGAGGTAAAGCAAAACAAATAAAATAAGATGCATTTAATGTTTAAAGAGCTAAGACGATTGGTAATGTGTACAATTAAAAATAAACATAGCACAGTCATATGTACAGCCATGCAATACAAGTTTTAGAGTCAGACACAGGTGGTGGGTTAAAATGTTTTCCTTACAGTATTGTGAACTATTGTGAAACTGAGAGACATCTTTTAAGTAAATTACTTTCAAGCCTTGGTGAGCTACCCTATTATCTCTGGCAAAGTTTTTTTTTTTACCGTTGGATAAGAAAGTAGGGTAGCTTAACAAAAGCCTTGACATCATGCACTGGAAGTCAAGAGATGCAAAAATAAAATGATCGGAAGAAAAGCCTTATCACGACATGCACTCTGGATTTTGAATAAATTGGACTAAGGCTCCACCATAGTCTGTACTTGACTGTTGTCTCCTACACCTGAGAAAGAAGACAAAACTCAGCTTGTCTCTCAAAGGGAAGCTCTCAGCCTCATGAGGAACCTCCCCGCGTTCTTGTCCCTTGTTTACTACATGGACAGATTACCTCTCATGCTAAATAAGTGTTTTAGTTCACCTCTTTAAGTGTGTTTGTTCAGTAGATCAGGTCACCGTCCAATGGCAGTTAAAGGCTGTTTCAATTGAAGGACTTTAATTATTGACAAGTTTTTCTCTGATCTTCTCTGACTTGCATTACAGATTTTAATTTTAATTCATTTTTTCAGGATGAGTTCTTCAGAGAAGGCAGATGCTTTAAATAAGGTGAGAGAATGTTGTTTAAATCCCTTTAAATATAACCACCTTTGCGTTCTCTTCATATTCTTTCCAGCTGATTGAGCAATCCTGTTGACATGGGCAAGGCTGGGAAGCTATAGCCCAAACATTACTGCCACTTTTACATGAGTTCAACTCAAAATGTGCCAGGTTCTTCCAGCCTCCCATTTATCAGACACTATTTACACACTTTCCCTCTTTGAAGTAGGTTGATAACTTTCTGTGTCACGTTCCTTTTCACCTATTTAGCCATTTATGCTCTGACTAACCCTTTCGTAATTGGATAATGTTATTATATAGAAACATCCCCACTCTTTGAAAGGGATCCTTACCCCGGAGTCACAAAGAAATGGTACTTCTAGGAGAGAAAAAGTGTGGTTTTACAAAAATAGAATTTCTCAATCTGATAGCAGAATTCTCACCGGTATTACATTTGTGCAATCTTTTGAGGCCTAAGAAGCATCGAAAAGAGTGGATTCCAGTCTCAGTACTGACCTACGTGCTACTCTGCCTCTTCTGACTACAACTTTACTCTGCCAGGTTCCTAGAATCCACAGTTGTTTGTTGCACAGTCTTCTGCAATAAAACAAGATTAAATACATATTTTTGATTTTGTTGAAACTAAAAGGCATCCTATCTTTGTGTAGACATATTTATCTCCCGTATAGTATTGTTTCAGCTGTTCTAACTCATCGGGCGTGCAGTTTGATTTTTTATTTCTTCCCAAGGCAGGTCAGTTACTCTATCATACCCCTTTTGGAATAATAGAACTTAACTAAAATGTTATTTCCTGCGAGAAAATGTGTGCAGTTTCCATTTTGGGTGCCCAGTATGGCAAATTTGAATTTGAAGTGTATGTAATATGTGTTTGAGTAGCTATCGTTTGTTTTCAGGCGTTGTGGTAAGTAGACGGCTCAATTTTATTTGTATGGTCAGCCTCATCCTATAGTTAGGCTGCTCGTTGTGTGGGTTTCCAGCTGCCATATCTTGATAGGGAGTATTTCACTTTGCTGTTTGTGGCCCAGTGATTTATTTACCCTGGCTTTAAAGTGGTAATTTATAGGAAACTTATAATTTTAAAGGACAGTTGTGTTACTTTTAAAAAATGCGTTTATTTTTTGGGTTGGCTCTGAATATAGAACGTTCTGCCCATTTTCTTGTGATTTCTTTTTTAAGAATATGTTAACAAGCATATGCATCAACAAGGTAGATATTACGCTTTTTCAAGCAGTTGAAATGTGTGATTTGTTTTTTAATTAATATAATTGAGGACTTAAGACAGAGAAATATTTTTTTCTTGCAGCAGTAATACATTACATATTTTGAAAACAGGATCCAAATAGCAAAATGAGAAAGTAATGGCATTAAGTGATATTAAGGTAATTTGATTTCAATGTATTTTATAATTCATGGGAAAGGTATGGTTAGATTTTGTTTGTGGACATGTTCTATGGGGAGATTTTCTTAGGTAAAAGGTTTGCCATTTCTGTTTTATCAAGGTCTGTCCTGTAGATTTCCATATCCCATGAGAAATACTAATACTTCAATTTTTTTCCTGCATGTTTCTTGACCCCCCCCCCTCTTTTGGGTACATTGAAATGTAAGAAACTCACGGTGGTAAGGACACATCCTGTATTTAAGGTAGCGTATCAAAACAAGTCTGTATATACTACACAGTTATTCATCATCATCCCACAAATAAACCTTATTCAACCACATAGGAACATCCAGCGTGTAATCTATATACATTTACTTCACTTACTATATCTATGACATAGATAAAGCTCTTGATTGTATAAAAGACAAACTGCATGGTCACTTTGGAAATTGTCATTAATAGTACATAAGTATATAATTTAACATGTGTGGTTTTATAGCACAGGATTATTCTCCAGAAGGTGGGCCAGGGCATAAAGTTGAGAATACTCTGACAGTGATAACGATGTCGGTCAGAGTTGCCTCAGATCGACATTGCTGCGGATTGGGAACCGACCAACCTCAGGTCGGTGGTTCAGACCCTGCAATTGGGATGTGAGCGCACATGGTGTGTTGGGAACCTTCCGTTTTTCAATGGGAGCTTCTGCGGCGGGCCAAAACGGCCAAAAGCACAGGCTCTCATTGAAAAATTTACATTTTCAAACATCTTTGCACCGTGTGGCTGGCACCTCACAGTGCCTGCCACACGGTACAGGGATGTTAATGGGGACATCATAGGTGCCCCACAGGGCCACATGCGGAGGGCCAAGGGGGCCCTGCTAGGTGCTTCCAATGTCCATGTTGGAAAGGCCGTCATGAAAAGGCTCTGCACCTCTGGGCAAAAGCTTGCTTAATCTCTACAACGGCCCCAACAACGCTGAGGATGCCTAACTTCACCTTGGGGGTGCCCAGGAGTGGGCTCCTCACAGGGAAAGGCCAGGAAGGGTTCCTCAGCGGTATTCGTACAAGCGCCGAGATGCCTCCGGGTAGTCGTGCGCTATATAAGTGCGTAATTATCATTATCATTATAATCCAGATGGCAGAAATGCTGTCCTTTAGGGATAATGAGTCCTTTCCGACCGACCGACTGCCATCATGAGCCCATCGGATTAAGTCGGTCATCCCTCCTACTCATGCCTCCAACCACACGCATCCGAATGCGCTGGTTGGACCGCAGCTTTAGATGCGGTTCGGACCGCAACTGACAACTGTCGGTTTCAGTTCAAACCGCATCGTAATGACTCCCTCTGTGTCTGGTTATTCTTATTAAAACTCCTATTTCTACTATCAGCGTGTAGTATTTTTTGTTAACACTGTAATAGCTTTTTCTCTGTGTGTCCCAAAATGGGTTTTCTGACTCTGGAGTTTGGATTTAGTATGTTCTAAGGTAACTTATTTGATTCTGCTAGCTCACCAATCAATTCTTCCTGAGCCCCCTGGGTTGGATGAGTCTCTATAAGGAGGGTCTTATGGTTTCAAAGCTGCATCTTTAATGGTCAAGACATATGACTTCTAAAGTAATTTAATCCATGTTAGATAATTTTTTCCAATTGTTCTGCACAGCAATTGAGGAGTTGTCTTTATGCTCTGTGATGTTTCAACATCCTCAGGAATATCTGCCTGTTCATCTTCAACTTTCTTTCTTTTGATCAAGTTCCCTTTTATCACAGCTCTGCACCCTTAAAACTGCTTAGCATCTAGAGATCTAAATCTTAATAACTTTATGTTAGTTTCAGAATTGATGTTCTAGTATCTGGTAGGGACTGTGGGCAGGAAATATGAGTGTCTTTCGGAGTAGCAACTATTTTCTATTCTCCATCGAAACATGGTTGGTCACCACGTTAAAAACCTTTATTCGCACATTAAAATCTATAATTTTATGTTATTAGTCCGACCAATTTACACGGTCATTAACAGGCTTTGAGAGTTTATTTTGGCCTTGTATGATTTTGTTTCCTGTGGAATGTTTTAAACACACCAATAGTATAATCCTTTTGCCTAAAGAAATGTATGGTTATTTGGAACTGTGTGCAGGGTTTCCTAGAAGTGTATTAGTTTACTTTAGGCGTTACTAGCTGTAAATTAAGAGAGCCCTTTGTTTATTTTTTATTTCCTATCTGCAAAAGGGCGCTTGGCAGGTGAACATGAAGTCACAGCATTATAAAACAAGCTTTGTGGTTATATTTGCGGATTCTGAAAATCATGTTTTCAATAGTTGATGGCTAGAGGATCCATGTCTAACAACAACCGTTAAGGTTCCAGGTATCCAGAATGCAGAAGCAGACACAAAATGCAGGCCCATATTAGAATTTCACAAATAAACCGATAGTTCTGGGAACCAATGTACTTATTAAGCAATGCAGAGAACACAGAAATGCAGAGTTTTCGCATCGAGGTTGAATGAGTTCGAGTTGAAGGGAAATTAGTTTTAATCGGCTGCCGAGGGATACTTTATTATGTTTTCCATCCACACTGCTGATGCCGAGCGTTCTCAGCAAGAAGAGATGATCTGCATCACTCCAGTATAGCCATACTCCCAAGAGGTTTCCAGATTGCCGTTCCATTTGTGAAAATGTATGCATGAAAAAGTTTGCAAGTCGGATTACCTCTGCCATCAATACCTTCAGTTGTGTTTGTGTCCAAGATCCTGAACGGCGACAGTATAGCCACTCGATTTACCGCCATTCAAATGATTAGACTGATAAATCATTGGTTGCTCACAGGATGTATAAAGAAGAGGCAAACGTCCTGTGTTTTCCTTATTTGTCCAGTTCTGGTTTTCAATTTTTGTCCATGAAAGGGCACCTAGTTACTGTCACAGCTAACAGGAAGTGTTCTTCCCAGTTTTTTCAGTGGAGGGATGATCTTCACTGCTTCCTCTCACCTGTAAATTTGAAAGCCTGGTCCTTAGGAATGTAGGGTGTATGCATTTAAATATTTCAGATCCAAATTTGACCAGACCTGCTTCTTAAAAGAACTCAACTGGGAAGTAGTATGAGAACAGCTAGTTAACATTTTCTTTTCGCAGCACTAAAAAAGGAGAATCAATATTTCTTACTTGAATGAGTGAGGGCTGATCTTTTATGTACATACTTGGTAGATACAGGAATCATGATACCTTCTTGCAAAAATAACCTTTTTAACTTTACCAAACAGCTCAAAATGCCTGATTATATTTTTGTTTTGAAATGATGCTAGTGTGCATCAATTTGAGAAAATGTTGCAGATGTGCCAATTCATGTTTCTGCTCCACGTTGTTTTGGCATATATTAAACTTGTAATCACTAAGTCTAAATGTTTCTATGATACTATGTGAAAAACTTTTTGTTACTGAACATCTTACTCGTTAGGCTGATTGATGTACGAGCTTTTTTATCTAATGATTCTCCGCATTGTATAAGGCCAAATAATTATTTGCAATTCCATCTGTTATTTTCAAGATATTGATAGATTTTAATCAACCAAAGGTTCATTTTAGTTAGCTGTCAAGAATATAACTTCCATTATGTAGATATTTTCACTGCTCAAATATTTTGTTTAGCAAGAACAACCAACATCAGATCTTTGGTTCATCTATTGATCACCTTTTGTAGACTTAGATCACAAATAAAACAGCTGAAGCAACAAGCCATAATGATCTGTTTCTTGTATCCATCACACTTGAGACACCTTCACCGCGAGTGAGGTCTTGTAGCTTGCTTTATAAAGGCATGTGCCCATCTTGGAAATTTCCAAGACTGCCATGTGGGTCACTATCTTTGCAAAGGTTCTGAGCAATAAGTGTCCCTCACTGACTGGTCTTGGGTAGCAAAGGTTCTGAGCAATAAGTGTCCCTAGCAAGTCCGGATATTTAAAGGAGGATAACAAATTACCCTTACAGATAACAGTTGATAACCAAAAAGAATCCATCGCTCAAACCACAGTTCATAACCAAAAAGAATCCATCGCTCCAACCATACATACGATCAGCCTCTGCTCCTGGAACATCCATGGTTTTAACAACATGGGGCACGACCATGAAACCGCAACTTTCTTGGAACAACACGACCTAATATTATTACAAGAAACCTGGAACCTGTCCCAAGTTTCCATCCCTGGCTACATAGAGTTTCATGTCCTGGCAGAAAAATTCTCAAAATTCGAACATCCGAGAGGAGGCTTAACAACATATATCGCCCAACAATACAGATGGGAAACAGAAGAAGTAGATACTGGACTAAAATGGATACAAGCATTAAAACTTATGGATAAGCTGAACCCAAGTTCGCTTATTCACAACCTATTGGTGCTCAACGTTTACATACACCCGGAAAAAAACATAAAAAGGAAAAGTTGTTAACATTACTAACCATAATCAGGGCATTGCAAAGCACTCACGAATCATACTCTATGATCGTCTCAGGGGATTTCAATAGTAACCTAACAAAAGATGACAAAATAACTCAAGCTTTCGGAGAATTGGGCCTTTCAATCTTGAACAAAGAAGAAAAAGGGGACAGAGGCATACATATAACTTTTGTAAGCGGAAATCGAAAGTCATTAATAGATTTTACAATAATGAGTAAAAACTTGATATCGAAGGTGAGCTCATTTACAGTTGGGCAACGCCCACAAAGCGATCATCTCCCATTAATAACCAAAATAAAAATGTTGGCCAACAAGACTGAAAAACAAAACATCTTCGCTCAGAATACTGAAAATTTCAATCTTCGCAAACTAAAATGGGGTGGGAAAGACATAAGACCAACAATGGATAAGTTCAAAAAAGAATTGCTCCGATTAACACCAGAGGAAAAAGAAAACCCGATAAAAACATGGGAATATTTATGTGAAGTCCTAACTAGAAACCCACCAATTATGAAACATGATGCGAGAAGAATTGATACTGGGGAAAAGCCTTGGTATACCTTCACCTTGCGAGAGGAAAAAAGGAAAATTACACGTGAAGTCGAGAATCAGGTAATAGAGTTAAAAATCGGGAAAAACGGATAAGACAAAACTAAAACTTATGCGGAAAAGATACAAGCGTATGCTGAGCAATGCAAAGATAATTTACCAAACTGGAATTTGGACAAAATTATTAACTGCCGGGAAACTCAAAAATGCCCGAACATTCTGGGGAATCATTAATAAATTGACAAAAGGCTATAACCTAAGACAGGAGGCAGGCATTGAGGAAAACAAGTGGATCCAGCACGTTAAAAACATGTTTACGGACAGAGAAGACGCACAAAAGGTGCACTGTAAATCAGAATGCGAATTATGCACTAGAAACTCCGTACACGCGGGAATCATTCTAGGAAAAGGAAATAGCGCACCGGAAGATACCTTAAAGCCACCGGCGGGCTGTGAAAATCAGAATAAAGGGAAGCCAGTAATTTTACTTGCTACAAAACCAGAAAAAGCAGAAGATAGAGTAGCAGACATTCTAGTAACAACCGCCCAGCTAAAAGCCATATTAAATCGTCTGAAAAAAGAGGGTGCAGCAGGCCCAAATGGGCTTTCAAACGCTATCTTTAAATACTCGCCTGAATTCTGGGCAGAATACTTAACACCAATTTTTAATTCAATTTACAGCCAGAATAAACTGCCTAAGTCCTGGAATGGGAGTATAATCCACTCTATTTTTAAACAAGGTGATCACAACGAGCCGGGGAATTATAGGCTGATATTGCTGATGGATGTGGAGGCAAAACTATATGGTTCATGCTTATTGTCACACCTTCAAGACTGGATGGAAGATAATAAAATAATACCAATGTTCCAAACGGGGTTCCGGCTAAGGACCGGTACACTAACAAATCTTATAACCCTGGCTCTCCTGAAGGAAAAAGCAGAAAAAAGGAAGACAAGACTATACGCTTGTTTTATAGACCTACGCGCAGCTTTTGACAGGGTGAATAGAACCCGACTATGGGAAAAATTAAGAACATGGGGCCATCCGAAGAACCTATTGGAGGCAATTATAAGCTTGTATAGTAACACCTGGGCACGAGTTAAATTGGGAGATGGAAGCAGCATCACGGCTGAAATTAATACACAACAGGGCTCTAAAACAAGGCTGCGTACTGGCCCCAAGCTTATTTAACCTTTATATGGCAGACATCGTCAGTCACTTGGAGGTCGGGGAAGGTCATCCACCATACTTGTCAAAAACGCCGATCCCCTTCCTGCAGTATGCAGACGACATTGTTGTTCTGAGTCAATCGCCAATCGGCCTGCAAAGGATGATCAATAACTTGGTAATTTATTTGGAACACGAACGGTTGGAATTGAATAAAGATAAAACCAAAGTGATACGCATTGTGGACTCGAAAAAGCAAACATTTAAATGGTATGCAAACAGTACCCCAATAAAGGAGGAAACATCATATAAGTACCTAGGACTGAAATTGGGGCTAGGAGCAACGAACAAAGATCATAAACTATACCTAAAGGCAAAAGCACAGTCCCTGATTTACGCATACCGGCAACTACAAAAAAAATTAAACTGTCCAAACTATCCACACCTCCTGAAAGTGATAAAAGCGCAAACCCTACCCACCTTTTCATACGCACTGGTCACCTGGTGTGGCAAAGAGGCGGGGCTGTTAACCGCCTACAAACAAAGGTATATAAGGCAGCTTTAAACCTTCCAAAATCAGCATCACCAGCGCAGGTTCGTTTGGAATTCGGTCTGCTGAATCAGAAATTCCGCAGTATGGGAACTTTTGTGAAACTCTGTCATAAGCTACGTATGTCTGAAGATGGCTCACTGGACAACCTGTGTTGGAGAGAAATCATCAACCAGCAAAAACAGCACGTGCCAAACAGTTGGGGAGATTTTTTGCCCCAATCCTTGGATGGCATAGGACTGGAAGCAACATGGGATTTGACCCCAGACAGAAACAGCTTTGACAAGATTATAAACAATGCAGTCAAATGGGAATCCTATCTGGAAGACAAAACAACTACCGCAAAACGACAACACGGGTGGACCGTGATAAACTCATATTTAGGGGTAAAGCCACAGTCTTATCTGGAAAGTCACTTTAGTAGGCCACTAAAACAAAGATACATAGAACATCGACTAGGCCTACATTTTTCAAATGACCTGCTACCATCTTGGAAAGGTAGTCATGCTGACCCTAATTGTCGCCTATGTGGATATCAAAATGAAACTTTAACCCACTTACTATGTGCTTGCCCGGCACTTACGGATTTGAGGAGACGGCTTTTAAAGTCCATTTTTAACAAACTGAACATCCGAACATGCAGGCAAGCTGTAATTCGATGGTTAGATGGATCATCTCCCATGTTGGCATGTAGGGGGGTTAAATACATGAAGTCAGTCCAATCACTCCTACAACAAGCGGAACAAGGAACTATAATACCACACCGAAATATATGAGCTCAAATTTTCTGTATGGACTATTCATTTTAATTAATTATTTAAATGTTAATATTTGCTTAATATTTTAACGATGATCCAAATGTATTTTGTAATAATTTTTATTAATTTTATACAATAAAAATTGACTTGACTTTACTTGACTATCTTTGTTTGCAAGCATTCATTTCTAGGTTCATATTCTTTATAATTGGTGACAAAATATGTTCACACAATCAATATTTAATTTTTCTGCAGGGATCAAGAGACTGGCAAAAAGGAAAACTTCAGGTGTTGGGGGGAAAAGGTATGGTATTTATCTCACTACCTCCTCCAGTTCCCATAAAAGTGTATTATTTTCATTTTAAATTGTGATATCTTCATCTGATAATGGTCAGTAGCTGCATATCTTTGTATTACTGTTTTGTTTTGGTATTTTCTTTTAGCAGTTTTTATTGTTTTAGATTAAATCAATAATATTTATAGTCCAGCAGTTTTACTTCACGAATAACCTAAGAATCCCTGTGCAGATACTAATAGCAGTGTGTTTCTCTGGGCATGGTGTGTCAAAGGGAAGGCACGTCTGCCTAATTAGCAGCATCGGGAGGTGTAGGGCAGTTGTGCATCTTATATTTATGGACTCTTGCAGACTGCTTAGAAATCATTTTATATGCATTTGCTCAAACGATTCAGCCTTCCATACAAAAAAGACACCACCACTCCCATATCCAATTCACCATTTTAATGACGACAATCATTTTAGGGATCTCCGTGTTCGTCAGGACGATGTGCCCCACGACCAAATAAAATACATTTAAAAGCCATTCATAAGCATAGAACACAGACAGTTTGAACTTAACATGGCAATTAATCTCATAACCTTGACATATAGTTATATTCCTAAAGAAACATATACATTAGATGTGTGCTTTATAAAGGCCATGTTATCCAGGTAAACAGTGATTTCATGAGATTCAAGCACTGATGATAGAAGGTTTCAGAAATTGCTAGAAAATAAAGGGGCACCACCTACATTACCCAACCCCCCTCTGGGGTGAGGTGAAGTCGTATGAAGATGTGCCTTTGTTGTAACCTATATATCTATTATATTCTTACTGTTGAGATGTATGTTTATGATATAGAGTTGTCACCTTCATGTAATGCTGGAGATGTGAAAGCCTACCAATGTAGAGTTATTGATGAACTATTGAAAGATCCTAAAAAGTAGACCCAAAGATTGTAGGCATCTTCTAAAGAGGTCCTCGGTCATCTTGGGTCCATATTACTGGTGGCCCAGATATCCTTACTTCAGTACAAGTCCCTGGGAAACACTGCTTGACAGGAGTAAGCTTTGCCATAACTCTTAGCCAGCAGAAAACAGCCCCAATATCTGGGTTTGATGCTAAAGAATTTGGGAACAACTGTTTAACTGAGGATGGCATTTCTAATTTCCCAGTTAATAAGATATTTGTAACTTAGGGCATGGAAAAATACTCCCCTTAGCTTGTTGGCCTGCAAAGGACAGATCTTCTGACAACAAGAGTGCCTTTTCAGAGTCAGAGTTGCAAGTGGCATCAAGAGTCAAATAATCCCTACTCCTTCTCAAGAAAAATTGAAATATTTCCAAACAGACAGTCTTGTGATGTCAGAAGCAAGCAGCACTCTGATTTTAAAGTGGTGAAAGCAGTGTTTTATAAGCCTAACATAGCAGTGATTAACAACATTTGCACTCACTGTCATCCCTGATTTCAGTAGGAAAACAAGTTAATGCTTCCCAAGCCTGACTTGGTAAAAAATAAAACCAAACATTATTTGTTCCTCTGCTTTTCAAGGTGGTGAAGCATCCAAGATTCTATCTTTCCCTTCACAAACTCAAAAAATAGCAACCAAATGCACACCAAATCACTGTGACCATAGCCAAACACATCCCTGTCCTCTTCCTTCCAGAAAGTATGGCTCCTGTTTGTTTATGAAAGCCAATAAACAAGCATTTACAATGCAATAGGTCTCACATTATTAAAGTTTGAGCTATTGGCATTGTAAATGACAATGCCTTTTATTTATTTGCATCAGTGCGTAAACAAGCACTTTGTACTTATAGTCCATGCTTATGAGAAGCAAGGCTGGCAGTCTCTTTTACTGCCAGCCTTGCTCATCGTAAGCAAGGACTTTACGTTCAAAGTGCGTGTTTATGCACTGATTGCAGGTTTTAAAAACAAATGAATAAAACACATTGTCATTTACAATGGCAATAGCTCAAACTTTAATAATGCGAGACCTATTGCATTGTAAATGCTTGTTTTTTTAAAACTCTGGACACTAGGGCACCGCTGTCCAGTTCTCATTGTATTGCTCTGACCACAAAAACATGGTAACATTGGCTAAACCCTAGTAGGCATATTTAATTTGCCAGTAGGGACACAGTACGTGGTGCAGGACAATACACAAACAGCAGGGAAGTTAAGTCACCTTTGGACAGCAGCATGTATTAAGCCATCCACAGGGATGGCTAGGATGACTACAAAACATGGCTTCAAGCTACAACTGTAGCCTGGCTCCTGCTGTTTAAAAACCAAGCAGAGCTGCCAAAATAAACCCATTATGGCAGGAAAAATGTCTACTTTGAAATGCTAAGTAGGCCACCCCCTACGTATTCCTGCAGGCCACAAGGCAAGGTGCCTAGTATTTAAAAGCAGAATATTTAAGGGTTAAACGTTCGCTTGTTTATGCCCTGAATAACCTTTAAAAGGTAAATTATTGGTGTAGGTGCTATGGCTTTTCCTTTGAGAAAGATGGCCTGGGGGTCCCATAAGGCGAGGGCCAACTTAAAGCTGGCCCAATCATCAGTGGTATTTTAAAGGTTTTTAATGACACCTCAACGAAACTCCTTAGCCCGCCCCTCGAGATTTATAAGGCCCAGGTAAGAGGGGGTGCACTCTATGGCGTAGAGCTATGGGGTCACACCACAGCTGCCCCTCTGATGCCCACAGAAAATAGTTTTATTAGGCGCCTGCTCCGTTTGCCTATGGGCTCTCCTTTGATTCCAATGCGGTTGGATTTGGGCCTGGTACCTATATAGGAGATCGTAGCAAATCGCCCTCTCCTGTACTGGAGGCGCCTTTGGGCGACCCATGAGCTTTCGAGCTATGGGGAGGACCTGAGAGACATTCTCCAGAGGGGGACCTCGGGGAAAATACCGTGGCTGAATTATATCAATTATCTCTGCCATGCCCTAGGTAGAGGAGATCTGTGGTTGTTTCCCCAAGATACCTGTCCATTGCTTTCCAAGAAAGTACTGAATGTTGCTCTAAGGAGGTACCGATTGGAATCTACAACAAGTAATCTCTCGATGGGTAGGCCAACGGAGACTTTTCTGAATATTAAGGCTTATCCCCTCTTTGAAGTCTTTTTGGATGATATCCAGCCTTCCTTGGCTAAGAAACTTTTTATCCAGTTCAGACACAGCTCATTGCCACTGAGGGCTGTAACATACAAATGGCGGAACGCCCCCCCAACGGCGATTACTTGCCCGGGGTGTTCGAGCGGCCGAGAGACAGATCTGCACGTTTTGCTCTTCTGCACCACCTACTCCAGGGCAAGGGCGAAATTGATTTTGAAGCTATGCAGGGCTAGGGGCTTTAGGGACTACAGGGAGGTCTTCAGGATTCTTAAATATGACACTACCCCCCTGATAGTGTTCGCCACAGCTAGATTTCTTCAATCTATGTGGTATACGAGATGTGCAATACTAAAGCTGGAAGCGCATACTTCACCCTAAGGGTTATTTTAGGAGGTGTCATACCTTTTTATATATTTTTTTATACTGATATTTTGTTGTTTTAACCAATGTTCTTAATATTTGCAGGAACTGTTTATACGAGATTTTTAACATATTTAAACTTAGTATTATCAGTTCTATTTTGTTACCTTGACGTGTATTTTGTGTATGTATGGCCTTTTTATGGTATGTTTAACGAAATAAAGTACTTTGACTGACTGAATGACTGACTCCTTTGAGAAAAGCTAAAGTAAAATTAAAATGAGATTTTTGTAACTTTAGTTCGGAAAAAGCTAAAGAGTCCATCCAACCACTGATTTTAATTTTTTATTAAAAACCATATTCAATGGTAACGTTGGATGTTTGATAAACCTGAAGGAAATGTGACTTTTAGAAATGTATACTTTTCTTGTCTGAAATTACAAAAGACTAATTAGCATTAGCCTGTCTGAGCTGTGCTCCCACCAGTTCTTCACCCTTTGAGAAGGTGTGAAACTGCTTCCAGGGCAGGACCAATGTCTTAGCGCTCTTGGCCTGATGGCCCGGGTGTTAAGGAGGCATCTCAGCTTATCTTAGAAAGGGCCATTGAAGAGGGCCCAGGAAATGTATTAATGCGAAGGTGGCAATGGGGAGGCCTGTGCAGTCATATTTTAATTTAAGGTGAGATGTGGGGAAGAGGAGCCTTTCATTCCCAAAGTATTTGTGTCCATGCGATTGCTTTGTCTGTTGTCTAGTTTGTGAAGCGCAGTTGATGTGTGTAAAGTGCTTTAACACTTCCCGGTCCTCTACTTGTTATAAAACATTGCTAAGTTATAATAATTATACATTCATAAATGTAATAATAAAAATAACTGAATATACTTGGACGACAATGCTTTGGGTCAAGGACAAAGCTTACTCAAGAACAATTGTTCAGGTTAATTCAGCCAGGGAGCCCGGACGAACTTGCAAATTCTCACTATCTTAGGATAGAAGTTCTTCATGAAAAATATGTTGGTTTTGTTACCTTATGATCATTACAGGCAGTTTCTGAGCTACTTGAAAGGAAATGATGTGTAATTTGTTATATAAAATTCATGTATGACCAGATAGAGCTTGTAATTCTGAACTTCACATGTGATGGGTACTGCCAAAGGGATGTGGGTTGTTAAATTATAATATTAACCTTGTGATTATAGAATTGGATGAAAACATGAAATACAGTAATAATGAGAAATGTAAGACCATGATCAAACGTATTGGAAGCAGAAGTTTTGAAAACATGTATTGCTCACAGTGTAAGATGTGTATTGGAATTGTTAATGTAACCAGTGTTATGTACTTGAAATGTGTAAGTGTTCTCTAGCCTGTTAGCAATCATAAGCCGAGAGGGCCCAGGCTAAATGTACCATACGTAAGGATGGGAGCAGAGTGTTTTAATGCAAAGTTGTTGTTTTTCAATATGTTTTGCTTTATTCTTGACACAGTTAATAAAATATGTTAATGTGCTACATGTCTATACATCAGTAAAATACTAATGACAGCACAGACTACTGAATCACACATTCTAGTGTATAATTTTTTGTTTGTATTTTAGAAGCTTCACCAGTTGAAACTCCCCCATGGTAAGTACAAATAATTTTCCACTATTTGCATAAAACAATATGTTTATGCAATGTTATTCTCCTGTTTCAAATGTACTAGAAATAATATTTTGGCATTTATGAGACAATATTAGCCCATTGAATCCTAAAGGTGTTTTGAGGATTCTCAAGTAACATGGGCATGACCTAGACTGAACCCTTTGCCTTCCAGAGGGATTCATATATCATTTGTAGTGAAATAAATTAGCTGATGGCATACACCTCTGTTGAAGGGAAGACACTGCTCTTTATAAAGATGCCTCCCCCCTGCATAAGGACACCAAGCAGTGCAACTTGCATTTATGAATTACATTTGGAAGACACATTGGTAAAACCATAGAGCAGTGCGCATTAAGCCAGAGCAAGAGCTGCGCTGATGACCAGTGAGACATATATGTTCAGTGACAAACATTAACTAATCTATGGGGTCACAGAGATGATAATGCAGAAGAAAATTGATGTAAACAAATACAGAAAGAAACAACTACCAGGAGAGCAGAATAATCTAAATTAAGCCAGAGGGAGAGTTAACATGCAACCACAGAGAATTACTTTAATAATTCAGCAGCCAGAATGGGGCAGTACGAAAAGGAGAGAGCAAAAGCAAATACAGCTAGTCTCCGAGTGAGACACACAAAGACCATCGCTTTTAGGGGCACATAGGGAAAAATAAATAGATGCAGACTAACAAATTTTCATTGGGCGTCCTCCCTGGGACTTGACACAATGTATCCTGCATTAGGAAGTGTAAGTGGTGATCCACTTAATCTGCTCTCACTGCTTTTCACTGCCTCCAGTAGCACCTCAGCTACTGGTTAGGTCGAGCTGTGAGAGGAGAGAAGATCCATAGCAGAGCCTGGCCTGGCCCATTTTTCTGACTGTGTAGCCAGGAGCTTCAAAATCGGACAGGCGTTTTGGAATGTTGGACGCATCTCCTCGATCGCCACGGGCCTGCTGACTTAGCGCCGGCCATGGTTGGGGTCTGGCTCTTCAGTGGTCAACTTGAGACACAACAGTCTTATTCAGTGCCATCCTGACCAAAAGGGCTGTATGCACAGCATATATACTTGAAAGCACCAACTCTATGTGGGGGCCCGGCGGAAGAAAAGCCTCATGGACCAGCCAGTCTCCTGATCCCCATCAGTGGGGAAATGCAGAGATGGGAGAAGTGAAGGAGCGGAGAGACAAAGAGTGTTTAGTTGCATTAATCTACTTCTGCCCCTTCATTCCCTTTTCTCCCTCATTGGGCATTTTACCCCTCCCAATGTCATAAATAAAATAACAGGAGTGACATCTGTATCCCTTTTCTCTACTTAACAAACAGATAAAACTAGAATTATGTCAACACCTTAATCCCTATTGCATGTTGTCCCACCCCCTGCTCTGTAATTTATGCTAGGGCCGGAATCTTTGCTCTAAATGAGGTGCAGCAAATACAGCAATCATAAAGCATTGTTTATATTGCCACAATGGTCACTACACCTTTTTCCAAAGAAACCACAGTCTTGCGGAAACGTGGGACATTGGCCAGGGCCAGTTGGGCGGAGCGGAGGTCTCTGGTCGATGTGTGGAATGTGAGGCGGTGGTTGAGGTACGCAGGTCCTGCGTTGTGTATGGCTTTATATGCGTGTGTGGGGAACATGAAGGTGATACTTTTGTTGATTGGGAGCTAGTGGAGGTCTCTCAGGTGGCCGGTGATGTGGCTGTGACGGGGGATGTTGAGGATAAGTCTTGAAGAGGGGTTCTGAATGTTCTGCAGTTTCTTGAGGAGTTTCTGGGTGATGCCGGTGTAGAGTGCTTTGCCGTAGTAGAATTTGCTGCTGACGAGTGTGTGGGTGACCATCTTTTTGACTCGGTGGGGATCCACTTGTAGATGATATGACAGTTTTGATTTGGCGGTTCATGGTGAGTGAGTAGTCCAAGATGATGCTGAGGTTTTGTGTGTGGTCTGTTTGGGGGTGGGGGGAGCCAAGAACTGTGGGCCACCAGGAGCCTTCCCAGACCGAGGGGTTGGAGCCCAGGATGAGGACTTTGGTCTTCTCTGAGTTGAGCTTGAGGCAACTGTCCTTCATCTAGGTGGTGACAGCCTTCATCCTATTGTGGAAGTTGTTCTTGGCGACTGTGGGTTTGTTGGTGATGGAGAGGATCAGCGGGGTGTCAACGGCGTAGGAGACAAAATTAGAAATCTACTCCAGTAGAGTCACACCTACTTTTAGATTCGTTTTTTTACTTATATGCGATTTTAAAAGGATTGATGCAAAATCTCTAAAATCTATAACTATATAGATTTCCAGGAACACTCAAGTTTCCAAATTGTAGTTAGGCGCTGTTGGAACCGGGACTACCGGTCCACGTAGGGTAGCATGGCACAGAGTGGGAAGGCTAAATCTAGAAAAATGTAAATTGATACTTGTATAGCGCACTACTCACCTGCAAGGGTCTCAAGGCGCTTGTACGAATACCGCTGTGGAACCCATCCTGGCTTTCCCTGCGAGGCGTCCACTCCTGGGCACCCCCAAGGTGGAGGCCAGGCATCCTTAGCGTTGTGGGGGCCGTTGTGGAGATTAAGCAAGCTATTGCCCAGAGTTGCAGAGTGGGACTCCATGATTGGAATAGGCACCGAGGCGAGAATTATCAGGTCCGTGGAATTTTGAGCCCAAGACCCACCGAGGCGGGGAATTGAACCCTGGTCCCGGGCTAGACCTCTGCATCAGGGTCTGGTGCTCTAATCATTGACGTTATAGACAGAGTGGTCCCGGACTGGGAAAGGGAGGAAATTAAAGGAAATAGTGACACACTTATATATACATACATAAAACCAAGAAATGGTGTACAGAGTTTTTATTCACAATGTACTGAGGACCATAGTCAATGGCTGTGCATTTGATTACATTTAGTGAAAATTTGTTATAAATACGTGCCCATAAACAAAGGGGGAGGGGAGGCAAGGAAAAAGGAACATGTGGGTGAGAATATACAAGCAATCTTATAATCTTCAATGAAAAAAGGGGAAAAAAAGCAATTTATACAGTTATTTTGAAGTTCCCAACAAAACTAGAGTGACTAGAGGACACACACCCAGCCGGCCGGCCTTTTGTGGTGTCTTCGACACAAAGAATAATACAGTCTACTGATAAGGGCCGGCCCAGGCCGGTTCTCTCCGAGTGAACAACACCTCATAACTAAAACATCACACTTGATCTACATGCATCTCAGTCTGCAGAGGCAGGAAGCAAAATGGAGTCTCTCTGGTTCTGGGCCTTGTAGGCCCGAAAAGGATGAAATAGACACTTAACTCTATCAGAGTACATACACAAACCATACCAATATGTAATATAAAGTCAGGACTACAGGATCCACCCTCTACTATAGGTAGGATGATGAAAGGACACATAATTATGTCAAAGCCAATAGGCAATAGATGGATTAGAGTCAAGAATAAGGGATCTATCATCATATAAAGCAGCTATCCTCTAGTTTATGCTTCTAGGTCTGAAAAGGGGCCTAAAAGGACCAAAACAAGATATGAATAGGGATCTAGGATGGTAGCAAGCTTAAAGTCACCATCACTCAGAAATAGAGCCAAAAACCCGGTCAGGACACTGAGATAACATGATTTTGATTCCTATCAACAGAAATGAGCTGAGTGTAAACAGATGCCCTTACCTAATTTCGTTGGAGGTGTTCCATTATTCAAAAAAGGAGCCACCGTTTGGTCTCAAGGTGTGTGGTCTACAAGACGAGAGACAGAGATGGAAAACGGGATTAGCACTGAGTCGGACCACTGAGGCACCTTCCATTTTATATCTGATACCCTCTACGACTGTGAACCTATACTACGTCTGCCTCATTGGCAGGTGAGCTCGATCACTTACAATGATGCCTTAAAAAACCTGGATATTTTTGATATTTACATTCTCATAAGAAGTATATATAAAAAAATTCTTTCAGGAATGCTCCTCTAAGACGTAACAGTTTTTAGTTTTTCAACCTAACCCTCCCCGTCTCTGGAATCACGGACGGTTAGGTAAGCTGCTCCCTTTCACAGAACATTCTCTGTACATCTATGGAATGTTTTTTGTCTTGAATGTACTTTATTATTAAATATTTTTTTGTCCGCCTTTCTTATATTTGACTCCCACAAGGAGGTTTTTCTCGGAAGGGCGCTGACACAGGTTGATATGTCCATAAGTCCATGACTGTGATTTAATCTTTGCATAATTCTCACTCTATTGAGGTCCACACTGTTATTTAGCTACTACCCTTAGTCTCTCTGCTATGTGAGTTTCTCCTGAATATTAGATTAGTCACTATGAGTTATACCCACTATGTCGAGTGATCTCTGATGAGACCTCCCTGTTTTTTGACTGAAGATTTCTTTTCCTTACCCTTAGGAGGATTTCCCTCTCCTTCCCCTCCCTCTTTGTCCTGAAGAAGACCCTCCTAGCAAGGGGCAATTTCCCTGCACTTCAATTTGGGTCGAAACGTAGACTTCCACTTCACCTCACCAGCCTCTACCGCTAGTATGATGTTCACAGCTGTTTTAGGAGCATGGTGTTCTTAAAGTCTACTGAATTGATTCATACTTCACTTGTGACCCTGGGACCAGGAGATCACTCTAGTTTTGTTGGAAACTTCAAAATAACTATATAAATTGCTTTTTTCCCCTTTTTTCATTGAAGATTATAAGATTGCTTGTATATTCTCACCCACATGTTCCTTTTTCCTTGCCCCCCTCCCCCTTTGTTTATGGGCACGTATTTATAACAAATTTTCACTAAATGTATTCAAATGCACAGCCATTGACTATGGTCCTCAGTACATTGTGAATAAAAACTCTGTACATCATTTCTTGGTTTTATGTATGTATATATAAATGTGTCACTATTTCCTTTAATTTCCTCCCTTTCCCAGTCCGGGACCACTCTGTCTATAACGTTCATTCACCCGGGTCCAGTGACTTACATGGGTTAACCCTGTCTTCTATAACACAGCTCTAATCATTGAGCCACACTTCTCCAGAAGGCAAGTATGATGTGTTTGCGCAACACTGACTACAGCACCCCAGTGCAAACGCACCAAAAATGACACCACACCTAAATAGTTAAATAGGAAATAGTGTGACTGTATCTCTTTGTTTTACAAAAGGGAGGAATGAAGGTTCCAATGTTTATTAGATTAAGTAGTGGACATTTCACCTCTATAACTAAATGCATTTACTAGACAGGACATTGTAATTTTCCACAGTAGCCAAAGAAGCAGGTTTTAAATACATTTAGCTAGGCCTGCAACAGATAACACATCACACATGGACCACTTTGAAACAGGTTGCCGATGAAATCAATCAAGTAAGTACATTGTATGTTGCTGTAATAAACATGCGAATCTGCTCGGAGCAAGCAAAGTTGAATGAAATTCTATTTTAGCAGATGTTCCGCATTAAGTTGAGTTAAGCTGATAAAGGCATTTGGTATAAAATCACACAGGTTTTTCATTCAAGGTGTGCTGTCTCTCCTTCACTCCTGCGTAGGAAAATATGCTTAGAGAGTTCTTATTCCCGAGAGGGGATGGAAGTCTGTCACCCACTCTTATGATTTAAGTTAGTCACTTTGTTGTCAGAGAGTGGTTTACTTTAGGGAATTAACTCTTAGCACTCCTGCTTCTGTTTAGTTTTCCCCCTCCCCTCCCTGTACAGCTTTGCTCCTCCCGTTCCACCCTCCATTGTGTGATCTCCAAATACCTTTGCGCCCGATCAGCGCCTGTGATTCAACGTCCTGGGAGCTTATTTGCTGCTCGGTCTTTCCCCTTCCTCCCGCTCAGGTCTCGGCACTTCGCCTGAGGCGGGCAGGGGGTCACAGCTGAGCCGCGAGGTAAACTTCTTAGAGGCCTTGAAGCTCAAGGGCCTCCTTGCGCTTTCACTCCCGCTACACTGGGGAATCAACTGTGGATCACCTCGGCCTTCCGGGTGGTCGTGGCCACCTCTGCCTCAGCGCGAAGCTCCGGCTCGTCGGAGAGGTAACGTGCTAGGCGGGATTCCGGTTGCTAAGCGACCCCGCCCAGCATCTCTCTCCGAGCCGGCGTCGCCTCCCCACTCCTCACGCCCGGCGCAGGAACCACTCTGCCTAACTCCACGCTCAGGCCAATAAAATGACTGGAGTTCTCTGTCAGCCTCGGCACACAGCGCCTCAGTGAGGGCACAAAGAGTGAAACAAAAGGGGGGAAGGGGGCCTCCACCCGATGTAGCTGTTGGAGATCTAGACAATGTAAATTGATACTTGTATAGCGCACTACTCACCCCCAAGGGTCTCAAGGCGCTTGTACGAATACCGCTGTGGAACCCGTCCTGGCTTTCCCTGTGAGGCGTCCACTCCTGGGCACCCCCAGGGTGAAGGCCAGGCATCCTTAGCATTGTGGGGGCCGTTGTGGAGATTAAGCAAGCTATTGCCCAGAGTTGTAGAGTGGGACTCTATGATTAGAATAGGCACCGAGGCGAGAATTATCAGGTCCGTGGAATTTTTAAGCCCAAGACCCGCTGAGGCGAGGAATTGAACCCTGGTCCCGGGCTAGACCTCTGCATCAGGGTCTGCTGCTCTAACCATTGAGCCACACTTCTCCACACTTCTCCACAATAAGCGCTGTCAACCAGGTTAGCTCTCATCAATCAGGCAAATCAGCAATGAAGGGCAAAAATTAAGACCCCGCTTCACCTCAGGGGTCGTAGTGGAAGACCCTCAGTCCGAGTTGCCTTAATAGCCTACATCACCCCCCGCCCCCTTCTCAAGTTCTCTGGGGCTGGGTCAAATCCACTCTGTTAGACCTGTCAGCCCTCTGGGTGGTCCCTCCTATTTAATTATTTAATGTTGTCCCCTTTTTGCCCCTCAATCGGTTTATTTTTGATGTCCACTGGGCTTTTCAGGTGTTGACCTAGGGGTTAGGTGCTCTTTGCCCTCATAGTCTTTTTCCTGAGGCCTAGGTGCCTTTCTGACTGAATACATTGATACACAAAATGGTGGTTGGTAACTGCCACATTTTTTTACCTCGGAGACCTGGGCCATAGGATTACACTAGGAAGGTACTAGAACCTTCTGGAGGGTTCTGATAGCCAGAGCCAGCCTATATAAGGCCAGAACCAGGGCGGCCATTTTAGCTGTTGGTGAGGAGTGACCAGAGAGCCAGGGAGAAACTAGCGAGGAGTGAAGCGTTAGTGTGGGGAGGCAAGCGCACTGTTAGGAGATAGACTGTCCTTTGGTTCAGCTGCTCTACCTTGCCGACGTAGCCCCCTGCCTACTGACTGAGCCCTGGCAGCTCTACTTCATTTATAGGCTCCTGAGGCCATTAAACTTCCTTCATGAAAATGTAGTTAATTGGCTGGGGAAGTCAGTGGGGACAGGTCCTGATTAAATAGAAGATTGTTCCGCCTTCACTCCCCCTTTCCTTTGGGTGACCCTGCCTGAACTGTCCGCTTAGAAGTTGTGGGGTTAAACACTTCCTCGCTCCTTCCCTGAGAGACTTCTTGGCCGAAAGAAATTAAACCTACCCGGTAGCGATTGGCGTGTGACGACGCCGGCACCGGACTACTGCTGCTGATTCCTGGGCCCCTGTGGTGGGAAGTTAGCTGGGCGGACCTGTCTGGGGTCAGCAGGGCAGTTAGCTGAGAAGCCAGCGTTGCGGAGGACAGCGAGCGCAGGCGAGCGAGTTTCCGGAAGGAGGGTGACGAGAAACTGAAGGAGGCCGGCCTGCGTAGTTCCCTTCCCCTCTGATGGACGAGAGGAGGGCGGGACACTGAGCTGTGAGGAACGCCAAGGAAGTCGCGGCAGAGCTCCGGCCCCGTCAGCTGCTTTCAATCTTGCAGCGCAGGGGTCGGAATCATCACAGAGCCGGGATCCCTGTGTACCGAGGCTCCAGCAGGAGCGAGAGTGGAGTAAGGACGAGTCCCCTGACAACGCGGTAAGACCGTGAGGGGGGAGAGCGGAGCTCCCGCGTCTGAGAGGGCTTCGGAGTTGGAAGGAGTAAAGGAGGGAGGGGAGAGCCCACCGAACCCGTCTTCAAAGACTGCAGGGCACAGGCTAACAGTTGTCGGAAAGGGGCCAGTCAAACACAACGGGTTTGGGGCAACTTCCATTCGAACTGTGTTGGCGGTTAGATAATCCAGACGCCACGAGTGTGTGACTCCTTAAATATCTTATCGTACCTACTAGAGGAGGCTTCCTGCAGGAGAGCACTCTACTGTGGGAAGGGTAGATGGCAGCTTAAAGGAGACTGGGTTACCACTGAAAGGCCATACCAATGGTGTAGCAGAATGGGACTGTGAAAGTTTGCACTCTCACGCTGGACCAAATGATCTGTTATGTTATGTTATGTTAGTATAGTTATTTATAGCGCACAGCTACTCCATAGAGTGTCCCGGCGCTTTTATTGACAACCTGTAGCAGAAAAAAACACAAAACAGTAAAATAACACGGACCCAGCAGAAAGAAAGAAGAGCGAACTAAAGGGCAAAAAGCCAAGTTTTAAGGCCCTTCCTAAAAGTCAGCAAATTAGAGGTGCTGCGTAATGCCAGAGGCAGAGTGTTCCAAAGCTGTGGCGCCAACAGTTTAAAAGAGCGACCTCCAATGCGAGCCCTTTTTACTCGTGGGACCACAGCAAGGAACAATGATTCAGACCTCAGAGATCGGGCCGGATGGTAAAAGGCATGCCTCCTTTGGAGATATTTTGCTCCCGAGGCGTGGAGAGCCTTGTGGGCCAAGGTCAAGGCCTTAAAAACTATCCGCTTCCGGATAGGCAGCCAGTGGAGTGACTGCAAAAGACCGGAGACTCTGGCTCGCCTATACAGGCCAAAAATGGCCCGCGCGGCCGAGTTCTGGACCACCTGCAACCGTTGCAGGAGATATTCCGGCAGGCCAAGATATAGGACGTTGGAGTAGTCCAATCTTGAACCAATTAAGGCCTGCACCGTCGTCTTCCTATAATCTTCTGAGAGCAGAGGAAGGAACTTACGGAGCATCCTGAGGAGGCCAAAACATGTTCCCGTAAGACCAAGGATCTGAGATCTTAACGTCAGACCGTTATCAATCTTGATCTAAAAGGGCTGGTGGTGAACAAGAGAATATTCTGCTTGTGGGTTTTCAGAGCTCCAACCCCATAAACCTTGGTATTACTGTGCTACTAGTGGAGCTGATGCTTGTAACCTCAGGTTCATTATCGCAGTGAGATCACATGGTGAATGAACAGTCTAATCTGATTGTAAGGACTATCTACGCTTTCTGAATTCTAGATCTATGTAGCATATTTTGTTGGACTAAGGTGCAGGAGTTGATACAGAATTCTCCTTTCAGAGTGAAGGGGGGGAAAAAATGTCAATGTTTTTATGAAACTGTCCTGTTGCTAATTTCATGCGAAGCTATTTTATGCACTGAATCTAAAGTCTAAAGTAAACAAGAGGAACCAGAGAATTTTTATAAAGCAAACCGTATTTTCCTAAAATTGGTGAATCGTTGTTTTTGAATGGATGGACGCTGAGTTACTGCAGGGTGTGACGCAAGCTTAACAATTTTGCCTTTGGATTAAACCTTACCTACTCTGTGCCAAGCTACCCTATGTGGATTGGTAACCCCAGGTCCAACATAATTGGTGTCCAGCGGTGGGATGAGAACTGTGCTTGCGTCCACTCTATAGTAACCTAGTGTACTCCATAGGCCTACACCTGGAGTTTTCTCCTTGCGGACTCCCTAATTCTATTTTTGCTTTTCCAAATTTGCTCCTGGTGGTGGGTGGAGGTTATCCTTACATCATATACTTCCTTGTTCTTTCCTGAGTACCATTTAATACCCTATCTCATGATGGAATTGAACCTTGAGGAGATTGAGACCTATTCTGCGGCCCAACTCAGAGATTTCTGTCAGAAGAATGGGGTATTCTACAAAAAGGGTGCCAAGAAAAGTGAGCTGCAAACCAGCTTGAGGGCATGGGTGGAAGCTCATTTGGAGGAGGAACTGGAAAAGGAACATGTTGATAGAGACACTGTCATTGGAGCAGAGCTGTTGTACCAAACTGAAGGGGGGAACCTACTGACAGGTCCCAGGACACTTTCAAGGGAAGGCAGCAGTGTCTCGGGGAGGAGTCTAACCGAAGCTGAACTGATGGACAGGAGGGAAGAGAGGAAGCTAAGGTGGGAGTTAGCTAGATTGGAGTTGGAAAAGGAGGGAAGGAGACTAGCTCATGAAGTAACTCTGAAGGAGCTGGATCTCAAGGCCCTACAAATGGGGACTTCCAATCCTGATAATGGTGGCAGCGAAACCAAGGAGATAACCAGGGAACCCAGACCCTATTTACCCAAGGATGTAGTCGCTAGCTAGAGCGCAGGTGATGATATTGCTAAGTGGCTAGCTTCCTATGAGGTCTCCTTAAGAGCCCATGGGATTCTGGAAAAACACTGGGGGCTGGCTTGTATAAGTACATGCCTCCTGCAGGGAGGGACACACTCTTAGCCCTGGAGCAGGGGGAGCAAACCCACTACCCCACCATGAAAGTGGCGCTAATCAGAAAGTTTGGACTGACTCCAGAGAAATACCGTCAATAGTTTAGGGGTAGTCACAAACTAGGCACACAGAATTGGGTGGATTTCTTAGACTACGCAAAGAAGGCATTAGAGGGCTGGGTGCAAGGCAGCGAGGTAGGGGACTATGAGGGGTTGTATGACCTTATACTCAAGGAGCACCTACTTGAGAAATGTTTTCCCGAGCTGCGTCAACACCTGGTGGACAGCAAGCTGACCAACCCCCGGAAGCTTGCAGAGGAGGCGGATATCTGGGCAAGTACCCGGGTGTCCTCAAAAGGGACTGGAGGGGATTCCCAAAGGGCCGGACAGGGCGCCCCCCAGAAGAAGGAGGGGGGAGATAAAAAGTGGGAGTTCTCAAAAGGCCCCCAAAACAGTTTCCAGGGAAAGGGAACAGGATTCACCCCTAAGGCAAACCCGCCCAGAAACCCTCATCCTGGTCAAAGTCAGCAGCCAAGGGTTGTCCACTGCTTTGAGTGTGGTGGTGTTGGACATTATAAGGGAGATGTTAAGTGCCCAAAGAGACCACCCCCTCCCACTGGAGGAAAAGCCCCCGGTATAGCTAGTGTAGTGCTCGGGAGGAGTTGCCCTTAGATAAGGGGGGTGAGTGGGCGGGTGTCACCTTAGTGTCCCTGGGAGATCGGGAGATGGTTCCTCAAATACTACAAAGTATGGGCAATGGATCACCATCAATGGCCAGAGAGGAGAAGCTCTGAGAGACACAGGAGCCAGTATGACTATGGTAAGGAGTCAACTGGTGTCTCCAGAGCAGGTGATTCCACATGTACTCCACCCCGCCGCGATGGCTGACGGCAGATTGGGCCACTACCCTGTGGCCGAGGTTCCCTTTGAGTGGGAAGGGGTTGCAGGTTCACTTCGAGTTGCCGTAAGCCCTACCGTGCCAGTCGATTGTCTGTTGGGAAATGACATGGAGCACAATGCTTGGAAGGAGGTGGAATACCGGACTCATTCGGAGATGCTGGGTACACCTGACTGGGCCTGTGCAAGCACAAGGTCTGCGACTACCCGGAGAGGGAGTTCACCTGGGCTGGAGCCTTGAACAATAGCCCAGCCCGCTGCCAAAAAGGGAAAGACCCGAAGACAGGAGAAGCCTACTTCGGCTTCCATGCCCCATGAGACAGATCGGCCACCTGCGGTGGTGGGCCAGGAGTCCGTGGAGGGGGAAGTAGTCTCCCTGGAGGACTTACCTATCCCTGCTGAGTGGCATGTGGAAGGATGGCCTACCAGGGAGGAGTTGTGTAAGGGCCAGAAGGAGTGCCCTACCCTTGAGGGACTGAGGCGACAGGCCGAAGCCCAGGCAGCAGGGAACGTTGCAGGGCACTACCATATTTACTGGGAGGACGGACTCCTCTACAGTGAACCCAAGGTACCTTTGCCCGGTTCATCACTGGCCTTGGTAGTCCCTCAGCGATACCGAGCCTTTCTTCTAGAATTGGCTCATGAAATTCCCTTGGCAGGACACTTAGGACAGGACAAGACCTTTGCCCGGCTTGTCCCCCACTTTTACTGGCCTCAGATGAAAGTGGCATCCAACACATAATGTCGGACGTGTGTATCCTGTCAAGCCAGAGAGGAAGACAGGGGTGAAGCTGAAAGCTCCCCTGGAACCACTTCCTGTCGTTAGCACCCCCTTTGAAAGGGTGGGCATCGACATTGTGGGGCCATTGGATCCACCAACTACAGCTGGTCACAGGTTTATCCTGGTTCTGGTGGATCACGCCACACGGTACCCAGAGGCAATTCCTCTGAGGACTGTCACTGCACCTGTAGTGGCTAGGGCCCTGATGGGGATCTTTACCTGAGTGGGTTTCCCCAAGGAAATTGTGTCCGACAGGGGGACCAACTTCATGTCAGCGTACATGTGGGCTATGTGGAAGGAGTGTGGAGTTACCTACCGGTTTACCACTCCTTATCACCCACAGACCAATGGTCTGGTGGAAAGGTTCAACAAGACCTTGAAAGGCATGATAAGAAGTCTGCCTGAGAGCCTGCGGAGGAAATGGGACGTCCTCCTACCCTGTTTGCTGTTTTCCTACAGGGCAGTGCCACAGAAAGGAGTGGGCTTCAGCCCCTTCGAGCTTCTGTATGGGCATCCTGTGCATGGACCTCTCAGCCTGGTGAAGGACAGATGGGAAAAGTCTCCCAGAAAGCTTCCCCAGGATGTGGTGAGCTACATGCTGGCCTTCCGGAGCCAAATGGCAAAGTTGTGGAAGCAAGCTTCTGACAACTTGGAAGCCAGTCCAGCAGTAATGAAAGAGTGGTATGACCACAATGCTCACCCTGTGGAGTTGGAGCCTGGCCAGAAAGTGTGGGTGATGGAACCTGGAGAGCTAAGTGCCCTCCAAGATCGCTGGACAGGCCCCTTTGAGGTGTTAGAGAAGAAGGGTAAGGCCACCTACTTGGTGGATCTTAAGACCCCTCGACAGCCCCTATGGGTGCTGCATGCCAATCGCCTCAAACCCCACCATGAGAGGCCCGAGGTCATCTTGATGATGGTGACGGATGGTGCAGAGGAAGCGGAAAGCGAGCCTCTCCCTGATCTTTTTTCGTCTCAGGAAAAGGATGGGTCGGTGGAGGGAGTGATTCTCTCCTCATCTCTAACTCCTGAGCAGCGAGAGGACTGCCGCCAGGTCTTGGAGCAGTACTCCTCGTTGTTCTCCCTTGTCCCGGGAAGGACCCACCTGTGTACCCATGATGTGGACACAGGAGATAGCCCACCAGTGAAGTCTAAAACCTACCGGCTGTCAGACAAGGTGAAGGCCAGCATCCACGGTGAGGTTACCAAGATGCTGGAGCTGGGAGTCATTGAACCTTCTAGTAGCCCCTGGTCCAGTCCGGTGGTTCTAGTACCAAAAGCTGCCCCACCGGGCACCACTCCAGAACAGAGGTTCTGTGTGGATTACCGGGGACTGAACTCAGTGACCAAGACTGACGCACATCCGATCCCTAGGGCGGATGAACTTATTGACCGGCTGGGAGCTGCCCAATATTTGAGTACCTTTGACCTTACTTCAGGGTACTGGCAGATCTCCCTTACAGATGGAGCAAAGGAAAGGTCAGCCTTCTTCACGCCTGAGGGCCACTACCAGTTCTGTGTGATGCCCTTTGGGCTCAAGAACGCCCCTGCCACTTTTCAGCGGCTGGTGAACCAGGTCCTCTCTGGAATGGAGGCTTTCTCCGCTGCTTACCTGGTTGACATTGCCGTCTTCAGCAGCAGTTGGGAGGACCATTTGTGTCACTTGCAAGCTGTTCTCCAGGCCCTGAAACAGGCTGGCTTGACAATCAAGGCCAGTAAATGTCAGATCGGGCAGGGGTCGGTTGTGTACCTGGGCCACTTGGTGGGCAGGAGAGCAGTGCAGCCCCTCCAGGCAAAGATTGAGGCCATCATGGCCTGGGAGCCCCCCAAGACCCAAACTGAGGTCCGAGCTTTCCTGGGCCTCACAGGTTACTACCGTCGCTTTGTGAAGGGGTATGGCACTATCGTAGGGCCCCTCTCTGAGCTCATATCCAAGAAACAACCTTGACGGGTAGTCTGGACGGAGGCTTGTCAGCAAGCCTTTGAGAAGCTGAAACAAGCAATGTGTGCGGCACCGGTCCTGAGGGCCCCGGTTTTCTCCAAGGAGTTCATTGTCCAGACAGACGCATCAGAGCATGGCATTGGGGCAGTGTTATCGCAACTCAATGAAGAGGGCCTGGATCAGCCTGTTGTCTTCTTGTCTAGAAGACTGCTTCCCCGGGAACAGAAGTGGAGTGCAATAGAGCGGGAAGCCTTTGCGGTGGTATGGGCTCTGAAGAAGTTGCAGCCATACCTGTTTGGCTCGCATTTCCTGGTTCAGACTGACCATCGACCCCTTCGTTGGCTGATGCAAATGAAGGGAAAAAATCCCAAGTTGTTGAGATGGTCCATCTCCCTACAGGGAATGGACTTCCGGGTGGAACATCAGCCTGGAGTGGACCACGCCAATGCAGACGGTCTCTCTAGGTATTTCCACCTTAGTGATGAGGACTCCCAAGGGGTTAGGTAGCTCTCCCCACTTTCAGCTGTGGGGGACACGTGTTAGACCTGTCAGCCCTCTGGGTGGTCCCTCCTATTTAATTATTTATTTTTGTCCCCTTTTTGCCCCTCAATCTGTTTATTTTTGATGTCCACTGGGCTTTTCAGGTGTTGACCTAGGGGTTAGGTGCTCTTTGCCCTCATAGTCTTTTTCCTGAGGCCTAGGTGCCTTTCTGACTGAATACATAGATACACAAAATGGTGGCTGGTAACTGCCACATTTTTTTACCTCAGAGACCTGGGCCATAGGATTACACTAGGTAGGTACTAGAACCTTCTGGAGGGTTCTGGTAGCCAGAGCCAGCCTATATAAGGCCAGAACCAGGGCGGCCATTTTAGCTGTTGGTGAGGAGTGACCAGAGAGCCAGGGAGAGCCTAGCAAGGAGTGAAGCGTTAGTGTGGGGAGGCAAGCGCACTGTTAGGAGATAGACTGTCCTTTGGTTCAGCTGCTCTACCTTGCCGACGTAGCCCTCTGCCTACTGACTGAGTCCTGGCAGCTCTACTTCATTTATAGGCTCCTGAGGCCATTAAACTTCCTTCATGAAACGTAGTTAATTGGCTGGGGAAGTCAGTGGGGACAGGTCCTGATTAAATAGGAGATTGTTCCGCCTTCGTTCCCCCTTTCCTTTGGGTGACCCTGCCTGAACTGTCCGCTTAGAAGTTGTGGGGTTAAACACTTCCTCGCTCCTTCCCTGAGAGACTTCTTGGCCAAAAGAAATTAAACCTACCCGGTAGCGATTGGCGTGTGACGACGCCGGCACCGGACTACTGCTGCTGATTCCTGGGCCCCTGTGGTGGGAAGTTAGCTGGGCGGACCTGTCTGGGGTCAGCAGGGCAGTGAGCTGAGAAGCCAGCGTTGCGGAGGACAGCGTGCGCAGGCGAGCGAGTTTCCAGAAGGAGGGTGACGAGAAACTGAAGGAGTCCGGCCTGCGTAGTTCCCTCCCCCTCTGACGGACGAGAGGAGGGCGGGACACTGAGCTGTGAGGAACGCCAAGGAAATCGCGGCGGAGCTCCGGCCCCGTCAGCTGCTTTGCATCTTGCAGCACAGGGGTCGGAATCATCACAGAGCCGGATCCCTGTGTACCGAGGCTCCAGCAGGAGCGAGAGTGGAGTAAGGACAAGTCCCCTGACAACGTGGTAAGACCGTGAGGGGGGAGAGCGGAGCTCCCGGGTCTGAGAGGGCTTCGGAGTTGGAAGGAGTAAAGGAGGGAGGGGAGAGCCCACCGAACCCGTCTTCAAAGACTGCAGGGCACAGGCTAACAGTTGTCGGAAAGGGGCCAGTCAAACAGCAACGGGTTTGGGGCAACTTCCCTTTGAACTGTGTTGGCGGTTAGATAATCCAGACGCCACAAGGGTGTGACTCCTTAAATATCTTATTGTACCTACTAGAGGAGGCTTCCTGCAGGAGAGCACTCTACTGTGGGAAGGGTAGATGGCAGCTTAAAGGAGACAGGGATACCACTGAAAGGCCAAACCAATGGTGTAGCAGAATGGGACTGTGAAAGTTCGCACTCTCACGCTGGGCCAAACGATCTAAAAGGGCTGGTGGTGAACAAGAGAATATTCTGCTTGTGGGTTTTCAGAGCTACAACCCCATAAACCTTGGTATTACTGTGCTACTAGTGCAGCTGATGCCTGTAACCTCAGGTTCATTATCGCAGTGAGATCACATGGTGAATGAACAGTCTAACCTGATTGTAAGGAATATCTATGCTTGCTGAATTCTAGATCTATGTAGCATATTTTGTTGGACTAAGGTGCAGGAGTTGATACAGAATTCTCCTTTCAGAGTGAAGGGGGGGAAAAATGTCAGTAATGTTTTTATGAAACTGTCCTGTTGCTAATTTCATGCAAAGCTATTTTATGTACTGAATCTAAAGTCTAAAGTAACAAAGAGGAACCAGAGAATTTTTATAAAGCAAACCGTATTTTCCTAAAATTGGTGTAGCGTTGTTTTTGAATGGATGGACGCTGAGTTACTGCAGGGTGTGACGCAAGCTTAACAATTTTGCCTTTGGATTAGACCTTACCTACTCTGTGCCAAGCTACCCTATGTGGATTGGTAACCCCAGGTCCAACACACTCTCACCAGCTGATGTAATAGGATAGTCTTCTTAATGGGGGGCCATACTGGGACGTGATGCTCGCAGTTCTTCCCACAGGCAGGGCCAGGTCAACTGGAAGGAGGTCAGCACCCACAACCAACTTGCAGCCCATAGGAGCAGTCAGATTAGCCAGTGATACAATCCCCCTAAGTCTATAGCCTGCACTCCAGCCAGCCCAGTAATGACAAAATGGCCGCCCAGTGTCCTCCGTTATATAGCCTTGGCCCAGGTCACCAGAACGGACCAGAAGGTTCTGGAACCCTCTAATGTAATCCTTTGGGCCAGAGCTCTGAGGTAATTCCTAGCACGCGTCCATCTTAGGAACTCTCTCTACCCACCATTTTAGGAAGGCACACCTGTGCCTCAGCACTAATTAGTAATGGTGGGGCACTTGGAGACCTAAGGCCACACAAAAAGGATTGGTGGAAAAATAAATGTGAGGCAGAAAGGAAAAAAACATAGGGTGAGACCATCCAAAAGCTGACAGGTCTAACACGCATCCCCCCCAGCTGAAAGTGGGGAGAGCTACCCAATCCCTTGGGAGTTCTCGTCACTAAGGCAGAAAAACCTTGAGAGACGGTCAGCATTGGCATGGTCCACTCCAGGCCGGTGTTCCATCATAAAGTCCATTCCCTGTAGGGAGATGGACCACCTTAGGAACTTGGGATTCTCGCCCCTCATTTGCATAAGCCACCGGAGGGGCCGGTGGTCGGTCTGAACAAGGAAGTGCGAACCAAACTGGTATGGCTGCAACTTCTTCAGGGCCCAAACCACCTCAAAGGCTTCACGTTCTATCGCACTCCACCTCTGTTACCGGGGAAGTAGTCTCCTGGAAAGGAAAACTATAGGTTGGTCCAGACCCTCTTCATTGAGTTGCGATAGCACCGCCCCAATGCCATGTTCAGACGCGTCTGTTTGGACGATGAATTCTTTGGAAAAGTCTGGGGCTCGGAGAACAGGAGCCGTGCACATGGCTTGCTTTAAGGTGTCAAAGGCTCGTTGGCACGCCTCGGTCCAGATTACCTGTTGAGGGTGTTTCTTGGATGTAAGCTCAGTCAAGGGAGCCACGATGGTACCATATCCCTTGACAAAGTGGCGGTAGTAGCCAGTGAGGCCCAGAAAAGCTCGGACCTCATTCTGTGTCTTGGGGGGTTCCCAGGCCATGATGGTTTCAATCTTGGCCTGTAGGGGCTGCACCTTACCCCGACCCACCAAGTTGTAGTGTAGTTCCTATATTCCCAATAGGCTCTGCGCATTAGAATAACATACACTATAGTTTAGACGTAGGACTGAGGTCGACTAGGTCTCTATCGTATATAATAGACTTAATAGTGAGTGGCAGCTAGCTCAGAGGTCACTAGAAACTTTCTCGAATTCACAAGAAGGGATTAGTTTCTGACAACCGTATAAACATGACAACTTTGTTTCCCAAGGATAAGAAATCAATCTCTAGAGTCGCAGAAACAATAGATAACTATTTTACTCAGTCAACCGTGCATGCTTTGTTTCACCAGAGGTGCTGAGAAAATAGAGAGACTGGCGTTTTCAATAAAAAGTATTTATTGAACAGTCTTCTTTCTCAAGCATAAGAAATGTACTGCTACAATCGTAATACTGGTTATAAAGTACAAGGTATATGATACGAAAAGTATTATAAAGTAGTACTGTAAAAGCATGATATGGTTTCTAAGCCACAAATTGCCTTAAAACATATAAAATACATACAGTGATGTGGAGAAGTGTGGCTCACTGGTTAGAGGACGCAGACCTGGAAGCAGAGGTCAGCCCGGGACCAGGGTTCAATTCCCGGCTCGGCTGGGTCTTGAGTCCAAAATGTCCACGGACTCGACAATTCTCACTCCGGTGCCTACTCGAACCACGGGTTCACACTCTGCGACTCTGGGCAATAGCTAGCTTAATCTCCACAACGGCCCCTCGCGGCGGGATGCCTGGCTTTCACCTTGCGGATGCCCTGCCGGGTATCTCACAGGGGAATACCAGGACGGGTTCCCTAAGCAAGCGCCGGGACGCCCCGTTGGGGCAGCTGTGTGCTATACAAGATACACTACATTTACATAAAATAATGAGCAAAAGTACTCAACTGGTGCTTCTAAAATACGCCTACCCGGGTGTACCTAACCTAAGTCTAGTACGAGGGAAGAAGTAAGTGAGGTGTACCTCAAGTTTAGTATTCTTTGCTAAGAATCTATTCCAAGAATTCTCTAAGGGTCCAATCAGCTCCGTACCTTGGTTTAGAAAGAAGGAGGTCTTGTATCTCTCTCTCAGGACTCAATTTCCCAGCAACCCGCAAGGGTAGCCTGGAAACACTGGAGCTGGATTTCTCGGCTGGAGAAAAGACAGCGTCTCTCAGTGCGTCAGCTGGAGGGTCGGCTTCCTTCGGCACTTGCTGCTGCAGGCGTCGGGCAAGTAGATAGTCGATCTGCTCCAAACCACCGTGTGTTTGTCTGGGCAAATGTAAGCATATTTATACCTTGAAGGTGCCGAGTTTGACGTATGATTGGACTTAATAACGTCATCAAAGACTCAGTTCTTCGAAAACCCCATGATTTCCTAGATAAATTAGTATTCAGGCAAGGGGAAGTCCCTAGCTGCTGAAGGCGGGTTTTTGTAAGAAATCGTTGTTGATTCTCGGAATTTAGTGGAAGTAGCCATGCCGTATTTGGACTGCATAGGCTCAGTCCAAATATGGTAATGATTTCTATGCCTATATAAGGATTGGGTAATTTATACCTATGTAAGGGCATGAATCGGGAAAATTACACTAGAGTCCTAGATTCATTTACAACACCCACTTCACGATTTTAAGTTCAATAAAACTAAACGTATAAGCACTGACTAGCATTTACAATCCCACCCCAAACACAAAATACAAATTGCATTTGAAAAGGCTTGTGTACATAAACTAGTATAAAGAGTATGGAAAAACAAGTCTCAACTGATATGAAGCATATTATGAGAGCATACATTCTAACATAATACAAAAACTACATTCATGCAGTGTCTCTTAAGTTCCTAGAAAAGAAACTGGGACTATCATATAATATAGTATTTAAACCGTTTTGTGATGAGGATTAAGCCAAATATTGTCACTAGGAAGTTTTCAAAAGAAATGTTCTCTAAGAATAGTTCTACTTTAAGCAGATTACTCTGTGCCAAAAGTTCTATTTTAAAAAAGTTCAAATTGTTAGCTAGTTTGTTTTGAAAAAACGAAGGCCGAATCTCAGAGTTCAGGGAACGCTGTGTGCATGAATCAAAAGTTATTCTCGGTGTCAGGAGAAAACATCAGATCGTCTAGGCTGGCAAAGAAACTGTCTACCAGAGTATGCGAAAGTGGGGCCACTTCAGTTAGCAGGTCAAATGTGTATAGATGAGGATCATCGCCGTCAGCGTTTGAAGCTTTAGCACTGTCCGCAGTAGGTGGTACCTGTGTGCCTGTAGTGTCACGTATCTCACCCTCAGTTAGACTAGCCGGTGAGACCTCAATGAATGCCGTCATCAGAATTGGCAGCCGTTGGGGGAAACACGATGCATGAGTCGTTACCGGACCTAGCAAAGCGTCAACATCCGATGGCAGGACTGATGGAAGTGTAAGACAAATGTCCAACACGCATTCTTCTCCGCAAAGCAGGCATCGCAGAACAGGTAAGATGTAATCTTGCCAGATTGATCTGAACTATAGAAACCAAGTTGTGTTCAGATCCCTTAAACAAGCCAAGCCAAGAATCTGTGAAATTCTCTCACGATACCTCATGGCAAGGAGGCATTGTTTCATGGTAGTCTGGGTATATCTGGTGACCGGACTTGCCATATTGGAGCAGAAGGAATAAAAATAGAATTCCTGCTACGAGTCCCAAGAGGAGAGGCAGGCAGCCGAACACAGAGTGCACGAAATTTGGAAAAATGCAGAGGACTGCTTTAAATGGTGTTAACAGTCCCGAAAAAATCGTCTTAAATACATATGCGATGCCACTGGTATCAGACATGTTTAAGATTTGACTTAACATTTCTGCGAAATGTACTGGGCAGTTCGGTGATAATAATGCATGTATCTCTGCAGAAGTCCTTGCAACTTGCAGATCACATGTTTCTTTAGACGAGGTCAGTGGCACAGTCTTTTGAAAAAGAATTACTTTCATCCTGCTTAAAGTATCAATTCGTATAGAAGAGATATTCAGTGAAGGCCATAACGCCGTTTCCCTGTCTGTCTTTCTATTTGGATACAATACTTGCATACAACAAGTGACCCTGGATGACACACTAACTAGATACGCTTTTCCTGGCAACATGCCACAACAGCTGTGGTCATTGAGCATAACATTGCTGTCATTGGATAGCTGCCTGAAAATTGGTTCTATCACTGTGGAGGGTGTAACGTGCAGGTGGCAAGAGAGGTTATTTGCAGAACCTTCGCAGGCTCCGTGTAAATTAATACCTTGGCACAAAAGTGTACCACTTAGTGAGTTCTTACAATTTTTACCACTAAGGAATACCTCTTTTCCCCCACTCCAACATTTGTGTGTGTAAGGTAAAGTCCAGGTCGACTTAATGTATTCTTTACCCAACCTTTCATACAGGCCCGCGGGTATATGCTGTAGACAATACTGACATTGGAAAATCGTCACTGGTATCGTAATGGTGCCATGTATTATCCATTCAATGACAGGCTTCTCAGAAACTGTCAATGGTAATCTTTCCAGTTTTTCAATGCTCAGCACCGTATAGTCTGCTCTTCTTTGTGCCAAAGACATTTGTTTATCTATAAGGTTAAATACAGCAAACAATGACGTTGTGTTGATTAGGCGCCATGGCACGTAGCCTGAACGAAGATTTTGTAACGTCCAGCCTAGTTGCATTATAGAACGTAATTGAGACTTGCCATGTTGTAACATTAGCAAGTCCTGCTCTATTATGTCAATTGCTGATGATACAATGCTGTTCAAAGAATATATTCTGGAGGACAGAGTCATTAACCCATTGTCCACTACAGAGAGTTTTCTCTAAATTAATACGATCGATTTCTCGTATTCATTCTGCAGTTTCCAGTTGCGTTATTTTCCAAGCTTCGTTGTACGCAGCGTATATACCGGCGTATATGAAACGTTTTTGACGTGGTTTGCGAGGCCCCATTAAGACATCTCGCAAATCATTGCCTTCTTTAAGTAAAGATAAGTGTTGTTTGATTTCTGGAAATGTAGATTTCTGTTGCCATTCAAGGCATAGCTTTTTGCTACACTGTAGGTAGTTACTATCCCTGGATGTTGTCTCTGGGAGTATCTTGGATCTGGCTTATTCACTTTGTGTTTTGTTCAGGAATCTATTTTGACAGTTATTTGTATCTGAGGCCAGATTAACCATTTATTCCAATCAGAATTAGTTCTGTTTTGTTTCAAAATATAGGGTACGTCTATCCCCTCTTCTGTAGTATCATTACTGTCAGTTGTGGGTTTAGTTATAGACGGTTTATTTAAGTCTTTTATCTTAGCCAGGCCAAGACAAGAGGTTTGTTGAACAGTGTCATATAAAAAAATTATTTGTTCTGGTATAATGCAGGCTCTGAACAGGGCTTCTAAACCTTGCACCTGCCAGTCTTTTGTGCCCCAGACAGTTTTTGTCTCAATGTTGTCTTTCCAAAAGTCAAAACCTAATGTCGACAGCTGAGCATAAAAGTTTGCAGAATGAATTAGTTTAGTATTGGTCAACATTGTTTTACATTCCTGTCTTATTCATATTTTTGAAATAAAATGTTTCTGGATTTGTAACATTGAACCCTGAGAAGTACGGAAACTTTTCATAAAATGTTTTTGAGCTACCTTTTGGCGGCGTTGGACAATGTTCCCATTGATTGTAAGTAAAACATTCCTAGGGCTTGCAGATTTATGCAAATAATGGTGACCATAGTGATTAAAACAATACATTTGTTCATAATCTGATGAACCTTTTAAGTATTCGTGTTCTGTAAATTTAGCTGACATTTCTAAGTCTGTCATCATGTTATTAACAGTTTCAAAGTCCCAATCATCAGAAAATGTGCTGGGTGATACAAAGTCACTCAAAGAAAACTTGAACTGGTGTGGAATATTCAGCAGTTCCACCGGGCCATAAATATCATAATCAGTTCTGCCCCATGCTATACCATCAGGTATAGGAACGGCTGTGACGTTCACTGATGACAGGTCTCCTCGTTCACGATGAGATGATTTGTGAGGTTTCAGGAGCAAGTTGATGTTCTTACTTGCTGTGTCCATTTTACTGTATTTTCCATCTATCATTTTTCCCAAGCTTAAAACCAGAATGAGCCAGAGCAGGAGGAAAAGTACACCTAACACAATCCAAAATTCAATCCATGGTGAAACTAGATATTTTTTTTTCAGTTGATGAAAGAGTTCTGTTATTTTTTCTTTGAAAATTCCATTTGCTGGCTTATCTTCATGTTCACTGGGATCCTCAGAAAATGTATCAAAGTCGATAAAATAGCCATAGGCAGTTCTGTCAATTGTTGGAATTGCATCAGGATTGTTATTAATATTTGGAGCTGCTTCTTCCTTTGTCATATGAGTATAGTCAGAGGCTACATCATTGTAGACAGGTGTTTCTTGACGATCTGATATTTGGGTCTCAAGAGGCACAAGTTCCATGGCTGTGTTACACAGTCCTTCTTTTCCTACTGCAGGTTTATCAAAGGTGATAAGTCTTTCAGTCTGAACCTCTTGATAGTAGCAAGATTTGGTCTTCTGCTACATCTTGGGAGTCCACTGGGCCTACTACTTATTATTGACCACATGATGTGGTTTGATCAGGTCGATGGACACAACTCTGTTCTCCCTTTTACCAGCAAGGGACGGTAGTACCACTGATCTTGTTCCTTGGATTGCCATGACAGGTACTGCTTTTCTGTAAGAAGGCCCAAATTCCTTCTTTACCGCGATCTTTTCCCTGACTAGATCCCCAATCTTTGGAATCCAGACAGGTCTTGCTGGGACAGGTGATTTTTCTTCAGCGGTTTTTGGCTTCTGTATAGTGTTACTCCGACTTCTTCTTGTTTCATTTAAGTCCTGTAAAACAGCCAAACGATCTTTGACATCAAAGGGTTTTTGTTCCTCCACTGAAGTTGGACAATCGAGGTCTTCGATTATCATTCTAGTACCAAATAGTAATTCATATGGAGTGATTACACCCAGAGAATTTCTTGGCAGATTGTTAAGACTACGTTGGACACTTATTAGATGTTTGATCCGCCCATCACCCGAACCTAATACCTTAGCTGTTATGGATTGCTTTATGTTACGGTTTTTTCTTTCCACTACCGCATTACCCTCAGGATGGAAGGGACTAGAATACCGCAATGCAACGCCCAAGCTAGCCATGGCCTCTTTGTAAGCTCGAGAGCTAAACGCAGGACCCTGGTCAGAATGTAGCGTGCCGATTGCGTATGTGCCGATAAAGACTCGCAAATCCTTTATAACAGTTCTGGCGTCAGCCGAGCGCTGGGGCCACATCCAAATGAATCTTGTGCAGGAATCCACTGCAACCATGATATATTTATAGTTGCCATCCCTTGTTAAGGGACCACAGTGGTCCAGGTAAACGCATGCTAGTGGTTTATCTGAAATCAGAAGGAGCGTCTGTGCAGGTCGCTTCACTGTAGAAACTTTTCATTTTTTGGCAGATTTCACATTCTAGAACATAGTTTCTAGTTTTTCCTCATGCATGGCCACCAATATCTCCATTTTAATAATGATACTGTGGCGGAAACTCTTGGGTGTGCAGAGGCCAGTCCTTCATGTGCAGCTTAGATTAGTTCCATGTTTGGAATTGCCCTATCCCCCACTCCAGGGATTTGAGCAAAAGGAACATTATTCGCATCAGTTATATATGAGTACTTTACTGGAAAGCCTTTCAGGAGTGTCTTACCACTGTCTTTGACTGAAGCAGTGACCGCTTACATTACCTCGCTGTCTATTTTTGTTTTTGACCGAGTGATTGCAGCTACGGAAGCCGTTTGCACAGCTGCCTTCGCGGCTTCATCAGCCAATGAATTCCCTGCAACATGAACGCCATCACGCTGATGACTCAGTGTATGAATCACGTGAGTCTTTTGTAGTTCTTTCTGTAAAAGAACTACTTGTTCCCAAAGCATTTTATGCTTGATTGTGCCACCTTTCGCGTCTTTGAAACCATTTTGAACCCGGTTTTGCAGGTATTCTTTGTAAGACTGGGCGCAGTAATATGAATCACACACTATTAGTGTGGGGAATTTGCGATCGGTATTCTCAAGCGCCATCTTGAAAGCCTGTAGTTCAGCTCGCTGAGCTGTACAGTCTCCGAGTGATTGAGTTTTAGTGACCATAGGTCTAAATTTACCTTTGTGCCAGCGACCTTTAACAATCGCGCACGCAGCACTATAGGCTTGTTTACCCCCAATTGCGGGCTGTGCTGATCCGTCTGTATAGATTATACATCCGTAATGTTCTAGAGGCAGAATCTCGGTCGGCAGAGGACATTCGTGTTCCTATTGTAGGAATTCTTGTGTCTTTAAAAAGGGGTCAAAGACGTATTCAACGTCTGTTGTAGCAAGAGAGTTAACCCATTGTATTCATCTTGGATGTAAAGCTTTAGCATTCGTCATGCTCGCTTTCGTCACTGCTTCTAAAGCAGGTACAGGTGTAATGATCATTATGCGTTTGCCCTGTGCGAGAGCTCTCTCTTTTGCTACTGCAGTTTGAACCGCTGTCAGAATTTTTTCTGTAGAAGTGAATTTTATTTCAGCTTGTGTGTACAAGTGTAATTTGTATGCTATTGGTACCGTTTCACCTTCATTAAAGGTCAGGTACGTGAATCCGCATCTCCCTGGGATGATTCGGATCGCAAGATTACGCACATTGTCGCGTGTCTCTAATTGTGTTTTTGCTAACATGTCTGTTTCACTGAATGCAAAATTTCTGTATGGTTTTGAGTCCAATTATTTGGTTTGAAATCAGGTTTGATTAGTACGTAGCGAGGTTTAACCCTTTCTGCGTAATTCAGAACATAAGTTCTTCCGAAATTCAGGAAACCTAGAATTGATTGTAAGTTTTTCAGCGTTTTTGGAGGTTGAAGCAGCGCACATTTCTCTAGAAAGTTAGCTGCCAGGCTTTCCCCTTCACTTGAAAGTTCGTATCCTAAGAATAGGACGTTGAGGTGTGCAATTCGCGATTTCTTAAAATTGAATTTGTACTCTTCAGACGCGAACCCAAGTATTATGGTGTTCACTCTTTTCAAGTGCACGTCCAAATCGTCACTGTAAGATAGATGTCATCGACATAAGATAATGCCTCATCATCATACATTTGTAGTAACTCTGTTACCCTGGCTGAAAATAACCCTGGACTATTCTTGAATCCTTGGGGGAGATGGCAAAATTGTCGCTGTGTCCCCATAATTGAGAAAGACGTCAAATGCCTGCTTTCAGGTGCAATGTTTTGACAGAAAAACCCATTTGAAATATCTAATGTGATTTTATATTTTTTCCGCACAATTTTATTCATCAATGCTACACTGTGTGCATTTTGTACTGCAAATGTTTTGCAACAGGAGTTTAAATGTCTGTAATCCAAAACTAGACGATATGAGTTGTCTGGTTTGGAGACAGGAAACAAAGGATTGTTCATTGACGAGGTGCATGTTTCAATCACCCCTTGGTATTCAAATTGATTCAAAATCTCCCTGACCTGTTTTTTAGCTTTTTGCTTAACTGGATACTGCCTTAGTGCAGGGGCTGATTTTGTAACTGGATTTTATGGTGAGGAGAGTTCTCATCCCATCCTGCATGATTTTTATATAATGCTGGTGCCTGGGCTACAACCCATTTTCTCGCATAGGTGTATTTTTTGTGAAACGGAATGTGATTTGAGAAGGCTGGCATAATTATCTCTTCGCCATGTGGGCACTCCCTGACAAATTCAGGTGGCCAGTCTTGTTCAGCTAGAAGAATGTCATAGCCCTTAGAGAGCTTCTCCCAAAAGAGTACTCTTATTTTTCTAGTTATGTCCCCCTCCATCCGGAGTGTTACTTCACATAACTTGTGGGCTACACTAACCCTGGTGTCTGCAGTTTCAACTTGAATGGATTAATTCAAGTCCACTGTCTCCAGATGATCCTTCAAGGTCTTGCGAACTATGGTGACTTCTGCTGCGCTGTCTAGCATTGTCTGGTCCCACTCTCCGTTCTTGGATTGTCCTCAAGATCCTCGGCATGTCTGATATTTATGCTTGCTACCTTCTTCTTGGTTAATTGAGTTTTCTTATTTTTTGGAACGTGCTGTTCTTCTTTGGACTTCACGCGTTCCTTTTTCTGTTCTGATCGTCCTCTTCTTTCAGATTTCTGCGAGGAAGTCTGAAAGGTACGAGAGGAACGTGTATCAGTATCTTGATATCTATCAGGTTTTCTCAGATTATCCCTATTTCTAAGGTATATCTTTTTTCAGAGGGCTCCCGTTGTGGAGACCTACCTCCCTGTTGGGGAGATCTTCCTCTGGACAGAGAACTTTTCTCTTTAGGACGTGTATGTTTAGTATTTTCCCACTTCTTTTTGGGAGTAGTAAGGTTATTTTTAATAAAAACTTTTTCAGGATTTTCTGTTAATTTGGGTTTTACTGGTTTCCCACCCAAACTATCTCTTCCTAGCTCTTCGTAAGATTTTTCAATAATTCTAGCAAGCTCATATGGTTGGTCTGTTATATCTGTTTCTTTTAATTTTTGGCGGATTGCCACTGATGCTGCTTCACCTTTGATGTTGGCTAGTAGTATAGCCGAGTCCTGTTGAAAATCTTTTAGTAATTTCATACCAAGATTTAAGGCAGGTTCTGGTCCGTATTCATTTTGAATCTGTCTCAGAACGTCTGGTATTACCGCCATGGACGGTACACCATGTGTTTTTTTGTGTAGATTGAAGCAAAGACTGTACCCCAAGTGTCACAGTCCTCCACATGTGGTGCGATCCCCATTGGTAAAAAGATTGTCAGAATTCTGTGTTTCTCATGAGGTGTACTATCAGGGAATACTGCCTCTATTTGAGTAATTTTCTGAGCTAACCAGAACAGAATTTGTTCCCTCTTTGCGGGCAATTTACCAATGACTGATTGTATTGTCTGTGGTGTGATTTTATTTGTGTTTTCCTGGTGAGGGGTGTGTTGTGGAATCCATACAGCAGGTTGGACTGTTAAGGTCCGCATGACATATTGAACCAATTGTCTATGTATTTTAATTAACTGTTTTAGCTGAGCTAACAGTTCTGGACCTGTCTTTTTGTCAATGTCAGGATGTGGTGTATAGCTGGCTAGTATAGGCCATGTTGCTCCTGGTCTTCCTAGTGGACCGAGCCTGGTAATGTTATTTTGATGTTGTAGGGCGCCTTTAAACCAGAGCGCATGCTCTTGATAAGTTAGTGGAATTTCAACATCCTCGAAAGGACCGTATTCCGCTGGAGGTTCCTCTACTTTGTAGTAGTGGAACTCATGTGTTGTTGGATTTGCTTGTGGAAAAGTGATCCATGAATAGAATACCTCTGTTTGCCGATATTCATGTGCCTCTATGACAAATATAACTCTACCACCTCTGGGTGATAGGCCATTTTCATTAAGTTTTATAGTTATAGTTTTTCTTACATTTACCGGGATGATTATAGCATCCGCGTTGTTTTGTTGGAGATTTGTGTCATCTAAAACCGCCTGAGTTGCTGCTGCAGCTCTCTCCCTTTCTTCGTCACTCTCCGTCATTTTGTTTGACCGAAAGTTTGCAGAGCAAGTTTCAAGGAAACGAAGATTAGGTGCACAATATTTTGGAACACTGTATCCTTCAACATTGAATAAACCAAAATCTAATACATAGGATTTTTCGTCCTACTCAGTTTTGGCGGATATTATCCTTTTACCCACTCCAGATGTCTATTGGAGTTTTTCCGGGAAAAAGGGGTCTGTGTGAAAAGCACAACTGAGTTACTCTAGTACCGTATCGTTAAATTATCGCCTTACCAAACGTTGGGCGCCATGTAGTGTAGTTCCTATATTCCCAATAGGCTCTGCGCATTGGAATAACATTTACTATAGTTTAGACATAGGACTGAGGTCGACTGGGTCTCTATCGTATATATTAGACTTAATAGTTAGTGCCAGCTAGCTCAGAGGTCACTAGAAACGTTCTCGAATTCACAAGAAGGGATTCGTTTCTGACAACCGTATAAACATGACAACTTTGTTTCCCAAGAATAAGAAATCAATGTCTAGAGTCGTGGAAACAATAGATAACTATTTTACTCAGTCAACCGTGCATGCTTCATTTCACCAGAGGTGCTGAGAAAATAGAGAGAAGGGCGTTTTCAATAAAATGTATTTATTGAACAGTATTCTTTCTCAAGCATAAAAAATGTACTGCTACAATCGTAATACTGGTTATAAAGTACTAGGTATATAATACGAAAAGTATTATAAAGTAGTACTGTAAAAGCATGATATGGTTTCTAAGCCATAAATTGCCTTAAAATATATAAAATACATACAGTGATAAAATAATGACCAAAAGTACTCAACTGGTGCTTCTAAAATACGCCTACCCCGGTGTACCTAACCTAAGTCTAGTATGAGGGAAGAAGTAAGTGAGGTGTAGCTCAAGTTTAGTATTCTTTGCCAAGAAGCTATTCCAAGAATTCTTTAAGGGACTAATCAGCTCCGTACCTTGGTTTATAAGGAAGGAGGTCTTGTATCTCTCTCAGGACTCGATTTCCCAGCAACCCGCATGGGTAGCCTGGAAACACTGGAGCTGGATTTCTCGGCCCGAGAAAAGACAGCGTCTCTCAGTGCGTCAGCTGGAGGGTCGGCTTCCTTCGGCACTTGCTGCTGCAGGTGTCGGGCAAGTAGATAGTCGATCTGCTCCAAACCACTGTGTGTTTGTCTGGGCAAATGTAAGCATATTTATACCTTGAAGATGCCAAGTTTGACGTATGATTGGACTTAATAACGTCATCAAAGACTCAGTTCTTCCAAAACTCCATGATTTCCTAGATAAATTAGTATTCAGGCGGGTTTTTCTAAGAAATCGTTGTTGATTCTCGGAATTTAGTGGAGTAGCCATGCAGTATTTGGACTGCATAGGCTCAGTCCAAATATGGTAATGATTTCTATGCCTATATAAGGATTGGGTAATTTATACCTATATAAGGGCATGAATCGGGAAAATTACACTAGGGTCCTAGATTCATTTACAACAAAGTGGCAGAGGTACACTACCGACCCCTGACCAATCTGGCAATTGCTGGCCTTGATCGTCAGGCCTGCCCGCTACAGGGCTTGGAGAACTTCCCGAAGGTGACACAGATGGTCCTCCCATCTGCTGCTGAAGACCGCGATATCATCAAGGTAGGCAGCAGAAAAGGCTTCCAAACCGGGCCGAAGACGGCTGTAATGCCAGAAACCGGTCCCCGGGAGCTTGTTTCCTTCCCAGTGTAAGAATTGGCTTTTGTAGTTTGGTTTGTCCTGTTCCCATCATGCACTGGGACAGGAACAGACTAATTTGCATACAGCCAGGTTCTGAAACTGGGATGGTGCAGTGAGCTAAAAAACGGTGTTGGATCTAGCCCTGATCTCTTGAGTGGGTGAGAGCTTTCTGCTTAATTCAGAGACTCTGTCCCTCACCACCCCTTGTTGTAAATATTTTTGTCCACCCTAAGCGTGGAAGGGTATTCTCAGATGTGAGACCCTTGCTCATTGCACCATCAGGATTCAAGCAAACCGGGCCGAAGACGGCTGTAATGCCAGAAACCGGTCCCCGGGAGCTTGTTTCCTTCCCAGTGTAAGAATTGGCTTTTGTAGTTTGGTTTGTCCTGTTCCCATCATGCACTGGGACAGGAACAGACTAATTTGCATACAGCCAGGTTCTGAAACTGGGATGGTGCAGTGAGCTAAAAAACGGTGTTGGATCTAGCCCTGATCTCTTGACTGGGTGAGAGCTTTCTGCTTAATTCAGAGACTCTGTCCCTCACCACCCCTTGTTGTAAATATTTTTGTCCATCCTAAGCGTGGAAGGGTATTCTCAGATGTGAGACCCTTGCTCATTGCACCATCAGGATTCAAGCAAACCGGGCCGAAGACGGCTGTAATGCCAGAAACCGGTCCCCGGGAGCTTGTTTCCTTCCCAGTGTAAGAATTGGCTTTTGTAGTTTGGTTTGTCCTGTTCCCATCATGCACTGGGACAGGAACAGACTAATTTGCATACAGCCAGGTTCTGAAACTGGGATGGTGCAGTGAGCTAAAAAACGGTGTTGGATCTAGCCCTGATCTCTTGAGTGGGTGAGAGCTTTCTGCTTAATTCAGAGACTCTGTCCCTCACCACCCCTTGTTGTAAATATTTTTGTCCACCCTAAGCGTGGAAGGGTATTCTCAGATGTGAGACCCTTGCTCATTGCACCATCAGGATTCAAGCAAACCGGGCCGAAGACGGCTGTAATGCCAGAAACCGGTCCCCGGGAGCTTGTTTCCTTCCCAGTGTAAGAATTGGCTTTTGTAGTTTGGTTTGTCCTGTTCCCATCATGCACTGGGACAGGAACAGACTAATTTGCATACAGCCAGGTTCTGAAACTGGGATGGTGCAGTGAGCTAAAAAACGGTGTTGGATCTAGCCCTGATCTCTTGACTGGGTGAGAGCTTTCTGCTTAATTCAGAGACTCTGTCCCTCACCACCCCTTGTTGTAAATACTCAGATAAATGAGGGCGTCCGCTATAAGGTCCAAATGTCCACTCGCTCGTCTGGTTACTGGGGGAGATTATATAAATTGTAAAGAACTCCTGAAACCTCCTTATTCGTGAGTCAAGGTCGTAGAGCAGAATAAATCCACATTCCGGGTACTCAAGTCAGCAAAACATCCGCAGGGATAGGTAAGCCCTCCAGGGAGATAACATCCCCCTCCGTGGACTCCGGGACCACCACCTCATGTGCCCCCTTCCATCTCACGGGGTGTGGACGCCGAGGCAGGTTTTCCCCGTCCCCGGATTGTTCCCTTTTTAGCAGCTGGCTGTGCCTTTGTTCCAGGATCCAGCCCTTGTGAACCGTCACGGACCGCGTGCTCGCACAGGTCCAGTCAGGTGATCCCAACATTTCCATATGTGTCTTGAACTCTACCTCTCTCCAGGCATTGTGCTCAAGGTCGTTTCCCAACAGACAGTCAACTGGCACGGCAGGGCTCACCGCAACTCGTAGAAGGCCTGTGACCCCTCCCCACTCAAAGGGAACCTCAGCGACGGGATAGTGACCCACTCTGCCGTCAGCCATCACAACTGGGTGGAGTACGTAGGGAATCACCTGCTCTGGGGACACCAGCTGTCTCCTCACCATAGTCATACTGGCACCTGTGTCCCTCAGAGCCTCTCCCCTCTGGCCGTTGATGGTGACCCATTGCCTATACTTAATGGTATTTGGGGGCACATGGATCTTAGGAACCATCTCGCTGTCTCCCAAGGACACTAGGGTCAACCCTGCCCACTCACCCCCCTTGTCTAAGGGCACCTCCTCCCCGACTCAACACTCGCTACCCCTGGGGTTTTTCCTACAGTGGGAGGGTGCTCTCTCTTTGGACACTTGGGATCTCCTTTATAGTGTCTAACTTCGCTGTACTCGTAGCACCGGACAATTCTGGGCTGCTGACTACGGTCAGGATAAGTGGGTTTTTGGTGGCCAGATTTGGCTGGGGAACCAGACTCCTTCCCTTGCAAGCTATTTTGGGGGCCTCTGTAGAACTCCTTTTTATCTCTCCCCTCTTTATTCTGGGAAGAACCCTGTCCAGCCTTTTGGGAGTCTCCCCAGATCCCTTAGAAGACACTCTGGTACTAGCCCAGGTGTCTGTCTCCTCTGCAAGCTTCCTAGGGCTAGTCAGCTTGCTGTCCACCAGGTGTTGGTGCAGCTCCGGAAAACATTTCTCGAGGAGGTGCTCCCTTAGGAACAGATTGTACAACCCCTCATAATCAGTAACCTCACTACCCTGCACCCAGCCCTCTAATGCCTTTCTAGCGTAGTCCAAAAAATCCACCAAGTTTTGCGTGGGGAGCTGTGGCTGTTCCGGAATTTCTGCCGGTATTTTCCAGGGGGCAGCCCAAACTTCCTGACTAAGGCAATCTTCATTGTGGGGTAATTGGTCTGTTCCTCCTGTTCTAGAGCTAGAAGGGCATCCCTCCCCACCGGGGGCATGTACTTATACAGGCTACACCCCCCAATGACTTTCAGGAACCCCATGGGCTCTCAACGAGACCTCATAGGCAGCCAACCACTTGCCAATGTCATCCCCTCTGCTAAAACTGGCTACTACATGTTTGGGCAGGTAGAGTCTGGGCTCCCTCCTAACTTCCTTAGGTACGCTGCCACCAATGGGATTACTAGGGTCCCTATCTGCAGGGCTTTAAGATCCAGTTCCCTTAAAGTAAGCTCATGGATGAACCTTCTCTCCTCCTGCTCTTTGTCCAATCGTGCTAGCTCCAATTTTAGTTGTCTCTTCTCTCTCCTGTCCGCGAATTCTACTGAGGACAGGCTCCTCCCAGAAACACTACTGCCCGCCCTAGAAGGTGTTCCAGGCCCTGGTAGCAGGTTGCCGCCTTCAGTTTGGTACAGTGGGTCTAATTCTTCGGTGGTGTTAGGCTCCATTCCTTCCTCATCCCTCCCTCCATCCGGGTGAGCTGCTCAAGCTGGTTTGAAGTTCCGCCTTCTTCGCGCCGCGCTTAAAGAACACCCCTTTTTCCTGGCAAAATTCTTTAAGCTGCTTCACTGAGTATGTTTCCATCTCAGCCAGCTCAAACTCCATCTTGCCAGATGGGCCCTCAGACATTTGCATGGGATTGACGGGACACTTAATAGAAAAGTCCTTAAATAGGAGCTACCTACAACCACCACTTCAGGGAAGGTTTGGAAAAAAACAAAAAGGCCAATTGAAGAGACTAACTCTAGGAAAACAAAATTGCCAGTCAGAGAAAGAACAAAAATTAGGTGTAAGGTGCGTGGGGCACAATAAGTTGCTGTAGGGTGTACGCAAGCACAAATCCGATCCCACCGCTGAGCACCAAATGTTGGAACCAGGACTACCGGTCCACTTAGGGTAGCATGGCATAGAGTGGGAAGGCTAAATCTAGAAGGCAAGTATGATATGTTTGCGCAACTCACCACAGCACCCCAGTGCAAACCCACCAAAAATGACACCACACCGTAATAGTTAAATAGGAAATAGTGTGACTTTATCTCTTTGTTTTACAAAAGGGGGGAATGAAGGTTCCAATGTTTATTAGATTAAGTCGTTGGACATTTCACTTCTATAACTAAATGCATTTACTAGACAGTACATTGTAATTTTCCACAGGAGCCAAAGCAGCAGGTTTTAAATACATTTATCTAGGCCTTCAACAGGTAGCACATCACACATGGACCACTTTGAAACAGGTTGCCGATTAAATCAATCAAGTAAGTACATTGTATGTTACTGTAATAAACATTCGAATCTGCTTGGAGCAAGCAGAGTTGAATGAAATTCTATTTTAGCAGATCTTCCGCATTAAGTTGAGTTAAGCTGATAAAGGCATTTGGTATAAAATCACACTGGTTTCTCATTCAAGATGTGCTGTCTCTCCTTCACTCCTGCGTAGGAAAATATGCTTAGACAGGTCTTATTCCCGAGAGGGGATGGAAGTCTGTCACCCACTCTTATGATTTAAGTTAGTCACTTTGTTGTCAGAGAGTGGTTTACCTTAGGGAATTGACTCTTAGCTCTCCTGCTTCCGTTTAGTTTTCCCCCTCCCCTCCCTGTACAGCTTCTCTCCTACCGTTCCACCCTCCACTGTGTGATCCCCAAATACCTTTGCTCTCGATCAGCGCCTGTGATTCATCGTCCTGGGAGCGTATTTGCGGCTCGGTCTTCCCCCTTCCTCCCGTTCAGGTCTCGGCACTTCGCCTGAGGCGGGCAGGGGGTCACAGCTGAGACACAAGGTAAACTTCTTAGAGGCCTTGAAGCGCAAGGGCCTCCTTGCGCTCTCACTCCCACTACACTGGGGAGTCAACTGTGGATCACCTCGGCCTTCCGGATGGTCACGCCCGCCTCTTCCTCAGCGGGAAGCTCCGGCTCGTCGGAGGTAACGCGCTAGGCAAGAGTCCGGTTGCTAAGCTCCCCCATCCAGCGTCCACTCCTCACGCCTGACGCTTGAACCACTCCGCCTATCTCCACGCTCAGGCCAACGAAATGACTGGAGTTCTCTGTCAACCTCGGCACACAGCGCCTCAGTGAGGGCACGAAGAGTGAAACAAAAGGGGGGTAGGGGGCCTCCGCCCGATGTAGCTGTGGGGGAACTAGGCAATAAGCGCTGCCAACCAGGTTAGCTCTCATCAATCAGGCAAATCAGCAATCAAGGGCAAAAATTAAGACCCCGCTTCACCTCAGGGGTCGTAGTGGAAGACCGTCAGTCCAAGTTGCCTAATAGCCTACAGTAACCCCCCCCCCCCCCCTTTCTCAGGTTCTCTGGGGCTGGGGCCAATCCACTCTCACCAGCTGATGTAATAAGATAGTCTTCTTAATGGGTGGCCATACTGGGACGTGATGCTCGCAGTTCTTTCCACAGAGGTTAACAGGAATGAGGTCCGCACCCACAACCAACTTGCAGCACCTAGGAGCAGTCAGATTAGCCAGTGATACAATCTCCCTAACTCTATAGCCTGCACTCCAGCCAGCCCAGTAATGACAAAATGGCCGCCCAGTGTCCTCCCTTATATAGCCTGTGCCCTGGTCACCAGAGTGGACCGGAAGGTTCTGGAACCCTCTAATGTAATCCTATGGGCCAGAGCTCTGAGGTAATTCCTAGCAGGCGTCCATCTTAGGAACTCTCTCTACCCATTATTTTAGGAAGGCGCACCTGTGCCTCAGCACTAATTAGTAAATGTGGGGCACTCTGAGACCTAAGGCCACACAAAAAGGATTGGTGGAAAAAAAAATGTGAGGCAGAAAGGAAAAAAAAAACATAGGACGAGACCATCCAAAAGCTGCCAGGTCTAACAGGCGCAATTTATTTTTCCATGGAGAAAATATTTTCCTTTGGATAACCTCCTTTCCCATTCGCTCAAAGTTAATGTCCTTCTCCTATATACTTGGCAAGGAATAAATGATCTGATAGAGACATCTAGCCGCAGATTCCTTACCTTAAAATTTCCCAAACATCAGACTGGATCCCGAAGATTTTCCTTCGAGCAATACCCCTACATGCTGGCAGGTGGCATCAATCGGCTCTGCATGACGTCGGCATCATCCACGCTTCAAGCGTCCGCGTCACCTATATAGGCACCACCCCGGCACACTGACATCAGTTCTTTTCTTTCAGTGCCAATCAAGCGTTGATTCGTGAAGAGAGCTATCCGCACTTTCTGACCGGAATTTTCTACATTTTGTCAACCCCCTGTTTTGGTGTGAAAGTTATCATGTCGAGGAAGACTTCATTCTTCAAGCCGTGCTGTGCCGTCCCGCGCCTGTCACTGCACCAGGTTGGTGACAATGTACATTTGGTTTGTCTCTTGCCATGGCTCCAAAGTGTTTGAGGGAGCGGTCCCTAAAGCTGCTTGCAGCACGGCAGGCAGCACCACGTCTTCCGACTCCTTGGAGGTCAAGGTTTCGCTCAAGAGGAAGGTCCGGGCGCCGCTCCAGGAGTCCCAAGTTCTCTTCGTCCCATTCAAAATCATCTGCCGAAGTGATGAAGGATCCTCGGCGTTCAAGGCCTCATTCTTCAAAACCTGCGCCTCCCTTGATTTTTCCGAAGCCTGAGTGACCCCAGCCAGGCAATTTTATGAGGCCATGTGTCTTATTTTTTGGTAGGCTGAGCCCTTTGACACGCCTTTGGTCCTACTCCATCAGGTTCCGCGCCCTTAGGTCTGGCATCGATGACCCTCTTGTATTTGTATTTGGGTCCAGATCAGCTTTGGTCGAGCCACCGCGACCATACCCGTTGCTGCTCCTGACGCCGATGCTACCAACGCCACCAGCACCTACTGGCAATGTCGGCCCCACTCTCATCCTGACAGACCCAGAGCCGGTAGGCGTCGCACAACATTGATTCAGTCACCGACAGGGCTTCCAGGTCCTAGATCATTTCCTGAGCCTTATTCTGAAGCAAGGCGTGGGAGAAGATTGGGAGTGGTCACTGGACCCTTTATAAGACCAGCCAGAAGGCGAAATGGACTGGTCTGAGGAACTGGGTGAGGCCAGTGGACTAGATACTTCTCCAGATATTGACAGTCTTTCTCCCCCTACAGTGGCTATGGGGGAGGGAGTGTCTTATGCTATAGCGGTGCGAAGGGCGTCTGAGGTCGTGGGCCTTTAGCTTCCTTCGGTGGCAGTCAAGCCTAGCATCTTGATTGAGGTGCTGTTACTGGGAGTTTCCTCCTCGGAGCCCTTACTGTCCTACTGGGAACCTGGTCCAAGCCCAGCACAGAGGCTCCTGTAAATAGGGTGATTGCTCGCCACCACTGCCCTACTCCAGGCGACCAAAATGTCCTCACTACCCACCCTACCCCATAGAGCTTGGTAGTCCAAGCATCTACATCCCAAGGCGCGTTCCCTTCAGCCCCCCAGATAGGGAAACCAAGAGGCTGGATAGTTGGGGTAAGAAAATGTTCTCTTCCGCCAATAAGCATGCATCTGGTGAACACTGCATGCTTAGTGGGCTGTTATTCCCACACTTTGTGGGAAACAGTTGCGAAAGTGCTGCCACAGATCTCAGAGGGGACCAGGGCCATCCTCTCCTAAGTAGTGTCAGATGCAGAGAGATGCAGCAAAGTTCGCCACCCGATGTAGTCTTGACACGACCGACTTGCTGGGCAGAGCTCTTTCATCGATGGTGGCTGTGAGATGCCACCCCTGGCTGAGAAAGTCTGGCTTTTAGAGGGATGTTGTCCTCTCTCATGGACATGCCCTTTGACACCACTCTCTGCGGAGACAAGGCAGACTCTGCTCTAGAGCACTTTAAGGACTCGCAGGCTATGACCAAGTCCTTGATCCTTTCAGTGGCCACATGCCCCCAGTCTCCATTTCACCCCTTTCATGGCTACAGAATGGGTGCCAGCTATATCCCAACCACCAAGTAGGGCAAGTTCAGCAACCCCTGCACTGGCAAGGTTTGTTCTGACCACATAGGTTTGACAGCCAGAGGGCGGGTCAGTCCACCACTACCCCCCCAGCAGCTTCAGACTCTAAGCACTCCTAGTCTCGCCTTTGAGACCATGAGTGTCCAGTTGGTGGCAGGATCAGCCATCAGCTCCACCACTGGCAGACCATTACATCAGACAGTGGTGTCCTCCAGATAGTCTGAAGGGGCTACTCCCTCTCCCTCAAGACCACCTCTCCCTCCATGCCTCCATCCTACCACCGGCTGATGAAGGATCATTTGATTCTGCTCTGGGAGAAAGTTATGACTCTCTTGGAGCCATAGCGAGGCTTCCAGAACCAGAAGTAGGCCGTGGTTGCTATTCCCTCTACTTTCTAGTCCTGAAAATGGACAAGGGTCTTCGTCCTATCCTAGACCTACGAGCCATCAAATACTTCCTCAAAAAGGAAGAAGTCAAGATGCTCACTCTAGCTCAGGTTCTGTCTGCCCTGGACCCAAGAGACTAGATGGTAGCATTGAACTTGCAGGATGCCTATTTCCACATTCCTGTCCTGCCTGCTCATCAGTGCTACCTGCTGTTTACAGTAGGCCACACGCATTTTCAGTTCACCATGCTTCCCTTTGCCCTTCCTAGTGCCCCTCAGATGTACACCAATGTGATGGGGATGTTTGCAGCTCATCTTCCCAGATCAAGGGTGGCAGTCTTCCGCTGTGTTGACGGCTGGCTGCTAAAGGCGGGCTCATGCAGGCTGTTGTCTCCCCCTCCAGTTCATGGCGAACCTCTTGCATTTGCTGGGGTTCACTATCAACTTGCCGAAGTCACACTTGACTCCCTCTCAGACTTTCCCCTTCATCTGACCTGTTCGGGATATATAGTGCAGTTTCAGGCTTATCCTCCTGAGTCCAGGATATTCACGCTATGATACCGATGTTTCAGCCTCTATCCTGGATTTTGGAGAATGACTCTGAGGCTGCTGGGCCTCATGGCCTTCTGCTTCCTGGTAGTGACACATGCCAAATGACATATGCAGGCTCTGCAGTGGGACCTGAAAATCCAGTGGGCGCAGCATCAGAGGAGTCTCTCTGACAGTGAACCAGATCTCGGAGGGAATTGCATGAGACCTGCAGTGGTGGCTGATATGGCAAACTGCTATTGGGTCAAAGGCAGACCCCTCTCCCTTCTCCAACCAGATCTCACAGTAGAGACAGATGTGTCACTTCTGAGATGGGGTGGTCATCTGGTAGAGGTGTAGATTAGACTTATACTGGAGAGGTGATGGACTACTAGGTGACTTGCGCCATATCTGGTGGGACTGCCCAACAATCTGCCCTTTCTGTGCTGAAATCCTAGCCCAAATCAAAACTATGCTGGGGTATCCAATTCCAGATACCTCTGACTTAGCACTCCTGGGTTTACGGGATAACTCCTAGACATACCAATCAAAAACAGAGCAAGCTATTGGCTCTGTCTGGGAGCAACTAAAACTGCATTTGCCGCTGTTTGGAAGAAAAGGCCTTGACACAATGGCATACGCACTTATGACAGGCCGTCATAATGGGAAGAATGAGTGTGACATTTTTAGAGATGGCTTTAACATTTTTGAACATACCTGGGGCCCCTTAATCAGCTACCACTCTAGGGGACTCCCACTTCTGTCCTGCTCCTCACGTGTTCGAGTGCTACATCTCTTCCAGTTCTGAAGAGCTATGTTTAACACACAGAGAAGCAGCTGTGAGATTCACATTCACCCCTGTCACTCAAGTACACTGCTATGTTTATTTTTCTCTCTATTTCTTTTTCTTTTAGTGCACAAGGGAAGAGGTAGGGACATAGGATAAGGGGAAGGTACAGTTTGGGATAGGTAATGGAAGAACATTTCATTGCAAGTTCTGGCAATGCTTTAATGTGAATCTGTTTTAGGGGGTTACCCTAAATAATGAAAGAGTGCTGTGTACTGATATAGCTACTAGGGGTCTACATTTGGACTCCCTAGTTGAATGTATTGCCATGTTCTGTGTCGTAAAAATCAATAAAAACATATTTGACAAAAGAAAATGGAGAAAGACTGAAGACTGACAAAAAGAGCACAGGTATGTGCAAGGTAAGCACCTTACAATAAATGCTCTCCAGACAAATCTCCTGTGGTATCTGTGAACACAACTACACCCATATCCAAAGTATCAGCCTCTAATTTGTGAGCCGTAAATGGGTTAATATGTAGTAAGACTCTCGGAGGGAGAGTTCCTAGGTCATCGGGCATGTTTATATATTTTGCTTACTTTGCACATGCTAAACTTGAGAATACATCTTGAAAACGTACTCCTTGGTGAATGTGTTTACTGAATTATTGCCTTGTAGCAGTGATTCACCTTTTATTTGCCACCCATAAGGTCATGATTCTGAAACATATTTTGAGAAACATTTACTCCTTATTCCTGAATGCTGTCCTTCTTCAGAGAACTCTTTAGATATCTCTTTTTAAAAACAGTTTACAATCCGAATTCAAATTCTATAGATGCCAGTGTAAGAATGCAACAGTTCAAAAGAGAACTGTTGTTTCCATGTGACCTTATGATGCTTTTCACATACTCTCCCTGTTGGCCTTTATAATGATAGAACTCTTATCTGTATGAGAGTAGTTATTTATTGAAGTATTTGGGGCTGAGAGATCTTATTCTATATAGTTCATTAGTATACCATCAACTAACGCCATGTAGAGCCCTTATTGGTAGGTTCTTTCCCCCCCAGTCACCAGTATCGGTAGGTTTGATGGCTCCCAGTCGTGTCAACACTTGTCATAGCAGAAGCACAGAACATACAAGCCAAAAGAATGTGAAAGAGACAAATACCTTGTAGGGCCTGCCGTCCAGCCACCTGACTAAAAGGGGGGGGGGGACTTGGAAAAATATTTTCTGCATCATAGGAACTTCATTGATTGTCAAAAACTTTAGAATAATTCCCTCTGGTGTGTAATCCCCATTCTTATCTATGAAAAAGGCACAGAATCCAACACATCTAGTACCATGAAACTCTTTCAAAACCCTATCAAAGGCTGAGTTTTTTTCCTGGAATTGTAACGACTTCAAAATAAAAAGCATTTCTCAAAACCAAATTACAGCACTATTATGTCTAACCTGTTGCCTAAATGTGTCTAAGATGCTAGAAATATATACGTAGAAGGCTTCGTTTGGAAGACTTGTGAGCAGTGTGCCTTTTGGAAACCCAGCAGCTTTCAATCCTTTGATTCCTGGTTCTGGCAGTTGCATTTCCCTTAAATCAGTTCGGTTTTTGTGTGACTTGTAATAGTGGAACCTCGGCACCCTGTGGCCAGTTGTTTAACCATTTTTCTACATTTATTTTTCTGCTTGAATATTACTGAAAACTACTTCATTTAACTCAAATGCTTTTTTTTCATCTTGGTGAAAAAAACCCTGCAGATAACCCAGGCTAGATCTGTGTGGTGTGCCTTAGAGATTGTCAGTCCATGTGAGTTTTGCTCCAAAATGTCTAAGAGGACACCCGTACGCAGAGATGTAAACTAATACGTGTAATAAAAGATTTTGTTGGGGAGGACAGGGCTTCTAGGGAAGAATCTTCTTCCACTGTGAAGCAGCTCTTGGCTCTATACGACTCTCAAAGAGGAAGATCCAAGAAGAGGAGGTCCACAAAACCAGAAAAAAGAAATCATTGCCGATCGCAGCACTCCCATCAGTAGCACTCTTCGTCAGTGTCGAAGGTCTTGACCAGCAAGAGGGAAAGGTTATGCTTCTTACCTACGCCAGAAGTGACAACAGCACCTTTAGTGCCCCTGTTTTTTGTGACCGCTGCAGAGGATCCTATTTGGACTCCCGTGAGGCCCTGTATCGTCCAATCCCTCCAGGGCCAAAGATTATGGTTTCCAGACTGACATCAATGCCTTCTATTTAGAAAAAGGCCTCCCTGTCCATGATTTGATGCTGAAAAGTTCTGTTCAATTTTCTTCTTAATTGCCATAGTATGCTAGCATATTTGTATAGCGCATGGCTGCCCCAGCAACAGGGCGTCCAAGCGCTGATTCCATGGATAAATGGACAGCAGAGGGGGAGCGAGGCAGAGGTTAGGCAGGGAAGAGCGAGGTCCTTAATGCCTTCCTGATAGCCCCATGATTTTGTAAGATTCTGATAGTGCAAGGTAGGTAGGGAGTTCCAGAGAAGAAGCTAGAGCACAGAATGACCAAGCTCCAGCCTGTGCTCTTTTAACATGGGCATCGGTAGCCAGGTGTTGGTTCGAGGAGCGCAAGGCGCATTTCGGTACATAAGGGGTAAGAAGGTTGGCCAATTTAAAAGGGGCTTGGGCATGAAGAATTCTTGGGCATGAAGAATTCTATGAGAAATGCACAGGGTCTTGAATTGAATTCTCTTCACAACCGGGAGCCAGTGTATCTCCTGAATAGATTTGGAAGTAGGGAAAAATGTAGGGAGGGAGAGGAGAGTCTGGGCCGCAGCATTCTGTACACTCTGAAGGCGACGAATACCAGCTTTGTTGACCCCAAGGTAGAGCAAGTTACGGTAATCCAGTCTGGATAGTATAGTAGACTGGATAATAGTCTGGCGGGTCTGCACATCAAAGAACCCAAGTAGTGGCCTAAGTCTGCGTTTAAGGCCAAAGCGCATACCAGCCACAGATATAGTCTGTGTTTGAAATGTCAAGGCACAGTCGACCTAGACGCTCAGGTTTTTTACGATTTCCTTAGGGCGCTCCGGTCCTTCCCTGAAAGTTTGGGGGGGATTCGTCAAGCGGGGGCTGAGATAAAAGGGGGGTCCCAAAACGTGTTTTCCCAATGTTCATTTCCATAGGGCGGTCAACCTCACTTTTAGCCCGAACTACTGAATGGATTTTCACCAAACTTGGCAAAATTGTAGGGACTGGTAGCCCGATGTGCCTTTGCTATGTCTCAAGATATGTGCTCCAGTGGATTTTGAGTAATTTAGGTAAAAAAAATATATATATCTATAAGCACGCTCCGGTACGCGCACCGGGGCGCGTACCAGCGCGCTACGCAAGTTCGCACGCGGAAAGCTGATTGGCTCTCGGGTGTCTGTAAACATTCCAAACAGTCCGAAGCGGCCGCCATCTTGTGTCTCGGTAGGATCGAGATACAAGAGGTGGCAACAACAATGGGGGAAATGACCAAAAGGGGGCAGGGTAGACCCCCCCCTGACCCCCTAGGTTTGATGTGGGGGCCATAAAAGAGCCCCGCGGGGCAAAAAAAAAAGATTTTTTTTTTTCGATTTTCGCGGGGGGAGCGCCCGGTACGCGCTCCGGGCAGCGTACCGGGGAGCGTACCATGGGGAAAAAGAATGACAGTTTTAAAAAAAAGTAGCTGTTTTAAAAAAAAATTCTTTTTGTTGTTTTTTTTATTTTTTATTTCAGTACCTACATGTAGGTACCAATGCAGAGACTTACATTTAATGTACACTGTCTCCTCTGTAGATATCTTGCATGTTGTTACAGAAGTTATTGTGGTATATGGAATCCATACCATAGTCTGTCAGGAAAGCAGAAACAGATCCTTTAAGCACTCCCTGAGAAGTCCTAGGGGATCATGGGTAGTCTATCATGCTCCCTTATGATGAAAAAGAGATGTAAAATACACATTGGAGATAATATAGTGGGAGAAAGGTAGTAACTATGAGTAAACTTACTATGTAACACAAAAAAGTTGCACAGTATACTATAAGTCTCACTTTATAATATAATCATTTTGGTACTACTTCATGAATTACATATAAAAATGAATAATGTCTCAAACAATTTAAAATTATTAAATATAAATTTATTCTTCTGATTCTTTTTCAAAATGTAATAAAACTTCCAACATAATATTGTCAGGAATTTCCTCATAATTATTAGTACATGATTCAATTTGTTCCAAACATTCTATTAACTGTTGGTCCAAAGAGTCATCCATGAAATCAAATTCATCTTTTTGTTCTTCTAGATTTTCCACCTTTACTTCGAAAGAAATAACATTTGATTGTTTTTCTCCTTCCATTTTCTTTCTGAAAATTGCATAAAAAATAACTATATCAGTAGAGTTAGGGTACTGTTGGGTTTAAGTTCAGACAGGTACTTCTGAGTTTTTAACAGTAAAGTAATTTTTGGGCAGTGTATGGTTTCAGGCAGGAAGTAGTACTTTTAAAAAGTGCATGTGATGAAGCCTAAGTAAATTCATAATTATACCAGAGAAGCCTAACTCAATCCATAATTATAACAGAGAAGTCTATCTCAATCTCTAACTTTTACAGAGGGACAGTATATAACTATGAGGAAAAGTTTTCCCAAATTAACTTAAAGTGCACAACATAGTTCCCCTTCCAAATTAACAACTTACCTTTTTCAAAGTAGTTGAAGTTTTCTGTCAAAATTCTTTCAAAATGTACCTCAGGTAGTATTAGTCAAAATGCCTGTGTTTCCCTCTAATTTTTCATATATATTCATGTACTTAACCAATCAAATGTCAGCACATAAAAGTACAAAATGTAAGTAACATTTTAATTGGTTGTAAATTCCAACACTTTCATATGGGTTTTTGTCATGTAATTTACCTCAGGATATTTAGACAGGGCTACAGCCTAAATGGCTCAATGGAATCCCACCAAATTTGGGAAAATGGTAGGGACTGCTATGTAGTAGGGCCTATTCTATATTTGGTGAAAGTGTCTCCTGTGGTTTTTATGTAAATTAACTTCCCGCATTTTTTTAGGGAGCACTTACCGGTGCGCGCTCCGGTACGCGCATCGGGAGCGCTACGGGAGTCTGCCATCTTGTGTTTCGGTACAATTGAGACACAAGATGGAGGACAAACGTTGGGAATGGGTAGAAGGGGAAACAGTAGACAGCCCCTGACCCCCTAGGTTTTCTGAGGGGGGCTTAGGAGGCCTATATAGGCCAAAAAAAATATTTTTTTTAAAAAAAATTGCGGGGGGAGCGCACGGTACGCACACCGGGGAGCGCACCGGGGAGCGCATAGGGAAGAGTACTTTGTTGAAAAATAGTGAAAAAAGTTAGACTAAAATAATCATTTTGAGTGATCAGAGGTAGGGTAGCCCTGAAAAGCTTTTGGGTTCTGTGTCTGATTTAGGTACCTACAAGTAGGTTCCAATGCACAGTCTTAAATTCAGGAGGAATATTCTATTCCCCTCATCTGAGAAGTGCACACCATCTCCTCTGTAGATATCTTGCATGTTGTAACGCAAGTTATGGTTGTATATTGAACCCATTCCATAGTCTCTCATGTAAGCAGAAACAGATTTATTCACATGTTTCCATGCTTCCTCAAATTGTGGACAAAATTGGTTGGACCAGTTCCATTTCTGTCTTTGACATATATTGGAATATACCAAGGCAGTTTGTGGAAAAAGTGTCATCAATTGACCAGGTAGTTATAGTTAGGATTATTTTCAATAGAAAATCTCAACATTCTATTGTGAATAACTTTGGCGCCGGATGAGGAACATTTTTTGATTTGCGCGAGGGGAGCGCCCGGTACGCGCACCGCGGAGCGTACCGGGAAGCGTTCCATGGGGAAAAAAGAATGATAGAGTTTTTAAAAAATGTAGCCTTTTTTTTTATAAATTGGAGGTAGTTCTAAAAAGAACTGTTTTTTTTCTTCTTTTTGTTTTATATTTTTTTAATGTTTTTTGAACATTTTGTACTTTTTTTTGGCTTTTATGAACTATTTTATATTTTTTTGTTGTTTTTATGGGGAGAAACAAAAAACAGGGAATTGAAAACGGCTCAACTGGAGCAAAAATAAAATCAGGAAAAAATTAAGGATTTTTGGGGCATTTGTGGTTGTCACCAGCACGGTTGATGAGCGTTATGCTTTGCTCACCGTAGGTGATGGTCTTGCCACAAAAAATACAAGAGATCTTGTATTGCCCAAACTTTCCTGGGACCATCGCCCTCCGCCTGGGACGACTCCTGGTGGCCCCCAGCCCTGGGCACCGCTCCCAAGCCAACAGACCACGCACGCAACCTGGGCTTCATCCTGGACTCCTCCCTCTCGATGGCCAGACAAGTCAACGCCGTCTCCTCATCATGCTTTCACACCCTTCGCATGCTTCGCAAGATCTTCCGATGGATCCCGACCGAAACCAGGAAGACGGTCACCCAGGCCCTCGTCACCAGCCGACTGGACTACGGAAACACCCTCTATGCCGGAAACCACAGCCAAGCTACAGAAAAGACTCCAACGCATCCAGAACGCCTCCGCCCGACTCATCCTGGACATCCCCCGACGCAGCCACATCTCCGGCCACCTGAGGGACCTGCACTGGCTCCCCGTCAACAAGAGGATCACGTTCAGGCTCCTCACCCACGCACACAAGTCTCTCCACGACCTGGGCCCCAAGTACCTCAACGACCGCCTGACCTTCTACACGCCCACCCGCCAGCTACGGTCTACTAGCCTTGCCCTCGCCGCCGTACCACGCATCCGAAGAGCCACCGCCGAAGGCAGATCCTTCTCCTACCTGGCGGCCAAGACATGGAACTCCTTCCCCATCCACCTTCGGCTGACCCAGGACCACCTCGCCTTCAGGAGACAACTCAAGACTTGGCTGTTCGAGCAGTAGCGGACTCCTTCCCCCAAGCGCCTTGAGACCTTTCCGGGTGAGTAGTGCGCTATACAAGTGTTATGATTGATTGATTGAACTTTTGTTGAATGTTTGGGACCATCTCCCTTATTTCTGGTCCCGATGGAGTGGGTTGCTTTCGTTTGGAGGTGCTGGGTGAAGATTGGGGAGGGTTGCTGGCCAGTTCTCTCACCTCTGCAGCAGCATAGTTGTTGGGATGCTTGCGCTGCATGTGCCGGATCATGGTGTTATTACCAAATGAATATTTTTTATTAGGGTTCCCCCTTGAAAGTTCAATGCCACAAATTTGGCAAGTCACCTTTGGCGCATTCACTTTCTTCTTTCCCTCTGGGATGGAAAAAAACTCCCATACAATGTGCTGCTTTGGCCTGTATGGGGTATTGTCTTCTGGCAGCCACCTCCTCCCCTCCTCCTCTTCCTCCTCCTCCTCCTCTTCTTCTTGACCACCAATGTGATGTTGTGGTGGTCCTCTTGGTGGTGGTGGTGGTGCAGATGCTCCAGCTGCTGCTGCTACTGTAGCCATGGTAAAGTACAAAATATAACACAAAGATCTCCAAACAGGTCTTCCTCAGTCAAAGGACAAAGTCAGAATAAGGAAAAAAGGTGGGGGCTTTCATCATTTGGAAAAAAAACTGTCCTGAACCAATGAAAAGTGTTATTTTCAGGTCACATGACCCGGGCTTTCATCATTTGGAAACCAAAACTGTTCTGCACCAATTAAAAGTGTTATTTTCAGGTCACATGACTCGACGCGCTTACGCGACGCGCCCCCGGGCGCGTCGCGTAAGCGTGTCGGATGCTTACGTTGCGCGATCGTATTCGCTCGAGTGCTTCCGGGTGCGCTTACGCCGTGCGTATCACGTGGACGCAGCTACGCATTACGTCACGATGATGTTTTCGTTTGCGGCAATAGCGCTAAACGGTGCACGACCCGGGGCGCTCCGGAAAACTGCGCTTTCTAGTGCGCACACCGGGGTGCGCACCGGGAGCGCACCAGGGTAAAAAAAAAAAAAAATAGTATTATATAAATCTATACTACTATTATAAAGCGAGAACTGGGAACCTTTGAGGCGGGTAAACACGAAAAGTACACCACCAATCACAACACCCAATACAGTGTTAGAAAGGGGAGGTCCAGTAGATGGACATAGGCTATACAGCACCACACCATATACATTAGGGTGAGAGAAGAACGTTAGGGGAAAAGTGATATGAACGCCGTTTTCGGCGTCATGGGCGCATAACGCGGCGTTCAGCGTCATGGGCGCATACAACGCGAAGGGGTGTGGGCGTGGCTCGGGGAGGAGCGCGGAACCAACACCCGGTTCAGTGCAATGTGCGCCACGATCATGGCGAAGAGAGCGGCGGCGAAAGTGGAGCCGTGGGGAAGAAAAGTAACGCAGCGTTCGGCGTACACCAGGAGCGCGGGGAGGAGCGCGGAACCGACACCCAGTTCAGTGCAATGTCCGCCACCATCATGGTAAAGAGAGCGGCGGCGACAGTGGGGCCGTGGGGCTGAGGCGCCCCCCGAGGATGACGCAGGCTATCATGGTGAGAGGGTACGGAGTGAACGGAGGGGTGAAGGGGACTGAAGCGAGGCAAGGGAGTTCCTGGTAGGGTGAGGAAAGGTACGCTTTTGGTAGGTTGAAGAAGTGAGACTGAAAGCAAGGACATGGGTGGGATGAGGTGGGGGGTCTGACTGAGGTGTAAAGTGTAGCTGACGGGTTGGGAGGGTGTAGAGATTAAAAGGTGACATGGGTTAATGTAATAGGCTGAGGAGGTGATGGGTACACATGGGAGTGGACTGAGATGAGGGAAGTCTGAGGTGAGTGTACTCGAGTGATAGTGTGAGGATGAGGTGACTGGGCTCAGGAGATTTGGGGGGGGGGTAGGTGCGCAGGTGGATGGCCGGGACAGGTGAAGCTGAGGCTCTCAGAACAGAAGGCCAGGTAGTTTGAGGGGAAGTGGGCAAAAAGGGGTAATTGGTAAGAGAGAGGAAGGAGCTGCCCGTGTCCGGGGTGCGCAACGCTGGTGAGTACCTTTCACCTCGCCAAGCCTACCCGGACAACGTCGGGACGGGCTGCTAGTATACAATATAGGATTCATTATAAATAATATTACATTGCATAGGTTTAAGGCCCTATATATAGTTAGGAATTAGCATTTAAAAAACCTATGAAATTCACTGAAAAAACCATAGGTTTCACACCAGTTATAGTTAGGAATTAGTATTTAAAAAACCTATTAAATTCACTGAAAAAACCATAGGTTTCACACCAGTTATAGTTAGCTGGAAATTTTACTGACATAAAACCATAGAAATTCCAAGGTTATAGTTAGTTGGACTCACTATAACAAGCGCGCCTGCAATGCACTGCTGATGACATCACATATTACAGCACTCATGACATCGTCAGTGACATCACTCATGACATCACTTATGACACCATCCTTGTGACAGAGGGACAGACCTCCTTTTAGTGTAATGTAACCCTTGAAACACATATTCAAAAATAGAAACTAACATTTTCAAAAAAATGGAGATACCCATACCAGTTACAACAACCAATTCAGTCATTCCACCATCTATATACACATCCACTCATTCATCAACAGTTCTATATAGTCACTCATACATATACTCACTCATCATATGTAGTGATACATCTATACATCCTGTTATACACCGACAGTCATCCAAAAGTTACTCACACACATACTCACACATGCAAATAAATTATTGAACATCCATTTATTTGCATATAAAACTATACACACACTACCTCTTTACTTCTAAGGAAACTTACACATACTTACTCTCTTAAACAATCACTTATAGAAACACATACTTATTTAAACGGGAACTCTTACAATCTCTTACTCTCACATATACTCACTTATATACATCAAAACTCACATACACTAGATTAAAATATATGTCGTTATTAAAAAAGACAATAGTGAGACAGTCATTCACTCACTAACACACACATATATACACTCATCCACCCATACAGTCCTGCACATATGCTGTCTTCAAAACACATACAATCAGTGAGTCAGTCACCAACCCATGCAGCTACTTATACAGAAAGTGAAACACTGATACATATATTTCAATATTTAAAAGTTACTCGCTAATATATGTATTCAATAAAATACACTTAATAAGGCAGTTAACCAAACATTTTTTTTTAAAAAACCATCCATTTACACACTTATTTAACCATTTAGTCTTCCATCAACCTTTACAAATACAAATATAAAACATATACATTTTTCAGAAAGACACACATTCACTGACTGGTGTCATCAGTGATGTCATGAGTGATGTCACTGACGATGTCATGAGTGATGTAATATGTGACGTCATCAGCAGTGCATTGCAGGCGCGCTTGTTATAGTGAGTCCAACTAACTATAACGTTGGAATTTCTATGGTTTTATGTCAGTAAAATTTTCAGCTAACTATAACTGGTGTGAAACCTATGGTTTTTTCAGTGAATATATATATATATATATGTATATATATATATATATATATATATATACACACACACACACACACACACACCTAGACTGCCCTCATCGCCGCCACCGATGACATCAAGTCCCTGCTGGACAATGGAGAAACGGCGGCCCTCATCTTCCTGGACCTGTCAGCCACCTGCAACATGGTCTGTCACCAGACACTACGAACACGCCTCCACAACGCTGGGATTCAAGAGAAGGCCCTGGACTGGACCACCTCCTTCCTCTCAAGCAGAACACAGAGCGTCCGCCCCACCCCTTTCCGCTCCGAAGCCACCGAGATCATCTGCGGCATACCCCAGGGTTCATCCCTCAGCCCAACTCTGTTTAACATCTACATGGCACCGCTCGCCCACGTCGCCCATCGGCATGACCTCAACATCCTCTCCTACGCCGATGACACCCAGCTGAGGACCCCCACACCGCCAAAACCAACCTTCACGAAGGAATGAAGGCCGTTGCTGAATGGATGAGGAACAGCCGACTGAAGCTGAACTCGAACAAGACGGAGGCCCTCATCCTCGGATCCAACCCTTCGGCCTGGGACGACTCCTGGTGGCCGACCGCACTGGGAACCGCTCCAACACCCACCGACCACGCATGCAACCTAGGGGTCAGCGCCGTCTCCTCCTCCTGCTTCAACACCCTCCGCATGCTCCGTAGGATCTACAAGTGGACCCCCACTGAAACAAGAAGAACAGTCACCAGGCCCTTGTCAGCAGTAGGTTGGACTATGGAAACGCCCTCTACGCAGGAGCCTCGGCCAAACTCATGAGACGGCTCCAACGCATCCAGAACGCCTCTGCACACCTGATCCTCGACATCCCTCGCCGCAGCCACATCACACCCCACCTGAGAGACCTGCACTGGCTACCCGTCAACAAGAGGATAACCTTCAAGCTCCTCACCCACGCACACAAGGCACTCTACAACACTGGACCAACGTACCTCAACAGACGACTCAGCTTCTACACCCCCACCCGTCAGCTCCACTCTGCCGCCCTCACCCTCGCTACAATCTCCCGCTTCCGAAGAGCGACCTCAGGCGGCAGATGATTCTCCCACCTCGCCGCAAAGACCTGGAACACCCTCCCCATCCACCTACGGCAGACTCAAGACCTGCTGACCTTCAGAAAACTCCTCAAGACCTGGCTTTTTGAGCAGCAGCAGCATTCCCCACCCTGGCGCCTTGAGACCCTCACGGGTGAGTAGTGCGCTTTACAAATGATATGATTGATATATATAACCTTATACAAACCGCTTCTTTGCTGGCATGGCGCTCTGTGAGTGGTGCGTTACCTCGTAACCAAGCCCGGTTACTTTCAATTTTGCGCACACACACTTCCTCAACGAGGAATAAATTAGGTCGCACTCCGTTTTGCTTTCTGTCGTGCAGATATTTATTTAAACAAGCAAACAAACCACCAACGTTTCGATCTCTACTGAAACCTTGCTCACGGTAACACCCTCCTTCCCACATCACAGATTTAAACTTTACTTGACGTCATTTCCTATTCTTTTTTGGGAGGGCATTATGGTAGTTGTAGTGTACATTGTTACTTTAAATATTTTCACTATATACATATACATGATGTGATTAATTCACACCTTTTTCATTCTAAATTCATATTTTTGATCCAATACATAATTTTTCTTCTTTCAGTCCGTTTTTTTTTATATATCTTATAACAAAAACCATATCATTCATGTATATCATCCTGTAGTGGATTATCTAACACCTGACTTATCAAAAATTAATTTCCTCCAGTGGAAAATTACTACAGGTCATGGTTAATTCATCACAGGGTTTTGTATCATATTATAATCATTTTTTGTTTTTTAATTTTTTGGTGTACAGGTGTGAAGTGTGAAATTTCAAAAAACTTCCTTAAAAGAGTTACAAATTTTTTTTTGTTGTTGTTTTAGTTCCAACCACTAAAACTAGTTAAAGGGGGCTCTTAGTTTTTTTGACATCTTTTATATCAGGATTTCACAAACAGTGTCCTTTATAAATGAATATACAATTCCTCACTCTGGTTCAGACCATGGGGGGTCAGCGAGCGCATGTTTAGAATATGGCGTGATTCTTTTCGCCGTAATATTCTTTCTCTGTCCCATCCTCTCACATGTTTTTTTGCTGTGTCGATTCCATAAAACTTTAATAGTTTCCAGTCTCCATCGTGATTCGTTTCCATGTGTTTTGCAACAGCATTTCCTCGTTCTTTATGTTTGGTTGCTCTGACATGTTCTAAGATACGCTTTTTTAGTTCACATTTAGTGCTTCCTATTTATCTTAACAGACACGGACATTCTATAACTTATACAACGTATTGACTTTTACAAGTAATCAGCTCCTGAATGTTCCACGTTCTGCCATCTATCATTTTTATTTCCTGGGTATTCTTAGCGATTTGGCAAACTTTACAGTTATGACATTTTTTGAAACCTTTACTCTGTAGCTATTTTTTATATTTTTCCTTCTGAAAATGGCTTTGAGTTAAGCGATCTTTTAAATTTCTTGCTCTTCTGTACGTGATTTTTGGAACATTACCCATTAATTTTCCAACTGTATTGTCCAATTGTAAAAATTTCCAGTTCCTTTTTAGTACCTCTCTGATTTTATTTGATTCTTTAGAGAAAGTTGTAATGAACCTGATTGGCTCTGGTTCTGAAATTCTTTGATCTTTTGCTTGTTTTGTTTTCAGTAGATCTAATCTTTTCATGTTGTTTGCCCTTTCCCAGCCTGATTCAATTTGTTTTTTAACATATCCTCTTTTTTCAAATCTCTTTGCTGTATGCGTACTACTTTTCATTCATTCCTCGGGTTCTGAGCATACGCTTCTCAATCTCAGGAATTCCCCATAAGGGATGTTTTGGAACAAACTCTGTTGGTGAATGCTTTCCGCATGCAGAGTGGCGTTTGTGGCAGTTGACTTTCTGTGGAGAGTTGTGTGAATTTCATTTCTGACAATGTAGATTTCACTGGCAAGGAAAGTCACTCGTGATTTGCTTCGTCATAGGTGAATTTGAAATTAGCTGGAGTTTCATTCAGAATTTTTAAATACTCTTTAAATTCATCTTCAGACCCTTCCTAGATTATCAGTAAATCGTCTATGAAACGCAACAATAGCACTATTTTGTTTAGGAACTTATCGTTTTCAGATTGCCATGCACAGGTTTAAAAGAACGCAACATTCACTTCACTCAACACAACAAAATGCTGGAGGAGATGATTAGCATATGCCGGAAACAAAATGTGTTCATGTTTGGCGAGGAGATGTTTCTCCAACATAAGGGAACCGCAATGGGCTTTTCTTTTAGTCCAAGTTTCGCCTACCTCACTATGGGGTGGTGAGAACAAACCTGTGCATGGCAATCGGAAACAATAAATTCTTAAACAAAATAGTGCTATGGTTGCGTTTCATAGACGATTTGCTGATAATCTGGGAAGAAAGTAAATGGTCGGAGTAATCGGATTGTCAACCATTAAAAATGTATTTTCAACTTCAGTTATCAGTCCTTTTGATTGCCACGCATCCAATTTTTTACTTAACTCCTTCCTTTCGATCCATGACCTCATGAAGGAGTTAAGTAAGAAATTGGATGTGTCAAGTAGGATCCGGGCAGAGGTGTTGCCTTCATCCAAAGAGCTCCGCAAATGTTCTGTGACTGCCAATAAAGCTGACTCAGTTCTGTGGCAGGGTCTAAAGCCATTTTGCGAGGGGTCCAGTAATCCATTGGTCTCAACAAACTTGGTCAAGAGAGAGTTAATGTGGGGCTCAGTGATTTTGGCCACGAAAGGGAGCAGAGAAATAGGACGGACAATTTCAGGTTTAGATGCATCCAAGGTGGGCTTTTTTAGTAAAGGGATAACCTTGGCATGTTTCCAAGAAGCAGGTACTTCAACCGATACCAAAGACAGATTTATCAACTCAGGAAGGAAGTAAGTAGTAGGAAGAAACTAGTAGGAAGGAGCTGAGGTAAGAATTTCAGGAGCTCACCAGGTTTGAGTGGATCAGCTGGAGAGCCAGATTTGATTTTGTTGCTCAATCTGCTTAAAACTTCACAGGATAGGGCCGGGAAGGTTGATAGCGTGGGATCAGAGCATCTAGACAGCTTCATGAGACCCAGAGTGTTACATGAAGAGGGGGAAAGATTTGCAGATGTTTTCAACTTTTAATAAAGAAAGTGGCTACAGGTTCACATTGAGAGTTAGATGTTATGGTTGGCTTGCATGCTGAGGGGGGTGGTTCTAATATCATTCAACAGAGAGAAAATGCTTTTAGCTGCATTGCTGCTATTTCTGATTTTTTTCTTCGAAATAATCAGCTTGCAATTTACGTAAAAATTTATGATAAGCTTTAATAGCTAGACAGTATTGTATTTTGAGGGTAGGGTCATATTGACGTCTGCAAGCACGTGTTAAAACTTTGCAGTTCTTTTTCATCAGACTTAAAGCTTCATTAAACCAGCCGCCGGGCTTTGTTCTACAACCATGCATGTATTTGGTAGGGATACATTTGCCAAGGGAAATCGTGAGGCCATTCTGGAAGAGGCATATCAGCTGCTTCAATGTCAGCAGGCAGTAGAGGCATCTGAGTTAGTAGAGTATTAAGAAAAAGATCGTAAGAGAGACTCCGTCTAGTAGCCACCATACCAAGTCACACTTAGATTCACATGTGAAATGTGTTCAGTATCTCCTTAAGTGAGACCCATTTAGATGGAAAAAATCACAAGGGTAGGTAACCTCATTGGAAATCTTATAGGTCTTCAATGAAGAAGAAGAAGACTAAAGTGGGTGATGAACGCAAACAAAAATGAGGGTAATACATCCTTAATTTGGTAATGCCTCCTTCGTATATGATTCAAACCTGAAATTACTTCATAGGAAAAAAATCAAGTTCATTTTATATTGAGAACATCACTCAGAGTCCTTTGATTACACCACCATCTAGAAAAGGACATTACAAAAGGCTTGACCACTTCTATTTTCATTCGCTCATGGCACCGGTATAGTATGCAAAAAAGATGCCCAAGTTTCACATCTGGTGCCAAAATCAGAACTTTGATGTCTGACCACTGACTTTCCCATATGACTCTCCCTAGGAGTCTCAGATATCCCTCAAAGTGATTGCCTCCCCAGAACTGCCATCACAGCCCATGTGCGTGGACTCCAAGCCACGTGCTGAGCAAAGTGTAGCCCAACGTGGCCCTTGACTGGGTGAAAAGTTAATGTCTGAATGTGGCACTCCCTCTATTTCACTAACTCTGTCAGGATTTGCCAGTAAAAGGATCTTGTCTTTCTCCACAACCTCCACTAGATTTGAACAATGATCATCCACTGTGAAAGCTTCGTTCAAGAAGGAAGGTACTTACGTGGTTAGGATAATAGCCCTTTCTACACACGCACATGCATTATGGATTCACCTTAAAGGATTTCACTGGTAGATAATATTATCATCTTTCTGGAAGTATTCGTGACAAGGGTATCCATACTCCACATCCCTTTGGAAAACCCTCATACAGCCGTATCAATCTTCATGGAAGACCGAAAGTAACCACTGCCTATCTTCTAAAAAAGTACAGACCTCCTGAAGAGGGCCTAGCTGTCCTGCATTTGGAGCCAAAATCGGATACTATTATAGTTTTTGCTGTTTGAAAATGGCATGCATCAACTCCAGAGACATCAGCCCCTCTTGAGAGGGGGAGCAAGAGTATGGATGCTACAGGAAAAAAGATATGCATCAGTGCCTCCACAAGTATCAAAGCTGCTAGTGATAATCTTCCCGAGGAGCAGAAGCAAACATTTTATGAGGTGGTGCAAGAAGGTCTTCTGTTGTCCAACAAGGTAATACGAGCAGGTATAGACTCAGCAGAGCTAGCTTGTTATGTGGATTTTACCATGGCATTACTCATGATGTTCGTCATGACTCCACCTCCAGGCCTGATGCTGAGCTAAAAAGCCTAACATTCTCAGGCTATCCACTGTACAACATACTGAGGAGGAAATTCTTCCAATGAAAAAAGCAGAGACTCTCAAAGTGTTGGACTAGAAGACCATGATTCCTTTTTTAAACCCCACTTTTGTGATATAAACTGCTATTATTATCAAAGATAGAGGGTTCAGTTGAAACTCTAGGAATATAACCAAAGGTGCTTATCTTGTTTATAGGTGGTTTTTAATTGGGTGAGCCCAAGTCACGGAAACACAAGATCATTTGATAATGATAGATTTGACAAGAATCTAGTTATCAATAGCTAAAGTAAACCATTTATTATCCAGTATTATGGGTGTCTTTCATAGATTCACATGCCTGAATCATTCCCCGTCGTCGAGATGGGAGCCCCGGTAAATAGTAAAGTAATGTCCTATAGACATACATAGAGAAAAGTAGGCCTAAGGGCCTTGCCTTAGTGGCCTATCTATGTCCTTTTGTAAAAAGGACCAAACTGTAGAAGGTAGCCAATCAGCTACCACCTCCCTCTAGAACCTTCCTGCCAGGAGCCTCAGTCTCTCAGATTTTCTACCGCACGTTGTGCTAGGGAGTCCCCACCTGAGTTCTCAGGTTTCCAAGATTTATCTCTTTTCCTAACAGAAGTTGGATATTTTCTTCTTCAAACAACAATGGCTGATCAACAGAAGAAAGGGCTTTTCAGAGCCTGTTCATCCTGTGGTAAGAAGAGACTGCACGTCAATGACAGGCATGAGACTTGCCTCTACTGTCTTTATCCTGATCATTCTGCAAAAGAATGTAGAGTTTGTAGAACATTCTCTGCAAAGACTCTTAAAGACAGGGAAGGAAGACTGCTCCTCTGGTTGAGCAGACTCAAAAACAGAGATGATGCACTGTCTTCAGAGGAAGGTGAAATGGCTTCAGTCTCATCAAAACTATCCCTGAAGAGGCCAAGGGGTGCTTTCCCTAGCCCTACAGACGTCCCTCCTAAAAAGACTACCAAAAAGTCTTCTTAGGTACAATCCGTCACAACTGAAAAGGAGGTTCCCACCTTCAGAAAGCCACCTCACTCATCGACGACTATTACGTCGACTCTTTCTTCAAGAAAAACAGCCTATGTCTCCACATTGACGACTACGGTGTCAACGACGATGGCATCGTTAGCTTCTTCGTCGACGATGACGTTAACTCAATCGTCAATGACGGGTAAGCCACTGTCATCGATTCTACTTATAAAAAAGCAATCGACGTTGCTTAAAGTTCCGTCGACGGCACCGTCGACGACGACACCGTCGATGATAAAACAGAAACCGTTGACGCCTGCAGACGACGACTAATGGCTCATCGTCGACAACAAAGACATCGTCGACGTCGAAGATATCGTCGACGAGCACGCCGTCGACGACGAAGGCACCGTCGATGACCACAAACGTCGACGACGAAAGTACCGTTGACAACCGCACCGTCGACGACGAAGGTACCGTCGACGACCACACCGTCGACGACGAAGGTACCGTCGACGGCCACACCGTCGACGACGAAGGTACCGTCGACGACCACACCGTCGACGACGAAGGTACCGTCGACGACCACACCGTCGACGACGAAGGTACCGTCGACGAAGGGAACGGCGAAGAGGGAACCGTCGACGACCTCACTGTCGACACTTGAATCATCGACACCATGGAAAAAATCTGATTTCATTCCGCCAAAGAGAAAGGATAAAAATCCGATTACGCCAGAACTAACGTCCCCAAGCAGGGTACAAAAATTACTCTCATCTCATCTTCTACAGAGTGATGAATCAGAAGATGACCAGTATGACCAAGCTACTAGTCCTTCAGATCTTATTGTAAAGTGCCAGAGCACAGATGAAGATGGAGATGATGTCGTTTTTACGGAGGAGTCCGTACATACACAAGTACAAACACAGGTCACTCCTATGGTTTGCCTTCCAGTATTGATTGTCTCAGATCTTCAATTCTTGATCACAGACTACAAAAAGCGATTTCCAGAATCTCCGGCAGCATCCTCCAAACCGCAACCATCTCCGAAGAAAAGACCACCACCTCTGGATCTCGCTCAGGAGAAGGAAGCGGTTCATAATGTTCAGTCCTCAGACGACGAGGGAGAGGAACCAGAAGAAGGGGAGGTTCGGGATGACCTGTCCAATAACAGAGATGATGAGGATTATATCGCTCATTCTCCTGCCACACCTGAACCTTATACTTCGGAATCCCCACCGGTGGACATAGGCGGATTCCACAACTTGGTGGAAAGAGCAGCCACGAGATTCCACATGACTGTAGAATCACAAGAAACAGACTGTTTCCTAAATGATTTTAAAGATCCGATCAAAAAGACAGCCAGATCAATTCCCATCATTGATCACATAGGGGAACAAGGCTAGCAATTGATGCAAACTCCAGCATCGGTCTCTATAGTGGTACCCAGACTGGATAAAAAATATAAGGTACCAACAACAGCAGCTACCTGCCATAATGCGCATCCCAAACCAGATTCTGTAGTCACCCAAGCGGCTCAAAAGACTTCAAGAAATCCGTCCTCTCCACTGTCAGCACCACCAGACAAGGAGGGCAGAAAATTAGACAGCATAGGCAAACGTTTTTCAACCACGTCAGCCATGACTATCAAAATAGCTAACGCCATTGCCCTAATAGGGAGATACAACAGGCAATTATGGGAAGACATTGTCCCATACCTGACAGAAATACCTGAAGACTCAAAGGAGGAAGTCCAATCCCTCCTAAAGGAAGGACAAACGTCAGCATCAGAGATCATCGATTGCGCTGTAGATGTCGCAATGACAGGCTTCAGACAACTGGCAGGTGCAGCAGTCTCACGGAGACAAGGGTGGCTCAAAGCAACATCCTTCCGCCAAGAAATCCAAACTAAAGTTTTAGACATGCCTTATGACGAACAGCACCTATTTGGTGAGAAAATAGACAAGGCCCTACAGGCAATCAAAAAAAATACAGACACAGCACGAGCTCTAGGCACGTTACAGTTCAAAAACCAGTCCTTTCGAGGGAACAGAGGTAGAGGTCAGCCCTTGTACAGAGGGTCATACCAAGGAAAATCCTCATATTCCTATAATCAAGGCCGATCACAATACCAACAACGGCAACAGCAGCAAGGTCGCCAGACCTCCTATGGGAAATCTAACTTCAGAGGAAGAAACCAGAGGAAACCAGCAGGCGGACGCCAATGACCGTTTCCAACAGCCAGTCCCTCCACCATCTCATTCTTTCAAAATTGGAGGCAAACTCACACACTTCCTCCACAATTGGAAATCAATAACAACGGATCGGTGGGTGCTCCAATTAATCCAATACGGACACTCATTGGAATTCAGTTCAATCCTCCCAATAACTCCTCCTCGCAAGATTCAACACAGCCACCTGCGATTACTCCTTCAAGAAATTTCATCAATGTTGAAGAAAGGAGCAATAGAGCGAGTCCCATCAGCTCAAAAAGGGAAGGGGTTTTATTCCCGCTTCTTTCTAATACAACAGAAAAGGAAGAAATGGAGGCCCATACTAGATCTCAGGGCACTCAATTCATTCTTGAAGAGCCAATCGTTTCGGATGGTGACCCTTCAGGAAATCTTAGGATCTCTAGAGGAAGGAGACTTTATGACGTCTTTGGACCTGCAAGACGCATATTACCACATCCCAATACACAGGCGCCACAAAAAATTCCTAAGATTCGTTGTAGCAGGGCAGCACTACCAATTCTGTGTCCTCCCATTCGGCCTCAAATCGGCACCTCGCGTTTTCACAAAGTGCCTCTCTCCAGTGTCAGCTTTCCTACGTCAGCAGGGACACCAGGTTTTCCCCTACCTGGATGACTGGCTGGTGAAAGCACCATCGATGGCAGGCGCACAAATGTCTTCCAACGCCTGTCTCAATATTTTCAAACAACTGGGCCTGACACTCAATCACAAAAAGTCAACCCTACAGCCCTCCAGAGTTATAACTTTTCTAGGGGCAACTCTAAATACGACATCTTCAACAGCATTCCCATCGCAGGAAAGGAAACACAAAATAATTACTATGGCCACCGCAGTGACTTCAAAGAACACCATCCGAGTCCGCACTTTCAAGTCCCTCCTAGGGATGATGTCCTCATGTATACTACTCATTCCTCACTGTCGGCTCAGAATGGGCCCCCTCCAAGAGGCCCTGACCAAACAGTGGACTCAGTGTACAGACTCTTTCGAGGATCACATCGTGATTACTCCACAAATCACCAAGGCCTTACACTGGTGGAAGACATCCACGAACCTATCACAAGGACTAACGTTCCTACTGCCTCCAACTCCACATGTCATAACTACAGACGCCTCTCTAGAAGGATGGGGAGCAGTCCTTCAAGAATTGCAAATCAGTGGCAAGTGGACAGACCAAGAGAGGAAACTACACATCAACCTTCTAGAACTGAGGGCAGTTTTCCTATCTCTCCAGGCTTTCCTCCCGCGCATCAAAGGCTCAGCAGTGCTTGTAAGAACAGACAACCATTGCATGGCGCAACGTGTTTGCGTACGCATTTCCGCCATTTCCCCTGATAACAAGAGTCATTCGGAAAATAAAAACGGAGCACTGCACACTGATTCTCATTGCCTCGTTCTGGCCGAGGCAGCACTGGTTCACGGACCTTCGTCGCCTCTCAGTCCAACCCTCAATCCATCTGGGCCAGCATCAATCTCTACTCACGATGTCCAAAGGCCAAGTACTCCACCCGAATCTGAAATCTCTCAGATTATCGGCATGGCTCCTGAGTACCGAAAGTTCCACCAACTAAACATTTCGCAGGAGTGCAAGAATGTCCTAGCAAAGGCAAGAGCAGACAGCACAAACAAAACGTATTCCTTAAAATGAAACGCTTTTGCGTTTGGTGTATGGACAACGATCTCCATCCCTTTCAGATCACTCCGGAGCAGCTCCTTCCAAATTTATTACACTTGGCACAATCAGGACTTGCCCATGCCTCCATCAGAGTTCATCTGGCAGCCATATCCCGCTTCACAAGAACTTCAAAAGGACCATCTCTCTGGTCCCACAGATTAGTTAAGCAATTCCTTAAAGGGCTCTACAGATCCTTTCCTCGGCCACGCAGAATTCCACCAACATGGCACCTTAATGTGGTACTCAACCAATTAATGAAACATCCGTTTGAGCCCATCCATAGGGCTGATATCAAATACATTTCATGGAAAACAGCCCTACTTTTAGCTCTGACTCAGCGAGACGGGTCAGCGAGCTACAAGCTCTTTGCATCCAAGATCCCTTCATGCAGTTCAGGGAAGACAGAGTGATTTTAAGGACTAATCCTCGCTTCATTCCTAAGGTCCCTTCGGACTTCCACTTAAATGAACCACTAGTCCTCCGATCATTCTTCCCAAATCCTAGTACTGCAGCTGAACAATCCCTTCACTCTTTGGACCTAAAGAGATGTCTTAAACATTACCTGGACAAATAAAAGCATTTCAGAAAAACGAATCAGCTTTTCATTGTCTTCAACAGACCAAGAAAAGGCATGCCACTTTCCAAACAAAGCATTTCAAGATGGATATCCTCTGCAATTGCCTTTTGCCATGACAAAGCCGGACGCCCGTTACACTCCAAAGTCCGAGCTCATTCCACAAGAGCTGTGTCCACATCGGCGGCACTATTCGCTGGGGTGCCAATTCTGGACATTTGCAGAGCAGCGACCTGGAAGTCGCCGCACACATTCACCGGGCACTACTGCCTGGATACCGAACTGATGCAGGATGCAGCTGTAGGCCAGGCTGTACTTCGCCATCTATTCCAGTGAGATGAGCCTTCCTCCTTCCCACCATCCTTTCTTGGTATGCACATTTACTTCTTTATTATATTTACTTGTTGATGGTTGCTAGTCGTATGATATGTATTATCTCAGACTGCTTATACTGTCTCTTCACAAATGTGCATAATGTATTGCTCGCTACTCTCATTCAGGCATGTGAATCTATGAAAGACACCCATAATACTGGATAAGAAATGCATTACTTACCTGTAACTGCAGTTATCCAGTATTGGTGTCTTTCAAAGATTCACATGCAACCCTCCCACCTCCCCAGGAAGGTCTCCTCTCTCTCTCTATATCATATATTACGCCTACCTAGCTTGGTGCGTACGAAAATCTGAGAGACTGAGGCTCCTGGCAGGAAGGTTCTAGAGGGAGGTGGTAGCTGATTGGCTACCTTCTACAGTTTGGTCCTTTTTACAAAAGGACATAAATAGGCCACTAAGGCAAGGCCCTTAGGCCTACTTTTCTCTATGTATGTCTATAGGACATTACTTTACTATTTTCCGGGGCTCCCATCTCGACGACGGGGAATGATTCAGGCATGTGAATCTATGAAAGACACCAATACTGGATAACTGCAGTTACAGGTAAGTAACGCATTTCTTAGTGTTTAAGAGATCAGTAAATGTATCATGAGACAAAGATTTTCGGAATTTGTGCTCAACAGTGGAAGGAAATTGTGTAGTCCAAGGTGTGAAATTGGTTACAAAGGCATGCATGTTGGCAATAAAATGTGAGGCTCAATCCTAAGAGAATCAAAGGAGGGTCAAGTGATCAGCCTAGGTGGGAAGCGCCTGAGATAAAGAGGAGATCCTGCCATTTCAGTAGGGTCAGAAAAGGGAGTTGCTTTTTTCAACTCTTTGCTGGAGGACTTAGCTGCAGAATGAGTTTATTGCACTCATTCAGATAGGGGTTTATTCACAGGACTACGTTAGAGTTTCTTCTACCTTTAAATGTGTAAAGTACGCAATGACCTTGCTCACCTCATAACAGCCAAATGTGACCACCGCAGTTGTGAGAGTCCATGTTGTGCCTGTAAGACACTGTCTCTACTTCAATTTCTCAATTACTTGGAGCCTGATTCTCCGTCTCATCTCAGATGTGCACCTCACTTTCTTCACATAAAACAAGCACGGTAGTGTATGGGGTCCAGTTGATGTGGAGGCTCATGACATTGGAGAAACCTCCTTTGAGGTTTCAATGGATCTACTTACAGTCTGTTTTTTTTTTTTGTAAGACTTTATTAGCAGTTGTCAAATGTACATTACAATACTCGTATGTTCAGAGATCAGTTGCCACATATTCAGTATTTCGATGTTTGTGTTACACAGCTATTCAGCCGACAACCTTTCGGTCCGGCAGCAATCGAGGATAGTGTATTTGAGGAATTCGAGCAGTAGGTAGAGAAAATTATGCGTCTTACTTTTTATTATTCTATTTGAACATAACTATAGACTCATTAGGAATGATAAACATCATAGCAAGATATCAATATACATTCAACCGTTCACATCAGTGGGTTTCCCCGATTCACTATTCTATCTCATTCTTGTGAGTAGCGTAAAGTATCCCACCCGTATGTGCCTTGGCCCCTTCCACTATCTCAATATTATATGTGTGTCAGTCCTCTGGCTCGTCCTCTCCTCCAGAGCTATCATCGTCCTATTCCGGAAGAGGTTCACACAGGTCACCACGATACTTATTCCAAGGTAACCATATCCTGTTCCATTTGCGAGGGTTAGCTCTTATCTTGTACACCGCTTGCTCGGTTACCATCAATCTATCCATATTTCTGCACCATTGTGCCGACGTCGGTGTTTCGGCTGCCCCCCATTTCTGCGCTATATCTCGCTTGGCCAGCATTACTCCCACCACTACCCACTGTTGTCACTGACGTGTCAAATCAGTCTTCCCCCATATATTCAGCAAGCATACCCTTGGGTCCGGCGTGAGTGATACTTCTAGAGTTTGGGAAATGGTCCGCATAATGCGTTTCCAGTATTCACTGATGATCGGGAAGCCCCAAAGTGTGTGCAGCAGAGTCCCCTCCTCTCCACAGCCTCTCAAACAGTTTGGATGATCAGTCCTATGTAGTCATGTATAAGGTAGTTCTGGTGTAATATATCCTGTGTAGTATTTTAAATTGTACCAGTCGGAAGCGGGCCAAAATGCCTGCTTCTCGCGGGGATGCCAGTCCGGCGTTCCAGTCCATCTCGCCCATTTCACCCAACTCTTCCTCCCATTTTTCTCTTAATTTAGTTAGTGGATCAGGCTGGTTGTTCAACAACTTTAGATAAGTGAGGGATGTGGCACTCGTTTGCATAAAATCAGTGAGTAGGCGGTCCTCTAACGGGGAGGATTCGAGGATCTTTGACCCCGGCTCGATGGCTGCCATCAATGCATGTCTTATCTGTATGTACCTGTATGTCTCAGTAGGTCCTAGGTCATATTGCTGTTGCAATAGTGAGAAGGGGACCATACCAGTATTTGTCCACAAGTCACCTACTGTGGAAATCCCTATATTGTCCCATTGGGTGAATCCCTTACTATGTCTCAGACATCCCAGTGATCTAGTGTCCCATAAAGGTGTAAGTTTAGTTATCACACACCCCCATTTAAGCCTGGTCTGCGCTTTATGCCAGAGTACTATAGTGTGTTTAGTCGGGCCCATCAGTTTTGTTAGTAGACTTTTATTGTATAGTGGTGCCAACAGACTGTGCGTGCCTAGCTACGCCCTGTCTGCTAAATAAGCTGGGTCCTCTTGTGGTGCGTGGATCCATTGGTTTATCACCTTGAGTTGAGACGCCCAATAGTACAACTGCATATTCGGTAAAGCTATCCCACCGTCGTACCATCCTCGGTTGAGTGTTATATGTGCTACCCGAGCCGGGCGTTCCCCCCATAGCAGACCTAAAATAACTGCTGTCACTTTTTTAAAATACGAGGGCGGCACTAGAGTTGGTGTATTCTCCAGTATATACAGAAGACGTGGAAGCGCCTTCATTTTAAACAGTGCCGCCCTTCCTAAAAGTGTCAACGGTAAGGTTTTCCAATGTCTTACATCTGCCTTCAAGCGAGTGAGCGGAGGTAGAAGGTTTTGATCATAATGTATCGAGGCGTCTCGGGCGACGTATATTCCCAAATATTTGAACGAGGTGTCTGCAATCGTCAACGGGCAGTCGCTGGGTAGGTCTAGCAGAGGACCCTTCAGCTCATAGATGACCGATTTCGACCAATTTATAGTGTAGCCAGAGTTAATACCATGTGTGTTGCATATTTCTAATAGTATCGGGATACCCTCGGTTGGGTTGGTCAGGTATATTAACATGTCATCTGCGTAGAGGGAAACCCTGTCTTCCCAGCACTCCCCCCAACTCACTCCTCTCATTAACGGGGTGTCTCTAATGACAGTCGCTAATGGTTCTAGGACTAACGCAAATAGCAAGGGGGAGAGTGGGCAACCCTGTCTCGTTCCTCTAGCCAACGGTATTTCTCGGTAGATGTGTCCATTGGCCGCCACGTGTGAGACAGGTTTTGTGTACAAAAGTTTTATCCATGCAATAAATTTAGGGCCGAAGCCCATGTGTGCCAGGACTGCGAATAGGTATTGCCATTCTACCAGGTCGAACGCCATCCTGCTGGTTCCGTTAGTAAGGGGACTCGTGCCAATGCGCCATGTACTCGCCGAAGATTCAGTGCCGTGTTCCTATGGGGCATAAAACCGGACTGGTCCGGATGGACCAGGTGGGATAGGTGGGGCATCAATCTAGTGTCTAGTGTTTTCGCCAAAATTTTTGCTTCAGCGTTGAGAAGCGAGATCGGGCGGTACGATGTACACTCAGCGGGCGGCTTACCCGGTTTCGGGATGGCCACAATAGTTGCCATCCGTTGATCCAAAGGCAGGATCCCCCGCTCCAAGCTATCCTTTAGCATGACCAACAATGGCCCACTTAGTGTGTCTGCCATCGTTTGGTACCATTCAACCGGGATACCGTTGGGGCCTACCGCTTTTCCTGTATGTAGTGCGTTGATTGCTGCCTGTATCTCCTCTACCGTTAGATCTGCCTCCAGTTCATCCACTGTTTCCTGGGGTAAAGTCAGGGTTTGCACAGTTTGGAGGGCCAGTGTTGCTGCATTTGCTGTGACTTCCACTTCCGGTATATATACTCCCTGGAAGTGGTCCGCGAGGATATCTATTATATCCGATGGGTGCGATTGTAGCTTCCCAACCGAATCTTTCAATTGCAGTATGGTCCTACAACCCTCTTTCTTTTTATCCAGCCATGCCACGAGTTTACTGGCCTTGTCACCTATATCATACACTCTATTCGCTGTCGCTTTTATATTCTCAATCGTTTGCCGCCGTATATGATCATTGTGTAATTGTTGGCAGAGGTTAAGTGTGGGAAGTGCGTCTTCTGTTGGATGTGCCATGTGTGCCGCGTTGGCTGCTTCAAGTTTCAATTCTAGATCCAGCAACTCCTTTTGTTGTGCGCGCTTATGCCCTGTTATTGTTGTAATGGCAGGTCCCCTCAGAACCGTCTTATAAGCCTCCCACAGGGTCGTGGGGGATGATACCGAGGCCATATTTTCTGCAAAAAAGTGCCGGGTCGACTTTTTCAATTCCTTCTGGACATGCGGTATCTTGATATAACCTGGATAGATTGGGTATATTCTTTTGCGGGCCCTTCCTGAGCTCGAGAGGCTCAGTGTTAGGGGGGAGTGATTCGAAATACCCCTAGGTCTAATCTTCACATCACTTATTGTATGACCGTCGCCCAGTGTGAGAAAGTAATCTATGCGGGACAGCCTATTATGAGTTGCGGAGTAGTACGTGTATTGCTAGCCCTCGGGGTTAAGATGCCGCCAAATATCTGGCAGTCCTTGCGCCTCGAGGAATTCATTGAAACGGGACGGTCCAAGTGCGTGTGTTCGGACCGGGAATCTATCTTGTGCGTTGTGTGCCACTGCGTTAAATTCCCCCACCACTACAAGGTCGCCTTCCGGGAGATCTAATAGTAATTTCCCCAAATCGGGAAGGGTAGTCGCTTGCAATGCTGGAGGAATATATACAAAAATAATGTTAAGTGGTTTACCTTCCCATTGCCCAGTTGCTACCGCAAAACGGCCGTAATCATCGGTTCTAGTGGAATGTAGTACAAAGCGGGATCCTTTTTTCATTAAGATGCCCGTCCCACGGGATCCTGAGGTGAAGTCTGAGTGCCCTATAATGCTATAACCACGCCTGTCTAATGCCTTACTGGCCGTTCCCACTAGGTGTGTCTCCTGAAGAAGGATCAGATCCGGATTTAGTTGTTTAATACCCTGCAGGACCAACCCCCTCTTTATCTTGTCCCCCAGTCCCCTCACGTTCCAGGACATCAATTGTAGTGGAGTTACCGGTCCCGAGCGAGCGCTCTTATCTAGTGTGTCTGATTGTATGTTGTGTGCCATTGCATATCTGGAAGGACTAACATGATTTTCTCAGTGTCTATTTGCCATAGTGTCCGGTATACACCCATCTGCGTGTTCAGTTCGTCATGCTGCACGTTATTCCCATGAGTCAAACAAAACAAACAACGAAACCCCCCCCTCCCCCTTTTATCCTGAACACCCCTCTCCCTGCCCCCCTGCTATACAGACTTAGAACCGCCTGCCCCCACAACTTAGCAGAGTGCTTGACCCATTCCCCACACCAAATACTTGCTCACGGGGGTGAAGATTCTCCGGAGCCGGTGGCCCCTCTTACTCTCCTCGGAAGCCCTCAGCCCAGTGTCCTGTAGCCGACCTTCAGGCAGATCGCAAAGTTAAAGACCAAGTCATTAGTTGTCCTCTAGGAGGTTAGTGTTCCTTATTAGCGTCATCAACCACCGTATCTCCGTCTTGTGAGAGTTCCTCTTCCGTTCTGTGAGATGTTTGTGAGCCCTCAGGAAGTCCCGTATTTTTGTCCTTTTTTGTCCTGTTTGATCTGCGGGGCTGGGTCGTCGGTCTCCATCCATCCAGCCAGTCTCTCGCCAGTTCAGGAGTGTCAAAGAACCAAGTCTTATTTTCTGATACCACTCTCAACCTAGCCGGAAAAATCATGGAGTACGGGATCTCTCTTGCTCTTAGTTCCTTCTTGACCTCCAGAAACGTCCTCCTGCGGCACGCAACCTCTGCTGTGTAATCTGGAAAGAAGGCCAACGTGGAATTGAGGATCTTGACCGGAGGGGACACTCTAGCCGCCTGCAAAATGGCGTCTCTGTCCCGAAAGTTGAATAGACGGGCTAGAATGGGTCGTGGTGTCGCGCCTTGCTTAGGTTTACCCCCCGGTACTCGGTGTGCTCTTTCTACAGAGAAAAATGCAGACAGTCCCTTGGGTTGGAGCTCTTTTTTAATCAAGTCCTCCACATATAGGTCTGTTGCTCTATTGCCAAGAATTCTGATGTTGTTCCTTCTCGAGCGACCTTCCTGATCGTCCAGCTTCTCACGTAGTGTTTTGTTCTCTACAGCCATTTGTTCCATTGCCGTTTGGCCATGGAACAAGCGACTTCGTGACCAACTCCATTGATTTCACTTTTTCGGACATCTTTTGAAGGTCTGCCCTAATCAGTGTGATTTCAGTTGATATTGAGCCCACTGTGGCCTGCACTTGGGTTAGCGCTCGCATGATGTCTTCCAGCGTTGTTTTCTGCGTGTTCGTCCCATCCGCCATTTTGCTGGCCGGGGCCCTTCCCTCCGACGGGGAGGAAGACGCTCCAACACTGTCAAACCTATCAATATGGGTCTGCGTAGTGCCTCCTCTCGAGTTTTTGCCAGCCATCCTTGCTCTTTCATACCACAAAAGTCTTGTAGGTTAAGACTCTCAGCCGTTCGGAGTTCAGTGGACTTTTGCCTGCAACTGGTCTGCACCGTTCCCTTTGTACGATCAGTAGGCCCACACCACCCGTTTCACGCAGGTTCTCGCAGTTTGTTGCTCTGCAAGTTCTCGAGCAAGTTGGGAGCAGGTATTACAAGGCCAGAGTTCCTACTTTTAGAAGGCTGATCGCGGTACTGTGGTGACAGTGCTCAGAGCGGTCGATGATCTGATCACTACATGTTAAGATGGCGGACCGATCCTTTGTTCTACTGTAGTTTCGGTTTCACCTGTCCGCCATCTGAAAGTGTTCTTTCACGACCGTGTTTAGTTTCCCCTCATATATGCATCTAAGTCCAATTAGGCCATCTCGATCAGTCCATTCTGTTATCGGACGCGTGACCATCTGCTCGGATCGGGGTGGTCGCGCGTTTCCGGTGGTGTCGATCCGAGTTGCCTTCACTTCCTCTCAGTCGATCAAATAGGATAGGTCCCGGCTCGTTTCTGTTGTGTAGCCCTCAGAGTCGTCAAGACATAACTTTCGCCTCCGGTGTCGGACAGTGTTCAAAGTTGCTGCCCTGGGTTCCCCCGATCCTAGGCTTCGGAACCCTCCGTTAGAGCAACTTTCCTGCACGCATAAGTAATCGGATATTAGGAGAGGCCGTCCGATCTATGGAGCTCTTCTTTTAGGCTGCCGCCATGCTCGGCTGCTAGCCACGCCCCCTCTACAGTCTGTTTTTAATTGATTTTAGATAGAGCAAACTATTGAACTTCACATTGTATAAAATCATTCCATTTTGCTAGGATCTGATAAAGAAGCCTACGTGTCCCTCCTCTGAGATCTGTTACCTTGAATAAATAAAACAACTAGAATGTTAGTATGAGAGGCTGGACATCTGATGGTAGGGGAGGGGTTGTGTATGTGTGTGCAGTCTTCTGATGAGTGTATGAGTCTAACAGCATATGATGGTGTGGTGCATCTGATGGCATTCTTGGGTGTCTTATGGGGTGCATTGGCATCTGATAGTGTGGATGTGGGCATCTAATGGTCTGTGTGTGTGAGCTTCGCTGATTTTTCCTGACTGTACTGTAATGAGTCATAGTTTGTGTGTGACATTAAAAAATGGGGAGTAGATAGCCCTGTGTCTACCCTCCTTGCAGAATAGTGTTAGGGCATATTTCTTACTGTTAACCCCCAAGCCTTGGCCAGGGTCCAGGTGAAAACCTTTAACCGACACCCATCTCACCCAAGAGGTTGGAGCTTTGTACCCCTCCAGGCGTACCCATGGTCCGGCAATATATATCCACCCATGATTTTTCAAGAGCAGTAAAGGAAACACACACACACACACACCTTTGCCTTTGCTCCCAACCTGTTACCCCAGCTCAGCCTTAGTTCCAACCCCCACACTGTTTCCAAAAGCAAAAATACAGTGCCATAATAAATAGGGTTCAGAATCCCATTTATAATCCGAGCCATACTGTCAGTCTTTTTTTCACATCTCATTTTCACATTCTACAAGTGATGGCGATGGGGGAACCTAAGGTAAGACCTTGTTTCCTATACGGCCGTCCTCACTCAAGGTTAACTCCCACCCTGCCATATAATGGTTTCTCATCTCCTTTTACCTTCAGTAAGTGCTGGACTGCCCACTTACGCAGATTGTAGATTCAGATTCCTGGCTCTTCTACTTCTTCTTTTCAAATTTTCTCCTATTGTTCATTAACACCGGGAGATCAGGAGTAGTGAGTGTTTAGTATGAGATACGTGTATATTTTCTAGTTTCTTTTGTTCTTAGGAAAATAACAGAGAATCGATCCTCTGAGATCACAAACATTTGATGTTATTGATTGACAGTAGAAATTAACATCTGCAGAAGGTTTGGACTAACTTTCACCAAACCTAGAGACGTAGCCATAGTGACAGAAAGATTGTTGAGTTATACATGCAGAAAAGTTGACGTGTGAAATTCCATGCTAACTTGAAAATGAGACAAGTTTTGATCCTGCCCGAAAAATCTTTTCAGTCGCTTGACTGTCTGCACCAGATTTGACAGGCTCGTGGTTGGACCTTTGCATGAATATTCTCCAAAATATGGTCCAAATTGCTCAAAGGGGAGAAAGCTATTAAGGTGCAAAATTAGGTTTTCGTACGTACTCAGATACCAACGATATCGACAGAAATGTAACTGCACGTCTGTAATATATCCATATTAAGAGTGACTTCTACTTATTAGACATTTGCATGAGTTGTGTGTCTATTGATTTTTTTCTTTATTGATAGGGACCAAAGAAAGGTAATGCTGTCTTGGCAGATTGAATTAAATAAAATCTAGACCACAGCAACAAACCTTATGACTAAAACGTGTCTTTTGTTTGTTTGCAAACATTGTATTTTTCATAATTCTTACTATGCCTAATAAAAGTTATAATGGTTATGAGAATCGGTTTAAATAAGTAGGCTTAGCATTACAAACTCCACAACAGGCTCTTTGTTTGATAATGTGTAACAGCACGGAATCCCTCAGAAACCAGACTTCTCATTGCATACAAGGATTTAACCCAACATAAGGCAGTTTTTAAATCACGAGCCTCTATTAATGTAAAAAGGAAAACGCATAGTGTGGAAAAACAATGAGTTCATAAGGCTCTTTTCTGGAATGTCATTGACCCCATGACTCAAACTAGAAGTGACTGTGCCTGCAGCCCAGGAGATAAAAATGACAATCCACATCTTCAAAGGCACATATCACACCGGAAACAGGTAGCTTTCGACATATTGAGCATGATGCCAGCTAAAATGAATTGCAATTTAAAATCTTCTTTAGTGGTGAACTCATGTTACAATTCTGAAAAAGTATAGGTCAACAATGTAGGGTGCTGGACTGTTCCTTAGAGAAAAGAGTGTGTGTATCTGGCGTGACCGGAGGTGAAGATGTGACACCTTTGGGCATCCATTTTGTTGGATGTATTTGCCTCACACACCCATACGGGTGTCATGCTTCATCATTGCCGTTGCTCCTCGGTGTAACCTGTTGGCACCTAGGGAGTTAGATTCACGCTTTTAATTGCAGTAGGGGACCCCCAGAATAAAGATGTTTCCGGTACCCTCTACTACATTTTAAATCCCCACCCAGGCTACATACTGCATCACCCGCACACTCGCACTTCACCATAAGGCAGTTGGATTAAAAGATCTCCGCCAAAGAGCCCCTCTTAGAGGTGAGCCCGTCGGGGATTGCACCGCCTCCCCGACGAGGAGCAACGCCGATGATGAAGCATGACACCCGTATGGGTGTGTGAGGCAAATACATCCAACAAAATGGATGCCCAAAGGTGTCACATCTTCACCTCCGGTCCCGCCAGATACACACACTCTTTTCTCTAAGGAACAGTCCAGCACCCTACATTGTTGACCTATACTTGTTTAGGGCACTAGCTGATACTGGACCTTCCACTTCCCTCAGTGGTAAACGGTGCCCGATTGATCGATTGATCACCCTCCCTCCTCTTGATAACAACAATTCTGAAAAAGCCACTTTAAGAAAGTTGTCATTTTCTGCTCCCTACCAATTTTGCCTTTCTGTCAGTGTCCTGGTTCACATGACTCTGAATAGATCTGCTGTTGGGGTTTGTGTATTGTTTCCAGACAGTGAGACACACGTAGCTTTGTTGTGGACAGAATGGGTCAGCCTGACAGGAAGTCTGGGGAGGGGCTGTACCCAGTCTCCCTTACACTTCAAAGGGCTTTTCCTTCAGCACACATAAAGGAAAGTGGCACCAGGCATGCCCCACCTTTTGTCACCCAGGACAGATTTGGATCCTTGACTAAGGGAAGGGGAAGAGCTGACAAGAGCCAATTTGGGGGACGGTCAGGGAATTGCCCAACACAAAGGCTGGCATCAGTTATAATAATAGAGGGCTTTCAGAACTACTCATCAGAGCACTCCTGGACCTGTGGAAGATGCAGAAGAAGGACTGCTATGTTGCCCTGCTGTTAGTAGGATTGCCTTGCTGGCCTGATATCCGAGGAAGGAAGACTGAACCTACTTTTATTAACCCAGGGCCACCATATTGGCTCCAAGGGCTAGCTGGCTAGCCTCCTGTGTGAGCTAAGGGATCCAACACGTTTCTAGAGGCATCCATGCAACTGTCCAGCTGATTGGCTGCAATTAAACCTGCCTAGACCTCCCTGAGTCCTGCTGACGGCCCCTGCCTGGATTGACTCCTGATCCCCAAGAGGTGCCTCTCAGGTCCTAGACCCTTGGTTGGCATCAGAATATACTCATTCTGAAAGAAACAAAAGGTGAAAATCCTGAGGTTTGGGTACTTTGCGACCTCTGTGTCCGGTCCACACTCCATCACGGTCAGCCTGAACTGTGACTTTCTCCTGGTCTAGCTCTACCAGACAATCATGAATGGCACTTTCTGCTTCTTGAGGCTACTTTCACTAAAAACACTACGATTTTATATCCCTGGTTGTTTAGATTTTTGTTCTTCTAGTGTCATTTTATTTATTAAAATGTATCCTGTTTCTCTAAACCGGCTTGTGATTTTTCTTCTGTTGAGTTTTCACTTTATTGCTTTTGTGTGCTGCACAAATCCTTTTCACATTTCCTCTAAGTTAAGCCTGGCTGATTTTGTTATAAGCTACCAAAAGGTTAAACACACGTTAATTTAGTGACTTTAGTGTTCTTCACTCTGACGAGGATTTGGGTTGTTGTCTGAATGGGGCTTCTACTCCTATCTACAAATAACCCAATTTCTTACACTGATGCTTTTCTTTCTTTCTTTCTTTCTTTCTTTCTTTCTTTCTTTCTTTCTTTCTTTCTTTCTTTCTTTCTTTCTTTCTTTCTTTCTTTCTTTCTCTCTTTCTTTCTCTCTTTCTTTCTCTGAATACAAGACCTAATTAACTTAGGAGGTAAAACATCTAATTTATGAACAACCATGATTTAAGCATCGTCCGCAAACACAAGCAGATTGGATTGGCTTATCAGATAAAGTGAAAAGATTTCTATTTAGTAGCCACTAGTAGGCAAAGAATCTCCCTCCCTGGTGACATTTTCTGTTCTTAGGAACTTTAAGAAAATTATTAGCAGAAAAATGGCGGCCGCTTGAAGAGATCAACAACAGCGATCCGCCGCGAGCTCTCCCCCACAAGAAATCTACTACTACTGATGCCCAAGACCGCGACCTTATGAACCTCCTGCAACCCATTACTACTGATGCGGTAAGCGAAAGGGAACGCTGCATAGCGCTACGGGCACAGGGGGAGCTCGGTGGCCAGTGCTGGAAGAGCCCCGAAGGAGCAGCGCCGAACCCGTGTGACGGGCCTGAGTTGACATACTGAGAGCTGCGGTGTCCAACCCGGCCTCGGGAAGTGTGGTGCATCAGAGGCGAGCTCCGACCTGCAGCGAAGACCCACGGTCAGCACCTGGAGTCCTGGGTGGCTGAGTGACTCCCTTGATTCTCCCTTCCGCTGGCAAAGCAAGATTTCACCAATTGCGGCCGGGCCTGGAAAGATTGCTGTGCCCCGGTGGCCCAAAAGGAGATACCTTGAAGCAAAAGCATGTGCCTGCGCTGAGGGGGCGTACTGCGCTGACCCAGAGGTAGAAGCTGCGAAGGCCTGTCCACCATCGCCACCAGAAGAAGCGGCTCCTTGCCGTAGGTGAAGCAGGCGCATGGGGCAGGCGGCGGGGGAGGAGAGGCCCGTGAATGACTAGCATAGGCCGTAAGGAAGACGCAACCGGAAGCGGAGATAACTAGAGATATAGGCCTGGCTCCTGGAAGCAGGCCCATTCACAGCACCAGTGGAGAGCCCCCAGCACCCGGGGTGTGTGGATTGAGTGTGGGGGAAGGCCCAGACATTGCGTAAGGGACTCCACTGATTCTTGAACAACGTGCCGTGGTGCTTCCTGCAAAATCCACCCCTGGAGGAAAAAGAGGACAGAGGGGCCCGTAGTAGGAGGTATCCCTGAGTATCCCCAAGTGAGTAGCCCGACAGAGGGGAACTGCTTTCACTGGGGTGGCCTGCACCCTGGGGGAGATGAGAAGCTCCAGGTACTGTGTCTGACTTTAAGATGGTGTTCCTTCCCACCATTGGGCTTCATCTTGGAGTGTGTTCTTCCTATACATTACACTCCTGGCCTGCTTTGTTGCCCCATTTCCGCATTGTTGATGGTGAATATTTCCTATATGGCCTTGTATGAAATGGCCTGCCTGAACTGACTACCCTCTGAGGTTTTTTGTATGAATCGCCTGCCGCAATTGCCCTCTCTGAGGATTTAGAGTCACAGATTGCCTCCTTGGAGTTTGTTCTTCTGCATTTATTCCACACATGTGACTGCTTAGTTTGCCCTATCCCGCATCGTTGGAGGCGCCTCAGAGTGAGGGATCACGAACGGAGCCACCATTCTGTTGTTTTTTGTCCTCTCCCTCGGTCCGTTGGACTTCATCCTGCCGACCCTCAGACATTGCTCCTCGGCTGGATGTCCTTATCTCTTTCTCCCCCACAGGCCTCGTCTCTCCTTTCACCTATCTCCTCTCCCTCCTCTCCCTCCCCGCTTGGATGACTTATTTCTCCGTTCACTCTGTTGAAAGGTAAAGTAATATAGAATCGTTTTTAGCCTAATCGTTGTGAAAATGGAACCCTGAGTGAATTAACTATTTTGCATAGTTACAACTCTAACCACTAGTATATATAGTAGTTCTTTGTACTTAATATCACTATTTTGTGATTCTGAGCTTTTCCCATTTGCATCTCTCTCCTGAGTGACTCTACAACGTATACATTTCCTTTTCTGCTATCCATATCTCTTCCTTGTGGGACTCTTCAACTCGCTGACTCCCTCCCTTTGTCCTCCCTGACCCTTGCCTTTCGTGGATCCTGTTTTTTTCTGGATCACTAATTTACCCTGGTACTGAATGTGTTATCTTTCTGTAATTAATTGAATGTTTTTTTTTTGCCTTTTGTTCCCCCTCTGTCGACCTGCCAGTTCCGACCCACCTCCTAGCCCCCTGTCCCTTGTTGCCCTTTGACTAAGCCCTCCTTCTCCCCTTGTTGGGGAAAGATCCAATATTCTTACTCTGGAGTCTCAGTGACCCCTATGAGAGAGTTCACAGCGTCAAGGGAACCATGCACAGCTGAGGCCTTACCAAAGCATTCCCTCTCCCATTGTTGGGGAAGGATCCAGTAGGTAGGCTTTGGAGTCTCAGAGACCCCTCTGAGAGAGTCAACTGCGTAAAGGGAACCTCACTCGGGAGATGTGGGAATGATACCACTTCCCCTGGGATCATAGCTTACCGGACCTTGGACGAGGTTTTTACCCGTTTACCGGTTTGTGCCCCCTTCACCCTCCCCCCTTTCATGCTCTCTCACCCTCCTCCCTTTCATGCTCTCTCACCCTCCTCTACCGCTTTCCCTCTTTCATTCTTTGTCTACTTCCTCTGCCCCTAGCCCCCTGTCCCTTGTGCCCTTTAAGTAAGCACTCCTTCTCCCCTGCAGTCTCAGCGATCCCTCTGAGAGAGTCCACAGCGCCAAGGGAGCCACTCACAGTTCAGGTATGTTATGGTGCCCCTTGCCAAAGCACTCCCTCTCCCCTTCTTGGGGAAGGATCCAGTAGGTAGGCCTTTGAGTCTCAGACCCATCTGAGAGAGTCCACTGTGTAAAGGGACCCTCTCGCAACGGAGTTGGGGGAATGATACCACTTCCCCTTGGATCACAGCTTACTGGACTTTGGACTCATCTATTACTTGTCTACCTGTTTGCGCCCCCGTCACCTTCGTTCTTGCTGGGTCTCTCACCCTCCCACTCCTCTTTCCCTCCTTCATTCGTTGTCTACTTCCCCTGCTCTTACCCCTTCTCCAATTAATCTCTCCCCTTGCCTGCTTTTTCACTTACACATATTGTCATTATTGCTTGTCTCGACCTAACATGTAACTATGTAGCTATGCTCTAAAAACTGTGTAACCTTTGTAACGATGTAACCTGTAACTGTGGTCTGATACTCATGTAAAGCGCTCAGATATCTCCGGATCTAGCCAGCGCTATATAAAACCTTTCACATAAACAAATAAATAAATAAGAAGACAGGCTGAATACGCGTGTAAGGGACTTCAGGGAACGTAATGTGTAAACAGCTGTTAAATGAATGCTAGACTAATATCATGAAGCGCCTTAAAACAGATACACTTTTGAAAATGATAAGTTTCTTCACAAAAGCCAATGTAAAGCTTAAAAGTGGGTGGAGATGTGCGTATGTTGTAGTAATTCAAGAAAAAGTCTGACAGTTTAAATCCGGGCCACTTGTAGATGATGAACTAGATGAGACAGAAGCCAAGGTACATTGCATTTGCTTGGTCCGAACCCGATCCCAACATAGCTTGAAGAATGGCATGATGAGAACACCCAGGAACAAGAAACAAGACTTTCTTTAAGGCCTTTAGTTGGTGACAACAAGAGAAAGTAACCTTCTCAATTGGATGGGACACACATAAAGTCCTGTCCATAATAAATCCTATTTGCTGACAGTATGAATTGGAGATGGACAGTGTTCCCAGCTCAGGAGGCCACTAATTGGCTGACCGGCAAGAGGCCAGTCTCAAAATAACCAGGACATCATGAATTAAGTTTTAAAGAGTAGAACATTCCATGATGATGAATGTCCTAATGGTTTTAAAGCTATACTTTTATGCACAATTCATGTTTATTATATTTATCTTATAGGCAGAGCAGTATGGGAAGTCGGCAAGTATACTCAAGAAAGAAAGTGTACACCCCCACAAAGCAAATCTCACTGTATACAGCAAGGAGTACTCCAGAAATGTAAGTGTTATTTCCTTGAAATCTCTCATACATTTACTTCTGGTGTTAGTTCCTGAGTCAAGTGAGCTTCCATCAGCTAGAGAGTGTAAAGTATCCTAAATGCCACCGACGTTTTAGAAACATCCTTACTGTTAATTCACTAGAGATCTGAGAAAAGAATATTGTTAAAAGGAAACTAACTGGAAAACAATGGTTTTGTCCTTTTTGAAAAAGTAAACAATAACAACAAAAAGGTTCTGTCTGTTCTCTTTCCTTGTTTTAGGCTCATATAGCAAAGGCTGTGGAATACTTGTGTCACTGGGTGCCATGAGCTAATATTAAAATAGGTGTACTTTTGCATAAATGAACCATAGTTTGTCCTTTCATCGCTTCATGTGTTGTATTTTGTGCCCATAAACCCTAAAATGACTCCTCTTGCCCCCAATGAAGTTAGAATTGCAAACATGTATCCTACTTGACGTATGACTGGTTATTAATTTTATAATATTCTGCAGGTTGTGCCAGTGGAAGTTGGAAAAACGTTTTAAATTGTTTATATTTCCTTCAGTTGACCTTTCTGTCTCCTGGTAAACTAAAATGTGAGTTAACTGCTGATTGCACCAGCGCCAATATTAACTTGTGTTCTGCAGTGTATTCAACAACATACTCTGGATAACTCTTCATGAGTAAGGCATTTTTTTACCCGTACTGCTGAATTGTCAATTTCCACTCTTTTCATTCTTTTGAGGTATTTAGAATTTTAATTGTGGTCTGTTTTCCTGTCTTGTCCATCAGCATAGATCAGCTTCAGCTTCATTGAGGATCACCTTGATCTTTAAGCATTTTTTAACTATCTCAGAAAAAGCTACGCCTAACATAAGCTGTGAATGACTTGTTATTGATTCTGTACTTTAAAGGATCCTCATAAGATCATTTTTAAGTTTCCACATATAGATGAGATCTCACTTCATTCACTTTAGTTGCTCTACCTGAGAACAGTGAATTTAAGATCCGTTCGAAAAATGAACTGGAAATGTTCATACAATTAGGTGCCCCAACACGTTTTCTTTGGCCCAGACATACCATACACCCATTTTGAGGAAGTGGTCAACATTTTTAATTTCGCAACATGCCTATTTGTTGCAGATCACGTTTGTAATTTAACCATCCTGCTCGGCCACCCTTGAACAGCTGTGTCAAATACCCTTGTGGGAACAAGAACTTTGAGTTCTGTGGGAAAAGTGATAGATTCAGCGTTGGTAAAGAACCTTCCATTGCTTTTCTCTCTTCTAAACCGGTTTCTCAACAGACTGATAATTCTGATGTTTCCCACCACCCTGCAGAGCCCAAAATTCTAGTGTCCTGGGATGTCAATTTCTGTAGTCCATATAGAAAGTAACAATGGTTATCAGATTTCTTGTGGCCAACACCATTAAAGTATATTTGCTACTTGGTTACAGCCTTGTAAGTCTTTCATGGGGAGCTTTCTTAGTGACTGGGTAGTCCAGCACACTCCCATATTTTGGCGTCTCCCTCAAATTCACCCTGTGTCTTCCAAAAAGGGATATGACTATGGGGCCCTTGTATCAAAGTACAGTTTTGCTTATCGCTATTAAGGACTAACAAACTGCTATGTAGGTAGGATTCGCATTTAAAATAGCGATTCCTACGCATTCCTTATTTGCGACTCGCAAATTGCGAATCTTTGAACACCATTTCAGCACCCTATCCCACCAGTTGTCCATACCTACTCCTCTCCCCGCACCTGCTCAACCCAAAGACCCCTCCTGGCTCTCCCCTGACTCCCCGACGCTAACCCCTCTCCCTCTTGACATACGAAACCTTAATGACATATACCTTTCTTTGACCTCTATTCTATAACCCTCTCCTGAACCCACCCCCTCATGACTTCTAGCTAACTCACCACCCCCCAAATTACCATGCCCCTAATGACCGTCTCCCTCCAACCCCATATCCCATCTCAAACCCCACTCCTTCCCCCCAAGCTCACCCCCTAGCTACTATACCCCTTCCTGCCCCTTCTCCTCCCTCCCCAAACTACACTCCAAGCCCCAATCCTGATGCTGTGTCTCCTTGCACCCCTTACATGCTCTCCACTCCTGACTCTTCATCTCCTACCTCTATAACTATCCCGCCCTTCGCATTGCCCCTCCCTCCCTCCCAAGGCCGGAGCACACCTCCGTTCCCTCCCCAGGCATCCTCCACAGTCTCAGTACTACCCCCGTCCCCCGCCTCTCGCCCTCTCCGAACACCAAACCTCCCAACCAGCCAACTCAGACCATACCTCCTGCCCTCCTCCTGCCCCAACCACATCCCACCTCACTTTTTTAACCCAGGCACTTTGCAACATTGACTGCAATATCTCTACCTTGGTTACAGAACTTGCCAGACTTAGAGAAGACTTTAAAAATGTTATATCCCTCAACCCTAGAACCCGCCCCTCATGGTCCTCCTCTCCATGCTCTGGCCCTCTTAAATGCCCATATCCCAAACGTTTGATATCCACCCCTCTTCCCAACCGTACACACAGACCTCTTCGACCTTGAATGACTCCTCCTCCTCCAACCTATCAGACATTTGCAACTCCTACCTAAATAAGTCCCCCCCTAGAGGATTCTTCCTTCCCTCACTCCAACATCCCTGTTACCATGGGGATCAGCAGTATCCACTCTTCTCCCAGCTCCCCCAAACCCCCCCAATGCACCGCCATTCACTCATGCCCTCCCCCCAATACTAACCCTAAACCCCTGACCTGCATGCTCGTGCACTGACACTCAGCCTTTCGACATGCGACTGAAATATCCAAAACCATCTTTAGCGAAGATATTGACATCGCCTTCCTCGCGGAAACCTGGCTCAAAGATCACTCAACACCCATCCTCGACCTACTCTTCACCTGCTGGTTACATCATTATCAGGAAAGAAAGATCAGAGAGAATAGGGGTGGTTTAGCAATTATTTGAAAAAAAGAACACAAGCTCTCCCTAGCCAAGAACAATGACTACACAACCTTTGAATACCGTGGAGCCAAACTTAAGATGAAGGGCTCTCCCCCAATACCACTTATTTGGGAAACAAATTTGCACCGGGCATAGTGCTCAATAATCATTTGTGTAGCAGTTATACCATAGATCTTTGATCAAATTATGCAACAAATACGGCTATGGTACAAAAATATATCTTTTTTATTTCTTTTCTTTATTACTTCTTATAAATTATTTCAAATATTGTAAAAAGACATACATACATGTAATCACTGATCATTTCTATAAAATACACATCCTTAATCCTACTCTGTACATATATAAACCATAAATTGCTGTAAGGTGTGATATACCTGTGAGGTATAGATGTCTTTAGTTCGTACACAAAAACAGTCAGTTATTACAATAAATCTAAATGATGTTCAATTGGATACACAATTTAGGTCCATTTCAGATAAACTGATCACAGTTGTTAATTATCAGACACCATATCTGTACTGATTTTGAAAAAGACACTGGTTACAGATCTTTATTGTCACCCCCCAATACCACTACACACTATCTACCACCCACCTGGTGAGCCTCTGCCCTTCGCTGAAGAACTATCTAACCTTCTTACGCAATTTTTACTTTATAACTCTAAAAATCTCTTCCTAGGAGATTTATTTACCTTCACTGGAACGAACCAGAGGATCCCACAATCAACCTTCTCACTGATCTTCTCGAGATTAGCGACTTCAAACAAAACAACTTTGCCACTCCCCAACCCACTCCACAGGAGCAATTCTTGACGCCATCATCGCTAACACGGATCCCTATCCAACATCATCCCTCTTGATTGGTCTGACCACTACCTCCTATTGTTCACGATTTCCCCCTCAACCCCGCCCACCCCAGCTATAAGCAACAAAACCACGATTGTGACCAGAAATCTTAAGCAAATGCCTCCTGGTGCACTTGAGTCCAACTCCAAACCCAACTTCGTCTCACCCCACCCTCACTCAATGCAAATGAACTCACGCAGCACTTTAATAAAACTGTCTCTTAGGTTTTAGATCAACTTGCCCCTCCCAAACTTAAAACTCTAAAAAATATCCCCTCCAAATCATGGTTTACCTCAGACCTCAACAATTAAAGACGTTCACTTACACTCGCTGAAAGAACATGGAGACAACACCCTTCCCCTTCCCATCTCGCCCTCCTTAGAACCGCTAGATCAGCCTACAAAAAACACATTTTCTCTGAAAAGGCATCTTTCCATCGCTCGCAGCTCTCCCGTGCCCAGAACCGACCCAGGGAACTGTTTAACATTGTTAGAAACCAAACCTCGCCGGCCCCCCTCAACTTGTTCTCCACTAACAAGTGTGAAGAAATTGCTAACTTTTTGTCCAAAAAAATTGCAAAAATTGATCAATCCTTCCTTGTAACTCAGCCCTCCCAACCACAATGTTCTTGTGATGCTACCTCAATACCACACTCCCCCCTGACTCTTCCCCCTACTCCTTCCGTATACCTTCCTTCATCTACCCTGCCTGAACCCTATCACTAACCCACTGCTTAAAAATAATGCCTCCTGGCATAATATCAACTCCGTTTCAGAACTGGAAGTCTTTAACATCTTATCCAAATTAAAACCATCCTCTCACACAAAAGACCCGCTTCCATCTTCCCTCGTTCAAGATCTAAAGCACTTCATCGTCCCTGATTGGGCCAATATCATTAGCTTCTCCCTTTTTACAGGGTGCGTCCCTGTCTCCCTCCAACTTGGACAAATCACACCCATCCCATAAAACCCCAAGGCTGATCCTAATGATCCTAACAACCTCCACCCCATCTCCAACCTCCCCCTTCTCTCCAAAGCCCTTGAAAAATGTGCCCTACTTCAATTAGATATACACATTGACACCTACAACCTGCTTAACCCTCTATAATCTGGCTTCTGTAAAGGCTGCAGCACAGAAACTGCATTGCTTAATATAGTGGATGACATCCACCTCACCCTGGATAAGGGCGAGACCTGCCTACTCAGTCTTCTCGACTTCACTGCTGCATTTGATACAGTTAACCATTCAACCTTACTTAATGCACTAAAAGATCGTTTCGGCCTAAATGGCACTGTCCTAAACTTCCAACACAGAACCCAACAAATTAAAATTCAAAACTACCTCTCTTGCCCCACACCTGTCTCCCTCGGTGTCCCACAAGGATCTATCCTCTATTCCGCTCTCTTCAACCTCTTTATGGAAACCCTTACCCTCATACTTAAACAAGCCAAAATTAACTGTCACTTGTATGCTGATTACACCCAACTGTACTATAAAATTAAATCCCACTCCGATATCTTACACCTCAACACTGCCCTAACCAAGATTCAATCCTGGTTCCACTCCAATCATCTCAAACTCAATCCAAACAAAACTGAAATCGTTCTTTTCTCTACTAAAAACAACCCTCTCCCAATTCAAACATGGATCGCTGAACTTAATGCCCTAAACTGTTCTCCCTCGCCGAATCAGTAACATCTCTTGGCACACCATCAACAGTAAGTTAATGCTCAATTCCCATATAAAAAATTGGGCATAGGGAGCACTCTTCACACTCCGACATCTAAAAAAAGCAAACATTTCATTCCAGCGGAAGATTTCAAATCGGTTGTCCAATCTCTAGTCCTCTCCAAAATTGACTACAGAAACACTTTACTCTCCGGAACTCCCAAAGTTCACCTTGCCCCCCTCAAATCTGTTCTCAACCTAGCAGCCAGGCTAACAACCGACTGTAAACGTTTCAACCACATCTCACCTGCCTTCAAGGCCCTTAAATGGCTTCCTATCGAAGGCAGATTCTCCTACAAAATTGCCTGCATTACACACAAAACCCTTTATCAAAAGACCCCGCTTTACCTCTCAAACAAACTCAACAAAGCGGGTTGGGCCCACCCGCTGAGAAGCACCAACTCTCTTCTCCTCATCCCGCCTCTTCTGAAAAAACAAGCCTCTCAATCCCGCTCCTTCTCTGATAAGGCCCCTGGAATACCCTCCCTAAAGATCTAAGAGGTAACCTTTCTTATGTCAGTTTCAAAAAAGACTTTAAAATACACCTGCTCAACAAATATTGGGGAACATAATCCCTCTCTTACTGTACTTGCTATACTCTCTCTCCTCACTAATACCCTCAACTTCTCCCCCTCTCACGATACATCCCCTTCCCGACCCCTCTTCCCCCTGCCTCCCTCCTAACATCCCCATGCCACCCTTCTCACGCGCTCAACCCACCAGCTTTTTTCTAACCACTGAGCCTACCCCATGTATACAGTATTATAATTTGTTACATCATCCTTTGCATGCTGTTTCTTTTTAAGCTGCCCTTTCTTTCCTTTCTCTCACCAATTACTCTATAGTACTCAATATTCTATTTTAATCCACCATGTTTGATTGCTGCATTTGAAACAATTGTTCTGTATTCCATTAACATCAGCTTACTATTGTTAAGCGCTCTGATAGCCCTGGGTGGAGCCAGCGCTATATAAAACTTCTTAAATAAATAAAATGAAATAAAAGAAAGGAATGGCGTCCCATTCATTTCTATGGGCCAAGAGGCCCATAGGAATGAATGAGAATTGCGCACGCAAATTCAAGGGCGCAAGGGTTCCAAAAGGACACCCTGTTGCACCCCTGAAATGTGCATGTGTGCACATGTAGCGCAAATACATGTCCAAAGGGCATGTATGTGTGCCACATGGCACTTTGAAAAAAGCATAAAAGTGCTTTTTTCTAAGAAATCGCAAATTACCACCAACTTGAAGTTGGTGGTAATTTGCGATTCCTTAAGGCAATATTGCATTTTGCGATGCCTACTAGCATAGTATTTAGGGAATCTCAAACTGCGATTCTCAAAATGCTTGGGCAAAATAGGGAATCACAATTTTTGCGATTTCCTTATTTTGCGAGTTGGTTTTTGTCTACCTACATTTCACACAGCTAAATTGCGATTGCAAACGCTGAAATTCTGCAAATTTCAGCGTTTGCAATCGCAATTTAGCTTGATACATCTGGCCCTTATTACCCTGAATCATTCTCTTGTTTAAGGAAAAGATATTCTGCATTCCTCTCAAGCCCCCTCCCTAGAGAGCAGAGTAAAGAAGTGCCCGCATAAATGTGAAGAGGCAGTGGGATAAAGATGCTTTGATTAAAGACTAAGACTACAGTCTTCACATGGCCCAGTGGTAGGCAGAAACTCATATATTTTATTGGTCATAGAAACGTTAAGCTACTTCGACATCCTGATTTGTCCTATTCTCCATCATAGATCTACATTAATATTCATAAAACATGAATATCTCTGCCTGTTCCCAGCATCCCAGAAAACGTTTGGAAGACAGAAAGTTTGCTTCTAACAAAAACAATTTTTCTTGTTAGGCAAAATTAATGCGTTACATTTATTTTTCTATTCATGTAAATTGTAATCCATACAATACAAACTGAATTATTTCTAAGTGCAGACCAAAGTGAAAAAGGATTAAAAGGGAGAAGAAACGTTTGCTAAAAAGTTTTTGTTACCTTTCTGAAAACCGCAAGTGAGGGAGAGTCCTTTTGTAAAAGTGAAAAGTTCACAAAGATTTTAAACTTAATACTAGTTTGGACAGGTAGCCATGGAAGTCTGTTAGGAAATATTAGGTGCCTTTAATAAATTCTAGCAGTTAGCCTTTCAATTGCATTTTGAACAGCCTGTGGTTTTCTTGGTATTTCATTGATCTGAAAAGGGCAGGTATGGGGTGTGAGAAGGTGGCCTGATATGCAGTGCTCACTATTCTAGTGAACACTATGTATCAGTCCAGCAACCCTTATTGATGATTGGTTGTAAGTCAACCTTATAGACCAGCTATCCTAGTAGCGTGGATACAAGCAGTCTAAGGCTAAAGACTCGAGAGGGCGTGTTAAGCCAGCTGTTTACCACACATATACCCCTTGAACACCAAGTGAAAGGACACCACACAAGTGTTATGAAAATAAACAAGTTATTTATTAAGATTCACAACAGCCCTGTACTCTTTATGAGGACAGGGTACTAAGCACAAAACAAAACTCTTACGAAAATACTTAAGTTAGCACAGTATATACAAATGCCCGAGGGGCACGGAAAACCATATACTCTGAAAGTGGAATGCGAAATTACTAGCAGGTAAGTACAGTACTAATAGGCTTTGGAATCGCTAGATCTTGACTATAGAATCTTCAGATTACTTCTAGGAGACCCAGGGGACTCGGGTGCAGAGTGTGCACTCTCACGCGTGATGCGGGACAAAGTCTATGGTAGCTAGTAAAGACAGAGTTAGTGTTCTCGGGCGAGCCCGACCTGGTAGGAGGAAAACGAAAGTGGATTCTGACCCTTGGATAGTGAGGCTATGCTGGGGCACCGAAATGCCGAAGTTACCTAGCCCAGGGGCTGCAGCTGCATAGGTCTCAAAAGACGTCGGGAATCCTCGTAGACGGACCAGGAGCCTGGAAGAAAGAAGTTGCTGGCAGGCGACCAGTGAAGAAAGTTCGATGGATCCAAGCCTGGATCGAAGGAAGATGACACCTGAAAGCAGAGGGGACCAAGTTCGAGACTACTAGCCAGTAGTCAGGTGGCACCAGGAGGGCACCGGATGGTAGTCACCTCGACTAGGTGGGTGGGTGACGCTGTGCTCGCAGATCTCACGGACCTGGAGGCGTTGTCGGCGACCAGGATGGAGGAGCGAGCTGTCCCACGAAGATTGAAGCTGTCGGCGTCGCTGGACCCAGGATTGGGCAACAAAGCCTTGGCAAATTCAAGCCCACGCGGTGGACTCAAAATGGCGTCTGGAGTGGACCAGGAGGGTCCGGGGTGCCTCTCTTGAAGAAGGAAGCAAGGGCCAGTCTGGAGCAACCAGACCAGCAGCAGTGATGTCGTCGGGCGTCGTGTAGAAGGCCACAAGCCAGCCGGCTAGTAGCCACACAGCGCGGTGAGCACGCAAAAGCAGAAGGGCCCCACGCAGATCGTGGAGATACTGGAGGGCTGATCTTCGGTGCTGGAGCTGCTCAGGGTTGGGGCTTCTCGGGCCCCAAAGCACTCACCAGTGGAGCACACGGTGGGCTTGTTACAAAGAAGTCGTGCAGTCTTGGCGATCGTTGGTCCCTCGAGGTCTCGTCGCACTCACAGTTCTCAGCTTTGCTGTAGAGGTGAGTAGAGGTCAGAGGTGCCAGGGAAGCCGGGTCTCGTCGAGCTGGGTCGTCGGATTCGTGAAGAAGGACTTGCAGCAGACCGCAGTGTTCTTAGGATGGTGCCTGCGGATGCAGGGTGACTACTCCTTAGCCACAAGGGAGAATCTTGAAGAAGGAAATCTTGATGCCTTTCGCAGAAAGTCGGGTCTTGATTCCAAAGATGATCTAATTTGAACAGGGGGCCCGCTCCTATCTTTATACTAAAAAAGGGGGCTGACCCGGTGACTAGGTCCTGCCTATGGGTGGGACCAGGAGGGGGGTGGTTACACCCCTCTCCCCTGCCGGACTTTCCCCAGTCCAGGGGCTGGTGTGCCCCTGGAACTGGTTCTGACTGGCCTATGCGTAGTGAGCACCGGGGTGCCACTCAGCAGTCACCTTCCTGTAAAGCCCTGCCTACCCAGGATACACAAAACTCTGTCTGGGATGGTGCTAGCACCGCCCCGGACAGGAAACCCTTTGTCCAAGCCTCCCTCACTGGAAGGACTCCCAGCAGCAGGAGGTCAGACTCGTGTCTGTGGTGGCAGCATCCATTTTGTGGAGCTGAGGCTTCAGTTAACTTTAAACGGGGTTCACAGTTACATACATGTCGTGTCCCTCTAGAAGGGTGGAATGCTAACCCCGTCGCTAGAATTGGCGAGGGGTTAGTATTCCAATTCGTATGACACCTTACTCGACATGTTTTGATAAAGCAATACCAAAGTTAGCATTTAACCGCGAGGATTATAATGCACTTAAGAGTATATGGTATGCGATATCATGGAACAGCTGTTAGGACTTGGTTCCGCAAGCTGCAGACAGGCTCAGCTCATGCCAGAGCACCATCTCACACGATTCCAAGCACTCTGCCTTCAGGATTGTTAAGGCCTGCCATAGGAGTGACTGATAGGAATCTGTGTGTCCATTTTAGGGTTAGATATAGGTATACTATATCTACAGCAAAGGGTGATTACACGACTTTGCCCCAGCTGTCATGCAGCCAGTTGTGTCAAATTTAGGAGGCCAGCCAGGGGTGGCATAATACATGCTGCAGCCCCTGGCAGCCCTGGGTACACCCATGCCCTGAGTTACAGGGTCTGATAGGGTGGCCCAGTACCAATTGGAAATGCACCTAGGGTACATGGAATCCATTTTAAAGAGAGAGCAGTAGGCCTGAGGTCCTGATTGGCAGGGTCCCAGGTCGACTATGTCAAAAACCAGCTAAAACACAGGGCAAAAAGTTGGGGGCAACCATAGTCAGGATGTACCTTCCTACACAACCCCCCCCCCCCCAAACGAAAGGAGATAAGGCTATCCTTGTCCAGGTAAGCCTCTATTACCTAAGTGGCCATATAAGGAAGGACCAGCTCTGGCTTGGTTTCCCCCTGTGTCATGGTCCACTAGGCAACCCCTCACCCTAAGGGTATCTGAGGGTCTCCACCATAGGGAATCTCTGTCTCTGGTGTGTCTTGGGAAAGTAAAAGGCTGATGCTGGGATGGAGTACTGAAGTGAGGCTCCTCTACCTTTGGGCTCAACTTCCTCCAATCACCATCCATCATGTGTGCTTTTCTTTCTTTAGCTGAGATGCACTGAGCTCTCAGGGCCAGCCTCTGGCTACCTAAAGCTGGAGGCTGAGTCCCTCTGTTTGGCTTACTGGCGGGACAGGTCAGGTCTGGGGTTTTTAGGCCCCATGTTTGGCTGTGCCCAACAGTGTCCAGCTGTGGGAGGTCCCTAACTACCTTTAAGGGGGATCCCTCAGGAGTCTGTTTTATTTTCACTTGGCTAGGTTTACCAGCTTCAGTGATCCTAATCTGCTGATTAAGGAGTTCTTTTGGACAGGGGGCCCTTTGGGGTCCACCACTGGCCTCCCTGACCTCTTCAGCCCTGGGCTGACTGAGGCAGGGTAGAGAGGTGCAGGTTACCTGCTCCAGACTGGGTCCCACCTGGGAAGGGTCCACTGCCATCAGGGGCTCTGCCAGGCTAGGCCTGACTACCTCTGGGGCAGTTCCTTCAACAGGGGTAGAGTCAGTTCCCTGAGGAGGCTGGCTCTCACCTAGTGTCTGGGAGGGGGAAGACTCTTCTTCCTCCTCAATGCTCTCTGTTTGAGTGGAGTGATCCATTGTTTCAGGCTTCACAACCTCACTATCTGTTTGAGTAGAGGCTGAGACCATTTCAACCATGCCAACCTTTTCAGGAGGGCACTCAGTTTGTGTTTGGGCTGTGTCTGTCACAGCCCTCCTATCCTGTTCTGGAAAGTCTGTCTGAGCCTGGGCAGTGGCTACCACTGCCCTTCCAACCTTTTCAGGGAGGAATGGTGCTTGGACTGGGGCTGGAGCTATTACTGCCCCACTAACCTGTCTGGTTAGGCCTATCATTCTGGAGTGAGTTTCTTGCTCCACCTCAGCCTATGCTGAGAGTTCCAGGTCATTCCCCAGTAAGCAATCTACAGGTAGGTTATCTGTCACTGCCACTCTCATGGGCCCTGTGACATTACCCCAGCTGAGCTTGACTACTGCCATGGGATGCCTTCTCTTCACTCCATGAATGTCTGTCACCTGATAAGTAAAACCAGGGGTCAGTTGAGCAGAGGGGACCAGATGGTCAATCACCATGGTGATGCTGGCCCCTGTGTCTCTGAATGCCTCAACTTTCTGACCATTCACTATGACCTCTTGTCTATACTTTCCCAAAATGTGGGGTCCAGTAGTGAAGTTGGCAAACCCCATGCCAGTCTCACAGACAAGAGTGTGGTCAGGGGACCTGGCTAGGCCATAGTCCTCCTGATTGCCCAAAGTAATGCCCACCACATTCTTGGGGGCACTCCCACCACCTGGGGGATTACCACTAGTGGTAACAGGAGGTTTAGGAGTATTACCTGGGGGTATATTTCCCTTATTGCCATTTTTAGGGCAACTGGCATCAGTTTTGTAATGGCCCACCTGTTTACAGGTATGGCAATAAGGTTTCTTCTGTTCTGAAGGAGTGTTCTGGGACCCACCACCCTTGTTGGAGTTTTGGGGCCCTTGGGAAGTCTTCTCTGTGGATTTATCCCCACCCTTCTCTTGAGGCTTGGTTGATTCCTTCTTTTGGTCACCACCCTGGTTTTTAGGCCTGACCCTGGTTCTGACCCATTTGTCTGCCCTCTTACCCAATTCCTGTGGAGAGGTTAGATCAGAGTCTACCAGGTGCTGGTGTAATAACTGGTTCTGACAATTACTTAAGATTTGCTCCATCATAATTAGATTGTACAATCCTTTAAAATCAGTAACCTTACTACCCAGTAGCCAGCCTTCAAAAGCCTTAGTGGCACAATCAACAAAGTCAGCCCAATCCTGAGACTGAGTTTTCTGGGTGTCTCTGAACAGCATCCTGTATTGTTCAGTGGTTAAACCAAACCCATCAACCAGTGTATTCTTCAGGACTTGGTAATTGTTAGCATCCTCAACTCTAGTAGTGAGGAGCTTATCTCTACCTTTACCATCAAAGGAGAGCCACAAGATAGCTGCCCACTGACTTTGGGGAACACCCTGCACAGTGCAGGCTCTCTCCAAAGCAGTAATCCATTTGCGGATGTCATCCCCTTGTTTAAAGGGGGGCACTATCTTATTCAGGTGCTTTGTATCAAAACTCCTTTCCCTATTGCTAGGTTTATTGCTGCCACCAGTGGGCTGTAGCCCACATAATTCTTGATGTCTAGCAAAGGCAAGTCTCTCTTTGGCCAGGGCAAGTTCTTCCCTTTCAATCCTCAGTTTGACTGCCCTTTCTTCAGCTTCATACACTCTCCTCTGAGTGGAAGTCATCCCTCTGTGAGAAGAGATGTGAGAGCCATTGGTTCGAAGGGATCTGTTAGAGCCTCTTGATAGAGACCTAACTCGTCCATTCCCAATGTTAAGCTGACCTGAGAGTGGCCCCAGGGGTCCCCCAGTACCAATCTCATGTCTGCTTAAGTTGGACCTGGTTAGTCTGCTGACTTCTACCTGTCCCTTATCTGCCTCATCCCCTGACAACTGATCCTCATCCTCAGCATCATCTGCTTCCTGGAGGGGATGGTCATGGTTATCAAAGGGTCCCTGTAAGGAGGGCATACTCCCATCTGGATTAGAAGGGTCTGGGTTACCAGCCCTACTGGCATCATAAGCCTCTAAGAGACCAATCAGAAAGGAAGTTGTGAGGTTAGACCCCTGTCTTATCTTCCTGGAGGTACACACTTGTCTAATCTCCTGGAAGCTAAGAGCAGCATATTTGGAAGTGGGGACCTGTGGAGGGTCCACTGACACAAGGGGAGACTCAGAGTTTCCTCCTTTGTCTGACATGCTGATTCTAGTGTGGTGTAAGTGATGCACCTACCTACACTATGTGTTTGCCTACTGATCCCTTGCTAAGAGTTGCAGCCAAGGTGTGCTAAGCCTTGAGGAGCTACAACAGCTGGTTCAGTAGAACTCAGAGTATTCTAAGCTAAGTTATATGTACCTGAAGTACTTATGTGATCTTTCAACAAGATATTCTTAGGATACGTGTGGTAGAACAACAGCAAGCTCAAATCCCAACCGCTGCTCACCAATGTGAGAAGGTGGCCTGATATGCAGTGCTCACTATTTTAGTGAACACTATGTATCAGTCCAGCAACCCTTATTGATGATTGGTTGTAAGTCAACCTTATAGACCAGCTATCCGAGTAGCGTGGATACGAGCAGTCTAAGGCTAAAGACTCGAGAGGGCGTGTTAAGCCAGCTGTTTACCACACATATACCCCTTGAACACCAAGTGAAAGGACACCACACAAGTGTTATGAAAATAAACAAGTTATTTATTAAGATTCACAACAGCCCTGTACTCTTTATGAGGACAGGGTACTAAGCACAAAACAAAACTCTTACGAAAATACTTAAGTTAGCACAGTATATACAAATGCCCGAGGGGCACGGAAAACCATATACTCTGAAAGTGGAATGCGAAATTACTAGCAGGTAAGTACAGTACTAATAGGCTTTGGAATCGCTAGATCTTGACTATAGAATCTTCAGATTACTTCTAGGAGACCCAGGGGACTCGGGTGCAGAGTGTGCACTCTCACGCGTGATGCGGGACAAAGTCTATGGTAGCTAGTAAAGACAGAGTTAGTGTTCTCGGGCGAGCCCGACCTGGTAGGAGGAAAACGAAAGTGGATTCTGACCCTTGGATAGTGAGGCTATGCTGGGGCACCGAAATGCCGAAGTTACCTAGCCCAGGGGCTGCAGCTGCATAGGTCTCAAAAGACGTCGGGAATCCTTGTAGACGGACCAGGAGCCTGGAAGAAAGAAGTTGCTGGCAGGCGACCAGTGAAGAAAGTTCGATGGATCCAAGCCTGGATCGAAGGAAGATGACACCTGAAAGCAGAGGGGACCAAGTTCGAGACTACTAGCCAGTAGTCAGGTGGCACCAGGAGGGCACCGGATGGTAGTCACCTTGATAGAGCGCGCAGTTCACCCGGGTCACCGTATTCACCAATTACCTACACGCACTGGGCCCTGGCGTGCATAAAATTTAATACACCATTGACATTTGGGTGAACTGGGTGATGGCTTCTGCTACACGCTTCTATGAGTAATTAGGGTTTGGGTTACACCTCTGCTTACCATGTACCTGACTTACCACAGGTACAACTTTCCGACGGACCTGGAGCTATAAGGGAAAATTGTAGACAGGGAACCTAGAAAGATATATTCTTTATACTACAGTACAATACTTATCCACAATTTCTGTAAAATGACCACAGACACCTGATGAAGTTTAAAACTTTATATAGAGGTTCAAAGAGAAGATGCCAAGACAATAAGCGATATGCAGAATAATATATCAAACATCAGAATCAACACCAAAAAGTAACTTTGTATTAGAATTATAACCATTAGAATATATGGGAAGACTAAAGGTAGGAATTTTAGAACAGAACTAGTCACTGCAACTTTATGCTAGGAAAAATAGGACGGGATTGGGACCTAGAACATGTATCTAACCTAATCGCTTAAACTATTCTTACTAAATTCACTGCAATCAGCTAAAGGAAAGGGAAAAACTGGAACATACTAATAAAATATAACAGTTTGGCAATTTTCTAAAGGTGGGGAGAGAAGTGGAACAATTCTACAACAATTGCATATAACTTGTTCTCAAGGTGATAGAGCAATATCACAGGCAAGAGTGCTAAAAAAACAGAGAGAGAGAGAGAGAGAGAGACGCAAACCCACAGGTTAATATTTACCTAGGTCTGAGAGAAGACTAACCCTGGCCACGGGTCAGTTGGAAGGACGGGGACTAGGACCCTCAGAAAAGGAAATACCAGAATGCGAACAGGTACAGCCCACGGACAGATCAGGACAGGATACCCCTCAGGTTCGGGTCAAATGACTGGGCCTCCCAGGGTACGACCAACACCCACAGCTTCGGACAGCAACGCCTGCGTTACCCCCTTCTGCAAGTAATCCGCCAGAAACCCCGATTGGATTCTCGAATTCCCCAGCAAAGTGCTTCGCCAGCACTTAGGATTTTCCACCCCTTAGGAGTTTGTGGAAAGTATGGACAAAGTGCTCCGCAGCACTTTCAGATTGAGCACCTATTGAGATCGTAGGGTCAGTGACAGGTCTGCTACTCGGACAAGTCGGACAATTTTCCTAAGCTAAACTAGGGTAGTTATACCATTTTGGGGTCCCTCAGACCACCCACTAATGTTGCAAGTGACAGTTTCCCACATTTTGATTGGTCAGAAGAGGTGGTGCGGTCATTACCACCTCCTAAAATTCAACGTTCCCACCATGAAATTTAAATTTTTCTATCCGCCCATTAGGTTCACGTTCCCATCCATAGAATACAATAGAAAATCTGAGTGCACAGGACATCGCAACATAGTCAGTTATTCTCAAGGTGAGTGTCCTCATCATGTGCTGGTTTTCTCAGGCGCATTTGGCTTCGGGAGCCAGCTGGCTGGTTTCAGCGTCTGCGCAGTCGAGTTTCTCCCAGGTCACATGGAAATACCCAGAGGAGCTTCAAATATGGCGTAGCTTAAGCACTCCCAGCCCCCAGAGACGCGGTACATGAAAAGTAAGCGAGAACAAATTAAAATCACATATAAAATGATCACACTGTATACCATGATAAAATTTTAACCAACCCTTACTTTATAATGACTATAGCATTAATGTTTAGTGCGAAAAGACAGATAGGCTGAAGCAGCAGTAGCAAGCGGAGAGCGTGGTGAGGGTCAAGCGGCCATTTTTGCAACAGTGCGCATGAGCACAAATTCCCTCCAGAATGCGAGTGTGTCACATCACATGGGTATGACCGACGCATGCGCAGACTGAATGTCAGCAAAGCAGCCGATTCTTTAGTGCAAGCTTCGTTAATATGGAAAAGACATACGAGCAAGCATCCTGGGGACACCCGCGTGTATGGGAAAACGTATAATAAATGACAAACAATTATTTTAGTAGTATTATACATTGGGCGAGGTTCTTGCACTGGGGCAAGGCGCTTTACGTGCGAATCCTTGCTCCATCAATCCCCTCTTTGATGATATTTACTATCATCACCACATAAAGGAAACAGATGCCAACTTTTCTCATTCATCCACATCACTCATTTCAATTTCAACAAATTTATTGTTGAGTTTCCTTTCAGCTTCTCTATGAGAGTGGTGATTTTTCGCCTTTTTGTAAATTGCACTCTTTAATTCTTCTAATTCTAGTTCATCAATGTTTCTTTTCACCCCCCTCTGATTCACTGTATATTTCTTTCTGCACTTCTGGCATTTGCAGCAGATAAAAATGATCAATATAATTATACCTATTACAACTATTGGCATCAGTATTTTCCACAAAAGATTTCTACCTAGGTTAGTAAACCAACTACCTATAGAGGAGAGACCTCCAGTCAGTCTCGTCCAGGGACTGTCAACCTCCAATGGTTTGAGTTCTTTCTCCAAATTAGTTATGTTCTTCACATATTGTTTTAATTCGATACTTTTATCTGGAATGTAAGTGCAACAATGTTGCGCTTTCAGCATTCTACAGACTCCGCCCTCTTTTGCTAATAGGGTGTCAAGGGCAAGACGGTTTTGTAAAACCATTGATCTGATCGCAACCATTTTGGTATTGACCATCAGGAATCCAGCAGCAGTGTCCGTTGATAACCGGACCACTACTGTAGACAATTTGCAGATTCTATGGGTGTTCAGAACTACCCCCATTCCAGGTATCAGTGCACTAAAAATATCACCTATAATTTCACCTACACTTTCACGTTTACTACGCACTAAGCCATTAGTTTCTTCATCGCTTCCAGCTGCATTATTCACATGGTATATTTTCGGGAAAACAATGCCAAAGTAGCAGCTTCCATACCAGTGATCCGGCAATTTGAAATAAGCCCTGTTCCCACATATATAATATATTCCGGGAAACACAGGTTCTGACCCATTTTTGATACCCCAACCTCCAATTACCTTGTAATTATGTTCACACTCGCTGGAACCGATGAATACATTGTTATAGTACTCTGTCTTTTCCCTATGGATACAAAGTTTCCCCTTTCGTTCAAAATCCAACAACAAGGCAGGACTAGCTTCGCTTTGCGAGGTGTTATCCATGTGCTCAGCCCACCTAGGGACTCTATCTTTTTCGTCATTTGCTTTCTTTTGAAACTTTTCTCTCCTTCTGTCTGCCATCTTAATGAACATCTTTTCCTGCTCATGTAGGGAACAGGTCAGATTAGATTGTTTAGCTTCATCTAAATCTATATTCCCTATAGTCAGAAAATATTCTCCCATATAACGGGTCACGTCACTGGTAGTATGTACACGGTTCAAATGTCCTCTAATGGGAAGTTCAGAAAATACTACGTCATCATTTGAATAATAGTACTGTAAAGTGCTTCTATAGAACAAGCTAGCTAAGATACTGCAGGAAATTCCATAGGTTAAAGGTAGATGATGGTATGTCACGCCTTCAGCCACTGAGGTAGGTAGCTTCATGCAGACATAACAGTCTTCTATTTCCATAGCTTCTACGTAATGCACTAACAAGTTAGCAAAAACATTCAAATGTGTCCTGTTTCTCATTTTGTGGAAGTGTAGTCCATCCTCATCTGATGCTTCTAAATTAGGTCGTGTGTGTGTCAAGCCTACTTGTTTGTCGCGTCTTTCTAAATTTCGTGGTGTTTCTACAGTCGGTACAACCCCTACGTCTACTGCTTCCGGTTCAGTAGGGGACAAGTTTGGATTTTTGCTTATCATAAAAGGTAGAAAAACTGTTAGTGCTATCCACATTATTATTAGCATTGCTATACTACACAAGCATATTTTACAGCAAGTTTTAAGACACCCACATCGGGACCTCCCAGAGACACTCGGATCAGACATTTTTAGCTTACAGGTGGCTTTTGCTACCCCTCTTCGTTTCTTCGCACCAAAGGCTCACTTCAGGGCTCTCTCAAGGAGGGTCTTCGTCCGAACTCCGATCAGCAATGGACTCGTCGTCACTGTTGCCACTGTGGTGTGGTTCGTCTATTTCCTCCAACACAAAGTAAGTCCACTCAGGGCTCCGATACAGTCGGTTCTGCTTCTTTAGTCTGTCGCTTTTTCTCAGCGATTTTCCTTGGGCTGCCCTTCTTTCACTTTCAGCCCTTTTCCGGTCTTTCAGTTTCTCTTCGACTGTCTTTAGTCTGAGCCTTAGTCTTTTGACGTATCGGGGTGCACTTCTGCCCCCTTTCCTCCCAGTAGTTGAGGAAACTTGCCCTTCTTCGTGCACTCTCTTTACTTTTTGTTGTGGCACCTCTGTTTTCCTGCCTGTCTGACTAGTTCCAGGTCTTTCATCTATGTCTTCTGCCTGGTCCCTATTCTGACCCTGCTCAGATTCAAATCGCACTTGCTTTTTATTTCCGGTTACTGTCGTTTCCGTTGTCTGAGCACTTTGATCTAGCTCTATCTGTTCCTGTTCATGCTCTTCGATCTCTTCGCTTTCTTCTGCATGAACGTCAGCTCTAGTTTCTAACTGTCCCTCTCCACTTTCTGGAGTCTCAGGAGGAGTTTCGGTGTCCTTATCTGACCCTACTTGGCCTAATTCCTGATCAGGTGTGATGTGATTCTCGTTGACCTGATCTGCTTCGTCTATTTCTAGCTCACCTGGACTATCCCACTCACTGTCTAAGTAGGAATATTTCCTGGTTCGTATTGGATCATGAACCTGGTCGTCGGCAGGGAACCACTCAACGTCTCGACTTGTGCTCGGCAGTTCGATGTCAGCTAGTTCTGGACTCTCCTCCTCGGGAGCTTCCTCAGCTGTGCTGCCTTCAGCTTCAGTCGCGTTTTCTCCAGTTACCCGCTTGGTGTGGCTGGCGTGGATCCACTTCGGTACGCCCGCACACTTTACAGCAGTTGTAGTGACGAGGATCACTTGTCGTGGCTTTCCCCACCTGGGTTTCAGGCAACTGCTCCGGGTGTGTTTCTTTAACGCCACCCAATCTCCTGGATGCAAGTTGTGTGCTGGAGTCTTTGGCCACTCGTCTTCTGTCTCTCCAATCTGCTGAGAGAGAGAACGCACTTGGTCACCCAGCTGCTTGCAGTATTCTAGTACCATATCATCAGAAATGCTTAGCAGTTTGTGTCCGGGTACCCATGCCTGTCGCATCACTCTTCCCATCAATACTTCATGGGGGCTCAGGCCAGTCTTTCTGTTCGGGATACTCCTCAAACTCATCAGCACAAGGGGTAAAGCCTCTATCCAGTTCATTTTTGTGGAATCACACATTTTGGCCAATCTGGATTTCAGGGTGCCGTTTATTTGTTCCACTACCCCAGAAGCCTCTGGACGGTAGGCACAATGCAGTCTTTGCTTCATTTTGAATGCTTTACAGAGTTCTTCTAGGACATCGTTGGCAAAATGCCCACCTTGGTCCGTTTCGATCGTCTCTGGGATTCCGAATCTAGGTATCAATTCCCTGAGCAATAATTTGGCAGTGGTTATGGCATCATTTTTCTTTGCGGGATAGGCCTCCACCCACCGGGAGAATAGACAGACAATGACCAGGATGTATCTATACCCTTTGTACCTAGGCATGGTTACAAAGTCTGCCTGTATTCTGACAAAGGGACCTATTGCCTTTCCAACCGTACTTTGTTCTACCACAGTCTTTTTCCCTGCATTGAACTGCTGACACACTAGGCACCTCTGGCAAAGCCTTTCCGCCTGGTTCCTGAATTTTGAATTATAGAACACCTTGTCAAACACTCGACACATCGCGTCTCTTCCCATATGTGTTGGTTCATGTATCATTCTGATCATGGGGTCGATCAAGCTATCAGGCAGTACAGGCACCCCAGTCGGATTTACCACCACACCATCATCTCTCAACTTGCATCCATTTGCGGCCCACCTTCCTTTTTCTTGTCTGTCTGTTGCCTGTTACAAATCTTTTAATTCTTCCCACGTTGACACATTCTCAAACAACATAAGTTGGCAGCTGGTTCCACTCCACAACGCAATTTGGAGTGACATGTGATGTCGGGCACAGAACTGGGCAATTTGGTCAGCGTACCTATTACCGGCAGTCACATCATCATTTCCAGATCTGTGAGCCGCGCACTTGACCACAGCCAATTCTTTGGGCAATTGGATAGCTTCCAGTAAGTTATGCACCACCTTTCCGTTTCTGATAGGGGTGCCTGAGGAAGTCATGAATTCTCTTTGCAACCACAATTGGCCGAAGTCATGAACAACCCCGAAACAATACTGGCTGTCTGTGTAAACAGTTATTCTCTTGTTCTTACCCCTCTTACATGCTCTAGTTAACGCGATGAGCTCTGCCACTTGTGCAGATTTCACCTCGCTCAGGTAAGATGCTTCTATGGTTTCTGTCAACGTAACCACAGCATAGGCAGCACTCAGGCCCCCCCTCTCATGTCTTAAACACGAGCCATCCACGAACATTGTCTTATCCCCATCGAGTAGTGCTATTTCACGAATGTCTGGACGGGGCTTTGTACTGAACTCAGTCAAATCGATGCAATTATGTTCCCCTTCCTCTTCTAGGTCTACATCCAGAGGGACAGGTAACAGGGTCGCTGGGTTTAGGACATTGCACCGCGATATGGTTACGTTTTCAGCACCAATCAAAATTCTTTCATACTTAGTCAGCCGACTAGGTGTGAGGTACTGGGTCTTGGTTCTAGTCAGCAGGATTACAACAGAATGAGGAACATATACAGTGACGTGATGTCCCATGACAATGTTCTCACTCTGTTCCAGACTGACGCAAGTAGCAGCAACTGCTTTCAGACACCCCGGTAATCCAGCAGCCACCGGATCTAGGGTGGCTGAAAAATAGGCCACCGGTCTCCTAATTGATCCGTGCTCCTGGGTCAGGACTGAAAGAGCACAATTCTCTCTTGTGTCACAGAAAAGCTCAAAAGATTTAGAGTAGTCAGGCATACCCAATGCAGGAGCGGTACATAGACAATTCCTTAATGTTACCCAAGCATTCATGCTTTCACTGTCCCAGCTGACGGGGTCTTCTACTCCTTTCTTGGTCATTTTTATCAGGGGTCTTGCTAGCGCGGCAAATCCTACAATCCATTGTCTGCAGTAACCCACAACTCCTAGGAACATTCTCACCTCTTTCTGAGTTCTGGGCAGTTCCATTGCTTTAATTATTTTGATTCTTTCTGTAGTAACTTTCCTGATTCCTTTTTCTAGCTGATGCCCCAGATACTTCACTGAGTTTTTGCAAAATTGTAACTTGTCAGGTGACACTTTATGTCCTCCCTTTCCTAGGTGATTCAGTAACGCAATGGTGTCGGTGACACAGACGGTCTGGGTTTTAGATGCCACCAATAGGTCATCTATGTACTGCACCAAAACAGACTCTCTCGGCAGCACTAGAGTTTCAAGGCATTTCTTTAGTATCTGGTTGAAAATCGATGGACTTTCAGTGTACCCCTGAGGGACACGATTCCAGACATAGATATGACTGTCAAATTCAAAACTGAAAAGGAACTTGCTTTCTGGATGCAATGGGATGGAAAAGAATGCATGACACAGGTCGATGACAGTGAACCATTCTGCATTCCAGGGAATCTGATATAGTATCACAGCAGGGTTGGGCACAATAGGACAGCAAGGCACGACAATCTGGTTTACCTTACGCAAATCTTGCACTACCCGGTACTTTCCACTAGGCTTTTTGATCCCAATGATAGGCGAATTACAGGGGCTGCTCATCACTTCTTCTATTATTTCCGCTTCAAGCAGCCTGGTAATTTCAGTCGCTACTCCTGCTTTCACTTCGGCACTCATTTTGTACTGTCTGGTTTTAGGATATACAGCATTCGTTTTTATCGATATTTTAACTGGGTCTACATTCGCCATCAAGCCAACATCCTTTCCTGTGAAATCCCACACTTCTGGGACTACTCTTAACTGGAGTTCTTCAGGCAAATCCTCAACTGTTAACGGTTTGATATCAGCATCTTGTCTGACTAACATCAGTTTGTACAGGCCATCTTCATCGGGGGTCTGAATTTCGACGCCATTTGGTGTGCAGTAAATGGTACAATGCATCTTGCACAACAAATCTCGTCCTAGCAGATTCACAGGACTAGAATCACAGACCACAAATCTGTGCATTTCTTTGAAATTACCTATGGAGATTTCCATTGGTTCGGTTACTGGAGTACTTATTATTTGATTTGAGACGCCCACTACTTGGATCGCTTCTCCCGAGAGGGGTAGGTTAGGAACATCCACTGTCCTCACAGTAGATCTGGTAGCACCAGTGTCCAACAGAAAGGTGACGTCTTTTCCCTCAACCTTTCCTTCAATGTATGGTCCAGTCTGGTCTACCGGTAAGGAGGTGCCAAGCACGCACTCCTCATCCTCCCCTCTCAGGCCCCGTCAATCTTGATTTTCATAGAGGAAGGTGTCATTTAACAAGTACTGTGGAATGACTGCATCTCTTTCATTCTCGACTTCCCATACTTCCGCCCTCTCATTCTGCTGACCCTGATTCTTAAAATGTTGTCTAGGAGCGCGAGGTACAGGAGGTAGCTTTACCTGTTGCTGGTTCTTCCTTGTCCCCTCTTTCTGCACCTGTGGGTTTAAACCATTTACAGGGGCATTACCGGCCTGCAGGTGTGGACACTCGTCTCTCCAATGCCCTATCTGGCCGCACCCGTGACAAGGGAATTTTTTCATAGCCTCTTCTCTACTCATTTTAGTTCGGGGCTTTCCTCCTCCTCCCCCACCAGTGGTATTCTGTGAGTTCTTATTAGAATTCAAGTTACTTAACTGCTGTTCTTGTTGTTCAGCCAACTTCACCTGTGCCCACATTACCTTTTCCTTGAGGGCCTTCCTTTTGTTTTCGATTTCATCTTCGCAGTATTTTGCATATTTCAGGACATCATCTATTGGTTTTCCCTGCCAACTGATTTTATTGTCTCTAATCCATTGGGAGATTTCGGGCCTTAATCCTAGCACAAATCTGTAACTGAAATGTGTCATGTCTTTCATGTCCACATTATCGATACCGCTGTATGTTTTAAACACTTGCAGTAGCCTTTCATAATAGGAGTGAACAGTTTCATCACGTTCTTGGGTGGTTCTATCTATTCGGGTCCAATCTGCTTCTTTTGCGGGAACCTTTTTCTTGAGATATTGTATGACTTGCTCATACTTCCTCATTACCTCAGGTGCAGGCGCTCCTGTTTTCTCATCTCTGGGGAATTCCTCACTGGGCCAATCAATTTCAATTTTACAGTCGGTCCACAGATCTACGGGGACCACAATGTCGAAAAACCCATCCAGGTCTTTCAGCAGACATTTCTGAACTTTTATGAACCGTTCTACCTGCCTGTACCAATCAACAGGCTTCTCCCGTAATTTCGGGAAGTCATTTGTAAATGACACAATATCCTGTCGGGACCAAGGGACATGGACATATTTCCCTCCCGGGACCTCTCTCATGGGACACAATTTTTCTGCGGGAGTTACTTCTTTCAGCATATATTCTGACGCTTGTGATTTTGCTCTACTGTCTTCCTTTTTCTTTGCCCACCGGGTTCTCCATTTTCCCACCTCTCCCCACTTTTGCAAAAGCTTTAACAACTCCTTTACTTGGATCTGTTTTCCCATCACATTTAGGTTTTCTAAATCTTTGTCTGAAAAGTCTACTCTGTAGGGTTTCTGAAGAATTTTGGAGCGACTAACGTCAATTCCCATTTCTGTTGCTGTATCCATTATCCTTTCATGGAGCATTCTAGCATTTCGGGTAAGATTTTTACTGATAAACAATAATTCTTCTTCATTGTAGGAGCTCAGGCGCTCAACTCCTACATTTCCAGCCATCATTTCTTCTATTTCTATTCTCAATTTATATATTTCTAATGCTTTGGGTTGGGGAGTGGTCTCCTTTTCCAGTTCCTTGGTCCATCTGTCTAACTCTTCTGGGGATACTACAGTAGCGCTCCTAACCCCAGATGCACCTTCAATCAACACCTCTTTGGGTCTAGTCTGACTTTTTGCCCCCGCAGTACTAACCCTAGGCTCTCTAATGGGCAAATCCATCAATACCACAGACTCACATTCACTTTCTTGATCTTCATCTATGAATACTTCTTTCCTCAGGGAAGGGACACTAGGAGTTTGCAGCACTGGGGTGATAACAGGAGGACGGGGACTAGTCAGGTCATTTCTATACAGTGGAATAGCTGGGCCAATAGTTACTGGAATAGTCAGAGAATCAGGATGGGGATGTATCTGGGCAATAGTTCGAACCAAATCATCTCGCTGTCTAGCCAAAGCTTCCCTTTCCATTTCTTTTAGAGCCTTTTCTGCTGAATTGTCGTACAATACCTGAGGTACCAAGGGAGGGTAAATACTTGGAGCAGTCGGAGTGGCCAATCGGGGTGGACCTTCTCCGAACGGCTGATAATTTGGGACCGTAGATTTAGGTCTGCAAAACCCATCCCTGTTACTGGTTTTACTGTCTGTACCTGTTCCATCTGTATCACTATCCCTCCTACATCTGGGATATTTTGAAAAAGGGTTTGGAGAATGCACAGGTTCTGACTCTGCAACATAGGGAGGGGGATTTTTCATTAACAAGTCTTCCAGGTGCTCATCTTCTGAGTCCCCTGCGGGCATTATGTGATGGGTCTTTTCTTTACTTTTTCCTTTCTTTTCTTCTAATACCCCCATCATGGGAAATAATCCTTCAGTCAACATAGATTGCCTCCACTGTTTCATTTTCTGCTCTTTGGTTGGCGTTGGAAGCCTGGGATACCATTTACTCACTCCCTTATCCATCCGGGGTTTATCTCTCTCTGCAGCCTCAATTTCCCATTCCTCCAGAGCTTCGTACTGGGTCAGCCTAGGTCTAGGGTGCAATTCATTCATGCGGGTCCTTAAGTTAAACAAAATCCGACCATTAAATGTACCTTCGACAGGGAATGCTAAGACTCCGTCCTCGACAGTATACTTTGCCCAATTTTCTAACCAGACACAAGTGTGATACCCTTTATCAAACAACATGAAAGAAGCAGGGGTGTTTGGCGGGGGAATGAGAACGCCTTCCCTCGTTCTAATGGGCTTGTCAGTTTTGAAAAAACTCTTTAATTTATCAGAAAATGACATTTTCCTCTTTACTCCATACATCATGTGCGGTCTACCTCGTATAAGCTGATCCTTATGAAATCCTAGGTACTTTGGGTTCGGTATGAAATCTGGATACCACATGCAACTCTCCAGACTCGCTTCTAGCTCGGCTTGATTAATTTTGTTTACCTTTGTGCTTCCAATGCTAGCGCGACTTATTTTTCGCACTACCCAATCAGGTCAGAGAATACAAAATCCTTAGCCAATGGGTGCGCGGCCTTTTCGCGAGACAGAGTCTCACGCTTCGGCACTCACCCCTCCTTCACAAATTCAGCTCCGCTACACACCCGCTGTCTTGACCAATACCAGCGCGGCACGGAGTGACGTCAGAGCAGCTCTCCGACTGACTCCCTCCTTCACAAGGTAACGGAAACTTTTAACTTTTCCTAAAGTGCGAATGTAAAACTTAGTTACTAACACACAACGTCTGCCACTATGTCTGAGCGTTCTAAAGAGATAGAAAAACTTTCTTTCACTGCAAGTAAACCACTTCTGTCTACTTCTCATTCACTCTGGATAGACTTCTTTGCCTAACCTCACACGCGAGTAATATAGAACCCGTTATTCTTCCGACTCATCCACTTTCGTCAGGGATATGTACTGAGCCGGGATTTCACCAGTGAACTATTTTACTTACCAGTCAAGCCTCGGAGACCCTACTATTCCTTCCGTATGCGACCCTTACTAGGTGATATCGCAATGAAAGTTTTATACCGGACTCGTAGCTATCATTTATTCAGATACAACAAAAGATCCTAATTAGTGCTTCCAGTTATTCCTAACCCTGCACTAATGACTCAAACCCTAGTGACTTCAACAGCTAACCGGATTCTGCTCACCGTTAACCAAATACTTCCCCGGGGATTCGGACTACACTGAACACTTACAAACAGTTCTGGGTTAATTCAACATGTAATATCTATAGCAGCAATGCAAAATCATATACATTTACATATAATCCTTAAACATTTCAAAACATTTAAACCAACATAGTAGAAAATCAGCAGCACACTTTGTTTTCACGGTTTGTTTATCCTGTCTACCTAATCTAACTAGTCCAAACCATCCTCTGGTTGCCAGAAAATTACTGATAGAGCGCGCAGTTCACCCGGGTCACCGTATTCACCAATTACCTACACGCACTGGGCCCTGGCGTGCATAAAATTTAATACACCATTGACATTTGGGTGAACTGGGTGATGGCTTCTGCTACACGCTTCTATGAGTAATTAGGGTTTGGGTTACACCTCTGCTTACCATGTACCTGACTTACCACAGGTACAACTTTCCGACGGACCTGGAGCTATAAGGGAAAATTGTAGACAGGGAACCTAGAAAGATATATTCTTTATACTACAGTACAATACTTATCCACAATTTCTGTAAAATGACCACAGACACCTGATGAAGTTTAAAACTTTATATAGAGGTTCAAAGAGAAGATGCCAAGACAATAAGCGATATGCAGAATAATATATCAAACATCAGAATCAACACCAAAAAGTAACTTTGTATTAGAATTATAACCATTAGAATATATGGGAAGACTAAAGGTAGGAATTTTAGAACAGAACTAGTCACTGCAACTTTATGCTAGGAAAAATAGGACGGGATTGGGACCTAGAACATGTATCTAACCTAATCGCTTAAACTATTCTTACTAAATTCACTGCAATCAGCTAAAGGAAAGGGAAAAACTGGAACATACTAATAAAATATAACAGTTTGGCAATTTTCTAAAGGTGGGGAGAGAAGTGGAACAATTCTACAACAATTGCATATAACTTGTTCTCAAGGTGATAGAGCAATATCACAGGCAAGAGTGCTAAAAAAACAGAGAGAGAGAGAGAGAGAGAGACGCAAACCCACAGGTTAATATTTACCTAGGTCTGAGAGAAGACTAACCCTGGCCACGGGTCAGTTGGAAGGACGGGGACTAGGACCCTCAGAAAAGGAAATACCAGAATGCGAACAGGTACAGCCCACGGACAGATCAGGACAGGATACCCCTCAGGTTCGGGTCAAATGACTGGGCCTCCCAGGGTACGACCAACACCCACAGCTTCGGACAGCAACGCCTGCGTTACCCCCTTCTGCAAGTAATCCGCCAGAAACCCCGATTGGATTCTCGAATTCCCCAGCAAAGTGCTTCGCCAGCACTTAGGATTTTCCACCCCTTAGGAGTTTGTGGAAAGTATGGACAAAGTGCTCCGCAGCACTTTCAGATTGAGCACCTATTGAGATCGTAGGGTCAGTGACAGGTCTGCTACTCGGACAAGTCGGACAATTTTCCTAAGCTAAACTAGGGTAGTTATACCATTTTGGGGTCCCTCAGACCACCCACTAATGTTGCAAGTGACAGTTTCCCACATTTTGATTGGTCAGAAGAGGTGGTGCGGTCATTACCACCTCCTAAAATTCAACGTTCCCACCATGAAATTTAAATTTTTCTATCCGCCCATTAGGTTCACGTTCCCATCCATAGAATACAATAGAAAATCTGAGTGCACAGGACATCGCAACATAGTCAGTTATTCTCAAGGTGAGTGTCCTCATCATGTGCTGGTTTTCTCAGGCGCATTTGGCTTCGGGAGCCAGCTGGCTGGTTTCAGCGTCTGCGCAGTCGAGTTTCTCCCAGGTCACATGGAAATACCCAGAGGAGCTTCAAATATGGCGTAGCTTAAGCACTCCCAGCCCCCAGAGACGCGGTACATGAAAAGTAAGCGAGAACAAATTAAAATCACATATAAAATGATCACACTGTATACCATGATAAAATTTTAACCAACCCTTACTTTATAATGACTATAGCATTAATGTTTAGTGCGAAAAGACAGATAGGCTGAAGCAGCAGTAGCAAGCGGAGAGCGTGGTGAGGGTCAAGCGGCCATTTTTGCAACAGTGCGCATGAGCACAAATTCCCTCCAGAATGCGAGTGCGTCACATCACATGGGTATGACCGACGCATGCGCAGACTGAATGTCAGCAAAGCAGCCGATTCTTTAGTGCAAGCTTCGTTAATATGGAAAAGACATACGAGCAAGCATCCTGGGGACACCCGCGTGTATGGGAAAACGTATAATAAATGACAAACAATTATTTTAGTAGTATTATACATTGGGCGAGGTTCTTGCACTGGGGCAAGGCGCTTTACGTGCGAATCCTTGCTCCATCAACCTCGACTAGGTGGGTGGGTGACGCTGTGCTCGCAGATCTCACGGACCTGGAGGCGTTGTCGGCGACCAGGATGGAGGAGCGAGCTGTCCCACGAAGATTGAAGCAGTCGGCGTCGCTGGACCCAGGATTGGGCAACAAAGCCTTGGCAAATTCAAGCCCACGCGGTGGACTCAAAATGGCGTCTGGAGTGGACCAGGAGGGTCCGGGGTGCCTCTCTTGAAGAAGGAAGCAAGGGCCAGTCTGGAGCAACCAGACCAGCAGCAGTGATGTCGTCGGGCGTCGTGTAGAAGGCCACAAGCCAGCCGGCTAGTAGCCACACAGCGCGGTGAGCACGCAAAAGCAGAAGGGCCCCACGCAGATCGTGGAGATGCTGGAGGGCTGATCTTCGGTGCTGGAGCTGCTCAGGGTTGGGGCTTCTCGGACCCCAAAGCACTCACCAGTGGAGCACACGGTGGGCTTGTTACAAAGAAGTCGTGCAGTCTTGGCGATCGTCGGTCCCTCGAGGTCTCGTCGCACTCACAGTTCTCAGCTTTGCTGTAGAGGTGAGTAGAGGTCAGAGGTGCCAGGGAAGCCGGGTCTCGTCGAGCTGGGTCGTCGGATTCGTGAAGAAGGACTTGCAGCAGACCGCAGTGTTCTTAGGATGGTGCCTGCGGATGCAGGGTGACTACTCCTTAGCCACAAGGGAGAATCTTGAAGAAGGAAATCTTGATGCCTTTCGCAGAAAGTCGGGTCTTGATTCCAAAGATGATCTAATTTGAACAGGGGGCCCGCTCCTATCTTTATACTTAAAAAGGGGGCTGACCCGGTGACTAGGTCCTGCCTATGGGTGGGACCAGGAGGGGGGTGGTTACACCCCTCTCCCCTGCCGGACTTTCCCCAGTCCAGGGGCTGGTGTGCCCCTGGAACTGGTTCTGACTGGCCTATGCGTAGTGAGCACCGGGGTGCCACTCAGCAGTCACCTTCCTGTAAAGCCCTGCCTACCCAGGATACACAAAACTCTGTCTGGGATGGTGCTAGCACCGCCCCGGACAGGAAACCCTTTGTCCAAGCCTCCCTCGCTGGAAGGACTCCCAGCAGCAGGAGGTCAGACTCGTGTCTGTGGTGGCAGCATCCATTTTGTGGAGCTGAGGCTTCAGTTAAGTTTAACCGGGGTTCACAGTTACATACATGTCGTGTCCCTCTAGAAGGGTGGAATGCTAACCCCGTCGCTAGAATTGGCGAGGGGTTAGTATTCCAATTCGTATGACACCTTACTCGACATGTTTTGATAAAGCAATACCAAAGTTAGCATTTAACCGCGAGGATTATAATGCACTTAAGAGTATATGGTATGCGATATCATGGAACAGCTGTTAGGACTTGGTTCCGCAAGCTGCAGACAGGCTCAGCTCATGCCAGAGCACCATCTCACACGATTCCAAGCACTCTGCCTTCAGGATTGTTAAGGCCTGCCATAGGAGTGACTGATAGGAATCTGTGTGTCCATTTTAGGGTTAGATATAGGTATACTATATCTACAGCAAAGGGTGATTACACAACTTTGCCCCAGCTGTCATGCAGCCAGTTGTGTCAAATTTAGGAGGCCAGCCAGGGGTGGCATAATACATGCTGCAGCCCCTGGCAGCCCTGGGTACACCCATGCCCTGAGTTACAGGGTCTGATAGGGTGGCCCAGTACCAATTGGAAATGCACCTAGGGTACATGGAATCCATTTTAAAGAGAGAGCAGTAGGCCTGGGGTCCTGATTGGCAGGGTCCCAGGTCGACTATGTCAAAAACCAGCTAAAACACAGGGCAAAAAGTTGGGGGCAACCATAGTCAGGATGTACCTTCCTACATGGGGTTGTACAGCTTGCTGTTGGAAGAGTAAGCCAAGTATAGTTATGATGTTTGCGCCTGAAAATCTTCAATGTAAAGGGGGACTGCATTTGAACTGTTGCAGAAAAAGACCCACCTGGCTGAATATCCACACAGGCACCTGTGTTTTCTACAGACTCAGTAAAGGTGGTAAAATACCTAAAAAGGAAAGATGGTGGGTACGCAAGAATGGCGGCAAAGAAAGCAGATGATTAGTCCAGGATTCAGGACCTCTGTTTTGGACCATGTGGCCTGATCCAATTTTAGGCCTTTCTCTTCCATAAAATTCACATTATAAGAGTACTCGCATAGGGGGTCTTTTTGTTGATTTGTTTGTCATCGGCATAAGTGAGAAAGAAAGATTTCCCCCCAGAGCAGTCTGATGTGGGGCAGCATAACGATGCTGAACATCGGAGGAAAGACAGATATCCTCAAGTAACATTCAGCAATCAGAAAGTCTTTAATTTCCTCGGGTAATTCATTCAAAAAATACAGTGCTCTTGACACGGATATGGAGTTTGTGTGCCCTGCTTTCTGTAGTCATAAGCATTAAAAGAAATTCACTGATTGCTGAGTTATTTCTTTCATGCAAAGGCATAGATCGACTAACAGCGGTAAAAGCATGAAACAATTTTATATCAAATACATTTCGAATTACTTGACTACTATCTAATTCAATAAACACTCATATTAGATCGATTTCCAGATCATAAATGTATCAATATTTCGATAAATACAGTGGGTGGAGCATTTCATCTCGGGTAAATACACTCACAAACGTATTTGCCCATGCCAGAGCCTAGCTCCTTCTGCCTTTTGACAATAAAATTGACATTTCTGTCTCCTTTTAACTGTGAGTCTCCTACACAAGGCAACGATTTTTTAAACCTCCGAAAATAGCTTAAGGAGCTCTGATTTCTGACAGAAGTAATGGGAAAAATTAGATAGCAATAAAATGAAAAAAATACTATTGATGCGCCTTCTTACATTTCCTGAAAAAACTATTTTTCACCCTGCAGTACACCATTATAATATTTACATCCTTTTTTTTCAAAAGCTAACTTCAGTACGTTCTGCAAGTAGTATTCCCATCATTACTTACCAGGGCCGGACTGGCCATAGCGGGCACTGGGCAATCCCCCGGTGCGCCGCACGGGTTGGGGCCGGTTTTGGGCAGCAAAATCGGCCCTGTACCAAAATCGGCCGAAAACCGGCCTCGGCAAAGAGCTTGGCGGCACCTCCAACACCCACCGAGTGGGGGGGCTGGCCGAGCACTTTGCCAGGGCTGGTTGTGGTTCCCAGTCCAGCCCTGTTACTTACACATCATAATATTCAATATTAGTTAAATATTTATACTATTGAATCACTTTTCATAGAATTAAAGACTTTTTTTTTTAATTGCATTTTTCAGAGATAATACAACCAAGCAAGGATTGAGACGCAAGTGGCCCGCTAAAATGCAGGACCTGCTGTATCATTGTGACAAATATAAGACATTCTCTTTCACCAAACAAAAAAACAAATTACAAAGGAGCAGCAAACAGAATGTGGTCTAGTAATATTCACAGCACAGCAATATCCCAGTCATACCATCATTTGGACTTTTCTCTTAGTGGTTATTTGTTCCAGAGTCGTTCAGTCTGCGCCTATATTCCGATCTTGTAAATAGTTCTATTTCTACCTATGTGTGCGTGTACCCATCTCAGTCGCTGTCAATGGAGTGAGTTTGCAAATAATTTTTAAGTGGTTGCCAAATTTCGCATGGATGTGAAGTGATGGGCAGAAGTTTGGCGTATATGTCACTCATAGTATCACAGTGAGGGCCAGATGTAGGAGCCCAAATACCGAATTCGGCCGTTACCGACTGGTATTTGGTGATTGGGATGTAGGGGCATCATTTTACAGATTCAGTAAATTTACAGAATCAGTAAATTTACCGATTCTGTAAAATACTGAATCGTTAATTTTACAGATTCGGTAAAACCTAGATGTAGGTGGGACTCTTCTGAGTCCCAAAGGCCTTTCAGATTCGGTATTTTACCACCCAATCCAATTGGGTGGTAAAATACCGAATCCTGGTGTGCATGCACATGTGTGCATGCACACCTATGCCATGTGACAGACAGACATGCCCTTAGGGCATGTCTGTGTGCCACATGGCACACATGCCTGTATTTGGGGTGCTAGAGGGTCTCAAAGTGACACCCCCTGCACCCTTGCTGGAATTGGTATTTACAGAATCGGTAAATAGTGATTCGGTAATGCCCATTGATTCCTATGGGCTTCAATGCCCATAGGAATCAATGGGCATTACCGAATCGGTATTTACCGAATCGGTAAATACAGAATCTTAACGATTCGGTATTTACAGAATCTGTAATACCTACATCTCCCCCCTCTATTTTACCACTTCTTAAATACCGAATCTGTAAAATTCGGTATTTAAGAAGTGGTAAAATAGAATTACCTACATCTTAGGCCTAAGTGAGGTAGCGAAGCCACGCCCGCACCAATGGTGTCTGCGCTTTGCCCCAGTGTAATGAAACCTGACGCTTAGCTATCAATAAGGCTATCACAGAGAACCTTCTAATGCTTCTCTTGAGTGGTTTGACATGTCCCAAAAGGGCCACCAACGGTGTCGATTGTATACTATAATGGACAGATGCCGAAAAATATCATCTCAGTATGCACTTACAGGTGTACAACAGTGCCTTGCAAGGTGTGAAAAATACATGCTCTGGCTAATGTCGGATTCATTTTGGATAACAGTTTTAGAGTTACGTATATTCTATGAAGATATTTAAAATGTAAAGATGTATGTCTATAATTGCCAGAGACGTAACGCGTCTGTGTGCAACAGTAGTGCCTTATATCATCGGTAATAGTGATGTCATGGTCCTGCTTCCAGGATGCTCGCACTTTGGTGCCCACAGGGGGGCGAAGGGAAAGCAATGTGATAGATGCCTCACACTAAATGAGTGCTATCAGGTGAATTTATACCAAGTGTAAGTGGAGGAAAGTCATCCGGTTCAGATGAGGCATCCGGTAGAGCTTTCAATAGAGAGCCACGTGTTCTATGGAGCAGAAAATTATCCATGTAAGTGCCGGCTCCTCGAGCGGCTAGTTCAGCAGTCGAGCAAGGTCTGGAGTCCCGAAACAAGTCGCCCATTGTTAGAAGTCTATGTTTAAGTAGTGTTTTTTTGGTGAGCTTTTCCGTGGAAGGGGCATCCACGGGTTATCTGCTAAAGGCAAGTGTGGAGAGTATAGGGCCGTGAATTGCAGATATCTCCGCAACTTGGTTCATGCCCAATATGTCGTGGGCACTGTTTGGATTTCTGTAGGGCATTGCGGAAGGCCTCAGGGCAATATTGTCGATAGCGAGTGGGGATGTATTTGTGACCTGACGGGTTTGAGATATTGAAGTCGGGCATCTGAGTGGTACCGGCAATATATAAATTGGACCTGGGCCACCAAGTAGTGAAGATAGAAGTCAGGGACCCCAAAGCCCCCCATTCAAATGGCATAGTCAAGGTTGCCCAATTAACTTGCGGTTGTTTACCAGTCCAGACTAGTCGTATCAGAAGTGACCGGAGTGTATTAAAAAAGGACTCCATTATAGGAATGGGGATGTTTAAAAAAAGATATAAAAATCATGGCAGTACCACCATCTTTATGATAGCGATACCAGCGATAGAAAGAGGAAGCTTAGTCCATTTGTTGATTTCTGTTTCAAGTGAGTAGATCGCGGGACCATAATTTAAACGGATGACCTCAAGGGCGTTACAATGTTGATAGATGCCCAGATATTTCGGAGGATCAGTGCACCATCGCAAGGGAAATTCAAGGTCTCCCAGAATAGTGGTGGGGGTCAATTGAAATATTTAGGACTTGGTCTAGTTTATGACCAAGGTCCAAATCAGACCACCTCTCTGAAAAGAGGGGACAGATTGTCAGTAGGTTTGCGCACAAACAGAATCACGTCATCTTCGTAAAATGAGGCGATGAGTGGGCCTGTATGTAACTGCAATCCACTGTGTAAATGTCGTTCCTGTATGTGATGGGCAAGCGGAAGCCATAGCTATTATAAATAGCAGGGTGAAAGTGGGCAACCCTGTCTGGTGCCACGTGTTAAGGCGAATTGGGGTGTGATCATACCGTTTATTTCCAGTCGTGCCACCGGATTAGAGCGAACCAGATTTAGAAAACAAATAGGGATACACAATTTCTGAATTACAGCACACAGGAAGGACCATTCATAGGAATCAAATGCCTTTTCGGAATCTAGCATCACCACTGCTGCTGGCAAAGTAGGTTCTATTTGATTAATCACTGAGAAGATTGCGCGTAGTTTTAATGTTGTGGACCGTCCTGGGATAAATCCGGCCTGAAAGGGACTTAACGTGGTGTCGACTAGCAGTGGCAGTCGAGTTGCAAGAATTTTGGCGAGGATTATATAGTCGTGATTGAGTAATGATAGTGGCCTGTAGGACTGACATTTAAGGGGGGACTTGTCTGGTTTAAGTAATAGTGTGACAATGGCAGGGGGAATATGGCGGCCGGCTAAGAAGCTAGGTCGGGAGCTCCGTGGTGGCTCCAGTAGAAGACCAAGGAATAATAACAGAAAGTGCCCAGCAGACAGTGAGAATGCTCTCCTTTTAAAATCCGTTCTTTTCTATGCAGCGACTTAAGTAATTTCCACCCAAAACCTGCATATCCAGTTGGAAAATCTTTCGACTTTGAGCGTAGAAAAAAAAGACGTCATACTTACATGCCGCCACAAAAGGAAGTAGGCTTAATCACGGAGCCTCACAGAGCGGGTGTCCGATTTGGAGTCTTGGGCGGCCAGCAGACTGCGATCCTGGTTTCTAGCCCCCACCCCCTGGAAAAGTAGAGGGTTTTCATCGGAGCGCTTACGGGGCTGTGGTGTGCTGCGCGGGAGGCTCGCAGAGCTTGCCAGAGAGCCGCAAGTAGAATCCCCTTCCTGTTCCTGGGCGAAGGAGGCAGCGTCAGTATACTGCCGGTGGTTGGAGGAGAAAATCATTGGACCGGCAGGGGCAGCGGAGGCAGCGGCGGTGGCGAACCGAAGACACGGAATGACGAGACCGGGAAGGAAGGTCCAAGGGTGAGTCTTGGCGTGCTGACTGGGGGAGTGGAGAGCAGTAAATGCTCACGGAGAGGGCAAGGTAAAGACAAAATAGAAAGCTCTAACTCTAGCACATTTGTAAAGAAGGCAAAAGGGGTCCCAGCACTGAACCGTATGCGTGGAGGGGAGAACACACAGCGATTAAAGCAGTTTTCTACGCAAACGAAAGAGGAACAGCGGATGAAAAACTCCAGTGGTATAGCTATTACTGAGGGGGTAAAAAAGAAAATCGAGAATGGGGGGTAAATGGTGCGTCAACAAAAGAGGACAGAGGGGCAATATCACTAGTGCAATTTGAGAAGGCACGAAGTGAGGAATTAATAACAAAGAGAGAACAGGAGAAAGGGAGATCGACCTATTGCCTGAGGAATAGACAATTTCTCAAGCTCTCCACTACAACCTCTACAGACTCTAAACAAGCTATTGCCCCCCGTAGCACCAAAAGGAAATCTAGGAAACAAACTAAGTCTGACCCAAACAACTTTTACACCAAGAGGAAAATCCCAAAAGAAATAGGGAAGATTGGTAGTTCACTGGATCCCCCCCCCCCCCACGAGTAACTCCATCCCTCAGATCCTTTTTTAAAGTTCAGGAGCAAAATCGGGTGACTCCAATTAGAGAGGGACAAGCAAAAAAAGCAATAGCCTCCTCAGTAGCATTCTTAGCAGCCTCTCCGCCTGTAATAAGTGTGCCCTCAGTAGATAATTTGAGACCTATTCAACCTCTCCAACACAAATACTTAATAGTGCCCGCTATAGCAGAAGGAGCTAGCATGGAACCTATCCAAAGTAATGTCACGGCCCCCGCATCATAGATGCAGGAAAAGCCAACCCCAGAAGAGGTAGTCTCCTTGCAATCTCATCCTCCAGTAAATCAATTGACCCCACTTCCCAACGACAATAGTCCCATGGGGCCTCAAGCTCAATCTTCAGCACCGGTGTTTGATTCAACAAACCAGTTTTTGAAAAAAATGTTCGAAGAAATGAGGGCAAAATTCGCAGTATCAGACCTAAATCAAGGTAAAATCCGTGAGGTCTGTGAAGACCTAGACACCAAGATGGTTGCTCTGAATGATCGGGTTACTCAGGTGGAGTCAGTAGTCGAGGGGCTAACCAAAAAGGTGGAAAAATGAAAAAGACATAAGAGTGCTAAAAGAGAGCGGTAGGAGTATGAATGAAAAACTGGAATCCTTAGAGAATCAGGCCAGAAAAAACAACCTGAGAATACTGAATGTCCGGGAAGGGAAAGAAGGGACGGATGTCAAAAAATTTGTAGTACAACTCCTTGAGGAACACTTCTCGTGGACAAAGGATATAGGCCTAGAGGATGACATTCAAAGAGTGCACCAAGATCCCTTTGGTAAGAAGAAGGAAAGAAAGAACCCAAGGAAAATCTTGATAAATTTTAAAACGTATACGATCAAAGAAAGAATCTTGGGCGAGGCACTAAAAAACGGGCCCCATACTAAAGAGAATTGGACATTCAGGATTTGGTCAGACATCTCCAAAGCCACCCAGTCTAGACAATGGGAATTAGGTCAATATATGCAGGAAATAAAAAGCCTAGGGGCCACAGTACAAATGAAATTCCCCGCAGCCCTTCGAATTATGTGGCGTAACAAAATGCACAACATAAGAGCCTGCTGAAGTTGCCAATTTCCTGGAACAGATGAGGGACCAAGTGAGAATTGAGTCTGGGGCATGCTCCTGATTTTTTAATTCTAGAAGAAGAGAAGGGATCCAAAATCAGTCAAAATAATAAGACACTAACTGAAGGCGAAAGCTTAACACAAATGTGAGGGGAAAAAAAAATATATATACATATACAAAAGGGAACTCTTTGGTAAAAAGTGGGCAACCACGGAGCTCAAAAGGGGCTAATAATGAAGCCCGAAAGGAAAGAAGGGAGGCTTCCCCGGGTAGGGTTATTTTACTACACAAGAAAGACACAATCAAAAAAAATGCACATGGGTGGGGAGAAAATTAGGGAAAAAATTATTGAAAAAATATCCTCGCAATGCAAGAAGGAAAAAAGGAGATATCAGGGCTGGCGACATACAATAACGGGAAAATATGGAAAAGTGGCAAGCAAGATAAAGAGGAAAAGATGGGGAAAAATGTAAATATAATATCTTGGAATGTTAACGGGCTTAGACTACCAAGTAGAAGGCGAAGAATCCTGGAGTATTTGAGGGTGGCAGACAGTGAGATTATAATCTTACAAGAAACTTACTTGTTAAAGAAGGAATGGGAAGAAATTATACGGAAACTACACTGGGTGGATAGCTACGTATGCACAGATCAGGAATGTGTCGTAAAGGGAATCACCATACTTTTTAAGAAATCTGCAAACGCCAAAATTGAGGAGATAGAGCTAGATGAAAAAGGCAGATGGGCTATCACCAGAGTAAGAATCCATAATACACCGTATACCATAGCTGGCTACTACGGGCCTAACCTAGATGACCCCATCCCACTACAAAATGTGTTTACTCAATTGTCATTTGCTTCCCCAGTGATACTAGGGGGGGACTTTAATCTAATTCCAGACCCTAAGATAGATCGCCGGCCCCCCATGAAACAAGTAAATCTACTTAAAATGAGGGATTGACTGGGAATCTATAAAAAAGATCCGGGCTTGACGGATATCTGGAAGGAGAAAGGGGACAAAAGATACCCTTTCACCGTCAAAAATAAAAGACTGGGTATACAATCCAGAATCGATTTCTTTCTGACGGATAAAATGTTAGTTGATAAGACACACAAAGTTGAACACTTGCCAGTCCTACTGTCTGATCACTCCGCCGTTCTTCTTAAAATTCACCTGGGTGAGGGACAAGCGGTAGGGAGATGGACAGTGGACCGTACTATTTTTAACGACTCGCAAATCATGGAAACGCTTAAAACAGACTCGGTTGAGTATTTTGAGAATAATAAAGAGGGAACATCCTCGCAAGTCAGATGGGATGCTTACAAACAAGAAATAGGAACGCTGGAAACCAATATCAAAAACGTGGAACTATTAATAGAAGCTGAGCTTGACCCTGAAAAAAAAGAAAGTGGGTAGCAGATAAGGGAATCAAAGAAAAAAGGTTAACAGGGGTATTAGAGAATAAAGTAAGAGAGAGATGGGAAGCGAGCAGACTAGCTAATTAGGAGTATGGCGAGGGGTGCAGCAAGCTCCTAGTGTAGAAAACAAAGACCGACGCTAGCAGAAATAAGATACTTAATATTCTCCGGCAAGATGGCTCTAGCGCAAGCTCAGAAGAATCCGTAATAATGAAAGAGTTTGTTGATTTCTTCTCTTCTCTATATACGGAAGATATATCTCCCTCAAGTGAGGACCTAAACGAGTACTTGGAAAACCTGGAACTCCCAGAAGTAACAAGTCTGAAAAAAGAGTTGAACGCCCCGATTACCAATGAGGAGGTAGTAGAAACATTGAAAGGTTTAAAGAGAGGGAAAGCAGCTGGGCGGGATGCCCTCCCTAACGAATTATATATCAAATTAAGTGAGGTCCTGGCCATCCCACTCACGAACCTGTTAAACAAAATCTATATAGAGAAGGGGAAACTTTCTAACTCCTGGAATGATGCAACGATAAGCATCTTGTTAAAACCAGGCAAGAACTCTGCAAAATGTGAATCTTATCGCCCCATAAGTCTACTCAATTGTGATTATAAGAACTTCACAAATATTCTAGCAAAAAGGTTAGGAAAAATGGCAGGAAACCTGATAAATGAAGACCAGAAAGGTTTTGTAAGGGGCAGACATCTGCAAGACCTAACACAAGAACTTATCAGGTCAATAGATATAGCGACAAGCGGAAAAATTCCACTCAACCATAATAATAATATAGGCAGCTAAAGCGTTCGATAGAGTGAACTGGACATTTTTGAACGCAGCACTAAATGAATATAATCTGGGAGAAAGCTTTCAGGGATCAATTAAAGAACTCTATCGAGCTCCAAAAGCCAAGGTCCTAATTAACGGGAATTTAACAGAGAATATATTAATACACAGAGGGACCCGACAGGGTGCCCCTTATCCCCAATCTTATTCAACTTATATATCGAACCCCTGGCGAACAAGCTCAGAGCTCATTCCGAAATAACTCTGTTTACTTATCATGCATGGGAAAAAAAATTGCCTTATATGCAGATGATCTGATGATCTTTACCGACAATTATGCAGGATCCATCAATGCAATAGAGGAATCCTTAAAAGACTTTGGGAAGGTATCAGGTTACCAAACAAATCGAGCAAAAACAGAAATAATGAGCTGGAATACCCAGGTAAATAGCAGCTTTTCCAGAGAGAAAATCAAATATCTGGGAATAGAACTGGTTAAAAACATACCCAGTACAAACCTGGATAGGACAACTGCGGAGGTAAGAAAGCTGCTAAAAACATGGGGAGGCCTCCCCTTGACCTTCCTTGGTAGATCTAATCTATTTAAAATGTCTATCCTACCCAAATTTACATTCCTGTTTAGCGCAATACCCTTAGAATTTAAGAGGGAAACCCTGAAGAAAATACAAGGAGAATTAGCGAGTTTTATCTGGGCGTCTAAAAGCACACAAATAGCCTGGGGCAAATTGCGAAGACGAAAAGCAGAAGGTGGAATTGCCAGTCCTGACCTATTTGAATATTATAGGGCTTTTCAATTCAAGCATATGAGGATTCTGCTAAGTAACTATGATCTGTAGCCGGAACACCTTAAAGCAATGACCGAAAACACTGGGCACTTTCTATTCAAATTTGGTCATCCAAAGTACTTTAGGAAAGTTAAACTGAAGATGTTAAGATCAGCTGCAAAACTCTGGTACCAAATAAGGAGTACTTTGAATATTCCCTATTACAACGAGTTCGCGCCAATTTGGAACTCACCAGGAACCCCAGAATGCCTCAAGGACAAGCTCGCTACACCTTTGAAAACATCAGGCTTCCAAGTTTGGGGCCAACTAATGGTGGATAACAACATAATAGACTGGGAAACTCTGTCTGAAAAAACAAACACATCCCTTTCTAAGTTTAAATTCTACCAGCTCACTAGTTGGGCAAAAACAATGAAAGAGAAAAACACTGGAAACAAGATCATCGAAACAACCATGATAAAGAGCTCCCAGATGAAAAAAGAAATAGCATTTTGGTATTGGGCTCTTATTGCAGCAGGGGAGGAGAACTTCCTAATTCCAGAAGTGACCTGGGGGAAAGAACTGCCGTCGCTGGATCTCCAAAATCTGTGGCAAGTATCTATGAGCAAATGCTGGGCCATTGCGAAATCCGCCACTCTAAGGAGAAACCACCTCTTTACTATTCACAGAGCCTACTGGACGCCGAAGCGACTATCCAAATTCTGTGGATCAAATATGAAAGTGTGTCCCAAGTGTGGCTTAGCAGGTGCGGATGATGTGCACATGTTCCGGCAGTGACCCCAGATCGATGGTTTCTGGCAGGAAGTGAGTAAAATCATAGAAGCAGTACTGAGAAGACCAATAACTGTAAGTATGGATCTTGTTATCTTTGGGGTCAACAGTCAAGAGGGAGTAAACCCCTTAACATCTAAAGAACAGAATCTTTTGTTCATGTTGATCTTATTAGCTCGTAGGGAACTTTGTATTAAGTGGATAAAACCGGTTGCCCCCAAACATTTAGAATGGGTGGCCTCTATAAATAGAATAAATAAATGGGATATAAAAGGGAAACCCAACAGGAAGTATAATTATTGGGAGATTTGGGAAGGATCCCAGTTTGTAAATTAATAGGTTACTTAGATCATTCCATGCTATGGCCCGCACATTTCCAATGATTATGCAATGGCAATAGAAACACAAACAGTATGCTTGTGCGAGTGGTCAGGGTGGCCAGCTCCCCCAGTTTGATTTTGAAAGTGTTAAGGACACAAGGGGACCTCACTCTGAAATCACGAATCGTGAATACCCCATAATCCAGGGGCCGTGACAGAACAGAAAACAGAGAAGTGGGTCCCTGATAACTCCAATTACACTCTATTGTAGAATGAGGGAAAAATAAATAAATAAATAAATGAATAAAATAGTGTGACAATGGCTTCACGCATTGTTGGTGAGATTAATCTGCTTTGTAGTGCCTCATTATACACCTCCAAGAAGCGGGGATCAAGTTCATGTTGACAGGCTTTGTAAAAATCTCCAGATAGACCGTCAGAACCCAGGGCTCAACAGCTGGCTAAATCTTTTATCGCTTGTTTAATTATGTCTGCATCTATCGGGGAGGCTAAAGAATCCAGCTGTCCCTCTTCAAGCCAGACCATAGCATTAAGGGCCTGTCCAGCAGTCGGGCATCATGTCTGGTACAACTTGGTATAGTAATCTAGAAAAGCTGTGATGGCAGCTCCCATCGTTAGTGAGTCACCCACATCAGTGTCTTGATGGATCCCAAATGATGATTGATACTGTGGTAAGTGGAGATTTGCAAGTGTTCTGCCGGGCCTTTCCCCCTCCTCGTACACTCGGGCCCTGGCATATTTTCCCAGATACTTAACTTCTTGGGCAGCAGCACCAGTAAATTCAGCCATTAGACTGGAACGATCCCGAAGTGCTGCCAATGATGGGGTACCTTGCATGGTAGTGTCAATATCTTTTAGTTTCTGCTACTTCTTTGGAATTCACCCCAATAGAGCTCAATACCCTGGCATGTTTCGAGATGCAGATACCTTGAATAAAAGCCTTAAAGGCATCCCAAAGCACAAGCTGTGACTCCACGGTGTCCTCATTCAACCCATAGAATTCTGTAATAGCTTCCTCCACTTCGCTGCGGAATACTGAATCGAGTAGAGCATTTGCAGAAAACCTCCATAGGGGACGTTGCCTGGGGACCGAGGGGAAAACCATCTTCAGCAATATTGTGGAATGATCAGAGATAGTACGTGGTAAATATTCAACCATCTGTACTTCAAAGAGCAACTGAAGCATGAGATACCAATGGTTGATTCGGGACCATGTACCGTGTGGGGCAGAATAGAAAGAGTAACTTCTAGATCCAGGATTGTTAATGCACCAGGGGTCTGCCAGAAATGCTACTAAGAGACTATGAATGCCCTTCGTAGCTTGTGGCTTTGTGACACGTCCAGACCCGGTAGTATTAGTGGTAGGGTCTAGTGTGAGGTTGAAGTCTCCACCCATTAATACAGTGTCTGTGCTAAATCGGTCAATGTGCATAGCTATTGTAGAAAAAAATCGGATGTGTCTATTATTTGGAACATATATGTTAGCTAGAAGCACTGGTGGTCCCCCTAGAAATCCCTGCACTAAGAGAAATCTGCATTCTGGGTCCATCACCACTGATATGGTCTGGAAGAGAAGAAAGAAGTGCACTAAAATATGCGATTTATTCCCGATCTGCACACGAAGTCTAGCCGGGTATAGCATAGCATATCTGACATTAGCCTTCTGAAGTGAGCGCTTAACATCGATATATTTGTGGCTGCTTCTTGTACTAAGGGCGTAAATACTCAAGCCCTGGTAGGTGAGCGAGCCACGCTCCTGGGCAGCCGAATCGCAGTGTCACGGTCATTGTATTTGAGGAGTTCAGTGATAATTTTTCTAGGGGTTGCCCCAGGTGGCGGTGGGGGACCCAACGATCGATGTGCCCGCTCATTAGCAAATGTGGAAGAGAAAGACTCCCTTCAAAAAAACTCCCCCAGGATGGATTCACTGAATCTGGACATGGGGCCTGTGTTGGTCGTTTCCTCAATTCCAGCAACGCGCAGGTTATTTCTGCGCAACGTGCTTCTAAATCTTCTGCTTTCATTGCGAGTTGCTTGAGTAGGCCTTCTGTCCTGTCCAATCTTTTCTGGACCTAGGGGTGTTTGTCCTCTAAATCTGAAATCCATTGTTCTGCTTTTTCAATGGGGGTGTCCTTTGTTTCTAGGCGGCCATTTATGACATTGAGGCGGCTGGTGAGAGTGTCAAAACAAGCATCGATGGACTGGAAACCCACCCTGAGTTCGGCCATGATGGCCGCCGCACCCTCCAGCTGGCTCTATTCTGGCTTGGTGGCACCATCAGTCCTCACGTCAAGGGGTTTTCCCACCCTCGAAGATTAATTGCCGTTGTTTAGGGTCGGTGCGGCCCATTATGCATCCTCAGAGGTAGGAGAGAAGCTGTCAAGAAGGGGTTCCCCCTTGGGATCGTCAATGTACGCCCTGTACGGCAGCCAGCGTCGGTGCAGCCTTCAGGCCCAAATTATCACAGCACCTCAGCTGAGTATGGAATATGTGCGCAGGCCGTGACGTCACGTGGCAGAATGTATTTATATTTTTGTTTTCTTTTTTTTTTAGAGAAAAGAAAATGCGGCGCAGTCCATCCAACAATTTTTAGCAGTCAGGCGGGAGCCCAGCAAGGCTGCCAACCACAATTGCAGGCAGCGCGGGTTAGCATTATACGTAGTACAATCCTGGCTTCTTGGACATTTTACAGAGAAGTGAATAAATGTGCCATGTTATCTTCGGGGTATCGCTGTCAGGAGTTAAATTGTTTTTGCAGGGCGATCAATGTGTAGTTCTCCATGTTGCGGCATAGCCCCTGTATTTCTCCTCTTACCGCCATTAGTGTCAGTTTCTGAGTGCTTCAGCTATCCGCGGGTGCAAGCGCCGGCGTCAGCAGCAAGGCAGCCAGAGTCCCCTGACAATTTTTACCAGCATTGAGGAGGCCGCTGTTCGCTCGGCTCCGTCTGATCCGCCAGTGCGCTCGGAGCCCCGTCCTCAAGCTCACAAGAGTCCCCTGTGAACTCTGGACCTCAAATGGTCACGCCAGGCTCGGAAACGCCACTCCCAGCTCTCCTTACTGCGGGCCTTCTCGGCTGTCTTTCCGGGGGCGAATGTTCACTTACGTCACTGGCGTCGTTTCCATATCTCCGATGTCCAATTTACAACATGTTGACACCGGCTGGTGGAAATGTTGCTGCGGCCGCTCCGAAGCTTTCGAGTCAGGCGGCCATCTCTAGTCGCCAGCTCGGCCACGCCCCCCATAGATCTGAATACTTGTAAGAATTATAGCTATTCAGACCTCAGATGATTGGATTTGGTAATCCTAACTCTTTTAACTTGTACTACCTCAGTATTTCCTAGTTAATAAACTGATACATTTTCTAGTCTCAGTTTAAAACTTAAATTGAATACATCTTCACAATTTACCATTGTAGCTTAACATCCAAATAATAATAAACCCCTGCATGTTCTTCATGTTTCAGATATGTATTCTTATCCAGTATTATGGGTGTCTTTCACAGATTCACATGCCTGAATCATTCCCCGTCGTCGGGATGGGAGTCCCCGGTACATAAATAAAGTAATGTCCTATAGACATTTAGAGAATAGTAGGCCTAAAGGCCTCACATTAGTAACATATCCATGTCCTTTTGTAAAAAGGACCAAACTCTAGAGAAGAGCCAATCAGCTGTCACCTCCCTCTAGAACCCTCCTGGCAGGAGCCTCAGTCCCTCAGATTTTCTACCGCACGTTGTGCTAAGGGAGTCTCCCCTGAGTTCTGCTCAGGTTTGTTTCTTCACAGCTTTTTCTTCAGTATTTTGGAATATTTTTCTGTTTTTCCTCAAGTGAAAGCTATACACTATGGCTGACACTCCAAAGAAGGGTCTCTTTAGAGCCTGTGGCTCTTGTGGTAAGAAAAGACTACACATTGATGACCAACATAACGACTGCCTGTACTGCTTATACCCAGATCATTCTGCTAAGGACTGCAAGGTATGTCAAACCTTTTCAACTAAGACCCTCAAAGATCGAGAAGGACGCCTTTAAATCTGGCTCCAAAGGCTTAAAGATAGCGATAACTTGGATTCCTCTGAGGAAAGTGAATGTTCTTCAATCTCCTCAAAATGATCTCTGAAAAGGCCAAGGGTAGCTTCCCCTAGCCCCTTGGACACTTCTCAAAAGAAGACATCAAAAAAGTCTTCAGAGGCTATGTCAAAAACAGCTTCTGAGAAAGAGGTTCACACCTTCAAGAAGCCTGCACTGTCGACGACGACAATCGTCTACAATAGTAATCAAGAGATCATCGTCGACGCCCAAGATCCCGTTGACGATAGCCTCGCCGACAACAGCATCGATGACGAGATCATCACCGTCGACACCGTCGACGAAGGCCCCGTCAACAAAGGCCTCATCGTCGACGACACTACTGACGAAGGCACCGTCGACGAAGACATGGTCGACGAAGGCACCGTCGACTGCAGGAACATCTATACCGTCGACGACGGCCCAATCTACGACAGATTCACCGGCTATGGCAACTGTCGACACTACTCTGTCGACGATCTCACCGTCGACGGGCCCGTTGACGTGATTGATTCTGGCTTCCAAACAGCTTCTGTGCGTCTAAAGATCACGAGAAAGACGCTGACGCCGGAGTTAACTTCTCCTAGCCGTGTGCAACTATTGCCACCAGCATGTCTCCTTCAAGATGAGGATTCTGACGACAGGGATATGTTCCAGTTGGCAACTAGCCCCTCAGAACTGCATTTTAAATGCCAGAGCTCAGAAAGAGGTAGTTCATCCACCACCTACACCTATGGTCTGTCTTCAGAATCCCTAGCTACAGATCTGCGATACCTCATTCAAGATTACAAGCAGAGGTTCCCAGAATCTCCGGCTCCTCCAACTTCCTCGGCAGCTCCATCACCAAGACCGCGACCCCCGCCCTTAACCATTCAAAAGGAGCGGGTGGATTTGCCAGGTCCTCAATCTTCTGATGAAGAAGAAGAGGAGGAACAGCAAGAAGGTGAATTGCAGGACGATCAATCTGTCTATGAGGCCTGGGAGGATTACGTCATACCTTCGCCAGCATCTCCAGTGCCCGCAACTTCGGATTCTCCACCGGTTGACATCGGCGGTTTCCATAATGTGGTGGAAAGGGCAGCTAAGCACTTCCAAATTACTATGGATTCCCAGGAGCAGGACTGTTTCCTGTACGATTTCAAGGAACCTCTCAAAAAATCAACGAGGTCAATTCCTATTATTGATTATCTTTGGACACAGGGGGTTCAGGTTATGCAGAATCCCGCCTCTGTTTCGCCAGTGATCCCTCGATTGGACAAAAAGTACAAAGCTCCAAATACAGCACCGGCCTGTCTGACAAGTCATCCTAAACCGGATTCGGTGGTGACGCAGGTGGCCCAAAAGAGCTCCAGAAATCCTTCATCTCCTTTATCGGCTCCGCCTGATAAAGACGGAAGAAAGTTGGGCAACATTGGGAAACGGTTTTCCTCAATGTCGGCAATGACCGTCAAGGCAGCAAATGCCCTAGCGCTTCTTGGGGGTTATAATAGACAATTGTGGGCAGATATAGCCCCATACCTGTCTAAATTACCTGACACGTCCAAAGAGGATGTAAAGAAAATACTACTGGAGGGTGAAACATCAGTATCGGAGATTATAGACTGTGCAGTGGACGTCACTATGACAGAATTCCGCCAACTGGCTCGAGCAGCTGTTTTGAGGCGCCAAGGATGGCTAAAAGCAACCTCATTCCGTCCTGAGGTGCAGACAAAGATTTTGGATATGCCATATGACGGCCAACTATTATTTGGCCCCAAAAGTGACGAGGCTCTACAAAATATAAAAAAGGACACAGACACTGCAAGAGCCTTGGGCACACTCCAATATAAAAATCAGTCCTTTCGGGAAAACAGAGGAAGAGGTCAAACTTCCTACAAAGGAGGTTTTCAATACAGGTCCTCTTACTCTTCCAACCAGAGTAGGCCACAGTCCCAGCAACGCCAGCAGCAACAAGGCCAACAATTCTCGTATGGAAAGTCATCCTTTCGGGGTAGAGGACAAAGGAAAAACAACGGACGCAGACAATGACTTGTTTATTCAGCCAGTCCAGACCTCATCTCACTTATTAAAAATTGGAGGAAAAATTACCCATTTTCTGCAAAATTGGAAGATAATTACTACGGACCGTTGGGTCCTTCAATTAATACAATCCGGCCATTCTATGGAATTCATACGCACCCCTCCACAAACTCCGCCTCGCCCAATGCATCACAAAAACCTACGGCTGCTTCTACGAGAAATCTCTGTTATGCTGCAGAAAGGAGCAATAGAGAAGGTACCACCATCCCAAAGGGGAAAAGGATTTTATTCCAGTTTCTTTTTGATCCAGAAAAAAGAGAACATGAATTCTAGACCTCAGGGCCCTCAATAAATTCCTGAAGAAGCAGTCGTTTCGCATGGTAATGTTCCCGGAGGTCTTACATCTTCTGGAAGAGGGAGATTTCATGGCGTCACTAGACTTACAGGACGCTTACTTCCATATACCAATTCATAAGAATCACAAAAAGTACTTGAGATTTGCAGTAGCGGGCAGGCATTTCCAGTTCTGCGTCCTGCCCTTTGGACTCAAGTCTGCCCCCCGCATCTTCACAAAATGTCTTTCTCCAGTGGCGGCATATCTCAGACAGCGCCGTCAAGTCTTTCCATATCTGGACGACTGGCTGATCAAGGCACCATCCTTCGAAGACGCGTCCAGGTCTTCCAACGCCTGTCTAAGTCTCTTCAATTGCCTGGGTCTCACGCTCAACCAGGAGAAATCAACCCTACGACCTTCTCAAACCATCAACTTCCTGGGTGCAACCTTGGACACACGTTCTGCAAAAGCGTTCCCATCTCAGGAGAGGAAAAACAAACTCCTAGCACTAGCGTCTGGAGTAGCCTCGAAAAGAGTGTTGACGGTCCGCCTCTTCAAATCCGTTTTGGGGATGATGTCATCGTGCATCCTTTTGATCCCTCATTGCTGTCTACGGATGCGTCCTCTGCAGGAGGCACTCTCGAGGCAGTGTGTTGAATGCACAGGGTCATTCGACGACCGCATAAAGGTGACTTCTCAGATGGTCAAAGCTTTGCGATGGTGGATGTCATCACGAAACCTGTCTCAAGGATTGACATTCCTACTTCCAGCGGCTCCTCATGTCATCACAACAGACGCATCCTTAGAAGGGTGGAGAGCCTTCCTACAGGAGCTGCAGATAAGCTGAAAATGGTCAGATGCAGAGAAGAAACTCCATATCATTCTGCTCGAGCTGAGAGCGGTCTTCCTGGCCCTGCAGTCTTTCCTACCAAGGATCAAAAACTTCCTAGTGCTCGTCAGGACAGACAACACTGCGACGATGCACTACCTCAACAAACAGGGAGGGATGCGCTCGCTGACACTCTCTTGCGAGTCGCAGAAAATCTGGAGCTGGCTAATAACGAACAATGTAGCCCTACGGGCGGAATATGTCCCAGGCATGGACAATGTACTCGCCGACTCGTTGAGCAGGCAGAAAACATCATCTCACGAGTTGGAGCTAGATCAGAAGATCCTCAACCAAGTCTTCTCCAGATGGGGCGCGCCACAGAACGATCTCTTCGCTACAAGAATCAACGCCAAATGCCCACACTTCGCAAGTTGGCATCCCCAGTCAGGGTCTCGAGGGAATGCATTTTCCATCGCATGGTGCAACGTCTTTGCGTACGCCTTTCCGCCATTCCCGATGCTTCCCAGAGTCCTCAGGAAGATGAAAGTGGAGCCTTGTACTCTCATTCTAATAGCCCCAACTTGGCCAAGACAACATTGGTTCACAGAACTCCATTGTCTATCCCTGGAACCGCCGATCCGTCTGAAGCAGTGTCTGTCTCTTCTCACAATGAACAACCGGCAAGTTCAACATCCGGAACTGAAATCTCTCAAGTTAGCCGCCTGGCTCCTGAGTTCCGAGAGTTTTGAAATTTGAATATTCTGCAGGACTGTAGAGACATCCTAGCCAGAGCACGAGCGGATAGCACCGCCAAAACGTATTCCCTGAAATGGAAGATGTTTTGTGTTTGGTGTACAGATCAAGGGATACACCCTTTCTCTTCCTCAACGGAACAAATTTTACCTTACTTGTTACATCTGGCAAAGTCGGGCCTAGCCCACTCTTCCATTAAAGTCCACTTGGCTGCAATATCCCGTTATAAGAGAACTTCAGCGGGTCCATCCCTCTGGTCAAACAGGTTGATCAAACAATTTTTGAAGGGATTATACAGGTCTTTCCCTCCAATAAGGATTTTGCCACCTATCTGGCATCTGAATGTAGTTCTTAATCAGCTCATGAAGCATCCATTCGAGCCAGTGCACAGAGCTGACCTGAAATACATCTCTTGGAAGACAGCGCTCCTTCTTGCGCTCACCTCTGCAAGGAGGGTGAGCGAACTGCAAGCATTTTCAATTCAGGATCTTTTTCTGCAATTTAAAAATGACAGGGTGATCCTGAGGACCAATCCGAAGTTTATCCCAAAAGTTCAGTCGGATTTCCACCTTAATGAGCCTGTGGTTTTGCGTTCCTTCTTCCCAAATCCCAGTACAGCAGCAGAGAGATCATTGCATTCCTTGAGCGATGCTTAAAATTTTACATCGACAAAACAAAAGCGTTCAGGAAGTCAAAACCAGCTATTTGTCACTTACAGCAGACCTAGGAAAGGTCTCCCACTTACTAAACAGAGCATCTCACGCTGGATTTCTGCAGCCATCTCTTTCTGTCATGAACAAGCAGGACAGCCACTACACTCTAAGGTGCAAGCCCACTCCACGAGAGCTATGTCCACTTCTATGGCACTCTTTGCAGGGGTGCCGGTCATTGACATTTGAGCGGCAACATGGAAGTCGCCACATACCTTCACTAGGCATTACTGCCTGGACACAGAGCTTATGAAAGATGCAGCGGTGGGACAAGCAGTACTACGCCATCTATTTCACTGAGGTGAGCCTTCTTTCGTCCCTCCATCCTTCTCTTGTATGCACATTTCTTTACTGATTCTTGTTGTTGGCGTCTATTGGCTGTTACTAGTCGCTTGATATGTTATTATCTAATGACTTGTATATACTGTACCATCTGCATGTGCTCTCTGCATTGCTTGCTACTCTGATTCAGGCATGTGAATCTATGAAAGACACCCATAATACTGGATAAGAAATAAGTTACTAACCTGTAACTGCAGTTATCCAGTATTGGTGTCTTTCATAGATTCACATGCAACCCTCCCACCTCCCCTGGAAGGACTCACCTAATTCTCTCAGTAACACGCCTACTTAGCTTAGTGCGTATGAAATCTGAGGGTCTGAGGCTCCTGCCAGGAGGGGTCTAGAGGGAGTTGACAGCTGATTGGCTCTTCTCTAGAGTTTGGTCCATTTTACAAAAGGACATGGATATGTTACTAATGTGAGGCCTTTAGGCCTACTATTCTCTATATGTCTATAGGACATTACTTTATTTATGTACCGGGGACTCCCATCCCGACGAAGGGGAATGATTCAGGCATGTGAATCTATAAAAGACACCAATACTGGATAACTGCAGTTACAGGTAAGTAACGCATTTCATCTCGCACAACCTTTCTGAATACGCTCCGTTATATTCCAGAAGCATCTTTTAGAACAGAAGCCTATTAGCAGTTCATTTAAACAAATTTCTGAGCAGGTCTCTTAGGCCTGTGACCTGCGACCACAGCTTTGATCTTCTTTTAGGGAAGTTTTCTGTTATGTTACTAGCTTGGCTGCTTATGGGGTTCTTCCATAGGAATGTGGCCTCTTTAAAGTTATGTTTATTGCCAATTACCTAAGTGTGCCACGCCTTATTCTTTTGTGATGTGTCTAGTGCTGTCCTTAGCGACGGTCTGTTATGTACTACAGACTTTCTTTTGTTAGAGCCCCCACAGATCAATACTGTTGTTTATAGTGCCCTGCCTGGCAGAAATGGAAAATTGTCCCCTTGAGGACTCCTTTGCCTCGACGTCATCAGAATGTTACTACAAAAACCACGATTAATAACAGACACATTGTAGTGATTTTATAAAAGCATGAATGAATGATGTCAAATGAATAGTCTGTGGGTTGCGTTTCCAGAGTCACATGGGGTTTTCATTATCTTACTTATTTGACCAAGTCGAATCATTTACAGTTGTCAGAAAGTACAAACTTTGGGATAAACAAATCAATAAAAGTATATATATCCACATTTACAGTGCCAAGCTGGGCTATAAAATCTTAGAGTCTATTTTGTATCGTTTAGAAGATTTTATTTTGCCTTCAATCGGAAACATGCACATTTTCATCATGATAAAAGTCTTCATTGGGTTGAGCTTTCCAGAAGAGTTAAGTGTATTGATTAATTTTAATAATTTGGCTACTACAGTTTACAAGTAAGAGTTTAGTTTTAGTGTAAAGATGCTTATGCATTTGGAGAAGTTCGCTTTTGCACTTTGTGCTTATTGCGGGGATGGGGGTAGCAATGCAGTGTTAGTTTAAGGGACAATGTGCCCATGTATGGCCATTTAAAATCACATGCACTGGGGACAGTAGTAATGGCTTTCCTGCTCCTTTCCTTGCTGAGTACTAATGCTGCATGTGCAATATGGTTTATTCTACTCCGTTGCAGGAATGAGGTCTGCAATGTGTCGACCCTGCTGCCTTGCAAAATCCTTCACAATAGTTTAAATGGAGGCTGTTGCTTTGACATCAGTGAGACTACGATAACGACCAACTTAAAGTCAAGGAAGGACTCCTTTGGGAGTCTGAAAAACAACATATGCATTGTACTTTTATATATAGATCAGGTGAAGAGCCAACTTCTTGTACCATATGTAAATCTTATGAGTCGCATCATAGGGTTGAAGTGGCAGGTCAGTTTTATGAGCTGTACCCATTTACCTGTTATAATTAAGTATGCAGTTGGGCTTATGCACTTCTATTTGACCCAAAACTGAGCTAAGTAGTGCTCTCATCGTAAATTGTAGTGATTAGATGTACTTCCCATCTGTTGGAAAATAATAGCTAGCAGTCTTTACAATGCAAAACACTGCACTGGCCTTTTTGGAGACATTTACAAACAAGCTCCTGAGGGAATACTTTATGGTGAGTTTGCATTGTGCCATTATGCCAATTTTGACAGCTTGCTGAAGAGCTATAATCCTGTATATACATTGTTCACATAAAGGTTATAATGATTATGAAATAATAATTTAGCAGCATCACAAACAATCTTTTCATTAGTTGCTAATGTAGAATGGTCTGCTCTCAGGCTGTATGCGTAACTAATGGAAATCTTGCACAGTATATACAGTTTAATTCAATACTGAGCTCTCTTACTTGCTGTAAACAGCCTGAATAGAATCCACCTCTTGTAAAGTATCAAATATTCATCAGCAGCTATATTCTTCCATAGAGTATAACTCTAAGAAAACTTGGCATATAAATGTTCCACAACATGTTTAAATTGTCATGGTATAAATAGTTCCATGGCTGAAAAGCTATCATTGAAATGTAGTATAGGTTTCAGAGTCAAAAACCAATCAAATACACAATCTCTGCTCGTGACAGATGGGAATCTAGGTGTTGCCCAAACTATGAAAGACAACCAGTTAGACTGTACTGATTATTTGGCCACTATTCCCTGACCAAGGCTCCAAACATTTTTCAACTTCCCAAGTGAAGTGGGAGTCCTCCGGTGTGCCCTAGAATGAGGCACCAGAATATCTTGATGCTCCTCAAAAAGTGTTCAGTATACAAATTTACTTGCTGTGCAGTTTCCTCAAGGAATACGTAATTGACAAAAAGTTGGCAGTAGTCAATGATCAAATAATTGCAATATTGACTTACATTAAGCATCTCGTATGAAGGGTGGAATTAGAGACTGTGCTCTATAGAGGGCTGCCTGGTGACCCCCCCTTGCTGTCCTCTACATGGTATCTGTGTGCCAACTAGATTGTGTTGCATTGCCACTGACACTGTCTCTCAGCAGCACATATTGGGCTGGTAAAGGGATATCATGACTGCGTTGCTGTGCTGCATAGCCATGTTCTCCAAAGCGGTCATCCAACAAGAGGCCATGTCTGTTTCTCATCAAAAACTTTACTCCTCAAACCTCGTGCTGGGTAGAGCACGGAGCTACTCGTAGAAATTTTTTTGAACAGAGAATGTAGATAACTGTGTGATATAAGCAGAAAATGAAAATACAATGCATGTCTGCTTACCTAAAAATCATGTACAAGCTTATTACACCCAATCACTCCAAAACCAATGGCCTTGTTGTGAGATTCAACAAGACATTGAAAGGCATGATTATGGGGCTCCCTGAAAATCTAAAAAGGAGCTGGGATGTCCTCTTATCATGCCTTCTTTTCGCTTACAGAGAAGTGCCACAGAAGGGAGTGGGTGTTTCCCCCTTTAAACTTCTGTTTGACCATCCTGTGAGGGGACCACTCTGTCTTGTAAAAGAGGGTTGGGAGAAGCCTCTCCAAGAACCCAAACAAGATATTGTGGACGATGTGCTTGGCCTAAGGTCCAGAGTGGCTGAGTATATAGAAAAGGCATCCAAAAATCTTGAGGCCAGCCAGGGGCTTCAGAAGCACTCGTATGACCAAAAAGCTGCACTGGATGAATTTCAACCTAGGCAAAAAGTATGTATTTTGGAGCCAGTGGCACCAAGGGCTCACCAGGACAGACGGAATCTGGTGAGAAAAAAGAGTGAGGTCACCTACTTGGTTGACCTGGGCACAAGCAGGACACCCAAAAGGGTTATGCATGTGAACCACCTGATGCTCTACCATGACAGGGCTGGCATCACCATGCTGATGGCGACTGATGAGGATCAGGAGACAGAGAGTGAACCCCTCCCTGACCTCCTCTCGTACAACCCAAAAGATGGGTCAGTGGATGGAGTTGTCTTTTCAGTCATCCTCTCTGCCCAACAGCAGACTAATTGCAAGCAAGCCTTGCAGCAGTGCCCTAAGCTCCTTTCCTTCACCCCTGGTCAGATAAACTGGTGTACCCATGATGTGAACACTGGTAACAGTTCACCTGTCAAAAACAAAATCTATCGACAGTCTGATCAAGTCAAGGAAAGCATCAGAGCGGAAGTCAGCATGAAGCTGGAGTTAGGGGGTATTGAACCCTCTGAGAGCCCCTGGGCCAGCCAAGTGGTTCTAGTCTCCAAACCTCATCCACAAAGTGGAAAGAGAAAAATGAGGTTCTGTGTGGACTATAGAGGGCTCAACTCTGTCACCAGGACAGATGCTCACCCTGTCCCAAGAGCAGATGAGTTGATAGACAGATTGGGTGCAGCCAAATTTCTAAGTACCTTTGACTTAACTGCAGGGTATTGGCAAATTGGCATGCCCCCAGGAGCAAAAGAAAAGACGGCATTCTCCACACCTGATGGGCGTTATCAGTTTTCTGTTATGCCCTTTTGTTCAAAAAATGCCCCAGCCACCTTTTAGAGGTTAGTGAACCAAGTCCTTGCTGTATTGGAGTCCTTTAGTGCAGCTTATCCTGATGATATTGCTGTCTTTAGCTCCACCTGGCAGAATCACCTAATCCACCTTGGGAAGGTTTTAAATGCCCTGCAAACTGCAGGGCTATCTATCAAGGCATCCAAATTCCAGATAGGGCAGGGAACTGTGGAGTACTTGGGCTGCCTGTTGGTGGAGGCCAGGTACAACCCTTTTATAGCCCAAGATCCAGACCATCCTGGACTGGGCAGCTCCAACAACCCAAACCCAAGTCAGGGCATTCCTTGGCTTGACTGGGTACTACAGGAGGTTTTTGAAGGGATATGGGTCCATTGTGGCTCCCCTCACAGAATTTACTTCTGAGAAGATGCCCAAAAGAAGTAAACTGGACAGTTAGTTGTCAAAAGGCTTTTGACACCCTGAAAGAGGCTAGGTCCTCAGCACTAATTCTCAAAGCTCCAAACTATGCCAAGCTGTGTATTGTGCAGACTGATGCCTCTGAGATAGGGATAGGAGTTGTCCTATCCCAGACCAATGATGAAGGCCAAGACCAACCTGTTGCTTTTTTAAGCAGAAGGCTTCTCCCCGGGGAGCAGCATTGGATTGCCATTGAGAGGGAGGCCTTTGCTGTGGTTTGGTTCCTGAAGAAGTTGAGACCATACCTATTTGGTACTCTCTTCCTAGTTCAAACTGATCACAGTCCTCTCAGCTGGCTAATTCAGATGAAAGATGAAAATCCTAAATTGTTGAGGTGGTCCATCTCCCTACAGGGAATGGACTTTGCAGTGGAACACAGACCTGGGACTGTCCATGCCAATGCAGATGGCCTTTCCAGGTTCTTCGACTTAGAAAATGAAAACTCTCTAGGGAAAGGTTAGTCTCATCCTCTTTCGTTTGAGGGGAGGGGGTGGGGGGGTGGTTGTGTGAGAAAGTGCCCTCTTTTTGCATGGTTGCCCCCATTTGATGCTGAATTGCTGATGTACTTTGACTGAGCGTGCCCTGTGTTCCTGCTAATCAGGTACCCAGGTCCTATGTTATTTTCCTAAAACTGCATTGAAGCCTAAACCCAATTGGCATCTCTGGCCACAGGTCAGTCCCTGGTAAATGGTACCACTGGTACCCGGGCACTGTGACCAGAGAAGGCCTCTAACGGCTGCAGCACTTATTGTGCCACCCTTAGAGGTCGTGTACCACTACACTCACACACTGCCTTGCAGGCTGCGTGTTTTGGTGCACAACAAAGTGAAGAGTCGGTCTGGCACGCATCTCTGTGTGCCTACAACCCACTGCCCCTGCATAGGGCAGTCACCCCTCTATCTGGGTGAACTGTGGTGAGGGTACAGGTGCATGAGCCCTGTACCCCTACAGTGTCTAAGTCCATTCTTAGACATTGTAAGGGCTGTGTTGCCATTAAGATTATATTATGCTGAGAGTTTGTCATTACGAACTCCACAACACCATAATGGCTACACTGAAAACTGAGAAGTTTGGTATCAAACTTCTCAGCACCTTAAACCCACACTGATGCCAGTGTGGGATTTACTGATAAATGCACACAGAGGGCATATTAGAGAAGCCCCCTGAAAACGAACCCACCACTAGTGTCCAGGCTCAGTGGCTGCTTTCAGCTGCCCCCACCAGACATGTTTCTGGACCCTGGGTTGAGAGCCTGCTGCTGGGGCCTTAAACAATGCACATTCTGCCAAGCCTCCTCCCCCAGTATGGGCAGGGTTCACGAAGGGGAAGCTTCAAAGACTTGCTGCCTTTGTGAGCTTCCCCAGGACAATTGCTGCCTTCAGCAACTGGTCCCCACTGGTTCTGACCCCCACTTTGGGCAGGAAAAACGGCTGGGAAAACAAGTGAGGAAAAGAGGTGTGCCCAACTTTGCCAACTCCACCCCTCAGGAGGGGAGGCGAGGTGAAGCACAACTCTCAGTCCACGCCAGCTTGAAGATGAGGGGACTCAATCAACCAGGGACAGGCACATTCCCCCCCCTCCCCCCCCACAGGAGTGTGGCAGTATAAGGGGTGTACCCACCCCAGGGAAGGGACCCATTGGTCCCTGCCTTTTACCTACCTGTAACGCCCCTAAATCTAGTGTTTAGGGACACCCCTGAAACTTGCTTCCTCAGATCTGGACAAGAAAGAAGAAGAAATGAAGAAGAAGGACCGAACAGCTGTGCAGCAGCTAACAAGAGGAAGACGCCCACTTATGGCCTCAACCCTTCCGGCTTGTCCCCCCCTCGAACCTGCTCCTGCGAAATCCCGGTGTGTCCTGCAGCCAGCAACCTAAAAAAACCCGTAGGACCTGCCTGCCTTTACTTCCAAAGACTTCTTCTCCTGTGAACACCGGATTTGTTCAACTGCAACCTCTGGCAGCAGCTGGAAACCACAAATCTGCCCCACTATGCACCCGCCATCCCGAGCTCGAGTGGGCAAACACCACGGGGAGGCCATCCTGATGTTCTTGAACCGAGATCCAGTGTCCCCTGACCGGCCTCCAGCTGACGCCTGCAGTCTAAATCCAGAAGGCCCCCCTAACCGTGACCAGGAGCTGGTAAGAAGATCCAACCCCAAAAGGCACCCCTGCACCTGACGCCAACGGCCTTGTGTGCCCAAACCAACAGTGCCTAACCAACCCCTAACTTCCCAACTTACCTCTCGAAGTGGTGGTCGCGCCCAGAAGACCTTCATCTCCCTGCCTGCAGTGCTTTTGCAAACCGGAGGTTCCCCTTTGAAACCAACAGGGCGTCCGACATCGAAACAGCACCCAGCACCCGACTGCCCTAGTGCCGCTGAGGGTGCACCTTTGGTGCTACTTTGTTTCCCCATTTGCCCTGAGCTAAAGTTCAGGAGCTTTGCTCCCACAGCCAAGTGGCCTGCTAGTCATCAGCCACCAACGGCATGCCCCCTATTCCCCATTGGATAACATTGGGCACAGCGCTCTGCACCCGGCCGCCCTAGTGCTGCTGAGGATGTAACGAGAGTGCATCCTTGACCCTGGGGGAACTCTAGTTCTAACCTTTGAACCTCAGCTCCAAAGACCGATTACTTACATCAAAACCGATAACACTATTTTCCTCCATAGAATAACATTGACTGTTTTTCAGTGAAAATCAAAATTATAATTCCTCCTAATAGTTGGGGGATCAGCCCCTTTGCAGGGGTGACCCCTTCCTTCCTCCCAAAAACATCTCTGATTCCCTAGTGGAGGATTTCTGCTCATGAATTGAAGACTAGTTATCTCACTCAATCAAGCAATAAATCAGGGTTGGTAAAGCGCAACTACTCACCCGTGAGGGTCTCAAGGCGCTGGTGGTGGAGGGCTCTGTTGAGAGCTGGGGTCATCCGAAGAGCCAGGTCTTGAGTTCCTTCCTGAACTGGGATAGTGTGGGGGCTTGCTGTAGGAGGAGGTAGAGATCGTTCCAGGCCTTGACTACAAGGTAGAAGAAGGGCTTTCCTCCCATTCTGGTCCTGTAGATGTGTGGGACCATGGCTAGAGAGAGGTCGGCTGATTGGAGGTGTCTTCTGGGTGCGTGGAAGGAGAGGTGGTTGTTCAGGTATGTTGGTCCGGTATTGTGCAGAGCCTTGCATGCGTGGGTGAGGAGCTTGAAGGTAATTCTTCTTTCGAGTGGAAGCCAGTGAAGGTCGCAGAAGTTTTGGGTGATGTGGCTGTCACAGGGGATTTCGAGGATCAGTCTGGCTGCGGCATTCTGTAGGGTCTGGAGTTTACGAAGGAGTTTCTTGTTGATTCTGGTGTAGAGTGCGTTGCCATGCGTGAAGGTTTTTCAGGATTCAAATGGGATCCATCTGAACATCATTCAAAGCATGTGGAGGGTAGAAGCAGGTCGTGGAAATGCGGTTGATCTGGCAGCTCATTGTGAGCGATGAGTCTAAGATGAACCCAGGTTTCTGGCGTGGTCTGTAGGGATGGGGGTTTTCTAGGGCGAGGGGCCAGCAGGAGTTGTCCCATGCAGAGCGGGTGGAGCAAAGGATGAGGACTTCTATTTTCTTGGAGTTGAGTTTCATTCAGCTGTTCGTCATCCAGGTGGCGACGGCTTTCATCCCTTCTTGGAAGTTTTGTTTGGTGATGTGTTCGTTGTTGGGTGAGAGGATAATCTAGGTGTCGTTGGTATAAGTGACGATGTTGAGCCCATGGTTCCTGACCATGGTTGCGAGGGAGACCATGTGGATGTTGATGACGGCGGGGCTGAGGGCGGCGCCCTGGGGCACTCCACAATTGGTTTTTATCGGTTGCGAGAGGTAGGGCTGGAGTCTGACTCGCTTGGTTCTGCCAGTGAAGAATGAGCATATCCAGTCAAAGGCCTTGTCACGGATGCCGGCGTCGTGGAGTCTTGTGGCTAGGGTGTGGTGTGAGACCGTGTTAAAAGCAGCCGAGAAGTCCCGGAGGATGAGGGCTGCCGTTTCTCCCCTGTCTAGGTGGGAGCGGATGTCACCAGTGGGGGTGAGAATGGCGGTCTCGGTGCTGTGGTTGCTGCAAAATCTGAATTGGGAGATGTCCAGGACATTGTTAGCATCGATGAAGTTTGATAGCTGGGTGTTGACGGCCTTTTCGATGACTTTGGCTGCGAATGGAGTCGGGGAGATTTGCCTGAGGTTTTTGAGGTTAGTCTTGTTGGCGGACGGTTTCTTCAGGAGGGGGTTGACCTCAGCGTGTTTCCAGTTGTCTGGGAAGGTGGCGGTCTTGAGGGAGCAGTTGATCGTCCAACGTAGTTTGGGTGCGATGGCCGAGGCGGTTCTGTGGAAGATGTGGGGTGGACAGGGGTTTGAGGGTGCCCCACAGTGGATGCTTTTCATGGTCTTCAAGGTGTCTTCTTCCGTGAGTGGGGTCCAATTGAGCAGAGTTTGTCAGGTGGCATTGCTTGGAGGGGGAGCAGGAGCAGTGTGGGGTTCATTGTGAAAGAAGGTGCTCAGCCTGTTGCAGAGGTCTTGGGAGAGTGGGACGTCTGTTGTTTCGCTGCAGGGTTTCGTGAATTCCTTAAAGTTGGAGAAGAGTTCTTTGGTATTGTGAGCCTTGGTGAGAATTCTGCCTTGGATGGATTTTTTTCTTGTGTGTTTGATGACATGTTGGTGTGCGGTAGTGGCTGCTTTGTAGGCTGCATGTGTTTCCGGGGTTTTGTTGTTCTTCATGTCTTTTTGAGTCACCGGCAGGAGCGTTCGGATTCTTGGAGCACAGAGTTGTACCTACTTGCTTTCTTGATCTGTCCTCCTGTGGCTTTCTTGAGGAGGACGAATGTGTCGGCGCAGTTTGTGATCCAGCGGTGTAGGTTACTTGCTGCGGTGTTAGTATCTGGCGCAGTCTGAGTTCGGGTGCTGATGAGGGCGGAAGTGAGCTGGTCTTCTGTGAGTTTGTTCCAGCTTCTACGGGGGAGGCGGTGGGTGTGCTTGTGTATGGTGGGTTTTTGGAAGGAGAAGTGGATGCAGTGGTGATCTGTCCAGAGGAGTTCCATGGTGTGGCTGTGGGAGATGCTGTTTCCTTTGGCGAAGAAGGGGTCGAGTGTGTATCCTGCTGTGTGCGTGGGTGCAGTGACTAGTTGTTTGAGTCCTGTGTTGGTGAGGTTGTCTAGGAGGAAGGTGGTATTTGGGTCATCGTGGTTGTCCAGGTGAAAGTTTAGATCGTCAAGCAGGGTGTAGTCTATGGAGGTGAGGGCGAGGGGTGCAATGAGGTTGTTGAAGGCGTTGGTGAAACAAGCTCAGGGGCCAGGCGGCCAGTAGTTAAGGGTTCAGCGGAGAGTCGTTTGAGGGTTGGTCTAAATCTGGAAGTGAAGGTGCTCCATGAGGGTCGTTGTGTCGTCCGGGGTGGTGGTCGTCATGCGGAGGGTGCTTTTGTGGATGATGGCAATGCCTCGTCTTGGGTAGGTGGGGTGGTCCTTTCACAAGGATCTTGTATCCGTCGGGATTGGCAGTGGGGATGTAGGGTGCAGAGATGGCATTGGTCCATGTTTCAGTGAGGAAGGCGACATAAGGTGAGTCTGTGTTGAGGAGATCCCAGATTTCTGTGGGGTGCTTGTGTTTGTAGTGTACGTTGAGGAGGATACAGTTGATTGGTTTGTGGGCAGTGAATTCCGGGAAGCTGGGGGTTGCTGCTGGAGTACAGAGGTGGCTGAAGGTGCAGCAGCAGTGTAGTCAGGAGGGAGGGCCTTGGGTGTTGTTTGGCGTTGGGAGCTGACAGTTGTTGCTTTGTCCGGGTTTGAGAGCGCGGAGGGTGCTGGAGTCATAGCGGCGGTGGGTTGGAGGACCAGGGTCCCTGGCGCTGGTCGGCTTGCGGATGGGTGCAAACAGGCTTGCATTTAGCGGTCCAGCACTGTAGCCCCCATTAAGTGGGTGTTGTGGAGAGGGCAGTCAGCTGGGAGGCGGGCAGAACACACTGGAGGGGCCTTGGGGGCAGCAGCGGGGGGGGCACAACGGGGCAAGCGCGAGGGAAAAGAGAAAAAGAGAGCAGAAAGAAAAAAGAGAAAAAAGGGCACTGAGAAAAAAGCCAAGAGAGGCAGAACAGCAGAAGAGCAGAGTGCTCTCCCACTGGACCACCAGGGATGTTGTGCAGGAAGGAGCCTGCAGGTGGAGGAGGGCCTCGAACACCCTGTAAACGAGCTCAGGGGGTAGCACTTAGTGTTGGAGCTGCGCGTGGGGACAGCAGTCACACCATCCAGGTAAGTGGTCTAGCTCTTCTTGCTGCCGCTCAGCGGCCTGCATTAAGTAGGGGTCGGTGGGACGGCGGTCAGCTGGGAGGCGGAAGCAGGAATGACACACTGGAGGGGGGAGGGACCGCAAGGGTTACATCGGCGGGAACAAACACAGTAAGCGCAAAGGAAAAGAGAGCCGTGAGAGCAAAGAAAAAGAAGAGAAAAGGAGAGCAAAGAGAAAAGATGGCACAGGGAAAAAAGCCAAGAGAGGCAGAAGAGCAGAGTGCTCTCCCACTGGCCCACCAGAGATGAGGCGCAGGCAGGAGCCTGCAGGTGGAGGAAGGCCTTGAACACCCTGTAACCGAGTTCAGGGGGCTCAGGAGGCAGCACTTAGTGGTGGAGCTGCAGGGGGGAGAACTGTCACACTGACCAGATCAGTGGTCTAGCTCCTAGCAGGAATCATTTGTAGTGGGGCCCCATTAGAAAGGGGTGACTCTGCCCTTTCTAATGGTGCTCCTTTTGCCTTTATATTTGCTTTAGGCAGTGCAAATAGACTCAATTAAAAGTGGTGGCTGCCACTTTCCCTCCCTGGAAGAGTTGAAGAGCAGGATTTAGGATGGGTAGGTCAGGGTGGGCCATGGCATGATTGCCCCTCAAGGAAGGTTAAATGCTCAAAATTAAATTGCCTCACTGAGGGGGGTCGACCCCTATGCCAGTGCGCCAGCCTCCCAAAAAATAGAAAATCATTGGTCCCCGACCAGGATAACTTGGTAAAGGTGCACCATTGAAAAGGGGAGGTTCTCCCTTTTCTAGTGGTGACCCTCATGGTATCATTTTCTCGAGATGGGTGGAGAAAGACTCCTATCAGTGAGGAAGTTCCTATTTTCATTTTACAGTTTACTTGATCTTGCATAACCTGATAGTATTAGCTTTTTCCACATATTGTGTTTCTGAAGTCATTTTCTAATCCAAGCAACATGTGACTCATGTAGCATATACTGTGAATTGAGTCTCCCGTTGATGTCTGGTGAGGCCAGGTTATTGGGTGTGTGTTTATTATTGAGTACAACTGAGAGCTCTGGAACTCTGGCTGAAGGCTATGCAAGTTTCTCATAGTGCCTGTCAGTGGGTCGTAAAGTTGTTCAGACTACATGCACATCCAATTCTTGGCCTCTCTGCAGAGCGCACAGTGTGGTGGCCACATATGTGTGTACCAGTTCTAATTGTAAATCAGTCTAACAGTGGCAACCTGGTTTGTGAAGGGGAGAACAGGAGTGATTGAGGCACTGTGAAGAATACCCTTTCTACAGATCTTAGCAATGTTTAATTCAGAATTGAAATATTTTTACTCCTTAATCCTCTAAATATTCACAATAAAATCATTGTTGGTACTGATTTATATGATATTGCTACCAAGCATTGGCAAAACTAATAGGTCTGGCTGGCTTCTTGTAGGCGTATATCCTTTTAAGTGTTATCTGTCTGGATGTAATAACAGACGATTCAAAGATTGGCACCTGAATACTGGTCAGGTGGAACTCTGTGTGAAGCGCAGTATTTTACTTTACAGGATTTAGGCCATGACCTTAAATGCACAGCCCATGGCGGTTGAAAAAAAAATATCTTAGTTACACTTCTTTGGACACATTCCTTTTAGAGACTCCTACCCCACCTTTTCAGACCATTTGAAGCAGTGAGTAGGCCTGGAACTTGAGGGCGGCATTTTTTTGCTTTCATTAGGGCCCACAATAGACTTGCTACAGCACTGAATAATTGGCGTGTTCAAGTACCAACATGACCCGTAGGGGCGGAATACGATGCAACTCGGAAGGCTCCGACCAACGGTTCGAGTATTCCGAGCCACATCCTTAAGGGCTTCTCTGTTTACTTTCCGACCGCCTAATAAAGATATAGGCGGTCAGAAAGTAAACTGGACGATCATTCTGGCAGGCTCCTGACGGGAGAGCCCGTCGGCCAGCCGGAATCCGGCCCGTAATCTCAAGTGCGGGCCTTTCCGTCCTTAAGATTACAATGCACGGTTTCCGACATGGTTTCCATGCTGACCTGTCTGACATGGAAACCATGTTGGAAAGCGTGTTTGGGGGCCTCCCGCAGGGCCCCTTTTGGTGCACAGCCTCCAGTTGGAGGCAGTGTGGGCATCCATGGTGCCGCCCTGTTGATCCCTGCACCCGGTGGCAGGTAGCTTGAGGTGCCTTAGCGGGGGGCAGGGATGAACCACACCCCCATTTCACTATGGGTTTACGCCCATAATGCATGCTCCCATAGTGAAATGTAGGAATGTGATTGAACAGTGTTTGGTCGCATCCTAATGAGGTGGTGGGGACTGCCGACCGGGTGTCGGTCGGTCCCAGGACCGAGTTGGTGCCGCCCAACATCGAAATCAGGCCCTTAGTGTGTGTTCTTGGATACAACGCCACAGTACTTCCATAGGCTAATCATTCCAATAACACCACACACATGTAGTTGGGTTTGGCTTTTTCCATTTCATTCATTTGTCTGGCGATGATTGTATTCATAAATGTGTAAATGCTTGATACATATCTTAATTTATAATGGACTTAGCACTTTGTAACCAGTATCAGATAAAAATACTATTACAGGGTTGCAGGATGTGTCATTTGTTTGCCACAATGCCAGAGCATGACTCTCAGTACAAGGTTTAACTCTAGATTCATTTTGTGGTTGTCAAATGACATGCTCCTTCAGCCACAAGTCAGTGGAGTTGATATTCGCAATCCATGTTCCAGTGACCATTTAATGACGAAGGCTTCAGCACCAGTAGCATTAAATGTCACAACCATTGGCAGTCCCAAAATATAGGCCAGCTATTAATTGTGTGTAGAATCTATTGAGGCTAATGAACGTCAGCAAACGAAGGGAAGCTTGTATTCATCATGGTCACGTTTCAGCACCTGATTTGAGTTTCCATTGCTCATTACACAGTTACCAAATAAACAAAATTAGCACTTTGAAAGAAGTTAATGTGACTGACCAAATTACATTTTTTATGTTATTTGTATTTAGTATGTTTTCTATAGCGCGAACATGACTACCAGCGGTATCAGAGCGCTTTACAGTTTATACATCAGTAAGGATAAATGAGGAAATAAAGAGAAAGAACAAAGAATAAAGTTAACCGTCTTGTACAGCTGGGCGCCCTTTGGAGTCTTGGCAGCTAAGGCTCAAACCTGCTAGGATGTCCACAGTCTCCTTGGAAGCTCCCTTTCTCAGGCAGAAATTTCTTCATCAATAACATTTTGACCTCCTTTTTGAAAAGGACAGTAGAAGGATTCAGCCTGACTTCAGGGGGCAAGGAGTTTCAAATCTTCAGGTGGTACCGGAGAAGGCTCAATTGTAGGTTTTTCTTTTTTTAAATTTTTGTGATTTGAGCTCTTGATCCACCTGAGAGCTCCAGTTTTTGATCGAGGTACATCGGGGTATTGAAGTGAATGGCTTTATGTGCCATGCATGCCATTTTCTAATTGCATCCTTGCTTCATATGGGAGCAGTTCAGAGATATCAGATCTGGTGCGATATGGTTTAATCTTTTAGCGCCCGTTAAGAGCCTAGCAGCAGAATTGAAGTCAGCCTAAGAGCCGTCTGCGTTCTGGGAAGGCCTCGAATGGTTGCTCTGCCGTAATCCAGCTTAGAGATCACTAAGGCTTGCACCACAACCTTTAGGTCATGTGAAGGGAGAAAAGAAAAGTTATTTTTTTTTAAGATGCTGAGTTGAAAGTTGGCTCCTTTAGTGAGGTTACTAATGTGCTTTCGCATGTTCAGACTCTTGTCGGGCATTATTCCCAAAGAGGTTGCAGAATCAATAATGTGTGGCGTTCAGTTAAGTGCTGTAAGCTGATTTATTCATTGTTTTATAACTGGAGATTGCTTGTGTGGTGCGATTAGAAGGAATTCCGTTTTGAGAGCCTTTAGCTTCAAGTGGTTATGTGTCAACCAGCTTTGTGTTTTCAGAAGGACTTGAGTTGAGGGACCTAATGTCCTCAGGGTAGGAGATATTCAGGTAAAGTTGGGTATCATCTGCATACATGTGATAGTGAATGCTGAATGATTTCAGAATATCTGTTAAAGGCTCAATGAACAGGTTGAAGAGCATGGGTGAGAGCGCAGATCCCAGTGGAATCCCCAGCGTGACAGGAGAAGGATGAGATAGGGGGACTAGTTCACCTTGATGCTCTGGGTTCTATTGTGGAGAAATGAGAAGAACCACTTTAGTACAGGCCCAGAAACCCCATCCTATGCTCCAAGAGGTCAACAGTGATACTACGAAAACCATGATTGACGGAATAACTATTTACCTTTTGAGTACAATGAAAAACAAAACAGGCACACCGTGTGATGTCATAAAATTAGTTACGTTAATGCAAGATTTTTCTTTTTTTTTTAAACAAGTTTATAACCTAACATGTTATTTCAAATATTTCATTTTCACAAAATCCAGAGATGAAACTCCTTCAGAAGATTCGGGAGACAAAAAGTCAATCTGTAATTCAGCGCCTAATTTGAAATCGTTGGGCGGAATGCGAGAAGGTAAGTCACAATCCTGGTTATTGTTCTAGGGATGGCTTAAATGTGTGTGGGTTTGAACTAGCTCATAGAAACATTATAGATAAACGTGCCTTTGAATATGTATATGATAATCAGTAATGCGAATGCTACATTATTTGAAATATTTAATGTTATTAAATACTAATAATATGTGGGATACAATACCCCCACCATACATTATATTAGGGATAAAGTACCCCCTGTTGTATATTATGAGGATATTGCAAGTCACCAAGGAGTTCCATAAGCCTATAGTGGAACGAGGTCGAATGTGGAGTTCCTTTATAAGGTTATGGAACTCAGAGGTGACTTCCAATATACGTATGTATGCCAGGCTACTTTATACCATATAATGCATGGTTACAACAGCACCTTTCCCACAAACCACCTAAAACCTTGATGCGTAGCTCTTTCATATGAAAGAGTGAAGATGTTTACAATCATGGAGATTAAAAATAAAACCTCGAGTGCAAAATTGAACACATCAAAACCTGTTAGAAATGTGTGCAAACAGTTATTAGAAACAGTTCAATACAAGTCAGGGAAAAAAACTGCATTAGCTTGATACGTGTAGAAACACGCAGAAAGATTCCAGCTTTTTTGCTAATTATTGTAAGCTATTAAAATAGAGCATAAGAAAGAAATGCAACATTTTGTTTGTTGCTTTAAATAGATTCTTTAATTATGCTCTGTGATCTGAGCTCCCTTTCACCTCGGCTGCTGGCTCTGTCAGCAGGCATTGTGACGTCAGAATTCGACTGTAATAACTTTATAGTAGTCGAGTTCTGATGTCTTTTCTTTATAATTGGCGGCAAGGTGCATCACAAGTTGACGATTCTAAGGAAAGAAGAGACTGACGATTATGCAGGGATTAAAGAATACCATGTATTATAAGGATTTTGCAAGTTCCAGCCATGTCCTTTCGTCGAGTGGTGACTTGCAAAATCCTTAAAATGTACAGCAGAGGGTATTTTATCCCTTCAAACATAGCCATGGAATCACCCTACCCTCTTATGCTCGGTGTCTTGTTCTTTCAAAAGAGATAGTATTGTTGTAGACATGACACAAGTCCTAAAAAAAGAAGTGGGGGATACTAACCAGGTTAGGCAGTATGCAAGTGACATCACAGTGCGTGACATTGCAAGTGACATCACAGGAACTGATATCACAATCCATAACCTCACAGGAAGTGACATAATAAGAATCAGATCTTAAGACGTCACACATATGTTTAACCGGTCTATCATGAGTACGTTTGAACGCATTACGAGATTTAACAAATGAAAACTGATCAGTACTTAAGCGTAAAAGCTTATACTTAAATGAATTAACAGCCCAAATGGAGATGAAAGTTGGTGTCTGGCTAACTACAGTAGAGAAACCAGTAAATGCTACCAACTATGCATACTAAACTTGGCACCTGAACAAAGTACAGTTAATGCACTGCCCATGTAAAATACTAGAAACTGCAATTTTTAATATCAAAAGTATAAAATGTTGTTAACCTACCTAACATACCAACATTGTACACACTGACAACTGTAGCACACTTTAACCACTATTGAATAAATTCAAGATGCACATAACATTTGGTGTTCCAAGCATGGCAAAGGATATTCGCTATGAAAGTTACAGTTGTACCTAGATAGGTTGCACATATATTAATTCAGACATTCTGGACTATGCCATATTGGCACAGGCTATTTAACCAAAATAAATTAGTAATTAGTGAGACCTTTTACTTCATTGAATCCCTAACATGTTTGTATTTTGTGGGCCTGACTCCTTCCAAGACAAAGTAGTAGGAGAATAATGAAAGAACATTTTGTGCATCAAAGAATAACGAGGTTCACATGAGTAAAGGTAAAATATAAAACATTGTGGAATTTTTAAATTGTTAAAAGAATTAAATATATAAAGTAATATATTGAACAGAGAAGTGAATAGACCATTTAGCTGTTTGAGTTTAAAATCTACCATTGCAGGGACCTATGTGTAGCATGCAGATACCTTTGAATTATAACCACTCCACCTCAGATTTCCACCACTGTGGAAAATGGATGTAATTAGAACCACAGAGGTAAACTAGGAACCTTTCAAAGTTATGAGATCGGTACATTTACTGGGGTGAGACCCTTGTAACTGGAAAAAACAGTGCTTAAAGGTGTCAGACAGATCAGTGGCCACGGCATGGAACACAAAGTGAGCACCATCCTTGCCTAGTTTGTAAACCATCCAGCATTGTTGGAGACTTTGTGAAGTGGATAAGGAAGACAAGGCACAAGAAGTATATACTCAGACACTCCTGATTTGGGCAGAAGAGTCACACTTTTGAAAGCTACACTTAAAACAATGTTGCCTTTTGTCAGTGTAAAACTTCCTTTACCCAAGAAGTGAACAAACAAACTGTGCTGCCAACCTAATACATCAGGCATAAAATTCAATATACACCACATTTCCATGTAGATGTGATTTGCTTTAGCTGCCTACGCTCTCCAGAGGTGAAAGTGCTCTCCTATGCGGAGTATGCTTACTCAGTCCCACCCACCACTTAATGTGTCAGTGGTGGGCACCTGCACTCATTTTAGGAGATTGGGACTCATTTTTCAATAACAGGCCATGCCGAAGCATGAGAGAACGATAGAGATGGAAGAAAGGAGAAAGAGAGATAAGAAAACAATGATGCAGGTAGAAAGGGGAATGAAAAAAGAACCTGTAATAATAAACAGGTGTAGTTGAATGAAAGAAAAAAAGTTATGGCAACCCTGGCATTCAGCGAAGGGACCATAAGAAAAAATGTGGGTCTCTGCATTTATGTTTTTACAAATTACACACTGCCCCTCAGAATGGCACATCCACGTTTAGAAGTAGACATCTTTCATGTTCCTATTGTTGTCGTTACTATATCTAAACCACCCTCACATTCGACAGTGCAGCCTGACGGGTCACCCTGGAATCAGTACAGCCAGAATACTCACACAAAGAAGGAACCATACATTTCACAGTAAGGGGTATCAGATCCACATCAGAATAAGTGTAATCCAAAGATGAGAAAGAAATGGTGATAAAGTTAACTCACAAGAAAAGGGCACATGCAATTCCAGACCCAAGTAGCACTTTCAAGAAAATATTGTCTTTCACAAGGAAATATTGCTAGTTGGCATAGAAAAATTACACAAGTGGGGAGATGTAGGAACAACGAGAGACACCACAAACTATGGGCAGTAATCAGAATCTACACTAGACTGCGCTTGCTAATTGACATTTTGCACACCCTAGACATGTTACATTGCCAACATAGTGTACTGGAGAAAGCCTACTTGACCTACTTCTTAACAGTAACAATGACATGATGGCTCGCCTATTCACTGTAACCTCAACCTGAAGGAGTTCGCACTATGTAAGCACGCATGATCTTACATCTCATACATAGCATAACTGAATTACATCCGTGTGCCAGACTAGAACACATGTATAATGTAGCTCCATTTGTAATAAGAATCTATGCCATTTAAAGGGTGCACATGACAACTAACTTCCATGTGACTTCTGCTTGCCACACAAGCTCCAACCTCTCGTTCCAAGAATTAATTATGACAAATTAACCTTTGATGGGAAATAGGAGAAATAAGGAAATGTCAAACTAGTAGCTGAGTTGCACAAAATGAAAGCTGAAAACCTTGGAACAAACTCTACTTCCCAGTTTGACCAAATTGCATGATCGATCCGAGGGAAATCTCTCTTTTGTGTTTGATTTAATAGACTGCAATGTTGCACCACTATAATAAGAATCTAGGCCACATATATGATGCACTTGACACTTGACTTTCATGTGGCTTCTGCCTGCCACACTCCAAACTTATGTACCAAGATTTGAAGACAAAACATTAACATTTGATGTCAATCTAGTGGCTGAATTGCATAAAATACAGGCAGAAAACAATTTTGCTGCCTGCAACACCGTGGGTCAGGTGGGGGCCAGAGTGAAGATTGAAAGCTGTCACCCTGGTGCATCACTGTATCGAGAAGAAGGCTGTCACTCTGTGCAGTGATGTGACTTGAAGGGGCTGTGGCGCTGTGAGCACTGTTACAATCCCCCTATGCCAAGAGGAGCCCATGGTGAAATGAGAGGACCGTTGCCCTGGAGCAGCACATGCAGCCATGAGGAAGAAGCAGGACGTGACCTGCAGAGGAAGAGAAACGAATAAACTACCAAACTATATAGGAGCTCCTAAGACCTGTCTCCTGATTCAGGGAAGCTCAACGGGTAGGGTGGACACCGGCCTCTACAATAGCATCCAGACTTCTGCTCATTGCAGGGCGACAGACACATGCCAGTGCACTCCAAACTGCCACCCCAGAGAGAGCAGTAAGACTGATTACTGGGCCACCGGACCTTGGGACAACTTGTCCTGACTGAATTCTTACTCACTATCAGGGCCTAGCTGGAATGTTGCCTCATGTAAATGGGAATAACCACGATCCTTTGAATACAAGTCTTTGTAAATATGGGTTTGTATCAAAATAAATTGTTGGGTGCACGGGCCCATTCACCACCTATGTGACGCCTACCCGATTTACGGTCATGCAAGGCAGCGCGAAGTGTTGCCTTGGGTTAGTTTTTTTTTCTTTCACTGAGCCACGCAAACAGGATTTGTGTGGCACTGACATACTCCCGACACAAAATCTGGGTCTCAGTTCATACATTATTTTTTTTAACTCCGTCACAAAGAAATGGGCATCAAGTAGAAACGTGACAGTAAATCTGTCCTGCCTAATTTGTTGCTAAGTCTGCATTTCAAAATATCTTCTGAGGTAAAGGCACATGTTTGTGTGCCCAGTACATCTTAGGGAATTATAATAATGGTAAAATAATTCTAGTGTTTAACACATTGCTGGAGAGGTCGGTGTTTCATCTAACCCCAGTTTTGACTGAAAGTAACATAGAGGGCTAATGTGCCTCCTGTAAAGCACATCATGTAACATGCAGATGACAAATTTGTATTTTTTTTAGATAGTTAAGTGGGTTATTGCTTTTAACACACAGATACTTATGTTACTTGAATTCCAATAATTGTAATCCGTCTAATATAGCACAGTGAGATATGAAGGACGATAGAAAGAGACGTGTGGCTCAGGGGTTAGAGGCGGCAGACCCGGAAGCTGAGATCGGCCCTGGACCAGGGTTCAATTCCCCGCCTCGGCGGGTCTTGGGCTCAAAAACTCCACGGACTCGATAATTCTCGCTCCGGTGCCTTCTCGACTCACGGGTTCACACTCTGCGACTCTGGGCAATAGCTTACTTAATCTCCACAACGGCCCCTCGCGGCGGGATGCCTGGCTTTCACCTTGTGGATACCCTGCCGGGGTTATCTCACAGGGGAATACCAGTACGGGTTCCCTAAGCAAGCGCCGGGAAACCCTTTGTGGGTAGCTGTGCGCTATATAAGCTCAAATACATTTACATTTACATATGCCACTCCTTCACCTTGTAACCCTCACTATGTTATGTTATAACAATGTTTATAGCGCACTAATCTTCGTAGGTGTCCAGGCACTACGGACATCTTACTGTACAAATAAAGAGGGAGTCCTCCGAAGAGCAAGCAGAAGAGAGTTCCACAGCCTAGTGCTGCTATGTCTGAAACTCCTTCCCCCCCCCAGTTCACCGACTCTAGAGGTAGGTATCAGAAAGGCATTGGTTGAACGTAGAAGTCTGGTAGGGGAGTACCAGCTGAAACAGTGCCATAGAAAGAGTGGACCTTGTCTATGGAGTGTTTTATGTGCTATACAAAGAGCCTTAAATGTAATGTGTTGGCCAACTGGCAGCCAGTGCTGTTCTCGAATCCCATCCCTAATAGATTGATATTTGGGGACATCCAGCACCAGTCGAGCAGCCGCGTTCTGTACCGCTTGTAGTCTTCTAAGTTGGTTCTGCTGTAGGTTTATATATAACGAATTACAGTAGTCCAACTTAGATAGAACCAAGGAGGATAAGACACTTTTCCTCATGTTTTTGGCGATGAAAGGGAGAATTTTTCGTCCCGTTCTAATAGTCAAGTACGCGGAAGACACCACCTTAGAGACCTGGGATTTGAAATTAAGCTTTTCATCTATTACTACTCCCAAGTTTTTAGCCTTTTCTACTGGTATGGGGAGGTGACCCAGTGAACTTGACCACCAGGCGGGGAACCAATGAGGAGAAAGCTTTCCAAAAAGTACCACCTCGGTTTTGCTCGAGTTGAGCTTCAAGCAATGCCTGCTCATCCAATTGTTAAGAGCGACCAAGCAATCATGAAGTTTGTTGGAGTGGTCAACATCTTGGTCTATAGTTAAGATGACCAATTGGGTGTGGTCGGCATACGAGGTTGGAGTAAGGCCAAATCTTCTGATCAAAGGGGCTAACTCGGATACTTATACATTAAAAAGAGTTGGACTCAATGAAGAGCCCCGTGGGACCCCACAAGGCATAGAAAAAGATGTAGATTTAAAATTGTCTAGTTGCACCGTCTGCATTCTGTCTGTTAAAAAGGATGTTAGCAATGATAAGGCTTTTTGCCCTAGACCAACGGACCTCAGACGTTCTATCAGTAAAGTGTGGTCCACAGTGTCAAACGCTGTTGTCAGGTCCAGGAGGACAAGAGCTGCTGATCCTCCATCATCCAATGTAATGCAAATGTCCTTAGTCGTTTTTATAAGGGCTGTCTCTGTGCTGTGACAGGACCGGAAGCCGAATTGACTGTGATCTAGAACATTGTTATCTAAGATGTACGTGGAAAGTTTCTTATTAACAATTTTCTCAAGTATTTTTGTAGGAAGCGGGAGCCTTGCAATCGGTCTATAATTTGCTGGATCTGCTGCATCAAGGCTGGGTTTTTTTAGCAGCGGTCGTATGCAGTCTTGTTTACATCCTTGTAGAAAAATTCCTTCTCACAGCATCTGATTAAATATGCCAAATAGATGGGGACTGATGATATGACTGATGTTGTGTAGTATCCTATGAGGGCAAGGATCATCAGGAGAGCTAGATTTGGTCTTTAAAAGAAGAGTAGCAATCTGCTCTGATAAAGTGGCAGTGAAATTTAATAGAGGCCTTGTGGTTTTAGATTCCTCTTCTGGGTCAGTATTGTTAGCCTTGTGTAAAGCAAATTGATCGTAAATGAGATCAACCTTTGTTTTAAAGGCCTGGGCCAGTGAGTTGCAGAACTCTTGGATACAGTTTATATTAGCATCTTTCTTGATAGCAGTTAGATTATTTATGACTGTAAAAAGTTATTTGCTCGAGTTGCCCGCAATTTCTATTGTGTGAGTATAGAATTGGCTTTTTTTCCATGAATATTGTTTTCTTATAATCCGCTAACATACGCTTATATTGTTCTTTCTCCGCTGTATCATAGTTTTTCCGCCATGTTCTCTCTTGCAAGCTTGTTTGTCAATTCTAAGAGCTTCGGAGAACCATGGAGCGGATGGGGTTTTTCTGTTTCTATTTGTCCCCGCCGCGGGAGCTAGTTAAGCAAAGTTGGCTTAGGTGATATAGCTGTTAACTGCGCTTTCCACATCCAGCTCAGGGATAGGAGTGTCTTGTGTAAGCTGGCTATCCAGTATATCTAAATCGATGTTGTGCCAAGCTCTCCTAGAGAGTTTGGAGCAAGCCATATTGGTGGTAATGGCACTGGTAAGGTCCCAATGAAATAATATGGCATGGTGGTCGGACCATGTAAGGGGGAGAATGGCTGTAATAGAAATGGCTGCGTTATTAGTAAGCACAGCATCTAGGGTATGCCCTGCTTGGTGTGTAGAGCCTTGGACTAGCTGCTGAAAACCTGCATCCAATGTGATGTCCAGAAGTTCCTCTGATTCATTATCATCTAGTAGATCTAGGTGAAAATTTAGATCACCCAGCATGGTAAAACATCTGAATTGAATGCCCAGTTCTTGCATGGAGGGTTGGTTAGGTAAAAAACGAGTTTTGGCGCCAGGAGGTAGATTAGTACACCTTTAAGAGTTTCCTGTTCAGAGGCGTTAATTGTAAATAAAAGGGCCTCACACTCCACATATGGCAGGGTTGAGCAGTGGGCAATAAGTTCACTTCTGCAAATTAGAGCAAGACCACCCCCTTTTTTGATTGGTCTATCATGTCTAAATATTGAGTACCCACACGGCACTGCAATATTAAAATCAGGGTCGGATGTTTCCCCACCCCAAGTTTCCGTAACAAATAAAATGTCCAAATTATTATCTAGGATAAAGTCCAAGATCTTATATTTGTGCTTTATAAGGGACCTAGCGTTAATAAGCGCTCGTTTTAATTCAGATTTTCTTTTCTTTACCTTGGTGGGATTTCTGTCATGTTTTGGTTTCTCCCCACTACACTTAGGAATTATTTTAGAACATTCCCTACAATACAGGTTATCAGTTCTAAGTATTTCTTCGCTTGAAAATTGGAAGCAGTTCTTGCCCCAAGCGAGAGAAGACTGTCCCTTGAGTAAGTAGTTCATGTGTCTCTGGGAGGCATTGGAACCAGGGGTCCTGGATCTGGGCTCGTTCCAGGCACAGAGAGGCTTGCCTTAGGCGCGCCCGCTGTGTGTGTCCGCTGCCCGTTCGCTCCAGCTCGCCTCTAAATAGACGATGCTGAAGTCTAGAGCGCTACCTGTGTGGAAATGGTACCCTGGAAATGTAGTCACTGCCTGTGACCCTCCCACCGCTACAAACGGCTCATGCCGTTGCGGACCGGGGAGGGCCAGAGGAACATTGAAAAATAGTAAAAAGTGTGCAAAGTCAACAGGATAAAAAGGTCAGTAAAACAAATAAGAAACCAAATTAGCCACAGTTAAAAGTAATGCAGGCGTGCAGTACCTTTCTTATGCAACACATCCTGTGCACTGATTTACACACTTGTTCGATTTATTGTTAATGTATAATGTGTGTGTGATGTAAAGCGCTCTGACGGCCTGGATTGGAATGAGTAGCGCTATAAAGGAAATAAAATAAAATAGTGGTATTTAAATTGTTATTTGTCTAAATACTGGTGCAGACCAACACATATGACATTCTTACAGTGCATGCATATCTCTTACATTCAGGGACTGAACAAAGTCAAACTCGTGCCTCTACTAAGTACTTGTGAAGTGATAACAAGATGCCTTTGTTTTCCTGCCCTTGTATTTGAATCTAGGTATGAGGCTCAGACAGCTCCCAGCCAGGATACTGGAACAAAAGAAAGCCTAATTTCCCCTAAAATCGACCTTTGTTATGAGCCCAGATGGAGTCTGAAATATGAAAGTCCACTCGCTCTAAGACACCGGAACCACTTCTGGCAGGGTGGACAGCATCCACCCTGTTAGAATAGTGGGTGGACGTGGTGCACCTACATGTACCTCCGACTTGTGCCCTGGTTGTAGACATGAATAAAAGCAGAATCTAGTGCGAAGTTAAACACATTAAAAAGCTGTTTGCACCAAAATAAAATATGATGAGGTTCACAACTACTTAAGCTTCAACAAGAAATTGACAAATACTAGCAGTTGGCCTTGTACTCACCACATATTGGTACCAGGGCAGATTTTGAATTAGGGTTAGATTTAACAGGTAGAGCTAGAACAATGGCATCTCGCCCTATGTTTACTTTGAAAGGAAAAAAATAGCACTTTATTTCCAGATGCTATGTTTAGATAGTGCCATTTGTACTAGTCAGAAGGATATTTTTCACCCATCTATGTACCGTCCCAGCCATCGTTTAGGATAGAGTATTTACACCACATACACTCATAAAATTGGGAAGTCTGTGACAGCACAATCTACGTGAAATGATCAAAAATAAAACATAAGTGATTTTTTTGTCATAAGTTTGATGTAGATTCATCAAACAACATCAAAATAATTAATAAAGCAAAAAATTCCTTTGCTGTGGATTACTAGGTTTGCCCATAATCACACACTACCTTTGGCATGGGCGAGCTAGACCCGCGACCAGGGCACCAACCTTCAGTTGGGTTCACAGAGCTGTCTCCATCAAGTTCATTGAAACAGCAGTGCCCCTCTAACTTGGCTACAGTGACTCTGTTTAAGCTCCTGTTAATCACAGCACTTTTGTACATGCCTCATGTGCTGTGTTTTCACCATTAACCACCTTCCTTTCGCTCCTGTCTCCCTCTCAGCCCCTGCCACCAGAAACCAATAGCCCCCCAACCAACAATTTGCTTTCTGCCCAAGGCGCCAACTAAGCAAAAACTGGCACTGATCACAAAGGCACTAATAACTCCTCCAAAAGCAAGTCAAGTCAAAGAGTATGTTTATTTAGATCGTAATCTTTAAACAAATACATAGCAATAATTATTATTTTAAAATATTCCCCGACAATCTCTCAGACAGGTAAAAGGTAAAAATCTTCTCCCCCTAGATACATGACATTTAAAAATGAATGCTCATACAAATGATTCCTTAGTTTAATTCCTATCCTATTAAAATTATAAAACCAACTAACTCTAGACAAGGCTCCAAATTCCTCGTTATAAAATTCTAAAATATTATTTCTGACTTATTATAAAACTATGTACAACCTTTATGAATTTCCCTAGGGCAATTGCAATGTCGATACTAGGTAATTCTGTAATCAGCTCGATTGCTTGCGCCCTAGTTCTTATACCATATTTTACAAATATAGGGCGCATCCAAAGTTTACGCTGATGTAAGATGTTATTACAGTCCAGCAAAATGTGCACGGAGTCCCCTTTTGTGCCCAGCCTACATTTACAACATTCATTAGGGTCCAACATTTTGGTTTTAATTTCTTTATTTATTAGCCATGGGTTAATCCCAATGCGCAACATTAGGATCTCTTGCTTAAACCACAGGTTTGGTAGGGTGTCCAGGTAGGGATACCAGTTTACCTTTGCCCATGAGTTCATCATGAACTCTACCGATATTTTCTTACCAAGGTATTCCCTATCCGCACTTCTAGTAGCTACTTGTCCAGTGAACTTTAGCAAATTATTTTGTACACTCTACTGTTAGGGAGTCTCGGCATATGTCCACTTTCAAGGTCTCGCAGGCCAGTACCATTCTCTTCCTGCACATTTTTGCCCAATTTAAGTTACTTAGTTGTATCTCTTTCCGACACCATTGTGCAACGTTTTGTCCTTTTTCATTTTCAAGGGGTTTCCAAAATCTAATCACTGCTACTTGTGATTGTACCCCCAAGCTGTTGTTCCTAGTTCTGTTCTTATTGCTTGCACCTTTGCTGATGGGGGCAGGGATAAAAGATTTTTCAGGCATTTTCCTTTCTCTAGGTCCCAGGCTCCCTTACCGCTCAAATAAAGGATTTCTGCTCCATAGAGTACTTGCGGTGGAATCATTGCACTGAAAGATTTTAATAATGGGCGATGTGACTTATCCCTATAGTCACGGTTAAACATTTTTAAACCAGCGATTGATGTTTGTGCCTTTGCTTTTTGGGCTTTTAGGTGTGTTTGCCAATGTAATCTTTTATCGAACCACACACCTAGGTAGCAGTATTCATTAACAGATTCTAATTTAAGATCCCCTAAAAACCAATTAAACTTGGTCGCTTTTTTCCCAAAGCATAGGATTTTTGTCTTGTCTAGATTTACCGTTAAAAATGTCTTTGTACAATATTCATTAAAAGAGTTCAGCTTCCTTTGAAGGCCTATTTCTGTTTGATCCACTATTACGTGGTCGTCCGCATATAACAGACACGGCACCTTTTTGCCATTTATTCTTGGGTTGGCACTACCCTTCACTTCTAGCCAATCCGGTAGCTCAGATAATAATATGGAAAATAGCTGAGGGGCCAGTACACAGCCTTGTCTCAAACCGTTTTCGATTGGTATTTTTGGCGTCAATGACCCCTCAGTGTCCCTAATTACTTGGGCCCAGTTTCCACAGTGCAATTCTTTTAATATAGTCAACAGGTCTCTTGGGATATTTTTATTAATTAATGTTTCCCAGAGACAGTCCCTATCCACTGAGTCAAATGCGGCACGGAAGTCCACGAAGCAGCAGCAGAACTTTCTGTTCTGTTCCGTTGACTTCCTTGCCATTGCCAATAGAGTGAAGCAGTGGTCTATTGTGGAATGTCCCTCTCTGAAACCTCCCTGTTCAATGGGTGCTATTGAATACTCCTCAACCCAGTCATTTAGTCTATTTAAGACTAGTTTTGAGAATACTTTTTCCCCTATGTCCAAAAGATTTATCAATCTGTAATTTTGAGGTTCCCCCCTACTGCCCTTTTGTGGGTAGGTCTAATTATTGCGCCCTTCCAGTTTAATGGCATTTTACCTTTTGTTAAAATTACTTGAAATAGTTGGAAGAGGAATCTTGCCCACTACTTTGTTTGAGATTTTAATATTATTGCTGGGAGATTATCCGGCCCTGGTTCAGCTTCTTAATTGTTTCTTCCACTCGCTCTTCAGTAAAATGTAATTTGAATTCTTCTGAGATTTCCTGCCAACCTTGGGGTACTGTATCTCCTGAGGATATTCGGGCTCCATACAGTTCCCTTAGGTATTTATCCCAGGCTGCCTCACTTACGACGCATATCATTTCTCCAGCTCGGGGGGACGATGCTGTTTTTATCAATTTCCAGAATTGTCTCAAGTTCTTAGCCTCGATTGATTCTAGCAGCTCGCCCCAGCATTTCTCTTTATAAGCCCTTTTTGCGTCGGAGACCATCTTTTTAAACTCAGCTTCCAAATTAATAATACGGTTTTTCTCTCTTGGTTGAACTGTTCGATTTGCTTTCTAGCTTCTGCTGTTATCTCCCTTTTTTTTTTACTTTGGCAGTCCATTGAAAACCATTTCAAACGACTGACCCGGTTTATTGTACCTTTTCTTTTATCCTTTTTTAATTCTATTTTAAGGCACTGGACTACTTGGGCTATTTTCTCCTCGTACCATTCCAAGTTTTCCCTCTCACGGTTTACTAGTTCTACCTTTAGTTGAAATGATTTTAGCTTTTCCTGGTACTAGTCTGTTAATCTTGTTGTCGCCCGTTTTGGGTAGTCCACCTCTAGTGGTATCGCCTTTTCTCTTGGTTCCAACCTCCCCCTTTTAACATCAATTGGAGCGGGTTATGGTCACTACTCTTGCTTTGATGTACCTTAAATTCCCGCTAGCATGAAGACATAGTCAATTGGGGAGTTTTGTGAGCCTTTTTTAAAGGTCTTCTTTGCTGGGCAGTCTGTTTTAAACCTGTCATTTAAGCAAAAAAGGCCCTTTTCTCCAGTATTAGGGGTGTCTTTCATAGATTCACATGCTTGAATATTCCCCGTCATCGAAGTGGGAGTCCCACGGTAAATAAAATAGCAATAATGCTAAATATATATAATTATATATAATATATAAGTACACATAATACATGATAAAGAATAGGAAACATAATAGAAACCTCAAAAAACTATTCCTACATAGGAATGCATGGTAAAGAGAAAAAACTACCCGTAACACATTAGTGTCGTTATGTTAGTCCAAATTACAGCCAATCAGGCGTCAGCACCCTCTAGAACCTTCTCCTCAGAAGCTCAAGCCCTCAGATTTTCTACTGCACGACGTGTGAAGGGAGTCTCCCTGAGCTCTGCTCAGTTTTCACCTCTACTCATCTAATTCCAGTGTTTTTTACAACATGTCAAGTAAGAAGTCTTTATTTAGACCTTGCTTTTCTTGTGGGAAGCTGCGCCTTTTTGAAAAAGACCCCCACCAGAAGTGTATATACTGTTTATACCATGATCATGAGGCTAGCAGCTGCAAATTCTGTAGAACTTTTTCCTACAAAGACTCTGAAGGACTGAGAAGGCCGCCTTCTCCTTTGGCTTCAACGTCTAAAAGACAAGGATCAGCCCTGTCAGATGCAGAAAGTTTTCATTCTGGACTTTCTTCAGCAGCATCCAAGCGTGGTAGTTTACAGGATGTTCCATCTCCTTTCCTCAATAAGATGAAATTGGCCTTGCCTCTAGCTTCTGTGACGTCTTCAGCCACCCCTACCACCTTTACGCTCACAAGACCTGGCTCTCAGGCGTTTTCTGCTGCTTCTCGAGGTGTTTCCACGCCTCTCAAAGTTCCGCCGTCGACGGGAGCGTCGACGAGCACTCCGACGACGAGAACGGCATTTGCTGCATCCTCGACGACGATGCTGACTACTACCTCAGCTTTTTCTTCGTCGACGACGGTCTCGTCGACAGTATCCACGTCTACGAGGGTTGCCTAGCCTTTCAAGCCATTACCGTCGACGAAGAAGAAAGAATCCTCAGCGACGGCGACTCCGTCGACCAAGATCTCGTCGACGAAGATACAGTCGACCAAGGACTCGTCGACGAAGACATCGTCGACCAAAGCCTCGTCGACAAAGACTCCGTCTACGGAGGTTACACTGGCGTCGGCGACCGTTCCGTCGGCGATTGCTTCGTCGACGGCCTTGTCTACAGCTGATCGACCGTCGACAGTGGCCCCGACGACGATTCCGTCGACGGCCGTACCGTCGACGATGATTTCTCCAAAACTGTCTTCGTCGACTAGCAAGCCAGTATCGTCGACGTTAACGACGACGGCACCGTCGACGTTGGCACCACTTTCCTTTGCCTCGTTGCCGTTAGTGCCTTTGAACACTTCAGAATCTTCTCATCGTCACGACAAGGCTCCGTGTCACCAGCTCTCTGATCCAGAGCTGCAACCACCTTCTCCAATGTTTGCCACTACATCTGAGCCTGACACGGACTCAGAACAAGAAGGGGATACCTTTGGAGCGGCACAAAGTCCATCTGACTTAATAATGAAGTGTCAGGACTTGGATTCTGACGAAGATGACAGTGATCAACAGTCTCAATCTGAGGAAAAGCGGATCCAAGTCCCTATGGCTACCATTCCTTTAACTCTGATCTCAAATCTCCAGCATATGCTGGATGATTACAACCGCCGTTTCCCAGCTACGCCACAGAGTACACCGGCACTACCGTAGCACGGCCTCCACCTTCTCGGCCACCTGTGTTACCACCTACAACTTCGTCTCAGGTTCAGGCGTCTATTAGGATCCATACAACAGTTTATCCACAGGATGCGGATGATGAGGCGGTCCCGGAGCGTGAGGACGGAGAGGTCCCAGACAATTTGGATGAAGCAGGCGACCCGGATAGGGCGGACTGGGATGATTATCGGGCACAGACGCCCTCACCTCAGCCAGGGAACTCTGGAGATTCGCCTCCTGTAGATATCACCAGTTTCCATCTTTTAATGGATAAATCAGCTCTGCGCTTTAACCCCTTCGAGGCTGATGACGAGCTGGGCTCGTCATGGTGTAGCCTCCTCAAACACTGATGACGAGCCCAGCTCGTCATGAACAATGGGAATTTTAAAGGATCAGCGCAGGAGGAAAATAACACTAGCATTGATGGTGTTAAATTACCAAGATCACAACGTGAGGAGGACTGTTTCCTTTATGATTTTAAAGACAAACCTTATAAACAGACCCACACAATTCCTATCATCGATTTTGTTTGGAAGGAAGGAATTAAACTCATGACTGCTCCAAACTCCTTACCTGCACAGATACCGCGCCTTGAGAAAAAGTACAAGGCCCCGATTGGCTCTCCGGCTTGCCTGCTTTCTCACCACAAGCCGGACTCGGTAGTGACTCAGGCCGCACAGCGTCGAGCCCGGAACCCAGCGGCTCCTATCACAGCCCCTCCGGATAGAGAAGGTCAACGCCTGGATGCTATTGGCCGCAAGTTCTCAACGATGGCTTCCACATCTGTCCGGGCAGCCAATGCCTTAGCCATCTTGGGACGTTATGACCGACAGATGTGGTCAGACATTTCAGATCTGATAGAACTCATACCGGATGCTTCCAAGCCTGACGCTCTACAGATCCTTCGCGATGGACAGAGAACGTCAGAAGAAATGATCGACTACACAGTCGATGTTGCTAACACAGGATTCCGTCTGCTTGCAAGTGCGGATGCACTCCGACGACAAGGTTGGCTAAAGTCCACATCCTTCCGGCAGGAAGTCCAATCCAAAATACTGGATATGCCCTATGATGGGGAATCGCTATTCGGATCCCATATTGATGACGCCCTGGAGTCCATTAAGAAAGACACCGATACGGCAAAGTCTTTGGGCACATTACAATTTCGGAAGCAGTCCTTTCGAGGTGCGCGCGGACTCAGCACTTCTTCCAACGTTCGAGGTGGGCAGCAATACCGCTCATACAATCAGAGCGGCCAACGTTACACGCCCAATCAGCAATCTCGCCAGCAGTCATCCAGGCCTTACAGAGGAAAGTCCTCTTACCGGGGATCCAACTCTAAGCGCCAATGACTCTTCTCACCATCAAAGTGTTGGAGGTCGAATCTCTCTGTTTTACTCTCAGTGGTCCTCGATCACCTCGGACCGTTGGGTTTTGGACATTGTACGACGGGGTCATACCCTAGAGTTTGTAGAGATTCCTCCGTGTACTCTACCTCATGGCCCGCCTCCTCCACATCTCGAGGAGCTTTTCCATCAGGTTTCTCTTCTTGTGTTAAAAGGTGCAGTCGAAGTGGTCCCGAAACATCAAAGAGGAGAGGGGTTTTACTCTTGATTCTTCCTCATACTCAAGAAGACCGGAGATTGGCGACCCAGTCCAGGTCTGAGGGCTCTCAACCAGTTCCTAAAGTCCCAATCGTTCCGCATGCTGACGTTACAGGAAATCCTGCGTCTTCTATCCAGCGAGGATTTCATGACCACCATAGACCTTCCAGACGCATACTTTCATGTCCCTATTATTCGACAACATCGCCAGTACCTGCGTTTCAAGGTGGGGCCAATACATTTTCAATTCAAAGTTCTGCCCTTCGGGCTGCGATCAGCTCCTCGTGTGTTCACGAAGGTACTGGCCCCTGTGGTCGCTCACCTGCGTCTACAAGGCGTTCAAATCTTTCCATATTTGGACGATTGCCTTCTGAAATCTCAATCCCACCATCACCTATGTCAGGACACTCGCCTTTGCCAGCAGGTGTTTCAGTCCCTGGGATTGACCATCAACGTCGAAAAGTCACAGTTTGCACCTCTGCAGACCAGATCCTTCTTGGGAGCGATCCTAGACACGAAGCTCTCAAAAGGGTTCGTCTCCAACGAGCGACGTCACAAGATCCTTCGTCTGGTCTCCCTCATTCGAAGAAAACAGTCCGTTTCTGTTCGAACGTTAAAATCATTCTTGGGAATGGCTTCATCTTGTATCGCACTGATCCCAAATTGCAGGTTGCGTGCCCGTCCCATTCAGGAAGAACTGGACTTACAGTGGCGTCGGGTCTCTTGGTCCTTTAACGACCTTGTCGCAGTCACCACCCGCATGAGAAAGAGCTTGCTTTGGTGGGCACAACCTACAAACCTGGAAATGGGAACGTCCTTTCTCGTTCACGCACCAGATCTCACGCTGACGACAGACGCCTCCCTGGAGGGGTGGGGTGCTCATCTCCAGGGCCTATCCATCAAGGGCAAGTGGACTCCGCCCCAGCGCAAGTGGCATATCAACAGGCTGGAGTTGATGGCGATCTTCCTAGCGCTCAAGTCATTCCTCCCTATAGTTCACGGAGAGTCAGTGCTTATCCAAACGGACAATACCACCAGTATGCACTACGTAAACAAACAGAGAGGAACCAAGTCTCCTCATCTGTCTCACTTGGCCCAGTCGATCTGGGATTGGGCTCTCCGCCACCAGATCACCTTGACAGCCGTCCACCTTCCGGGCGTGTCCAACATTTTGGCGGACTCTCTGAGCAGGTCCACTTCCTCAACACACGAATGGGAACTGCACCAGCCGACTCTAGATCTTGTCTTTTGCCAGTGGGGTCACCCAGATCTAGACTTCTTTGCAAAACCGGAGAATCAAAAATGCCCGTCTTATGCAAGTTGGCATCCCCACCCCGGGTCGTGCGGGAATGCCCTTTTGATAGACTGGTGCGATCTATTCGCTTACGCTTTTCCGCCGATCCCATTAATACCCCGGGTGCTGTGGAAGATGCGGAGACAACCTTGCCACATCCTGGTGATCGCACCTCGTTGGCCCAGACAGGCATGGTTTTCAGAACTGCTTCTGCTGTCCCAATGCGATCCCATTCCTCTGCTCCCTCGTCCAGACCTACTATCAATGGACAGAGGCCTAGTGTGCCATCCGGACCCCTCCACGCTGCAATTGTGGGCATGGAACCTGAACACCTTGAATTCGCAGATTTGAACTTTTTTCAGGAATGCAGAGACATCCTGGCCCAAGCTAGGGCTCCGTCTACCATCAAAACTTATAAACTCAAGTGGAAGAGATTCTGCCATTGGTGTGTTGCAGCCAGTGTCCATCCCATCCATTCCACTCCAGAGCAGCTTCTTCCATTCTTCTTAAGCCTTGCTCAGTCAGGACTCTCTCATTCTACCCTGAGAGTTTTCTTAGCTGCAATATCTTGTTTCCGACACGATGGCTCTTCTTCCCTCTGTTCGTCCAGAATCATACGTCAATTCTTCAAAGGACTTTTCCGCAAGTTCTCACCTGTTTGGCGCCCTCCTCCATCTTGGCACCTCAATGTTGTACTATCCCAACTTATGAAATCACCATTTGAACCTATCCATAAAACAGATATCAAATTCCTCACCTGGAAGGTTGCGCTTCTTTTGGCTTTGACCTCATCTCGTCGCGTGAGCGACCTTCACGCTTTCACTATCAAGCCTCCTTATCTTCAGTTCAGGCCTAACGGAGTGGCGCTCTGCACCAACCCCTCTTTCCTACCTAAAGTACCGACAGACTTTCATTTGAATGAGCCTGTGTTCCTGAGAACTTTCTTTCCGGACCCTAAGTCTCCGGCGGAGCAGCGCTTGCACTCTTTGGACATCAAACGATGCCTTAAATTTTACATTGCCAGAACTGCCTCCTTCCGCAAGTCCGACCAGCTGTCCATTGCCTACGGACGACTGCGTAAGGGACGTCCAGTTTCCAAGCCAACTATTGCTCGATGACTTTCCTCAGCCATTGCCTTCTGCCACCACCAAGCTGGTAAACCATTGCAGTCTTCAGTGAGGGCTCATTCTACGACGGCGATGTCTCCATCCACCGCCTTGTTTGCTGGTGTGCCTCTTCATCAGATTTGCTGTGCAGCGACATGGTCCAGCAGGCACACTTTCACCAAGCATTACTGTTTGGAGGCCATCAATGAAGCGGATACCGCTGTGGGACAGGCAGTGCTTCGCCATCTGTTTCAATAAGGTGAGCCTCTGTTTCCCCCCTCCTTGATGCTTTACTGTGATTGCTATGATGTTTAACATGACTGTATTATTCTGGTACTGTCTTGGTTTCTTCCATATATTTGCCTAGCAATCTCAGTTCTCGGAGGTACTGCTTTCTATTCTATTCAAGCATGTGAATCTATGAAAGACACCCCTAATACTGGAGAAGAACAATTGTTACTTACCTGTAAACAGGTGGTTCTCCAGTATTGGTGTCTTTCATAGATTCACATGCGACCCACCCTCCTCCCCTCAGAGGCTCTCTTCTCCTCATGCGCTCTTTGTTACTTGTGCTACGAAAATCTGAGGGCTTGAGCTTCTGAGGAGAAAGTTCTAGAGGGTGCTGACGCCTGATTGGCTGTAATTTGGACTAACATAATGACACTAATGTGTTACAGGTAGTTTTTTCTCTTTACCATGTATTCCTATGTAGGAATAGTTTTTTTTAGGTTTCTATTATGTTTCCTATTCTTTATCATGTATTATGTGTACTTATATATTATATATATTTATATATATTTAGCATTATTGCTATTTTATTTACCGTGGGACTCCCACTTCGATGACGGGGAATATTCAAGCATGTGAATCTATGAAAGACACCAATACTGGAGAACCACCTGTTTACAGGTAAGTAACAATTGTTCTTCCCCTAAATAGTTGACCAAATCCCAATCCTGTTTTGAGGGAACACATACTGGGAAGCTGGCATAATTAATTCCGTAGGTATCCAGTAGTTCTGTATACCAGCGATCTGCCTTCATTGGGTGCAACTTGTGGTTAAAATCCCCCAAGATTAACAATACGTCTGAGGCATACATTTCTAAAATAACATCTATATCCTATTTAAAATTCCCCATCTCATTTACATATTCCCCCACATTATCCCACTGCATATAGACATTTATCACAATTATCATTTCGCATGTCTTATCCAGGGACAGATGATTTAACCTGCAAGCCAGTAGCCATTTACACTTACTTTTAACAGTACTACATTATTTAGTATTTTTGTCGAGATAAGTGTCATAATTCCCCCTGATGGGCGGCCAAATCTTTGCCTCTTGGCCAGACGATTTAGTTGGTGGTAGCCCTCGAAGTTAGGGGGTTCGTCGCATGCCCAAGTCTCTTGTAGGCAGGCAATTGCTACTTTGTTTACTTGTTTCTTTATATGTTCTTGTTTTAACTCATTGCCTAACCCATTTACATTCCACGATAAGAGACTTAGGCTATGCGGCACCCCTCTCCTATTCTATCTCACTTAAGCCACCAGCTTCCCCCATTCTATCCAAGTATCTCTCCGAGGGGTCTCCTAGATAACTACCTTGGCTCCAGTTACCCCACAAGTCCTCTTTTACAGTGTTGTTTATCACTACCTTCAGGCAGCTATCATCTTCTGCTTGAATCTTTTGTAGCCTTACCTGTCTCCTCCCCAGACCTGCATGGCACTTTAGAAATTTCCTTCCGGGTTGTAATTCGCCCCTTAGATCGTTTTCTATGATCACCCTTACTCCCCCTTGGAGTATCTCGCTGGCTGCTTTCATAATTGCCATTTTTACCAGGTCCGAGTATAGTAGTACTTTTGTTACTTCCATTCCTGTTGTACTTTCTATAAAGCCCACCTGTCTCAAATCTTTTGTACCAATCCCACTCAGGCTAATACATTTGGAGAAGACTGACATAACTTGTTCCCTATTTAAGGGCTTTATTTTCCTTAATTTCTTACCCCTTTGGCCTATTTCTGCTGGTTCCAAATAGACCCATTTATTATTTCCCCACTCACATCTTTTCTCTGGGGAAGCTAGGTTTATCTGTCTAAACTCTTCCCGCCCTGTGGGCCCCGCTTCTGGCTCCTGTAGCTGTGATATTGCCTACGGGTTGCAATGCCTCAGGGGGGTCTGCATTTGGCTTTTCAACGATGGAGTTATTCTCTGCTTTATAGGTTTGGTTTTTCGTGTTTTCTCTTTTGGGTCCTTACTACTCTGCCTCTTCTTTTGTGTATTTTGCGCATTTCTTATGGCCTCCGTTGCCGGGGGTCCGATGGGTACAAAGGACCGGGCCGAGACATTTAGTGTACCTCCATCTTCCTTTTTCTTCCTATTTTCCTTTATCGTTACCTGTGGAGCCTGCTTTTTGCCTACCCTGCCTTTAGTGCGGACCCTTACATGATCACACCTCCTTTTTACCAGCATTGGACGCCTGGATATATACACATTATCTAATGGCTATTCCAGTTCACTTCCGATACTTTGCTCAATAGTTTGTGGAGACCCTACAGGTGTTAACATGAGAGGCATTTGTCCTTTGATTCCTGTCAGCTCATCTTCTATCTTTTTTAAGAATAGCTTTTGAGCATTTAATACACCATTGTTCAGCAATGATACTTCTAGGATTCCCTGAAGAGTTTTCTGTAACATTAGTAATAGGTCCATAATTGACGAAGTAGGTGCTGCTGACAAATCCGAGTCCTGTGGGCTATTTCTCTCTAGGATTACCTGGCTTCCAGTCCTTCCTAGGTCCTGCTGTTTTGAATTGTTTTTCCCCTCGTGGCCAAGTAACACTTGGTTTGAAGGTGCCCCTCCAAATAAAGCTAGGCACAAGGCTTTCCCTTCTCAATTGCCCTTCATTCCCCAAAGTTTGCAGGGAAAAATGTTTTGGGGATGAAGAGAGCCGCGGTGCCACCATTTTTGAGTTTTGGCTCTGGAGGGATAGATTTATTAGCAAGGGGTCCTCTATCTCATCCTCCAAATCTTTTTCTGGCGCTCCCCTCCTGCTTTTCTCCACCTGGGGCACATCTTCTGTTTCTGTATTTATTGTGTTCTCAGGGCAGGTCTCCTCTTCAGATTCCAAGTTTACTGCAGATAAATTTTGGACTTTGTAATGTTTGCCTACAAAGTCCTTTACGGGATTAGAAGATGCAGTAATCTTTTTTTTTGGTAGATATTGAAGTACACCCCTTTTTTGCTTGCAGGGCCTGTTTTGTTCCTTTTTTACATTTCCCTTTCTTACGTCGTCCCTCAGTAATGTCCTCATGGGAGACCTGGCTTTCCTGGCTCTCTTCCCATGACCTTGATCGTGCCGATAACTCTCTCGTCTCCGGGCTATTTTCTTTAACCACCTTCCGTGGTTTTTGCTTGCGTTTTGGGCCCATATCCTTTCTTTGATATTATACTGGGGAAGTTCCTGACTTATTTCTGCAGCACTCCCCTATTTATTCTTGGCTTTCCAGTGAAATCAAATATAGTAAAAAGCTACTGCTAATATGCTCCGACTTTTATACATACACTCCTGCTCACTTACCTCTGTTGTGCCACTATCCGCCGGCCTGCCTGCCTTTGCCGAAAGTTGAAGGGAATACTCCTTCCTCCTCTTTTTCCCTGAATGGTGTTATCGCTTAGGTATTGTCTCCCTTTTCCGTCTTCTGCCCCTTGACTGGGGTGTCCTGGTATTTTATGTATGGGCTAGGCTGGGATTTAGCCACTCATTTGCTCGTTTGCGTCATTGAGTTTGGTGCAGGAGAATTGGGCTCTATGCAGCTTCCTCTGGCTTGCCGCACCAGCCTCCGCCCCAACTACAGGGGCACTCGAGCTCCTGCTCCTTGGCGTCCTCCTCTGCGCCCGCCAAGCCATTGCGCCACACCCCGCTGGATCACCCGGCTTGGAGCAGGAGCTCCCGTGGGGCTTAAGTTCTCTGTGCTGGCTTGGCTCGATGGGAAACGCGGGGATGAGAATAGGGGTTCGGTCGGCTCCCCCGCCGCTCTTCTGTGCCGCTCCTACTTCACGGCACACACAGTCCACGGAGTTCAGCGCTCTTCCGTGCTCGAATAGCTGGACTGCGTACGTCTGCGTACATCTCTCCTCAGGCAATCCGGCTCGGCTCCGTTCGGCAAGGCGTGGCCACAACAGAAGGTTAACTTTTAAAAAATATTGCTTATGTTGGTCGAGGGTGAATTGGGTTGGGGGGCAAAGCTTTACGATGATCAGTGTAATTCCAAAGAGGATTGTAAAGATTCGCTCCAAGAAATATAGATGGCCGAAATATTACCAGATTTGTCATGCACCAGCATCGTTCTTGGTAAAACGTTCCTGGGTCATGAAATAAACAAATCCCACTACGATGAGGCCAAAATGGAATCTCTTAGGGATCGAAAATACCACCTGGCGGTGTACAAATGGAGTTGCAAACAATCTACAGATACTATCCTTTTTGTTTTCTTTTAAACAAAATTTAGGATGGAGATCATTAATATATTATGTTCCCCAATCATACCCCTAATCCTACACCTAGCTGTTGTCTGAATTTGGTAGTAGTACCAGCATGTACTGCACACACAATTTGCACCAAAACAAGCACTACAATGTGGATGGAAAGGATCGCACTAGTAGTAGAACTTCTAATTGTGAAAGCCACATGAGTTTTAACAGAGACTGAAATATAAATGAGGTGGCAGCGTTATGGAGACAGATAGCTAGCTAGTGGGAGCATTAAGGTATATGCTAATGATACTCTCCCAAACCAAGTCATTTGGCATATTATGTAAACGAGGAGAAGCCATGAAATGCTTCTTTTGTAGGTAGCGCAGCCATTCAGAGATGGTGTATCGGTCGCTCTTCAAGAAGCCTCCACTCCCTGTGTGGTTATGGCTCCTAGGAATTATTTCAGATCAATGGGTTCTACAAAGGCCTTAGTTGTATCTCCGTATGTCATCTTGCATCTGCATGAATGACGAAATGGAAATCGTATGTGCTTTTTTTTTCCGTCCTGCTATTATTGTTTAACAGCCATCTTATTTCCACAGTTTCTATATGCATCCACCCATGCTACTAATGTCTTACATAGGGTGATACTGTTGGACAGTACAGCAAACCTCATTTGTTGCAGCACCTCTCTCACCTGTCTTGTGAAAATGAGAAAGATGTTGATTACAATCTAGTCAGAACTTTACACAGATGAACGCAATTAACATCACTAGTTCTAAGCAGCATTAGGGCAATAAGAGGAACAATTGGTTTTGTTTACTACTTTTGATAAAGTGGAGTGGTGTGGCTCACTGGTTAGAGGCGGCAGAAGCAGAGGACGGCCCGGGACCAGGGTTCAATTCCCGACGCAGCAGGGTCGTGAACCAGGGTCAGCGGACTCGATAATTCTCGCCTCGGTGCCTACTCTAAACAGGGATCACACACAGCAACTCTGGGCATTAGCTTGCCTCATCTCCACAACGGCCCCCCACATACGCCGGGATGCCAGGTCTCACCCTGGAGATACCCAGTAGGGACCATCTCACAGGGAAAGCCAGGACGGGTTCCCCAGCGGTCTACAGCGCGGAGATACCCCATGTGGTGTGATTCATGCGCTTTACAAGACATCATTACATTACATCATTACATAAACTAAGACAGATTGTAGCCGGTGACGATGTCAGCAGAATTTCACACTATCGACCACAGCAAAGTGGCCTAAGGAAATCCTCCCTAGAATTGAATCATCCTTTATAATAGATAGGATGCAGATTGTTGCAGTTTCACCTTTTGCATCTGACCCTGTCCGATCACTGTTACGGATCACTGTTACAGTCTTGACTGAGTCCATTATTAGTCCACCATTCCGGTTTGACCTCTGGCAAAACATTTTGTGGGGTGAGGCTTGCGTTTTTTTCTTTTTGCCAATGGTATTCTAATAATATGATGTGGCATAATTACAGTACTGAACTATATAGATTCAGGACTGATTAAGCCTGAATTCACCTATATGCACAGCATTGCTGAATCTATATAGTGCATTATGTGTTGGGGAAGAGGGCAGCTCCTGAAGCCTGTATAGCATGCAACCATAGAGTACTATTGTTTTAGCTGAAGGTTAAACAAGGTATTCCTGATAAGGGAGTGCACCTCTCATCATAAATTCATAATTATAGTACCACTATATATCCATCCTGCAGGAGGTCCTTCCATCGGAAAGTCAACCCTGATTTTAAGCACGTTTTTTTTTAGGTTGAATGGTTACAAGATACAAGTCCTTACCTAGGGAGACAGTGAGTCCACATGCAACAAATAGTTTACTTGATTGTCTGAGTACTTTGCCTCCTCCCAACTCCTGCTTGAAAAATCCAGTCGTATTGATTGACAAATTCGTCCTTCACCCGCAAATTAATGTACTAGTTTAAACTCTTTTTTAAGCTAAAGATCAAAGGCGAATTTTATCACTAACATCAAAAACATTGTCCAGTTGTAACTGCACAATAATTTCACCAGGTTTGAACTGCAGGACGTCAGGCTGCTTGCACTGGCTGTAGAGAGCAGTTTATTGTAGGGCTCAAGAGACTTCAGTATTTGCCAGTTGAATCTTACATTCGCTTTAAGGCTATTGCTCATATCCTATATTAAGGCACGGGTCTTTTTTTGCCTCACAGTTCTCATTGGTGCCCTTGCCTGTCTGCTCTATTGCAAAAATTACTGCAGGTATTACATTTATGAACAGTGATGTGTTTCCACTCTTGTTGGGCCCTTCCAACCCACCTATATGTTACCCAAACTCAGCTGAAGCAGCGAGAGAGAGGACAGTAGAAAACAGAATTGAACTAACAAATAGATTCTCCCCATTGAGTCAGATATATATTAACGACTGACTAATAAATTGCTCCCCTAAGCAAAGACAGCACATGGTCAACTCTAGTATTTCCATTATATGCCCTATAAGGGGGGAGGAAGCGGGAACAATTGAATACTCCAAGGTACGCAGCTGGAACATAGCAGGTGTAAGAAATAAAATAGATGACGCTAGGTGGCTAGATTTATTAAGGGAGTATGATGTGGTTGGGCTCCAAGAGACTTGGGAAATTGAGAATACCCTTTGGATGGATGGCTATACAATTTACTTTGAGCCCGCACTGCCTTCCGTAGCTTAGTAGACCAAAAGGCGTTTTAACAACCCAAATTTTCTTAAATGTCCTAGGTAAACATTGTAAATTGGAATCTGGGTTTGGTAATTGTCTTGTGGTTCAGATTATGCCTATCAATGCGCCTAAAGTACTTGTTAATTTTTATAATTCATTCAAAAGGTCCTCTGTGAATGTACATTAATGCAGTCTTAATCGCTTTCTAGACTCATACAGGGAAAAGCAAACTACACCATATTTGGTTATTATTTTAGGAGATTTTTTTTTATAACCAATGTTATTGATTTGTGAGAGACCAACAAGAAATAATACCAGCTTTACACACATTTAGACATGCAAGGTAAATATAAGCGGACATTACACCAGCGTAAGTGAAGTGCTAGACAAAGCAAAGGCTAAAACAGAGTCGCACCCATTCCAGTCCTCAGGCATGTTCTGAGAGTATCAGTCTTCCACCACCCCAACCCATTTGTCCCACATTCAGCGAAACTTCTTCGGGCAAGCTCTTGCCTCGTACAGGGGCTGCTCCTGGGCGGGGCACCAATCCACTCCTCTGCTCCAGCGCTTCATGGTGGGGGGCAGAGTTCAACCAGTTGGATGCAATGTCTCCTTTGGCCACCATGAACGCCTTTTTGCGTCGGAGACCATCTTTTTAAACTCAGCTTCCAAATTAATAATACGGTTTTTCTCTCTTGGTTGAACTGTTCGATTTGCTTTCTAGCTTCTGCCGTTATCTCCCTTTTTTTTTTACTTTGGCAGTCCATTGAAAACCATTTCAAACGACTGACCCGGTTTATTGTACCTTTTCTTTTATCCTTTTTTAATTCTATTTTAAGGCACTGGACTACTTGGGCTATTTTCTCCTCGTACCATTCCAAGTTTTCCCTCTCACGGTTTACTAGTTCTACCTTTAGTTGAAATGATTTTAGCTTTTCCTGGTACTAGTCTGTTAATCTTGTTGTCGCCCGTTTTGGGTAGTCCACCTCTAGTGGTATCGCCTTTTCTCTTGGTTCCAACCTCCCCCTTTTAACATCAATTGGAGCGGTTTATGGTCACTACTCTTGCTTTGATGTACCTTAAATTCCCGCTAGCATGAAGACATAGTCAATTGGGGAGTTTTGTGAGCCTTTTTTAAAGGTCTTCTTTGCTGGGCAGTCTGTTTTAAACCTGTCATTTAAGCAAAAAAGGCCCTTTTCTCCAGTATTAGGGGTGTCTTTCATAGATTCACATGCTTGAATATTCCCCGTCATCGAAGTGGGAGTCCCACGGTAAATAAAATAGCAATAATGCTAAATATATATAATTATATATAATATATAAGTACACATAATACATGATAAAGAATAGGAAACATAATAGAAACCTCAAAAAACTATTCCTACATAGGAATGCATGGTAAAGAGAAAAAACTACCCGTAACACATTAGTGTCGTTATGTTAGTCCAAATTACAGCCAATCAGGCGTCAGCACCCTCTAGAACCTTCTCCTCAGAAGCTCAAGCCCTCAGATTTTCTACTGCACGTCGTGTGAAGGGAGTCTCCCTGAGCTCTGCTCAGTTTTCACCTCTACTCATCTAATTCCAGTGTTTTTTACAACATGTCAAGTAAGAAGTCTTTATTTAGACCTTGCTTTTCTTGTGGGAAGCTGCGCCTTTTTGAAAAAGACCCCCACCAGAAGTGTATATACTGTTTATACCATGATCATGAGGCTAGCAGCTGCAAATTCTGTAGAACTTTTTCCTACAAAGACTCTGAAGGACAGAGAAGGCCGCCTTCTCCTTTGGCTTCAACGTCTAAAAGACAAGGATCAGCCCTGTCAGATGCAGAAAGTTTTCATTCTGGACTTTCTTCAGCAGCATCCAAGCGTGGTAGTTTACAGGATGTTCCATCTCCTTTCCTCAATAAGATGAAATTGGCCTTGCCTCTAGCTTCTGTGACGTCTTCAGCCACCCCTACCACCTTTACGCTCACAAGACCTGGCTCTCAGGCGTTTTCTGCTGCTTCTCGAGGTGTTTCCACGCCTCTCAAAGTTCCGCCGTCGACGGGAGCGTCGACGAGCACTCCGACGACGAGAACGGCATTTGCTGCATCCTCGACGACGATGCTGACTACTACCTCAGCTTTTTCTTCGTCGACGACGGTCTTGTCGACAGTATCCACGTCTACGAGGGTTGCCTAGCCTTTCAAGCCATTACCGTCGACGAAGAAGAAAGAATCCTCAGCGACGGCGACTCCGTCGACCAAGATCTCGTCGACGAAGATACAGTCGACCAAGGACTCGTCGACGAAGACATCGTCGACCAAAGCCTCGTCGACAAAGACTCCGTCTACGGAGGTTACACTGGCGTCGGCGACCGTTCCGTCGGCGATTGCTTCGTCGACGGCCTTGTCTACAGCTGATCGACCGTCGACAGTGGCCCCGACGACGATTCCGTCGACGGCCGTACCGTCGACGATGATTTCTCCAAAACTGTCTTCGTCGACTAGCAAGCCAGTATCGTCGACGTTAACGACGACGGCACCGTCGACGTTGGCACCACTTTCCTTTGCCTCGTTGCCGTTAGTGCCTTTGAACACTTCAGAATCTTCTCATCGTCACGACAAGGCTCCGTGTCACCAGCTCTCTGATCCAGAGCTGCAACCACCTTCTCCAATGTTTGCCACTACATCTGAGCCTGACACGGACTCAGAACAAGAAGGGGATACCTTTGGAGCGGCACAAAGTCCATCTGACTTAATAATGAAGTGTCAGGACTTGGATTCTGACGAAGATGACAGTGATCAACAGTCTCAATCTGAGGAAAAGCGGATCCAAGTCCCTATGGCTACCATTCCTTTAACTCTGATCTCAAATCTCCAGCATATGCTGGATGATTACAACCGCCGTTTCCCAGCTACGCCACAGAGTACACCGGCACTACCGTAGCACGGCCTCCACCTTCTCGGCCACCTGTGTTACCACCTACAACTTCGTCTCAGGTTCAGGCGTCTATTAGGATCCATACAACAGTTTATCCACAGGATGCGGATGATGAGGCGGTCCCGGAGCGTGAGGACGGAGAGGTCCCAGACAATTTGGATGAAGCAGGCGACCCGGATAGGGCGGACTGGGATGATTATCGGGCACAGACGCCCTCACCTCAGCCAGGGAACTCTGGAGATTCGCCTCCTGTAGATATCACCAGTTTCCATCTTTTAATGGATAAATCAGCTCTGCGCTTTAACCCCTTCGAGGCTGATGACGAGCTGGGCTCATCATGGTGTAGCCTCCTCAAACACTGATGACGAGCCCAGCTCGTCATGAACAATGGGAATTTTAAAGGATCAGCGCAGGAGGAAAATAACACTAGCATTGATGGTGTTAAATTACCAAGATCACAACGTGAGGAGGACTGTTTCCTTTATGATTTTAAAGACAAACCTTATAAACAGACCCACACAATTCCTATCATCGATTTTGTTTGGAAGGAAGGAATTAAACTCATGACTGCTCCAAACTCCTTACCTGCACAGATACCGCGCCTTGAGAAAAAGTACAAGGCCCTGATTGGCTCTCCGGCTTGCCTGCTTTCTCACCACAAGCCGGACTCGGTAGTGACTCAGGCCGCACAGCATCGAGCCCGGAACCCAGCGGCTCCTATCACAGCCCCTCCGGATAGAGAAGGTCAACGCCTGGATGCTATTGGCCGCAAGTTCTCAACGATGGCTTCCACATCTGTCCGGGCAGCCAATGCCTTAGCCATCTTGGGACGTTATGACCGACAGATGTGGTCAGACATTTCAGATCTGATAGAACTCATACCGGATGCTTCCAAGCCTGACGCTCTACAGATCCTTCGCGATGGACAGAGAACGTCAGAAGAAATGATCGACTACACAGTCGATGTTGCTAACACAGGATTCCGTCTGCTTGCAAGTGCGGATGCACTCCGACGACAAGGTTGGCTAAAGTCCACATCCTTCCGGCAGGAAGTCCAATCCAAAATACTGGACATGCCCTATGATGGGGAATCGCTATTCGGATCCCATATTGATGACGCCCTGGAGTCCATTAAGAAAGACACCGATACGGCAAAGTCTTTGGGCACATTACAATTTCGGAAGCAGTCCTTTCGAGGTGCGCGCGGACTCAGCACTTCTTCCAACGTTCGAGGTGGGCAGCAATACCGCTCATACAATCAGAGCGGCCAACGTTACACGCCCAATCAGCAATCTCGCCAGCAGTCATCCAGGCCTTACAGAGGAAAGTCCTCTTACCGGGGATCCAACTCTAAGCGCCAATGACTCTTCTCACCATCAAAGTGTTGGAGGTCGAATCTCTCTGTTTTACTCTCAGTGGTCCTCGATCACCTCGGACCGTTGGGTTTTGGACATTGTACGACGGGGTCATACCCTAGAGTTTGTAGAGATTCCTCCGTGTACTCTACCTCATGGCCCGCCTCCTCCACATCTCGAGGAGCTTTTCCATCAGGTTTCTCTTCTTGTGTTAAAAGGTGCAGTCGAAGTGGTCCCGAAACATCAAAGAGGAGAGGGGTTTTACTCTTGATTCTTCCTCATACTCAAGAAGACCGGAGATTGGCGACCCAGTCCAGGTCTGAGGGCTCTCAACCAGTTCCTAAAGTCCCAATCGTTCCGCATGCTGACGTTACAGGAAATCCTGCGTCTTCTATCCAGCGAGGATTTCATGACCACCATAGACCTTCCAGACGCATACTTTCATGTCCCTATTATTCGACAACATCGCCAGTACCTGCGTTTCAAGGTGGGGCCAATACATTTTCAATTCAAAGTTCTGCCCTTCGGGCTGCGATCAGCTCGTGTGTTCACGAAGGTACTGGCCCCTGTGGTCGCTCACCTGCGTCTACAAGGCGTTCAAATCTTTCCATATTTGGACGATTGCCTTCTGAAATCTCAATCCCACCATCACCTATGTCAGGACACTCGCCTTTGCCAGCAGGTGTTTCAGTCCCTGGGATTGACCATCAACGTCGAAAAGTCACAGTTTGCACCTCTGCAGACCAGATCCTTCTTGGGAGCGATCCTAGACACGAAGCTCTCAAAAGCGTTCGTCTCCAACGAGCGACGTCACAAGATCCTTCGTCTGGTCTCCCTCATTCGAAGAAAACAGTCCGTTTCTGTTCGAACGTTAAAATCATTCTTGGGAATGGCTTCATCTTGTATCGCACTGATCCCAAATTGCAGGTTGCGTGCCCGTCCCATTCAGGAAGAACTGGACTTACAGTGGCGTCGGGTCTCTTGGTCCTTTAACGACCTTGTCGCAGTCACCACCCGCATGAGAAAGAGCTTGCTTTGGTGGGCACAACCTACAAACCTGGAAATGGGAACGTCCTTTCTCGTTCACGCACCAGATCTCACGCTGACGACAGACGCCTCCCTGGAGGGGTGGGGTGCTCATCTCCAGGGCCTATCCATCAAGGGCAAGTGGACTCCGCCCCAGCGCAAGTGGCATATCAACAGGCTGGAGTTGATGGCGATCTTCCTAGCGCTCAAGTCATTCCTCCCTATAGTTCACGGAGAGTCAGTGCTTATCCAAACGGACAATACCACCAGTATGCACTACGTAAACAAACAGAGAGGAACCAAGTCTCCTCATCTGTCTCACTTGGCCCAGTCGATCTGGGATTGGGCTCTCCGCCACCAGATCACCTTGACAGCCGTCCACCTTCCGGGCGTGTCCAACATTTTGGCGGACTCTCTGAGCAGGTCCACTTCCTCAACACACGAATGGGAACTGCACCAGCCGACTCTAGATCTTGTCTTTTGCCAGTGGGGTCACCCAGATCTAGACTTCTTTGCAAAACCGGAGAATCAAAAATGCCCGTCTTATGCAAGTTGGCATCCCCACCCCGGGTCGTGCGGGAATGCCCTTTTGATAGACTGGTGCGATCTATTCGCTTACGCTTTTCCGCCGATCCCATTAATACCCCGGGTGCTGTGGAAGATGCGGAGACAACCTTGCCACATCCTGGTGATCGCACCTCGTTGGCCCAGACAGGCATGGTTTTCAGAACTGCTTCTGCTGTCCCAATGCGATCCCATTCCTCTGCTCCCTCGTCCAGACCTACTATCAATGGACAGAGGCCTAGTGTGCCATCCGGACCCCTCCACGCTGCAATTGTGGGCATGGAACCTGAACACCTTGAATTCGCAGATTTGAACTTTTTTCAGGAATGCAGAGACATCCTGGCCCAAGCTAGGGCTCCGTCTACCATCAAAACTTATAAACTCAAGTGGAAGAGATTCTGCCATTGGTGTGTTGCAGCCAGTGTCCATCCCATCCATTCCACTCCAGAGCAGCTTCTTCCATTCTTCTTAAGCCTTGCTCAGTCAGGACTCTCTCATTCTACCCTGAGAGTTTTCTTAGCTGCAATATCTTGTTTCCGACACAATGGCTCTTCTTCCCTCTGTTCGTCCAGAATCATACGTCAATTCTTCAAAGGACTTTTCCGCAAGTTCTCACCTGTTTGGCGCCCTCCTCCATCTTGGCACCTCAATGTTGTACTATCCCAACTTATGAAATCACCATTTGAACCTATCCATAAAACAGATATCAAATTCCTCACCTGGAAGGTTGCGCTTCTTTTGGCTTTGACCTCATCTCGTCGCGTGAGCGACCTTCACGCTTTCACTATCAAGCCTCCTTATCTTCAGTTCAGGCCTAACGGAGTGGCGCTCTGCACCAACCCCTCTTTCCTACCTAAAGTACCGACAGACTTTCATTTGAATGAGCCTGTGTTCCTGAGAACTTTCTTTCCGGACCCTAAGTCTCCGGCGGAGCAGCGCTTGCACTCTTTGGACATCAAACGATGCCTTAAATTTTACATTGCCAGAACTGCCTCCTTCCGCAAGTCCGACCAGCTGTCCATTGCCTACGGACGACTGCGTAAGGGACGTCCAGTTTCCAAGCCAACTATTGCTCGATGACTTTCCTCAGCCATTGCCTTCTGCCACCACCAAGCTGGTAAACCATTGCAGTCTTCAGTGAGGGCTCATTCTACGACGGCGATGTCTCCATCCACCGCCTTGTTTGCTGGTGTGCCTCTTCATCAGATTTGCTGTGCAGCGACATGGTCCAGCAGGCACACTTTCACCAAGCATTACTGTTTGGAGGCCATCAATGAAGCGGATACCGCTGTGGGACAGGCAGTGCTTCGCCATCTGTTTCAATAAGGTGAGCCTCTGTTTCCCCCCTCCTTGATGCTTTACTGTGATTGCTATGATGTTTAACATGACTGTATTATTCTGGTACTGTCTTGGTTTCTTCCATATATTTGCCTAGCAATCTCAGTTCTCGGAGGTACTGCTTTCTATTCTATTCAAGCATGTGAATCTATGAAAGACACCCCTAATACTGGAGAAGAACAATTGTTACTTACCTGTAAACAGGTGGTTCTCCAGTATTGGTGTCTTTCATAGATTCACATGCGACCCACCCTCCTCCCCTCAGAGGCTCTCTTCTCCTCATGCGCTCTTTGTTACTTGTGCTACGAAAATCTGAGGGCTTGAGCTTCTGAGGAGAAAGTTCTAGAGGGTGCTGACGCCTGATTGGCTGTAATTTGGACTAACATAATGACACTAATGTGTTACAGGTAGTTTTTTCTCTTTACCATGTATTCCTATGTAGGAATAGTTTTTTTTAGGTTTCTATTATGTTTCCTATTCTTTATCATGTATTATGTGTACTTATATATTATATATATTTATATATATTTAGCATTATTGCTATTTTATTTACCGTGGGACTCCCACTTCGATGACGGGGAATATTCAAGCATGTGAATCTATGAAAGACACCAATACTGGAGAACCACCTGTTTACAGGTAAGTAACAATTGTTCTTCCCCTAAATAGTTGACCAAATCCCAATCCTGTTTTGAGGGAACACATACTGGGAAGCTGGCATAATTAATTCCGTAGGTATCCAGTAGTTCTGTATACCAGCGATCTGCCTTCATTGGGTGCAACTTGTGGTTAAAATCCCCCAAGATTAACAATACGTCTGAGGCATACATTTCTAAAATAACATCTATATCCTATTTAAAATTCCCCATCTCATTTACATATTCCCCCACATTATCCCACTGCATATAGACATTTATCACAATTATCATTTCGCATGTCTTATCCAGGGACAGATGATTTAACCTGCAAGCCAGTAGCCATTTACACTTACTTTTAACAGTACTACATTATTTAGTATTTTTGTCGAGATAAGTGTCATAATTCCCCCTGATGGGCGGCCAAATCTTTGCCTCTTGGCCAGACGATTTAGTTGGTGGTAGCCCTCGAAGTTAGGGGGTTCGTCGCATGCCCAAGTCTCTTGTAGGCAGGCAATTGCTACTTTGTTTACTTGTTTCTTTATATGTTCTTGTTTTAACTCATTGCCTAACCCATTTACATTCCACGATAAGAGACTTAGGCTATGCGGCACCCCTCTCCTATTCTATCTCACTTAAGCCACCAGCTTCCCCCATTCTATCCAAGTATCTCTCCGAGGGGTCTCCTAGATAACTACCTTGGCTCCAGTTACCCCACAAGTCCTCTTTTACAGTGTTGTTTATCACTACCTTCAGGCAGCTATCATCTTCTGCTTGAATCTTTTGTAGCCTTACCTGTCTCCTCCCCAGACCTGCATGGCACTTTAGAAATTTCCTTCCGGGTTGTAATTCGCCCCTTAGATCGTTTTCTATGATCACCCTTACTCCCCCTTGGAGTATCTCGCTGGCTGCTTTCATAATTGCCATTTTTACCAGGTCCGAGTATAGTAGTACTTTTGTTACTTCCATTCCTGTTGTACTTTCTATAAAGCCCACCTGTCTCAAATCTTTTGTACCAATCCCACTCAGGCTAATACATTTGGAGAAGACTGACATAACTTGTTCCCTATTTAAGGGCTTTATTTTCCTTAATTTCTTACCCCTTTGGCCTATTTCTGCTGGTTCCAAATAGACCCATTTATTATTTCCCCACTCACATCTTTTCTCTGGGGAAGCTAGGTTTATCTGTCTAAACTCTTCCCGCCCTGTGGGCCCCGCTTCTGGCTCCTGTAGCTGTGATATTGCCTACGGGTTGCAATGCCTCAGGGGGGTCTGCATTTGGCTTTTCAACGATGGAGTTATTCTCTGCTTTATAGGTTTGGTTTTTCGTGTTTTCTCTTTTGGGTCCTTACTACTCTGCCTCTTCTTTTGTGTATTTTGCGCATTTCTTATGGCCTCCGTTGCCGGGGGTCCGATGGGTACAAAGGACCGGGCCGAGACATTTAGTGTACCTCCATCTTCCTTTTTCTTCCTATTTTCCTTTATCGTTACCTGTGGAGCCTGCTTTTTGCCTACCCTGCCTTTAGTGCGGACCCTTACATGATCACACCTCCTTTTTACCAGCATTGGACGCCTGGATATATACACATTATCTAATGGCTATTCCAGTTCACTTCCGATACTTTGCTCAATAGTTTGTGGAGACCCTACAGGTGTTAACATGAGAGGCATTTGTCCTTTGATTCCTGTCAGCTCATCTTCTATCTTTTTTAAGAATAGCTTTTGAGCATTTAATACACCATTGTTCAGCAATGATACTTCTAGGATTCCCTGAAGAGTTTTCTGTAACATTAGTAATAGGTCCATAATTGACGAAGTAGGTGCTGCTGACAAATCCGAGTCCTGTGGGCTATTTCTCTCTAGGATTACCTGGCTTCCAGTCCTTCCTAGGTCCTGCTGTTTTGAATTGTTTTTCCCCTCGTGGCCAAGTAACACTTGGTTTGAAGGTGCCCCTCCAAATAAAGCTAGGCACAAGGCTTTCCCTTCTCAATTGCCCTTCATTCCCCAAAGTTTGCAGGGAAAAATGTTTTGGGGATGGTGCCACCATTTTTGAGTTTTGGCTCTGGAGGGATAGATTTATTAGCAAGGGGTCCTCTATCTCATCCTCCAAATCTTTTTCTGGCGCTCCCCTCCTGCTTTTCTCCACCTGGGGCACATCTTCTGTTTCTGTATTTATTGTGTTCTCAGGGCAGGTCTCCTCTTCAGATTCCAAGTTTACTGCAGATAAATTTTGGACTTTGTAATGTTTGCCTACAAAGTCCTTTACGGGATTAGAAGATGCAGTAATCTTTTTTTTTGGTAGATATTGAAGTACACCCCTTTTTTGCTTGCAGGGCCTGTTTTGTTCCTTTTTTACATTTCCCTTTCTTACGTCGTCCCTCAGTAATGTCCTCATGGGAGACCTGGCTTTCCTGGCTCTCTTCCCATGACCTTGATCGTGCCGATAACTCTCTCGTCTCCGGGCTATTTTCTTTAACCACCTTCCGTGGTTTTTGCTTGCGTTTTGGGCCCATATCCTTTCTTTGATATTATACTGGGGAAGTTCCTGACTTATTTCTGCAGCACTCCCCTATTTATTCTTGGCTTTCCAGTGAAATCAAATATAGTAAAAAGCTACTGCTAATATGCTCCGACTTTTATACATACACTCCTGCTCACTTACCTCTGTTGTGCCACTATCCGCCGGCCTGCCTGCCTTTGCCGAAAGTTGAAGGGAATACTCCTTCCTCCTCTTTTTCCCTGAATGGTGTTATCGCTTAGGTATTGTCTCCCTTTTCCGTCTTCTGCCCCTTGACTGGGGTGTCCTGGTATTTTATGTATGGGCTAGGCTGGGATTTAGCCACTCATTTGCTCGTTTGCGTCATTGAGTTTGGTGCAGGAGAATTGGGCTCTATGCAGCTTCCTCTGGCTTGCCGCACCAGCCTCCGCCCCAACTACAGGGGCACTCGAGCTCCTGCTCCTTGGCGTCCTCCTCTGCGCCCGCCAAGCCATTGCGCCACACCCCGCTGGATCACCCGGCTTGGAGCAGGAGCTCCCGTGGGGCTTAAGTTCTCTGTGCTGGCTTGGCTCGATGGGAAACGCGGGGATGAGAATAGGGGTTCGGCCGGCTCCCCCGCCGCTCTTCTGTGCCGCTCCTACTTCACGGCACACACAGTCCACGGAGTTCAGCGCTCTTCCGTGCTCGAATAGCTGGACTGCGTACGTCTGCGTACATCTCTCCTCAGGCAATCCGGCTCGGCTCCGTTCGGCAAGGCGTGGCCACAACAGAAGGTTAACTTTTAAAAAATATTGCTTATGTTGGTCGAGGGTGAATTGGGTTGGGGGGCAAAGCTTTACGATGATCAGTGTAATTCCAAAGAGGATTGTAAAGATTCGCTCCAAGAAATATAGATGGCCGAAATATTACCAGATTTGTCATGCACCAGCATCGTTCTTGGTAAAACGTTCCTGGGTCATGAAATAAACAAATCCCACTACGATGAGGCCAAAATGGAATCTCTTAGGGATCGAAAATACCACCTGGCGGTGTACAAATGGAGTTGCAAACAATCTACAGATACTATCCTTTTTGTTTTCTTTTAAACAAAATTTAGGATGGAGATCATTAATATATTATGTTCCCCAATCATACCCCTAATCCTACACCTAGCTGTTGTCTGAATTTGGTAGTAGTACCAGCATGTACTGCACACACAATTTGCACCAAAACAAGCACTACAATGTGGATGGAAAGGATCGCACAAGTAGTAGAACTTCTAATTGTGAAAGCCACATGAGTTTTAACAGAGACTGAAATATAAATGAGGTGGCAGCGTTATGGAGACAGATAGCTAGCTAGTGGGAGCATTAAGGTATATGCTAATGATACTCTCCCAAACCAAGTCATTTGGCATATTATGTAAACGAGGAGAAGCCATGAAATGCTTCTTTTGTAGGTAGCGCAGCCATTCAGAGATAGTGTATCGCCAGGGCCGGACTGACAACTCCGGGCACCGGGCAATCCCCCGGTAGGCTGGAAGGGGTGGGGGCCGGTTTTTTTGTGGCAGGGGGCCGGTTTTGTTCCTGGGGCCGATTTGGACCCTGGCGTCACCGAGCAGCAAACACGCACTCAACTCTGTGCATAAAATGCAGCTGCTGCCTGATGGTGCTGCACGCACCATCTGTCTGCTAGCACTATAATTTATATTTATTTAAAAAATCCACTGGGTGGTGGCACTGGCTGCACAGCACCATGCACTGAGTCTTTAGCCTCTGCCTTACGTCTGCGCTGCGCGTCATTGACCCTTGGGGTGGGGCCTGGGGTCTGGAGTCAGTGGGCCTGGTCAGGGGTGAACCTGCGCAATCGCATTGGGGCCGCGGAAAAAAAGGGCGCTTGACTGCGAGGCAGAGGAGGCCAGAGTGTTAGACGACAAGATGCTGGAGTGGAGCCTGGAGACTGAGGCCCTGACCCCGTCATTTAATTATTTGTAGCCTGCCCCGGGCCGTGTCTGCTGGCTGTCACCTGGCGCAGTGGCGCCCACAGGTGAATGATTCTGATCAATTAATTAATTTGCCTGGCACTGTCTCTGGGGGCATCATGACCGGGGGAATCAAAGTCGACTTTGAGTAAGGGAAGCGTTTGTCCCCTTGAATAAATCCACGGGCCGGGCCGGGCCGGGGCCTAATCAAGCTTTAATTGCTTTTAATTCCGGCCCGGCCCGTGGATTTATTCAAGGGACAAATGCTTCCCTTACTCAAAGTCAGATCGGGTGAATGCACAAAGGTCTGCCATATGCCTCCCTGTGGCCCCTAAGTGAAGGGCTTAAAGGCACAGCATACCCTGTGGCTGAGTGATTGAACTATTTATTTGTATAGGTTGCCATATTTTCCTGCAGCATTTTCACTATCAGCCTGGTAATAGAGCTGAGTATGATAGAAATACTTCCTTTCAAATATCCGGCCAAATGAAATTTTAAGAACTGTTTCTGTAATTGGTACAGTTAAATACCCTAATTTTTTTAATAGAGAGTTGGAAGATCCATTAGTCATAAAATGCATAATTTTCCACCTGAATTTGCTGGTACCTAGTATCATAAACTGTGTGCAGTACAAAGGAGAGGCAGGAAATGAACATCAAAGAAAGGGAGAATGTATATTTAAAATGAAAAGGCGTTTTTCAGACAAACACAACCTATTGAGAAATTGTGAAACGTGTACATGCCAAACATCTCTAGTTAGATTTGTGTTGGAAAGCGGGGGAGATGCATATACACCTCTGGCCTCTTAACTGTAGCACAGATGACTACAGGGGCGCACAGTATCTTTTGTGTCCTTGTCAGAAGGAAAATAAAACAGGAATTGATAAGTACACTTTAACGTCTGAATGTTGTCCATGAATTCTCCACTGCTCTGCGGAATGATTAAACATTTTAAACCAACACACATGGTTAAGCAGCGGATGTGGGCAGGGTAAATTGAAGTGTGACTACAACTTTGGTGGGGGCGTTCCTACTGCTGCTGATCAAATGGCATGAGAGTTCATGCTGCCTGTTCCGAAGGTTCTAATGTTGGTGCTACAGGCACTACATGTGGTGTGGAGGTAGGGTGTTTGTTGCTCATGGCGCAAGAACGGTGGATGGAAGTTAATGGATTGTTTCACGTATCATTGCTTAAAGGCAGGAGTGGGGGTGCTTGGACATATTAACTCTGACTTGAAAGAGAGTGGTGATGTCCATATTTGAATGTTGTCAGAGGGATGTCCCCTAAAACACCTGTCATGGAATGTCAGAGGTCCATGCTACCTAATTAAGTGAGGGTTGGTAGTCCAGCATTGGTGTGGCATGTCTCCCAGATACTGACTTGATGCAGTGCAATTGCCATTTGCTGGATATAGATACCTGGTGCATGCAGGATTCTCACCTGGCTCCAGGGGCACTGCCGAGGTTGTGGCTTGCCCTAACGGCCAGAGCTGCCGACTTTGGAGCTGGGGAACCAGGTTTGAGCCACGTCTCTGCTCCCTGTGATTCTGGGCATATCACTTAATCTCCCTGTGCCTACCAAAAATGAGTGTGTCCTTGTGTAACGTAACTGGTGCTCAAGTAAAGCACTCCAATACCTTCAGGTCCCGTTCGCGCTATATAAATCTGCAAAAAAAAAATCTGTCAGGATTTGTAGAGTGTGGCTATTCACACAAGAGGGTATCCTAGGATCCTTCTACGATCAGTCACAGAGCAAGGTCTTGGGTCCCTTTCTGACTACCAAAAGACAGGGTGTCGTTTAGAGGTGGAGGAGAAGGACATTTAAGGATTTGGCGGCAAGGTAGGAGAAGGAGTATCCTCTGCTGTGGCTTTGACAGATGAGGGGTGTGTGAGTGAGGGCGAGGGAGACAGCGCAGATGTCTAGAGTGATGGTGGTACTTCAGGCGGTGGCTGATGCAGGCTGGTCCTTGGCCGTGGAGGGCCTTGTAGGTGTGTACCAGTAACTCCAAATGGATAAAAATCGACTTCCATGATCCCGCTCCAAGGTTGTGATGCTGCAGTAGAAGGCCAACATGATGGGGTACAGATTGGGTTTGACTCATCGGAGGCTGGAATTGCAGGTTATTGAAAGTATAATCGTTCCTTATGCAGATGCACTGTGAAATCTTTTTAGTAGAAGGGGTTCTAATATGGTTATGGATGAGGTATAGACAGAATGGCAATGAAGAGTTTGAACAGGATGGAATATCTCTCTTCACTAGTGCAAGGCCATGTTGAGAATAGATAAGAGAGAGGCAGTATCCCTGCTCAAATGAACACAGGTCATAATCAAGGCTTATGTATATTTTCACACTGCCAGTTGCCAGGCATAAGCTTAAAGACAACAAATTGTGGCCACAGGCACTCCTTTCTTAATTGTCTCTCGTGGTTGTCTATTAATTGGTTTTGTCCAATTTTTCCTCCTTTGGCGTGCTGTTTGGTATCATAGGGCTGCCTGTCCCTAGGTATAATAGTTATTTGAGCAAATGGTTAGTGATAAAATATCACAACCCTACCGATCGCACAGCAATCCTTGTCTTAACTCCTCTTCTAATTTTAAAGAACTTTACTTTGCTCTTTGCTCCCGAAATGCAACGGGCCAACTACAGCAACAATCGCCGTAAAATGTCAATTATACTTGTGTGAAATACAATACAACTGTATAATCAAATGTAATGTTGAAAAATTACAATTGAACTTTAAAATTCATGATTTAATTCTGAATAGTGTTCTTAATATCAAATGAAATTAACTGAATAAATATGAAAATTCCATGAATAAATCCTGAAAAGAGCATAGTAAAGTTCTTTAAAATTAGAAGAGAAGTTAAGACAAGGATTGCTGTGCGATCGGTAGGGTTGTGATATTTTATCACTAACCATTTGCTCAAATAAGCTTAAAGACAACCACATACATGCAACAGGAACAGTGCAGCATTCCACCATTTATGCTACCTTGGAAGCTTACTACTTAGGAGCAGAAAAAGAGAAGTTGGTGTGGAAACTGCTGGAAAAGACCAACTGGTAATTTCAGGGAGACGTGGGCTCACTGGAATCCAGGGTAGTTCTCTGAGAAGCACATAAAACAGTGCTTTGGAGTCATATATTATCCAATATGAGGAATAAGTGTAGAGAGCACTCAATCAGAATTGGAACCCTGGAGCAGAGGTTTTTAATCTTTTGATTTCCATGGACCCCCCAATGAATCTGTACTGGAAGCCGTGGACCTATTTAGTTTTATTTATAAATGACTAAGTAATATGCTACACTGGAGCATGAGAATGCATTTCTGCTCCTGATGCATGCTTTTGTTTGTCTGCACATTCCAGTACTGCTTCAAGTGATGCCCCCAATCGTCCATATTGGATTCTGTTTGCTGTACTTGCACTGCTCTCACAAATCAAGAGAAGGCACCAACCTACTTGACTGCTCTTCCTTCCCAGGGCTTTAGACAACCTCACAGAGTTTGCCCTTGATCAGTGTGCCGCCTCCCTAATTTCTTTTCAGGGGTCCTCTTTTGTTCCCTAGACAGTGTGTTTGATTCTGCCCTGAAGTCTGGCTACAGTGAGTTCCAGGTCTGGGGGCCCCCAGAGAGTGAAACCCATCTGTGTTGCATGTAAAGGCCTGTTGGGAGATGAGGTTCCTTTCTGATTGCAGGCCTCTGCTGCTGGGCACCAGCCCTCCGTGTGTGGGTAGAAAACTTTTAATGTTATGATATGGCCCTCCACAGCACAGACCCGAAATCGTTTGTACTTAGTTAGTGCTGTTGTTACAGGGACCGTGCTTCTCGGCGCCGACTGCAGCGCAGGAGGAGGCACCACTGAAGCTTCTTCCAACAATGTACTTCTCTTTCTGTGAAAGTTGGAGCCAGGCCTACAGGCGGAGCACGCTGACAGGCCACCGCCTACCCTGAAGGAGCCCGCCTCTGCCGACTGCCTGTAATATGCCTTCTTGTCCTGTAGGAGGCCGCTTCTGCCTGTAACATGGCCCTGCTGTAGGAGGCCGCCTCTGCCTGTAACATGCACCCAGTAGGAGGTCGCCTCTGCCTGTAACATGCCTGTGTAACGTGCACTGGCAATATGCCTGGGAAATATTCCAATCATACAAGAAATCTTGGCTCTGTATGAAAACTGACATAGATTTGAGTGAGTCACGCACATACAGGAAACTGAAGGGACGGGTTGATATTTATTTCACATTTTATTCTCCATTTTGGGTTTTGTTTTTAAATAAAGGATCTGGCCTAAGGGGCACGGGGCACTGAATATAGCAAGGGGAGGCCAAGAAGAATGGGTTGAGATGGCACACAAGGCTTACACATGCCAGAGGCGACAGTTAACTTACTCCTAGCACTGTTTTTCCATGGGCGCAGCATTTAATCCATTACGTGTCACAAGGCATCCACTGAGGGGTTTCTAGCAGGTTGTGGCGGCGACAGTAAGTGCCAGAAAATTGTAGCCTGCCCCGGGCCATGGCCCTCCCTCCCTCAGTGAGGGCCGGGCCCTGCGCTTAACTCACTGAGCCTCAAGGAAGTACAAGGTTTAAATGTAAGTGATTTTATCAAAACCAGCAGAAGAGACCATTTGAAAGTGGAATAAAGTCTGCAGGCTGGGCAATCTATATGAAATCTGTGGCGAACCTCTGCCATAGTGTCAGGTTGAAATGTTTTCCAAGGTCAGCTCTCAAGCTGAGGGAAGAGATATTAATGTCGCACTTGCAATGAGGGCGGAGCGAGGTGGTGGGCGTGGCTGGCCTTTACATTTTCCACTATAATGCTGACACGGAATGTAAATTAAATGCTACTAGTGGGCCTGCAACACTTATTGTGCCACCTACGTAAGTAGCCTATTTAAACATGTGTCAAGGCCAGGGCCTGTCATTGCAGTCTGCCTGTGCAGTTATAAAACTGCCATTTTGACCTGGCAAAAGTAACCTTTTGCCAGGCCTAAAAATATTACCTTTTACTACATTCATCACTAGGATGTCACCACTAGCGCAAGCCCTTTCCATAAGGCAGGGTGCAGTATGCAGAGTATAGTGTATTTAAATGGTTTGGCATATATTTTTAAGTTTTATATGTCCCGGAATAGGCAAGGCTGAATTGCTACCCTTGTTCTTTGTGTGATTCTTGAATTTTTTTTACAATCCCATGACTTGAGTGATGTCCAGGCAACATTGATGGCAGCACCCACACTCTGAAAAGTGTTCCAGTGCCACTAGCCTGGGTGCCTTTCTGTGAATATTTCATACTTTCTGGCTAGGGTGCCATGTGAGATATTTCCATGCCTTCTGGCAGCCTGGGTGCTTATGTGTGACGTTTCCATGCTTTCTGGCCTGGGTGCTTATGTGTGCTATTTCCGTAGTTTCTGGCTCAGTGACTTGGAGGCTCATGTCATGTGTGACATGGCCATGCTTACTGGCCTGGGTGCTTATGTCTCACATTTCTGTGCTTTCTGGCCTGGTGTGACCAGGCCTGGGTGTGACGTTTCCATAGTTTCTGGCCTCTGTGCCCTAGGTGCTAGTTATCAGATGCTTATGTGTGATATTTTTACAGTTTCTGCCCTCAGTGCCTAGGTGGTTATGTGTGACATTTCCACAGTTTCTGGCCTCAGTGGCCTGTGTGCTCATGTCTATTTTTGGTGCTCTGTGAAAGAATGACTATGGGTACATGTGACTGGCTGGGTAACCTGGTGATCTTAAAGGTCATCATCTACTATTTACTGTGCTTTGAAAGTTGATACAATTGAATATGTAATGAAAAATGTGCTGTAAAATTCACCATTTTGGTCTGTCTTTTTCCAAACCCCCCTAATAGTGGTCGGGCTCGCTCGCGGCACTCACTCGCTATGCGCCGGACGGGGGCTGGTCTGCCAATATTTGCCAGGGCTGCTCTCAGTTCCCAGTCCGGCCCTGTGTATCGCTCTTCAAGAAGCCTCCACTCCCTGTGTGGTTATGGCTCCTAGGAATTATTTCAGATCAATGGGTTCTACAAAGGCCTTAGTTGTATCTCCGTATGTCATCTTGCATCTGCATGAATGACGAAATGGAAATCGTATGTGCTTTTTTTTCCGTCCTGCTATTATTGTTTAACAGCCATCTTATTTCCACAGTTTCTATATGCATCCACCCATGCTACTAATGTCTTACATAGGGTGATACTGTTGGACAGTACAGCAAACCTCATTTGTTGCAGCACCTCTCTCACCTGTCTTGTGAAAATGAGAAAGATGTTGATTACAATCTAGTCAGAACTTTACACAGATGAACGCAATTAACATCACTAGTTCTAAGCAGCATTAGGGCAATAAGAGGAACAATTGGTTTTGTTTACTACTTTTGATAAAGTGGAGTGGTGTGGCTCACTGGTTAGAGGCGGCAGAAGCAGAGGACGGCCCGGGACCAGGGTTCAATTCCCGACGCAGCAGGGTCGTGAACCAGGGTCAGCGGACTCGATAATTCTCGCCTCGGTGCCTACTCTAAACAGGGATCACACACAGCAACTCTGGGCATTAGCTTGCCTCATCTCCACAACGGCCCCCCACATACGCCGGGATGCCAGGTCTCACCCTGGAGATACCCAGTAGGGACCATCTCACAGGGAAAGCCAGGACGGGTTCCCCAGCGGTCTACAGCGCGGAGATACCCCATGTGGTGTGATTCATGCGCTTTACAAGACATCATTACATTACATCATTACATAAACTAAGACAGATTGTAGCCGGTGACGATGTCAGCAGAATTTCACACTATCGACCACAGCAAAGTGGCCTAAGGAAATCCTCCCTAGAATTGAATCATCCTTTATAATAGATAGGATGCAGATTGTTGCAGTTTCACCTTTTGCATCTGACCCTGTCCGATCACTGTTACGGATCACTGTTACAGTCTTGACTGAGTCCATTATTAGTCCACCATTCCGGTTTGACCTCTGGCAAAACATTTTGTGGGGTGAGGCTTGCGTTTTTTCTTTTTGCCAATGGTATTCTAATAATATGATGTGGCATAATTACAGTACTGAACTATATAGATTCAGGACTGATTAAGCCTGAATTCACCTATATGCACAGCATTGCTGAATCTATATAGTGCATTATGTGTTGGGGAAGAGGGCAGCTCCTGAAGCCTGTATAGCATGCAACCATAGAGTACTATTGTTTTAGCTGAAGGTTAAACAAGGTATTCCTGATAAGGGAGTGCACCTCTCATCATAAATTCATAATTATAGTACCACTATATATCCATCCTGCAGGAGGTCCTTCCATCGGAAAGTCAACCCTGATTTTAAGCACGTTTTTTTTTAGGTTGAATGGTTACAAGATACAAGTCCTTACCTAGGGAGACAGTGAGTCCACATGCAACAAATAGTTTACTTGATTGTCTGAGTACTTTGCCTCCTCCCAACTCCTGCTTGAAAAATCCAGTCGTATTGATTGACAAATTCGTCCTTCACCCGCAAATTAATGTACTAGTTTAAACTCTTTTTTAAGCTAAAGATCAAAGGCGAATTTTATCACTAACATCAAAAACATTGTCCAGTTGTAACTGCACAATAATTTCACCAGGTTTGAACTGCAGGACGTCAGGCTGCTTGCACTGGCTGTAGAGAGCAGTTTATTGTAGGGCTCAAGAGACTTCAGTATTTGCCAGTTGAATCTTACATTCGCTTTAAGGCTATTGCTCATATCCTATATTAAGGCACGGGTCTTTTTTTGCCTCACAGTTCTCATTGGTGCCCTTGCCTGTCTGCTCTATTGCAAAAATTACTGCAGGTATTACATTTATGAACAGTGATGTGTTTCCACTCTTGTTGGGCCCTTCCAACCCACCTATATGTTACCCAAACTCAGCTGAAGCAGCGAGAGAGAGGACAGTAGAAAACAGAATTGAACTAACAAATAGATTCTCCCCATTGAGTCAGATATATATTAACGACTGACTAATAAATTGCTCCCCTAAGCAAAGACAGCACATGGTCAACTCTAGTATTTCCATTATATGCCCTATAAGGGGGGAGGAAGCGGGAACAATTGAATACTCCAAGGTACGCAGCTGGAACATAGCAGGTGTAAGAAATAAAATAGATGATGCTAGGTGGCTAGATTTATTAAGGGAGTATGATGTGGTTGGGCTCCAAGAGACTTGGGAAATTGAGAATACCCTTTGGATGGATGGCTATACAATTTACTTTGAGCCCGCACTGCCTTCCGTAGCTTAGTAGACCAAAAGGCGTTTTAACAACCCAAATTTTCTTAAATGTCCTAGGTAAACATTGTAAATTGGAATCTGGGTTTGGTAATTGTCTTGTGGTTCAGATTATGCCTATCAATGCGCCTAAAGTACTTGTTAATTTTTATAATTCATTCAAAAGGTCCTCTGTGAATGTACATTAATGCAGTCTTAATCGCTTTCTAGACTCATACAGGGAAAAGCAAACTACACCATATTTGGTTATTATTTTAGGAGATTTTTTTTTATAACCAATGTTATTGATTTGTGAGAGACCAACAAGAAATAATACCAGCTTTACACACATTTAGACATGCAAGGTAAATATAAGCGGACATTACACCAGCGTAAGTGAAGTGCTAGACAAAGCAAAGGCTAAAACAGAGTCGCACCCATTCCAGTCCTCAGGCATGTTCTGAGAGTATCAGTCTTCCACCACCCCAACCCATTTGTCCCACATTCAGCGAAACTTCTTCGGGCAAGCTCTTGCCTCGTACAGGGGCTGCTCCTGGGCGGGGCACCAATCCACTCCTCTGCTCCAGCGCTTCATGGTGGGGGGCAGAGTTCAACCAGTTGGATGCAATGTCTCCTTTGGCCACCATGAACGCCGTATTCAGAATGAGCTTTTCAGCTCTGAACCCACCCATCCCCTCAGTGATACCCAACAGGACATTCATTGGATTAAGGTGAACCTCCCAACCTAGAACCTCAGTGAGTTCCCCAGTTACGGACTCCCAGTAGCACGTGATCCCGGAGCAAAGCCATACCATGTGATAGAAGTCAGATTGTGGGTGGCTGAAGCGAGGACAGGATGCATCAGGTCAGTGCCCAGGGCAATAGAGACGTAGCAGTGTTAGATAGGCAGTGTGGAGGTAGTATACTTGGACTAGGCGGATCCTTGCTGAGGCCGTTACTGTTTTGGGTGCCATCAATGCGTCTCTCCAATCCGCATCATCCAAAGACCTAAGCCAGCTCTCCCATCTGTCCCTGAGGTGTGACGTTGTATTGGGAGTGTTATTGGTAAGGGATCGGTAAATATGGGAAACCCCCTCCTTCCCTAGGTTACCGGTCATAGTATGGGCTTCGGGCAGGCTGTTGTTTTAGGAGATTTTAACATACTTTTGTGTACAAAGAATTGCCATGTCACTGATAATCTTGGCCCTGGTAATCATTCAGAGGCACATTTCGAATACACACAACAAGGTAGGTTCTTAGAGGACACCTTAGCGGAATTCGGTCTATCATACCCAAACCTCATGAGTGACGAGGTTGGTATCCCCTCGTTTAAGGGAAAGGGTGTGAACTGTACAATTGAGGACATCTTTGTTAATACAGCCCTGTTACCCCAGGTCATAATTTACGCTATCCAAAGGTCGCACTTCAGTGATCATAATCTTATACATCTCATATTAGCAAGGGGCATTAGGATCACCCCCAAGATGGGTAGGATCGTTACTGTACCACATTTAAAGGCAAAGGATCAAGGCTAAAGACTTAAATGGTGTAAGGTAGTCCCAGACCATTTTATAAATGGTCTATTAGACACTGAAGGGAATGAGATTGATCTTTGCCAAGATGGCACGAAAGGGGGAGCAGAAATTCTTACAGCTTATGATACGATTTGCAAACAGGTGGCCAGAGTTCTCGCCTATCATAACAGGGCATTCCTAAATTGTGGAGAGGTGGTTTGATCATAATTGTACAGTTGCCCACCAAAGGCTACTCTCTGCGCTAATGCAAACACCGCAAGATAAAACTCTAATAGCTGCACTTAGGAAAACGTAAAAGAAGGCCATATGCACATTTAACACAGAAATCATACATGATGCCTGGAATGACTTATTGTCCGTGGATGTCATCAAGAACAGTGCCAAGTTCTGGAAAATTGTTAATAAATCATTCTTCTCTGGCATTAGGGGTAGAAGATTGTACTGTAATATAGCGGAGGATCAATGGTTTAGCCATTTTAAATATATATACGGTGACCAGGATGATCAGGGAGTCTTGGGCACACCGCCCACGGTCAAGGCATACAGTTTGGCTTTCACGGAAAAGGAAGTAGCGAGGCTATTACACAAATGACAAGTAACAAAGCTTCTGATAGATACATCTGCAAGTGGATTCCTCACCTTGTGAATATCCCCTTGCGTCAGCAACATTCAGAATTTTTTTTGTAGCTTCTCGCCGACATGTACGATGTCATAGAGGCACAGCATTGCCTGCGACTCCGCTGACGTCACCGACACCATAATAGGCCCACGCCGGTGTGATGACATCAGTTCCCTTTTTTCTGCGTCTTCGACGCTAACGCTAATGTACCCAAATCTCACCTAGTGCCCCCCCAGCGCAACCTGTTCATAGGTGCGGTACTGGACACTACTGTGTGTCGTGCATTCCCTCCTCCTCAAAGGATTCGCGACATACAGGCAATAATTCCTATATTTTACAATGGAGCGGTCGTTCCAGTTCTGAAGGTTCTACGTCTGCTCGGTCTGATGGCTTCTTGCATTCTGGTGGTCAACCATGCACGCTGGCACATGAGGGCACTCCAGTGGTGCCTACGCAGGCAGTGGTATCAGCACAGCGGAGATCTCAGGGAGTCAGTCAGGATATCCAGAGAAACTGCGGCGGATCTGTCTTGGTGGAGCGTGGAGCGCAATCTGTCTCAAGGAAAGCCTTTTCATCTACCTCCATGGGTTGCCACAGTGATAACGGATGCATCAACTCTAGGGTGGGGTGCTCATCTGGGGGATCTGGAGGTCAAGGGTCTTTGGTCTCCAGAGGAAAGGTTGCTTCACATGAACCTTCTAGAGTTGCAGGCCATACGTTTAGCGCTCAATGCCTTCCTCCCTTCCCTTCGCGGTCAGTCAGTTCAAGTCCTGACGGACAACACGACCGCAATGTGGTATGTCAACAAGCAGGGAGGAGTAGGGTTGCAGTGTCTCTGCAGAGAGGCTCTGCTTCTCTGGTCCTGGGTTCAGGACCATCAGATTTGTCTGATGGCAAATCATCTGGCCGGGGTTCTGAACGTACGTGCAGACAGTCTCAGTCGACAGTTCTCGGCCGACCACGAGTGGAGACTTCACCCGGAGGTGGTTCGTCACGTCTTCCGGACGTGGGGAACTCCTCAGGTGGACCTGTTTGCCACTCACGAGAATGCTCACTGCCCGTCATTCTGCAGTCTCCAGTTTCCGATGCAAGGAGCACTGGGGGACGCGTTTCAGTTGAGTTGGGACTCACAGCTCCTTTAGGCGTTTCCTCCCATACCCTTGATTCCTCGGGTTCTGAGGAAGATTCGCCAAGACCGGGCCCAAGTTATATTGATCGTCCCGGATTGGCCAAGAAGGGTGTGGTCCACAGATCTCCTCCACCTCTCCTCGTGCCCTCCGCTCCGTCTCTCTCACAGGGCAGATCTCCTCTCCCAGATGGAGGGGCAGGTTCTACACCCCCACCTCCAGACCTTACACCTTCATGCCTGGAGATTGAGCGGGGCAACCTGAATTCCTTTTCTCTCCCACACGATGTGGTGGATGTCATATTATCGGCCAGGCGTAACTCCACTAAGTCCATTTATTCTTATAGATGGTCTAAATTTGTTACTTGATGTGGGGAGAAGTCTATAGACCCTTTAAGGGCTCGTTTGTCTAATATACTTCAATTTGCACTTTCCTTGGCCCAGCAGGGTTCTGCGGTGGCAACTATCAAAGGTTATTTATCAGCCTTATCGGCTTTCCATTGTTTGCCAGACCAGCCCTCTTTATTTAAATCTCCTATCGTATTACGATTCATCAAGGGCCTTACCAATACATTTCCTCCAACACCATATATAGTTCCTCAATGGGATTTGAACCTTGTGCTTACGTTTTTGATGGGTTCGCCTTTCGAACCATTGCACAAGTGTCTCTTGAGACTTTTGACTTTCAAGACTGTTTTTCTGGTGGCAATTACCTCGGCAAGGAGGGTAAGTGAGCTTCAAGCACTTAGTTCGAAGCCCCCGTTTTTATCCATTCATGCTGAACGAATGGTTCTCAGGACCAGGGCTGCTTTTCTGCCAAAGGTGGTAACACCATTCCATCTGGGGCAGTCCATTACCCTCCCTAACTTCTATCCTCCCCCTCACCCTTCCAAGGAGGAGGAAAGGCTTCACCGCTTGGACCCTAAGAGGGCGGTGAGTTTCTACCTGGACAGGACGAGAGAGTTCAGGTCGGATGGCCAGCTGTTCGTTGGTTTTGCTGGCTGCAAGAAGGGGAAGGCGGTGCACAAGCACACGCTCTCGAGATGGATTGTTTTATGCATCAAAATCTGCTACTCCCTGGCAGGTAAGGAACCTCCAGAGGGTATAAGGGCTCATTCTACTAGAGCTAAGTCTTCAACATCTGCGCTTTCCAGAGGTGTACCTGTTGAGGATGTTTGTAGAGCTGCGACTTGGGCCTCCCTCCACATTTTCGCGAAGCATTACTGCTTGGATACCGAGGTGAGGAGGGACAGCCACTTTGCGCGCTCTGTCCTCCAAGATTTTCTGGTATAGGAGAGTGGACTCCCTCCTCCGTGAGTGGGGTCTGCTGTGGGACTCTATTCACAAGGTGAGGAATCCACTGGCAGATGTATCTATCAGAAGAACAAGTTACTTACCTTCGGTAACGCTTTTTCTGGTAAATACAGTATCTGCCTGTGGATTCCTCACTGACCCACCCGCCTCCCCGTTGTCCACTCTTCTATACCTGAGTTTATTGTAATGTTTTATTTTAATTGCATTCCTGCATTTGCTTCACACTGTGTGTGTTATCTTGACATTTGTGTACTTTGTATACTGTGTATATATCTATTGTCATCGGTCCGTCCGTGTGCCTCGAAGGCACGGAAAAAGGGCGGAATTGATGTAATCAGGCCGGCATTGGCCTATTATGGTGTCGGTGACGTCAGCGGAGTCGCACGCGATGCCGTGCCTCTGACGTCGTCCACGTCGGCGCGAAGCTACAAAAAGAATTTCCGAATGTTGCTGACGCAAGGGGATATTCACAAGGTGAGGAATCCACAGGCAGATATTGTATCTACCAGAAAAAGCGGTACCGAAGGTAAGTAACTTGTTCTACCGGACCAGATAGAGTTTCAGCTGACCTTTTCAAGCTAAACGTGATATTATAGTCTAAAGTACTTGGCCTGTCGGTACGGTCTGCGGAGATCCTGGTCCCAGTCAATTATTGTTCCAGTTTTTTAAAAAAGGGCAGAGAGGAGACCCAAGATATTACAAGTCAATATCGCTGATTGATTCAGCAGTTAAAGTTTTAGGAATAGTGATACTCAGTAAACTGACAGACTGGCTTAATAAGTGAAATGTACTTTTAAACCTGCAATACGGCTTCAGGAAAGGAAGGGGCACCACGGACCTGTGCCTCAACCTGCATCTGTTAGCAGGGAAATACACCATTGCCACGAAAGGGACTCTACACCTGCCCTTTCAGGATCTGTCCTCGGCCTTTGACCAAGTAAACCGATCCAAACCATGGGTTTTATTACTTGACATGGGCATGGATAAGAACATCGTACATTTTTTGTCCAATCTGCTTGGGACCTTACTGCCACAGTAAGATTTGACCAAAGCGGCAACCACACACAGGGAATACGCATCATCAGAGGAGTTAGGCAGGGATGCATTATCACACACACTGATTATGGGCTCTAGACCTAGAAAATCCAAAACGCCTCACTGTGAAGGAAACAAAATATCTAGGGTAACTACATTTTCGTACTTAGGTGTTCTATCTGATAGTAGGGGTACATGGGCACCGCAAAAGAAAGCCAAAAGGAATGCTATGGCAAAATCGACAATAGCGGTTCTCGATTTCGCATGTAGGCTAGGGGCGAAGCTAATACAAGCTATGCTAAACATATACAGTGCAAAATATATTGCTATTTCAAATTACGGCTCTGAAATCTGGGGATATAAGGAAGTTAAGAATCTTCAAATAGTGGAAAATTCATTTTTGAGAAATTTGCTGTCAGTTCCGCAATCAACACCTTCCTACATTATTCACCAGTAAACTGTCATTGGTTTTGTGTCAGATTTGATTGTAATGGCCCCCTTACTTAAATGGATGATAACAACTTTGATCAATCCTGGATTAGAAATTAACTGTGAGATCATGTGTGATTGTCTAGCCTTGGTTAGAGCAAGCAGTATACCCTCGTTGAGCTACGTTAAAAGGTTAGCAGCCCAATTAGGATGTCCCGAGCTGTTTAACTCTACAGATAAGTTATTGAAGGAAGATTTATCTTGGGATCAAGAAATCGTACCGATATATGATGCATACTGAAAGAGAGGCTAGAGTGCTGATGAAACATACAGTACGAGCTCACCAACTACTGAAAACAAACCTTGCAATAGAGCCCTATTTAAATGTAGTAACTAAGCCCCATCATAGTTTCCTTTTCATAAGATTTAGATTTATGTATTTGTACTTTTTATTGGTTGAACCCCAGGGATGGAGAAAGGTGGAGGATCTGGGTCCCTGCTCCTGTGATAATTTTTCTCCCCAAGTCACTTTGCTATGTTCTGCGAGCATTATCTGCACATTTGTAAACGTTTTATATTACCCATTTTAAAGGGCAAAGGCTTTGTGCGGGGAGGCCCGCACTAGCATTTATGCAGATGTTGAATAATGTTTGGGAAACTTTTTAATATTGCTAGTTTTAGGAGGGACTCCATAATTTGATATATTTTTTTAGGTTTAAAGTATTTTATTAAGGTATAAAAAACATGGGGAAGGGAATAGGAGGTCAAGCGAACATACAGTACAAAAAGCGAGATGTTGCAGCGGGTCAGAAAGAAAGTAGGGAGACAGGAAGCCCCAGAGGGTAACAAGGCATAAGTCTTAAGGCAATAAGGCATCGCGAATGACCCCCCAGGAGACCCCCATTCTCTTAGCAAGGCCGCTGAAATAGCGTCCCGCAACACAGTAAAAAAACACACCATCCCTCCAGCCCCCCAACCCCGGAAAATTAGGAGAAAGAGAAGCAAAGGAAGAAAAGGAAGAAAACAATACCCCAACATCCCCGTCCGAAGGTCAGCATTAGAAGCATATAACCCCGCCCCCCGCCCCTCGCCCCAAACCCCTGACCCCACACATTCACTCCGCTGGAGCCGCCGGCGGCGTCAGCCTAAGAAGTCGCAGGTACCGTGGGCATGTGAGCTCGCGAAATTCCGTGGATAGCAGTGCCAAAAAGGGGTGCCAGAGTTCTTCAAACTGGTCAACATTCCCAGCCACCGTCAGCGACATCTTCTCCATGCCCAGTACCTGCCAGAGCCTGTGTAACCAACCAATGACAGAGGGGGCAGTGGGGGTACGCCAGAGTACCAGGATGTTTTGAACCGCGGAGCCCAGCGCAATCGCAATCTGCCTACCCCTGCGGGACTTCAGCGGGTACATCAGGTCATTGGGGAGGCCTAGCAAGACATACGCAGGGAAGCGCGGGAGCTCAATCTCAAAATGCCTGTCCACCTCATCCAAGACCTCTTTCCAATAGGCCGACAGCACCGGGCACTCCCAGAGAATGTGCGTGAGGGTACCCTCCAGTCCGCAGCCGCGCCAGCAACCTCTATCGCCGATTTTGCGCATCTCGTAGAGCCGCTCCGGGGTGTAATACCAATAGGTGGACACCTTAGTAAAGGTCTCCGTCAGCCCAGTGTGGTACGCAGAGTGCCTCGCCCGATACGCAATCCTGTCCCACTCTTGGTGGCTCAAGGTCCTGCCCAATTCCCTATGCCAGCGCTCCCTCCCTGGGTTATGGTAATGAAACGGCGGGGGTTGGAGAAACTTGTACAAGTCGGTGATAAGCTTGGCATCCGAGGTCCGGGTAACCAGCCAACGCTCATAGGGCGTAATCGAGCGGGCAGCGACGTCGCGCACTGGGGGTTGTAGAGCCCAGTGGCGGACTTGCATATAACGAAGTCTGTCCCCCTCCGTCAGGCCAAACTCCTGTCGGAGCTGCTGGAAGGGGAGTACGCCCTCCGGCCCGTAGATCTGGAAAAGCGCCCTGCAGCCTGCGCTCACCCAGTGGGAAAAGGCTCCCGGTTCCAGGCCCGGAGTGAAGTCCGGATTGCCAGCAATGGGAGTGAACGGCGATGGAAAAGTGGTGAGCTCGCGAAGCTCGCACACCGCGTCCCACGCTCTCAGCGGAACCCGGGTGATAAGAGAGGCGTAGAGGTTTGGCGGGCGGTGAGTGCGCCGCAGGAACGGGACTTCCTGGAGCGTACGGCCCGCAACTGCCTGGTCTTGAAAGAGCCAGTGTTTGTCCGATTCCCACCGACTCCACTCCACCAGATACCGAAGTTGTGCCGCCTGGAAGTACTTCCGGAGGTCCGGGACCCCGAGACCCCCCGCCTCCGGGGCAAGCATGGAGAGGACCCGCTTCATCCGAGGCTTACGGCTCTGCCACACAAAGCGGGAGATGTCTGCCTGCGCCTGTCGTATCCAACCTACAGGGGGCTGGAGAGGTAGGGCGCGAAAAAGATACAGGATCTGAGGCAGTATCGTCATCTTCACCGCTGCGATACGGCCCAGCCACGAGAGCAGGCCCTTGTTCCATCGGCCGAGTTCCTCTTTGATCTTTTTGCCCAGAGAGGAATAGTTAGCAGCGACCATTGCAGGCAGGGAAGGCGCAAGCAAAATCCCCAGGTAAGGCACCGTGGAGGAGGACCATTGCAGAGGAAAAAGACGCTGGAGGTCCCGCCTGGTGTCAACAGAGAGGGACACGTCCAGGGCGGCCGACTTAGACATATTCATTTTGAAGCCAGCCACATGGGCAAAGGAATTCAGTTCCTGGACGCAGGCAGGGAGCGACCGCCTAGGGTCATCTAGGGTCAGCAAGACATCGTCCGCATACAGGCTGACAGTATGCGTGTATTGCCCCATCCTCACTCCGATAGCATCCGGGTTATCGCGAATCCTCTGGGGAAACGGCTCCATATAGAGGGCAAACAGGAGCGGTGAAAGGGGGCAACCCTGTCTCGTGCCACGCTCAATGGCAAAGCTGCCGGAGCTGTGTCCGTTGACACGCACCGATGCTGACGGTCTCTTATAGCAATTAAAGATCATAGTGCGGAACCTCTCGCCGATCCCCAGTTTCCCAAGAACCAGCTCGAGGTACGGCCAATGAACCATATCAAAGGCCTTCTCCGCGTCTACCGATAACAGCATCCGCTCCCCCGGGACGCGTGAGGCCTTCTCTATCACGTGCGTCACCCTCTTGGTGTTGTCGACCGTCTGCCTACCGGGTACAAAGCCGGCCTGGTCCGCCTCCACCAAACCTGGTAGATGTAGACCCAGTCTGGCCGCCAAGATCCCCGTGTACAGCTTGAGGTCCACATTTAGAAGCGAGATGGGCCGATACGAGCCGCACAAAGTCCGGTCCTTTCCCGGTTTCGGGATAACCGACACGGTCGCCGAAAGAAGGTCTGGCGGGATGGCTCCCGGTTCGGAGAAGGAATTGAATAAACGAGCTAGGAGAGGCGCGACAGTGGGACAGAAGGTCTTGTAAAACAAGGCCGTATAGCCATCCGGGCCCGGGGCCTTGCCGTGTTTCAGCCGTGCAATAGCGGAGATGACTTCCTCCACATGGATATCCCTCTCCAGGTGGGTCGCCTGGGCGGGGTCCAAGGCCGGGAGGGTTACTGATTCCAGATAGGCCTCAGCCTCTCCCGGTGGGGAGGGCTCTGCAGCGTACAGCGCCTCGTAAAAGGCACGGAAGGAGTCCGCCACCTCCGCGTCACCGGAAACCGGGACCCCATCTGCTCCCGCCAGCTCCTTCACGACGTTGCGTTGCTGCGCAGCCCTGAGCCGGTGGGCCAGGAGCTTACCGCACCTATCTCCGCCGGTGTAAAAGGCATGTTTCAGGCGCAACGCCGCATACTCCGCCCGGTCTAGGTCCAACGCAGAGAGAAGTTTCCGCGCCGCCTTCAGCTGCCTCCAAACACGAGGCGCCCCCGTCCGGCGGTGAACCTGCTCAAGTTCCCTGACCTGCGCCGTTAATTCCTCCCTCTTGCGTTGACGCTCCTTATTCTCCGCCGAGGAGATGGAGATAAACTCCCCTCTGACGACCGCTTTCAGAGCTGCCCACTGCGTTGCCAGGGACGTATCGGGGTTGCTGTTGTGGATCAGATACTCTTGAATAACCTTCTCCACTCGCTTCACCACCGATTTCTTATGGAGAAGCGTGTCCCGAAGCCGCCACATCCCTCTGGAGGGGGGGGCCGCCGGCCAGGCAAAAACTCCGGAAACCGGCGCATGGTCGGACAGGGACAAAACCCCGATGTCAGCCGCCGTAGCGGCGAAGCGGAGCGGTCCACTCACCAGGAGGTAATCCAACCGTGAGTAAGTGCGGTGTGCGTGGGAGAAATATGAGTAGTCCCTATCGGCGGGGTGCATGATGCGCCAGAGGTCATGCAGATCCATCTCTGCGATCTGGTCCTGTACCGCTCTAGAAAGCTCCCCCGTCTGCGGAAAGCGCTGGGCCGACCTATCCAAGGTGGAGTCAAAGACCATGTTCAGGTCTCCCCCCAAGATGACGTGGCGGTCGGGCGAGGCAGTAACGTCTACCAACACAGATTCCAGGAAGCGATCCTGGTGGTCATTTGGGCTGTATACGGAACCAACCGTAAAGGCAACACCCCCCAGACGCATGCGATACACTAGGAGCCTCCCCTTCTGCTCGGCATGTTTATACAGCACCTCACCTCGGAAGGAGCTGGCTAGAAGAATGGCCACCCCTGCAGTCTTAGTCGCCGCCGAGGAAAAGAGTTGCGTGGGAAACTTGGCAGAGCGCAGCCTATGGCAATCTTTAGAGAGTAAATGGGTTTCCTGCAGGAGGCAGATATCCGCCTGCGACCCTTCTAGCAGGGAAAGAATCGCCCTACGCTTCACTGGGTTGTTCAGACCCTTAACATTAAGGGTCACTACTTTCAGGGGCGGCATCACTCCCAGGGAAGCAAAGCGCTGTGCAGCAAGCTCGGGATCAGTGGAAGGGGCGCGCGGGGCAGGGGCGCAGGGAAGGCCAGAATCGGCTCCGCATATGTTCGGACAGTATCGGACGGGACCCCCCCAACACCAAACCAGCTTTGAAACCCCCCCAAAACCAACCCATGGCAACCAGCCAAAACCAAAAACAAGAAAAAACACCCCATAGTCTCAGTCTAGCCCAAATGGGCGAGTCTGCAGAAAACAGTCAAGTGGACGTTCAGCCACACACCTCCAACCTCACCCTCCCAACCCCCAGCTCCAACCCAGCATCGAAGAAGCTAAGAGTCTCTCCCCCCGGAGAAAAGTTAGGCCGTCTGGGCCACGCCATTAGATTCAGGCAAGTTCCTGGCCGCAGTCCTCAGGGCCTCCGCCATATCCGCCCTGATGGTAGGGGAGTCAGGGCGACTCGCTGGTGCTGACGATTGGCGCCTCCTCGATCTCCGTCGGCCTCGCCGCTCGGGGCGCCTCCATGCGGGTGTCGTCCCCTCTTCCTCTGTAGCTGTGAGTCCCAGCACCCCACAGACATCTTGTAAGGAGCGCAGCTGATGTAGCACCCCATTCCATCGGAAAATAAGACGGAAGGGGTGACCCCAGGAGTAGTTCGTCTCATGCTCTCGCAGAAAGTCTGTAGCAATGCGGAAAGACCTGCGCTTCTGCAGTGTGATGGCGGACAGGTCTTGGTAGAGCGCCACGGGTCGTTCTCGGAAGGACAGCGGCTGCTTCCTGCGGGCCTCTGTCATAATGCGCTCCTTTAGGGGAAAATCCGGCAAGAATGCCAGGATATCAGGTGGGGGTGCCGATGATTGGCGCTGGCGGCCCACTATGTGTGCTCTGTCTATGCGGATCGGGAAGTCCGCTCCTTCTCCCAAGATGTCGCGGAATAGGTCCTGCAAATAGGCCACTAGGTCCGCACCCTCATCCGCGGACGGAACGCCCCGCACCCGGATATTATTCCGCCTGGATCTGTTCTCGAGGTCCTCCGAGTGGGCCTGGAGCTCGACACACTGCTCCCGTAGGCGGAGGACGTCCTGCTGGAGATGAACTATCTCCTCGTCGCGGCGCTGGGCCGCCGTTTCCACCGTGTCGACTCGTTCGCCCAGGCCTTCGATTTCTCTCCGCACTTCACGGACCTCTCCCGCCACCTCGGTCTTGAGAGTCTGAAATTCCTCCTTGAGGGAGCTGAATAAGTCCTCCATGAAGGACCTCGTGACAGGCGGTTCGCCCCCGGTGGAGTCCGTTGAGGTCAGGGAGGACCCCGGGGATGGCTGCGCCCTGTCGCGTAGTTGCTGGGCCCTGCCGAGCATGTCCGGCAAAGTGCGATCTCCCCGTGTTGCGCCTCGTCTTCCGGCCATCCTGGCCTCCGCGGTAGTCGAGGCCCAGAGCCGGCCGTTGTAGACGCGCCCAGGCGCTCGTGGGCACCAGATGCGAAGTCCTCACCGAGGACAAGAGTAGTGCGTCACAGGCGACAAAATGGCGGCCCGGGTCAGGGCGAGACGACCACCGGGCCAGGCAGGGCGGTCAGCAATGTCCGAGTCGGAGGCCCTCAGCCGTGTGCCCCCAGGGAGAACAGCAGATGTGTAGGTGCCAAGAGAAACCAAGGCGCCCGTATGACCAGGGCGCGGGCGAGGGTCACCAGTATTAGTTCCGCAAAGACAAGATGGCGGGAGGGTAGAACCCAGGATGCCAGCCCAGACCAGCCAGTCTATGGGCGACCCTCAAATGGCCACGGGTCGGGGAAGTGCGAACCCAATGTCTCCCAGTACCATCGACCAATACGCCCGGCCCGGGCTCCGCTCAGACTTCACCGTTCCACTCCTCCAGGCTCGGGGTCCGCAAGGCGTCACACTCCGATACCCATGGCGGGGGAGTAGATCGTCGTCGCAGGGCAGGGGTCTGTCGTCTAACGATGGTCCCGACCACCAGGGCGCCGGTCAGGAAGCATCCACACTCCGCGAAGTCCGTCGAGTCCGTTCCCCGGGATCTCCAGCTTTCAGCTCTCGACTCCGCCGAGGCGCGCGGACAGCGCCGCAGTATGCTCCGCCTCCAGGCCCTTCTCCTCGGGGCGACCCAGGCTCCCTTCCTCGGGTCGATCGTTGAACAAACTTTTAGGGGACTTCCCCCGGGGCAACAGAAGTCAAAGTGGTATCAAAACGTGCCCCAAGAACTCCGGCGCAGTTCTCTCGCCCGCAGTGCGACCGCGGGGGGAGAGAAGCGCAGGAATCGGGGCTCGAGCTGAGCCGGGCCGGAGGAGCTACGGGAGGAAGCGTCCGCTCACCCCGCCATCTTGGCCACGCAATATATTTTTTTTAAACATATTTTATTGACTTTTTATGATACCATTTGGGCTGCAGCCCGACATATACGAATTTAAGACAAGATGATGCCAAAGTACCAAGCTTGTAAACCACATTATCTACAGTTTGCATGTATAACAACAACACAAACTTTGCGCAGAAATTTCAATGAAAAATACAATGTGCTGCATGTGGCCCGGAACGTATGAGGGAGACTACTCATCAAGGGGTTTGAGAGGGAAGGGGGAAGGCAAATACCCTGGCATGTAGCCCATCAAGATCATATTTTTCAATACTTCTGAGGGCAGCCTCACACCTGGAAGACCACAATCTCTGCACCCATGCATCTGTCCAATTCTTTTCACCATTTCCCTGATGTCGGGGGGGGAGCTCCCTTTCCACAGCTGACAATATCGCGCTTGGCTATAGTAAGGGAAAGGGAAAGCAGATATTGCTTATATTGATTTCCCTATGTCATCAATGCTGTGGAGTAGGAACAATCTAGGGTCGTGGGGAAGATCCCAGGACAGCACCTCTTTTAGACAAGCGGAGACTTTGTGCCAGAAGGGTTGTATAGCGGTACAACTCCATACCGTGTTTATGAACGTCTCCTCCTCTTTTTCACAGTGTAAGTACTGTGGGGATGGAATAACCCCCATCCTCCAGAGACGGTGACGTGTATAATAAACTTAATGGACATACTTGAATTGAATGAGACAGTATCTAGAGGACACCGCCGCACCCCGGGGACTAGCTATGGCCTCAGCCCAGTCATCGTCGGTTATGTCTGAGATACCGTCTTGCCCCGCCCTTCTGGTCTTGTGTAAGGTCGTAGTGGAGTGTTTTGTCAATGTCTGGTAGATCTGTCGCCCATGAGGAGGCGGCCTTCCAGGGGGTGAAACTATTAAAGATTGTCCAAGGTGAGAAGCATGGGGGTGAGAGTATGATGCAGCTGGAGGTATTTGTAGAATTGCGTTTTATGGAGTTGGTATTCTTCCTGCAGGTGTTGGAAGGACTTTTAGGTAGTGCCCCTCAGAACGTCCTCTAGTGTCGATATGCTGACTAGGTCCCACTGGAGGAACCCCATTAAAGCTGCACCTGGTGCAGGTAAGTACCATGCCTCAAGGGCGTTGCCTGGGTCAGATGCCCATGCCACCCTATTCACTGAGCGGTATACAGCCAGAACTGAATCGTTGATCTACTAGCATGGGGTAGGAAATAGAGCCTCTGTGCGCTGTATAGCATTCGAAGAAGGGGGTGGATCCCTTCCATTGCTAGTGCGAACGCCGGATCTGTTGGTGTATAATACCGCCATTCATTAATGACCAATAAATGAGAGGCCGCATAGTATGAACAAACGTCTGCCGCCGCAATAAGTAGATTGCACGCAGATCTGTAGCACCACCTGAACGCAGGAATTTTTTATGTACAGCATTTATTAGCGCAAACCATGATCACGGTATGTGGTACGGGAAATTTTGTAATCTATAAAGCCCTCTGGGGAGAAAGACCATTTTAAAAATCGCTGAGAGCCCCTATAGCGAGAGGGGTGAGATGACCATATTGTTGTCTCATCTCAGAGGCCGGCAAGCAGTGGGTTGATGTTGCGCTCCAGGATATCTTTGGACAAGGAGACCTAAAGATGCCCAAATACTGGAATCCCTCCATCGTGTGTGTTAACTTTGCCGCCCATGTACCTCTACCCTGATGACCACATACTGGAAGCAGCACAGACTTAAAGGGGTTGGTATGAAGCCGGTTGCCTGGCCGAAGACCCAGAGGATCTGTAGGATGCGTGGTCCTGAGATCCATGGGTCTGTCAGGAAGAACAGGATGCATATAGCGCAATGCAGTTAGGTTGCGACCGTGGCCTTTCAAAGCCCTGAAGCACTGGATCCCGGCGAACCCATACCACCAGGGGCACCACCGCCTGGGCGAATAACAGTGGGGAGAGGGGGCAGCCCTGCCTTGTGCCGCGACTGATGGGAAAAGGGGCCAAGCCATGACCTGCGATTCGCGCTGAGGCATTTGGTTCTGTAGAGAGCAGGCGAATGTATGTCAGGAAGCGCAGGCCAAAATTAACCGCTTTCAAAAGCTGGAAGGGATATTCCCAACTGAGACAATCAAATGCCTTGTCCATACCGGCAAGAAGTATGACCGCGGGGCATCCCAACTCTGGAGCCACTGCCATGGCGTTATGGACCCGGCGAATGTTGTGGCGTTTGGCTCGGTGTGGCATAAAGCCAAATTGGTCTGGGTGGATCAAATCGTGTACACAGGTCCGGAGGCAATCAGCTAGTACTTTACACAGTAGTTTAGGCTCAAAATTAATTAGGGAGATGGGACGGTATGAGGATGGGTCTTCCGGTGGGCGGCCGGGCTTTAAGAAAAGGACAATCTCAGCCTGCCGCCAGTTCCGGGGTAGTATTTGCCGTTCAAGGGCGCATTGCATTGCCTCCAACAAATGTGGGCCCAGTGTGGACATATGTGATTGGAGGAACTCCATGGGAAACCCATTGGGATCAGGGGCCTGCCCCAGACACATCACAACCAACGCCTCCGTTAAGTCATCAACTGTATTGGGAGCATCAAGTTGGTCTCTCATCTGATCTGTTAGTCTCGGGGGGTTGGGGGGGTGGATATCCCGAAGAAACTCTGCAATAAGGGCCTCTGAGAGCTGTACTTTCCGTGTATATAGTGTGAAGAGGTAACGTGCAAATTCTGCGACAACATCTTCTGGAGAGGTATGCAAGACACCATCCGTTCCTGGGATAGTTGGAACGGTGGCTAGGGACCACTCAGCTTGTCACAGTCTATGTATCATTCTGCTTGATTTGTTCCCCCACTGGCTAGCGTCACACGGTGTTGTGACGCTAGCCAGATTTTCTTCGCCTCGTCCATGAGATGTTGTTGTAGCTGCTGTTGTGTAAGGGATAAATACTTTGGAGGAAGGGACTGGGATTATGTATGTATTGTGTCTCCAGAGATGTATGGCGGGCCGCCATCCTAGCGAGTTGGGCGGAGTGCTTACATTTATCATTCGCACAATAGCTAATGTCCACCCCCTGGATTGTAGGTTTTGAGGCTTGCCAAAGGGTTTCTTTGGACGGGGCCGAGACGACGTTTATATCCAGATACTCCTGGATGTTCGTGGCAAGTAACTCGTGATAATCAGGGTCTCGAAGGTGCCATGGAGATATTTGCCACCTAAAGGGAGGTTTTTGAAAGTGTAGGAGAAGTTTTACCGTGACTGGAGAATGATCAGACAGCCCCCTGGGGAGATGGGAGACCTGGGAAAAAATATGGATATAGCTACGTGGTATGAACATATAGTCTAGCTGGGACAGAGATACATGGATCGTGGGCATATATGTGTTGCCGATCTCAGCGGGGTGATATTCACACCATATGTCTGACCACCCCAGTATGCCGGTGAGTAGGGACAATTTTGATACAGCTGTGGGAGGGCACACACCGGACCCGCGCCTTCTATCAAGTAGCAACATGGTATCATTCCAGTCCCCTGCAAGAAGAGTTATACCGTCCAGAAGTTGGCTCCACAGACGGGTGATGTTGTCAACGAAAGTAGTCCCCGAGGCGGGGGCGCGTAAATGTTACCAAAGTTAATGTGTTCTCCATGAATTGTAACTGACAGGAGAACATACCTACACCCAGGATCCACCCAGTGTTTTACATGGATGAAAGGGAACACGGCGATGAATGAGAATAGCTGTCCCTCGGGAACCACTTGTAAATCCAGCATGGTAAATCAAATGATACCCAAACCTGGTCAAGCAGGGAGCCTTATTACCCAAAAGATGACTCTCCTGCAGGAGAAGAATGTCAGCTCCATACCTCTTGGCCGGTCAAAGGAGGGCACCCCATTTGATTTTGTTGGGTAGCCCCTGAACAATCCAAGTTACCACGGTCAGTGTACCCAATGGGGAAACAGTCGCCTGAGTAGCCATGTATTGTTTGTAGAAGTATCATTAGCATCAAGCCTAGTGAAAGATGTATTGTGTGTCTGCGCATGTAAAAAAGCTAAACTTAGTGTAACCATGAACCCTAAAGACCCCCCCCCCCTATCCCTCCTCCCCGATACTGGCAAGAACACTGAGCATCTGTTGCAGTGAAGGGCGCCCTAGAACCCCGCCCAGGGTGCCTCCTCCAATGGATCCCAACCTTCCCATTAAACATGAACATTTGGGTACAAGTGTCTGAGGCTGGTCAGCCACATTCCGTATTGTCCACTCCTACTTGCTGCAGAATAAGCGGAGCATATCCAAATGATGGACAGTCAGCGGGGACCAAACTATAACATTTAGCCATTGGAGTATTCAAGATGCCCGCTCAGGGCAGGAAGAGCGACGTTAGGATCCAGTTCGGTGTCTCCCCTTCGATTTTGTCCTACGAGGTCTATTTTGCTGCGAACTTCTGGAGGAGTCCGACTCTAGTGGCGGTGGGGAGTAACGCTTCAGGTAGGCTCGTTCGTCAGTCCAAGCGAAGACAGCCTCGGGTGTGTCGAAAAAATAAGACTTGGTGTTATACACGACACGTAATCTGGCGGGATAGAGTAGCATATATGCGATGTTAAGATCTCGCAGTCTCTATTTTGCTGTTGTTAAGGACTGTCTTTCCTGTTGCACTTGTCGAGTTTAGTCCGAAATATCATTATCGACCGAGATTCAAATATTAGTTTGTCCTTGTGTGATCTAGAGAATTGCAACACTGGATCTCTGTCTGCATAGTTACGTAACTTGGCGATAACTGGCCGTAAGCTTTCCCCTGGGTGGGTGGGGGGGGCTTTCTCGTCACTGCTTAGTGGGCTCTCTCAACTACGAAGCACGTGGATACCATATCAGCCGGTCGGAGATCTTTGAGGCACTGGGCGAGAAAGCTGTTCATGGAGTTACCCTCACAACCCTCGGAAAGCCCACAAAACTAAGGTTGTTTCTTCTGGCGCGGCCCTCAGCGTCTTCCACCCGGGATGCCAGCTCCTGCGAAATCATGGTCCGCTTATTGATGCACTGCTGTAAGGTGGTCACTGTATCCTCAATGGAGGACACCTATGCCTCTGCTTCAGTAATGCGGTCCACTGCTTTTCTCACATCATGGCGTAGGAATGAGACTTCCGATACCACTGTACCTGTTTTGGCATCCAGTGTGTCCCTGGCCTCTGTAATGGTCGCCAAGAGTGCTGCATTGTCTGGTGTAGGTCCACTCGCGGACCCTCCTCCCGTTGTCGTGGTATACTGATCTAAGGTGCTTTGTTGTGTACTTGTGCCGCCAGGCTTGTCCTTCCCCATAATGGAGCCGCAGATTGGTCACTCCGAGGATGTCGGGGGTCGACAGCTAGGAGCGCGATGAGTCGTGCAGGGTCCTAACAACACAGGACCACCGCACCGGGGGGGGACACCGGGGGGAGGGGCACCACAAGCCGACCCTCACGGAAACTAGCTGCTCCCGAGCCAAAAGCTGCACTGGGCCTAGCCCAGCTGCTTCTGCCACCCGTAACAGCCAGCCAAGTAGGCCCCCCTACCGGGATCTAACTCGCCGGACCACCAGCCTGCACGTAACCCCCGCCGCCGTCCCGCGTCCAGGTCGATTACCCGGTTCTGGTATTAATTTGCGGCACTACGTGGCCTATGGGGTGTAAGGGCGTAGTGTGGGGCTGCGACCCACTGTGCAGTGAAGTGCCACTTGGGTGATTCACAGCACCCCCGTCCCTAGCAGTACTGTCCAAGCCCAGCAGTGGCGGTCACAACTGGGACGATGCAGCCCTTGGCAGGTACAACAGCTTCCCAAGGGTGAAAAAAAGGGGGGAGGCCACCGCTAGCACTCCAGCGCTGTGTCCAAGGGCCGAGGATATGCCGTAGGGCCTGCCAAATAGCGATCAGGCCAATGATCTACTAAGAGTGCTCCGGCGCCTGGGCCGCTCGTAGCGTGGTGCCGCTCAAAAATCAGGACTGCCACACCACAGTCCGGGCGCGCCACGCCAGCAAAGAGGCCCCGGTGCTAGGAAATGGAGAAGCGGCCACGCGGGACTGGCGTTCAGCGCCACACGCCCCTAACCAACGGAGGCTCAGCGGGGCCCCACCATCCACCCGCTGGCCAGCATCTGGACCCAGGCAGGCCCGACCTCTCGAGTGGAAAGGGCGACCCAGGCCGGTAGGCCCTCCCGCGACTGGGGCCGTAGCCTTGGAACGGGGCAGCAACCACTCCAACAATCCCGCGAGGAGGCCCGGTGAGCGAGCACTGCCATCCGCCCATCCCTGGCCCCCCATCACCAGCCACACTCCTCACCTTGGGGCCCCGGCCTGGCCCCAGTGCAACGTTCCGCATCCTTTGCCAGGGACAGGATAGTAGGCTGGCAGCGCCAGGGCCCAGCCTGTGCCACGTCTCGGAGAGCCTCAATGTTGAAGCACTGCCGCAATCATCTCTCCGCTCCACAGCTCCACGCGTGGTGTCCCGTGCTGATTAGAGGTCCCTCTGTTGCCCGATGTGCTGCACAGAGGCGGATTTAAGCAGTACTCACTCGGATTAATGGTGTGGACGCGTGGAGCTTACTCAAGCTGCGTCCGCCATGTTGGCTGACCAAGCCACGCCCCCATAATTTGATATATTTTAACCATTTTTAATCATAATGAATTGCTTGGTGAACTGGTTGACTACTATGTCCAAGAAAATTTTAATTACCTAAAGTTCTTGAATGAGATTCTTTACCATGTTGGAAAGACATGTATGTTCACGTTTTTTCATTGTTTTAAAAATGAATTTTTGTAGTATGCTTTTATGGTTTTAATTAACCGAATAAAGTAATTATGACTGAGTGACTGAGCGCCTTTTTGTGCAGACCAGGATTGTATTATGTTGTGTTGTATTGTAGTGAATTTATATAGCACTCACTACCCATGGTGAGGCACTGAAGCACTTTGACGTGAATAGCACTCTACTCCGGAACCCAAGTTTAGTCGTCAATCCAGTTGTTATTGGTTAATGTTAGTTATTTGGATTAGTATTGTCCTCTGAATGAAAACATAACCTGTATGTACTCAAGCTGTTTTGTAGTAAGTTAAATTAATATGTGTTAGATATGCTCATTAGTGGGGGCTATGTTACTTAATAAAAATAGTAGGTTGGGTGAATAGATAGGCTGGAGGAGATTAAGGGTCTGATTTAGATATTGCCAGATGGGTTGCTCTTTCCCAACGTGGATGGAAGTCCCACCCACCATAATCTAAATCCCATAACATCCTACAGAATTTAGATTTTGGAAGACGGGATATCCATCCTTGTTGTGACGGAGTAACTCATCCGCTGATATCTAAATCAGGACCCTAAGTATTGTTTGGTTGTAGGGATATGATTTCAAAGTAGGAGTGATTTCGATCTATGAAATGAGCTGACAGCAATTTGCTGAGATACATTAATATAGAATAAGGCAGTTAGGCATGCTATACTCAGAGAGAGACTGCATGCAGTATATGGAAGCTAAGGAGATGGTAATTCCATTGATAGATAGCCAATCTAAACAAACAGTAGTTTAAAGTCAAAACCATATTTGTTTCATGCAGGGCTCTAGGACAACCGTATTAGAGGGCTTTTTGAGATTGCATGAAATCGAAGAATGGAAAACTAAAGAGAGAAACAGCATTTCCATGTGAGATAGTGTATAGCACCTATTACCCTTAAATGCGGCACTGAAGTGTGCATCCACATGAATAGTATGCTACACCATGTGGATGTGTGGTTAGAAGTGTTTGCTTTCAGCCTAGTTGGAAAAAGTTTCCATGCCATGCTTGATAAAAACTGAGGTGGGTTGTGTTATGGGACACAGCTATTAGAAATGGAATGAATGAGAATGTTTAAGAGATAGACATGTTTTATTGTTTGTAGTATGCGAGTAGCACTTACTAGCTCTGCGTGTTCCTTTACCGTGTTGATATTATTAAATTTATGTTCTTAGTCCCATTTCCTATGTTGGTGGTGACAGTTTGTCCACTCTGTGACCATATGTATCTGAGCGTGGTACAGGTGTGGAGGAGTGAGTGGGAATCTGAAATATGTCCAAATTGACAGCTGCAGTTCTCCTGTACATTAATAACACAACAAGAAGTTGATTAAGGAGATTTGCCAAGATGCATCATGTTTTAATAGATTTAATTTCTAAAATCTTGTTTCTAGGTGCAGATTCTTCCCCTTTTGAATATTCCCCTGGGGTCAGACTGGATCCAGAAAACGTTTGAGGAGTACTTCTGCTCTCTGGAAGATGGTGCCTTGCGGCTCCGCACTGATGACATTAAGCTCCAGAAATGGCATGTGGGGCCTTTATAGGCGCCACTCCCAGGCTTTGGCATCAGTTCCTTTCTTTCCTCACCATCAGACGCAGACCTGGAGCTTCCTGTTGTCTTTCAAAGACACTTTACTTTGGTTTTGTTCTCCAAACTTACTCAATGTGCAATACCCCCTAAAAAGACAGGTTTCAAGCCCTGTAGGAGCTGTAACAAACCGATATCTTTGATGGATCCCCACCAGGTGTGCCTGTGGTGTCAGGGGTCAAACCACGACTCCATGACCTAAAGAGATTGTGCATCCATGAACTCAAAGGGCACCAGAGAAAATGATGCAAAACTTTGTTACCAAGTGTAATATAAAATCTGCGTTGGCACCACTCCAAGTCCTGTACCGCGTCGAAGCTTCGATCCCAGTTCTAATCCCATTCCCAGAGTTGAAGGTGCCACTTCAGAGGCTGGTATTCTTCATGCTCCAAATCTTCAGTTAAATGCAAAAACACAAGAAATCAAAGCAAAGTTCCACTCCTTCACTCTGCTCACACTTCCCCGAGCAAGTGCTTGGGTGACACTCCCCCAAATAAGTGCTAGAGGTGTAACCAGCCATTTTGATCACACTCACGGAGTTGGCCAACTTCGGAGTCGATTCTGGAGCTGGTTCCGTCAAGGTCAAGACTGATTTGCATATGGCCATGTCTGAACTGGGGTGGTGTGGAGTGCCAAAATACGATGGATTTAGGCCCAGATCTCTGTACTGGGGTGAATGTATGACATTGTTCTTCATTCTGTCCATCAACTGTGGTTTTTGCATTTGTCACCCCGAGAGGGATGGGTATGCTCAGACGAGAGTCCCATGCCCTCCACACTACTGGAGTCAAGCTATCCTGGCTGAATACGGCTGATAGCCCGAAACCGGTCCTAGGATGCTTGATTCCGGTCCAGGAAATACATGGCTTGGCAGTTCGGGCTGGACTGTTTCCATGAGGCACAGGGTCAAGGCTGATTTGTATATGGCCATGTCTGAACTGGGGTGGTGTGGAGTGCAAAAAACGATGGATTTAGGCCCAGATCTCTACTGGGGTGAATGTATGACATTGTTCTGCATTCTGTCCATCAACTGTGGTTTTTGCATTCGTCACACCACAAATTTACAGGGTATTATGCCATGCCACCCCAGATTGAGGAGTCTTAACACATCCATGCTCCAGGTCTTTGATTTCTTACTGACTCCCTCTGGCACACCTTCAGACCTCAAGGAACGAAGAGTCTTTCAATCTGGAATACTGCAGGCTGGTTCGCCCTCAGTGCCAGCTAGTCATTCTGAGACAAACTTGTCTCCGGCTCCTGTTCTGGCACATTTTTGGCGCCAAAAACCACACTGGGACCTGGTTTGTTGATGCTAATGCTGCCCGAAGAGGTGACCGCCCTGATTGTCCTCTCGGACGCCAAGTGGACACTAGTCTGACTTCGACGAATGTCAGTCCCTCACCTGACCTAGGCACCCATTTCTGCACTCAAATTACCACAATGCAGGCAACATTCTTTGCATTCCCTTTTTAGGACAGTCTCTGGTCATGCTTATGGCATTAAGGAAAGTAAGTTAAACAAATTAGACAAAATGAGAAGGATTATTATTCTGGACATATTTTCACATTTTCTAAAAACTTTGATGACATTAACAAATCCAAGCAGACACAGTTGACGGATGATGCTGCTGAATTAAGCTCAGTGCATTATAGTAGCTCTGACCTGTCTTCGGTTGATGAATCAGGGCCCACTAAAAGAATGGGGCCTAAACATGTGAAATTGTCTTCTTTTTCTGAGGAAATTCAACGTATGAAACTGGGAAAAAGAAGAAACTTGGGAAAACAAGGAGGGGGAGGAGAAAAAGTTGAAAATAAAATGATGGGCACCAGGGGTCAGAACAAGAACAAAACATAGGGCCTGACATAATTCCTGATCCAACAGTCAATAACAAGAATGAGATCTTACAAATAATACATTTATCTGATAGACCAGTTAATATGGAATTGAATGTCTTGCAACACGGTTTGTCGTTTTGCCTGGATGGGAATTGGGACTTTGTTAACCTAGAGATTGATCTTTTCAAATTTGCTACAAGATTAAAATTAAAAAGCTTTTTTTCGGTACATGACAAACAATATATTATGGATCACAGGAAAATAAAAATATCTGAATTAACAATTTCTAATGTCCAGGATATACATTTATTACTATCTTTGTCTCATGAAACTGATGTTGAAATTGATTAATTAACCGCGATTTTGGATGTTGAAATGGATTACAGTTGTACGAATGGTTTAGCACCTGCGTCTAAGTTTACTCCTCAGGGGAATCGATATGCAGATATTGATTTATTTGTTAAAAAGACTTTAGGTGAACTTGATACATTTCTAGACTAAAACACTCTAAAGGTCACCAATATTCAAAACATTCTAGCCTGTCTATACAGGAACGAAGTGCTATTATCAATCTAGGCTTGGATGAGTCAATTGTAATCAGGGAAGCTGATAGGGACGGAAATATTGTGATTTTACGGAGAGAGGATTATGACAATAAAAATAATGAGACAATTGAGCAACAGGAACAGCTGAATTAATTCAAATTCCTTATGTGTTAAAAATGTCTCTGCATTGAGAAGAACATGAGTAATTTAGATTACTGTTACTGTAATAGAGGAACCCCCTCTTAGACAACACAATTCTGGAACCTCGCAATTAATGAAAAAAGGCACAGCGTCTTATTCGTTGTATTTTTGTATTTATCTGAATTAAATTCATTCAATAAATATTTCAAACAATTCATACAACGACTGTCAAAGCGAATATAAAGTGCAAAATCAATGTCAATGGTGAATAGTGGTCACGTGGTGAGGCAATATGCACATTTAGGGATCAAGATCTATACAGTCAATATATACATCTATATACAGTTCTTTTTTCTTTGTCGGAGGCCATGTACTGATAAGTGTCTAGAAATTCTCAAGGTTTCTTTAAGTTTGTGCGGAGGCCTAGAAGTTATGGGCCTTTGTAGGATGTCGACGTTTCGACCCTTCTGCGCCTATGTCTGAGGTCGCGGCGGGTCTACATCAAGACAGGAATGTGTTGCACGACAGTCCAGAGTTAACAAGTCGTGGTGAATCGCCTATTAGGTTGGGGCACAATGGCCTTGTAATCCGCTTCCTAGTAGTGAAGGGATGGAAACGCAGGCTCCGAGTTCAATGCATTCGCTGCCATCTGTCAGCTTATCGGGCTCTTCCTTGCCTCACCACGTGACCACTATTCACCATTGTCACTGATTTTGCACTTTATATTCACTTTAACAGTCGTTGTATGAATTGTTTGAAATATTTATTGAATGAATTTTTCAGATAAATACAAAAATACAACGAATAAGACGCTGTGCCTTTTTTCATTAATTGCGAGGTTCCAGAATTGTCTAAGAGGGGGTTTCTCTATTACAGTAACAGTAATCTAAATTACTCATGTTCTCCTTAATGCAGAGACATTTTTAACACATAAGGAATTTGAATTAATTCAGCTGGCCCAAATATATAATTTGATACCTTATCCCCAACAATTCCTTGAGCTATCGGAACAGGACAAATGTTCACCGGGGAAAGGTCTCTTTTCACTTTGTGTGATGAAGCACGGGCTGTTAAAATCAAGTTCACCAGCTCAAAAGCAGGGCATTCATGGAGACAGTGTCCATTCAGAATCAAGAAAAAAGGCAGTCACAAAACCAATCGAAATGAAAAGGAAAAGTAACGAAATTGTAATTTAAATGTACATCCACGGCGGAATACAGTATCTCTTTTTCAACCAAAAGTATAATTCATGCCGTCTACCTCAGGTTCGTCAGGTGAATCTAAAGAGAATTCATCATAGTCGATAAAGTAGCCGGAAGATGTTCGATCTATTTTTGGCAGTGTAGAACTAGGAGTTGACTTCTGTGTTGTTATGTTTCCTGCAGCTCCCATCTTTGTCTGTTTGCTGAAAATGAAATCTAAGTTTCTGTGCATGAAGTTTGTAAGATATTTGTTGATGTAACAGAAAGAATTGATACTTCAGTGTTAACTTTCCCCTGTAGAGGAGAAGAAGCTCCATTGCTGATCAAAGCTTCCATAGGGACTTCCTGTAGGGTGGTGAGAGGAGGCAGGTAACTAACTAGGAGCCCTGTTGGCCTACTGTGTATTACCGCACACATCTCTTGTTTTTGCAGCGAGCAAGGGGTGAAAGGAAGGACAGTTCTTGTACCTTCACCGGCCAAGACTGGTATAGGCGCTCTGTAAGATGGCCCAAATTCCTTCTTGTCCACTATCTTCTCCCAGCATAGCTCACCAATCTTGGGGATACAACCAGGAGTTGCTGGTGCTTCCTTCACTCTAGTGGAGGAACGTTTCTGCTGGAGGTTGCTCTGAGGTTCTTGAAAGTTGTAAAACATCCAAACTTTCATTGGTGTCAAACTGTGTTTCTGCTGCCACTGTACTGTGACAGTCAAGATCGGGAACGCACATCTTAACCCCAAACAGGATCTCATAGCAAGTCCAACCACCCAAGGATTTTTTATTCTGATTGTTTAGGGCCCTCTGGATCCCATACAGGTGATGAATCCAACTGCGACATAAACCTAATACACTGCTTTAATTCCCGGTTCTTCCTTCACTAATGTATTTCCCTCGGGATTGAAGGGGGAGGAGTACAGCACAGTCACACACAATTTTTCCATGTTGTTTTTGTAAGTCCTGGAGGCAGGTGCTGGACCGTGGTCCAAATGAAATGTGTTTACTGTGTATGCCCCAATAAAGACTTGCAGATCTTTCATAACAGTTTGTGCATTAGCTGATCGCTGTGGCCAAACCTATAGGATTCGAGAGCAGGAATCCAATGCTACCAAGATGTAATTGTAAGCCCCATCAGATTGTAGAGGGCAGCAGTGGTTCAAGTAAACACAAGAAAGAGGCTTGTCTGAGATCAATAGAGGTGTCTCCAGTGGAGGCGCTAAGGAGTAAACCTTCATTTGCTGACAAATGTTGCATTTGAGGACTGGGTCCTGGGTCTGTTCGTATAGACCTTGCCACCAATAGCGTTGCTGCAATAATGAAATTGTAGCTGCCACCCCTGCATGAGCAGGTGCTAGACCTTCATGTGCTGCTAGGATTAAACCTAACCTGCAGTTTAAATTAAGTACGACTCGATCCCCCACTCCGGGAATCTGAGCAGATGAAATGTTTTACTCTTTTACTAGGTCTGGCTCCCAAATGATCTCTACCTATTGTTGCATGGGTTTCCTCAATCATTTTTGGTAACTCGTGCTCCTGTTGAGTCAATTTTGTGAGTCGTTGGCGTACAGCCAACACTGCTGCTTCCCCTTTAATGTTACACAACATTATGGTGGATACTGCAGCAAAGTGGCCCATCAGTTTCATCCCCAAATCTAGGGCAGGGGCTGCCCGTACTAATTTTGTATCTGTTTAAACACCTATGGAAAAACAGCTAATGAGGGTGTACCATGTGTTCTTGTATATACTGCAGCAAAGACTGTACTCCAAATGTTGCCATCTTCCATTGGCGGAGCCATCCCCTTTGGCAAGCGTACTATGAGAATTCTCTGTTTTTCCCGAGGTGCCATATGGAGAAACACTGCTTCAAGATGGTTGTCTTTTGTGCAATCCAGTCTGGAATGTCCTACCTTCTGATAGGGATTGAGCCATGACTGCATTGATGGTTTGTGGATTAATTCCAGGTGTAGCCAATTGTGGATGTGCAGCTTGAGCAGCCCTTGCAGGGCTCGAAGGAAAAATTGTGTTAAACATCTATATGTTTTAACAAGATTAGCATACGTAGCTCTGGAGCTGTCAGATTGTCTATATCTGGATAAGATGTGTAACTTGTTAGAACTAGCCATTTTGCTCCCTTATTTGTAAAGGGAACTTGTCTAACATTATTGTTTGATGCTCTTGGTAAGTTAGTGATATTTTTAGTGCCCAATAAGCTGTGTAGTTGTTATGAACTGCTACTGCCATTTATGTGTGAAACAGTTTTGTAGTTGTATTAGTTGCGAGGAATGTAACCCATTAATAGTTATTTATGTTATATATATATATAAATAATTTGTGGGCCTCAACCGTAAATGTAATGTCTCCCCGTCTGGGGCAGACCACGTTGTAACTTCATTTGTGTAACCGCATGTCTGCAGTTAGCTGGTGTGTTAATTGCTGGTTCGTCCTCAGCTATTTGAATATGTGGAATCAGAGAGGGTACATTTACGGGGCAATCCTTTGAAAAGTTCAAGTTTCAATAACCTCTAGCCAATACATAGTGTTTACCTATTCAGCTGAGGAGGATTTTTTCCCGAATACCATGGACGTCTCCTCGTGGTAGGTGAGTAGGGGTCTTTGGGTATACAAAGAAAACTACTCAGGCGATCCATTAAGCAAGAACCCAAGCTAAACGTTGGTGGCGCCATGTTGTTTGGCTCATACTTTCCCAAGGAAAACTGTACATTTCTTGGACAACATAACCATCAGAATTGTGCAAGATTGATTCTATGCACACCATCCCAATATTTTGACCGAAGTCCTGCTTGCTCACAGTGCACCATCTTTACCCCTAACCTTACAGGGTAACAAATGGATGTGCAACCTAAGAACATTACTATTCCCCTGACTCCCCAAAGAAATTTTGGTAACGGATCTAGAACCCTTTCGTTTAGTTACTCATGCATACCCAAAAGGATACACAAGAAATATACAGTACGTATGTTTAATATTTATTGAAGCATTGTGATTATTGAGTAAAATACTTGTGCTGGAATAATCAATAGAAGGAAACAGAATCATGTGAATAGCATTACATGATTGTTGAAAAAGGTGAACAGTATAACCATCTTGTTTATTACAGGGAATATATGCTTGCATACACGTACTGCAATATAGTGTACTCCTACCTAGCACATTCTAACCTATCATGTCTAGGGTAAGTGGATCTGCCAAATCCCTGTAAGGTGATCTAACTCCCCATTACCTGTGAGTTAATGTAATCAAGATGCCCCTCTTGTTGTAGAGCTGGACAGCATCCCTCGCATGAGGTAAACAGGAACCAGCTGAGCTGGAGTTCCAGCATGGATTGACCTCTCAGTGGCAGCGAAATGCTACTCTGTACAAGCAAAGGCTAGATGTTGTTTATATAATACCATCATCTATATTACCATGCTGAAGCCCTGGCCAGTTCGCTACTGTTTATTACACTTAGCCCTTGTACGGAATGTTCAAGGTGTTCTGGTACAGTGCCTACGAAATGGTAGCAAAACTTGGTTTGCAGAATAAACAGTGGCGGCTCGAATAGGGCATGCTGCAGGGCGGTGCAGAGGGGTTGGGGAGGGGCAGGAGGGGGTTGTAAACTCAGACATACGACGGAACGGAGGAAAGTAAGTAATTATTGCTTTCCTCCATTCCGTCTTATGTCCGAGTTTACTACTCCCTCCCTGCCCGTCCCCCCTCGCCCCACTGCCCCGCAGCACGCCCTATGCGAGCAGCCACTGAGAACAATATCCTGTAAGTGCACGCAAAAGAATGTGTATCTAATGTCATCATGTTCAGGGAGAGAAGGCAACTTTAGAACGTGAGCATTTAAAATGACGTTTCTTAACCGGACCTACTATAACCACGTGACAGTAGGCAAACTGTTGTTAGCAAATTTCAGCTTCTGAATATGGAAGACCTAAATTGCTTTTGCTGCACCAGAAGATGGTTCCAACACATCTTTGGTTTTTCACAGGGACATAACAGTATACTACAACAGTACATCAAAGTTTGCTTAATAAATTACTTTTCTGGCTATGTATTAGGTCTACATCTTATATATAGCTCTGCATTAGATTTTAACGGACAACTTGTATTTTAGGTGAACAGGGAAACAGTAAAAGAAGACTAGCAAATGCCCAGTCAACTGTGATTGTCAACCACAATACTACAGAGAAACTTTCAGAATCCACAGATGATGATGATGATGATGACGATGGTGATACAGACAGCGTTATTGATGAATGCGAGGTGAATGAAAAAGCACCCATTGAATTAATGGCAGAGGTATATACATTTAATTTCATTACTTTGCATATACGTTAACTTGATGTATGGATTCCCTGCTTAATTTGTTTACACTGGTGAAGAACTGGATTTCTTGATGAGACTAGGGAGTAATTCCCTTATCACTTGTACCAGATAACAGAAAATAATGTTATTGATTTGAAAAATATCAAATGTTCTGCTATTGTTGAGGATTGGTTAATGATTGGCACTGCATTTATTTTAATGACAGTCCGGTCCTGTGTCCTTTACAACTGTTGGTGTAATTGCTCATGCTTACACTGTGGGACCTATCCACAAACCTCATTTTTGTGTATATTTAGTAGTGCTTCAATAGTACTATTAAATTACAATAAAATGCTATTCACAAGCCTACAAGTGTAAATATCCACCTCCACATCTCCTAGCTTCTCTTTTTGGAAGAAGCGAGCACATGTACGTTTACTACGTAGTAGAAAATGTGGGAGGGATAAGGGGGAGTGGCTGGAAATAAAGGCATACATTCTACTAAATGGGAAGGGTTCAGATAGTGCCATGCACTCACCCACAAAAGAGTAAGTGCCTGATTTAGACATCAGCAGAGGAGAATACTCTGCAGTGCATGTGTGCGAGCGCGTGCACATCACACACCATTTGTCAGCCTGTGAGCCTTTCTCCGCATTCATGCTGGTTCACACTTCAAAGGAATCCGCTCCCACGCCCGCCTTCACGCAATGCCAGAGCTTGTTGATTACAAGCAACACCCCAGCTGCTTTGCCACCCCCTCCCTTCTAGCCCAGTCCTTGTTTCCCGTCACACCACCTTGCCTAGGCCTGACCGTTTGGTTTTTCCTATTGGCGAGTCTGTTACCTCGTGAAGGGTATGTTTTTGCGTGTTTTGGGCGAGGACATCACTTGACTGCACTGTATTAATCAATGGAGCCTGTACTTTTTTTCGGTTACAGATGCTTTTATTTATTGCGCTTCGTTTATTTATGAAGCCTTTACTTGTGTGCTAGTTGCCGGTATTTTACCCTTTTTTCTAACTGGCTCCGTATTGTTACTTTGAGGTAACAAAGTTATTAGTAGACGCTCTTTGTACATCCTTCATCAGCGCTTCAAGGACACTTTATTCAAAAACTGTCCTTTCTCATTATTAAATTTACGTACTACCAACAGTGCGGAGCGCACTATGCATTGCAACCTATAGGTCTTTTATTTTACTATTTATGTTGATGTATAGAGTATACTGCAAGTGATGTGCATTTATTGATATAGCAGCACTATAATATTAAATACCACAACTATTATGACCTGTACAGTTATGTCTGAGTGCAAACACAGAAGCAGTATACTTTTTAATGCCACACTGCACCTCACACACTGCACCCTCACACACTCCACCCTCACACACTCTGCACCCTCACACACTCTGCACCCTCACACCCTCTGCACCCTCACACACTGCACCCTCGCACACACTGAACCCTCACACACAATTACACTCTACTGAATACAACATACACTCCACACAATACCATTCAGTGCCACATAGTTACATGCTACATAATTACACTGTGCTCAATGCAACATAAACTCCAAATACCACTTGGTGCCACATAATTACACGCCACATAATTACACTGCACTCCATGCAACATACACTCCAAATACCACTCAGTGCCACATAATTACCTGTCACATAATTACATTGCACTCAATGCAACATACACTCCAAATACCACTCAGTGCCACATAATTACACTGCACTCAAAGCAACATACACTCCAAATACCACTCAGTGCCACATAATTACATGCCACATAATTAAACTGCACTCAATGCAACATACACTTCAAATATAACTTATTGCCACATAATTACACTGTACTCAATGCAACTTTCACTCCAAATACCACTCAGTGCCGCATAATTACACGCCACATAATTACACTGCACTCCATGCAACATACACTCCAAATACCACTCAGTGTCACATAGTAACACGCCACATAATTACACGCACTCCATGCAACATACACTCCAAATACAACTCAGTGTCACATAATTACACACCACATAATTTCACTGCACTCAATGCAACATACACTCCAAATGCCACTCAGTGCCACATAATTACATGCCACATAATTACACTCTACTGAATGCAACACACACGCCACACAATACCACTCAGTGCCACATAATGATATGCTACATAATTACACAGTGATCAATGCAACATACACTCCAGACAATACCACTCAGTGTCACATAATTATATCCTACATATTGACACTGCGTTCAACGCAACATACACTCCAAATACCACTCAGTGCCACATAATTACCCGTCACATAATTACACTGTACTCAATGCAACTTTCACTCCTAATACCACTCAGTACCACATAATTACACGCCACATAATTACACTGCACTCAATGCAACATACGCTCCAAATACCACTCAGTGCCACATAATTACACGCCACATAATTACACTGCACTCAATGCAACATACACTCCAAATACCACTCAGCGCCACATCATAATACGCCACATAATTAAAATCCACTGAAAGCAACATACACTTCCAATACCACTCAGTGCCACATAACTACACGCCACATAATTACACTGCACTCAATGCAACATACACTCCAAAAACCACTCAGTGCCACATAATTAAACACCACATAATTACACTGAACTCAATGCAACATACACTCCTAATACCACGCAGTGCCACATAGTTACACGCCACATAATTACACTGCACTCAATGCAACATACACTCCAAATACCACCCAGTGCCACATAATTACACACCCCATAATTACACTGCGCTCAATGCAACATACACTCCAAATACCACTCAGTGTCACATAATTATATGCTAACTATTTACGCTGCGCTCAGCGCAACATACACTCCAAATACCACTCAGTACCACATAATTACATGCCACATAATTACACTGCACTCAATGCAACATACACTCCGAATACCACTCAGTGCCACATAATTACACACCACATAATTACACTACACTCTATGCAACATACACTCCAAATACCACTCAGTGCCACATAATTACACTCCACATAATTCAACTGCTCTCCACATAATTCCACTGCACTCAACGCAACAATCACTCCAAATACCACTCAGTGCCACATAACTACACGCCCCATAATTACACTGCACCTCATGCAACATACACTCCAAATACCACTCAGTGCCACATAGTTACACGCCACATAATTATTCTGCACTCAATGCAACATGCACTCCAAATACCACTCAGTGCCACATAATAACACACCACATAATTAAACTCCACTCAATGCAACATACACTCCCAATACAACTCAGTGCCACATAACTACACGCCACATAATTACACTGCACTCAATGCAACATACACTCCAAAAACATCTCAGTGCCACATAATTACACGCCACATAATTGCACTCTACTGAATGCAACACACACTCCACACAATACTACTCAGGGCAACATAATTATATGCTACATAAGTACAATGCACTCAATGCAACATACACTCCAAACAATACCTCTCAGTGCCACATAATTACACGCCACAAAATTACACTTCACGTCATGCAACATACACTCCAAATACCGCACAGTGCCACATAATTGCACGCCACATAAATACACTGCACTCAATGCAACATACACTCCAAATACCACTCAGTGCCACATAATTACACTCCACATAATTACACTGCACTCAATGCAACATACACTCCAAATACCAATCAGTGCCACATAATTACCCGTCACATAATTACACTGCACTCAATGCAACATGCACTCCAAATACCACTCAGTACCACCAGACACGGCCCGTGCCGGGCATTATTCTGGGGCGGTGACATCAGGCAGGGGAGGGTCAGGGTGGTGGGATGTAAAATACAGGATAAGGACCATTAGAGGTAAGTGTCAAAGAAAAAAAAATCGTTGCCCACTCTGCATCGCCAAATGTGATGCAGCGTGGGCAACGAAATTCGTTTTTTTTTTTTTCGATACTTACCTCTAATGGTCCTTATCCTGTATTTTACATCCCCCCCACCCTGACCCTCCCCTGCCTGACTCCGGATCCAGACCCTGCGCTGTCTTCGGGCGTCATCGTCCCGAATACACACCCCGGTCCGGATCCAGCGTCAGACCGGCGCAACATACACTCCAAATACCACTCAGTACCACATAATTACATGCCACATAATTACACTGCACTCAATGCAACATACACTCCGAATACCACTCAGTGCCACATAATTACACACCACATAATTACACTACACTCTATGCAACATACACTCCAAATACCACTCAGTGCCACATAATTACACTCCACATAATTCAACTGCTCTCCACATAATTCCACTGCACTCAACGCAACAATCACTCCAAATACCACTCAGTGCCACATAACTACACGCCCCATAATTACACTGCACCTCATGCAACATACACTCCAAATACCACTCAGTGCCACATAGTTACACGCCACATAATTATTCTGCACTCAATGCAACATGCACTCCAAATACCACTCAGTGCCACATAATAACACACCACATAATTAAACTCCACTCAATGCAACATACACTCCCAATACAACTCAGTGCCACATAACTACACGCCACATAATTACACTGCACTCAATGCAACATACACTCCAAAAACATCTCAGTGCCACATAATTACACGCCACATAATTGCACTCTACTGAATGCAACACACACTCCACACAATACTACTCAGGGCAACATAATTATATGCTACATAAGTACAATGCACTCAATGCAACATACACTCCAAACAATACCTCTCAGTGCCACATAATTACACGCCACAAAATTACACTTCACGTCATGCAACATACACTCCAAATACCGCACAGTGCCACATAATTGCACGCCACATAATTACACTGCACTCAATGCAACATGCACTCCAAATACCACTCAGTACCACCAGACACGGCCCGTGCCGGGCATTATTCTGGGGCGGTGACATCAGGCAGGGGAGGGTCAGGGTGGTGGGATGTAAAATACAGGATAAGGACCATTAGAGGTAAGTGTCAAAGAAAAAAAAATCGTTGCCCACTCTGCATCGCCAAATGTGATGCAGCGTGGGCAACGAAATTCGTTTTTTTTTTTTTCGATACTTACCTCTAATGGTCCTTATCCTGTATTTTACATCCCCCCCACCCTGACCCTCCCCTGCCTGACTCCGGATCCAGACCCTGCGCTGTCTTCAGGCGTCATCGTCCCGAATACACACCCCGGTCCGGATCCAGCGTCAGACCGGCGCAGTCCGGCGCTGTCTTCGACACCGATAGGTGAGCCTTTCGCCGACGATCTGGCTCAATCATTTCTTCCTGACCTCCAGGAGATGGATGACGAGGGGGTTTGGGAGGGGTCTGAAGACCCTCTGGCACTGCAGTATCAATTAAGTCAGGACTGGGCGAACGAACTTGAGGATGTCAGTGGTCTGGACACTTCGCGCGACACTGGTTTTGTCTCCCCTCCTACCGTGGCTACGGAGGAGGGGGCTGCGTACAGTGTGGTGTTGACTCGGGTAGTCAAGGCCTTGGCTCTTGAGCTCCCTGTCGCGGCCGTGAGGACTAACCTCCTCACTGAGGTCCTCAAACCGCAGGCAAGCTCCTCGGAGCCTCTCCTGCCGTTCAACGAGGCCCTCACTGAGGTTCTGCTGGGTACCCTGGACCAAGCCCTCCACAGGCCTCTCTGTGGATAGGAACGTGGCCCGACGCCACCACCCGTCTCCGGGTGACCCCAATTTCCTGTCCGTTCACCCCACCCCCGAGAGCCTGGTGATCCAGGCCTCAACTTCCCAGACCGCATTCTCGACCGCCCCTCCGGATCGGGAATCCAAAAGGTATGACCAGTTTGGTAAGAAGCTGTTCTCATTAAGTTTGGGGTTGCGGTCTGTCAACTCCGCCTGCCTTTTGGGCCGTTATTCCCACTCCTTGTGGGATACGGTTGCGGAAGTGCTGCCGCAGTGCCCGGCGGAGGTCCAGGCAAAGCTAACCCAGGCCCATGCGGAGGGAAGAGACGCAGCACGATATTCCATTTGGTGCGAACTGGATACCACGGACTCACTAGGCAGGGCGATTGCAACGACGGTGGCGGTCCGCCGCCACGCCTGGCTGAGGTCCGCCAACTTTTCGGGTGATGTCCAAGCATCCCTTATGGACATGCCCTTTTGATGACCGTCGCCTTTTTGACGACAAGGCGGCCAGCGTGCTGGAACGTTTTAAGGACTCACGGGCTACGGCCAAGTCCTTAGGCCTCGGCCAACGCCAGCAGACTTCCGCCTTTCGTCCCTTTCATGGCCAAGGAAGGGGCGCCCTCTCACGTCCGGCTAGCCACAGACCGCAGAATCTACCTCAACGCAGACAAGGTAACCACCGTGGTAATGCCGTGGGACACAGGCAAGGCCAGTCCACACCCGCCCCCGCAGAATCTGCCTCAAAATTCTCCTGGTCCGAGTTTTCAGGCCCATTCGACGCCAATGGGGGGCAGGGTTCGTCATCACCTCCTCCACTGGCGCTCCATTACATCGGACAGATGGGTGCTGCAAATCGACCGAAGTGGCTACTCCCTCCCCTTCGAGGCGATCCCTCCAGCCATGCCACCGCAGTACCACCGCATGTCGGGGGATCATTTGCAACTTCTGCAGGAGGAAGTTACGGCCCTCTTGGCCAAGCGGGCCATTGAGCGCGTTCTTGGGCCAGAAGTAGGACCTGGTTGCTATTCCCACTACTTTCTGGTACCCAAGAAGGGCAAAGGGGGCCTACGCCCTATCTTGGATTTAAGGAGCGAGAACGGCTTCCTTCAGAAGGAGAGGTTCAAGATGCTGACTTTGGCTCAGATCCTAGCTGCCCTGGACCCAGGAAACTGGATATTAGTGTTGGACTTATAGGATGCGTATTTTCACATCCCCGTCCTGCCGGCCCACCGGTGTTACCTGCGGTTCACGGAAGGCCACGAGCACTTTCAGTTTACTGTGCTCCCCTTCGGCCTTACCAGCGCCCCACGGGTGTTCACGAAAGTTATGGCGGTGGTCGCAGTTTATCTGCGCAGATTAGGGGTTTCAGTCTTCCCCTATCTCGACGGTTAGTTGTTGAAGGCGGGCTCGCCCCACACAGTCGTTTCCAACCTCCAGACTTTGGCCGACCTTCTGCACTCTCTGGGGTTCTCCATCAACGTGCCAAAATCACACCTGTGTCCCTCTCAGAAGCTCCTCTTCATCGGAGCGGTTCTGGACTCAGCGCAGTTTCGGGGTTATCCCCGAACAGTGGGTTTGGGATATTCAGGCTCTGATTCCGCCTTTTTCCCGAGTGTAGGTCAGGTTGACGCTGCGGCTCCTGGGGCTGATGGCCTCCTGCATCCTTCTGGTCCATCACCCCAGGTGGCGGATGCGGGCTCTGCAGTGGGACCTGAAGTTTCAGTGGGCACAGCATCATGGCAACCTGTCTGTCCACGTCCGGATCTCGGAGGGCACTGCAAGACAGTTGCAGTGGTGGCTCACGAATCCCGATTGGGTCAGCGGCAGATCTCTCTCCCTACCCCAACCGGAGCACGTAGTGGTGAAGGATGCGTCCCTCCTGGGATGGTGGGCCATATGGGAGAGAGTGAGAGCAGAGGCCTCTGGTCTCCGGCGGAGTCCCGGCTCCACATCAACCTTCTGGAGCTTTGGGCGATCCGGCTTGCACTGAAGGTATTCCTGCCCTCTGTCCGGGGAAGTGTAGTGCAGGTGTTCACGGACAACACCACTTGTGCATGTGGCATTGCAACAAACAGGGCGGGGTGGGGTCGTGGACCCTTTGTCAGGAGGCTCTGCGCCTCTGGACATGGCTGGAACACCCGGGCGTCACCCTGGTGGTTCAACACTTGGCAGGTTACCTGAATGCCAGGGTGGACGAACTCAGCCGCAGGTGCATGATGGATCACGAATGGCGTCTGATCTCGGACGTGGCGCAAGGTCTCTTTCAGCAGTGGGGAGAGCCTAGGTTAGATCTATTCGCCACCAAAGAGAACTCGCAATGTCATCAGTTCTGCACGTTGGAATTTCCAAGGCGGCACTCGCTCGGAGAAGCTTTTCGTCGCGAGTGGAGCTGCGGTCTGTTGTACGCCTTTCCACCTATACCACTTCTGCCCAGAGTGCTGAAGAAGATCAGGCGAGACCGGGCCCAAGTCATCCTTGTGGCTCCAGACTGGGCACTGAGATACTGGTATCCCAAGCTACTCAGCAGGTCAGTCGATCCTCCGGTTCGTCTGCCTCTTCAGGAGGACCTTCTGTTGCAGCAGCAGGGGACGGTCCTCCACCCGAACCTGTCCAGCCTCCACCTCCATGCGTGGAGAATGGGCGGCGGCAGTTGAGGCCATTTGACTTGCCTCCTGAAGTATGTGATGTGATTCTGGCAGCCAGGCGTCCCTCCACGAAATCAGTGTACGCCTGCAGGTGGAACAAATTTGTGGCATAGTGCACAGCAAACCACTCGCCGAGCAATTCCGACGAGCCTTGTGACAGACGCTGCCTCTCCCTTGATGACTACGGACTTAAACTTTGAGGCCCGTTTTGACCGACATCGATTCTAGCTACCCCTCTACCCGAGACAACACAGTGTTTCAGGCAATTGATTAATTCATGAGGAGGCGCCTGCTTTTGACTCTACCCAATATTTAAGATTGGGACTGTAAATAGGAAAATAGTGTCACACGATTACCCATCGGCTAAAAAAACCCAAGAAGAATATAAAGACCACCTGGATAATTCTGCTGGAAACTTTAGGACTGAGTGTATGAGGAGTGGAAACTTGACCATTATCTCCCAGGAGGGATCACCTATGGGATCCCTATTGTCCCGCCCCCACCTGTCCTGATGAAGACTCGCATGGCCCAGGAATAAAATGACCGCTTGGCCGCTAGTCGAGTCGAAACGTCGACATTTCATTATCTAACCTGGACCACGGATTGTACCACCCTTGTAGATATAGTGCAGACAATTTTTGCCATCTGTTGTCTAGTAGTAATTAAGGAAACTATGCTGATTAATTGAAGTGACCAGGTTATATGGTTCCGGCCCTTTCTGGCTGGTGTCTAGTTTGAATTGCTTGAAGTATAATTTCTTAAATCTTTGTGATTCTTTTCTGTTCACCTCATCACGTTCACTTTCCTTTGACACCCTTTATTTGCTTTACTGCACGTTCTTAATACGGGACAATGCTTATAAAAAAGAGTACATAACATTGTGAATTGTGCTTTTGCTTAAAAAAATTGTGATAATAGATTCAAACAATAGATTAAAGTATTGTGTATATATCTTGAGTCTGTTGCTGTTGCCTAGTCTCTATCTCTTCTTTCATTAATTGAGTTGGGCGGTTAAAAATAACCTACGCCTTCTGATTTATAAAATTGTGATTTTTCATGTTCAAAAATAAGAGGTCTTGGACCACTGTTTGTTTATACTATAGTGCACAGCAAAGGCTGTGGATCCTCTTTCTGCCCCCCCCTTTCAGAGGTTCTCCTCTTCCTTCTTTCTCTTGCCCAGCAGGGCTCTGCTCTGGGCTATCTCTCTGCCATTTCTGCCTTCTTGAGGCTCCCTGATCAACCTTCTCTTTTCAAGTCCCCTATTGTTAACAGATTCTTGAAGGGCATCACGCACATGTTCCCTCCTGTTTCCTTCGTGATGCCTTAGTGGGACTTGAACCTTGTTCTTACATATCTGATGTGCGCTCCCTTCGAGCCACTTCACAATTGCCCTCTTAGTCTCTTGACCCTTAAGACTGCATTCCTGGTTGCCATCACCTCTGCCAGCCGAGTGAGTGAGCTCAAGGCTCTTTCTTCTAAGTTTCCTTTCCTTTCTGTCCATCCTGACAAAGTTGTATTGAAAACGCGTCCTTCTTTCCTGCCCAAGGTGGTTACAGCCTTTCACATTGGGCAGTCCATCACCTTGCCAACCTTCTTTCCGCCTCCGCATCCTTTCAAGGAGGAAGAGAGGCTCCACCGTCTGGACATAAAACGTGCGCTCTCTTTCTACCTTGATAGCACACGCCAGTTCCCGGTGGATGACCAGCTCTTTGTTGGTTACATGGGCGCTAAAAGGGACGAGCGGTACACAAACGGACCATCTCTCGGTGGGTCGTATTGTGTATCAAGGTATGCTATTCTTTGGCTCGAAAGGAGCTTCCTGTTGGACTGAGGGCCCATTCCATTTGGGCCACGGCGGCTACTACTGCCTTGGGTCGGGGAGTCCCCTTGCAGGACATCTGTCAGGCAGCTACGTGGGCCTTGCTGCACACGTTTGCAAGACACTCCTGTCTGGATAGCCAAGTCCAGAGAGATGGCTTTTTCGGCCTTTCCGTTTTTCATGACTTTCTGGTGTGATCTTGGTCCGCAGACCCACCACCGGGGTTGGTATTGCTGGGGTATCTATTCTAAGGTCAGGACTCTAACACTAACCTGTTTCTTTCAGATGCACAAGTTACTTACCTTAGGTAACAATATATCTGTAAGAAACAGTAGTTAGTGTTAGATTCCTTACCGCCCCACCCATCCTCCCCGTTCTGCAGAACGATATCTAGGGTTAAGGTATTTACCTTTGAGGGCCCTAGTTTTTTGGCACCAGTGTCGGTCTCTGGCATGGCTCTGCGTTCCTGGCGCGGAAAGCTATGTACAAGAACTGACATCCGCGCGCGAGGACAACATCTAAGAACTCCGACGACATCATTCCGGCGACCACGACGCCGACTACGAACGCGGAGCCGCAGACGACACCTACCAACGCGCAGGGGTACTGCTACGCAAAACTTTCCGGATTCAGTCTGACGCCTGGGGATATTCTAAGGAAAGGAATCTAACACTAACTACTGTTTCTTACCGAAGGTAAGTAACTTGTGCGTTCGTGTCACAGAAAAAGTTACAGTTCAAATAAAAAAAAAGCAAAGGGCATAGTTCTTCTGCCTCACGCAACACACACCGCTCGCTGCACATGCTAATCTCTTTTGAAGGTTTGCTTTGCATGCTTTTAATCACTCAGAGGTCAAAGTTAGTGTCCAGTGATGCGTATGCGGAGTGATGAGGAGGCTGGGGGCTGTTTACGGTATCTCAAAGACCAACAGTCATGTTCCTGCCACAATGCACGCTCATCGACTGGAAATTAAATGAGCCAGCTGATTCTGGCGGGCCACATTTTAACCTACTTTGAACCCGTGAAAGGCATCATTCAAAGCCTCTTCATTTATTTGTATTTTTTTTTTTAATTAAATGACTGCTTTTCGCTGGCTTACATTTTTGGTAGAGGCTTTAAACTGGAAGCTTGCTCATTGTCACTGACACGTTCCTCTAAAACTTTCCTAAAGTTATTCAGCGTCCGATGGGTTTTAAGTGACTAATAATGACTTAGAAGTGTTTAGTTATGCAGCACAATATTTGGCTTACAGACTACAGGGAGTATTTCACCTTCTGTTCCCTCTTCCTGTTGCTTATCCGTTTGTTTCCCCTCCCATCGTGCAAGTGAACCCAAAATGGCAAACGCCACTAACCATGCTTACACCATCTGCAAAGCGTGAAACCTAAAACTGCTCTGCAGGTGTCTAGAAGCAGGAGTTGCGTTACACCTAAGTCGGGAAATGTAGTTTGTGTGGTTTTATGCTCTGTGATGCAAACTATAATTTCCGTGGCTTCTTCTTTGTCGGGTCCACTTTTCTTCCCCAGATTTCAGAACTGTTGTCTTGTTCTGTTTACTTCCGTCTCGTCTGCAATGAAGAGCCCCCCCCCCCCCCCTCAACTCTTGTCCAACTTCCATAACCCGTCTGGATTCCCTTTCCAGTGGCTCCCACTAGTCGCCAATAAAAAGAAGATGGCTGGTGCAAGTGAGTTACTTATGACCTCAGCTGCCCTGTAAAATTGCAGCCAGTATATCACACGCCCAGTTCCCAACTGTCCGCCCCAAAAATCCTCTCCCCAACCATGCACATCAACCCTGACGGCTTCCTTAATTCCCAACATCCTGCGAACCTCCCTCCTGACCCCATTTGCTCTTAATTGCGTCCTCTGGGGATCCCAGCCCTGCCTTTCCACTCTCTCGACCTCCCGTCTCCCCCACCCTGAGGGTCCTCTCCCCCCCAGCCTCTTCTCGAGTCCAGTCCAATTTGTTACCTCTACAAAGCCCTTTTCCTTTCTAGCCCAATGTGTACCCTTGCCCCCTTCCAAGCCCCACTGCACCCCTGTCCCCACCCTCTTGCCCCATCAAGATCTCACACCCCATCCCTTTACACTCTCTGCTTCTTTACCTTCGTCCCCTCTTTGCTGCCTCGAGCCCTGGTTCCCTGCCCGTTCTCCCTCTCTTACTAACTCTATATCCCAACCCCTCTCCCTCTTCCACTCCCTACCCTGTGTAGCCCCCCTGTTCCCTTCATCCCCTGGCTCTACTCCTATTTGGACCTTCTGCTTCTCCCCCACGTTCTCACCTTTTCCTACCACCTTTGAATTCCCTTCGCCGTTATAAACCCCCATAGCCCCTCTTTACTCCTGCCTTTCCCTGCCACTACATATCTCCTGTTCCCCAAACAGCTCTAACCCCCGTCTGGGTCCTCTCCTTTCCACCCCTTCCTATGTCAGGGTCCACATCCTGCCCATTCCCCGTCGATTCCCCTCCCTCCACCCCAACCGGGCCCTGCAAAGCACTGCTCTACATTGATCTGTGTTTATGCAGCAAGCAGCATGAAAGAATACTGGGGAAACAACTAAGGGTGTTAATGCACCTACTGCAGAGACTTCTGTTTATTCCGCTGGTCACATATTTGAGAAATGCCCCTTCATCAGCAGTCTTCTTTTTATGCAGAGCCCCCTGGGGGCCAAATAACAAGAAATCCTGCTCCCCTCTCCAGCTCCTTGAAGACAAAACCTACTAAAATGTTTAAAGGCAGTGCATGGTGCTGGTGACTTTTCCACAATGTGGGGCGTAAAAGTTGGGGGTGAGTTTTACTCAGCGAGCAAGCAAACCCGACTGACACCCCGACTATCTATCTATCTATCTATCTATCTATCTATCTATCTATCTATCTATCTATCTATCTATCTATCTATCTATCTATCTATCTATCTATCTATCTATCGCCCTCTCTCTATAGATCGCCCTCTATCTATCGATCACCCTCTATCTATCGATCACCCTCTATGTATCGATCACCCTCACTCTTTCTATCGCCCTCACTCACTCTATCTAGCTATCTATCTATCTATTGATTGCCCTCACTCTATCTGTCTCTATCGCCCTCACTCTATCTATCTATCTATCTATCTATCTATCTATCTATCTATCTATCTATCTATCTATCTATCTATCTATCTATCTATCTATCTCTCTATCTATCTATCTATCTATCTATCTATCTATCTCTCTATCGATCGCCCTCACTCTTTCTATCCATCGCCCTCCCTCTATCTATCGTCCTCCCTCTATCGCCCTCCCTCTATCTATCGCCCTCACTCTATCTATCTATCTATCGCATCACCATAGCATCACTCAGCACCACCACAGCATCACTCAGGGGCACCACAACATCACTATGAGCTACCACAGCATCAATGAACGTCACAGCATCACTCGTCGCCACCACAACATCACTCAGCGCAACTACAGCATCAATCTGTGCAACCATTCAACAACAACTGGTTCAAATATGTTCTCTCAATGTTTCAAGCTTGATTACAAATGTCACAAAAAGATGTTAATATTTCACTTCGGTTCTTGGATTTTCGTCACAATAAAATACACTGAACATAATCTTCACAAAAGTTTAAGCTATTGCCATTATAAATTACAATAACTTTTATTTAAGTATTAATTATAAAAAAAAGCAATTGTTATTTGTAATATCAATACATCTAAGTCACATAAATACAACACATATTGCATTACAAATGCTATAGGTGCCACATTTGCGTAAGTTATAACTATTAGCATTGTAAATGACAAAGCCATTAATTTCGCTATTTTCAAAACCAACACATAAATAAAAAAATTGTCATTTACAATACCAATAGCTCAAACTTTACTAAAGCGAGGCCTATTGCATTGCAAATGCTTGTTCTATCTGTGACTGGTTTTTATAATAGCTGCACCTCTTCAACTTTTGAATGTACCCTGTTTATTATTTTGTGACTGTTAACCATGCTTCCTAGGGGCCTCTGGAATTCTGGTTGTACTTCATACAGTGTTGTCTGGTAACATATCCGTGCTTCCTGAGATAAGAACTCCTACAGCATTCTCTCCTTGTTTACCCATACTTTCAAGGTTCGGCCCACTGCCACTCTAGGGTGGACTCCAACAGTGTTCACTTGCAGCTTAAATGTGCTTACGGACAATTGGGTTCTGTACAGTATTTCCTGTTGCTTAGCTGTTCCTCTAGGGGTTGAACCATTGACACTACTGGAAGGGTTATGTACAATATCATCTGAATGTTTATTTGAGCTTCCCTGGTTCAGTATCTTTTCCAGTTTAACAGATGCAGCCATGCATTGGACTTCAGAACTCTCTGGCTTCTTAACCATGCTCAAGGGGTGGGCTTCTGCTATTCTGGCGAGCAATCCACCCAGCTCTACAGCTGCTTAACTGTGGTTCAAGGTTGGGCCACTATCACTCCTGGGCGGATCCACTTAGCATATTTGAAAGAGCACTAACTAGCTTGATATCCATCCGAGCACTTCACCGCCCTTTCAGAGGCATAAGGGCCATATAAAAGTGTTAATGAAATGAAACATAGTACAGTAGCACAGAAAGATACGCAGTGAGTGAAAGGACACGATTTTTCAAACCTTACATCTGTACAATGGTAAAACTGAGAACAAAGTGAAGGTATGCTTGATTCTTGCTATTTTTCAAGAGGGAATAAATCACACTTTTCTAGGGTATGTGTATTTAATGTGCTGTCTGAGACATGCACTCAAAAAATGCTTGGAATGTTGGCAGGGACGTAGGTTCAGGGGGGTGTATGGGGTGGGACACCCCCCTAATAATTATTTGGTCAGTCTTGGTCTGTTAGTGTCAATAGGATTGGCTGTCTGAATCAACAGTAACAAGTCACTGTTGCTGCAGACTGGGTAGAGGTGGGCAGCCAACATATTTGCAGAATGGAGCCAGAACCAAGCAAGGTCGGGCTCTAATTTATTTCATTGTGTACAAGCTGAGCGATGACCATATTTGACCTCTAAAATAATGCAACAACATCAAATAAAAATATGATGAAGTTGGTTTCAAAAGCATTTCTTTAACATGTGGGTGTGTTTTACCTTTATACTTCAGATTATGCCACTTCTTTGAGAGGCATTTGATAAAGATGGTAGCTTTAAAACAAACTTAGAAATAATCATGCCCCTCCTCCCCCATGACAATGCCACTAGAGATTTCAGAGACTATTCAATTGTGTCCACCCCTTATGTATCTTAGATTCTTATTCTAGATGGAACATTATGGTCTGTTGAATCAAACAAAAGCAGCTTTAAAACTGAACTGATGAATTCAGGCTTTTGAAGTAGCCTTCATTTACGTTAATGAAGGAAACAGAGACTCACTGAAGTACAATATTACCATATTTGCCAAGGATCACACAATTTGTTCAAAGAGGGACGCCGGGATTGACCCCATATTTTCTGGTTTCACTCTGTGCAAATCAGCTACTAGATTAGTTATTTTTCTCTTGCCCTTATTACATTCAAATATCACTACATTGTTGATAATTCTTGGTGCGTGGTAGTAGAATGTGAGAACAGGCAGACGCCACATGAAAACTCCGCTCATTTTGGGCTATAGAGTCCAAGAGGACCTCCAGATAAGCTAGAGCCAGGCATCTGGCTTGGGAATTCAGTAGTTCGCCCACCTGTCAAAATAGCTTAGAATTGCACAGTGCCTTACAAACATGTGTGTGATACGCAGGTGGGGTCGATGGCATGGTTTTGATTGGACCCCTGCCCGTCACTTACTCAGCATCACTGTGTACAGGGCGATAAGTGGGTCGCATACTGCCAAGTCTCAGATGCGGCAATAATTTTTAAAAAATTACATTCATCCATATGGTGTGCTAAATTCATGTCCTTTACAGGAAAATACAATGCTTGAGATCCCAACATCCACTGTAGAAAGCCTTGAGATAATCCATAACAGCGAAGCAGTCCCTGTTTACATTACATTTTAACTTCATCATCATCATTATCCTTTATTCCGGTTCAATTGAACCATAAAGGGTACAAGAAAAACTTTATTTTAAAATGGAATTAAAGCGTTCAGGTTCATAGAAAAAGAACAGCATGTGAGATTACAGTGCAATTACAATAACAGCTACAAACCGCAAAACAATGCTTTGGCAAGGATACAATCAAATACTATTCAAATTTATTTCGTAATCCCTAAGAGTATTTGTTTTTTTCTCCGTATATGATGTAGTGTTTCTGTAGGTTTTTCTTGCAACATATGTCTCTTGAATCGAGTCACCTCCAGGCGTCTGGGTGAGCCGATTGTGGGTGAGTGTTCAAAACGAGACAGGAGTGAGAGCTCCTTGGATGAATCTGAAGGCAGGGAGCATTTCTCACAGTGCCTGTCAGTTTGTCATAAAGGTGATAAGACTTAATGCTAATGCAAACCTTGGCCTCTCTGCAGAGCCAACTTAGCTTGTGGCAAAGTGTGTGAGGAGGTATACAGCAGTCAAAATATTGACCTACTACATTCACAAACGCTTAGAATGGTGTCAAATATACCCACATAGGGTCAGATTTACTAACCTTTCGCACGATTCAGTGTAGCATGGCAACTTGCTGTGCTGTGTGAAAGGGAGAGAACAGAAATGTGTTCTTCTGCTCTCTCATAGCACTGGTGCACTTTAAGCAGCTTAGCGCCAATGCCAGCCCCCCAGCACCACAGCGCAAGGGTGTCTGTGTTAGAAGCAGGGCCGGACTGGGAACTGAGAGCAGCCCTGGCAAATATTGGCAGACCAGCCCCCGTCCGGCGCATAGCGAGTGAGTGCCGCGAGCGAGCCCGACCACTATTAGGGGGGTTTGGAAAAAGACAGACCAAAATGGTGAATTTTACAGCACATTTTTCATTACATATTCAATTGTATCAACTTTCAAAGCACAGTAAATAGTAGATGATGACCTTTAAGATCACCAGGTTACCCAGCCAGTCACATGTACCCATAGTCATTCTTTCACAGAGCACCAAAAATAGACATGAGCACACAGGCCACTGAGGCCAGAAACTGTGGAAATGTCACACATAACCACCTAGGCACTGAGGGCAGAAACTGTAAAAATATCACACATAAGCATCTGATAACTAGCACCTAGGGCACAGAGGCCAGAAACTATGGAAACGTCACACCCAGGCCTGGTCACACCAGGCCAGAAAGCACAGAAATGTGAGACATAAGCACCCAGGCCAGTAAGCATGGCCATGTCACACATGACATGAGCCTCCAAGTCACTGAGCCAGAAACTACGGAAATAGCACACATAAGCACCCAGGCCAGAAAGCATGGAAACGTCACACATAAGCACCCAGGCTGCCAGAAGGCATGGAAATATCTCACATGGCACCCTAGCCAGAAAGTATGAAATATTCACAGAAAGGCACCCAGGCTAGTGGCACTGGAACACTTTTCAGAGTGTGGGTGCTGCCATCAATGTTGCCTGGACATCACTCAAGTCATGGGATTGTAAAAAAAATTCAAGAATCACACAAAGAACAAGGGTAGCAATTCAGCCTTGCCTATTCCGGGACATATAAAACTTAAAAATATATGCCAAACCATTTAAATACACTATACTCTGCATACTGCACCCTGCCTTATGGAAAGGGCTTGCGCTAGTGGTGACATCCTAGTGATGAATGTAGTAAAAGGTAATATTTTTAGGCCTGGCAAAAGGTTACTTTTGCCAGGTCAAAATGGCAGTTTTATAACTGCACAGGCAGACTGCAATGACAGGCCCTGGCCTTGACACATGTTTAAATAGGCTACTTACGTAGGTGGCACAATAAGTGTTGCAGGCCCACTAGTAGCATTTAATTTACATTCCGTGTCAGCATTATAGTGGAAAATGTAAAGGCCAGCCACGCCCACCACCTCGCTCCGCCCTCATTGCAAGTGCGACATTAATATCTCTTCCCTCAGCTTGAGAGCTGACCTTGGAAAACATTTCAACCTGACACTATGGCAGAGGTTCGCCACAGATTTCATATAGATTGCCCAGCCTGCAGACTTTATTCCACTTTCAAATGGTCTCTTCTGCTGGTTTTGATAAAATCACTTACATTTAAACCTTGTACTTCCTTGAGGCTCAGTGAGTTAAGCGCAGGGCCCGGCCCTCACTGAGGGAGGGAGGGCCATGGCCCGGGGCAGGCTACAATTTTCTGGCACTTACTGTCGCCGCCACAACCTGCTAGAAACCCCTCAGTGGATGCCTTGTGACACGTAATGGATTAAATGCTGCGCCCATGGAAAAACAGTGCTAGGAGTAAGTTAACTGTCGCCTTTGGCATGTGTAAGCCTTGTGTGCCATCTCAACCCATTCTTCTTGGCCTCCCCTTGCTATATTCAGTGCCCCGTGCCCCTTAGGCCAGATCCTTTATTTAAAAACAAAACCCAAAATGGAGAATAAAATGTGAAATAAATATCAACCCGTCCCTTCAGTTTCCTGTATGTGCGTGACTCACTCAAATCTATGTCAGTTTTCATACAGAGCCAAGATTTCTTGTATGATTGGAATATTTCCCAGGCATATTGCCAGTGCACGTTACACAGGCATGTTACAGGCAGAGGCGACCTCCTACTGGGTGCATGTTACAGGCAGAGGCGGCCTCCTACAGCAGGGCCATGTTACAGGCAGAAGCGGCCTCCTACAGGACAAGAAGGCATATTACAGGCAGTCGGCAGAGGCGGGCTCCTTCAGGGTAGGCGGTGGCCTGTCAGCGTGCTCCGCCTGTAGGCCTGGCTCCAACTTTCACAGAAAGAGAAGTACATTGTTGGAAGAAGCTTCAGTGGTGCCTCCTCCTGCGCTGCAGTCGGCGCCGAGAAGCACGGTCCCTGTAACAACAGCACTAACTAAGTACAAACGATTTCGGGTCTGTGCTGTGGAGGGCCATATCATAACATTAAAAGTTTTCTACCCACACACGGAGGGCTGGTGCCCAGCAGCAGAGGCCTGCAATCAGAAAGGAACCTCATCTCCCAACAGGCCTTTACATGCAACACAGATGGGTTTCACTCTCTGGGGGCCCCCAGACCTGGAACTCACTGTAGCCAGACTTCAGGGCAGAATCAAACACACTGTCTAGGGAACAAAAGAGGACCCCTGAAAAGAAATTAGGGAGGCGGCACACTGATCAAGGGCAAACTCTGTGAGGTTGTCTAAAGCCCTGGGAAGGAAGAGCAGTCAAGTAGGTTGGTGCCTTCTCTTGATTTGTGAGAGCAGTGCAAGTACAGCAAACAGAATCCAATATGGACGATTGGGGCATCACTTGAAGCAGTACTGGAATGTGCAGACAAACAAAAGCATGCATCAGGAGCAGAAATGCATTCTCATGCTCCAGTGTAGCATATTACTTAGTCATTTATAAATAAAACTAAATAGGTCCACGGCTTCCAGTACAGATTCATTGGGGGGTCCATGGAAATCAAAAGATTAAAAACCTCTGCTCCAGGGTTCCAATTCTGATTGAGTGCTCTCTACACTTATTCCTCATATTGGATAATATATGACTCCAAAGCACTGTTTTATGTGCTTCTCAGAGAACTACCCTGGATTCCAGTGAGCCCACGTCTCCCTGAAATTACCAGTTGGTCTTTTCCAGCAGTTTCCACACCAACTTCTCTTTTTCTGCTCCTAAGTAGTAAGCTTCCAAGGTAGCATAAATGGTGGAATGCTGCACTGTTCCTGTTGCATGTATGTGGTTGTCTTTAAGCTTATTTGAGCAAATGGTTAGTGATAAAATATCACAACCCTACCGATCGCACAGCAATCCTTGTCTTAACTTCTCTTCTAATTTTAAAGAACTTTACTATGCTCTTTTCAGGATTTATTCATGGAATTTTCATATTTATTCAGTTAATTTCATTTGATATTAAGAACACTATTCAGAATTAAATCATGAATTTTAAAGTTCAATTGTAATTTTTCAACATTACATTTGATTATACAGTTGTATTGTATTTCACACAAGTATAATTGACATTTTACGGCGATTGTTGCTGTAGTTGGCCCGTTGCATTTCGGGAGCAAAGAGCAAAGTAAAGTTCTTTAAAATTAGAAGAGGAGTTAAGACAAGGATTGCTGTGCGATCGGTAGGGTTGTGATATTTTATCACTAACCATTTGCTCAAATAACTATTATACCTAGGGACAGGCAGCCCTATGATACCAAACAGCACGCCAAAGGAGGAAAAATTTGACAAAACCAATTAATAGACAACCACGAGAGACAATTAAGAAAGGAGTGCCTGTGGCCACAATTTGTTGTCTTTAAGCTTATGCCTGGCAACTGGCAGTGTGAAAATATACATAAGCCTTGATTATGACCTGTGTTCATTTGAGCAGGGATACTGCCTCTCTCTTATCTATTCTCAACATGGCCTTGCACTAGTGAAGAGAGATATTCCATCCTGTTCAAACTCTTCATTGCCATTCTGTCTATACCTCATCCATAACCATATTAGAACCCCTTCTACTAAAAAGATTTCACAGTGCATCTGCATAAGGAACGATTATACTTTCAATAACCTGCAATTCCAGCCTCCGATGAGTCAAACCCAATCTGTACCCCATCATGTTGGCCTTCTACTGCAGCATCACAACCTTGGAGCGGGATCATGGAAGTCGATTTTTATCCATTTGGAGTTACTGGTACACACCTACAAGGCCCTCCACGGCCAAGGACCAGCCTGCATCAGCCACCGCCTGAAGTACCACCATCACTCTAGACATCTGCGCTGTCTCCCTCGCCCTCACTCACACACCCCTCATCTGTCAAAGCCACAGCAGAGGATACTCCTTCTCCTACCTTGCCGCCAAATCCTTAAATGTCCTTCTCCTCCACCTCTAAACGACACCCTGTCTTTTGGTAGTCAGAAAGGGACCCAAGACCTTGCTCTGTGACTGATCGTAGAAGGATCCTAGGATACCCTCTTGTGTGAATAGCCACACTCTACAAATCCTGACAGATTTTTTTTTTGCAGATTTATATAGCGCGAACGGGACCTGAAGGTATTGGAGTGCTTTACTTGAGCACCAGTTACGTTACACAAGGACACACTCATTTTTGGTAGGCACAGGGAGATTAAGTGATATGCCCAGAATCACAGGGAGCAGAGACGTGGCTCAAACCTGGTTCCCCAGCTCCAAAGTCGGCAGCTCTGGCCGTTAGGGCAAGCCACAACCTCGGCAGTGCCCCTGGAGCCAGGTGAGAATCCTGCATGCACCAGGTATCTATATCCAGCAAATGGCAATTGCACTGCATCAAGTCAGTATCTGGGAGACATGCCACACCAATGCTGGACTACCAACCCTCACTTAATTAGGTAGCATGGACCTCTGACATTCCATGACAGGTGTTTTAGGGGACATCCCTCTGACAACATTCAAATATGGACATCACCACTCTCTTTCAAGTCAGAGTTAATATGTCCAAGCACCCCCACTCCTGCCTTTAAGCAATGATACGTGAAACAATCCATTAACTTCCATCCACCGTTCTTGCGCCATGAGCAACAAACACCCTACCTCCACACCACATGTAGTGCCTGTAGCACCAACATTAGAACCTTCGGAACAGGCAGCATGAACTCTCATGCCATTTGATCAGCAGCAGTAGGAACGCCCCCACCAAAGTTGTAGTCACACTTCAATTTACCCTGCCCACATCCGCTGCTTAACCATGTGTGTTGGTTTAAAATGTTTAATCATTCCGCAGAGCAGTGGAGAATTCATGGACAACATTCAGACGTTAAAGTGTACTTATCAATTCCTGTTTTATTTTCCTTCTGACAAGGACACAAAAGATACTGTGCGCCCCTGTAGTCATCTGTGCTACAGTTAAGAGGCCAGAGGTGTATATGCATCTCCCCCGCTTTCCAACACAAATCTAACTAGAGATGTTTGGCATGTACACGTTTCACAATTTCTCAATAGGTTGTGTTTGTCTGAAAAACGCCTTTTCATTTTAAATATACATTCTCCCTTTCTTTGATGTTCATTTCCTGCCTCTCCTTTGTACTGCACACAGTTTATGATACTAGGTACCAGCAAATTCAGGTGGAAAATTATGCATTTTATGACTAATGGATCTTCCAACTCTCTATTAAAAAAATTAGGGTATTTAACTGTACCAATTACAGAAACAGTTCTTAAAATTTCATTTGGCCGGATATTTGAAAGGAAGTATTTCTATCATACTCAGCTCTATTACCAGGCTGATAGTGAAAATGCTGCAGGAAAATATGGCAACCTATACAAATAAATAGTTCAATCACTCAGCCACAGGGTATGCTGTGCCTTTAAGCCCTTCACTTAGGGGCCACAGGGAGGCATATGGCAGACCTTTGTGCATTCACCCGATCTGACTTTGAGTAAGGGAAGCATTTGTCCCTTGAATAAATCCACGGGCCGGGCCGGAATTAAAAGCAATTAAAGCTTGATTAGGCCCCGGCCCGGCCCGGCCCGTGGATTTATTCAAGGGGACAAACGCTTCCCTTACTCAAAGTCGACTTTGATTCCCCCGGTCATGATGCCCCCAGAGACAGTGCCAGGCAAATTAATTAATTGATCAGAATCATTCACCTGTGGGCGCCACTGCGCCAGGTGACAGCCAGCAGACACGGCCCGGGGCAGGCTACAAATAATTAAATGACGGGGTCAGGGCCTCAGTCTCCAGGCTCCACTCCAGCATCTTGTCGTCTAACACTCTGGCCTCCTCTGCCTCGCAGTCAAGCGCCCTTTTTTTCCGCGGCCCCAATGCGATTGCGCAGGTTCACCCCTGACCAGGCCCACTGACTCCAGACCCCAGGCCCCACCCCAAGGGTCAATGACGCGCAGCGCAGACGTAAGGCAGAGGCTAAAGACTCAGTGCATGGTGCTGTGCAGCCAGTGCCACCACCCAGTGGATTTTTTAAATAAATATAAATTATAGTGCTAGCAGACAGATGGTGCGTGCAGCACCATCAGGCAGCAGCTGCATTTTATGCACAGAGTTGAGTGCGTGTTTGCTGCTCGGTGACGCCAGGGTCCAAATCGGCCCCAGGAACAAAACCGGCCCCCTGCCACAAAAAAACCGGCCCCCACCCCTTCCAGCCTACCGGGGGATTGCCCGGTGCCCGGAGTTGTCAGTCCGGCCCTGGTTAGAAGGAAAATTGTTTTTGGGCTGGAAGCGATACCGCCTGCACAAAAACAATCTCTCGTGGCATTTTCCTCTTTCTACTTGGGCGCAAAGTTGAAGTTGACATAGAAAGAGGAAATAATTTGGAGAAAAAAATATTTTACTCCTCGTTATGCCATCCCCTTTTGAGGCTTAGCGATTTCATGCAATCCCAGGTTTGCAAGCCTTTGTAAATCTGGGATTGCATGGAATCCATGGGTGGATTTCATGGGAACGCCCATGTTCTACCCATGGAACACCTCCCAGAATGAAATGTAACACAAAGAAGCGCAAACCGCTGCATTGTGTGACATTTATTTTACAAAGCTACGTAAGGCGTCTCAAATCTCCCTTGCGTGGCTTTGTAAATATCTACTAGCATTTTGCATCATGGATGCACCACATATATTATGCCTTCATATATTTAAATTTGTGATAGATACCATCTCTATAATTTCTATTAAAAGGTAGCAACAATGAGGGATCACGTTTCATTGTTGTGTAGCTCACCATAGTGTACATAGGTTTTATAGTCCAGGTTGCTTCACACTTTCCTTTCTTGTAGTTTTAGGTGCCTTATGTCATTACACACTGCTAGGTACTCTGCAGCATTTTGTGCTGTTTTGCAACTTTCACGTAGCCTGTTGCCCCTGATTCCTTTCTTCTACGAAGCATAATCTTCAGTAGGGCCTGGACTACTAGAAGACCTGCTCTCGCTTTCCACCCTTTGTGCTGGTGTATTGACGTTAGCTATGGGCTTATGCGAGCCTGCTCTCCAGGGCCTCACTCGTCAATTTACTTCTCAGATAAATGGGGGCAGAGTGGACAACATAGTCCAGGCTATCCCATAGAGGCTCTATGCTGGATGGCCTTACTTTTCCAAATAACGGAAAACTAACGCCCTAACACTGTTCATAATGCCTGTCCAGTGGCAAAAGTTCACGCTATTCTTTTTAGTTGGGTACATTTCGTTGCTTGTTGGGAAACCTCAGACTCACACCCCACCTAACATTATTGACTAGGTTACACCCCTGAATGTTGGGTGCCTTCTTTATATAAAGTGTAGCAAAAAGTCATGAAAGTTAAACATCTAGATATGTAAGCATCTTCTGGGGGGATAAATTATTGGGTAGAGCGGGATGTTGGCAGTGGCGTAGTGTTGGGGGGCGGCCGCCTCCAGCGGCACGAGTTTTGGGGCCACGGACCCACGCTCTTACCTGTGGCCATCGCGGGCGCAAACAGAAGGACCATCACCCCCGCTCTTACCTGCGGCCCTTGCGTGGCGGCAAACGGCCTGACTGCCACTGGTGGCAAAAGGTCTAGGTACGCCACTGGATGTTGGTTGGCAAGAACAGTATTAACTTGTGTAATAAACTGAACTATAATATCAATCAAAAAAGCATTTGTTGAGCGTGACTACTCACCTGTAAGGGTCTCAAGGAGGTGGGAGGGGGGCTGCAGGTACCAGTCCATCAAGGAGATGTGCCTTTTGAAGTCAGTTTTTGTTTGACAACTCAAATTTAGGCACGTACAAGATTAATGCATTTAGTACTTGCTTCTCCGGCGAGTTTTCCATACAGTTCAACAAAAATATTAGTGTCCTCAATATGAGCCCAATTCACAAAGATAAATGTTGTTAATTGTTAGTTGTAAATTGTATTTATATAGCACTTACTACCCTTGACGAGGCATTTAAGTGCTGTGCGGCGAGTAGCAGCTCCTCCGGAACCCAAGATTAACCATAAACTAGCAGCCCGTCCCGACCTTGTCCGGGAGCAATCAGGCTTCCCCAACCCCCGCCCGCCCCGAAATTGTCCAGAAGCCCGGGCCCCCGCCTGCCCCAACATTGTCCGTGGGTCCCTTTACCTCAGCCGCCGCTCCTCCCCGTGCTCCTCAGTTTACTGGTCCGCCGCTCCTCGCTCCTCACCGCCGCTGGTCACCGCTCCTCCCGCCTGTCCGCTGCTCGTCACCTCACCGCTCCTCCCGCCTGTCCG